>NC_044322.1:255742115-256992115 GCF_007399415.2 Gopherus evgoodei | reverse complement strand
TAGTGAATGCAACAGTAATCTCTAAGGAGCATGTGCAAAGCAAGAAAACAAAAACTATTTTAAACTTGTACAAAATCACAAGTTCTATTTGTAATGTGCATTATTAAAAGATAAAGGACAGAGTCCATTTCAATCCCCTCCCCAAACATTTCTAAAACTGTGCATAAAAAGCCTACAATATATAACTGAAGTATTTTTGTGTGAGTGAAGTTACAGTTTGTTTTTTCCATTGGAGTTATTGAAGGTTATTTATAAAACAGTGATGTTTTATTTGTATTTTGAGAACCTGCAGTGTCCAGATATTTGTTCCTTCTTTGAAAATTTGTTTTGCCATTGCAAAATGACAGTTGCAGACAAGAAGAGAGGTAAGGGAAATTGAGACATGTTATGTGCGTGATATTTGTACAAATAAAATTATATTTTTCTACAGTGTCATTACATTTGACCAGTCTAACTCCTTTGACTTCTATTAATGATGCTCAGCAAATCTACAGAGAACAAGGAGGTTTTTCACAAATCAGACTTATAAGTTAAAATAAAAACCAAAAATCAAACAAACATTTGTTCTGCTTACAAAAGGCACCCATGTGAGAAATTCAACACGATTATGCATCTTCGTGATGAGAAACAAATGAGGTTTCCTTCTACCTGCCTCTCATCCAAAACCCAAACAGCTATTACAGTTTCCCTAGTACAAAGTGTTTGGAATGGATCCTGTAATGACAGGGCAGAGATGTGAGAAAACAGACCCTTTCAATTTAGTATTTGAGAACAGGAGGAGAGAGAACTGCAGTGCCCAGTTGTAGTTGTTGCTGCTGCTAAAAAGCTACTGCACAATAAATTGAAAAAAATATATGTTCTCTGGAAACAATGCATCAGCACATTCATAGAGGCTCCTGGCAGAGATAAAATGAGGGCTGTGTCTGTGTTTATGTAAACCTCATTTTTTCAGGGGCTTATAACTTGCTCATAACAATTATAGAACACAAGGAGTCAGTTTGAGACGTAAACACTCCAGTTCCTAACTTCCAAAGCTTATTTAGATGACAATACAACCTTTTTCAAGTCATATATTGTGAAAATAGGAGTTCATGGCTTTAGGATTATTTTTGTGCCTTTGTGATCCACAAATGGTTTAAAAACAAACCAAAGTGACAATTTTTGTCTTTAATAAAGGAGAGGGTGGTTAATGGCTTAGTAGAATTATAGCCTTGCTAATGGCTGGGTTTCTCTCATTGATATCCCAGAAGGATCCTAAAAGATTTTATAAAATGTATTGTACACCTGAAACATAGTCATCTTGGTGATGTAAGTTGATAGCCAGATGGGCATAACATGCCCTACAACATTCAGGGGAGGAGAAATTTCAATCAAAGACAGCCAGTAAACCCGCTGGCCCTACTGATCAACTCCTCCCCCTCGCTCCCACTGCCTCCTGCACACTGTGAAAAGAGATGGGGAAGAGGAGGGGCGGGGTGGGGTCGGGCTTTGGAGGAAGGAGTGGAGTGGGGGTAGAGCCTGGAACTGAGCAGGGGTTGAGTACCCCTGGGAAAATGAGAAGCTGGCTTGGGGGTCTGTGAAAAATTTTAAATCAAAATAGGGGTCCTTGGATTGCTAAAGTTTGAGAACCCCTGATTTACAGCTTAAAAAACAATGGCTCAGAGGAGCTTCATCCATTTTTCTGGTTTTAGAGTCCAAAAGCATATTCACAGTACTGGATAGAGTGAAACAGCACTGAATATGTTTATAGGCTGTAAAAGGATATAATATATCCCATTACTTTTTATGAGGATGTGAAGTGCTACAAAATTCTGTTCCCGCTTACATCAATGTAAATTTGGGAGTAATTCCACTGACTTTAATGGAGTAACTCTATATTTACACAAATTTGGCAACTAGAGATCCCATTAAGGGATCTGTGCCCTATTGTACTAGGTACGATACACACAGATGATAAAAGAAAGCCTCTGTTCCAAAGATCTTACAATCTAAGATATGATGACAAAGAGGTCTGGCAATTGGGAAGAAAAGGGGGAGGGAAACAGAAATAATATTCTGCCTGTGTGTCAGACTTGCCACGGCCTCACAACGTGGACATGAGATCAGAAGGTAGATACTTTAATAACACTGAAACTCTGAGCTTTGACTGCCTTATACACAAGACAGTGTTTGTTTATCACTATTTCAATGTATAGAAGATCCATCCCAGGCTCCAGCTGTTTTATCATAATTAAAATATAATACATACAAATTGCCCAAGAAAGACCATGCATAGCCTATGATAATCATCCAATGAAAAGAATAGAAAAAACACCATTGAATAACAACTCCAGCCACACCTCTACAACCAATCCTTCACTCACAAGAGAAAAAAAGCAAGTTTGGCAGCATTCATGCATGGAAGTCTATAAATCAGGGCTCTGGCAAATCCAATCAGGGAACAAGAAGCAGGATCAAGGGCCATTCACAAACTGCTATCTGCCACTAGCCCTCTCCCATTTAAACTGAAGTGGCTGCCATTCAAGTGCCTCTGCTGATCACAACTGCATATTTTTAATGCATCTGAAATGATTAAATCGTGTGTCTTTAACCCAGTGAGGCCCCGACCCAACATAATTAAGAAATAATAAATCAGTATGGCATTGTCATCAGTATATTTACTCCTCTCATTCATTCCACAAGAAGGGCTCAGTCTTCAATACTCCCCAAATTTGGAGGTGTTGGGCTTCAGGGTTTTGATTCAGGGCCAGGCCTAGTTTTGGATAAAAATCATAAGTCCCAAAGGGAGGGATAGGTTTGCCTGAAACCTGGCCTGGGTACACTCAATAAACAAGCCAGGCATGCGAACCATGCAGCCATGGATTGTGAATCATGCAGCCATGGACTGCGCTTTGCATTTTTAGTTCTGCACAGACTTATATCCCTTGCAGTTCCACTGACCTTTATGTTTGTGCAGGGTTTATAAGTCAACACAGACGTTACTTGGCCTTTCAATTTATCATGGATGTTTTTCATACTATTAGATACAAATTCTTCCTTGTAACTCCATTAACTTTATTAGTATTATGGTAGAGATAAATACGGCTCTACTGTTTATATAAGAACTACAATTCTTAATGTATTTATTCTGTTAAAATGTCAGTATTCACTTTTACCATTAGAGGGCTGTATTGCGTGTTATGCTTTTATCCCTTGCACATTATATGCTTGTTTGTCCAAAGCTTTGCCTGTAAATAAGCTGGTCATGCCATATCCAAGTATGTTGCCTTTCATCCAGTAGGTGATACACATTTTATTCAGTAATATCAGGGCTGCAGGAGATGAAGGTAAAGCAGTAAGTTGTGTATACACTTGCTCTGTTGAACTTAGCATATTACAGCAGACTCTCAAAGTGATACCTCAGAAAAAAGTCTCGGCGGGAAATCTGGCCCCACTGATTTGAATGGGAGTTTTCCCATTTAATTCAATGGAATCAAGATTTCACACTCAGTGTTTGTCCTATTGTATTAGAAAGGATTGGGGGCTGGGGGGAGTTTGAAAGGAATATACACCCTATATCATCAGGGCATAAGCCCTCCTCTGATTGAGGGTTTAGGAATAAACTTCCCCTATGGGCAGATTTTTCTATAATTGCCCACATCAGGGTTACTTTTACCTGACTGAAGCATATGGAGTACTGGTCATATGAGAGACAGGATACTGGGCCAGTTAGTCCACTGATCTGATCCACTATGACAATTCCTATGTTCCATCAATGGCAAATCACACTCCCTTCCTAGAAGTCTTAATTGCCCAAATAGGCCAGAAATTAATTCCTACAATGAGTTAGTTGCTAATTTACAGCAATATCTCTCATGCAGACCAGTAGTGTGGTGGTAATTTTGATCCCACATGATAGTAGCTATGCTACAATATCTGATCATTTAAAAAAAAAAAAGTTAGAACATTGTGATTTTCTTAACACCATAATTTATTTAGCCGGGGATAACTTTTTCTGTAGCTAATGCAGCAGAGTGAACAATTAAACATACATACACAAATGTAAGTTGAAGCAAAAGTCACCTCTAGAGGGAACCAGCATCATATAATACCACATAACACTCCTCATGTTAACAAAGAAACATTTATTTGATGCTTGCCTTCACAGTGAGCTCATCGGACTGCTTTGTTCCGTCACTGATCTCATACACCCAGAGCAACAAGAAGTTATACAACTGATTGACAGTTATTCCATAGGTATTGTGAAAGTCAGTCTTCTGTTACATATATAAACTTGAAGAGAGATTTTCAAAGGCACAAATGGCAGTTGGACAGCCAGCTCCCACTGATTTTCATTTCCTAGAATAAAAGTTATTTTGATGGGTCTGAGTGTTAGAGACCCGTGTTGTATATTAGTAAAACTGTCAGGCAAAAAACCCCGTTAACCAGGATTTACACATGGAATGTATCAATTATTCAGGAATAAGGCCCTGTCCTCAATTCAGCAGAGTAAGAACCTGCTTAAGTCTATCCTTATTCAGGAAAGCATTGTAGGAGAACATTGTAGCTTTCTGAAAAGTATTAGGCTAGAGATTCAAACTTAGTGCTCCACTTTAAAACAAAGCAAAAGCCAAATAGCTGAATGCATGGAATCACACAGTTAAGGTCACCCAAATGCCAGTAAAAGCTTCATTATCCAGCATGTTGGGGGAATGGAGTAAAAAATTCCAGTTAACCAAGAAGGAGGGAGTTTGGGTGCGGGAGGGGACTCAGGGCTGGGCAACTCAGAGCTGCCTAGCTGCGCCTCTGCCTAGGAACCGCAGGGACATGTCGCTGCTTTTGGGGAGCCGCCCCAGCTCGCCAGAGGTGAGAGCCTCCCAGACCCAGCACCCTGAACTCCCTCCTGCACTCCGAGCCCCTCATGGCTGTTCCTCCACCTAGGAGCAGCAAGGACGTGTCGCCACTTCCAGTGAGCCATGCAGAGCCAGGCAGGGAGCCTGCCGGCCCCGCACCAACCGGTCTATAAACTGGACTTTCAATGAAGATCAGAAATGCTGGTTAATAGAGCTTTCCGGTTGGTAAAGTGCCATATACAACAGCTTTTATTGTATATCTAACTGTTTTAATAGGTTCCATATTCATTCTTTATCTAACTTGATATCTTATTTTATGATTGCTTGTAAAAATCATGTCCTACAGCTGAAGCAACAGGCCCCGCACAGTCAATAAGAAAGCTAGTTCCCTATTGCTTCTGCTACTACAGTGTCCAAGGTCCAGGTGCGATCACTGCTATCTCTGCCTGATCAGGTTATGACTGGAGGGTAGGCATCGGAGATGAATAGCAGGGAACTGGCAGGTGGATCACATTTTCCCCTTCCTTCTCCTCCTGAGGTCTGTTGTACAACTGCAATACTCAAAGAATCAAGGCAGAAAAAGCTCTGAGCTGCTGCCTCTCTGTCCTGTTTGCTGTTGCTTGACTGTTGAGTGAGAGGAACTGCTTTAGCTCTTCCTGAAGAGACAGAAAAGGAGCTAGCTACTGCAGCTAGCTCCTCAAAGATATTTAAGTGCCTAACATCAGTGGAATCCTTTGAGCCTGGATACCAATAGGATCAGTGGGATCCTTTGAGGATCTGGGCCCTTCTTCTGATATGGAGTCATGATATAGACATGTATAAACATTTCTGTACACACTGATCATTAAGACCTGGGACATGGACTATTGATGTGTGAAGGCCAAAGTATAAACACAATAAAGAAATGATCCTTTTAAACATTAATTCTTTGACTAAAGATGAGACTATATTTTACACAGTTTTAACAAACAGCATCATAAACAAATGGTTTAACTCCCTCTTATCACCATTAACAAAGCCACTACAGTAGCTTTTATCACATGTTGTGTCACTGGGATCCAAGTTTTCTTTGAGAGAATACTCATGAACTGTTGATGGAAAAACCTTGCACCAATTCACCTGCATGCAAATTAGTGTTGATTAGTTTGCAGCAATGCCTACAGAAATGAGCACATTTACACTAGGAGAAAAAAATATCTAATCAAACCCTAAACCAAAGATAAATAACATACTCAAGAAACTGTGGAATTAATAACATACATTTTGTATGTTTTTATTCACTCCTTTCTCCTGTGTCTGTCTTTTTGTGTCTATTGATTGTGAGCTCTTCAAGGCAACAACTAAGTCTCCCTGTATGTCTCTAGCACTACGGTAATACAGATCTATCACAGGAGAGATGGCCCTGTAAGAGGAGTTGAGCCCAGATTCACCTGTGACTGATCAGCTGCCTCTCAGCAGAGACTGATCAAGTGACTATACATATCAGCAAGGGATTCAGCTGAAGAGGATGAGCCTAGACCTAGACCGTTTAGAACAGACATGATCTAGCCTGAAGGCCGGGACCGGGACCAGCACCAGCACCCAAGCTATACTTGGGGTTGAGGGAGAGAGGGATGATATCACAGGGGCTACTAAAACCGGTCTAGAAAATGATGAAGGAGATGGAGGGAAAGACTGGACCTAGGTCAGGAAAAAGAAAAGAATGGCTATGCCAGAGCAAGTAGAAGAAACAGCAGGCAGAAAAAAACAGGAAAGAATAAACTCTTATAATGAAATAACTAATCAATATTGTGATGATAGGGGATATAAATCCTCTGAAAGTGGCAGATTGAATTTCTGGAGACATTGAAAGCACTAGAAAGCTACAAGGAGATCAATTAATTGAATGTAAAAGCATGTAGGGAAAATTATTAAAGATTAAAATGCAGGGAAAACTGAAAGTAAGCTGCCAACTACCTGAACATCTGATGGAGACCAGAGGAATTGTATTTGGTGTGTCAGTCAAAATGACTGAAGATGAAGTAGAGGAAGGCATAAGGGATAAGGTACTCTATTTTAAGCAGCTAATTAGCAAGAGGAGGGAGAACAGCTATGTGAGTTGTATTTAAAAGAGAAACCTTTCTAGATCGAGAACAATATAATACCATGTTTTTGGGGGCACCATATATCCTACCCCCAGTGCGGTGCTACAGATGCTGAAGGTTGGGACATGTCGCAGATACATGTGAAGGGAAAAACTAGATGCAGTAAACGTGGAGGTCATGCCTATGACAATAGTGTGGAAGGGACAGAATTAAAGTATGGCAACTGTGGAGGAAAGCACAGTGCACCATACAGAGGTTGCATAGCAGCAAGGTAAGCAAGAGGGATGCAAAAAAGAAAAGTTACAAATAACATATCACATGTGGAAGCTACCCGGATGCTTCTAAGACCAAATGGGGATGGAAAAGGAAACTCAGTAAGGAGGAAAAAGATAAACACACAAAAGAATAAATTAAAGGACACAATGAGTGATAAATAAGAGAAGAAAAATAAGAGAAGACATTATGAATGGACAGAGGTTTATAGCTTCTATGATTGAAGTAATAAGCTGCACATCATAGATGGAGAAAAACTGAAACTGAAAATTGTAATTAAGCAGCAGAAAGGTACCCATGTGTTAGCAACTTATCAATATAACAACTCCATGATTTTTTAAGTGAAGGAAATACAGAAGGATAAATAGAATGGGATTAACTCTCTGCTGTTGGAATGCATATAGTATAATAGAAGATGGACAGGAACAGGAGAAAAATATCTTTGATAAGGCTACTAAGCCTGATATTATTTGCATACAAGAAACATGGTTAATAGGAATACTAGCTTTCAGAATCCCTGGATATGGCATTTCTAGGAAAGACAGAAATAGGAAGGGGAGGGGAAGTTTGTACATTCATTAAGAAAATCTTAAATTAGCTTAAACTTAGGTGAAGAAAGTAAATAAAAGTAAGCCAGGGGGAGGGGGAGGTGAAGTAGGACTGGGAGGTCAGAGATGCATGCACCCAGGAGCTGGGGGGGAGGGCTAGCTCAGTGGTTTAAGCATTAGCCTGCTAAATCCAGAGTTATGAGCTCAATCCTTGAGGAGGGAACTGGGGCAAAATCAGTACTTGGTCTTGCTAGTGAAGGCAGAGGGCTGGACTCAATAACCTTTCAATGTCCCTTCCAGTTCTAGGAGATTAGTATATCTCCAATTATCACTTTTTTTTAAATATACAGTATAATGCTATTGAGAGCCCAATGCAAAATAAATCTGCATCTTTCAGAATATATAACATACACCACCAGTGGAAAACTGGAAAGTCAGGATTTATAGACTCATAGACTCTAGGACTGGAAGGGACCTCGAGAGGTCATCGAGTCCAGTCCCCTGCCCTCATGGCAGGACCAAATACTGTCTAGACCATCCCTAAAAGACATTTATCTAACCTACTCTTAAATATCTCCAGAGATGGAGATTCCATAACTTCCCTAAGCAATCTATTCCAGTGTTTAACTACCCTGACAGTTAGGAACTTTTCCAACCTAAATCTCCCTTGCTGCAGTTTAAGCCCATTGCTTCTTGTTCTATCATTGGAGGCTGGTGAATAAGTTTTCTCCCTCCTCCTGATGACACCCTTTTAGATACCTGAAAACTGCTATCATGTCCCCTCTCAGTCTTCTCTTTTCCAAACTAAACAAACCCAATTCCTTCAGCCTTCCTTCATAGGTCATGTTCTCAAGACCTTTAATCATTCTTGTTGCTCTTCTCTGGACTCTCTCCAATTTCTCCACATCTTTCTTGAAATGCGGTGCCCAGAACTGGACACAATACTCCAGTTGAGGCCTAACCAGAGCAGAGTAAAGCGGAAGAATGACTTCTCGTGTCTTGTTTACAACACACCTGTTAATGCATCCCAGAATCACATTTGCCTTTTTTGCAACAGTATCACACTGTTGACTCATATTAAGCTTGTGGTCCACTATGACCCCTAGATCTCTTTCTGCCATACTCCTTCCTAGACAGTCTTTTCCCATTCTGTATCTGTGAAACTGATTGTTCCTTCCTAAGTGGAGCACTTTGCATTTATCTTTATTGAACTTCATCCTGTTTACCTCAGACCATTTCTCCAATTTGTTCAGAACATTTTGAATTTTGACCCTGTCCTCCAAAGCAGTTGCAATCCCTCCCAGTTTGGTGTCGTCCGCAAACTTAATAAGCGTACTTTCTATGCCAACATCTAAATAGTTGATGAAGATATTGAACAGAGCCGGTCCCAAAACAGACCCCTGCAGAACCCCACTTGTTATACCTTTCCAGCAGGATTGGGAGCCATTAATAACTACTCTCTGAGTACGGTTATCCAGCCAGTTATGCACCCACCTTATAGTAGCCCCATATAAATTGTACTTTCCTAGTTTATCTGACAGAGATGCAAGAGAGTTTATTTGACAGAGATGCAAGGTGCCCATGTATTATAACTGCTAAAAGATTGTGGGGAAGTGAAGAAAGAAAAATAAGAACAGCAAATATCTAGAACTGTTCCTTGATGATGATTTTGTAATGGTCAATGCTGAATCCCCACTCTGTCACTCTGAGTACAGAAAGTGAGGGGCCCACCAGGATTCTAAAAATTAATTCTTGCCACTCCAGGCTTGTATTAAACTCCCAAGGTTACAGCTTTTTTCTGACTTTGGCTTGGAAAACGCTGCCACCACCCAAATGCCAAAAAAAAAAAAAAAAAGCACCTTACACCCAGGAAGAAACACATGGGAATTCCTCTCTGTGGGGTATGTGTACACACACACACACACACACACACACACACACACACACAGAGAAAGAAAACAAAGGAAATTAGCTGTGCTACCAGCTGAACAACATGCACAAAGCTCTTAAGACACCAAAAATCCAATCCTGTTCTTAAAAAAGATAAATTTTATTAAAAACCAGAAGGAAAAGAATACATCTGGAATTTAGGCTTTTGCTAGATTTTAGAAGAGCAATTCCAAAAATTAAGCAGCCAAACTAGCTTTCTTGGGTGTCCAGCTTAAAGGCTACAAGCAAACAAAAGCATCAGGGTTAGCACAGAGGAGATCAACAAGCCAAAATAAAAGCAGCAAAGGATCCTGTGGCACCTTATAGACTAACAGACGTTTTGGAGCATGAGCTTTCGTGGGTGAATACCCACTTCCTCAGATGCATGAAACAATATCTTCATCAACTATTCACAATATCTTCATCAACTATTTAGATGTTGGCATAGAAAGTACGCTTATTAAGTTTGCGGACGACACCAAACTGGGAGGGATTGCAACTGCTTTGGAGGACAGGGTCAAAATTCAAAATGTTCTGAACAAATTGGAGAAATGGTCTGAGGTAAATAGGATGAAGTTCAATAAAGATAAATGCAAAGTGCTCCACTTAGGAAGGAACAATCAGTTTCACAGATACAGAATGGGAAGAGACTGTCTAGGAAGGAGTATGGCAGAAAGAGATCTAGGGGTCATAGTGGACCACAAGCTTAATATGAGTCAACAGTGTGATACTGTTGCAAAAAAAGCAAATGTGATTCTGGGATGCATTAACAGGTGTGTTGTAAACAAGACACGAGAAGTCATTCTTCCGCTTTACTCTGCTCTGGTTAGGCCTCAACTGGAGTATTGTGTCCAGTTCTGGGCACCGCATTTCAAGAAAGATGTGGAGAAATTGGAGAGAGTCCAGAGAAGAGCAACAAGAATGATTAAAGGTCTTGAGAACATGACCTATGAAGGAAGGCTGAAGGAATTGGGTTTGTTTAGTTTGGAAAAGAGAAGACTGAGAGGGGACATGATAGCAGTTTTCAGGTATCTAAAAGGGTGTCATCAGGAGGAGGGAGAAAACTTATTCACCAGCCTCCAATGATAGAACAAGAAGCAATGGGCTTAAACTGCAGCAAGGGAGATTTAGGTTGGAAAAGTTCCTAACTGTCAGGGTAGTTAAACACTGGAATAGATTGCTTAGGGAAGTTATGGAATCTCCATCTCTGGAGATATTTAAGAGTAGGTTAGATAAATGTCTTTTAGGGATGGTCTAGACAGTATTTGGTCCTGCCATGAGGGCAGGGGACTGGACTCGATGACCTCTCGAGGTCCCTTCCAGTCCTAGAGTCTATGAGTCTATAAATCCTGACTTTCCAGTTTTCCACTGGTGGTGTATGTTATATATTCTGAAAGATGCAGATTTATTTTGCATTGGGCTCTCAATAGCATTATACTGTATATTTAAAAAAAAGTGATAATTGGAGATATACTAATCTCCTAGAACTGGAAGGGACATTGAAAGGTTATTGAGTCCAGCCCTCTGCCTTCACTAGCAAGACCAAGTACTGATTTTGCCCCAGTTCCCTCCTCAAGGATTGAGCTCATAACTCTGGATTTAGCAGGCTAATGCTTAAACCACTGAGCTAGCCCTCCCCCCCAGCTCCTGGGTGCATGCATCTCTGACCTCCCAGTCCTACTTCACCTCCCCCTCCCCCTGGCTTACTTTTATTTACTTTCTTCACCTAAGTTTAAGCTAATTTAAGATTTTCTTAATGAATGTACAAACTTCCCCTCCCCTTCCTATTTCTGTCTTTCCTAGCATCTGAGGAAGTGACATGCATCTGAGGAAGTGGGTATTCACCCACGAAAGCTCATGCTCCAAAACGTCTGTTAGTCTATAAGGTGCCACAGGATCCTTTGCTGCTTTTACAGATCCAGACTAACACGGCTACCCCCTGATACTTGAAGCCAAAATAAGAAATAGACACAATCAGGTTTAACTAAATGTTCCCTGTCCAAATAATTTCTTCTAGGTATGGAAGATACTTTTTCATGCCTAGTTCAAACCTTCAGCATTCCTGCTTATAGCATTGCTGTTCCGTGTCCCTGCAGCCCCAAGACCAGACAAAGGGAAAGTTTCTTTCCCAATTTTAAAAGTTCTAGCCTTCCCATTGGCTCTTTTGGTCAGATGCACACTTATTTTTCTTTTACCTGTGGACTTGTTAACCCTTTACAGGTAAAGCAAGCAATGAACAGACACCAGGAGGGATTTCACAGCTAACTGGTTGGCTGGCTGTTCATCAAAAGGAGCTACCCCTGACTTCATTAATCACAGTAATAGTGAATGACGCTACTCCCACTAGGTTTAATGAAACCAATGGAAATCTCTCCTATCTAGACCTGGGACTTGTAGCATAGCAAGAAAATGCTGCTGGAAAGCTGATAAAGAGAAGGGGATGGGAAGTAATCACTTCCCTGTGCTTAAAGTATATTAAGGTAAAGGCAATATTGAGAATGGAAGGAGGCTGCCTACTTGGAATATAAAAAAGAAAACTGGGAACTATTTATAGACTCATAGACTCATAAACTTTAAGGTCAGAAGGGACCATTATGATCATCTAGTCTGACCTCCTGCACAATGCAGGCCATAGAATCTCACCCATCCACTTCTATAACAAACCCCTAATGTATGTCTGAGTTATTGAAGTCCTCAAATTGCAGTTTGAAGACCTCAAGCTGCAGAGAATCCTCCAGCAAGTGACCCGTGCCCCATGCTGCAGAGGAAGGCGAAAAACCTCCAGGGCCTCTGCCAATCAGCCCTGGAGGAAAATTCCTTCCCGACCTCATATATGGTGATCAGTTAAACCCTGAGCATGTGGGCAAGACTCACCAGCCAGCACCAGAAAAGAATTCTCTGTAGTAACTCAGATCCCAACTCATCTAACATCCCATCGCAGACCACTGGGCATACTTACCTGCTGATAATCAAAGATCAATTGCCAAAATTAATTGCCAAAGTTAGGCTATTCCATCATACCATCCCCTCCATAAACTTATCAAGCTTAATATTGAAGCCAGATATGTCTTTTGCCCCCACTACTCCCATTGGAAGGCTGTTCCAGAATTTCACCCCTCTAATGGTTAGAAACCTTCATCTAATTTCAAGTCTAAAATTCCTAGTGTCCAGTTTATATCCATTTGTTCTTGTGTCCACATTGGTACTAAGCTTAAATAATTCCTCTCCCTCCCTAATATTAATCCCTCTGATATATTTATAAAGAGCAATCATATCCCCCCTCAATCTTCTTTTGGTTAGGCTAAACAAGACAAGCTCTTTGAGTCTCCTTTCATAAGACAGGTTTTCCATTTCTTGGATCATCCTAGGAGCCCGTCTCTGAACCTGTTCCAGTTTGAATTCATCCTTCTTAAACATGGGAGACCAGAACTGCACACAGTGTTCCAGATGAGGTCTCACCAGTGCCTTATATAACAGTACTAACACCTCCTTATCTTTGCTGGAAATACTTCGCCTGATGCATCCTAAAACCGCATTTGCTTTTTTAACGGCCATATCACATTGGTGGCTCATAGTCATCCTGTGATCAACCAATACTCCGAGGTCCTTCTCCTCCTCCATTACTTCCAACTGATGTGTCCCCAATTTATAACTAAAATTCTTGTTATTACTCCCTAAATGCATGACCTTTCACTTTTCACTATTAAATTTCATCCTATTACTATTACTCCAGTTTACAAGGTCCTCCAGATCCTCCTGTATGATATCCCGGTCCTTCTCTGTATTGGCAATATCTCCCAGCTTTGTGTCATCTGCAAACTTTATTAGCACATTCCCGCTTTTAGTGCCAAAGTCAGTAATAAAAAGGTTAAATAAGATTGGTCCCAAAACTGATCCCTGAGGAACTCCACTAGTAACCTTCTTTCAGCCTGACAGTTCACCTTTCAGTACAACCCGTTGTAGTCTCCCCTTTAACCAGTTCTTATCCACCTTTCAATTTTCATATTGATCCCCATCTTTTCCAATTTAACTAATAATTCCCCATGTGGAACCGTGTCAAATGCCTTACTGAAATCGAGGTAAATTAGATCCACTGCATTTCCTTTGTCTAAAAAATCTGTTACCTTCTCAAAGAAGGAGATCAGGTTGGTTTGGCACGATCTACCTTTTGGAAAACCATGTTATATTTTGTCCCAATTACCATTGACCTCAATGTCCTTAACTACTTTCTCCTTCAAAATTTTTTCCAAGACCTTACATACTACAGATGTCAAACTAACAGGCCTATAGTTACTTGGATCAATTTTTTTCCCTTTCTTAAAGATAGGAACTATGTTAGCAATTCTCCAGTCATACAGTAAAACCCCTGAGTTTACCGATTCATTAAAAATTCTTGTTAATGGGCTTGCAATTTCATGCGCCAATTCCTTTAATATTCTTGGATGAAGATTATCTGGGCCCTCCAATTTTGTCCCATTAAGCTGTTCAGATGTGGTAATATCCGCCTCCATAGCCTCATTCCCATTTGTCATCCTTCCATTATCCCTAAGCTCCTCATTAGCCTTATTAAAGACTGAGGCAAAGTACTTATTTAGATATTGGGCCATGCCTAGATTATCTTTAACCTCCATTTCACCCTCAGTGTTTAGCGATCCCACTTCTTCTTTCTTTGTTTTCTTCTTATTTATATGGCTATGGAACCTTTTACTATTGGTTTTAATTCCCTTTGCAAGGTCCAACTCCACATGGCTTTTAGCCTTTCTCACTTCATCCCTACATGTTCTGACCTCAATAAGGTAGCTTTCTTTGCTAATCCCACCCATCTTCCACTCCTTGTAGGCTTTCTGCTTTTTCTTCATCATCTCTCTGAGATGTTGCTCATCCAGGTTGGTCTACAACTCCTGCCTATGAATTTTTTCCCCTTTCTTGGGATGCAGGCTTCTGATAGTTTCTGCAGCTTTGGCTTGAAGTAATTCCAGGCCTCCTCTGCCTTTAGATCCACAAGTTCTTCAGTCCAATCCACTTCCCTAACTAATTTCCTTAAGTCTTTAAAGTTAGCCCTTTTGAAATAAAAAACCCTAGTCCCAGATCTATTTTTGTTTATCCTTCCATCTAGTTTGAACTGAATTAGCTCATTATCACTCGAACCAAGGTTGTCCCCTACAACCATTTCTTCTATGAGGTCCTCACTACTCACCAAAACCAAATCTAAAATGGCAGCCCCTCTTGTTGGTTCTTTAGCTACTTGGTGAAGAAATCCATCAGCTATCATATCTAGAAAAATCTGATCCCTATTTTTATTACTAGCACTTGTCCTCCAGTCTATATCTGGGAAGTTAAACTCTCCCATGATCACACAATTTCCATTAGTGTTTACTTCATTAAAAACATTAAAGAGGTCTCTATCCATATCCAAATCAGATGCCGGCGGTCTGTAGCACACCCCAAGCACTATCTCAGGGGAGGCTCTAGTAGCTTTCTTTCCCAATGGGAGTTAGCTCAGACAGACTCTGTCTTATCAATTCCATCGCTTCTTATTTCTTTACAGTTAACCTCATCATTGATATGCAATGCTAGTCTACCACCTTTGCCTTTATTTCTGTCTTTCCTAAACAGCACATAGCCTTCAATACCTGTACTCCAGTCACGACTACTATTTCACCATGTTTCTGTTATCCTTATAACGTCCGGTTTCACTTCCTGCACCAGTAGCTCTAGTTCCTCCATTTTGTTACCTAGGGTCCTCGCATTAGTGTACAGACATCTTAATTTTTGCCGTTTGGCTTCACTGACATTATTTACCCTGTTAGGCACAGACATTCTACCACCAGTATCACCTGTTAGACTGGTATCTACACTACCCTTCCTCCTTATGTCCAATCTTCTGCCCACGGCTGTATCCTCTCTTACTTTGTTTTCTTCTCTCTCAATGTTAGATTCCGGTGTGTAGATCACCTGGACATCTTCCATCCATCTCTCCCAAATTCCTAGTTTAAAGCTCTCTTAATCAGTTGGGCGAGCCTCCATCCTAGAAGTCTATTTCTCTCCTTACTCAGGTGAAGTCCATCCCGAGAGAACAGTCCTCTGTCCATGAATGCTTCCCAGTGGCCGTACATCCCAAAGCCCTCCTTATAGCACCACTGCCTGAGCCATCTGTTGATCACCATAATCTTGTCACACCTTTGTTGCCCTTCTCTAGGAACAGGCAGAATCCCACTGAAGATCACCTGAGCCTCGATTTCCTTAAGTGTCTTCCCTAGCCTGGCATAGTCTCCCTTGATACGTTCCAGTGAGAATCTAGCCGTATTATTCGTTCCCACATGAAGGACAATCAACGGATTCTTTCCTGCTCCCGTTAGGATCCTTTTCAGCCTCAGGTTCACATCCCATATCTTAGCACCTGGCAGACAACACACCCTTCTGTTCTGTAGATCAGCTCTAGTTACAGGCCTGTCTATTCTTCTCAGTAGAACATCCCCAATCATGTAGACCTGCCTTTTCCTCATGACAGTGTGATTCTCCGGTCTATCCCCTGCTCCCACTGGCTGCAAGTCCTCTCGATTCCTATTCGCCCTTGCAATCCTCCGCAACCCATCCCGTATCCTCCTGGGGCTCATGTTTGGTGTTGTCTTCATTGACTCTTCCCCTCTTCCTGTAGGGCTAGCTGCTCTTCTCTTTTTCCTTGCCCTCTCACCTTCAGCAACCACCTGCTGTGCCCCTTCTTCATTTTCCAAATCTGCAAACCTGTTCCTGAGCTCTATTTCTCCTTCACTGGCCCGTCTTTTCCTCTGTCTGGTTCTCTTAGTCACATGCTTTCACCGTCCACTTTCCTCACCCAGCAGTCTCCCCTCAGAATTCTTTGGTTCTGCTTCCATCTGAAAGCATGAGATTATCCCTTCAGCCTCCTCATGTCTTTGCTCCATCATCTGCTTGAACCCCCTTCTAAACTCAACCAGAGTTTCCACCTGCATCTCCAGCCCTCAGATCTTTTCTTCCATCAGCTCTATCAGGTGGCACTTCATGAAGATGAAACTCTTTTCAGGTACCACCTCCAGGTTCATGTACATGCCACAGCTTCCACATCCAGTCATCCTCATTGTGTCTCTCACTGCTGCCTCTGTATCAGTCATAGCCTTCCCACCTAAAACCTGTTAGTCAAAGAAACACAAACCAAAACAAACCCCCAACAGGCACCAGAACACTGGCAGACCACCGCCCACTCCCTTCACTAGCCTGTCAGTTCCTCTGCCTAGGTCTCTAAGTTTCCCTTGCAAAATCCCCCTGTAAACTCCCAGTGAAACTGCCCTGTTTACAGCTCTGTTTGCTGGCTGCTGTGCTACTGCAGCTGTCTGTCATTACAAATGTAATGAAAATGTTAATGAACAATACGTAAGTGATGACAATGAGGAGTTTAGTAGTGATATAAGTAAGGGACTCATGATGGCAGCCAGTTAGCTATACCTAAGATATCAAGTCACCCGAAAGGTAGAAAATATGTACCATGGTAGAATGAGGAGCATAAAAAAGCAGTTAAAGAAAGGATAAAAAAAATGCAAAAATAGTGAGGACTTAATGAACTATAAAAGAAAGAAGGCAATTGCACAAAGGACTATTAAAAAGGCAAAATAAAAAAAAAATCTGGAGAAAGATACTAGGATACTGGCAGACCAGGTGCCAACTCAAGCCAGGGCCCCAGGCCTCACTGAACACTAACAAATGTCCAGATGGAAACCAGTCTTGCTTACTTGTGTAATATCTATTTTGATAATGCTAACAGATGTTAAGTTGATAATGTGTTTAGACTTTATAAAATGCTTGTAGGATGCGGCATGTATTGATCTCATTTATAACCTCTATGGCTATAAGTAAGATTAATGGCTGCAGCCCATGCTAAAAAGTCATATTAAGTGTTTGATTGAAAACCTCTGTAACTGTATAACTCACCAA
This sequence comes from Gopherus evgoodei, assembly GCF_007399415.2. NCBI lineage: Eukaryota > Metazoa > Chordata > Testudines > Testudinidae > Gopherus > Gopherus evgoodei. The sequence goes on along the minus strand of NC_044322.1, from coordinate 256,974,502 downwards.
ACAGGGAAAGAAGCATTAATTAAGGCAAAGTGCTTGCCCTGCACACAAGATGGCCCATTGATTGTAAATGAGGTATTGTGTGGCTTTCCTACCTTCCTCCAGGTAAGGGAGACCTATGCATGAACTCTGGAGCAGAGGGAATAAAAATCTCTGACAAGGAGAAACTGAATTTCTTTCCTGCTGTCTGGATTCTGAGGGGCAAAGATTCCTAAACATAAGCAAAGAGATTCCCATGCTGCATGGCATAGGTTAGTCCTGAAAGCTACTTTAAATTGACAGATTACTACAGCTCTGTCAGCTTTTGAATCACACATTGAAACTCATTTGTGTATAGATGCTTGCTTGCTCTGTCCTGTAAATAACTCTCATTTCTTTTTCCAACTTAATAAAACTTTAGTTAGTTTATTTCAGGATTGGCTACCAAAGTTGTCTTTGGTATGAGATCTAAGGTACAAATTCACCTGGGGTAAGTGACTGGTTCCTTGGGACTGGCAGTAACCTGAGTATTTTTTTATCTTTGCTGTAAGTGACCATCCATTTATCACAGAGCCCAGTTGGCAAGACAGACTGGAATGCCCAAGAGCACTGTCAGTGACTCCATTATAAGGCTACTGAAGTACTTTGGGAGTTAACATTTGTTACTGGCTTGGTGAATTCTACTTATAGAACATTCCACCAGTATGTAGTTGTCTGCCCTACTTTTTGACAGGCTGCCCTGAGGTTGACACTCTCGGTAGTGAGCCACTCCAGACTGCGTAACACAAACTAAAAACAAAGGTATTAGGTATATAGGTAGATTAGGACAATGAATGGAATACAGATTAAGAGTAATTCTGTACCAGGCCTCATTACAGAAGTCCATGAAGAAAAAGTGGAAGCTCTAGCTGAAGTATTCCACAACATTTGCAATGGTGAAAATCTGAGTATGGAAATCCACGTGATGGAAAAAAAAATTGAGATCCATGAGAACTAGAAGAGGTGGGAGGAAGGTGATAATATGATATTAAGTGAACACATCTGCATGAGGGAACTTAAAAATGCTATAGCTAAAGGAAAAACCTCTGCACCAGGAAAGATGGCATATATAACAATATGCTAAAACACCTAGATGAAAGGAGTCTGAAAATACTGCTAAAGCTGTACAACAGTATATGGTAGGGGCGGGGGGGGGGGAAGTGAGCTACCCATGGAGTGGAAACAAATGGTTATAGTCACAGTGGTGGGGGAAAAAGTAAGTTACAAACAAGACCTGATGCAAACAGGTCTATTGCCCTTACATCATCTATGAGTAAAGCCATGGAAAGAAGAAGATTAACAACATATGTAGAGAGATGTGGACTTATTGACAACATGCCAAATGGGTTCAGGAAAGGAAGGAGTACAGCTGATCATACAGTACGAGTAGAGATACAAGGACAAATAAGTATGAGAAATAAAGAATATAGGATAGCAGTTCTCCTAGATATTAAAGTATAGCATTCATTATGGACAGAGTGCTTATTGCATAAAATAGCATCCATGGGGATAAGAGGAAGAATATATAGATGGATAAAGGATTTGTTAGGTAATAAAGCAAGTCCTCACTCACCTCTCCAACACCCAAGGTCGTGCGGAGTTGGAATTTGGGCCCACAATTCTGTCAGAGACCAGACACTAATGCGTTGATCAACGGGCTCACACTACCCCAAAAGCTTTAGAATAAGTGTGGCCCCTTTATTAGGGGTGAGCATCAATATTTATACACAGAAGTAAACAAAGTGATTAATAAAAGATAATGGTCATGCATAATCAATCAAGATTTTACAGGAAGAGCAAGTTTAACAAGTAAATGCATAGAGATAAAGGCTAATGGCTACTTGAGGAAGGGGGTGTCATGAGTAGTTTGCAGGTCAGTGCTTTGTTCAAAAAAAGGTTCAGAAAGGATTATGCAGAGACGGCCAGTATGGGTGTTTTTTGGCTCCAAAGTTCACCAAAAGTTTAGACCCAACATTCCTCCATTTGTAGCTTTGAGATAACTATTAATCAAAAAGCTACACCCTATTTCAAGATCTCAAGGGCCGCTTGGCAATTTCAGCCTGGGCCAATTCGAAGAGAGTAAGGCTTTTAGCTGAAGTGGGAAAAGAATAAACTGACTTACATGAGTTTATGAGGGAGGGGACACACTGAATACAGCAACACAGTATTATAAGGACTACCATGGCCCCAACAACACCCACCAAGAGGTTTTTAACCCACCCAAATCCGGGCAGCCAATTCCATAAGGCTCCCCACCAATCATAAGGTGGCTGGCCAGAGGAGTAGTTTTTAGCCATTTCCCTTAGGTGTTTGGTACGTTGAAAAGTGTCAGAGTAGGTGTCATTTACAAAAACACAGCATTCTTCATTTATGAGGGCGCAAGTTCCTCCCTGGGCTGCTAACATTATATCTAAAGCCATTCTGTTTTGCAAAGCCAACTGGCGCAGCTGGGACATTTCCCCGGCCTGGTTCTTAAATAGGGTTGCAGTTTCATTGGTCAAAGATTCTAATAGTCCCTGTAGACGGATGATAGCACCCTTCAAGCTAGTGTGACCAGCCCACCGCTGCCAGGACAAACCATCACGGAGATTAATATCTCTGTCAGTTTCACGGATGTTACGAACGTGGGGAAAATGAGGGGGAGTGAGGGAGATCCGAGAAGGCGGTGCTAGCCATGCCAAATAACATGACCCTGCCCAATCAGGGGAGAGAAAATAATAAGCCTTGGGCCCGCACACCCAGTATGTTCCATATAATGCGTTTTGGGTATTCCATTTCTCAAAGTAGGAGGTAACCCACCACCCGTTGTACCACTGTTCCCCTGGTAACGCAGAGGGGTCGTTGTGTGAACTGCAGAGGCACAATTTGGTAGTGTTGTCCTCAAAGGGCAGTGTAGTACTGCTTGAGCAGTTGTAGAAGGCAATTGTGTATCCTTTAACAATTAGTTGGACACCTTCGAGATCTGAGCAGGGCTTTTTTAAAAACTGACTCTGAAAACCTGCCTGAAAAAGTTGAAAAGGTTGGATCGGGGTGAGGGATCCACATATGGGATAAGTGGGATGCGCAAGGCTTGAAGCCAAGATTTTTACTAAAGGCGGTGCCATTAAAATATATGTTGCATTTACTTGTTCCCACAAAAGTTGACCCTTTTTCTTTAACAAAACACAGTGATCCTGTTTGATTGGTTACCCTGAGATATTTGTTAATTGGCACTTCTGTTTTGTCCCATGTAAGATTGGGTTGGACTGGATCTTTTATTCTAGTCGGTGGCATCCAAGTCATATTAGCAGTGGTTAGGGGAATGGGTGTGAAGGGGAGTCCCTGTGCTGCATTTACTGGAAATTGAGTACATACCCAGCAATCACTTCTATTTCCTAAAATACGAGTTTTAACCTCGTGGGAATATCTAATAAAAGCATTATCTTTATAAGCAGAAAATAAACTGAAAAAGCATAAAAAACATACAGTTGTCAGAATAAAGGGTCCTCTCATTTTTTTCGAGTTAATTTAAGTCTAATGTCTGAGAGAGGTAAGCTGGTCCACTGGTCGAAGGCAGTGTCCTCAGCGGTGACAAGAGCTGCTGGTCCGTCACTGTGGTCCACTACGGCTGGCTTGACGTGGGAGTGGTGGATCCAAGATTTGCGTCCTTCCAGGAACACTGCAGTCTGGGTTGTCAAAAGGACCTGGTGGGGTCCAGTAAACCTTGGCTGGAGGGTGTCGTCACGAACGAACTTTTTGGCCCAGACGAAGTCCCCTGGTTGGAACGGGTGGATTTGTTCCTCCAGCGGCACGGTCTGGGAAAACTGCGAGGCTTTCCAAAGGGTACGGAGGCGAGCCTGTAGGGAGAGAAACTGACACGCAGTCATATGATCCCCTCCCAATAGTGAAACATCAGCACGTGGTAGCGCCCCGCCTTTGAAAGGGGGGTGTCCATAGAGCAGTTCAAAGGGGGATAATTCCAATGCGCGGGTTGGGCGAGTACGAAGGTGAAACAGGACCAAGGGAAGTACCTGAGGCCACTTTAATCCTGTTTCCTGACAGTATTTAGCCAATGTAAACTTAAGTTTCCTATTTATACGCTCAACTTTTCCGCTAGACTGGGGGTGGTAGGGTGTATGAAAGGAGTGTGAAATGCCCAGTCCTTGTTTTAAACGGCCAAGGACATGACCAGTAAAGTGAGGTCCGCGATTTGAGTTGAGCACAAGAGGGATGCCAAAACGGGGTACAATGTCTCTAAGGAGAATCTTTGCCACTGTGGCAGCAGTACAATTAGCAGTAGGAAAAGCTTCGACCCAGGAAGTCAGAGGGCAAACCAAAACAAGGAGGTGCTTTTTCCCAAAAGCCTTTGGCATATCTACAAAATCAATTTGAAGATGTTGAAATGGAGCAGCAGGCGGAGGTCTTCCACCCTTAATTTTGTTAAGAGGTGGAGCAGGTTCATTACGCTGACATGTGCTGCATGCTTTTACTATTGATAGGCAATAGGGTTGAATGCCTGGAGCATACCAAAAGCGAGCGATAGTGTCCACGAGGGCGTGCGTGCCGTAGTGACCCCCTTTATCATGGTGCCAGCGAACTGCCACAGGGTATGTGGAGTGAGGGAGGCAGGCTCGGCCATCTGGCATAAGCCAGGTCCCTTTGACCAGAGTGGCCCCGAGGCTTTCCCATGATTTTAGTTCAGCAGCGGGTACTGGTACGGGGTGCGGTGGAGTAAAGGAGGAGGTTGCAATAGCCAATGTGGGCATGGCTAAAGGTAAGGTGGCAGCCTTCTTGGCGGAGGCGTTAGCCAGGGCATTCCCACGGGTAACGGGGCTGCTATCTTTAGTATGGGCCCGGCAGTGAACTACAGCCAGGACAGAGGGTTTTTGGAGGGCGTCCAAAAGCTTGTGGATGAGGGGGAGGTGCTGAATGGGTTTACCGGCAGCTGTCTGGAAACCTCGAAACTTCCAGAGGTGGATATGACAATGCACAACTCCAAAAGCATATTTGCTATCAGTAAAAATGGTAACGGTTTTACCAGCGGCCAACTGACAAGCTTGGGCCAGGGCATAGAGTTCAGCGGCTTGGGCTCCCCAGTTGCCTGGCAGTGAGGCGGCCTCTTGAATGTCCCATTCAGAGGTGACAGCATAACCAGTGAAACGCTTGCCATCAACATAGAAGGAGCTTCCGTCCGAGAAGAGGATGCAATCGGGGTTGTCCAGTGGCACGTCAAACAGGTTGTTTTTTATCTGTAAGATGCTGTAAACTACTTCCACACAGTCGTGCTGGTCCTGGGGGACTGGCAGGTCAGGAAGCAAGGTAGCTGGATTAAGGGGTCCACACCTTTCAAAAATTAGGTTAGTGTCTTCTAAGAGTTCGGCCTCTAGCTGTTGCTGACGATGGGCCGAAAAGACTTGGGTTGTGCCCCTACGCAGAAGGGCTGACAAGGCATGAGAGGTCCAAACCGTGGTAAAATGACCCAGGGTTAGGCTCTTTGCCTTTGTGATCAGCAGGGCAGCTGCTGCCAGAGTCCGGGTGCAGGATGGGGTTCCCTGAGCGACAGGGTCGATTTGCTGAGAGTAAAAAGCAAGCGGGAAATGGTGGGGCCCGCTCAGCTGGGTAAGGACACCACTAGCAATTCCGCCCCTCTCGTGGACAAAAAGGTGAAAGGGTTTGCTGTAATTGGGGGGGGCGGAGAGACATGGAGGAGGCCACACTGTCCTTGAGTAACTGAAAGGCTTGAATAGTGTCCGGGGACCACTGCAAAGGGTTAGGAGCAAGGTTAGCAGTGAGTCGGTGGAGCGGTTTGCTTAACTCCCCGCAGGACGGCAACCAGGGGCGACAGAAGCCAATTAATCCTAAGAAACCTCGAAGTTGTTTCTTGGTGTTCGGTAGAGGGCAGTTTTGAATAGTCTTTATGCGGGCTGGGTTCATTTGTCTTCCTTTTGGGGTTAACAGGAAGCCCAGATATTGGACCTTCTGTGAGACCCACTGAATCTTTTTAGGGTCTACCTTGTGGCCTCTGGTGTGTAGGTATAATAAAAGTGCCTTACCATTGATGCGGAGGGCAGCTTTTTCGCGATTACCTAATAGGATGTTATCTACGTATAGGACCAATGTGGATCCCTGCGGACTGGTGAAACCTTCCAAGTCGTGGCGGAGGCACTGGCTGAAAATCGTGGGGCTGTCTCTGTAGCCTTGAGGAAGTCGTTGCCAGACATAACTTTGTCCCTCCCAGGTGAAACCAAAGAGATACTGAGAGTCTGGGTGCACAGGAATGCTGAAAAAAGCTGATTTTAAGTCAATAACAGTGAACCACTCAGCATCCCAGGGGATTTGGCTGATGATAGTAGCTGGGTCAGGAACTACTGCATGAAGAGGGACCACATACTGATTAACAACTCGTAGATCCTGTACAAAGCGCCAACGAACAGGGTCTCCGTCCTTTTTAGGAGGCTTTTTGACAGGCAGTATAGGGGTGTTACAGGGAGTGCGCTGAGGGCGGACTAGCTTTTGCGCAATGAATCCCTCGATAATGGGGCGGATGCCCTCCCGGGCTTCCAGCGACAGGGGGTATTGAGGGACTGACGGGGGGGTTAAGGAAGGCTTTACCTGAATCCTTACGGGCTCTGCCGAAAGGAGCAGGCCAACATCAGTGTCAGAAATTCCCCAGAGGGTTGAAGGCAAGTCAGTGAGGTCAGGGGAGAGAGAGAGAGGTGTTTCCCAATTACCCTGAGTAGGGGCCGAATCTTCTAATACTGTCATCAATAATCCTACCCCTTCAGGAGTGCAGGTTAAAGTAGCCTCAAGCTTACAGAGTAAATCCCGGCCCATCAAAGGGATCGGACAAGCTGGGGAAAAAAGAAAACGGTGAGAAAAACATTTATCAGCATAAATAACATTCAAAGGCAAAGTGAGTCCCAGAGACTGTGGGTTGCCCTCCACCCCAGTCGCAGTTTTAACCTCAGAGGATAGCCAGGGAGAGGGGGCATGATTTAAAAGAGAGAAAGTAGCCCCAGTATCAATGAGGAAAGAGACAGGCAGTCCCTGGACTGAAAGGGTTAAACGAGGCTCTTTGCTGGGAGGGCAGAAAGTGAGAAAGGAGCCGGCTAAAGACATTAAGGAAATAAGACCATCACATTGTTTGCCTTCGCCCCCGGGGTACCGTCATTGAGGAGGCTGAGTTTTCTGCGGCTGCTGCTGTTTCCCGTAGTTGATCCAGGCCTGGGGGATGGGCTGAGCTGGTGGTGCAGGGGTGTATTCCTCACTTGTGTAAGCATCTGCGGATGCAGCCAGACCCTCTGGGCGTCCCCAGGGGCATTCACGTTTAAAGTGACCAGGCTGTCCGCACTGAAAACAATTTCCTGATGGCTGGGGTCGCCAGGACCCTCTTCCCCGGGCACCCTGGAATCCCCTGCCACGGCCACGGCCTTTGCCTCGAACACCACCGTGAAAAGCTAAAGCCATCAGCTTATATTCTTCCTTTTTCTCTTTCTTTTTACTACTTTCCCTTTCTTTCTCCCAGGCAAAATCAGCTACTTCCAACACTGAAGTGACTGACTTACCTCCCCAACCAGGGCGAAACTTTAAGAAGTAATCCCTTACAGGGGGCACCGACTGATTCACAAAAAATGAAATAAGAGTAGGGTGGTCTGCTTCTCTCTCAGGATCCATCTGAGTGAACATTCGGGCCCCCTCCAATAGCCTCGACCAGAACTTTCTGGGCGGCTCATCAGATTCCTGCCGAATCTGCATGAACTTAGCCTGATTAGGCGAGCGGCGAGCCATTTCCTTGAGTCTCTCTAACAATCGCTCTCTATCTGTTCGCAGCTGAGTCAGCCTTAGCTGAGTCCAGTCTAGGGGATTCCAGCCAGCGGCCAGATCCCGCCTATCCATCCAAGTAAAATTAGCTGCATTGCTATCTCCCCATGTCCTTTCTGCCATCCACAATCTACTACGTTCTTCTCCAGTCAAAACTCTACTTAACAACTGATCCACATCCGTATAAGTAGGATTATAACTTAAAAACAATCTTTCTAGAAGTTCTATGATCTTTCGGGGATTTTCCCCAAAAGACCCTGACAACTGTCCCCACTCTTTCAAATCCCATTCTAGCCATCCTTTATATTCCACAATACTAGCATGTTGCAATCGTCCATCATTGCCCATATAAGGTTGATCGTGCACCTGTAAAGGCATCTTTATAACCATACTTTTATTATTCGCAAGAGATTTGACGGAGACATCCTCTGGGCTATCCTCAGGGGGGGGGCATGCACCCTGCTGTACCTGCTTGGACCTAAGCCTAGTAACTACTCCTCCCGAGGTTTGCCCCTCCAATTCCTCCTCATCCTTCTGCACAAATTCCAATCTGGGATCCTGCAGATTCCCCTCTGCTACAAGGAGAGAGTTCCCCTGCGGAGGAATAGGGGCAGGTGCAGAGGGGACCAGCTGACGAGTCAAAACACGCCGTGGTCTACACCCTTCATCGAAATAACCTGGAGGGGGTTCACTCTCGGGAGAGTACCTGACTGCCATAATTTTTAAAGATTTCCACAGCTCTGCTGCTGTGTCCCAACAAAACCAGTAACATAACTGTCCCGGATGGTCTTTTTCGATCTGGCTCTTTACTCCTCTTAAGGCAGCCTGTTCGAAAGAGCCATACGAAGGCCACCTTATCTCCGAGTCGGCCAATACCGCGGTATACCCAGTCCAATTTCTTACACATAGTGTGTACAACTTCTTCCTAGACATTCCTGTCTGTACTGGGAGTTTCCCTTCGTTCCATAACTTATTTACAATCCCCAACGGACTCTCAAGAGGCACGCTAGTCCCTTGACCCATGGTGTCTGACAGGAGCCCTCCAACTGGCGTTTACCCTGCTGTCCAATACACGACCCCTCAATATTGAATTGGCTAGGAGAAATCTCCTGTGGCGCCTTGCCAATTCATATATGAGTGGTCTGACCACTGGACAGAGGTACCGCACCAGAAGGAATCCCGGACGAGCCCCCAAATTGTTAGGTAATAAAGCAAGTCCTCACTCACCTCTCCAACACCCAAGGTCGTGCGGAGTTGGAATTTGGGCCCACAATTCTGTCAGAGACCAGACACTAATGCGTTGATCAACGGGCTCACACTACCCCAAAAGCTTTAGAATAAGTGTGGCCCCTTTATTAGGGGTGAGCATCAATATTTATACACAGAAGTAAACAAAGTGATTAATAAAAGATAATGGTCATGCATAATCAATCAAGATTTTACAGGAAGAGCAAGTTTAACAAGTAAATGCATAGAGATAAAGGCTAATGGCTACTTGAGGAAGGGGGTGTCATGAGTAGTTTGCAGGTCAGTGCTTTGTTCAAAAAAAGGTTCAGAAAGGATTATGCAGAGACGGCCAGTCTGGGTGTTTTTTGGCTCCAAAGTTCACCAAAAGTTTAGACCCAACAGATTCTTTAATTAAAAGAACTATGAAGGTCAGAGTAGGGAAAGCCTACTCTGGCATATATAAATCACACATGGCACTTCACCTGAGACTATCATTAGCCATACCTTATTTAACATAATGATAAATAATTTCCCAAAAAGTCTGAGTGCAGGATTAGGCATTTCCTTGTTTGCAGATGCTTGTGCATATGGATTTCAAAGAGAAAACAGGAAATAGTTGAGAAGAGAATTAATGAAGCGCTTAGGAAAATTGCAGAATGGGGAAAAGGTGGAGCTTTACATTTTCAATTATCCAAACTAAAAGAATGATAGTGTCTAAAAGGAAAATAAAAAAAAAAAATTAGCTGTCTCTATGGACAGCAAACAGGTGTAGCTAAGAGCTACAAATTTGATAGCAAGATAACATGGAAGGACTGCATGGATTTTATCTTGTAAAATGTTGTAGACAATTGTTGTGATGTTGCACTCCATATGTTTATGGAAATATGCTTGTGAGTGTGAATATAATGTAACTGGATTATGTTTTATACAAAAGGTCATTTGTAAGGTATTATTACAAAGTTTATAATCTACTGAGTATGTCCAACCTATTTGTATGAATGTATCATTCTTGTATCTGAAGCTAGAAATATGCAGTATTACTTTGAAGTTCTATTGTAATTATGCAAAGTGTGGGCCATTAATGGTGGTTTGGAATCTAGATGGCTCTCATTGACTAGGACAACTGGTTTTGAATGGGTCTATTTACCTGCAAGCTTTCCTGTGCACGTGATATGGGTAATGAAGAATGAGGTCTTACAATGACATGTGACCATGTCACGTGATACTGGAATCCACCTTAAACCTGGTGCTTTTCCATTTAGAAGGTGGGGACCCAGAGAGACAAAAGATTCCCACCTTGGGCCAAAGCTATAAAAAGGGGTGGAACAGAGGAAAGGGGGAGGCCAGTCATGAGAAATCCCCTAGTTACCACCTGAGCTGGAACTAACAAGGACTGTACCAGGGGAAAGGATTGGTCCCAGACTAAGGAGGAGTCTAGTCTGTGAAAGAAGCTTATTGGAACATCTTTGAGGGTGAGATTTACTTGTATTCAGTTTCTTAAATGTATTAGGCTTAGATTTGTATATTTTGTTTTATTTTGCTTGGTAACTTACTTTGTTCTGTCATTACTTGAAACCACTTAAATCCTACTTTTATACTTAATAAAATCACGTTTTTATTTATTAACAAACCCTGAGTAAGTGATTAGTACCTGGGGGAGCAAACAACTGTGCATATTTCTCTATCAGTGTTATAGAGGTTGGACAATTCATGAGTTTACCCTGTATAAGCTTTATATAGAGTAAAATGGATTTATCTGGGGTTTGGATCCCATTGGGAACTGTGTGTACGGGTGCTGGAGATAGGTAACCTGCTGAGTGGTTTTCAGTTAAAGTCTGCAGCTCTGGGGGCATAGTTCAGACCTGGGTCCGGGTTGCAGCAGGCTAGCATGTCTGGCTCAAGAAGGCAGGGTTTTGGAGTCCCAAGCCATTAGGGAAAATGGGCTCAGAGGTAATTTCAGCCCCTCAGGTGACAGTCCCAAGGGGGTCTCTGTGATCGAACCTGTGACAATTGTAATTTACTTAAAAGTATTTCCGGAACTACCTGAGGTGTGGATAAGACAGCAAAGGTAATGCTTTATAGAGCATTAATAGGACCAATCATTGGGTATGGCTATCAAGCATTTAGTTCATCATCAAAAATTAACCTAAGGAAGCCAAATGCAGTCCAAACCAAGGCATTACATATTGCATGTGATGCCTTAATCATGGTCCCTTTGTATGTAATGTAGAGAGCTGCAGGGGAAATGCCTGTAGCATTAAGAATTAAATTATTTTGGGCAAAAGTCATAGGTAATAGGGAAGATGGAAACATTAAACAAATAAATGAAGAATGCTGGGAATTCAGTGGACAACAAGGGGAAGGGAAGAACCAAAAATGCCTCGTGTTAATAGGATTGAAGTATGGACAAAGGAACTAAGAAAAGAAAGATCTAAAAGAAATCAGCATATATAACCATGAGAAAATGCATGATAGGTGGAAAATCGTCTCTGTCGCTTCCATCCTCCCCATCACTATAAATGTGAAACTATATAATGAAAGTAAAATGAGAGCTAAATATATTAAATATAGCATATTGATACATATGTGATAAATGGGGCAAATATTGCTAAATATTTGGTAATCTCCAAAGATAGAGAAACCAGGAGAGTGGGGACAGCTTTCTGCATCCCAACACCTGGAATAAAGAAATCTATTAGACTATCAAATTTTCTATCCATTATGACAGCCAAACTAGCAGGGATTTTGTTGGCATTTTATTGGATACTTGATGTGCAACCTACCTCTGTTGTCAACTTGTCAGATTCGCTATTAACGCTATTGGAGATCAAAATGGGAATTGAGATACCAAAAAGCGTATAATTAATTAAATATTGTCCCTAACAGAATTGACACAGATGGGAGTAAACATTAAAATAACATGGATCCCAGTGCATATCAGGATAGCAGGAAATGAGGTGGCAGACAAAATAGCAAGAACTGTGATAAATGGAAAAATTGACAGATCCCTCTAAGTGATAAGGAGTTTAAAAACCTAATTAAAAATGAAATAAGAAGAGAATCAGGAAGTATGGGCAAAAGAAACAAGAGGGAAAATATTTCATGAAATAATGCCCTAGAAAAAAAAATTATGACATACTGTAAGAACTTGACAGAAAGAGTGTGGTAATCTTACTCTGAATACTTATAGGGCATTTTGGCTTAAGACCAAGTCACTAAACACAAAGGTGGACTGTATGAGACATGGAAGGTCAAAGAGATGGTTGCTCTGAATGTAACATTGATGGGGGATTTTGTATGACAAACTCAGATACTTAAAAGTGACAATTAAAATACCTAGTAAGAGCATCAGGAAAATGGGGCACCATTAAGAAAACAATATTACAATGTTTTTTAAAACTATTGGGAAAAGAGAGAAACTGTAATTACCTATCATGAAATACAGCACCTGGCAGTTATAGGCTCAGAATGTGATTCTGCTATGCCATAACGTACAAGAAGAAGAGACTTTTCCTGGAGAAGTGAGAGGGATACAAGGGAAAAGGCAGCTGGGTCCCATAGCCTGCTTTGGTCAGTGGAATAATTTTGAGATTTGCTGTTAATTTGTGAGTTTTGTAGTTGAAAAATGAAACTGTGACCTGAAAGAAGGGCCTGAACAGGCTTTTGGGTGTGGTGTTAGTCTTTCCTGGGGTGGGGAACACAAGCCAGCATTCTGAAAGATCCTAATAAGTATAAATGATACAGGCAAGCCAAGTTTAAAGCATTTACCCATTTGTCATTCTGTACAAATATAGACCTAATTGACTGGGATTTATAAAAGAAACTAACTATTAAGAGACACTAAGAAAAGAAATTAAATACTAGATAGATGTACAGAGCTTCTCTCTCTGCCTCCACACTTACCACTGTAAATTGGGAGTAACTTCCGTAGTTAAAGAAGTGAAACCAATGTAAAACCTGTGTGAGTGCAAATAAGCCCTAATAGTAATTTACATATGAAATGGAAGAGTATCTTGAAATTATGAAATTACCTGAACATCATGCAATAAATATACCCCTGGGTAGTAAAAGTGTTGTTGAACAGATAGCTTCTTTAGTTATGCTGAAGAACAGATGGTAGAGCCTAAAATAGAGGTTCTTTAAGCATGAACTAATTATCAAGGAATAATAACATCAATGTGTCTAGCATTATCATTGGGATAGAAGCCACTATAAATCTATTTAAACTCGTACATTGTATAGTTATTGTGAGACAAGTGGTATGCACCACATGCATAACAAAGGTTTCAAACCTAGTGAGCACAGATCTCTTCACACCCTACATATATGTATTTCTAACAGGGGTGCAGGAAAGGAACACTTGTTTCAAAAATAGTGTGTAGATTTATTCATAGATCTTCCAATGCTCAGGCCTCTGTTTTCATAATAAGAACAGTTCCCCTTTATAAGTTCAAACCAGTCACAAGGGCAGTGTCACTAGATAACTGTGGAGTACTTGGTAGCCCCTGTGCTGTAGAGGAAGTTTAATACATATTATAGAAAAAATAAAATGTTAGTGACTCAGATGCCAGGAGGGCACTTAATAGTAGGCAGACATATTGTAAAACAGAGTCCTTATCTAAAAAATTGGTTTGACAAGACAGTAGATGAGGGATTCATATTAGGTTTTTCCCTACAGGAAGTGAAGGAAATTCAGTGTGATATGAAAGTCACAGGTCCTTAAATGCGGTGAGGTCCAAAATAACTTGAGAAAGACTGACCAAAATTCAGCAAGAATCCAGTATAGGGAGAGGTGTGATGTATTTTATAGAAAGAAATAAATGGTACTCGCTGTAGGTAAAATGCAACACCACAACACCAGAATTATTCCATTGTGACCATATACATCAATCATATTGAAACCATGGCTTCAAATACCTAGCTCAGTTGCACTAGGAAAAGTTTGCCATATCTGTATTACTGGAATTGGCATTCATTGTGCAGGAGTTTGTCTGGAGCACATTGACTCACCAATAGAAGAAATCCATGAGATCTGGAGGAGGTGTGAAACTTCCTCACAGAAGGGATAAGAAAATAATGGGACCCAAAGTCTTTGAAGCAGGGAATGTCTCCTTTGTGAGTGAATAGCTTTTCACCCATTGGGGGTGGGATGTCCAGGTAATTAACATTTTCAGTGGTGTTCTGTCCCTTTCTTAATATACCTTGATAGTTTGTTCGCTACTTTGGCCACTGTTTTGCATTGAGCAGTGGTTTTCTTGAGCTGACAGCAATGGTGCTGGACAGTCACTTTCCTTCAGAAACCCACAATGTGTGCAATTAGGTCAAAAATTCCTTCCAATTTGTTTCCACTTGTATGTGTCTGTATTAAATTTCGCCAGCCATCCTGTTCCCCAGTCACATAATTTTGTGAGCTACTTTTGGGGTTCCTCACATGCTTTTCTAGTCTTGAATAACAAATGTATCATCTGCAAATTTTCTAGCTTCATTGTTCACCCACTTCCCAGATTACTCATACATTTGGTAAACAACATCATTCTGAGTTCAGATCCATGGGGCAGCCCCTCTGTTTAACCCTCCTTCCATGGTGAAAAGTGACCATTTATTCCTACACTTTGTTTTCTATCTCCCAGTCAGTTTCCAATCTTTGATGGAACTTTACCCCTCATCCATCATTACTTTATAGGTTGACATCATTAAACAGAGTCCCAGCCACACCTGTGTATAAAGATGCACTATTTTGATGGTGTATGTCTGGTGTAAATAGATAACCACAGTGGAAACAATCCATTTAACAAGAACCAGCACTAGGAATTGTTTAAAATTGTCAGCTGTCTATAATTACTGCTACTTGACGATTACCTGTTCTATTCATTCCCTGTAGGGCACCTGGCATTGGACACTGTCGGCAGACAGGATACTTGGCTAGATGGACCTTTGATCTGATCCAGTATGGCCGTTCTCATGTTCTTTGCATGTTTGCATTGTTCATCATGAAACACTATTTTTATTACTGTGGGATTAGACTGTAACCTCTGGGGCTTCAAAGCCTCACAGCAATATAGTGATACCATTTAAAAATATGCACCACTGCTCTTTCATTTATCTGCTTTGCATAGGATATTAGAGAGAAAATAATTGCGGTTCAGTATTGCAAAATGGAAGTTTTCTCCATCATTTTTTGAAGCACTGTAGGGAAACTGCTTGTGTGACATTCTTTAAGTGTCGGAAGCAAGTTAATGGTTAAGGAAGGGAGTCACTTTAAACATTTACAAGACTTCAGTATGGCAGTGCTTCACTATATAATAATCTGAGAAGCCCCCTTAGAGAGTAATTAGAATACCTCAACTCTAAACTATTGTTAGTCTATTCACTGTAAAGTATGTGGAAGCTGATACTTGTTTCCTTAGCCTTTTGATTAACTTTCTCCTGGCTCCTTAGTAATTCTGCCACTAACATACCATGTGAAAAAAATCTCATCCTTGACACTAATTAAGAAAGTACGATCATAAGAATGGCCATATTGGGTCAGACCAAAGGTCCATCCAGCCCAGTATCCTGTCTACCGACAGTGACCAATGCCACATGTCCCTGAGGGAGTGAATCTAACAGGTAATGATCAAGTGATCTCTCTCCTGCCATCCATTTCCACCCTTTGACAAACAGAGGCTAGGGACACCACCCCTTATCCATCCCGGCTAACAGACATTAATAGACATAACCTCTATGAATTTATCTAGTTCTCTTTTAAACCCTGTTATAGTCCTAGCCTTCACAACCTCCTCAGGCAAGGAGTTCCACAGGTTAACTGTGCACTGTGTGAAGAACTTCCTTTTATTTGTTTTAAACCTGCTGCCCATTAATTTTATTAGGTGGCCCCTAGTTCTTATATTATGGGAATAAGTAAATAACTTTTCCTTGTTCACTTTCTCCACACCACTCATGATTTTATATACCTGTATCATATCCCCCTTAGTCTCCTCTTTTCCAAGCTGAAAAGTCCTAGCCTCTTTAGTCTCTCCTCATAGGGGACCTGTTCCAAACCTCTAATCATTTTAGTTGCCCTTCTCTGAACTTTTTCTAGTGCCAGCATATCTTTTTTGAAATGATACCACATCTGTACATAGTATTCACGATGTGTGCATGCCATGGATTTATATAAAGGCAATAAGATATTCTCCATCCTATTCTCTATCCCTTTTTAATGATTTCTAACATCCTGTTTGCTTTTTCGACTGCCATCACACACTGTGTGGACATCTTAGAACTATCCAAGATGACTCCAAGATCTCTTTCCTGATTAGTTGTAGCTAAATTGGCCCCCATCAGATTGTATGTATAGTTGGGGTTATTTTTTCCAATATGCATTACTTTACATTTATCCACATTAAATTTAATTTGCCATTTTGTTGCTCAATCACTTAGTTTTGTGAGATCTTTTTGAAGTTTTTCACAGTCTGCCTTGGTCTTAACTATCTTGAGCAGTTTAGTATCGTCTGCAAACTTTGCCACCTCACTGTTTACTCCTTTCTCCAGATCATTTATGAATAAGTTGAATAGGATTGGTCCTAAGACTGACCCTTGGGAACACCACTAGTTACGCTTCTCCATTCTGAAAATTTACCATTTATTCCTACCCTTTGTTCCCTGTCTTTTAACCAGTTCTCAATCCATGAAAGGATCTTCCCTCTTATCCCACGACTACTGGCTCCTTCCCAGAACTACACATAAGTCTATCTAGATACCTCGAGAGATCCACAATCTTTGCACCAGGCAGGCTAGTCACCATACGGTTCTCCCAGTCATCAGAAACCCAGCTATCTTTGTTTCTAATGATCAAATCTCCCATTACTAACACCTGCCTTTTCCTAATGACTGGAGTTCCCTCCCCCAGAGAGGTAACCTCAGTGTGAGAGAAGACCCCAACATCATCTGGAAGGAGGATCCCAACTATGGGAAGGTTTCCCTCTGTTCCCATTGACTGGTTTCCTTCCCTGAGTCTTTCATCCTCCTTAACAACACAGGGGCAGTCTGAAAGGAAATAGGACAAATCTACAGTGTCCCGGAAAGCCTCATCAACATACCTCTCTGCCTCTCTTAGCTCCTCCACTTCCACCATCCCGGCCTCCAAAGCCCGTACATACTCTCTGAGGGCCAGGAGCTCCTTGTGTCAGATGCACACATACGTGATCCGCCCACAGGGCAGGTATTCATACATGCTCCAGTGAGTGCAATAAACAGAATAGCCCACACTCTGCTGCTGGGCTTCTGCCTGAATTCTCTCCTACAGCTACCTAGGTTAATGATAGGGTTTTTGTTTAAATCAAGAAGTTTTGATAATAGTTTAGTTTAGTTTAATAGTACCTCGCCCACTTCCCACTCCCCTTTTGAACTCCCTCTCAAAACTCCCTGTTAGCGGCCCCTGTTCGCAAAGCTCACTGGTTGCTTGCTCATGACTTTATAAAGCCCTGGACTTCCTGATATCCCCCCCATTATAGCCAGCTACTTTTTCCCCCCATTGAGACCACATAGACTTCGTGGTCAAAGAAAATTAAAATTTTGCTTAAATGATTTTAAGCAAAATTTTAAATTTTGATGAAAAACACATGAAATTCTTGCAAAAATGTTTTGTTTTGTTTTTTCAGCAAACCCACACTGTAAGCTCATTGGGTCAGGGACTGTCTTTAACTTCACATTTGTGGAGTGCCTGGCACAATGGGACCGTAATCTTCTGCTTCATAAACACAGGGCTCCTATCACTTGCATTTAAAGAGTATCTCCAGTTGTAGTAATTCAAGAGTTTATTCATACGTCAGTCAGTAATAGAAGTAGTACTGTGGCACACTTTTTCTTTTCACCTTCCACTTAAATATCTCAAACCATTTTTCAAAGGTAGATAAGTATTATCTACATTTTACAGATGACATAATTAGGAACAGAGACATTTAAAATATCTATTAACATCACTGTCTTCATATCATAATGAGGCATAGAGGATGGTCTGTGGTCATCAGACTAGTACTCAAAAGAATTAGGTTCAGTTTCCAACTCCATTAGAGACTTTCTGTATATTCTTGGGCAAGTCACTCATTCTCTCTTTCCCCATTTGTAAAATGGGAATAATTTTCCACTACCTCACAGAGGTATTATAAGAATAAATCCGTTAGTGTTTGTGAGGCCTTGAGATCCTCTACTGATGAGAGCCATATAAGTACCTAGCAAACTTCTTCGTAGGGAGTGGGCCAGTTATCAGTGCAGCTAGCCCTGAAGAACAGGTAACCTGGACAAGAAAAAAAAGTAGTAAATTCAATTCAGCCTCCAGTTTGTTAATGTAGAAGCCTAATGTGTTTTTGGCAAATTGATATTGCAAAAAATTGCTTTACTCTCTCTCCACAAAAAATACAAGCTTTTTGCATACATCTAATTGCAAGTGAAATCACTTTTGGACTCCTTTCCGTCAGACAAAAATAACAGGACTGTATTTTTGCAGTGGCAGCTTAAGTTGAGTAGATCAACGCACAGATGTGTGTTTGTAAAAGAACTTTAAAACAGCATTAGAAGGGCTGTAAGACGATTTGATATTGCTCCATTTATTGACTCTTCCCTGCAATTAAACAAACATACACAATGACCAGTAGGAGAGGGGGAGAGAAACACACTTATTGACATAGCTGCTTTTGAAATGTTACCCTAAGTGATTTAAGAGCCTAAATCCTATTGACTGTGAATGGGAATTAGGGCTAGAGCCACAAAAGGGACTTGTGACGATGAGCATCACAACACCTAATGCCTAATCACAGGAAAAACACTGTGACCCACAAAGTCTGAGTGAGGTGCAGAAGGGGGAAAGATAGGTGCCTTAGAATGTGATCCACAAAACCAGTATGCTTGGCAGGGAATCACACCTAAACTAGCCAATGGGGAGATGCTGGTGAGAGGGGTGTGTCCTAAGCCCCACCCCTTTCTGAGTTCTGTGCCTGGCTTGCCGGGAGGTTCCTGTCTCTGCTTATGATTCATGAACTGGGGGAAGATAAATGGTTGGTTGCTTAAATTGCATGCAGGGCCCAATCCACCCAGCATGCTCAGAGGCTGCCTCTTGGATTGGGCCCTAACGTGAGTTCACACAAAATGGTCAAGAATGCAAGGAGAGGAGGTGAATGCCCTCAAACCTGGGATACGGAATATTCACCCACTCTTGCCTATTGAAGTGGTTCTACTTTGACTTAATAATTATTTAATTAAAGTGAGAATGACTTTATAGTCCCATAGTTAGGACACTCACTTGAGAGGTAGCAGATCCCTTCTCCTTACCAGTTAGAGGGGAGACTTGAATTTTCCAACATCCCAGGAGAGTATCCTAAACGCTAGGCAAAAGGTGGTCCTCCTTCCTCCCTGTCCCTCCAAGGCTGTCTTATGTGAATTTGCCTGAGAGGCTCAATCCCATAAGTGGCCTCTGATCATGCCTAGCAGATTGGGCTCCACATGCAATTTAGGCAGCCGAGTGCCTATCATCCCCTGGGGCTTAGATGAGGGAGAGCCATCGAAACAACTAGAGGGAGGTAGCAACACTTGTGTCCAGAGGCAGAAACATAGATGCCTAGGGAACTTTTACTACAAAAACCTAGATGTCAAGTGACTTGAGGCCACCTACAGTTAGGCAGCAGCTGAGTGTGAATTTTGTGGATTGCAGTGGTGCCTAAAAAGGGGACTTAAGCACCTTTGTGGATCCCACCCTGAGTTCCTTAGTCACTTAGGTGATTTTTGAAAGTTTTAATGGTAGTTCAAGAATTTCAAAACTAGGAACCTAAAGTCAGGGTTCTAAGTTCATATTTAGGCATCTACTTGATTTTCAGAATGGCTGAGCTGCCTCTGAGGTTACTGACAACATTCTATGTGTATCTTATCCTGGAGGTTCCAACAGTAAGCTGTAAGCTATATTAGGAGAGGGTTTGAGGTCAACAGTTGCTGTTGAGTGCTCAGAACTTCTGAAAATTAGTCCCATGCCTAAATATGGTCATAAAACCTAATTTTAAGTGTTTTGGAAGTCTTGGCCATAACATTTGTAATACATTATGACTCAGATACTGGGCAGTAAACATATGGCTACTGTGGAAATCAAGGCTGCAAAGGAGCAAATACTGGGTATAAAAGAGCAAATTGAGATGTGGCCTGGAGATATCACAAGATCGAGTTGTGAGGGGGGAAATTATGAGAAAAGCAAAAAGTTAGAAAATGGAAAGAAGAAGTTAAGATATTTTTGTCTCTAAGATATCTAATGTATTTTTCAAGCAGATAAGGAGTAAGAGGTCAGTGAAAGAGACAGTAAGTTCTCTAAGAAATGTCAAAAATAATTTATTGACTGAAGAGGGAGATATCACCTAAATGTTAAATGACTAGCCTTCTCATTCCCAGGAGAGGATGAGAGATAGATGCCATGAAAAGGAAAAGACTTTTTATTTGAATTCAAGGCAAAGGAGAAATACTGATGGATAGTCAAATTCATGAAATGAGAGCATCAGGGAGTATGACCATACCCCAGAGCTGGAGGGGACTGGCAGAAGAGATGGGGAAATGTTAGATATATTTTAAAATCTGTTTTGAAATGGAATGTAGTAGCGGAGAGTACACTCTAGCATTTTTAGGTAGGAGGTGATCTAGGTTAAATTTGAAACTAAAGCACCCTGGTATACTATATATAGGAGATGCTAATCAGGGACAAAATGCTTAAGATGTTTTCCCCCCCTTGATTTAAGAAAAAAACAGTACTCTGCACAAACAAGAAATGCTTAGGCTAACTGATAAAGTCTGTCTGAGCAATAACAAACTTTTTTTAGGATATAATTCAATTGAATGTTGCAAAAGCTTTTGATGTATAGTACTAGGCTAATTAATATATTGAGTTGGAAAGCATGAACTTCCTGAGTAGATGATAAGAGAGTGGCTTATAGGTGGGGGTGGTTTGGGGTTGAGATGATCAATTTTACAATTTCCACACTATTTAAGTCAATGGACCCATTCCAATTTACAGCAACCAAGGATCTGGACCTAAGATTTTAAAGCCTATTAATAAATTTAATATGGTATATTTCCATTTTGATGCCCAGTTAGTTCTGTAAATGAACTTGCAAACACTGATATAAGAAACACCCCACTCCAAATGGAAATTGTCCTAAGGAAACACAGACCTTGCATTTGGGGCAGAATATGGACTTTTAATTTATTACATGAGAATGAAAATAGGTGGAATCCACTATTTATTTATTTATTCGGATTAGCAGATATATTTACCCGTACTAGCTCTTTGACTGGAAGCTTAAACTCTTAATAAAAGAGAGATTATTTTGCCTTTATCTCCATTTATTAAATGGCAAGAGATGAAAAATCCTTGTTTACCTAGAGAGGAGGCAGAGGGAAGCCATGTACCATGTGATATTTTACAACTTTCAAAGGAATGCAAAACGTCAATTGTATCCCATTCTATATGATAGGGACAATTTGAATTTAAGCAAAGCTACTAATGATTTCTCATGTACTATCAGGGCCGGTGCAACCATTTAGGTGATCTAGGTGGTCGCTGAGGGTGCTGGCATTTGGGGGGCACAATTTTCTTCAGCAGTGACCGCGGCGGCCGGATCTTCGGCTGCCCCTGTCGCCGCTGGCATTTAGGTGGAGGGAGCTGGGGCAGGAGAGCGCCAGGAGGGACACCTGCAGCAAATAAGTGGGGGAAGCGGCACGCAGGGGAACTCCTTGCCCCAGCTCACCCCTGCCCCACCTCTTCCCCGAGCACGCCGTGGCTGCTTCACTTCTCCTGCCTCCCAGGCTTGCGGCGCCAATCAGCTTAGGCACCGCAACCCTGGGAGGTGGGAGAAGGGAAGCAGCCATGACATGCTCAGAGAGGAGGCGAGGTAGGGCTGAGCTGGATGGGGTGCTGCCGCAAGGGGGGTGCCTCAGGGTGAAAGGAGGGAGCTGCTATGGGGGGAGGCGCCTCAGGATGGGTACACGGGGCGGGGGGGTGCAAGGTGGAAGTTTTGCCTAGGGCGCGAAACATCCTTGCACCGGCCCTGCGTACCATGGAGAACTAATGGGTGCTGTGAAGATAAATGCCTAGTGTATTCATTTCATTTTGCTTTCTACTGCCAGCAGTTTCTGACTGCAGATGTAGCATAAATCTCTATCCATCACTATCTTGCAAATCTGATCTAAAGGCTATGCTCACTAAATTGGTATTAAAACCCATAGGAGGAATTACATAATCCTTTAAAGAACATTTCATTTGCCAGTGACCTTTTCCAGCTTGAGAAGTTGTTTATTTGGCAAACTTTTTGTTGCTGTTAGAATAAGTTTGTACGTTTTTTGTCTTACAAGAACCCTGAATTGCTTTCCACAATCTTCTCATATTGGAGTGTGCCACAGGAACTAGAAGGCTTTAATTTGCCCAATAATACCTGTATACATTGCCAGTCAATACAGAAGAGTGTTCAGTTGTTCATAGAGGACTGAAAGCTATGGCTGACCAGAAAACAAGAATTTCATTTCACCAAAAAATTTGATGTTTTAACTATTTTTTTAGTGCCAGATAGGGCCAAAACTGAGACCTTAGGAAATATATCATGGAGTGTGGGTGGTGGAAGGGAGGAAAGATCCCCACTTCAGAATGGCCAATAGCTCAGTGCTTAGGTCACTCACTTGGGATATGGGAGACTAAGGTCTAAGCTCAGAATCAGGCAGATCAGAGACTTGAACCTGGGTTTCCCACATCCTAGGTGCTTTAATTTACATTCACAACATATGCACATAGCAGTTAGATAAAATACATAAAATGCCCTTGTTGGAAGGTTGCAACATAATATTACTTTACTTTGTAGAATTCAGAACCCTAACACACACAAACTCAAAACCAGAAAGCCACAAAACAGGCTGCTCCCTAAAACAGAGAAGCACAACTCAACAAACGTTGCTCTAAGCTGGTTTTCTGCAGACTGACTTACAAGGACTGCAGACTGGGGTCTTCTGACTGACTGACTCATATTGCACGCTTCCCTAAAGAGCCACTTAGCCTGCAGGCAGGACAAGGAAACCACTTACAAATTTAAAGTGATAAGCTGTAATTTGAACAGTTTTCAATACACCTCACTAACTGCCTGGTTTTTGTGTGACTCTGTGTCTTCTGTTGGAGCTGTTCCTCTTTGCATACACGTTTAAATATTTATTGGGCCAGAAAGCTCTAAATCCCAGTGGATAGGGCACTCACATGTGCTATCGGCTATTCTGGTCTCTTTCTCAATCAGAAATTCCATCTTGGATCTGGAAACCTTTCTGACTAAATTTTAGTTGAAACAGATCTGTTTTCATGAAAAGTTTTGATTTCAACAAAATGGCATTTTTCCAGTGAGAAAACATGCAAGAAATTCCTGGGCAGCTCCACTGATGATGCAACAGTGGGGCACAGTGTACAACATCAGTAAAATTATTTCCATCGTTGCTGTCAAACAGAACCAAAATGCCTCTGATGGGAAGCAGCTCCTTATCCTCAAAAGAAGGTGTCACAGCATCACTGTTATTAATCCATTCTCTTTTTTCAAGCATGTTCAGGAAGGCCAGGAAACATTACAGATTCCGCTACTACCGACATGTTATTGATTCCCTGCTTTACATTTCCTCCACAGCATATGCAGTAGCACCAGGGGCAGCTCTAGGCATTTTTCCGCCCCAAGCACGGCAGACAGGCTGCCTTCGGCGGCTTGCCTGCGGAGGGTCCGCTGGTCACGCCTGCGGGAGGTCCGCCGAAGCCGCGAGACCAGCGGACCCTCCGCAGGCAAGCCACTGAAGGCAGCCTGCCTGCCGCCCTCGCTGCGACTGGCAGAACGCCCCCAGTGGCTTGCCACCCCAAGCACGTGCTTGGCGTGCTGATGCCTGGAGCCACCCCTGCGTAGCACCTACATGAAAGTAAGCTCACTCAGACAGATAGAGGTGATGTCATAAGAGGAAGAAAACATATTTTTGAGGTGATATCTGACCTCATCTTTCCCCGATGATATCAGGGTATCTCTCACCTTCAGTCATTGATACTTGTCCTTTGATATTTGGGAAGCTGCAGTGGCAAGAAATGCTGTATTCTACCATCAAGGTGGACTATAAGGTGGAATGAAAGCTGGCTATATCGTTGGGCTCAATGGATAGTGCTCAACGGTTCGATGTCTAGTTTGCAGCTGGTATCAAACTGAGTGCTCCAGGGGCTGGTTTTGTTCAACATCTGGATGACATGATGGATTACACCCTCAGCAAGTTTGTGGATGATACTAAGCTGGTGGGAGAGGTAGATACGCTGGAGGATACAGGTAGGGTACAGAGGGACCTAGACAAATTTGAGAATTGGGCCAAAAGAAATCTGATGAGGTTCAACAAGGGGAAGTGCAGAGTCCTGCACTTAGGATAGAAGAATCCCATGCACTACTACAGGCTGGGGACCAACTGGATAAGCAGCAGTTCTTCATTAAAGGACCTGGGCATTACAGTGAATGAGAAGCTGGATATGCATCAACAGTGTGCCCTTGTTGTCAAGAAGGCTAAGAGCATATTGAGTTGCATTAGTAGGACCATTGCAAGCAGATTGAGAGAAGTGATTATTTCCCTCTATTCGGCATCAGTGAGGCCATATCTGGAGTATTGTGTCCAGTTTTGGTCCTCCACTACAGAAAGGATGTGGACAAATTGAAGAGAGTCCAGCGGAGGGCAACAAAAATGATTAGGGGGCTGGGGCACATGACTTATGAAGAGAGGTTGAGGGAACTGGGTTTCTTTAGTCTGCAGAAGAGAAGAGTGGGGGAGGATTTGGTAACAGCTTTCAACTACCTGAAGGAGGGTTCCAAACAGGATGGAGTTAGGCTGTTCTCAGTGGTGGCAGATGGTCAAGAACAAGGAGTAATGGTCAAGTTGCAGTGGGAGAGATCTAGGTTGTATAATAGGAAACACTATTTCACTAGGAGGGTGGTGAAGCACTGGAATGGGTTACCTAGGGAGGTGGAGTCTCCATTCTTAGAGATTTTTAAGGCCTGGCTTGACAAAGCCCTGTCTGGGATAATTTAGTTGGCTTTGGTCCTGCTTTGAGGAGGAGGTTTGACTAGATGACCTCATGAGGTCTCTTCCAAACCTAATCTTCTATGATTCTACTATAATTAACTGGCAAATGAGTACTTGACCTTTGGACTCTCTAAGAGAAGTAGTCAGAGTGAACACAAACCTGACTGTTTTCAGCGTTTCCGTTCAAGACTCCATTTTCCACAGAAGCCTTCTATTCATAGCAGAAGATGAAGTACACATTTAAAAATGAAGGGGAGGAGAGGTGGGTGGGAAAACTCCACCTATAAGCAACTGAATCCTGTTTTTAACATCTTTGGGGACTAAACTGTAGACAGACTTTAATGATGTGTTTGGCAATTAGATATGGTGAGGGAAGCAATACAAATATCTAATATAGACAGGCACACATTATACAACAGTTTTTCAGAGGCTTAATGCAAACGGTAAGATGCAGTATATGTGATAGTGCCAGTTGTTCTAAAGAAACCAACCTGAGTACACAGTAGGAATCCCTATTTATTCCTGTCAGTGGCTATCAGAATAGTCTAGTAACTTTTTATAATAGCCTCCTCTCTGTCATTCACAGAAGCCTTGTTTTGCCTCAGCTGTATAAAAGGTACAGTAGTATTTCAAATTTACATCAATTGTATACACTAAATATAGGAATAAAAAAGGACCATATTATGTGGATCTTTCCCCATACTGCTTATATGTTGAGAAAAAATTGGGGTACCATTTGGCTATTTGGGGAAAATAGTTTAGGGCCTGATCCAAAGCCCACTGATATCAATGGAAACACTAGTGGGCTGTGGCTATGACCCACGATGTTTAATATATTTCCTGGGCATTAAAATATCAGTAATGCACATAAAAAGGCTTAGGGGGAGTTTTTCAAAGGCACAAATGGCATTTAGGCATCCAATTGTTGTTTAGTCCCAAAGGAAGTTGGGGTCTTAACTGACATTTGTGCCTTTGAAAATCTCCCCCTAAGCACTGCAGTCCTAACTCGGGAGCTGTGAGTTTCTACAGCATGAATAAGGAGATTGACTGTAACAAGTTGGATTGAGAGGGAATATTACCAGGTGGTTAGAGCAGAGTCTGAGAATCAGGCACAGAGGCATGTGAATACGGCAAAAACAAACAAACAAAACAAATAAACCCAAAACAACATTCAAGAACATCAGTTCAAATACAAACTTCAAATTCATTTGGGCAGTATTTGCAAGTCCTTTTATTTTGTTTTCCCAAACATTCAAATTTCCTCACATCTAAATATTAATTAAAATTTGTATTTACATCGGCTTTCATGCCACAAGAATTCAGATGCCTTATTTATTTATTTATTTGTTTGTTTATTTAGTGGGTTTGGGTGTCATCCAGTCAGGAAGCTGGAGCAACACCAGATTCTGAGTAGTAAATATCCAAAGTGCAATGGTTGGTGCAAAGGGAGTAGTTTGTGAGTAATTTTAAGGCTGAAAATTAGTCACAAAACTTGTCAAATAATTTTGAACAGGAAGCAAATTTCTTAGAAAAAAATAGGAAAAAAAAATTGCGGATGATATCTAAGTGGGAAAAGATACAATTTTAAAAGATTGTTCTCTGAAAATATTTTGCCAGCTCTAGTCAGAACCTCCTGGCTTCACCAATTACTTGCCGCAGAACTGAGAGAGTCACTTAGGGTCAGATTAAGCACAAACACGTGTTGCACTGCCCCAGGAGAGATTTTGGGTCAGGAAGACATCAGAGTCATAATTCCATCCCTGTTTCTGCCTGGCACCTGGATAGTAGTGATTTATTGCCAGTCTAAATCAGAGGTGAATTACTACACACTCCACCTACACTGGCTCAGCTACTCTGACTGGTGAGCAGAGAAGGTGGAGCCAAAGCTTTTCCCATTCCCCACCCTTCAGGTTAGATGAGGGAGTAAGCAGCCATGTAGCCAGGCTTACTCTTGTGTGCCCAGACCCAAGATCCAGAAAGGGTTTTATAGAGTGTTGTCATTACATATCATGGATGCACAGCCCGAATCAGTCTAGCTCTTTAACTATACCCATATGGAGGCAAGTCTGCCTCCGACATGCTAGGAGGCTTCACTAACTAATGTTTGTAAAGCTGTGATGGGGTATACAAACCCCATGCTGGTCAGGAAAGGGTTAGATGAACTGCTGTGGGCTCTGCCCCAATACATCCGCACTAGGTGTCAGGTTGGAAGTGAGAGTTAAAAGGGCAGAGCCCAGTTCTTCAGTTCTCACACCATGAGGGGAAGGCCTAGCTGACTTGCTTGTGAGCCTGCTACCTGCCAGAGTCTCTCTGAGGGAAAGTGGACCTACTGTTGGACTACCATTATGATTTGTTACCAGTGCCTAGCTTGTTGTTGCTGAATAAATCTGCTATAGGTGGTACCCCACCTGAAGAAGGAAACAGCCAAATTAAGGCCTTCTGTCCTGTGCATCCGACTAAGGCCCCAGCAGTGGTTGGCCATGAGCTATGGGGTGATCCTGTCACAAAAAACACTTTTAGATCCTGGGCGGGGATGGGGGGAGACATGAGTGTTAACTTCCTACAAATAAACCTGCATTTCCCCCCAAAATTAGCTGCATCCTAGCTTGGTCTTGTAAGCCTTGCATCTCTTTCTAGATAATTTTATCAACAGTTTCCTTAACCAAGAATTAGGAGACTAATTGTCACCTTTATTGCTGTTGTAACGCTATATGGTGTTTGAGCTCAAGGTTGAAATGGAAATATTTTCAAGAATTGAGTCAAAATAAAACACAGCACTTTATATAAGGAATACGCAATTCAATGGCTGGAAGATTAATCTAGACAAATTCAAACTGGAAATAAGGCACAACTTTTACAGTGAAAGAAATTAACCATTGGAACAATTTACCAAGAGTCCTGGTGGCTTACCCATCACTTCTTTTTTTTTTAAGCAAAATTGGATTTTTTTCCCTAAAAGATCTGCTTTAGGAATCTTTTGTGGGGAAGTTCTATGGCCTGTGCTTTACAGGAGGTCAGACTAGAGGATCACAATGGTCCCTTCTGGCCTTGGAATCTCTAAATCTTTATAATCATGCTTTCAATCCTCAAAGAGCTTTGCTAGCATTAAGTAATTAATTTTCACAATACTCCTGCTAGGCAAGCCATAAAGAAAAACCTCCTGACCTGAAAGGATACTATAATTCACACTATTAAGGAGGAGGCAGATGAACAAAGAGAAGCCAGAAGTCATGTTTTTGCTTTAAAACACTGTCCCAGAATAGTTCCCAACATACTCTTCTCAATCGGACCTTTCATTTAGGTGAAAAGCAATTAAACTAGGTGTCAAATCCACAAGTGGTGTAAATAGGCATAGGTCCATTGACTCTTATGGGGTCAGGTTGATTTAGACCAACTGAAGATCTGGCCAATCGTAAGTCTGTGTTTCACTCAGTGGGGCCACATCTCTCAGTAGTGGCTATTTACAACAGCTATCCCTCATTTTAGACCCCAGTTCACCTTTCTCACAAAATTAAAAAGCTGAAAGCATGACAAACTTTTTTTTAATCTGAGAAATGCTGAACTATGTTGATGAAGTTAAAGATACTTGTTACAATATAGAATCACACATCATTTGAATCTTCCTCCACTAATTTACTAGTGTTCCAGTTGGGCTTTTTATTCCAAATTATGTCCCCCATTTGATCCTGGGCTAGCTGAGAATTAGGTTGGGATTCACGCGAGAAAACCTTAAATTTCATTATCAAGGGATTAAAAACTTTTCTTAGCCAGTATTGCTGAAGTGGTATAATTTCCAAACAGTGTTCTATATTGCACTGGAGGTATGTATTCTGCTCCTTCCAGAGAGGTAAAATGACATAGAAAGTTTGGCGTCAACTGGGTTCACTTCTGAATCCTCTCACCTTCCCCCTCTGTGAGAAGCGTTGAAGGGACCAATGAGGAACTCAAACTGCAAAGATGTTGGGTTTGTCCTTCTCCTTACGGGCAAAGGGCTGTAAGCAAAAGAATCCAAGTTTCATGTGACTCTGGGAGCTAGCATCTTTAACCTTCAGCCACACTCAACAATGGCTTTAGATTGTGACAATCTAAACCTTTCTATATTATTTCCTAACATTAGAATTCCTGTTCTTACTGTTATTAACTTAATCTGTGCCTCTTCAATGATTCAAGGAAGATGAAAATCCCTTCCAATTTGACACAATGGGGAAAAAACTCCTTTACGGTCCCAAAAAAAGTGATCAGTCAGGCTCACAGAATCCTGGAAACACAACTCAATGTACTGTGACAGACCCAGGCCAGTGTGGTACAGGAGTCTGGTAGAGAGCAAATATACTAGTCACTGGCTGAGTAGTTTTCTGTTCCCTGAATGACTAGAGCAGGGGCTACACTGGAGTAATCAGGAACCTGCTAGAACCAATTAAGGCAGACAGGCTGATTAGAACACCTGCAGCCAAACAAGGCAGGCTAATCAGGGCACCTGGGTTTAAAAAGGAGCTCACTCCAGTCAGGTGGGGAGGAGCCAGAGGAGAGGAAGTGCGTGTGAGGAGCTGGGAGCAAGAGGCACAAGGAGCTGAGAGTGAGAGGCTGTGCTGCTGGAGGACTACGGAGTACAAGTGTTTTCAGACTCCAGGAGGAAGGTCCTGTGGTGAGGATAAAGAAGGTGTTTGGAGGAGGCCATGGGGAAGTAGTCCAGGGAGTTGTAACTGTCATGCAGCTGTTACAAGAGGCACTATAGACAGCTGCAATCCACCGGGCCCTGGGCTGGAACCCGGAGTAAAGGGCGGGTTCAGGTTCCTCCGAAACCTCGCAACTCCTGATTAGACACAAGAGGAGTTGATCCAGACTGTGGGGAAGATCACTGAGGTGAGCAAATCTGCCAATAAGCGCAGGACCCACCAAGGTAGAGGAGGAACTTTGTCACAGTACCTAAACTAGAAGGAATGAGAGCAGAGCAAGACATCCTCTGGGAAAGCTTTAAACTGGGGGTGAGGAAAGAGGCATAAAAACCAAGTATGTAGAATTATGTACAAAAACAACTGCATTAAAAATAAAACAATTTATAACTTTAGAGCCTACAAGTCCCCTCAGTCCTACTTCTTGTTTAGCCAATCGCTCAGTCAATCAAGTTTGTTTATGTTTGCAGGAGATAATGCTGCCTGCTTCTTGTTTACAAAGTCACCTGAATATGAGAACAGGTATTTGCATGGCACTGTTGTAGCCGGTGTTGCAAGATAGTTACGTGCCAGATACGCTAAAGATTCATATGTCCCTTCATGCAGAATTTGTATGAGATGAATTAAAAAATACTATTTATTTTGTTTGTGATTTTTACAGTGCAAATATTTGTAATAAAAATAATATAAAGTGAGCAGTGCACACTTTGTATTCTGTGTTGTAATTGAGATCAATATATTTGAAAATGTAGAAAAACACTCAAAATATTTAATAAATTTCAAAAGGTATTCTATCATTTAAGAGTGTGATGAAAACTGTGATTAATCACATGAGTTAACTGCGACTAAGTGACAGCCCTATAATAAACTAATAGTGACTTCTAAATTCAGTTTGGGTTGTTGGAAGTTTCAGGATGCCCAGTGAAAATGATTTTTCAGTTAGTAATACTCAGGAGTCCTATGGTGGAGATTATAATAAACTGCGGAAATTGAATGTTTAGAATAAGGAAACTAAAAATGGAAACAATAGAATATTGGCCAAATTATTTTAATGAACCAATCACAGTGCTGAATACTGGAAAGGTAAAAACACATCCACAGCATGCTGCTGGAGTTTGAAAATACATTGGGCATTAAAATTTACTTTTATGATAAAACAATTACAAGCACAAAAATGGAGAAAGCAAATCCATTCTTATACAAATTGCACTCTTTTCTGTGTAACTAATTTATATTTAAATGCTGCAACGATTCTGAACTTCAGACCTCACAAGAAACTGAATAAGGGAAAACATTTTATAAAAGCAAGTCACTTAGAAAATGAGTCTAAACTTTCCAAGTACAATTTGAATTTCACACTGAACAGATTATATGCAGTATCACACATTGTCCATATTCATTGGAAAGACAATGAACATTTGTTTCGGGGTTTTTAATATGTCACTTTCTTTTGTTAATTTCCTTTCTCTCTCTCCTCCTCACTTTGATGTTTTCCATTCTTAAGTAAAGTGGATTTTTTCCCCTCACAATTCCTTTTTGGAATCCTACCTCACCCATCTCCAATTTAATGTAAAGCAGGTTGGCGACAGTTAGCTCAGAGCTGAAGCGTGGTTATACTTCCATATATCTAACTGGAATACACAGTTAACAACACCCAAAACCACTTCATATAGACCTTTGACATTTTCCTCAATGAATTTAGAACATAAGAGCAGTCATACTGAGTCATACCAAAGGTCCATCTAGCTCAGCATCCTGTCTTCCGACAGTGGCCAATGCCAGGTGCCCCAGAGGGAATGAACAGAATAGGTAATCATCAAGTGATCCATCCCCTGTTGCCCATTCCCACCTTCTAGCAAACAGAGGCTAGAGACACCATTTCTGCCCATCCTGGCTAATAGCCTTTGACGGACCTATCCTCCAAGAACTTATCTAGTTCTTTTTTTTTAACCGTTATAGTCTTGGCCTTCACAACATCCTCCGGCAAGGAGTTCCACAGACTGACTGTGCGCTGTGTGAAAAAATACTTCCTTTTGTTTTTTTTAAACCTGCTTCTATTAATTTCATTGGGTGACCCCTAGTTCTTGTGTTATGAGAAAGAGTAAATAACACTCTTATTTACTTTCTCCACACCAGTGATGATTTTAGAGACCCACCTCGAAATGTAAGCCAGATGCCCTCGTTTCTAGGACTACTGAACTATTATGGAAAGTTCATCTCACAGTTAGCCACACTGCTAAAACCACTTCATGAGCTCCTGGGGCAGAACAAGGCCTGGAAGTGGACTGAAGCCTGTGATGTTGCATTTAACAAAGCTAAGGATGAATTGCTAAATTCTGAAGTTCTAATGCACTTTGATCCATCCTTACCCCTACAATTGGCCTGCGATGCCTCCCCTTATGGAGTGGGAGCAGTCGTGTCATATATTATGCCTTCGGGAGAAGAGAGACCTATTGCTTTTGCTTCATGCACGCTAAGCAAAGCAGAAACTAACTACGCCCAAATCGAACGTGAGGCATTAGGAATTGTTTTTGGAATTCGGAAGTTTCATCAGCACCTGTTTGGGCGAAAGTTTACTCTTCTCACAGACCATCAACCTCTGACGTCAATTTTTGGATCCTACACAGGCATTCCCGCATTAGCTGCTAGTCGTATGCAACGTTGGGCATTGTTACTTTCAGTACACACATATGAAATCAAATATTGGAAATCCACTCTGTACGGCAATGCAGATGGCCTCTCAAGGTTGCCTTTGCCGGTCAAACATCAAGATAGTGCCCAAAAGGAAATCTTCTACTTTGAACAGGTAGAGAATACACCCATCACTGCTACTCAGATAAAGAAGGCAACTCGAGATGACCCAGTATTGTCCCAAGTTATGGACCTGGTGATGCATGGAAAATCTCGACAAACCTCTCCGGTCTCACCCGACCTTGTTACTTACGTGTCCAGGAGGACGGAGTTATCTGTCCAATCTGGTTGTTTGTTGTGGGGGAACCGTGTCATTATTCCACCACCACTGAGATTACAGATGTTAGAACAGCTACATTCCGGTCACTGTGGAATAGTGCGCATGAAGGAAATTGCACGAAGCTATTTTTGGTGGCCTGGATTGGTCAGTGCTATTGAAGAGAAAGCAAAAGCTTGTATGTCATGTCAGGGTGTGAGGAATTCACCCCAGTTGGCACCCTTACACCCATGAGACTGGCCTGAAAACCCGTGGCAACGTATTCACATTGACTTCGCTGGCCCCCTTGAAGGAAGCGTGTTCTTGGTGGCAGTAGATGCCCATTCTAAATGGCCAGAAGTCTCTATAATGCAGTCCACTACTGCAGAGAGTACTATCCAAAAACTATGGGGACTCTTTGGTCCTTTCGGTCTGCCAGAACAACTTGTGAGCAACAATGGATTGCAGTTCGTCTCTCAGGAGTTTCAAAATTTTATGAAGGCAAATGGGATACACCACATCACGTCAGCACCATATCATCCATCCACCAATGGATTAGCTGAAAGATTTGTGCAGACAATGAAACACGCTTTGAAATCAGCAAGGGGACAACACTCCATTCAAAAGTGTCTGGATACCTTCTTACTTTCCTACAGAAACACACCTCATGCTATGACCCAGGCATCCCAGGCCTTTCTAATGATGGGACGACAGCTGCGCACTTGCTTTGATCTGCTGAAATCTTCTGAACCCCGACAAATTGTGCAACATCAGCAGCAATATCAAATCACCAGACGGGCACCCAGAGCAAAAGACCGAACCTTTAGCCTGGGACAGCCAGTTTTGGCTTGGAATTATACTTCTAGAGCTAAATGAGTCCCTGCCCCGATCATCACTCAAACAGGACCTGTTTCCTACACAGTCCGGACTGCAGAGAATCTTACCTGGCAGCGACATGTAGATCAACTGTTGCCAGGTCATGCCAGTCCTCAGGACACATCTGCAGTTGAGTGGTCTGACTTCACCTCTTCTGGTGAGACACCGAATCACGAATCACCTGTTCCTGACTGTTCTTCTCCATTACTGCCGGCGGTTGAGATACCCCTTTGCCCAGCATGAGCTGATACCACCTCCTCACCTGTTCGTGCTGTGAACCCTGAGCCCATGGTTCTTTCAGATGCAACAACACCAGAAGTTCGCCGTAATCCATCTAGAGATAGAAGGCCTCCTCATCGGCTGGATCTTTAGCTAGGGCAAACCCATGGTTATGAGGCAAAATAATCCCCAGGGTTTAGCTGGAAATGGAGGCAGTCTACCCTCCTTCTCTAGTCTAGTGTGTGTTTTATTTAGGGGATGTTCTTATTAGCGGGGGAGGAATATGTTGTGTATTTGGTTATCATGGTTTTTGTTCCTATGGCAACTGAGTTAGATTATTAGGGGATAGCCCAGCCAGCTTTGGCCGGTTAGGCAAGATCTGTGTCTGTAAATAAATGGTAGTTTTGTTAGCTGTCTGCTGTCTGCTGTCAAGTGATTTCTTCCTAAACCAGCTGCCCCCAAGGATATAACACATCTGTTAGTCTATAAGGTGCCACAGGACTCTGTGTCGCTTTTTATTTATCAAAACAGTGACTCTGAACTTTTGACAGGTCATGTTCATAGATAAACTCTAGCCAGCTGTTCTAACTAAGGCTCCCAAGCGATTAATTGCACTGTTAAACAATAATAGAATACCATTTATTTAAATGTTTTTGCATGTTTTCTACATTTTCAAATATATTGATTTCAATTACAACATAGAATACAAAGTGTACAGTGTCGCTTTATATTTATTTTTTATTACAAATATAGTAACTCCTCACTTAAGGTTGTCCCAGTTAACATTGTTTCATTGTTACCTTGCTGATCAGTTAGGGAACATGCTCATTTAAGGTTGTGCAATACTTCCTTATAATGTTGTTTGGCAGCCGCCTGCTTTGTCCAGTGCTTGCAGGAAGAGCAGTCTGTTGCAGCTAGCTGGTGGTGGCTTGGAACCAGGATGGACGGGCAACCCCCCCATGTGCTCCCCACTCCCCTAAGTTCCCTGTGTGGCAGCCGCCCAGCAGGCTATCAACTGCTGGTAGTTCAGCTGTCCCTCACCCACTGCCATGTGCCGCTCCTGCCCTCTGCCTTGGAGCTGCTCCCAGGAGCCTCCTGCTTGCTCTGCCGGGGGGAGGGAGGGGCTAATGTCAGAGTGTCCCCTCCTCCCCATTCGTGCCCCCCACTCCTTTACCCCATCTCCAGAGCAAGGGAGCCAGACAACAGGGCACAGGACACAGGGAACTTGCTGGCAGCAGCTGCTGTCTCAACCTGCTGATCTACTTAAAAAGGCAATGTACTTAAAGTGGGGTCAGCATACTTAAAGGGGCAATGTGTGTCTCTCTCACACACAGAATGTGCGTCTGTCTCTCTCTGCTATTCTGTCTCCCCTCCCTCCATTCCTGCTGCCTTGTAGAGTGTGACGCTACATTAACAACAATATGTTAACCCTAGAGAGCTCAACCTAGTGCTAATTCATCATTTAGCAGCAAGGCACTCTAGGGAAATATCCCATCCTCTGACTTTACCACCTCAACCAAGCTTCACAATCATCATTGCTGTGTACAGTATTAAATTGTTTGTTTAAAATGTATACTGTGTATGTACACACACAAGTACACACAATATATATATATATAGTATTTTGTCTGGTGAAAAAACTTCTCTGGAACCTAATCCCCACCCCCACACCCCATTTACATTAATTCTTATGGGGAAATTGGATTCACTGAACATCATTTTGCTTTAAGTAGCATTTTTCAGGAACATAACTACAATATTAACTGAGAAGTTACTGTATTTGCACTGTGAAAAACAAAAGAAATAGTATTTTCAATTCACCTAATATAAGTACTGCAGTGCTGTCAAGTTTAATTCCCAATTCTGGACCTTAGCCTCCAAAATATGGGTACTAGCATGAATTCCCCTAAGCTTAATTACCAGCTTAGATCTGATAGGGTGCCACCAATCAGGAATTTTTAGGGCCTGATACCCTCTGGTCCCCCCAAAACCTTCCCAGGGGACCCCAAGACCCAGATTCCTTGAGTCTCACAACAAAGGGAAATAAGCCATTCCCTCCCCCCTCCCTTCTTCCTCCCAGCTCCTTCCCTCCCTGGGAACACTAGGAGATCGCCTGATTCAACTTTTTGAATCACCACACCGAGAGGAGTATTACCTTCCCCCTCACCCAGGAAGGTGAGGGGGAAGGTAATACAAGCTGCGTGAATATAACACAAAGAGAAAATTTATCTTTCCCTTCTCCCCACCAATTCCCTTCAACCTTAACTAGGAGAAAAAAATTAAACAGGTCTTAAAAGCAAAACTTTTAATAAGAAAGAAAGAAAAAAGTAAAAGGTTTATCTCTGCACTTTAGATGGTAAAAAGTTACAGGGTTTTTCAACTTATAAACAATAGAAAGAAACTTTCTCCAGCAGAAACACAATTTAAGCTACTTCCAGCAAGTAGACATATGTAAATGAAAAAAAAAATTAAAAGACTATGACCGCCTTTTCTTACTCACAATTCTGAATAGATAAGAGACTGTAGCAGGGAGATTGGCAGAAACCTGGTTGCATCTCTAGTCCCGTCCAGGACCCAGAGAGAACAAAGCCAAACCCAAACCCACAAACAAAGGCTTCCCTCCCATGAGATTTGAAAGTATCTTGTCTTCTGATTGGTCCTCTGGTCAGGTGTTTGGGGTCCCTGTTTGTTAACCCTTTACAGGTAAGAGAGACATTAACCCTTAACTATCTGTTTATGACACTGAATATCATTTTGCTTTAAGTAGCATTTTTAGGAACATAACTACAATGTTAACTGAGAAGTTACTGTATTTGCACTGTAAAAAACAAAAGAAATAGTATTTTCAATTAACCTAATATAAGTACTGCAGTGCAATCTATTTATCACCATTATAAACAGTGTCGCAAGATATTCATGTGCCAGATGCGCTATATATATTTGGTGGTGGTTCAGATTCTGTTGTTTCCGTGTCTGAGTGTTGCTCTTTTAAAACTTCTGAAAGCATGTACCATACCTTGTCCCTCTAACCTTGGGTTAGAGCTGTAGCTATTTTTTGAAATCTCACATTGGTACCTTCTTTGTATTTTGTCAAATCTGCAATGACAGTGTTCATAAATCAAACAACACATGCTGGGTCACCATCCAAGACTGCTATAACATGAAATATATGGCAGAACATGGGTAAAACAGAGCAAGGGACATACAATTCTCCCCCAAGGAGTTCAGTCACAAATTTAATTAACACTCTATTTTTGAACAACCATTATCAGCATGGAAGCATGTCCTCTGGAATGGTAGCTGAAGCATGAAGGAACATATGAATCTTTAGCGCATCTGACACATAAATATCTTGCAACGCCAGCTACAAAAGTGCCATGTGAATGCCTGTTCTAACTGTCAGGTGACCTTGTAAATAAGAAGCAGGCAGCATTATCTCCCATAAATGTAAACCAATTTGTCTGTCTTAGTGACTGGCTGAACAAGAAATAGGACCGAGTGGATTTGTAGGCTCTAAAGTTCTACATTGTTTTGTTTTTGAGTGCAGTTATGTAACAAAAAAAATCTACATCTGTAAATTACACATTCATGATAGAGATTGCATTACAGTGCTTGTATGAGGTGAAATAAAATACTATTTCTTTTGTTTATCATTTTTAAAGTGCAAATATTTGTAATAAAAAAGAATATAAAGTGAGCACTGTACAATTTGTATACTGTGTTATAATAGAAATCAATATATTCAAAAATGTAGAAAAAGACCTTAAAATATTTAATATAGTTCAATTGGTATTCTATTGTTTAACAGTGCGATTAATCATGGCTAATTTTTTTAATCACAGTTAATTTTTTTGAGTTAATTACGAGTTAACTGTGATTAGTCGTCAGCCTTACTTCTAACCTTTCTAACCCAGGGTCCATTTACACCATCTCGTTCTGCAAGAGAAGACTCTTCCCATCCTGCAGAGAAAGGAGAGATCAACTGCCTGCATGTTAAAATATCCCTTTGCCCTAGTCTCCATGAAGTGCTTTCAAAGTGTCCTGCGATTGGTGTGTGTCATGGTGTGGGAGTGTAGGAAGAGGGTAGAGTATTGGGGCAGGGAATGATATCAAGGACAGCGCGATATTGCATCATCATCCCCTTATTTCTCTCGCTAAGTGGTAGAGTACAGGTTCTCCTATAATTCCCTCTCCGCAATGGGGATCCTCTTTAAAGGCTGGTTTCTGGGCACTCGTTGGCTGAGAAAGTCCTGTCAGTGCAGCACTACTGTAGCAATATTGCAAGAAGGGATGGTGATGGGGGGCTCAAAACTGGTGGAGAGGCACAGAGAATCTTTGCTTGTGTTCCTGGCCTCTTGCATGTGCCCTAGCATCTGTGCAGATCCCACAGGCTTTATGGGCTATCCCTGTGAATAGTTCCATAGGTTGGGCAAACCATACAGTGTCTGAGGAGAAATCTGCAGACTCCTATAGAGATTGTCTCCTTTGTAGCTGTCATGGTATAATTCCCCACTCTGAACCTTAGCGTCCAAAAGATGGGGTACCAGCATGAATTCCTCTAAGCTCAATTACCAGCTTAGTACTTGTAGTGCTGCCACCAACCAGGAATTCCAGTGCCTGCTACACTCTGGTCCCCCCAAAACCTGGCCCGGGGACCCCCCAAAACCTAGTCCCTCTGGATCTTAACACAAGGAAAGTAAACCCTTTCCCTCACCGTTGCCTCTCCCAGGCTTCCCCTCCCTGGGTTACCCTGGAAGATCCGTGTGATTCAAACTCCTTGAATCTTAAAACAGAGAGGAAAATTCACCTTCCCCCCTCCTTCTCTCTCCCCCTCCCAGACTCTCCCTGAGAGAGAAAGTAATCCTAACGCAGAGAGAAAATTAACCTTTCTCTCCCCCTTCCCTCCTTTCTCCCCACCAATTCCCTGGTGGATCCAGACCCAGTCCCCTGGGGTCTCACCAGAATAAAAAAACAATCAGGTTCTTAAACAAGAAAAGCTTTTAATTAAAGAAAGAAAAAAACAGTAAAAATTATCGTTGTAAATTTAAGATGGAATATGTTACAGGGTCTTTCAGCTATAGACACTGGGAATACCCTCCCAGCCTAAGTATACAAGTACAAATTAAAATCCTTTCAGCAAAATACAAATTTGAACTCTTCCCAGCCAAATACACATTTGCAAATAAAGAAAACAAACATAAGCCTAGCTCGCTTTATCTACCTAGTACTTACTATTCTGGATCTATAAGAACCTGTATCAGGAAGATTGGAGAGAAACCTGGTTGCACGTCTGGTCACTCTCAGAACCCAGAGAGAACAAC
Organism: Gopherus evgoodei; assembly: GCF_007399415.2. Classification (NCBI taxonomy): domain Eukaryota; kingdom Metazoa; phylum Chordata; order Testudines; family Testudinidae; genus Gopherus; species Gopherus evgoodei. The sequence goes on along the minus strand of NC_044322.1, from coordinate 256,935,347 downwards.
AACCAAAAACTAATAGCACACATAAAAACTTCCCTCCCTCAAGATTTGAAAGTATCCTGTCCTCTGACTGGTCCTCTGGTCAGGTGACAGCCAGGCTCACTGATCTCGTTAACCCTTTCCAGGCAAAAGAGATATGAAGTACTTCTGTTCTATTAACTCTTACTTATCTGTTTATGACAGTAGCCCTCTCCTGCTGGCTTCCTCATAGAAGTGAATGACAGGGCCTCCAAAGGTTTGGAAAATATATATGGTGTATTTTTATGTACAAATTCCCTTTCTTTACCTCTTAATCCATAGATAAGGAAGAACATACATGTGGAAGTTCAGGTTCCACACTCAAATTATTGTTCAGTTCTGTAGGGAACTGATACACAAAGCCATTTCAGCTACCAGTATACATTCATTTAAATGCTGGATCATGGTGGCCATCCCAAAAGCTTAGCACCACAAAGTGATGCCATCACTCAGCATCCTCATTCTTTTTGGAATGAAGGGCATAGCCATCCAACTTACTTGGGAAATCGATCTTTCCTGGCAGCTCTTTCAGATGCCTACATGCCCACATGAATCGTGCGCTGCCTGTCATAGAGAAGGTGACATCACACAGCTCACTCAGAACCAACTAAAATTTTAGAACAGGGGTCGGAAACCTTTCAGAAGTGGTATGCTGAGTCTTCATTTATTCACTGTAATTTAAGGTTTCACGTACCAGTAATACATTTTAATGTTTTTAGAAGGTCTCTTTCGATAAGTCTATAATATATAACTAGACTATTGTATATAAAGCAAATAAGGTTTTTAAAATGTTTAAGAAGCTTCATTTAAAATTAAATTAAAATGCAGAGACCCTCGGACCGGTGGCTAGGACCCGGGCAGTGAGAGTGCCACTGAAAATCAGCTCGCATGCCGTCTTCGGCACGCGTGCCATAGATTGCCTACCCGTTTTAGACTATAATTCCATTTACTATAAGGTGATCATTAAAACTGGTTAGAAGGTTAGATTTCAGATCTGTGGTTTATAATCTTTGGTAGTTAGAGGCCTCAGCTTAAATATCTAATGCAACTTTACTAGATCACAAAGTAATAAAAACTCTTGGTAAACTAAACTTAGAAAATATAGTTCAAAACCAGTTTGAATCATTCTTGTATCCTGACACTTTCACAAGCTCATATTTAGATTTAAAAACTTGGCTGCTAAAATAGCTGGGTATAGTGCAACTTGTTTGCTGTACTCATCTAAAACCTGGGGCTGTTCTGGAAATGCATATCTGATAAGGGAAAAATCCTTAAAATATAATCAAAGGACTTTCTGATAACAGCACTGCCCCACAATTACTTCTGCTATCAGGCAGACTTTGAAAAACAGGCTGGGCAATAATTTGAGCAATGTTATCTACATCACAAGCAGCTGGCATTCAGTTTGTGACAGATGTCTTTAAAGTTGCAGCACAAACATGAGCTGTTATTATAGCTAGCGGTTGGAACAAACATAGCCTGGGATTTACTGTGCAGGGTTCCTCAAAAGCAAAGTTTTACACTACATAACAGAAAATATTATGGGCTAAGCAATGCTAAAATGCATGAAGGAAAATGTATTTACTTTGTGATTTTGAATCTATTCACCATTATGTTTTTGGTCACTGTGAGCTCCTTATATCTAGCCACTGTGAGCTTCATTGTTCCTTTTCCGCAGTACATTAATATTCTCACAGCATGACTAAGCTAGGGCCAAATTCTTACTGGCTGAGTGAAGTAAGGCCTTCCACTGAATTTGATGACATTTTTGTATTGTCTGTAATACTGTAACTTTTTTAATTTTGGGGGGGTGGGGAGAAATGGACTTTTTATTAAGGCAAAGTTATAATAGAATGCTAACATACTACATTGTACATTACTAATTACTTATTCAAGATTAGGTTAGTATTCCATGAATCTGGCTAAAGATTCTGATATCTGGCTGGGGAGCCCTTCCCCTCTGAGTTTGCTAAAAAGGGTGACCACATTTCTAAATAGCTCTCCTCTTTTCGGCACTTCTCTTTTGTATGTATGTGGTATGATAGGTTTTCCAGGACAGTCTATATTTTACTATACCAAGTTCCATAGCAGAAGAACTCAATTTTTTTTCCAATAATGTACAATATGATCACTTTTTAGCATCACATCCAATCAAGTCCAAAAAAGCAGAGAAAATTCTAGGCAACGATGATCAGAACTCTATTGATTTTGGTGAAAATAAATTTGAAAAAACAACATACAGAGGCATTTAGTGAACCCAGCATAACAATACCCCCAGCTCACTTCTCTCCCTCATTCCAATATAGCTTAACAATATTGACACCCTAAATGCCTTCTCTCCCAGAAAGAAAGAAAACAATTAAGAACAGTGGGGGGAAATGGGGATGTACCTAGAGCCCCTGACATGGAGGAGGATTCTGGTATGGGGAGGAAGGAGAATGGAGACACACAAAGCCCCTGGCATGGAAGAGAAAATGGGGGAAATGGAGAAGCACATAGAACTCCTGGCAAGCAGGGAAACTGGGGGAAGGGCGATATGGGGGAAACAAAGCCCCTGCTATGTGGAGGAGGGGGCGAGTTGGAGGCAAACACACCCTATACCATGGTGAAGGAGGATACACAGAATCCCTGGCAGGGGAGAATGTGTTACTCAGGTATGTGAGAGGAAAGAATGAAGGGCACATAAAGCCACTACCATGATGAATAAAGGAATCATGGAGGAGAAGGGGGAGTACACAGAACCTCTTGTGTGGGAGAATGACTGATCCAGATATAAGGGGGAAAATTAGGGGATACATAGAGCCCCTGGCTTAGGAGATGGGGAAATGAGGGAGACAGAACCGCTGGCATGACGGAAGGATTTGAGAAGTTGCAGGAGCCCATGAAAGAGAGAGGGATGGAAAGGTGGCACACAGGGAACTTGGCAGGAAAGAAGGGAGGCAAGGAGCCACTGGTGCATGCAGTGAGCTCTGCCTGCGGAAGCAGCCCTCTAGCTTACACTAAGGCCCCTTTACACTACTGTAGCACTGTAAAAGTATCCTGGGGAGGAAAAGTGTATTTTACAGTGCATGAGAATCAGGTCCCTAGCGTCCTTGCCAATCATGCACTGGGTTGGATTCTCTAGGGTTTAGTCCCTTCTTTGCTTGCCAGTGGGAATGTATCTCAAAAGTTGGTAAACCAAAAACACCAGTGACATTTGAATATCTTGACTTTTAGCTGTAGAAGAGGAATTACCGTATTTAGGGCATGTTTATCAGACATTTATCTTGACCATGACACAGAAGCATAAGTGCACACAGTTTCTGAAATCTTACCAGTTTCCTACTTATACAACACAGCAGCTGATAGAAAAAGGGTGTGAAGCTTCAGATATCTCAGCTGATAGAATGGTACCTGCACAGAGGCTAGGGTGACCAGATGCCCCTATTTTATAGGGATAGTACTGAAATTTGGGGCATTTTCTTCTATAGGTGCCTATTACTCCCCACCCCCGTCCCGATTTTTCACACTTGCTGTCTGGTCACCCTAACAGAGGCAAAGAGAAGCATATCATCCTGAGGTTATCATTACTGAGCTGGTCATGAGGAGATAATTATATATAGTCCATATATTATATATGTATTAACATGAAAAATGAAATTCCATAGAGCATGAGGAAATAAATGTTATGTCACCACGTTCTTAAAGTCTTTCTGGACGTGGAATCAGCTAAAAGGAGATCCTGGCCTGGAATCACCACAGAGATTACTGATACTTATTTTCAAGCACTCAGAAATATGCTCAAGAAAGCAAAGGAAGATAACCAGGATCCTTATGGTATTGTATAAAGAAATATACCCTGAGACACTAATCTGGATTCATCCATTCAGTTACTCAGGGGCAGACATCTGTAAACAAGACTGCCAACTGCAGCACGTTTGCTTCAGTCATGTCATAGTTAAGTGGTACTGTCACTCTAGGAATTAATGAAGCATGGTTTGAGTTATTAGATAAAGTTTCAAGAAGGGAATATAATGAGTTATACACAAGTGTTCTATTATGAAAGAGCTCAAGAGCTTCCTATACTGGTATCAATCTGACATGCTGTGTATCTCAAATGTTGTAAAATAAAAAAGGACCCAGTTATCTCCTGTCTATAGCAATCTCAACTACAGGGAGTACAAACTCATTATAGAAAAGAACACTTCTGTTTACATGCTAAAGAAAGGAAATATGGAAGATAAACAATCCCAGGACAATTTCATGAGGTTTTATCAATGGAATATGGCAATTCGTGTTGGGTCATATTTTAGTATGCAAACGTTGATAGAAAATAGCACCTAAAAGTCATATACAAGATTATTGATCCAAACAGCCAGTGAATGGGAAGAAAGCTCTAGTAACTTTTTTTTTAAGTATTTTAGCTTAAAATCATTTCTAGATTTTCAGATGTTGTGAGCTAAAATGATTTGATATCACATTTATTAGCGGCACAAGTCTTAGTTTAATTATATATCAGGCTAAAAGACAGCAAATAGTTCAGAATTAGGTCGATGGAATTATTGTGTTCTTAGTGGAAAGAAAATGTCAAGATCTGGCTAAGATCAGAGTAACTGAATTTCTATTGTATTCCTGTTTTTCATCCTTTGCTAAGTGAATTTAGTTCTCAGAAAAGGTGACAGACTTGAAGGACCTCTGTTCCTAGAGCAACTATTGATCCTCAGAACAGATGTGACTATGTAAGCTTCCTAACACTACTAATGCACCCCCATGTTACCATATTTGAAGCAAATTGGACAAGTGGTTCCTGAATGAGCACCTACTGAAAATAGAGGTGTTTCATCAAAGGTAAATCAAATGGTTGTTCAGTTTTAGTCCTTAGCTTCCCTGCAAAAACAAAATAATAGTAATAAAAAAACCCCAGCATCTCTACAAATAGCACTGATTGATAGGTATCCACATTGCTGAGACAGACAACAATCAGGAACTTGAATGAGACAATTATTTCATTTCTCACAAGTCACCAAACATTCATCACCAACTATAAAGGACCAGGGCATAGGTTCTCTGGACTAGCCGTCACATCTGGGCTGGAGTCCACAGATCAAGGACAGCCATAAGCAGTAGTCAGAGAGTATGGACCAGAGTAATTGCTAGAGCCAGGATCAATAGGCAAAAAGTCAGGGTCATAGTAAGGCTGGGTTTGGAGACTGGAGGCAGAGACAGTTACCAGGATGGAATCAGGAGGCAGGCGTTAGACTCAGGCTGGGGTCGGAGACTGGAGATCAGAAAACAAGGTAGATCTGGAGTAGCAGCAATCCAGGAGTCTGTGGGGGATTCCCAGACAACTTTGTGGGCCACCCTCTAGGGTTACATAGTGAGCATGGGACAATCAGAAGGCTGTAGGGTGCCGTCAGTCTAGATCATTTGGGAGGTACTTCCTGTAGCATCTAATCTCCACAGTGCTCTCTGGAGGTGGTGCTGCATGGCCTCCTGGCTATGATGTGGACTGTCAACTACCCTAGGCTCTGCAGACCTGAGTTCTAGTCTCTCAGTTCCTTACATCAACATATCTGTTGTTCGCCACATATTACTGACCTAGGCTGGAGTTGAACCAGTTACCTAGATGTGAAAAAATCAGTATACTATTAGCTGTCCCCTCACCCATCCATTTTCCCTTTAGCCCTACTTTTAATTGTAGGTAGTGATGTGACCACAAAATATTCTGCAAACCCATGAAATATGTAAAAATCCAGTAAATTCCCAGAGAAAAAACTTAATCTTAAAGTTAAAATTGAAAGTTCATGTAACAATAACTCAGAGGTAAAAAAAATCCTCATGAGAACATTGTAATGAATAAACATAACTCAATTTACAAAGAACTAATCTGTTTAATTTCAATTGTAGTGGAAAAATATGTTTCCATTAATAAAACTCCTTAGTGTTTTATGTAGAATTTGAGATCCCTTTACCTGAAAGTGATCAAATGAAAGACTCTGTCTCCACCAGTAATATGGTACCTTATGGGATAGTATCTTAAGAACTTCTAAAATGATAGTTTCAGTGACTATCTTGGGTCCTGTGCACTGCTTTAATCTCTCTTCCTTTCTCTTCTCTTATCTTTCGCTATACAGTAGCAAGGTAATTTGACCTTTGATGAAACACCTCTATTTTCAATATGTGCTCATTCAGAAACCACTTGTCCAATTTGCTTCAAATACGGTAAAGCAATTCAACCTCAGACCCAGATGTAACCTATTGATTCTCAGACCAATATGCTTTTGTGTGTTTTAGAGATGAGGGCCAAAACTGGGCTTATACTGAATGCTCAGCTGCATATATTGCACCTTCAAAAATAAGGCCTGCGTTCTGGAAGAATAACTTGAATTAATTCAAGTTCTGACTTTTTTTTTTTTTGTGTGCTTATATAGGCTTGGTCTTCTTCAGCATGCTCCCCTCTCACACACTGATCTCAGTTCACTGCAAGCAAACATGCATTCAGCCGAGTTCCATATCCTGTTTTGAAAGGGGCAACTTCAATTTCTACCCTACATCTTTCCCATCAATAGATCCAATAACAAAAAAACAAGCAATACAGATACAATAATAAAATAAATACTAGAGCAATGTTCAAATTCACTGCTAATTAAAATATTCTACAGTATAAGATCCCTCCAACTACATGTGTTCTAGTGTCATCACACATTTTTGAATAGCTCTCACCACACCAGAAGAGACCACAACATAGTTTGAAGTTGAACAGACTATGTAGGATTAAAGTAATAAAGAAGAAACAGGATTCCTAATTCCAACACAAGATAAAAATGCCTCTTCACTCCCCCCCCCCCCGCGCCCCACCACCTCCAGCTTGACAGTAGTTGCTAGTATGGTACCATTAAACCAAAAGAAAACCCCACTGGACTGAATTGTCTGTGATGAATTAACATTAGTGACTGATGACCTCTATCTGTCTGAATGTCTTCAAAAGCATGAATCCCTGAGCTTATCAGAAATGCGAGCTACATTCAAGCTATTTCAGTGATGCTAATTGCTCTCATTAGTGAGGTGCTTGGTCTCCTGAGACCTTTGTAAAGAGCAAGATTATGGGATTGGTTTTCTGGGCGACATCCATGCCATCTGCTTTTCTTTTACAACCCTTAACTGCAGAGAATTGCCAATGCTGCGCTAAAAGAAATGCCTGATGCGAAAAGTGATCTTAATCAGATGTTATCCAATATTTTACGAGAGATGAAAAACTGGTAATTTGGCAGCAATTGCAAAGTTTGTCTCCTTTCTGTGTTGTTGGAAAAGTTTAAAATATAATCTAATCCTGATTGGGACCCTTAGACACTATCTCAATACAAATAACAATACTACTACTACTTAATAACAGTTATCTATATCAATATAATCCTTCATTACTCACTGTCACACCACATTACTTTATCTATACTATCTTAACTTTGATACCCAATGTGATGTTATCTGATTAAAATATGATCATATAAATCATTATTGCTACCACTGTTACATAATTGCAACAAATCTTGTACAAAATATATCAAGTAAGGTGTCTATGGAAAGATTATGATTTGCTGAATATATTTATGCTATTTGTATGCATGTATCATTTTTGTATTTGAAGTTATGAATATTGGCTCTATACCTGTATTTCAAATATGTTTTCTCCTGGGGTAATACCCATGAGATATTTAGCCTGCACATCTCGAAGGGACTATTCAAGTTAAGTAGCTCATTAAGGAACACGTAACTCACAATGGACCATGGGAGACATCTATCTACACTTAATGGACTTTCCTGTGAATGTTCTGTCTGAAGTATAGGTAATGGTTTCTGCTATGACTAAGCAAAATTGTGCATGGATATGTGACACGTCCATGTGACTCCAACACCATTTTGCATTTTCCACAGTGAAAATAATGGGTTTCCTTTCACTTGAGAAAAGCTATAAAAGGTGCTTGAAACATCTCCATTTTGCCTCTTTCCTGTGCAAACCTCTGGATGATGGACTTGTACTAATGGGAGCATTCTAACCAAGGACAGAGGACCTTCCAATCAGGGGCGGCTCCAGGAACCAGCACGCCAAGTGCGTGCTTGGGGCGGCAAGCCGCAGGGGGCACTCTTCTGGTGCCGTGAGGGCAGCAGGTAGGCTGCCTGTGGCGGCATGCCTGTGGTGGGTCCGCTTGTCCCGCGGCTTCAGCGGACCTCTTGCAGGCATGCCTGCAGAGGGTCCGCTGGTCCCTCAGCTTCGGAGGACCTTGGACCAGCAGACCCTCCGCAGGCAAGCCGCCGAAGGCAGCCTGCCTGTCGTGCTTGGGGCGGCAAAATGCCTAGAGCCGCCCCTGCTTCCAATGATTCGAAAGCAACCAGAGACTTAACAAGCCAGCAGTTTAGTCCATCACAGCTACAAATTTGAACCAAGAACTTTGCATTTATTGTATGTATTTGATTCCTTTAACCAATTTTAACTCTCACCTTTCTTTCTCTCTTTTTATAAATAAACCTTTAGAGTTTAGATACTAAAGGATTGGCAACAGCATGATTTTTGGGTAAGATCTGAGTTGTATATTGACTAGAAGTTTACTTTTGTTGCTGGTTTGGTATATCTTATGGAAGAAGAACTACCAGTTTTAGAGTGTGCCTGCCCTATTTCTCAGCAGTTTGTCCTGAATGTGGTATTCTCAATTGTGACCCACTGAGGCACAGTGACACCCCAAAAGGTATATTACATATACAAACAAAGATCAAAAAAAATTACTAGTAGATCTCATTTTCTATTCAAGTGATCCATTTCCGATGTACGGTAACACGAACATGTACTGCAACATTATTCATTTTAAAAAAATGAGGCCGATTCAAAGGTACACTGGTTAAGCTGCGTTAATAATTGCCTTGCATGTGCATGTGTGGGGACGGTTGAAAATTGGCTTTATAATAGGACACTTGACCCCTCAATTATTGTAATTATTTCCCTTGTGCTGCAGATTAGGCAACCAAGGTACAGAGGGTATGTGTATGCAGCAAAGAAAGCTCTGTGATAGCGAGTGTCAGAGCCCAGGTCAACTGACTTGGGCTCATAGGGCTCATGATTTGGGGCTAAAAATAGCAGTGTAGATGTTTGAGCATGGGCTGGCACCCAGGCTCTTAAACCCAACCTAGGGAAGGCTACAGAGGGAACCAGTGTCAGAACCAGGATTTGAATTTAGCACTACTTGATTTTGAGGGCTAGGATTCAATCCAATCAAAGAAGCAAATTACTTTAAGATTTCCCAGTGTATTTTTCTGTAAGGCAGTTATCTCCATCTTGTTTCCCACTGTCTTTATACAAGTATACCTAATAAGGCACAGTGAGATGTTCATCTACTATAACTAGGCATGCTATGAAATGCTCCAAATATATGGAACCTTTTTGCTCTGCTAAGCTTGTATACAGAGATATACAAGCTGTAGTGAATAGCTTCTAGTTTGGCCAGTTGGCAGGAACTTTAATATGGCATTAAGAAAAAAAACACCTAAAACTGCTTTTCTAAGTAAGGTCCCCTAATCCTTATACACTAGAGTTGTAGGGCTGAGATTCTCAGAGGCACCTAAGTGACTTCAGAGTGGAAGTCCCAGTGAAAGTCAGGAAAGAACAAGAGTGTTACCCAATCCCTCAACTAGTTATCAACGGATAATAACGGGGGCAAAGCTTTATTTATTTATATATTTAGTTATTTTTAAGTTTCTGTTCTGTTTCGTGGGGATTTACAGACCTTGCATTTCATTCTCGAGCATAGGATTTGAGTATCAAAGATGTAGCCATATTAGTCTGGATATGTAAAACGCGACAGTCCTGTGGCACCTTATAGACTAACAGAAGTATTGAAGCATAAGCTTTCGTGGGTGAATACCTACTTCGTGGGTGAATACACGATGCATCTGACCAAGTGGGTATTCTCCCACGAAAGCTCATGCTCCAAAACCTCTGTTAGTCTATAAGGTGCCACAGGACTCTGACACTTTTTTCATAGGATTTGAAACATTCTCAAGCCTCAAAACTAAAATCCAGCTGCAGCTACCCAGTTTTATATGATCTGATGTAAAAAAAACTTGCAAAATGACTAACGTACTTCTGGGTGCTGTATAACAAATAGTAGTTTTGCAGTTTTGCCATGGCACAACCATAAATCAGAACATGTTTGGGCAGTACTTGACAATTTGCCTGAGAGATCTGCAATCTTAAGTGAACATTAGAACAAGGCCTATTTTATAATAAACCTGAAGTAAGGCAAAATCTTCTGGTTACTGATTTTGTTACCAAAGTTTCACACAACGCTAATACATACATATTTAGGCTGGAATTTACTTCAGTGCAAAGAGACCAGCTGACAGCCATTGTAGCAGGGTGACTGTCTCCTTAAGGGTAGTAAAGACTAGTTTTAGTCAACACCTATTCTGTGGCATGTCCCTTTAACTGCTGGACATTCTAGAGTGGATGAAGACCTAGGGAGGGCAGAGCTAGGTGTTGGGAGAGAGAAAGATGCTCCCAGTGGAATAGTTAAGGCTTAGCGGAAACCCAGGCTATTATTTCTTTAAAAACTGAGACCAGATGCCTAATAGGGATTAGGTAGGACAGGGCTCCCCTCTCTCCAAGCCAATAGGGACAAGCTCTGGGAAGAGGACTCTGTATATTCTATCTTCTCTCAGAAACAAGGGAGATACCAGCAGGAGGGGGTCTGCTCAATGAACCCCCCAGTCTGAGTGTGAAAGGACTGATTGGGGAAAGGGCCAGCTGGAGGGAAGGCCGGCTGAGGTGTTACAGGTGGCCTAAATTACAACTCTGAGGAAGAGAACTGTGGGCTGGATCAAAAAGTAGACTCCCAGGGAAAAGAAGATTCTAGCTAAGGAGGACTGGGAATGCTAAAATTCGGACTTTGAGGATTTTGTTTTGACTGGAGCAATTTATGTAATAGTAAACGCATTATTTGAAGAGGAAGCCATGTGTGGAGTTAAGGAGTCCAAGAAGGGAAATTGCGGCAGGGCAGCACTGCGCCATGGTTGGTCAAAAGGGATGCTACAGGGCATGGGTGCCCTTTGACAACCGCACATGCCACATAACCTCTACATAGTATTTGAGGGCAGAATTTGTGCTGCCATGAGCCCTCTGGGCTGGGGTAAATTTCATCTGGCTATTTTTAAGGGCAAAGAAAAATGACAAGGATACAAGCAGGATAAATTTTAGTTAGCATTGCATTTAATTGTTCACCCAGATGTTTGAACTCAGTTACACATCTTGAACTGTTGGAAAGCTTGTTATTTACTCGCTGCTGTTACAAATGTTCTCTCTGTATTAAGATGATACAACACAGGGTCAATTGCTTAAAAGAATATTGAATAAACAGCCTTATTCAAAAAGAATACAAATCAAAGCATTTCAGCACTTATATTCATGCAAATACCAAAGAAAAGAAACCATAGAACTTACTATCTGATCTCTTTGTCCTTACACTTAGAAACAGAAGACTAGAAAATAGATCTACTTCTCCAAAGCTCAGAGGAAACAGGCAGACAGACAAAAGACTCAGAGACACACTTCCCTCCACCCAAAGTTGAAAAAAATCCGGTTTCCTGATTGGTTCTCTGGTCAGGTGTTTCAGGTGAAAGAGACATTAACCCTTAGCTATCTGTTTATGACACGCCCCCCAAATTGCAGACAGTGGGGAAGCTCACTGGCGGCAATTTCCTTCTAGAACTTGAAAATAAACAGATTAATACAACACATGCACCTTTACATATACTACTAAGTATATAACTAACAGACTTTTACATTTTAAGAACACTTTTTAACTACTGGATTCTGGGAAACTCTCACGGGAGAGTGCATCAGCAACTTTGTTAGAAGCTCCTGTGATGTGTTGAATTTCAAAATCAAAATCTTGGAGAGCTAAACTCCAACGAAGAAGTTTCTTGTTGTTCCCCTTGGCAGTATGAAGCCACTTTAGTGCAGCATGGTCAGTTTGTAGTTGGAACCGCCGTCCCCAAACATATGGGCGTAGCTTTTCCAGGGCGTACACAATGGCATAGCATTCCTTTTCACTGACTGACCAGTGACTTTCCCTCTCAGACAGTTTCTTGCTGAGAAACACGACAGGATGGAAGTTGTGATCTGTTGCTTCCTGCATGAGTACTGCTCCTATACCACGCTCAGATGCATCCGTGGTTACTAGGAATGGCTTGTCAAAGTCCGGGGCCCTGAGTACAGGGTCAGACATGAGCGTTGCCTTAAGCTGGGTAAAGGCTTTTTGACACTCATTAGTCCACTTAACGGCATTTGGCTGGGTCTTTTTGGTTAGGTCGGTTAATGGGGCAGCGATTTGGCTGTAGTGTGGTACAAATCGCCTGTAGTATCCGGCCAAGCCTAAGAAGGATTGGACCTGTTTTTTTGACCTTGGGACAGGCCACTTTTGGATAGCATCCACCTTGGCCTGTAGGGGGTTTATGGTTCCTCGACCCACCTGGTACCCCAGGTAAGTTACTCTGTTTTGGCCTATTTGACACTTTTTGGCCTTAACAGTTAGTCCTGCCTGCCTGATGCGCTCAAAGACCTTTTCCAGGTGGAGTAGGTGTTCGGGCCAGGAGTCTGAAAAAATGGCCACATCATCGAGGTAGGCAACTGCAAATTCTCCCAGTCCAGCTAGTAGACCATCTACCAGCCTCTGGAAGGTGGCGGGTGCATTTCGAAGGCCGAAAGGAAGGACATTGAATTCATACACCCCCGCATGGGTGACGAATGCTGACCTCTCCTTGGCAGGTTCCTCTAGCGGTACTTGCCAGTACCCCTTGGTTAAGTCTATTGTAGAGATGAACTGGGCACGTCCCAACTTTTCCAATAGCTCATCAGTACGTGGCATCGGATAGTTGTCCGGACGAGTTACAGCATTTAGCTTACGGTAGTCCACGCAAAAGCGTATTTCCCCATCTGGTTTGGGTACCAGAACCACTGGAGATGCCCATGCACTGGTAGATGGGCGGATTATACCCATCTGTAGCATGTTTTGGATCTCCCGTTCTATAGCAGCTTGGGCATGAGGAGACACCCGGTAGGGTGGGGTTCTGATTGGGTGAGCATTACCTGTATCAATGGAGTGGTATGCCCGTTCAGTCCGTCCTGGGGTGGCTGAGAACAATGGGGCGAAGCTAGTGCACAGCTCCTTGATTTGTTGCCGCTGCAGACGTTCCAGGGTGGTTGAGAGGTTCACCTCTTCCACGCCACCGTCTTTTTTTCCATCGTAGTAGACACCGTCAGGCCACTCAGCATCATCTCCCTGGACTGTAAACTGACAAACCTGTAAGTCTCTGGAATAGAAAGGCTTGAGAGAATTAACATGGTACACTTTAGGCTTTAGTGAGGAATTGGGAAATGCTATGAGGTAGTTTACAGCTCCCAGGCGCTCTTGGACCGTGAATGGCCCTTCCCATGATGCTTCCATCTTATGGGCCTGTTGCGCCTTCAAGACCATAACCTGGTCTCCTACCTTGAAGGAACGTTCTCTGGCATGTCTGTCATACCAGGCCTTTTGCTCTTCTTGAGCATCCTTTAGGTTCTCTTTAGCAAGGGCTAAAGAGTGTCGGAGGGTGCTTTGTAGGTTGCTTACAAAGTCCAGAATGTTAGTTCCTGGAGAAGGCGTAAACCCCTCCCATTGCTGCTTCACCAACTGTAATGGCCCCTTAACCTCGTGACCATACACAAGTTCAAATGGTGAAAACCCTAAACTGGGATGTGGTACAGCCCTGTAGGCAAACAGCAACTGCTGCAACACTAGGTCCCAATTATTGGAGAATTCGTTGATGAATTTTCTTATCATGGCCCCCAAAGTTCCATTGAACCTTTCCACCAGGCCATTGGTTTGATGGTGGTACGGGGTGGCAACCAAGTGATTCACCCCATGAGTTTCCCACAGTTTTTCCATGGTCCCTGCCAGGAAATTAGACCCTGAATCTGTAAGGATGTCGGAGGGCCAACCTACCCTGGCAAAGATGTCTGTTAGGGCCAGGCATACAGTGTTAGCCCTGGTGTTGCCTAGAGCTACTGCTTCTGGCCATCGGGTAGCAAAGTCCACTAAAGTCAGTACATACTGCTTTCCTCTGGGCGTCTTTTTTGGGAAAGGGCCCAGAATATCCACAGCTACTCGCTGAAATGGGACCTCAATTATGGGGAGTGGCTGGAGAGGGGCCTTGACCTGGTCTTGAGGCTTACCTACTCTTTGGCATACCTCACAAGACCGGACATACTTGGCAACATCCTTGCCCATCCCCTCCCAGTGGAAGGACTTCCCCAACCGGTCCTTGGTTCGGTTCACCCCAGCATGGCCACTGGGATGATCATGGGCTAAGCTTAAGAGCTTCCCCCGGTACTTAGTTGGAACCACCAACTGTTTTTGCGGCTGCCATTCCCACCGCTGCCACCATGTTATAACCTTATTCCCAGATTCTGGACCTTAGCGTCCAAAATATGGGGGTTAGCATGAAAACCTCCAAGCTTAGTTACCAGCTTGGACCTGGTACTGCTGCCACCACCCAAAAAATTAGAGTGTTTTGGGGCACTCTGGTCCCACTGAAAAACCTTCCCTGGGGACCCAAGACCCAAATCCCTTGAGTCTCACAACAAAGGGAAATAATCCTTTTTCCCTTCCCCCCTCCAGATGCTCCTGGAGAGATACCCAGACACAAGCTCTGTGAAACTACGCAGAGTGATTCCCCCTCTCCGTTCCCAATCCTGGAACAAAAGCACTTTCCTCTTCACCCAGAGGAAATGCCAAATCAGGCTAGCAATCCAACACACAGCTCTCCCCTTGATTTCTTCCTCCCACCAATTCCCTGGTGAGTACAGACTCAATTTCCCTGAAGTAAAGAAAAACTCCAACAGGTCTTAAAAGAAAGCTTTATATAAAAAAGAAAGAAAAAATACAAATGTTCTCTCTGTATTAAGATGATACAACACAGGGTCAATTGCTTAAAAGAATATTGAATAAACAGCCTTATTCAAAAAGAATACAAATCAAAGCATTTCAGCACTTATATTCATGCAAATACCAAAGAAAAGAAACCATAGAACTTACTATCTGATCTCTTTGTCCTTACACTTAGAAACAGAAGACTAGAAAATAGAACTACTTCTCCAAAGCTCAGAGGAAACAGGCAGACAGACAAAAGACTCAGAGACACACTTCCCTCCACCCAAAGTTGAAAAAAATCCGGTTTCCTGATTGGTTCTCTGGTCAGGTGTTTCAGGTGAAAGAGACATTAACCCTTAGCTATCTGTTTATGACAAGGATGGTGACAGCTGAAATTGGGTAGGCGTAACTGACAGAAAGATATACTCAGAGTCAGTGCACGCACAGAGGTAGGTAAAGAAGTGGGTGTAGCTGACTCCAGATAAGATAAGAAAAGCCTTCCCAGAAAAGCCTACCCTAGCGAAACCCAGGATGAAAAGCATGTCAGGAGGCTGCCCTTACGAGCCTTTGTAAGTGTACATTCACACACATAAACATCCACAGATATATAAATTAAGTATCTCTTTTTCATATACTCCACTCATTCTGGGCTCCAATTGTATCCCACTGAAGTAAACGACAGTTTTGTCACTGACTTCATTGGGATCAGGATCTGGACCTAGGTCTGTGGAATTCTCTTTATGTCAGTGGAAGCATTGCATGCGATAGAAGGTCCTGATCCAAAGCCCACTGAATGCAATGAAAATATTCCTGTTAGTTTCATCGGGGTTTGGATCATGCCGAGTAAGTAAAATATTCAGTAGAGATCACAGTGCACATCAGAGAGGAAAGGTTTACATTTATTTCTAATTTTTTAAAAAAAATTCTCTTGAAATTCAGATTCTTCAAGGAGAGGGAAAGAGCAAAAGAAGAGGTGATTTTTTAAGCCCAGTAAAAAGTTCCACATTCCCAGAACTTTGAGATGTGTTGACAGTTTCTTTGAGTTTAAGCTTTGCCTAGGTTTCACATGAGATTTTTTCAAGTCCTTGCAGTGGTAATTTTAGTATATACAGTTCAATTAAAAAAAAAAAAGTCTAGAAGCTCAACGGTCAAATCTCATTAGACCAGGCCAAGCAACAGTGCTATTTTGTGTGGCAAACCTGTGCCCTGCTTCTCCATTAATCAACAGAAAGCTTCCTCAGAGATATAAAATAAAATTAGAAATGTCCCTGTTTGATCTGCGCTTTAATAAAGAATGTCCTATTTCTGTGTAAAAGGGCTGTCTGTTACAGAAGTGACTTGTGTTTCAGCTTGTGTGGAATTAATCACATGACTAATCCAACAGAGCACTGTGTTTATAGTGAAGCATCCTCCACTCATTTGAATTATTCGGGCCAAATGAGATGGACGGGAGAAACAAATGTAAAGGATCTCTTGCCACAATTAAATAAACCCAGAGGCAATCTAGGAAGCCCCTAAAGGGGCTTAATTATTGTCCTGGGCACAAGTATTGCGACTTGGTTTCACATGAGAAATAAAGCCAATACAGACTTGCTGCTTTTAATTAAATTGCTTTTCAAACAAGTATGTTCAAATAGAACCAGGAATTTTTTTTTAACTTCCTACACCATATCCTTCAACAACTCAAGTTACAGTACCTTAATTGCATTCCAGAAACTGGAGTCTTCGGGCTGCAAGCTATGGTGTCTGTTTTTCCATTTCAGAAAGAAATAACAGCATAAAACAAGATAGAAGACAGTCATGATCAGTGTATATATAAGGACTTCATATAGCTGTAGATATTGTTATGCTGGTGCAAATGGCTGCCAGCAGATGAGTCTTGGTTCCAAAGACAATCATAGACCTCACTAAAGCCAATGAGTGTGGCAAGCACTCTTATTCAGGCTCAACAAAAGGTGCAATCAAGCCCTTTTAGATTGTAGAAGTGGTTGAGGGCTGTGGGGGACTGCCCAAGGCAATAGGCTTGGCATGTCTGAGTTTAGCCAAGTGGACTGAAGGTTTCCATGGTTGCATATGCTGGGGGCCAGGAGATTGGCTGCAGGGTGAGTGTGTGTGTGTGTGTGTGTGTGTGTGTGTGTGTGTGTGTGTTAGGGAGAGAAAGCCAGGCAAAGGAGTGGTGAAGTGTGACCATGAGAGTAAGCGGAGCAAGACTGATTCCTGGGCACAGATGTTGCAGAAAGGAAGATGTGGGTACTTCTGAGTTAGGAAACTGCTTATTGTTTGTTTCTTCTGTGTTCAGGGAAACAATTTTTTTTTATAAATAAACAAGTTTACACCAATATACCTGACTCCTATCAGCAATTCTTCATCCTAATAACCAGCCCTGCAATACCTCAAATAATGGTGAACCTCTGGGCCCAAAGGAGCAAAAATATTAATAATCTTGATCTGAACTGCTGCTAGAAAGTATGTTCTTCAAGCAACTATGTAAAGGTTAAGTATCAGAGGGGTTGCCGTGTTAGTCTGGATCTGTAAAAAGCAGCAAAGAGTCCTGTGGCACCTTAAAGACTAACAAATGTATTGGAGCATAAGCTTTGCATCTGACGAAGTGGGTATTCACCCACGAAAGCTTATGCTCCAATATATCTGTTAGTCTTCAAGGTGCCATAGGACTCTTTGTTGCTTTATGTAAAGGTTACTATCCCATGATTTGCACTGGCTCTTTTTCTGAGGTTCAGGACAGTGAATTGTGAAATTGGCATTGCCTTCTTGACCCAGTTTCACCTATGACTAGCTCTGGATTGCTGTTGTTATTCACAACCGTAATTAACAATCATTACCTATTTCCTCCTAAAGCTGGTCAAATAATATTCATGACAATTTATTTGATTAATGTTTCATGTCCATTGACAAATAACATTTTAAATTTTTCACCATTAATCAGCTGTGTAGATGGCTGAATATTATTAGTCAAACCTAGTAACCACAGTCATTCTCTGTGAATCAGCCAATCAGTTGTATACACTGGTATATATTTCTATTTATTTGGGCATTTCTAGACCCTATGCAAGCAAAACTTCCATTTTCTCTGTTGGGACTGAAAGGTAGATCGACTATATTGATATGAAGTAAAATCTATTTGGCGGTACATAGACATGTTTATATATTTATGAAAATATAATTGTTTTGAAAAGCTGTCATTTTAGCTTCCTATGTATTGGCTAAGGGCTCAAGTGAGCCTCATTATCCCAAGGGGAGCTCTAGGAGGGTTTGCTCCTGAAGCGCACCAAATAGACAAATTGAAATAAAGCAAATATTTCCTCCTAAATTTTTTCATTTATAGTCATATGCTATTCTGATTACCTGATATAATTATTAGTAGTATTTGACTGTATTACCATAGTGCCTAGGGGCCACAATTAAGATTGAGGCTCCTTGTAAATAAACTTAGTAAGAATTGATAAGCAGTTGAGTGCAGGGACTAACTCAATACACAAAGGATGGGAGAGAGATCAGAGGTACAGAGACTGGCCTAAGGTCACATAGCAGGTTAGTGGCAGAACCAGGAATAAAATCTATGTCTTCTGACTCTTAGTCCAGCCCCCTGTCCTTTAAATCATGTTGTCTGTAGTACAGAAAGAACTGGTAAATATTTTCACAAAAATGTTTTTTTGTATGTTGACTCTGTCCCTTTAAGAAATCCTAACTAAACATCATAAGATTTGCCATGCAACTGGTTAATCAGAAGTGGTATCCCACCTTCAGTATTGGGCAATACTTGAAAGGCAAGAACAAGAAAAAAAATGTACAAGGCCAATTATGCCATGAAGTAGATGGGGAAAAATTCTGCTGTCTAGAAGTTAAAATGCAGCTGCAACAGGTCTGTTTGGCAGGAAGTTCAGAATCCAGCTACTCAGTATTTTAGTGCTCTTATTGCCTAAGGGTATGTCTACACTACAGGATTATTCCGATTTTACATAAACTGGTTTTGTAAAACAGATTGTATAAAATCGAGTGTACGCGGCCACACTAAGCACATTAATTCAGTGGTTTGTGTCCATGTACCGAGGCTAGCGTCAATTTCTGGAGAGTTGCATTGTGGGTAGCTATCCTGTAGCTATCCCATAGTTCCCGCAGTCTCCCCCGCCCGTTGGAATTCTTGGTTGAGATCCCAGTGGATGATGGTGCAAAAATAGTGTCGCGGGTGATTCTGGGTACATGTCATCACTCAGTCCTTCCTCTGTGAAAGCAACGGCAGACAATCATTTCACACCCTTTTTCCCTGGATTGCCCTGGCAGACGCCATAGCATGGTAACCATGGAGCCTGTTTTGCCTTTTGTCACTGTCACTGGATGTGTACTGGATGCTGCTGACAGAGGCAGTACTGCAGTGCTACACAGCAGCATTCATTTGCCTTTGCAAGGTAGCAGAGATGGTTACCATCCCTATTGCACCATCTGCCATTGTAAATTAGCGATGAGATGACGGTTATCAATCATTTTGTACCGTCTGCTGCTGTCATGGGTGCTCCTGGCTGGCCTTGCTGAGGTCAGCCGGGGGCACATGGACAAAAGTGGGAATGACTCCCCGGGTCATTCCCTTCTTTATGTTTTGTCTAAAAATAGAGTCAGTTCTGCCTAGAATATGAGACAAGTCTACTAGAGAGCCAGAGAGCACAGCCGTTCCGGGTCACAGTCCCAGAGATCCCACAGAAATGATGAGCTGCATGCCATTCTAGGGGGTGCCTCTGCAATAACCCCACCCATTGCTTCCCTCCTCCCACACCTCTCCTGGGCTACCGTGGCAGTGTCCCCCCATTTGTGTGATGATGTAATAAAGAATGCAGGAATAAGAAACACTCACTTTTTAGCGAGATAAAATGAGGAGGAGGCAGCCTCCAGCTGCTATGATAGTCCAGGCAGGACATTAAAGGGTGGGGGGGAGAGGAGCGCAGCCTCCCGCTGCTATGATAGTCCAGGGAGTACAGAATCTTTTCTTTAGACACGAAAGGGGGCGGGGACTGATGGAGCTCAGGGTCCAGCTGCTATGATGAGGACGGTTACCCAGCATTTTGCACCGTCTGCCAGGAATGACAGGGAGTCATTCCCATTTTTACCCAGGTGCCCCCAGCTGACCTCACCAAGGCCAACCAGGAGCACTCACGGGCTAATGACAGTTTTCCACCATTTTGTACCGCCTGCCATAAGGAAAGGAAGGGTAGGGGATGCTGCTGTTCAGTGCTGCAGCATCAAGTCTACCAGCAGCATGCAGTAGACATACGGTGACATTTAAAAATGGCAAGAAACAATTTTTTTCCCTTTTCTTTCATGGGGGGCGGACGGGGGTAAATTGACGAGATATACCCTGAACCACCCCGGACAATGTTTTTGACCCTTTAGGCATTGGGAGCTCAGCCAAGAATGCAAATGCTTTTCGGAGACTGTGGGAACTGTGGGATAGCTGGAGTCCTCAGTACCCCCTCCCTCCCTCCATGAGCGTCCATTTGATTCTTAGGCTTTCTGTTACGCTTGCACGCAGCACTGTGCTGAGTCCCTGCTGTGGCCTCTGTCTATCATAGCTTGGAGATTTTTTCAAATGCTTTGTCATTTCGTCTTCTGTAACAGAGCTGTGATAGAACAGATTTGTCTCCCCATACAGCAATCAGATCCAGTATCTCCTGTACGGTCCATGCTGGAGCTCTTTTTGGATTTGTCACTGCATTGCCACCTGTGCTGATCAGAGCTCCACGCTAGGCAAACAAGAAATGCAATTCAAAAGTTCACGGGGCTTTTCCAGTCTACCTGGCAAGTGCATTCGGGTTCAGAGAGCAGTCACAATGGTGCTCTGTGGGATACTGCCCAAAGGCCAATACTGTCAATTTGCGGCCACACTAATCCTAATTCGACATGGCTATACTGATTTCAGCACTACTCCTCTCGTCAGGGAGGAGCATGGAAACCGGTTTAAAGAGCCCTTTATATCGATATTAAGGGCCTCATTGTGTGGACGGGTACAGCGTTAAATCGGTTTAACGCTGCTAAATTTGGTTTAAAAGCGTAGTGTAGATCAGGCCTAAGAGACAAGAAATTTCAGTTAATATAACCATTTTACACTTCTGCCATTTAGACAATCTGTCTAATAGGATGGAGCAAAGGAACAATCAAATTTAAAGTAGGTGAGCAAATTAGGGTTTATTAGAATACGCACACAAAGATGAAAATTACACTGAAATCTACGACTGAGCAAAAATACCATAAATGGACAGATTCTCCGATGGTGTAAGTCACCAGTAGAGCTATGGCAATTTGTGCTAGCTGAGGATCTGCTCCAGAATATTTAAGAGAAGTGAAAACTTACTGATAATCTTCTCCTCTGTCCCCTTTAATTCAAGTTATTTTGGTAATGCTGTGAGATGGCTGATAGCGCTGAAGACTGAGAACCTCTTTATATTCCTTTAAAAAAGTCATACAAAAATATTCATACCAAACAAGATTTGAGGGTTGAAAGTGTGTTTTGGTGCATTCCAGCTAAAACTTTTACCCCAAAAATATTACATTTCCTATATAAAAAATCTACAGCATTAAGGGGAAAAGGCATTAAAAAGTCTGGAAATGAACAGTTATGGAATGTAGCCAGTTCCACAATGCTGTATGTAGAGTGATGAAGGATTATATATCAGTTGTGAAATGTCTGGAAATCTTTTAACTGTTACTTTCTAGAATTTTTAGTGTCTGGATTCTTTAAAGGTGTGGAACTTTTGTGAAGACAGTGTGATATCGTCCTGTGGAGGTTAGTTGGATTCATTTGAAACACAATTTCAAGATGAACTCTTTTTTTTTTTAACTGAACGGGTTTGTTTGTTTGGTATATTTTTAAATTAGGACATTCCCAAAGATTTAAATTGTGGTGGCAAAAAATAGTCAATGGGATGGACAATCCCGGGCTGATTGGGAGCTGATAGAGTCCCTAGTGAAATGTAAAGCAGTCCTTAGGGTGTAATGAAGTATGCCATCTTAAACAGTTCCAAGAAAGCACACCGCCTATGTGAAATAGGAGCAACAGGTGTTGTAGAGCAAGAGTTTACAGGAGTATAAAATTCCCACACTGACTCACCAATAACCAAAGAGGACCACTGCTGGGGTATGTAAAGGTTAAGTAAAGACATGGAAAACTGCTGGTGTGCTGACATGGTATCAGGGAGTAGACACAGGCACGCACTATTCCTTCGCTTAATAGATAAAGTGTTATCCCTTTCCCCTCTCTTCTCCTTGTTAAGAATTGATAAGTGTTGCAACTGCATAAGAAATGTGGGGATCCAAAGGATACCTTTTGGGTAAAGAAGGGTTATCTTCTCTCCCTTCCTTTATCAGCTACGTAAACAAGCCCTGGCTCAGGGTCCCTTCCTCCCTTCCCTGAGAACTGTTCACGGCCCCTTCCTCCCTCCCCTGAGTACTGCTGATGGTGGAGATTTATGGCAACAGATTGCTGCAAAGAATTGTATCTTCAAGGTAAAAATGTCTGAATAACATGTGTAATGTTATGAGTAATAGATAGGGGTGGGTTTACTAATAGTGAGTGTTTCTATTTCTTAATAAGGGATTTTGGGATGTTGTAACAGATGTCAGCATGTACATACTAACCTAAACAGAAAGGGTGTGCTGTAAATAATTCAGTGCTTCCTGGACAATTGGGTCCAGGGGAACAAGTATTGCAGTAAAGAAGCCTGTACTCATATCCGCCTCTGGGTCAACCTGCTCTTTTCTTCTAACAACCACCTCAAAGACACACCATGTAATCTTTTATTTCTTTTCCGAGACTGCCACCAATAAGTTTCCATTAGTGCCTATTATAGTTTCTGTGATGTTAACATGTGTCAACTAGTAATTGTAGTGAAACCCCCAATTCATTTCTTATACTGTTTTATATGGTT
The DNA here is from genome assembly GCF_007399415.2 of Gopherus evgoodei. Lineage (NCBI taxonomy): Eukaryota > Metazoa > Chordata > Testudines > Testudinidae > Gopherus > Gopherus evgoodei. Next base: position 256,912,468 of record NC_044322.1, on the reverse strand, counting down.
ATAATTAGAGATGAACCAATGCAGCAACCTTTTACTGGAGCTCCTCCCCCTTCCTTGAACTTTAGTGGGTTGAATAAAATAGAACACAAATCAGAATCACTCCTGGGTTTGTTTTCACAGAACCAAAACTGGACTGACAAGGATTTGCAAAACCAAGTCCAAATCCTGTCCTCTTCAGCCCATTTCCACAAAGAACAATGGGTCACTACTGATCTGGGTTCCTTCCTAGAAACTCTGCCTCTGGAGGATGGGGTGGGGAGAAGCACTGCATCCCATTATTTGTCCCTAGTACCATCTAACCATCACACAATGGTTTATTAGAACAATGAAGAATAATGAGACCTTTCTGAAGGGCTACATACTTATGAACCAGTTACAGTTTCCATTTCAAACAGCTGGCGGGCTACCGCATGAAGATAAATGTAGAAAACAGCATGATTTGCTGTGATTCACACAAATGTCTGTAGTTTGTTGGTCACAACCAGAAGCCACCTGCATAGTAACAGTATTTTCATTTGAAAAAAAAATATCTAGAAGATCATTATTCTGTGAAGGTTCTTTGATGGCCAGGTGGGTGAAATCCATAACTCTCAGGTCATGAGTTGAGATCTAATACTCTGAGGCTGCTCTTGAGGTCTTGGAACTTTCATTTTATTAGAAATCTACCACCACAAACTGACCATTTCCCATTGTCTATTGGATGGCTTATGTTTGTTGTATGCCCTGATATGATAGATTTTTAAGTAGCATAGCAATAACCTATAGATCATGTTCAAACACCTGATCACATTTTTATTTGACTGAACTTCTCTCTCTCCAGCAACTAGGTTTTTTTTTTTTAATGTGAAGATTTTTTAATCTGATAAATTTTTTTTCAAAAGCAAATAAATTATATCAGACTGATGTGAAAAAGGTCAATAGGTGATAATAAAAGTTTGTCTCAAGATTTTAAGTCATGACCTTTGAATGATATGCAGTCATCATACCCATTAAGCAACAAAAATTTGCTTATAGCCATGCATATTTACATGTATTAAATTAGCCACAGATGGGATTCTTTATTGTTCCTTCTATGTCATTAAGAGCAATGGTAGTTAAGGCAAACACCAATCAAAAAAGACGGGTTTGGACCATGATCAGTTAGTCACTGCCTGCCAGTACTAAAAGGGACTGGGCTCCCACTCCATCATCTTTGCCAGAAGAAACATCTTGTCTTCACTGCTTTGTATCCTCTCAAACTGATGTCCACTGCACTGTTTACTGAAGGAATTATGACAACTTAAGATAAAGATATTAAATCATATATGGATTGAAATAAAGTATGTAGGAAAGCAGCCCTATGGCAAATAGTGTTTATCCACAAGAAGACAGCAGTTGGGTCATGGAAGTATGAATCTGTGAGCTTGGAATAACCAATGGGTTTAATCTCTATCCTGAACTGATGTAGTGTGTTAAGATAAGATGCTCCTTGTAACAAAAGAAAGCATCTTAGCATCTCTTGATCTAAAGTGCTATAAATGTTATTGCAAGTGCTATGGATGTAATATGTTCCAGTGAAAGCTGCTGAGCCAAAATGTTGGTTGTAGTGGGAATGAGTAGCAGCCAATACAGATCTGGAATCGTCTGTTATTGCAACTAAAATATAAACTGCTTAAAACAAGCTTTGGACACTTGAAAATTATACCGAGTGGATAAAATGCCTCCTCCTTTGGCTTCCTCAAGATCTAACCTAACTGACTGGGCTTGATTTTTCTTACTTTAAAGGAATGTATTTATCATAAGCTAAGGTGGGTGAATGTTTTCCGCTGCAGTTTAAGAGGTCATTTAACTTTTACAGACTCCATTAGGAACTCTTTCCTTTGCTGTTTCTCACTACTTCTTGCCTTTAATTGGACAGTTGGGGGTTTTTTTTGTTTGTTTTGATGGGGGGGCAGGTTTGATACCCTTATCCTTGTGCTTCACAACACAAGACCATTTCCATGACTACTATTTTTGTGTGGGATCTGCAAGTACAGGGCAAAACCCAGTCTCTCACATACTGGTGTAAAACCAGAGTAACTCTACTGAAGTGAATGGAGTTACACCAGGGCAATATTGGTGTGACAGCAGAACCAGCCCCCTGGTTTTCACGTCAAGACCTCATTCCTGAAGATATAGTCATGTATCAAATTATTTTTCTTTACTGTTATGACCTCTGGGCTTGACTTTAGACACAAACTCATCTCCATGCCTTCTCATGTGGGCCCTGATTCATGGCATGACTTACCTTAACTCATTGACAAGGTCTGAACCCGTACAACATAAAGATGCTCTTCTGTCATTATGTTTACAGTGAATCAAGTTAACTTGTAGATAAACCACATGATGTATGGCATGTAGTTTTGTTTCCTTTAACCTCCAGCTTCTTGTTCATCTGTCTTTAGATTATGAGTTCCTTAGAGCAGCAACCATATTTCTTGAACGTTTGGAAAGTGCCTACCACAGAAGAGGGACTACTAGACAGATTTGATTTATTTGTCAACCCCTTTGATACAATGAAGCACTCTGTGTGGTGGTTTTTTTCAGCTTAAAAACCATTTTGAAATGTAGCTGGTAGAGTATTTTTAATTAATTATTCTTATTCATTGAGTCACAGTAGTGACTCCATATTTAAGCAATAACTTCCTATTTTAAGAATATTTTGATCTCATCTCATCTTCCTGCTTGATGTATGGCATGTGTGGTCTCTAGCCCGGTGTAACATCCCAGTCAGACTTTATGGTCATGAGTTATATTGCAAGTTGGTATTCACCCACGAAAGCTCATGCTCCAAAATGTCTGTTAGTCTATAAGGTGCCGCAGGATTCTTTGCTGCTAAATCGCTAGGCACTCATACCAGATGGAGCTCATTAACTCCAAGGCAGCAAGATAAAAGGGTAAGTATCATTCTGAGACTAAAGACAGGGACAGGAAAACATTTTGGAGGGGGACGGGAAGCCCTGGGAGTAATAGCTCAGGAGGGCTCCTGGAGCTAAGATTTATGTTGATCTGATTTTAGGTATAGTCCTACCTCGAATTTAGGAAGCTGAATGGAGGCCAATTCCAGGAAGGGAAAGAATTGGATAAGATCCTAAATTTATGTATGTGTGTGCTGCAGAATGTAGACCCTTCCTCTCTATACTTTGTACCATAAGTGGGATTTCCAGAAACCACCTGCCATCTTCTCCACAAAGGGAGACTGCGAAAAATATCCAGAAACAGATATGAGAGAAACAAATTTAGGCTGCAACCCAACAGCCAAACAAAGAGCCGTGCAGATGGTGGGGGATAGAGAAAAGACTTGGGAAAGATCTGTCACTTGGCACTACAATCCCATAATCAATGTCACCTAGTCTGGCTCTGGACCCTACAGCTATTTGTGGTTTCCAGATTGTGCCCTTTCACCTCTCATTTTTGGGGAGATAATGGGATATTCTGTGAGATTAAATGGGCTATTTCCTTTAGAATTGTAGGGTCAGGCCTGTGCTGCTTCCACGAGGCATCTCAGAAAATCGTAATGAGGGAAAAAATAGTTGTCTCATTATGGCCAGAACACTAACCAGAATGCATTTTGTGAATTACCAAAAACCAGCATTTTCTTTTTTCACAGCCAGAACTCAGGGACTTAGAAGAACTCCCAGGGCATTTCACATATCTCTGTAGATAGGTCACCATAACCTCATTTCTGTACATGCACATACACTGCATTTTCAGATTGGGAGCACAATGATCTCCTAACTAGCAGTGTCATGGTATTCAAGGACTTTTAAAATTGATTAAAAAAATAAAAACATTTTAATATTGACTTCCCTGCTGGAAGGTTAACATTTCAAAATGTGTAGTTCTGTTTGAATCTAGTTTGGTTGGCAGATGTCAGTACAATTGCAATTATCTTTTTTTTTTGTTTTAACAGCAGCACACCTTTTACATGAGGACACAGAAGAATTCATAACAGTCTCAGTGAGATCTGTGGACATGTTGAAGAAATAATTGCAGTTTGTTTTATATAACTGGGATTCATAAACTCATAGACTCATAGACTTTAGGGTCAGAAGGGACCAATATGATCATCTAGTCTGACCTCCTGCACAAAGCAGGCCACAGAACCCTACCCATCCACTTCTATAACAAACCCCTAACCTATGTCTGAGTTATTGAAGTCTTCAAATTGTGGTTTGAAGACCTCAAGCTGCAGAAAATCCACCAGCAAGTGACCCATGCCCCACGCTGCAGAGGAAGGAGAAAAACCTCCAGGGCCTCTGCCAATCTGCCCCAGAGGAAAATTCCTTCCCGACCCCAAATATGGCGATCAGCTAAACCCTGAGCCTGTGGACAAGACTCACCAGCCAGCACTCAGGAAAGAATTCTCTGCAGTAACTCAGGTCCCATCCTATCCAACATCCCATCACAGACCACTGGGCATACGTATCTGCTGATAGTCAAAGATCATTTGCCAAAATTAAGCTATCTCATCATACCATCCCTTCCGTAAACTTATCAAGCTTAGTCTTAAAGCCAGATATGTCTTTTGCCCCCACTACTCCCCTTGGAAGGCTGTTCCAGAACTTCACCCCTCAATGACAACTGGCAAAGGGGTTACAAGACTCTCCTGATCCTGGTATGTACATTCTGATTCACCAAAGAAAGTCATATGAGGTCTAAAATAAAAGCTGGGGTCACACTGGTTATTAATATCTCTGTGAAGTGTATGTACAGATGCTATGTAAGGAGTTCGGGATATATTTTTAGTATAACCTAACATCTGTGTCAAGATAGAGTGGAAAACCAAGTTTCTGACAGACAAAAGATGTCTGCTCACCTCTCTCTTGGTCTACATGTAAACTAAGCATTGTACGCTAGTACAATGGAAGCCCCATTTATATACAAGTCAATTGGGAGATGTGAAATCTATAAGGAGGCAGCACATGAGAGAATAAACCATGGGACATTATCCTGGCTCTGGGTGCAAACAATAAACTTTGGAGAATATAAGGGTTAGGCAGGGAAGACACCCCTTTATCCTGCACCCAGGAAGTAATAAGGCAGCCAGAATACATTCATGAACATGGGATCACAACCTTCTCTGGTTGAAATGCTGCAAAGGACGTCTTGGGAAAGGAACTTCTTTAGGCAGGAGGATAGCCTGTTAAATTATGTTTAGCTGCTAGAAATCGGGTTATGATTTTGTTATATATAAACTTTTGTTTCCATTATCTTTTCTCACTACCTTTTAGATCTTGAACTTTTGGCAGTAAGTTTGTTTTCACTGTAACCATATCTCAGTGCTGTGGGTTCTGATCTTGAGCTGAATCATTCAAGTTGGTATGTACATTGTTCTCTTGGGAATTGAAGACCTGGTATTTCTGTGAGTGTTCGGTGGAGAAGGGGTCAGACACAAAGAGGAACACTTCAAAGGTGCTCACAGGCTGGAATGCACCTATTGTTAACATGGAAGTCAAAGTAAATTGTAGCATAGCAGAGAATAAATCATTTGGGTGGCTAACAGGCAGTTAGTGTCAGGGAGTCGACTCCGAGTTAAGCACAAACAAGTCTTCATCATGCTGAAGGATGCCAAGGTTACTCACAACCCTAGGTACCCTGAGAGCTGTCAAAATAACATACCTAGTGTTTGACAGAGAGTTCAAAAGAAGTGTTTCTTTAAACTCATTCCTTTGGGGAAAATGACAGTTAAGGTAAAATCACTGACAGTGTTTGATATTAGAATATCTTATGAATCTCTCTTTGGGGACTGAGGCGCTATCTGCACCGTCTTTCAAAGCACTTGTCAGAGTGGCAGTCTAGAAAATGCCAGTATTATGAGGGTTAACAATATCTCATTCAATTTAATCCTTGTTTTGTAAGAATCTAAATAGGAAGATTTATCTTTAACGTGATTTATTCTTTGTGTTTATGGAATGTTTGGGATTTTTCCTTTGGTTAGGAAAAAAATGGAGCTCATGAAATCAAGAATGCTAAAGCTAGGCTTAAAAGAGACAGATGCTGTGTAAGCTTTCCCTCTCCCACAACCACTTGCCAATGCTTTTCCAGCATAAAATGTAGATTAATCCTCATTTGTTCTTTCTTCATTTGCTAAGAGTCGAGCATGAATGAAATAAAAAAAATTGCTTAGATCCTTCCATGGATTTCTACTCTGAGTTTTCATCTAGAGAAGGATTTCTGGTCACATTCTATATGAAGGGAAGATTTAGAAATAGTTTATAAATGGCTAATAAATGATTAATAGCTGATATAAGGCTGTTGCAGAGAGGAGTAGTATGTCACCTATGGTTAGGCTTGGCAGAATTAGATTTTTTTTTATAATTGACAGATATTGTGTGTTTTAAAACTTTTTTCAATTTAAATTTCAACAGTTGTACAAAATTGTGGGGCTTAAGCATCCCCCTTCCCATTTTCATCCATTTAAATGTGCACAGTTGCAGGAAATTATGGAGGGTGGTCAGCAAATAGGAAGGTCAAACAATTTAATGACAGTAGCTGCTGAGAGTCAAAAAAGTTAAAGCTTTACAACCATTGAAACACAAATTGTCAATATCACATGTCAAAATATACACAGTATGTATCTTTAAAGCAAATTAAGACCTTCTCAAGCAGCATTTTCCTTTCTTTGCCTATCTGTAAATTTTTAACAAAAAATATTTCTATTGGTTTGTGGGTGTATGGTGAAATTGATGTTTACCAACATTCACTGGAAATCTAATCCTCCACAGCCTATATTTGGTTATAAACCATGGTTATAAGAAAACTGTTGAGCATTTTGACAGTATAACAATTGAATAACTGTTTACTAAATATCTATTAATCATTTATTAACCTTGTATAAAGTATTTATAAATCTGACCTTCACATAGTGTGACTGGATTTACATTATCACTTCGTAGTACAACAGCAGATGTGTCACCAGTCGCGCAGTAACTGAAGATCTCCTCTTTCAAATTTGCAGCTACTAAAATGCAGAGACTATTATACTTTCCCTTGTTACTAAACTGAAACAACTCCTGTGTCTGAAAGTCATAGATGCCAAAGCACTGACCCCATCAGCTTCTCCTTGCTCCCACATGTATGGCATCACGTCTAGACGGGGGAAAGGAGGTCCGAGGTACACAAGAGTTCCTTCATACAGCAGGCTGCCACTCTAACGGCCAAATGTCTCCAGGTCCTGCTTTTCCTTGCAGTTAATTTCTGCAAGGAGAGGAACACTCTGTCTGGTGGTTCCTTCCAATGGTGAGAACAATCATTCATGTGACGTACACCAAGAGGAAATGTGTTTCTCTATCAGTGATAGGGACCAAATTTAATGGGAAAAAATAAAAAGGACACTGTCCATTTAAAAATCACAGGTTGAAAATCTAGAAGGAAGGGTACTGCCTCCCTGCCCCAACTCTACCTCCTGCTTACAGGACTGCTTGCTTCCAAGGGGATTCACCCAGGAAAAGTCAGCCAGTGACAGATGTGCCTGCTCTCCCCCAGTGGTTTCATAGGGGGAAGTAGTTTTAAAATCCATCCAGGATGCCACTGAAAAAAAAAACAATACATATCCTCTCTAATTTGGCTTCACAGTCTGTTGGTCCAGATATGCTTTGATTTTTGGAAGTGTCAGCCAGCTCCTAAACTGCAGTGGTATAGCTCGATAAAGTCACTGGGCTTTGGTTGACTTTCTACCAGAATGACAATGTTATGATAAATGTGTGAATTATAAACTCATAATTGGAATGCTTTGTAGGAGAGAATCAGAGCATATAGAGGACATCTCTGCATCTAGGTTACATCCCAGGAATTTTCAGAGATAATTGTACAAGTGAAGAATTTCAGCTAAAGAGAGCACAGCAGAAAACCACATTTCCCTCATCAATGGCCCTGGAACTCTGTGATATGTTTGTACCTCTTCTAAATGAATCATTTTCCAACACCAGCCTCAATGCTATTCCTTCTAGTCTGAAAAAGGAAGCAGAACATTGGGGTGAAACACTCTTTTGGGAATGGTTCTGTTCTCAATTACAGCACACAGGTGTTTGTCCCTGATGTCAATGGAGATACTATGCATATGCTTTAGCAAACATGGTCAGTATGACTATAAAAACACACACATACTATATATTTCAAAAATCTGGATTACCTCAAGGCTTATAAAACCAGTTCTGTTGAAAACACTGATATTCTTTGGCTTCTCCTTCCTCCTGAGAGCTATGATTTATGCTTCAAAATCATACATGAATTGTTCCTGTTTTCCTTTGAACATTGAAGTCTAGAAAAACCCTCTTCCGGGCTCAGATCAATAGGGCTACCTATGCTGCATTGGGGCAGTATAGTTTGCCCCAATTTTTTTATATATGTAATTTTAAGAAAATATTTTCCTTAAGTAGAGCCATTACTAATTAAACTAGACTGGGCTTATAGGGAGAGTTCAATTCCAATTCCTAGGGGGAAATGTGTTTGTTGAACCCCAGCAAGTCTGGTCTGGTGTTAGTTTGTGGTTTCTGCTCTTTGGTGCCCAGGGTGCTGGTAGGAGCAGAATTATCTCACTAGATTCTGTCCACAGTTAATCTTATTAAATATTTACTGTAAACCCTTAGCTCAGAGCTACCTGTACCTCTTTTCTCACAGACCAGGACCGTGCTGGTCTCCGAACACACCTTGTTATGTTTCAGGGCTGTAGTTGCCCCCGAGCATTTGTGAGCTATGGCAGAATGCTTTCAGTGATCCCGTCATGTAATGCAAAGTGTCATCCAACCTTTTTATCCCCCCTTCTATGTTAGTGGAAGGAAGGGGAGGCTTGTTATTGTCTTCTAACAAGTGACTGAAGGAATGCAAACAAATTATAGTAGAACTGTTTTTGATAATGCTATCACATATATCACTGTTAGTAACTCCCTTATCTGTGCCTGAATCACCAGTCTGTAACACGTTTTAAACTAAAGTAACTCTGTTGATTTCAGCGCAGTTACATTGACATAACAGTGGAGAATCAGACCCTTGATGAATTGCTGTACTGTTATGTCCTTCCGCTTCAATACCTTGGAGAGTGGCATTTTATCAATGTCGGGCAGCCTTAGGTGGATAATAGTGTTTAGTATTTTAAGAAGAGAATGACTTAAATTTCAAAGTTCAAGTCCAAAAGCTAAATTATGGGTTTATGGAATCAAATTTTTTATTTCCTCCCGTATATTACCCCTCTGTACTTTTCCTAAGGTGCCTATCATCCTGGTATTTAAGCCCTGAGGTATTTCTAGTGCGATGCATGTTGCATCTTTAAGTAATACTAAAGAGCTGCTCTTGTCTTCTGTTGCTTGAATGTGATATTTCTTTTCTTTTTATCATTTAGCAATATTGCATGCCCTTTTCAGAGAGCAATCTGAACAAATGCTGACTCTCAAAGGGGAACTATTGCATGGGAGCTATTGCATAATTGAAAAAAGGATATCAGGGAAGAGTCCTTGTTTTTGTAGGAATTTGTATTTTCAGATGCATTGCGTCAAGAAATGCACCTAATATCCATTGTTAAGGCTAAATTTTTGTCATGGGTATATTTAGTAAAAGTCATAGACCGGTCATGGGCAATAAAAAAATATCACAGAAGCCCCATGACCTGTCCCTTACTTTCACTAAAAATACTCCTGACAAAATGGAGAGGCAGGTTCAGCACCTACTGCTCTGGCGCTCTGGGGGCCCCTGCCGGTGGAGTGAGTGGGAGCTCTGGTGTCGCTTCCCCCCTCACATATAGTGGCTCAGCAGTTGTGGGAGGGCTCTGCTGCCTGCGGCAGCAGGGAGCTCCGATAGTTCCCTGTCATCTGTGGTGAGTGGGAGCTCTGGGGTCCCCCCACCAGTAGGGGTTGGGTTGCTAGGGAGTCTCCTTGCCTTGCACAGTGTCTGGTCGCTCAGGGGGTCCCTCTGCTGCCTGCCAGACAGCTGCAGGGTCCCCAACCTGTGCAGGGACTGGGAGCTCCAGCCCTGGGGCAGAAAATATCACAGAGGTCAGCAGAAATCATGGATTCCGTCACTTCTGTGACAATCATAGCCTCATCCATTGTTAATCAGATTGTTTAAATATTGATAAGTGATGTTTGTTTGTATAGTAGGTGAAATCTTTCATGCCTGTATTTGTATTCCCTTGAGGCTATATATATCTCTGTGTGACTTGCCAAAAAGACCAGTAGGTTGTTTTATGTTTCAATTTAAATGGTGTATGGAATCAGACATTAATTGAATCCTGGAGCAAAAACAAATATAGCAATAGTGGGAAAAATGCCTCTAAAGTTACTTTATGTCTCCGTGGCTCCATAAAAACTGAAGTGTAATGTGTCTGCAGTATAAGTAATTCAACAGTGAATTTAATATGAAGTGTTATCCTAACCCTTGAAATATTCATGCAAGTTATTTAATATTTAGGTAATGCTGTCTCTCTGAAGTTATGAGTGCTATTTTCAAAGTTCATTACCAAGATTAACACCTTTCTATACACAAAAGAGTGGTGGAGAAGGCATATTTTGGGGAGAATTTAGCAAAAGAGATTGTACAAAGAGGCCACAGTAAAGTTTTTGTATCTGTGAAATGTCTCTCAAAAATAAAATACAGCTGCTGAACTCTTAAATCATCAGTAATATACAAGGGAGAAAGCCAAGCTAGTGTCTGCTTAAACATGACATGCTTTGGAGAGACATGGCAACAAGAGGGCTGTGTGTACAGAGAGAAATGAATGGCAATACCTAGTCCTTGAGTAATGTGCTGGGGGGAACTTTACTGAAATGCTAGCACCAAACAGAAGGGAGGGTTGGGATGGCTCCCTAGCTTCAGATGAAGTTCACCTTCCTCTCAGTTTATTGTTGAGTCAATGATGCCAAAGGTGATTTTTATCCTCTGGTCCACAGGAATCCTTCAAAATATCATAGTTTTGCCTTTGTTTTTTGCAACCCACCAGCTATTTAAACAAAATTTTTGGTCCCTCATTTGCTATAGCCTCCCAGTAGATTTATTTCAGCCTCTTTCCCAATCCCACAATTTCAAAATACAGAAGCTGTACATTGCTATCAATGTACATAAGAACATAAAAACGGCCATACTGGGTCAGACCAAAGGTCCATCTAGCCCAGTATCCTGTTTCCAACAGCAGCCAATGCCAGGTGCCCCAGAGGGAATGAATAGACCAGGTAATCATCAAGTGATCCATCCCATGTTGTCCATTCCCAGTTTCTGGCAAACATCTCAGCTCAGGCCCAGCAGCCAGCCAGGAGCACATCTTCACAGCCTTGGTCCCTGACAGCACTGAACTGTCCATAGTGGTGCGGTTTCCTTTGGCCAGCCAGTAGCACCATCTGTATTTTTCTAGCTCCAGCAAAGAACTGTCTGCCTCTAGCACTCGCTCTGCAGCTCCTTTTATATGGCCCTCCTAGGCCCTGAATAGCTGCTCCCTGCAGCCACTCTAGGCTGCTTGAAGGACTCCTCTACTGCTCCAGATGTGGCAGGACACTGAGGCTTCCAGAAAGGCCTCTGGGCCTAGTCCATCCCATCACAGCCCCTCAAACATATTGGCAGTACATCACTGCTGCCTTTACAGTAGGGTGGAAGGTCATGAGGAAGGAACTCATGGTGAGGAGTAGATAAATGAATATAGCTGAATGTTTCCATGATCATTTAAAATATTTAAAAATCAGTTTCAAAAGCAGGCCACTCCAACTAGGTCAGAAATAAAGAGTTTCAGTAAGAGATATAGAGATAATTTCATTTAACCTCGAAGAGCAGTATTATTATGTTACATTATCAGATTTGACTGAACTGGAATAATTCAAAGAATCCATGGAAAATAAAGTGTTTTGTCTCATGAAGTATCATAGCTACCCTTTTACACTGCTTGGATGCTCTTTCAGAAGAATATACGACATTAAAAATACCCCATGGAAAGACAGTAGCTATGACTGATTTAATTTCTCCTTCTTCCGCTACTTTCCTTTCTTTCCAGAACCAAGCAGAGGGCCTGCTTTCTAGCACAGAACTTTGTAATGAGGCCTAAATTTCCTTGAATGAGTAGTAATTTTGGGGGGCTTCAGTATTTTAGGTGCCCAACTCAAGACACCTTATGTAGGTCTGATTTTTAGAAAGTCTTGAGCATGCTGCCTCTAAACACTGGTTCCCTTAAAGTTGGCTACAGATAGGCACCCAAAATCACTAGGTCTAAAATTTTAGACCTTTATGTCTACTTTATGTAGTATAACATAGCACTGTACATATTGCCAGGGCTTCAGTTTTATGATATCACAATATAGTAGAAACAATGGGCCAGGGCCTCAACCACTGTAAATCACTGACATCCATGAAGCTACATCTAAAAGGAGAATGGAATGGCAATGCTCTTTCATTCAGTTATGTGCTTAGAGGCAGTTCTTGTGGTCCTATTTACATGAGCTGAGGATCTCGGCCAATGTGTCCCCTTCGTTCTTGTGTGTGCTACATCAAGAGTAGAAGGTTTGTGATGTTGAAATCTAGCTGCTTTAGACTCTAAAAATGTGAAGATATGTGCGAGATGAGTCGTTCTTATCCATGATGATGTGTAAAGATTTTATTAAAACCCGAGCACAGACTGGAGTTGGGGGAATTGATTTATTTGGCCTTCCTTGGTTAAATGACACACTAAGATGACAAACAAATTTTCAACACTTTCCTGGTTAGGTTATTAATTGCCATGGTAATGACTAAAGGCCTGATCCAAAGTGCACTGAAGTCCATGGACTTTTGAACCAGACACCAAGAATGGTCTCAAAAGGTGGGAAGCTATTTTGACAGCCAGACCCATTGGTACTGGGAGGAGTTTGGAGGCAGCTATCTTTCCATCTGTCTCCCTAGTCAACTGGCTGGCTGGGCCAGCAGCTGCTGAATAGTGTGACACTGTGCTTTTCAAAACCAGAGCCCTGAAAGCTCAACCACCAGGCATATTGGTAACAGCTCCATCCCAATTAGCAGTCAGACCCTCTTCTCCCCCCTTAGCCCCAGTCATTCCCTCCCTGTTCTCCAGACCTGTCTCTAGCTCTCTAGAAGCTCTTCCTAAACCACCTCCCACTTGCTAATAGTTTCCCCACCCACCAAACACCACCTTCAAGAACTCCTCTGTCTGCTATATTGCAGCCACAGGACAGGTCTTGGTCCTGAAGTCCTGGGAGTTCTCCACTACTCTGCATTCCTATTCTGTCTTTTCGAAGCAGCTACTCCTTTCCTCCAGCAGTGTCCACCTCTGTTTCTCAGAATCCCCACTCCAAACCACTATACCTTTTGTATACCTATTGCTCCTTTCAGAGTCCCCTCAAATTCACTTACCCTTCCCTCTCTCCACACTCATTGTCCCTTTAGCATCCCTTTCTCCCCTTCCTCACCGCTGCCTGCTCCATAATCCTTGTTTAGCAGCTGGTAAATTCTTTGTTAAAAAAGGAGTAGCAATTGAAAATGTCCCATTGAAGTCCATCTAACTACCAAAGACAATATCAGGTTTCCAAAATTCTATACCTTAAAACCAGAATTTTACAATTCTGGAAATGATCAGGTAATGATCTAGCCATTTTGTTATACTTCATTACTCACTTTCACTCCTCCCAATCTACATCAGTCTTCCAACCTTAACTTTGCCCCTTAAAATTTATGACCATATATGCAAAGGCCAATATAGCATTATTAGGAGATTGTAAAATACCATTTCACATTCAAGAGATCTGTTTCCATTTTACTGTAATGCTGGCATATACTACAATATCATCAGTAAAAAAACACTACATATATTGGTTAATGTACAACATGGTTAAAAATACAATTTTGCAAAGTTTTCCAAACTGTCATTCAAATAGTTGGTTTGCAACTATATATAAGAAACTTATACAAGCAGGTAAATCTGAATCTGAGTAATGACTAATGAAAAGAACTGTGAATAGAGATTTTTTGGTTCACTGCAATTTCGCTTCTGATTATCACTGAACAGTATGTCTCTGTTACTTTTGTTACTTTGTGATCCAGAGCTTTATTGCATTACTAGAATATATGTGATATACATAATGTCTTAAAATAGAATGACAAAAGCAATTGCACAACACAATGACTGTACAACATTGTTGATCTTTCAGATTATTGAAACTTCAGCAGTTCAGAGTAAAGTAGAATTGATATTCTCCCCTCCTTTGGCATCTCTCTGCTATACATGCACCTTTAAATGATGACTCAGTTGAATTGGAATGAATTTCTTATGTGCAGCGGCAAACCAACTATTTGAAGGATTGTTTTTGGTAACTATCCCATGGTGAGTCAGAAGACTTGAGTGTTTTTTTTCCCTTTCTTCCATCCTGCGTGAACCTCTCATTTGTTCTATTTCTATAACTGAGAATGATGGCTAGTGTGGGTGCTTCTACGTTCCTGGAGCTTAGCTGCATAGGTGAAAGTATATGTATTCAGAGTGAATCAGAGCACTGATATCCTTTACATCCTTTCTCTCTTCTTCCTTTGAAAACAGCTAAATTACACTTGTTTTGAACCATCATTCATTTAAATACCTAGTGATTTTATGTTTATTTAAAGTGGTTTGAACTTTGTGACGCATAACTATCACTAAGCATTGTGTGCTGCACAATAATGCCAAGTGTGTGCTTGTATGGACTTATTTATTTGTTGGCATAAATCTCTTGAACTCCAGTTTCAAATAAATAGTCTTAAGAAGTGAAAATGGATACTCGATACAGTGCAACACAGAAAAAGAAAGCAAATTAAATTAGCTGGGATGCTTATACTTACCAAGAAACTGCAAGTTCTGTTCATCTCACTGTAATTAAACCAAATTTAATTAAGATGCAGTAAAAAGTTGGATTACATTTTGAGTATGATCCTATAAAAATCCTAACTTTCCAGCAGACTATTACTTCCAACTTGTTACCCTTGTCAGCCAAGCATATCCAATATTGTACCTAAGTATGCTAATTTTTCTGACTTGCATAGGTGAGCTAGGGATGCTGTTGTATCCCCTGGTTTGAAGTAGTAATAACAACCAAAATACATGGTTTCTGCTTTCAGCACCCCCCCATAAAAATTGTTCCAACACCACTGGTTCAAAGTGGGTGTGAAATTAGCAAATCAGAATGATATAAATGATGTGCAAAGTGCAGGGCAATGCAGAATCAAGCCCTATATGTTGGTGAAGTCTTACTAGAGGTTTGTGCGACACATAATGACAGAGAGAGAGATTCCAATCTCTCCCATAAATGGTATAATACCTCTCCTTATGCTGGATAGAGAGATTTTTAGGCTCTCCAATACTGCAACTCCTGATAACTATGTGACCTTTTTTGGGGGGGTGGGGCTGGGGAGGAATAGGGAAGAAGGTGAATATTTACACACACACACTCACACATATGTGAATATATTGTAGCAGGGTGCTTACCCATTCCTACCCTGAGGGGTTTAAAAAGTGGCCTGGGAGGGCTTGAAAGCCGCAGCTCTATAAGCTGGCCTGATTGGGGAAGTGGTCACAGCTGGGTCACACCCTAATCAGGCCATAGCTGGCCTGTATAAGAAGGCCAGGGAAGCCAGGAGCAAAGAGTCTCCCTCTGCTTGTAGAGGGAGAAGGGCCTGGCTGCTTAGATGCTAGAGACAAGGTACCTAGAGTGGATCAGGGCTGGGGAAAGGCAGAGGAGCTGGGGAGCTCCAGCCTGGTGTCATAAACCTAGTCCCAGATTTGGATCTTAGCGTCCAAAATATGGGGGTTAGCATGGAAACCTCCAAGCTTAGTTACCAGCTTGGACCTGGTAAGGCTGCCACCACCCAAAAAATTAGAGTGTTTTGGGGCACTCTGGTCCCCCCAAGCCTTCCCTGGGGACCCCAAGACCCAAATCCCTTGAGTCTCACAACAAAGGGAAATAAACCTTTTCCCTTTCCCCCTCCAGGTGTTCCTGGAGAGACACACAGAAGCAAGCTCCGTGAATCTAAACAGAGGGATTCCACCCTCCCCGTTTCCAGCCTTGGAAAACAGAAGTACCGAGAGCTAATCTCCCTTCCCCCCTCACCCAGAGGGAATGCAAAGTCAGGCTAGTAAATCTAACACACACAGATTTCCCCCTGACTTCTTCCTCCCACCAATTTCCTGGTGAGCACAGACTCAATTCCCTGGAGTTCCCCACTAAAGAAAAACTCCAACAGGTCTTAAAGAGAAAGCTTTATGTAAAAAGAAAAAAAAACATAAAAATGGGTCTCTCTGTATTAAGGTGACAAATACAGGGTCAATTGCTTAAAAGAAATATGAATAAACAGCCTTATTCAAAAAGAATACAATTCAAAACACTCCAGCAACTACACACATGTAAAATACAAAAAAAAAACCATATAAATCACTATCTGATCTTTTGTACTTACAACTGGGAAACAGAAGATTAGAAAGCAAGAGACAGAAATCCTCCCATAGCCGAAAGAGAGACAGGCAGAAGACCAGAACAAAGGACTCACACACAAAACTTCCCTCCACCCAGACCTGAAAAAGTCTGGTTTCCTGATTGGTCCTCTGGTCAGGTGCTTCAGGTTACCTCTTTCCAGGTGTAAGAGACATTAACCCGTAGCTATCTGTTTATGACACCCCCCCCCAAATTGCAGACAGTGGGGAAGCTCACTGGCAGCGATTTCCTCCTAGAACTTTCAAATAAACCGATTAATACAACACATGCACCTTTACATATACCACTAAGTATATAACTAACAGACTATTACATTTTAAGAACACTTTTTAACTACTGGATTCTGGGAAACTCTCACGGGAGAGTGCATCAGCTACTTTGTTAGAAGCTTCTGAGATGTGCTGAATTTCAAAATCAAAATCTTGGAGAGCTAAACTCCAACGAAGAAGTTTCTTGTTCTTCCCCTTGGCAGTATGAAGCCACTTTAGCGCAGCATGGTCACTTTGTAGCTGGAACCGCCGTCCCCAAACATATGGGCGTACACAATGGCATAGCATTCCTTTTCACTGACTGACCAGTGACTTTCCCTCTCAGACTGTTTCTTGCTGAGAAACACGACAGGATGGAAGTTGTGATCCGTTGCTTCCTGCATGAGAACTGCTCCTATACCACGTTCAGATGCATCTGTGGTTACTAGGAATGGCTTGTCAAAGTTCGGGGCCCTGAGCACAGGGTCAGACATGAGCATCGCCTTAAGTTGGGTAAAGGCCTTTTGACACTCATCAGTCCAGTTAACTGCATTTGGCTGGGTCTTTTTGGTCAGGTCGGTCAGTGGAGCAGCGATTTGGCTGTAGTGTGGTACAAATCGCCTGTAGTACCCGGCCAAGCCTAAGAAGGATTGGACCTGTTTCTTTGACCTTGGGACAGGCCACTTTTAGATAGCATCCACCTTGGCCTGTAGGGGGTTTATGGTTCCTCGACCCACCTGGTGCCCCAGGTAAGTCACTCTGTTTTAGCCTATTTGACACTTTTTGGCCTTAACAGTGAGTCTGGCCTGCCTGATGAGCTCAAAGACCTTTTCCAGGTGTAGTAGGTGTTCGGGCCAGGAGTCTGAAAAAATGGCCACATTATCAAGGTAGGCAACTGCATATTCTCCCAGTCCTGCTAGTAGACCATCTACCAGCCTCTGGAAGGTGGCAGGTGCATTTTGAAGGCCGAAAGGAAGGACATTAAATTCATAAACCCCCGCATGGGTGACGAATGCTGACCTCTCCTTGGCAGGTTCATCTAGCGGTACTTGCCAGTACCCCTTGGTTAAGTCTATTGTAGAGATGAACTGGGCACATCCCAACTTCTACACCCTAATCAGGACATAGCTGGCCTGTATAAGAAGGCCAGGGAAGCCAGGAGCAAAGAGTCTCCCTCTGCTTGTAGAGGGAGAAGGGCCTGGCCTGGCCTGGCTCATATTCAGAAGCCTTTTCATGTGCTTAAATTCAGGCACCTGTTTAACTATGTTACTGTATCAAGGGTTTAATCTTCTCTAATAAATGAATTCATCTAGCTCCCTAATAATTGTCGTTGCTCTTTTTTAAAACTCTCTCAACTGGAAGTTTCTTTTGGATAATGACATACAGTGAAGTGAAAGCAATGTCCCATGTTTATTTTCACTGCAGCTATATGGAGAAAGATTAACTCACTGTACCTTGATCCCACTGTACATGCAACTAAAAATTACCTTGTTCATTTTTGCTGCTACATCATAGTGCAAATTCATATCTACCTTTCAGTCACCATTTCCCCTGCCCCAAAGACAGGTTAAAGATGAGAGGAGATATACTCACCATTACCAAAACCCCCAAGTGCCTCTTGGATAGCAAACCTAGCTTCCATCCCTCCTTGAATGCCAAGAGCCCACTAATGTCCCCAGTTTAGCTGCCCAAATCTCTAGCTGTCCCCTGACATCATGTACAAGGCAATTACTCAAAATTCTACAGCATGTTGAAATGTAACACTTGAGGCAGAATGAAATCTACTGAATCTCATGTTAAAATGTATGAATTCCACTAAAAATGGTGTTTGGCCTGGTTACAAGAAACAGGGAAAGATTAAGGGAATGCAGAGATATGTAATTCAGGGCACACAACCACATTCTTTAGACTGAACATGTTGCACTGGATACAGGGCCACCTTTACAGAATTTGAAATAATAAACATTTTATTGTGTTCTGAACAATTTCATTTCAGAACATTATTATTTATTTTCATGTGCTTAACGAAATTGGTCCAGCTAGGAGCGCTGAAATGTTAATCATGGCTTGAGCAATGAGAGTTTTAGTATGGCTTAGGATTGTCATTCATCCCATTTTTGCAGGGCTGTTCCCATTTCTGTACTTCTTACCTAAATTCTACAATCAAAATTTGCAAGATATAAATAATTCTTAATCATACAACACAATGTTGCCATGACATGAGAACTCAGTGTTATGGTCTTGCAGTGCAATATCATGGTGGTTTCTCTTGTAATAAAATCTAGAAATGCACTAACTTCATGTGCCCCCTTCCTATGCCAAAATTGCTGCCTTTTTAACCATAAGCCCATGTTATTTTTCCTCAGATGTTCAGGGATTGCATAATATTTTAGGAGAGTGATTTTCCTAGATTCATTTTGTTTTAGTATTTTTCAACGTTGATTAATATTATTGAATTATTGTTCAGTAATCTTTTTTACTTTTCTCTCTGAGAACTGACCAGGTCCTAGAAATAGCCAATAACATTTGTTTAGTTTTTCCCAGAAATGTTTGGGCAGTTGGCACAATTCTAAGTGCTGCTTGGTCATTTATGCTTAAAGTTTTTTTTCCTCTATGGTCTTCATCTCCCCCCCCTTTCTCCCTTCGCCCCACCCCAGCTCTCAAGAGTAGAGATAGAAGTTGTCATGACAACATGTTTACAGCCACTGTATTCCTATGAGTTTTCTTTTCGACTACAGCATCTGACAGGTTTTTATTAAGAGCCATTGGTATAGATGTATCTTCTTTCTGTGCACATCTATGGCTGCTGAAAGCACTTGGTAAAATGACTATAAGGAGAAGTGTTTGTTTCTAATATTTAGTAATACTGTGTATTTAAGGGGAAAGGGACACTTCCAAAAAGCATCTGGGGCATCTAAAATAAACCTTTAAATATGAATACACCAAAACCTGAACAATTTCATTTCCAAAAAAATCAACATGTGCATTCACAAACTGAGGAATTCTGTGCACACAAAGGCATTTATGTATGAGATTACAAATGTGCATGCACAAATTCTTGCTTTGTGAAGCCAGTTGGCACATGAGCATACATATTTTGTGGGCACAGCTTCAACATTTGGTGCAGAATGTTGTGTGTGTAATACTTTTGGAGACCTTCAGTATGCGTCATCTGAGTTAAGTATCTGAATTTCTCATTTAATTGGTTGCCCCAAATTTATACCAGTATGTTGGTGCACGAGGGGGCAGGACTCTCTAAGCCCACCCCTAAGTCTCACTTTCCATCATTTACCCTTTCTACTCCCCTCAGTGGTTGCATTTGAGAGAGTTCTCCGGGGCAATCACACCTTGGCAGAGGGCTGGTTCTTCCTCCCTTCCTCTTGCGGCAGAGGAGAGTCTGGCTGGAACAGAGGTCAGTCTCTCAGACAGGCCCTGGATAGGCACTGTCTCACAAAATCTACTGCCCCTTCTGGGGGTTTATCTTATCCTCCTCTTCTGGGGGCATGTTCGGTGTTTAATTTGTGCCAGGCCTAAGCCCTGGCACCTCAAGGCATGGCAGTTCATAGCCCTGGCACCTTAGGGCTTGCTACATCAGTTATGAAAGTAAAATTTGCTTGAGTCCTGGCACCTCTTTCATTACAAATTAAGCACTGGGTGTGTTGCTTGACTGTCAGCCAGAGCAGCTCTGGAAGTAGAGTGTTCCTTGGCTACCTCCTCCTCAGCTGGCCTGCCTCTGTTATTAGCAGTTTCTGCATGGAGCAGCATTCTTCCTGGTCACCAGCCCACCCTAGGGTAAGCTTCCCCTTTTAAACCCCTCCTCCTCCAGGCTGAAGAAGCTGCACAGATGCACCTCGTTAATGCAGCACAAGACCAGAGGAGATTGTTAGCCTCCTAGGGACCAGTGGGAGGTCATGTTCCTTCACAGTTAGATTTTTTGTTTTCTTCTCTAGGTGGTTCTTTTCTCTTCCTTTTCTTTCCTGGTTGTTTTTTAGCCAGCTATGGATTGAAAGCTGATTAAGGTCTGGCTGACTCCCTCCCATGGAAATGCCAATGGAGGTTGTTCAGGGTAGGGAGAGTTCTTCCTTCCAGAGTCTAAAAGTTATATCTGGGGATATACTGTTGCCCTGGACCATAACTTGGGACCCTGCACCACTGCATCAGCTCCTGTGACTCCTGATGGTCCTGCCTCCCTGAAAATCAAAGCTGATTAAACTTTTGATCATGAGATTAACTATTGTAGGATGCTTAGTAGTCATGGTTCAGAGATGGTCAAAAATGGGACCAAAAATTAGTGAAATATTTTGAAGTCATTTTCTTACCATATGTTTAAACAAAAAGGAGTGGTTTATGTCAATTTTTTTAAATTGTTTAAAATTTTGTTTGTTTTTTGACTCCCCCCTTCCTTTTCTCTCCTTTTTTTCCATTTTGTCACTGAATAATAGCAAGGGAGGAGATGGGAAGGAGGAAGACAGTGAGAGAGAGGAAAAAGAGAAACAAAAATCCATAAAAGCAAACACGCAACCCTCCCACACACACATGTACAGGATAAGGGGGCAAAATGAAGGTTGCATAAGGAACCATAAATTTGGCATTTCCTAACTTAAGATCACAAAGTTAAGCACTTCAAACAGTCTTTTATCATATTGTTTTGTATGTAATTAATTTGATATATAATGAGAGAGCACGACTGAAAATGAGTGCATGCATATATTCTCTGGAGATGAAAAGTGAAATGAATTTTCACATTTTAATTTTTTTTCCTTTTTATGAATAAGCTAGCAAACATGTTTACTAGAAGCAATGTTCAATGAAACAATGAATTAGAAGCAAATATTGCAGAATATTTGTAGAATGTAAAGTTTGAATTTGTAATTTGGAATATGTGCTCTAGAAGTCCAATCTTTACAGTGAAGGGTCAGAAATTATCTTAATAGTTCAAATATTGGATGCACACAACAAAGTAACTGTGAATGACCTACAAATGATGAACTATTCAGATAAATTGTTAAAATAAATATTTTCAAATAAAATAGAGAAGACTTTGATATGTTGAAGGATAATTTGCAATGAGGAAGAAGTGTCAAATTTTTAATATGAATTATTCATTACAAGTTATTTGCCTAGCTTTTCTATGTATCCTGTTCACCAGTTGATTGCTGTAAACCTCACGCTCATTCAGTTTGAGTGTTGAATTGAAAGACTGAAGCTGCTGCTCTCAGGGGAATCTGGGGACGAGGGATGCATATTGTCATAGTCATTTTTACATCCTTTCACAGTGCTTCCAAAAATACTAAGCTGTCATTATACCAGCTTTCCTAGTGGTTAGTCATTTTCACCAGAGGTAGAGATAACACGTCAACCCACACTTAGCTGCTTAAAAACAGTGATGGATCATGACAGCATGTTTTTTTTTAAATGAACATTATTTTATCTCCTCCCACTTTTGGGGCCCCAGGGCAATGCCAAGTATAGGTGTGTGGTGATTTACATGTTAATATAGTGTAAGTAGGAGGTAGTAGTTGGTAATTTTTTCCCCTGTGAATGAATAGAGAACATATGCCCACACCTCCTTCTGAGGCTCATTGGTTGTGATTCAGGAACTAATCATTTTTTTCTTTTTTAAAAAAAGCACAGGAGAAAGCCTTCTTGTTGTCAGTGAACACGTCCATGTATCAGTCAACTCTATATGAATTCAGTACAAGATTGTAGTAATATCTGTTTATTTAAATGTATAATACACAATGGAAGTGCCTGGCCTAGATTCCAGGTACTGTGACTTCCAATTACATATACGGTCACATAAAAAGATTAAGTTGCCAGTTATGCCTCATCTCAGCCCCTGCCCTTATCACATGTGCCTATCCTTATCTACTCCCAACTCTTTGCATCAAGTGTAATTATTCAGACTAGTGTAAAACATGACTATTCTGATCAGGCACACAGCAGTGGAGAATCAGGACTAGCATCCATAGCTAATAATGTAAAGTTAACCTGGGGGGAATTCCTTTCTGAACCATCATTCCTTAATTTTTTTATATAAATGAGCCATATTGCCACCCATACCCTCACTGCAAGAAGGAAGGGTCTCTGCCAGGGACAGCTCTAGGTATTTTGCCACCCCAAGCACGGCAAGCAGGCTGTCTTTGGCAGCTTGCCTGCAGGAGGTCCCTGGTCCCGCAGATTCAGCGGCACGCCTGCGGGAGGTCTGCTGAAGCCACGGGACCAGCAGACCTTCAGCAGGCATGCTGCCGAAGGCAATCTGCCTGCTGTCCTCGCGGCTACTGGCAGAGCGCCCCCCGTGGCTTGCTGCCCCAGGCACGCGCTTGGCGTGCTGGTGCCTGGAGCCGCCCCTGATCTCTGCTGCCCAGCCTTTATGTTGCATCTCATTCTGCATGTGTAAAGAGCTCACCTCCCAAAACAGATCATCCATAACTTGTGACATTTAGGGTCAGATTTTTAAAACAACTGAGCACCCAACAGCTCCCAATTGTCTCCATGGGAAGCTGCTGGGCACTGAGGCCTTTTGGGAAATCTGGCCACTTGCTTCAGATCTCTCCTGGGAGCTGAGCTCTTTCCAAAATCTGACCAGAATGGGTTTGGAGCAGTTTTGAAAATGACCCTTTGACTTTTAAACTTGGAGTGCTTTTCTGAATCACTGCTTTCCAAGACAGCCTCCCATCCTGGAGGTATTGCCTGTATTCTTTTTTACCAGATGTCTTATCTTCCATTTGATTCTATTAACATACATTTTTTGTTGGATTGTGGCTATTTAGCCAATCTATTCAAATAATTCTGTAATAGAAACCTGTCCTTCTCATTATTTACTTTCCTATCAATCTTTGTGCCATCTGCACACTTAACCAGCCAAATTGTATTTTATTATTTTGAGTGTTGATAGAAATATTGAATAGTGTTGGTCCAAGAACTGATCCCAAGGGGACCCTGCAAGTATTCGCCTCATGTATCGATATCACTCCATTAACAGCCACATTTAGAGGTCTGTCAATGAGCCAACTTCTAATGCATCTAATGTGTGCCCTATTTATCCCATATAATGCAAGGCTTTTTTAATGAAGATATCATGCTTTGGAGAAACCCAAGTATATTGGAACACAGTTGTCTTCATCAATCAGGCCTGTAATCTTGTCAAAAAACATAACAGGGCTGTTTGAGAAGACCTACTTTCCATGGAAACGTGTTCACGGGCATTAATTATATTTTTATCCTTTAATTATTTGTTAATAGAGTACCATATTAACCAGTCCATTATTTTGTCTGGGATTTGATTTGACCAGTCTATAGTTCTCTGGATCATTGTTTTTACCCTTTTAAAAATATTGTAATTATGTATTAAACTCTTCTGAAGCAGAGCTCTGTGTAAGCATGAAAGCTTGTCTCTCTCACCAACAGAAATTGGTCCAATAAAACATATTACTTCACCCACCTTGATCTGTGGAAATGTAAAGTCACTTCAAACACATGGTAAATTCTTCTGTAAAAATTAAGTGGGATGGGGACTTCCCCTATTTTCTTCAGCGATGCCAGAAATGGCAACATTATATCTGTATTATGGAAACATGGGCTTGGGTTTGTTTGCCAAACTAGTACATGAGAAAGCAATTATTGATTATTCTTGCACATAACTTGTTTGCACCTGTATCTTTGATAGTAGATAATACTTATTACTTAGTAGCATTTTTCATCTCCAGAATGCTGTAAAAACACTGATAATTTAAACTTCACAATGTCCATGTGGGATAGATATATGATGTTTCTGATCCTGACATTAAGCCATAGATGGCCTAATTAAAAAATGAAAGCAATCCACTTCTGCATGCACACTTATGCCTCAATTAACCATACTTACTGTAATGGGTTGTTACCCCAGGGTACCGTTTGGGAGCCATGGGAACCACTGCGCCCCTCTAACTACCCAGCTGGGCTGGCCCTGCCCACATTGCTTTGCTGATGATTCAGCTTCTCCAGATCCTATTACCCAACACGATAGCAGGTGGCACCACACACTCAAATTGAGCTACCTGAGTGCTTTACTTAAGCCACTCAGACAGGCAGGAAACAACAGCCAATTTCCCAGCTTCTCCACCTTGCACCCTTGCTGGAGTATAAACCTAGAATTATACCGTTTCACACTGCACAGGGATCTATACAAGGTAAGCTCAATAATAAAGTTCACCTTCCCCTTGATGTGGGAAGGATATGCAAGAAGCCTGTGTTAATCAAGCTGAGATTTTTCCACAGACACTTCACTCAAAGGCACGTGGGTTTAGATAAAGCAAAAAACAAGTTTATTAACTACACAAAGATAGATTAAGTGATTATGAGTGATAGCAAATAGATCAAAGCAGATTACCTAGCAAATAAAAATGGAAACTAAGCCTAACATACTAGATTGACTGGACATGACTTTACAATTTCTCATCCTGGCTGATGCTACAAGCAGACCACCATGTTTCCATACACAGGCTAGAAATCCCTGTAGCCTGGGAACAGCACTTCCCCCAGTTCAATCTTTATTTCTTAGGTGTTTTCAGGAGTGTCCTTGTGTGGAGAGTAAGGCCTCTAGATGATGTCACATCCAACTTTATATAGATTTACCATATGGCAGGAACCCTTTGTTTCAAACTCAGTTCCCAGTTCCATTTGTAGAAAAATATAGGTACCAAAATGGAGTTCAGTATCATGTGGTCTGGTCACATGCCCTTACTGAGTCATAGCTGTCATTACTTACAGGCTGGCTGAAATGTTTACAGGAAGGGTAAACTCTGCCACAGTCCATTGTCTTTGCTGATGGGTCATCAGCACTGTTTAGCTTCTTCATTGTACCTGAAAGGCTAGCTGTAGGTGTTCCCAGAGTGAGCACATTTAAAATACAGATACCTAGTCAATATTCATAACTTCAGATACAAAAAATAATACATGCATACAAATAGGATGCTTGTATTCAGCAAATCATAACTTTTCCACAGATACCTGATAAGACATATCTTGTACAAAATGCATCTTATTTATGCCATAATCATATAATAATATCACTCTGAAAATATGGGGTATTGTGTCACACTTACCGTCAATTATTTTCATGTGTATATGGTACAGGTGTGCATAGGTGTCTGCCTAGTCATTTCCTCAGGCAAATATCCACTTCCCACATGTACATGTAAAATCAGGTCCAGACTCTATATCTAACTTTAAGAAAAGAGCCCTCCCTATAGGTTGTGTGACTTCCAAGATTACCTAGTGACCCACAGGCAGAGCTCAGGAATTTCTACCTCTGATTCCATGTTTAATCCACTAGACTTTGATTTTTGCATTAGAGTGAATGCATGGTGTCAAGTAGGACACAGTCCATTATTTTAAAGCAGGCTGAACTTCAAATGAAGAGCTTTGTTACATAAGCATGTAAACATCACTCAGTTTGCCCTCTAATAAATATGTTCTTCTTTGTCTTAGACTGACAAATCAGCTTATTAACTGTAAATAGAAAAAAAAACATTGGCAGCTCAAAAGGATCTCTTGGTTATGAATTGACTCTCTGGGAAAGCAAAACTTCTCTCTAAGAGAGGCTCACATTTTGTGCAGCTTTTTTACTTGTTCTTTCAAGAGACCTTGGAATAGGTATGTATGGGACTTGTTGAATGAAGAGCCAGCACAAGGGCTGTACATCACTCACCTCTGCCTGGTCTAACTTGGGATAGCTGCAACTGCCTTGATGAACTATTATTGCAGACAGATCACCGGGGATGGCCCAGCAGTGCCACCTTTTCCTTCACCATACTCCAAATGCAGGTATATGAGATGGTGTAGGATCTGCTACAACAGCTCCACACCAACTTAGGATCCTCAGCCAGACCAGAGATCCTCCAGATTTAGAGCAGTTTTATGCTGGCAGTGCGGGGTAGATATGTCCTAATGCTGAGGAGGATCCGATCCACCATCCCACTTCTGCTGTAATAACTGTGAGAGCCTTCAGTCTACTTCAGATATAGTAAGGTTCCTTTGAAGAAATGTCTGGCTATCACTCAACTGGTATGAGTCACTCAAACATCTTATGCATGGAATAGCTATATGTTTATGTACACCAGCACTGATCAAAATTTTCCATATGCACTTGTTTTGAGGAAAAAAATGGTTTTTTGACCGAAATGTTCACTTTGGTTGAATTTTATTTTTCTGTGAGTGGGGGGGATTTTTTCCTCCTGTTTTTTACTCCCATCTCCCTCTTTTTTTCCCTCCAAACTGGAAAATAAAAAGTGTAGGAGTAAGAGTGAGAATTTTTTTCCCATCAAATATTTTGAAATTTTTCATTGAAAACAATGAACAAAAATCATGAAAAATTTTGTAAAGAAAACCCTCTGTGACGTTCTGTACCTTGCGGGAACACTCTATACTCTCATGTTCATCCTTATAATAAGATTGTGTGGTATCCAATGCAAAGTTTGTCATGTCAAGTGTCTTTGGAAGGCTCATGATGTACTGAGCGTTATTGTTATGGTAACGTTATAATTTCATGTATATAGTTATGAGGCTGAAAACGTGTCCTCATGGCTTAAAACAAGCCCAGGAAAAAGCTCTCCAAGAGCAGAGCAGCAGTTCACACCTCATCAGGGCATGTATGGGACACACCCAGCCCAGTCTCAGAGGAACAAAGGACACTGGCCTAGGCAACAACAAAAGATCTGTTGGACTCTCAAGAGATTCACCGCCCCTGCCCCCCAGTGCGTTCGTTTGGTCAGTTTGGGACTACGATGAGGTAATGCTGACCTGACTCTGAAGGGGGGGGCAAAACGAAGAGGGAAGAAAGAACAAGATAAAAGGGAGAGATGTTTGCCATGCTTTTCCTCTCTCTTCCACTTACATCTACAGACACCACCACCAAGTGACTGAAGCACTGCTCAAAGGGAAGAGCCTGGCTGAAGGGTAACCAGCCAGCCAGTGGTGAGAAGCATCTAAGCTTGTAAGGACACTGAAAGGGTTAAAATCAGCTTAGAATGTGTTTTGCTTTTATTTCGTTTGACCAAATCTGACTTGTTATGCTTAGATTTTAAGTGATTATAAGTCAATCTTTATAGTTAATAAATCTGTTTGTTTTTTCTACCTGAAGCAGTGTGTTTGGTATGAAGCATGTCAGAGACTCCCCTTGGGATAACAAGCCTGGTACATATCAATTTCTTTGTTAAATTGACAAACTCATATAAGCTTGCAGCGTCCAGTGGGCATAACTGGACACTGCAAGACTTAGGTTCCTAGAGTTGTGCCTGGGACTGGAGATATTGGCTAGTGTCATTCGGTTGCACAATCCAAGGAGCAGCTTACATGCTAGAGGCTGTTTGTGAACAGCCCAGGAGTGGGGGCTCTCATAGCAGAGCAGGGTAAGGCTGGCTCCCAGAGTCAAGGATTGGAGTGACCTAGCAGATCACCGGTCCAGATAACACCTTCAGTCTTTTTTTTTTAAATGATGAAACATCCTCATCATTTCTTTGACCTGCTCTAGTTTGTGCTTTTGAAATGGTAATCATTTTTAACCTAGGACAGTCAAAAGGGACAATAAGTGCTGCAATGTGGCAATTGTCCTCATATTCTGTTCAAATACTTTAAATAATGACTCCCAAAGTCCAAGCCATGGAAAAAATGAAGGCACTTTAAATGCATGTATTTCTATAATACATGTTACCTTTACAAACTCATTGCTATTAGTATTTTTTTATTTCCAACACTTGCCCACCTTCTTGGAGCAAAGATTGTTGTAATGCCCTACACTGTGAGATCCATTTAGGAAAGTGGCACGCCCACAAATAATGTTCTAATAACGGAAGTAAAGCTTTGCTCATGCTAAATACCATTCTGGATGCCCTTCAGGAACAGAATTGTGAAAAATGAGGCTCCCGATCAAAGTGTGTTTAGAAGAAAAAAGAAAAATCATGTCTGATTCTTCTCAAGTCAGGCAAAAAATATTACAGCTTTTCGGACATATTTGCTCAGCTCTAGTATTTCTAATATTGCATTAGAAAGTTATCATCTACCTATACTTAGCCACATGATGGTGTCTGAAATCCAGCAAGGTTTCCCCTTCTTCTGAAAGAGGAAATAATCATAGTATCTCAGATAACACTATATGGTAACTGTTGGTAAGTAGTGACTCTACTTCAGAAATTGTGAACTAGTGTTTACATCCTAAAATCCCCAAAGACTTAAAATGGTTTGAAAAAGAACCATGGCTTTTATCACAAGATGGTCTTGTGTTTAAGAGCTGAACGAAGCTCAATTCCCTGCTGTTCCACAGACTTCACATGGGACTTTGAGCAAAGCATTTAATCTCTGTTCTTCAATTGCTTGTATGTAAAATGGAGATAATATTCCTGCTCTACCTCAAAGGGGTTCTGTGAGGCTAAATTAATATTTGAGAGGGCACAGATACTACATTGATGGAGGCCATATATGTACCAGGATAGTCTGATAAATGAAACTTTGGGGGGGGAAGAGGGGGAAGGATCATCTTCATTCTTCCTGTGTTTTAAATTATTTTGACTACATCAACTGTGGAAAAAAACACATTTTTGTACAGCATTATGATAGTTCATGCCCCATGATTCAGTATTCACTGCAACATTATTTAGTCTGTAGCCAGACTGAATGTACAGGAAACACTTATTTTCTGATACACGTTGCTTTAGACTACTAAAAAGCACATGTAAAACTAAAACAGAACAAAAACAATGGAGAAAAAGATATGGGGGCATATTCACCTAATGGGACATTTATCCCTGCACAGAGGACCAGCATACAAATCCATTTAAGTCTTAGGGTTTGGTATAAAAGGGAATTACATGGTGCATAGACTTTCTACTTGGTTCTCTGCACAAACAGGGGGCTTTGCCGCTGGTGAATTTATCATCACTGGGTTTCAATTATTTGAGAAGGAGCAAGAAAATCTGCACCTTGATCTTTCTCTTGAAACTGTTAGAAATGTGTTGTCAGGGAAGTGTACTTTAGCAGTCTTATTATACTTCACTTTATATGTCAAATTATAATTATAGGTTACATTACACATCTTTTGAAGCCTAATACCAAAGCTCAGCTTGATAAGGATATAAAAGTCTACTGGTTAGTAAAAGGATTCATAATATTTAATGTAAGATATGTGAGCATGGCTAGAAACAATACTACTCTGGATCCAGATTTTCAGCTGCTGTAAATCATTCTTTTCCATTGAAGTTAATGGAGTAATGTTGATTCACACCAACTGAGAGTCTGAATCCAAAATAGTGTCTTTTCTAATCATGCTCACAAAACCTTTCATTAAATATTATCAATCCTTAATGTCAGTGGATCTACACTGAGTTTCAGCAGCTGGTATCTGGGCCTTGATCTATCTGAATATACCCAGATATAATGGAGCTTGCAATGTGTGAAAGAGGTGCATTTTGTTAAGGGAGACCTGTAAATACAGATACACAAACAATGGCAGTCAGGTTTTTTTTGAATTCACGATGCAGCTGCAAAGCATTATTTTCTAAATTTCATCACCTGGACTATTTTTCATTGTATTTCTCTTCAGAAAAAAAAAGTTTCCTTTTTGGTGGGACTGCAGGCAAGTCTTACTTTGTGGCTGACACCCAGAAAGCTCTTGAGCCTTCCAGCAAGGAGTGTGCTTTTCTAGGAACCTAACATTATGGTGAACTTTCTAATGGGAAGTAGCATACAAAGTAACCTTTGTGTCTATGTGTTGTACTGTTTCTTGTAACAATGCAGTGGAAAACTGCACCTTCACAGGGAATGAGACGCATGTGTCTCTCCATTTCCCCTTTTTGGGGGCAGCTAAAAAAAATAAAGCTCCCTTTCTGTCTTCTCTGTAGGTTCAGTTTATGCCATTGAAGAGAGAGTCCGAGTGTGGAAACAGTTAAAGGGTTTACCCTGAGCTAGTCAAAGCTTTTTGAATATCATTTTTTCATCAATATTTGACCTTTAAGAAAATCCATTTTTGAAAAATGTTAATCTTTTAATAAAAACAATGTAACTTGTTCACTGGTCATTATAATGGTTTCTCTCTTTTTGTCATTGAACCTAAAATGTTTCTATTGATTTGAAAGATGTTATTAGTTCTGCTGGTAATTCCCCATCTTAAGGCTAGGGGATCTCTTTCAAAGTGGCAGCCTGTTTGTGGGTTTTTTTCTTAAACCAGAATAACCTTTTTTAGGTGCAGACAGATGGAATGTTTATGTATGTTTGTACAATACTGCCTTAAATGTCTGATGGCATAACAATAAACAGCATTTTATAGGCAACGCTGGTAGCCCTTTTCTGTGGTGTTCATTATTATGATATCTGAGTGCTTTGCAAACATTTATTAGTTTATTTTCACAAAAATCCTGTAACAAAGAGGTGTTATTAACCCAAACAGGGAGCAGCAGCACAGAGAAAGTAAGGCCAATATTGTGAAAAGTGTACGTTAATGTTGGGTCTCTAATTTGAGATGCCTAGTGCCAGATTTTCAGAGTATTTTGTAATATGCAGTGTTGCCTGATTTTGTATGCTGTAAGGTTGCTAACTTGCTTTAGCTCTGTAATGGTCCCTCGCTCTCCTGCTTGGAGGGAGGCCACTTGTTCCAGTTGCCTTCAGGCTTGTTTAGCCAAGGCACAAAGTTGCAGAATAGCCTAGGGCTCTTTCTCCACCTGAGGTGGAGCAAGGCCCCTCCAGGTCCTTTCGTTCCCAGCCCCACAATAGGGCTGGGCACCAGACAGCTATGGCCAGGCTTTAGCCTGGGCTTGGGGAGGCTCAAGCTGCCAGCAATTAAACAGTCTCTAAGGGGCTGGCTTTAGCCTGGGCGGGGCTCAGGCAGCCAGCAAAGCAACAGTCTATAAGGGAGCTGGTAAGGAAGGCTCCTTCTTCAGAGCAGGAGCTTCCCTGCACAGTGTAGGGAGTCAGCCACCCTGGGGTGGAGTGGCAGGGGGATGCAGGCCCACCCTACTCCATCGTGTCCCAGTCCAGGGCCCTGGCAGGGGAAGGATTGGCTGCCACTGCATTGGCGGGGATCCAGTTGCAACACGCTGACTGAACCACGCCTGGCTCCACAACTGGCTACTCCGTGGCTGCCCTGGGCCACTTTCTGCCTCCCTGGGGTTTGGTACCTCTCGCTTACAGGGTTTGTCAGGCTCCTCGGGGTAAACCGCGGCCAGCAGTCCAGGCCACTCCTGTTTAGGGTCTCCCACTTCTGCAGCTATCGGACAGCCGGGGGTAGGTTCTCCTCCTGGGCATGGCAGTATGGTTGGAGCATCCTTCTCTGGGGATTTCACCACAACTGGACTGCAGGGCCTTCCTCTTATACTTCTGGCCCAGTCATGGCACTTCCAGTGAAGAGGGTGGGGCAGGTTGGGCTCCGCCCACCAAGGGGAGCGTAGTGGATCCTTGCTCTCCCACTCAGAGGAAGGCCTCTAGGCCTCACTACAAGCTCAACATACAGGATGTGGCTTGTAGGTTCCTTGCATTCCAAAATACTCTAGTATAAATCTATTATAAGAAAAGATACGCAAACAAGCAGGCTAGCCCTGTGGGCTACAATAGTACTTTGTATTTTCAAAGCACAGCTCCCACTGACTTCAGTTGCAGTTGGGAGTGCTCATCATTTCTGCAAATCAGACCCCCAAGGCCTTAAGTTGGGCACCCGGGAAGTGACTAACACACAATAAATAACCACCTATGAAAAGTTTGCCTTAAATGATTTGCTCAACATAATACAGGAACTCTGGCAGAAGCAAGGAAGGAACAGAATTCAGTTCTTCAATGTAGTATTCAACTCCTTCAATCATGAGATCCTCCTTTCTCTTCCAACAATTTGCTGCCTCACTCACTACACATCTTCCAAATCTGCAGCAAATGAATCAGGGGTCATGCAGACAACAGCCTCCTCTCCTACCCATATTCATCCCCAAGAGCAGGTCCATCCTGTGCACTGAATGAGTCAGAGTCCCATGTCAAAAATACTGAACTTGTAATTAAAGATTGTATTATAATGCTGATGCACAAGGAGTCTGAATTAAGGTTGCATAGGCTGCTTTCTGCAGTCCCTGAGGAAACCAGTGAGATCAGCAGGTGAGAGCAGATTTTAACTTGGATTTGTGGCTAGGTTAATTAGCCTTCCAGCCAAATTATCTAGTGGCTCCTTTTAAAAAGTGAATTTATTATATACTTTGGCATCTGTTTATTGGTATCATTTACAGCTGATGCATTTATTTGTCTAGTTCATGCCCCCTCAGTACAGAGCTACGGTCTTGTTAGTTTGGCTTTGTTTATATAACAATGCTGGGATGCCTTTTCCAGATTCACATTGTTAATTTTCATTTGATTTCTGGGCACTGGGGAAATATAAAGCTAATGATTTTTTTTATGGCACGATGGTACTAAATTAAAGGAATAAAAGGGATTGTTGGTGAGTCTGCAGGCAATGTACTAAGGGATGGAGGACCAAGGTGATTACTCCATGAAACTGAAGCACTGGTGGAGAAAAGCCTGGATTTAAATGTGGTTCATTGTGTGCTGGCTGCCCCTCCTTTTACGTGATTGTAAATGTTGTTTTATTTTGTTGGTGTTACAGAGCCAAGAACTCAACTGGGATTGGGAGTGCTTTACGGACATCAACCAATAGACAGCTTCTAGTCCAAAGATCTTATTATCTAAGGCCCCAGTTGGGCAAAGCTCTTAAGTACATGCTTAAGTCTAACACTATTCAACAATGGACTTAAGCATGTGCGTAAGTCTCATTGGCTTCAATGGGATTTAAGCATGTGCTTAGCTGACCTACATGAGTGGGCCCTTGCGCTTGTGTGGAACCAGGGCCGGCTCCAGTCACCAGCTAAGGAAGCTGGTGCTTGGGGGTGCCTATTCAAAGGGGCAGCACATCTGGGTCTTTGGCGGGAATTTGGCGGTGGGTCCCTCATTCCCTCTCTTCCTCTTTGAGCTGCCGCCAAAGAGGAGGAGAGTGAAGGACCCGCCACCGAACACCCATGCCGCTGCTCGTCTTTTTTTCTTTTTTTGCTGCTTGGGGCTGCAGAAAAGCTGGAGCCGGCCCTGTGTGGAACCTCCTTGCTAGAACACAGATCTGAGCCTAAATATGCACAAGACACTGCAGACAGGTGTTGACTGCAGATGGGCACAGAATACCATGGAGAGGGAAGAGAAGAATGACAGTAATTGGAGTACAAGCTTGGACATATTAGCTAAAAATCTGATCCTGCTCCCATAGAAGCAAGTGAGTTGACTTCCATGGGGCAGGATCAGTCCTTTAGTATACATTTGGGAGGCATTGTAGTTTTATTTATTTTCTTAATTAAGTGGACAAGAGAGGTTAGCAACTCACTAACAGGCCACCGACTCCACCATTCATATTAGGTAATTGACTGTGATCATCACTATAGGGGTGGGGATCTTAAAATATGTCACATCAGTACATCGGTGTTAATGTATCCATATACAACACTGTATGCTGCTCCTTTTCAAGGCATGTGGTGGGGATTAAAGGCATAAAGCTCTTTAAAATGTGGTGGTGGGTGCAGTTTGACTGCTGTTCTTTTCATGAGGGAGACAAGATGGGTGAGGTAATATCTTTTATTGGACCAAATTATATTGGAGGAAGAGACAGGCTTTCAAGGTATATTGAACTCTTCTTTGACTGATCTGACAAACTTTTGAGCTACAGAGAGTTCAAGTGACCTGAAGAAAAGCTCTGTGTATTTGAAAGATTGTCTCTCTCACCAACAGAAGTTGGTCCAATAAAAGGTATTACCTCACCCACTTTGTCTCTCTAATATCCTGAGATCAGCCTGGCTACAGCAACTGCAAACAACACTCTTTTCATTCATCTGAGAAAAGAAACGGTTGATTTTTACCAATCCCTTTCTTGTCTTTGTTTTTATGGATTGAGGTATCTTGATTTAATTTATTCTGTTATTCTAGAGTAACGGTCCAAAATATTAGGAGTAAAATTCTAGCCCCACTGAAGTCAATGAGACTATTGCCATTGACTTCAGTGGAGCCCGGATTAGTAAAGCTATTGCAGTGTTTTGGATGATTAGTGTAGAATACTGTAGTCTGTCTTCTCTAGCTGGACAGTAAGTTTTTTGTGGCAGCGTCTGTCTTTTATTATATATTTGTAGAGTGCTATGCATAGTGGAGCCCTGATCCTGATGATGACCTCTATGTGCTATGTGAGCATAGATGTATAGGTTTATTTGTTCCTCTGCAAGTGTGAAAGTAACTCTGCCTGTTTCTAAAGCACAATAGGAACCTACTTTACAACCTTTCTGCAATAATCTGTAGGAGTGGTATCATTTGAATAATTAATATTCAACTGAGCTGGTCGAAAAGTATGAATAACATTCACTCAACATAACATCAAGGGAAAAAAAATCTTATTTTTCCCCAAAAATGTGTTGGTCTAACATTTCCTCTGCATGTGTGATGGTTTAATTAGCTTTGTTAATAATATCTGAATGAGGGTTTTTTTCAGTGCCAGCTAATTACCAGCTTCTGATTTCTGCTCATGAGTGTGACATGTGCTCCAATTCATTCTGGGGGGTATTTTCCTTTTTGTCCTCTTCTCAGATTTCAAAACCTGAAGGCTTAAAGGCAGATCCTAATGATACCCTCAGGAGCAGTCTCCTTTGAAAGTAGAGACCAGGAGCTTTGATTTCAGGTCATCCCTCCCATGTGGCTGCCGTTAAAGTTCATCTAAATTAACATTCAATGATATTTTTGGCAGCTTTGACTGCCAGCCAAATCATTACGGTAGAATAATAATGCAAATAAACTTTACATAGCCCCATTAAATCATTAAATGCCACATTGTTCTGTAATGGGAGTGACATTTCATTATTTCTAAAGCATTAAATGCATCCCTGTGCTCGCTGCCAGTTATTATGTTTTCTGGTATTAAAATTGGTGGCAGAATGTGATAACGCTGGGACAAGCAAGGGGATAATCTGAAGACTTGGGATATGCACTAGGTACCAGAAGTGATTGGAAAAGTACAGAGATAAGAGCATCATAAAAGAACTGCTACACATATCAGTGTGGGGCGCGTTTCAGAGCATGTTCTGCTAAAGCTTGATCTGTAATGTTAATGACCTGACATTCTGCCAGGCCCAGAATGAAAAGATTATTTGGCCCTTATTTGGGGTATATTTTCAAAGTCATTTTTAGCCACAATTCCTATTGACTTTTCTGGGCGCTGAGTGGTTACAAAAACCTGTGCAGCCTTTGAAAATGTACCCCAGAGTGCACTGTAGAGCCCATGGCTTAAAAAGTAAAGCTGCAGGGCTTGGAAGGAAAGAGTTTTCTAAAGCCCAAAGGCATCCCTTGAGAAGGAACCAGATTATTCAAAGGGATTTTAGGGCATTATTTGATACTTTTGACTTGTAATGAATTGAATGGCAGTTCTACTGGTTAATTATTTTTTTTTTAAAAAGAACAAAATATTGGATACTCCAAACAATGGCTGACCAAATTCTGTGATTTATAGAAAATCAGAACATCTTATAATTTCAGTACGGAAAGTACAGCAGACTGGCCAGCCCTGAGAGAGCTTACAGAGCAGAGATCACAATCTGCCTGCAATCTGGGTAACGTCTGAGTAAGGTACGACTGTAGCACAGGAAGGCATATATGTGATAGGTTTGATCTAGCTGGTGCAGGTAACAATAGTAGTGAAGATATGGTGGCATGGAACTTCAGTGTGGGCTGGTTGCCCCAGCACAAGCCTGCTGGGGATAGTGGATGTGAACCCAGCTGTCTGTAGCTGCCTTATTGGATCTGGTCCTCAGAAGAATCAGTCTCTGCAGCTGCAGTGCTTAGGGCGAAACCACTGAAGTAAAGCCCCTCTCCACACATTCATCTGAGAAGCCGCCCCACATCTTGGCTCCCAGCAGAGGATGAGGCTGGGGCAGGAAGCCTCAGAAACAAGTGAGCTGGGAGTTGGCTCCTGGTAGGCAGAGCATTGAGTCCATCCCTTTTAGACCGTGTACCGGCCAGCCAACTTAAGGTGGCATGAGGGGGATGATGTTTCACTTGGTAAAGAGGTGAAGATTAGTGCCCCCATCCCTGGAACAAGAGGGAGCAAGAAGGAATTGTGATTTCCCAGGATTCCTTGGGAGGTGCAGTTGTGTCCCTGTCAAAGGACTGGGCCTAAAGACACAAGTTAGTCCTAAATATCAGCAAGATTCATGCATTTTGAGGTTTTTAGCTGAAAGGGTCTACCACAAATAGGCAGCACTTTTTACAGTTTTGCACCTGGACGAGAGATTTGTTGTTGAAGAAACAAAGATTCTAGGGCTAGAAGAGATCATTATGATAATCTAGTCTGATCTCCTGCATATCCAGACTGAAGGATTTCATCCAACAATTCCAGAAGTGGAGGGAATTATTCTTTTCAGCTATGCCAGTGAAAGCTATCAAGCCCAATAAATTGTGGTGGAACTAAAGCTTATCTTTTAGAAAGACATCCAGCCTCCAATTAGACTGGAATTTGCAAAGGAGCTCAAGGGAGTTAGATGCCCAAATCTTATTGAAATGACCCCCTTGAAAATCCAAATCTTCAACTGAGGATAAATCTACCACCTCCTCCTTGTTAAAAAGTTGCATCTTATTTTCCATTTGAATTGTTTTCAACTTCGAGCCATTGGATCTTGTTATACTTTATTGCAAGAACACAGCTGTGCCACAGATGCACAGTCATAGCTCCCAGACAACACTGATACTGTCCTTTACTTCCAGTGCCACATTGTCAAACTGACAGTGCTGTACAACACTTTGCTAATGGCACAATCTATTGCACATAAAGAGGTGACTGTCTATAAACTATTGATTTGGCCTCCCAGATATACAAAATTACTATTATGTTTTTATTGTGTCACAGATGTCAAACTGATTCCAGCATGATAATATCTTTATATTCAGGTGAGTGGAAACTGAACGGGCATTAATATATCAATTCTCCCACAGGTCTGCTCGGTTCCTCTTTTTTTGTCTGACACAGAAAAATAAGGTGCCTACGGTGTTAGCTGCATGAAGGTTCTAGGCTATCCTAGTTAAAAGGTACCAATTTCATCCACACAGTTATGGAGAAGCATCTCTGTGAGGTAACCCAGATTTGCAAATTCAGGGGGATAGGGCAAGAACTGATTGAACAAGAGCATCATAGAGGTTTCCCTAATAGCCAACAATGAGGGTGTTACCTCTTTTCTAACACTAATACCCAGTACATACAACTAAAACACTTTATCCTCTGGTCTTTGGCACTATAATAAAGAAAAAGGAGCCCTGCTGTGTGTGTTGTGGGGCTGTGCAACAGTCATGCAGCTGTGGAAAGAGGTGGACACAACAGCAAAAATAGTGCTTGGCTTCAGTAACCAAACCGCAGCTTAAAATCATATCCTAGGTTATGTACCAACTACTTTGGTTTAAATCCACCAGAAAAAAGTTGGCTCTTGAGAGCTGCAATGATTACTGAGTGCATGATTTGATAAAAATGGAGGAGCAGGCGTATGCCCAGAATAGAGCACTGGTATTCAGACCTATCTGAGTTAGCAACAAAAGAACTAGCAGCTTATTGACACAGAAAGCAATTTTATGAATTTGAAGAAATTTGGACCCTATTTTGTGATACATTTGGATAAAGCACGCTGAGATAGATCAGATAATACCCGACATCCACTCCAAAGGAGCTCTCACCTTTTTCTCCTCCCTCTTCCTCCCCACACTCTGGTCCCCTCCTTCCCTTTTCTGCCTATTTGCATTTTTTTTCTTTATTTTTACACCCCAGACTAACATATCAGCATAACATTGTCTGATTTTTGTATTGTTTTATCTTGCAGCTTTGACCCGTTGTAAAGCTGTGTAATTGAATAATTGTATTGGCTATCCTGTGAAATGTGGAATTTTCTGGTAACATAGACAAGCTGTAAGTTATTAGGGGGGTAGCCGTGTTAGTCTGGATCTGTATTCACCCACAAAAGCTCATGCTCCAATATGTCTGTTAGTCTATAAGGTGCCACAGGACTCTTTGAAGCTGTAAGTTGTTCATCTTTTTATATTTGTTGTTATTCATTTCCTTATGAAAATTAATTAAAAACATTGACTTGGTCACTATCACTAGACCGCCTTAGTTTTTGAATTAGAACTGGAATGGAATGATTAATTGTTCTCTATTGTTCAGCCAGTAGGCGGTGCTGTGTGTAACAAACCTTATTTATGCTCCCCTCAGCCATACCTGGCAAGAGCATTAAAGAATCTTATGATGAACCCATCTGAAGCGTATAAACAAACTCTGTGACCAGTCCATATCTGGTACAGACGTGCATGCCATGGTGTGAGTAGTGAGATAGGAATACTATGAGGTGTGTGTGCATTATATAATTCAGCATTGCCTTTTTAAATAATAAAACTGACCCC
Source organism: Gopherus evgoodei (assembly GCF_007399415.2). Lineage (NCBI taxonomy): Eukaryota > Metazoa > Chordata > Testudines > Testudinidae > Gopherus > Gopherus evgoodei. The sequence continues at coordinate 256,873,323 of NC_044322.1, read as the reverse complement.
CTAATGAACAGAACTGTGCAGTTATCAAAAGGGAATGTTATGTTGTAGTTTGGGCTAATAAGCAACGTAAGCCTTATCAGTATAATAGGAAATCTAAGGTTCTAATGGACAACTCACTGCTAATATGTTGCACTGAGCCAAAAGGACCAATTTCAGATTATTACGCTGGAGCCTAACTCCACAGGACTACGACATGGATACAGTCCAGCACAGCACCTGATGGAAGACAACTCAGAACGACTGTTCCAACACTGGAAAAGAACCTATTTCCGAAGTGGCCAGACATGAAGAGAGGCATGTAATCAGATAAAAAGGCTAAAAGAGCTTATGAACACTTTTATGACAGATGTCACTCAGAGAACTGCCAGGTCTAGAATCTGATGAGAAATCTTATTTCAGGTTACCTCAGCCAGGCTTGGCAGAGCATGAAAGAATCTTTTGATGAACATATCTGCGAGCTCTGTGACCAGTCCATATCTGGTACAGACGTATGTGACAATAATAAATAGGAATTCTACTTGTAGCCCTTAAAGTTAAAAAAAAAGGGGGGGGGGGCAGTTCAGCTGGTATTGAAAGCATTTCGGTATCTTACATACACCCATGAGCCCTTAGTAGAAACTGGAATGGGGAACAAGCTATATGTATTTAAAGAGCCTGTCACTGTGAATAAGCCCCTGATAAGGTAATTTACTTTTATTTTAGCCCACTTTTGCTTTGACACTGGAAGGCTGGAGTTGACATTTCTGAGAAATTCTATTGTCCACCAGAAGAAGTTAAAACACTCTTTGATAGAATTGGACAATCTGAGTGTTATTTAGCCAAAAATTGACCTGTCAAAGTTTTGAGAACACCAGGCTTCTATTAGCCTGGTAATAACAGTTTCAGTGCTAGCAGCAGTGCATTGCCATTTCATAGATCACGTATTAACCTTCAAAATCAGCTAAACTTTAATTTTAGCTTGGCTTCTGGATCCTCCAAAGGAGAAGGGACTTTGCAAGCTTCTGGCAATGAGTCCCTAAGGTTTAAACCAGTGGGTCTCAAACTTTTTTACTTCACATCGCAAGCCTCTGAGTACGACCCTTTTTAATATATTCAACACCATTATAAATGCTGCAGGCAAGTGGGGCTTAGGGTGGAGGTTGACAGCTTGCGACCTCCCATGTAATGACCTCGTGACCCCTGAGGGGTCTCCACCTCCAGTCTGAGAACCCCCTGGTTTAAAGCCTGTGTATATGTTTCCATGGAACTTTGGCCTCCATGATATGCTTTCTAGGACCACTCCATTCCTTCTGCAACATTTTCTACCCTGCCTCATAACAGAACGATGTAGGATAATTACAGCCTTCTGAAGCAACGAATCTGGTTTCATAAGTTGTCCCCATCTTTACTTTTTTACGTAAGAATAGATGATGCTGCTGCTAATCATGCACCTTTTTTCATCTGTAGATCTCACAGTGCTTTAAGACTAGGTAAGCGTCATTAGATTCATTTCACAGACAGGGAAATTGAGGCACAGAAATATGAGGTGTTTTGTCAAAGATGGTGGATGATCTGGGACTGAATCCAGGCCTCTTGACAACTGTAGATTCTCATGTCTGCCAGTTCATTTCCTTGTCTACTAGTTCACAATGATCATCTACCTCCCTTCTAAATATTAATGTGTCAACTGAATGCAGAGGCAAACTAGAATTCCAGTCCTTGTATTCCACTGAATTCTGGTGTAACTCCAGGGATTTTATAAAGTAGCATCAGTGTGAGATTAGAATTGGGTCCCACAGCTCTGGCAAACAGCTGAGCTCTTTAGCCAATGGAGTCAATCATGATCTATGCTAGGTGTTACGGAACTTGCAAGGCAATAATATAAAACCCCAAATGACCTCAATTATTAGAACTCAATTATTAGAATTATTATTACTGAGAAGCCTCCTGGTATAGAGATATCATTCAAACTGACAGATTTATGTTGAAATATTTGACCTGGTCTGTCACATCATAAAACATCCACTTGTGACAATTTGACTTTATCCTATCAGACATCTTCTCATGCTTGAGGAAAAGTTGGGAAGGAAGTCCTGCATTGTATCTGGAGGTGGTTAGCCTGTGTTGCTTAAAGAGTGGTTCTGAACAGCTGCCCTTGTTCTTCATACAAGATAAAATAAAAAGATGGAATATGAGGTTCACTACGCTACATGTGTACAATTTTCACAAGAATTTATGTGATTTAGGAGTTTTTCCTATTTTCAGAAGTGACTTGGACAGATTCCTAAGGCCCATTGATTTCCAAAGTGCCATTTGAAATTGGGAGTAATGGGAAATGAGACCCAAATCCTGATTACTGTTGTTTACCTAATCTGTAATTTACTCTCAGAAGCTGGAGTTGAAAGACCACATTCACTCCAGGCTCAGTGCTACTGGGGAAAGTTGTGATGCAGCCTCCCTTCTCCTGTGTGTCTCATTGGCAGCTAATGTCCTGCCAAAGTAGGCACTGATTGCTGGGGTTAAGCCATGCAATTTGCACCTGTATTTGCCAGTGGGGATGAATCTGGCCAGATGAAGTTTTCAGTGAATGGATCCTCTTGTTACCAGAGTTTAACCTCGAAATGATTTGAAACAAAACCCACTGCTTTTAATGAGAACTATCTTTTTAGTCCTGTTGTGTATCCTAATTGGCATGGAACAGACTTAAGTGTGGCAGCAGGCTCCTTGTAGCTCCAATATATGCAAGAACAATGCTGTAACAAGGTCTCACTGCAGGCTTCTGTGCTTTCCCAAACATGACTAACGTCAAATAAATAGAAAGTGAAATCACTCTCCTACTGTGCTGGGAGTGGGGAGAAAAAGCTGCCACAACAATCCTGCAAGGCACAGAAAACCTTTATTATTTGTCACACCAATACAAAGTGCATCAGCATCAGACCACCCATTAGGGGAGACTTTTAAATATCTCTTAAGTATTTTGAGAAATACTACAAGTGCGAGGAGTCCAATGTGTTAGCATAATAACATGTATTAGCAAGGGACACTTGATGGTTCAGAGGCTTGACAACGGGCCACAAAGCTTTTCATCTTTGGGTCATTGGTTCAAGTGTGGCTCATGTCTGTAGTGACCAAATAGTGTTATCATCCATTTGCTGTTCAGCCGCCCCTGTGAAATAAAATAGCAAAGAGTCAGTCTAGGTGCACATTACATAACTACTCTATAGCTGTCACTTGAGGTTTTTAAACCACAATTTGAGGACTTCAATAACTCAGACATAGGTTTGGGGTTTGTTACAGGAATGGGTGGGTGAGATTCTGTGGCCTGCGTTGTGCAGGAGGTCAGACTAGAGGATCATAATGGTCCCTTTTGACCTTAAAGTCTATGAGTCTATTTGTCCCCCTTGCTGGCAGTCACATGACCAAGAATAAAGACTGAATCATCCTGGAGACTGAATCACATTAAAAGGCCTCTTCTGCATGTGATAATGTCAGAGATGACTGAGGTCCATTGTTGAGTCGCGGGGAAAGTTGTTCTGATGCAAATTTGCCCTGTGTGTAGCAACCTGCATGCAACTTGGAGAGAGAAGCACAGGTTGAAGGTCAGAGTTTGGAGGAGGCACAAGGAAGTCTGTTTGCACATGATATGAATGCTAGTTGCAGCAACTCTGTTACTAGTTCACTTAATAGAGAGCCAGTGTAGATATTACATGCATGGAGTCCTTTGATGTTGTTATCCAGCACAAAATAGTGAAACACCATGGAGAGATACCTGTTCTATGGCAAGAGGTTTTCACTCCAGAGCTGTCTTACCTCTTTCAGAAGCACTAATTCACATTTAAAAAACAGAATACAGCCCATGAACAGCATCATCTAGCCTGACCAGAAGAGACTTTTCATTATACTTTTCACTAGGGTGATCAGATGTCCCAATTTTATAGGGGCAGTCTTGATTTTTGGGTCATTTTCTTATACAGGCTTCTATTACCACCCACCCGGTCCCAATTTTTCACATTTGCTGTCTGGTCACCCTATTTTCACAGCAGGATTTATAATTCCCAAACATGACTAACGTCATGTTATTTATAATTATTTATAATTCTCAACTGGTGTCAATCAGAAGGCAATGGAGCAATGCTCATTCCTGCCAGCTGACAATCTGACCCATGGTGTCTAATTGCAATGGGGTTGGCAAAGACTCTTTCCCCTTATTTGTTTCCTTTTCAGAAAAGAGATACACAATGTTATGATCAAAAGTGAGAATATGACACATTCTTAGGGGGGAAAAGCAAGACACCAGGGCAAATCTCTCTCCAGAATCCAGCTCTAAGTACAGTGATAACATAATGGATAATTTTAACTACTCTTAAAGTAAAAGAAATCATATTAGCATATTTAATAGAATGTACCCTCCAGCTCTCTTTCCAAATAGACTCTTCTCCCAGCCAATGTGAGAACAAGGGAAAGCAAATTAAAAAAATGCAATGCCTCATTATGCATCTATGCACCTCGGTCAATGGGGTTTTAGTGCTGAGAAAATATCTATAGGTAGTTACTGTGGTGAACCAGCTCATTTTCAACTCTTAGAAACCAGTGCTTGAGAGAAATTGTTCATGATACAGCAAACAGATTAGCTAACATTTGCCTGGCTTTGTTATCTTACCTGCCCAAACAAATGAACAAACAATGCTTGCATAAACTGCATAGCTGAAAGAAGGGGAAATATGCCTGCAGCCCTGGTTGGTTTACTTGGTAGCAACAGCTGAGTAGCCTTTGAAAGCCTGCTCATCATGAAAGGATTGCTGTCTCCTCTTTGCCTTTAATCCTGCAGGAGAGATCTAAATTAGGTGCACTCAGTGAATCCAGGAGCTGATAAATAAATAGTTGGAAAGCTTTAGCCACTTTGTGGTCTCTCTTTCTCTAAAGATGAAGTAGCTAGGCTTAAATGGTCCCTAGTTCTACAATCACTGTGAAGGTCACAATGTAATTGTCCATATCAGGGGAGACTGAATAGATTAATTGGATTTAGAAACTAAAATGTGAAGTCCTTCACAAATGGAAGGTTTGCAAGAACCACATGCTGAGACAGTCATATTCTGAACATTAACTGTTCAGCATTTCATCCATGACTTCCTCACCATTCTTACCCTGAGGAGAGTTAAACAGCAGTGATTATGAAAAACAAGTCTCTGCTGACCCAGGTGAAAGTAAACCAGCATCTGAAACAAAGGTGAGAAGTAGGCCCAGAACCCAACAGCTTTGGATTAGCCAGCCGCGTGCCTCTCACTAGTGATTTCTAGTGACATCTTTCTCCTTTTCCAATAGAAATATCTTCAAGTAATAAGATTTTGATCCAGACCTGATTTCAAACCTCCATATTTAACACATGCAGATTTTTAGCTTAGTAAAATAGATGGAATCCCAAGAGAAACTATGCCATAATAAAAACATACTGGTAATTGTGTTACAAGGGTAGTTTCCTCTTTGTTTCTCTAGTGACATTTTCTAGATAAGTTCTCTTATTTTCTGCATGCTATTAGATCTCATCCTGTGAACACACCAAAAGTCTGAGGAACAGGTGGTTGAATGGACCCAGTGTTTTGGTTTGGTCCATTATTACAGTAAGAGCCATTTTCAAAATTTGATCTGGAATTTTTGTTCAGGGAATTTTTGTGTTTTGGAATCCCAAGCTTGGAATCCCAGTCTCTATTTTTAAGTTAACATACATTGTTTCATTATTATTATAGTGCAATATAGAAGACAAATCTCTGCCCTGTGGAGTTTACAATATATTGTAATTCATACAAATACAACCGGAACAATAAAAATTGGGGGCAAAAATCATGGAACAGCCATTGCCCTGGTAAGGAATTTTGCACTGTAAAGATGAATGAAACTATTAGGATAGTTTTAAAGAGGGATGTGAAGGAGGAGAAGGCATGTGGGGAAAAATGAAGGTAATAGTGGGAATAAGAAACAAAGGGATGGATATAGGATAAAACTGGATCAGAGATGTAGATAGGAGTGGAGTTGAATAGAGCATAGAAAGTAAGAATGAAGAGCTGAAACTTAATGTGGTAAAACAGACAATGCACACAGAGCTTGAGAGGGCGAGATAAATCCTTTAGCATATGGAAACAGACTCAACAATATTGAAAGAAAAGTAATTTACCAGGAATGGACAGTCCATCTACCCCACAGATCTACAAACAATTGGAAATGTGGACTGCAAGACCAGTTCAGCAGAGCTGGAATCCCAGTTGGTTCAAAACAGAAACCATGCCATCAAACAAACATATCAATAGTTACTTTATAAGTGGAGTTGCTCATGCTGATGTGTGTCCTGGGATCAAATTGTATCTTCCTTTTACTAAACTTTTAGATTGTATCCTGTGGTCATCTCAGCCAAGATATTCACTGCAGAATCTCACAGAAAAAAAGGTCCATTCTATTTTAGATCCCAGCTACTATTTGGTCTAAAAAAAAAAGAAATAAATTACTAAACCATCTTGTCCATTCGAAAATAATTTTGTGCATCACCACATTTGTTGGGAAGCCTTTTTCTTTGAAAATCAGCAGCCGATGGACCTTTACACAGATTGGAATATATGGATAGGTTTATGTACTGAATTTACTGTAAATAAGTAGTCAGCCCAGCCTTCCACAAAGTAAAAGCAGAAAACAAAATGAATTCATTAGCATCTTAGCTCTATCCTCAACTGGTAGATAAACTCCAGGGGAAGAATTCAGAAATAATCATTTCATATGTATAAAACAGAACCCAAAGAAAGATATGGAGGAAAAATATAAAATGATCAAAATCAATATAGATCAAATCAGCAACAGAGGTGCAAAAAGTACATATTTACCCAGGAAAAACACATTTAGCTTAGCTAAACTTGAAGGGGTATGAGTGCCAGCCAAAATCTAGATTTCAGTCTCTCATACAAATATGGAACTAAACTGTGCCCTGAGATATGCAGATGTAAAGACCATTGAAGTCAATTTAAGCTGCCATCATGAATTTAATAGCAGAATTTGCCCTATCACTGATATTCTCTTTCTGCAAGGATTGCTCAGTTGAATGGATCAGTCTGGCCAAAAGGGGGACATGCTCACATGAAAAGTTATGTCTGAGTAGAGCTGGCTGGAACATTTTTTGTTACATTTCATTCAATTTAGTCCGGGTGGAAGCATGAGGGTGGGCAACACTGGCTCGCAATGTGTAGCCTGGTGATTAGGACACTGAGCTGGGATGTGAGAGGCTCAGGTTTAAGTCACTCTTCTACCTGATTCAGAGTGCTCTGGAATGAAAAACTCTGCTCTACTATCCAGGCAGCACAAATAGGACAGATCTCTTTTTTCCTTCTACTGTGTCAGACCAAACATACACTGCAAAGTTTTGTTGGCATTGATGTGTCAGTCAGGGGGGTGAACTTCCCCCCCACTCCATAACTCTTCCCTACAGCTGACATAGCTATGCCAGCAAAACCCCTAGTATAGATGCAACTATGCTGTCAGAAAAGTGCTTCTGTCAGGATAGCTAATGCCAGTCAGGGAGATGGTATTATTATGCCAACAGTAAAACTACCAATATAAGCTGCATCTACACTAAGGACTCTGACACTATAGCTATACCAGCAAATCATCTGTAGTGTAGACAAGGCCTTAGTAATAATCATTCTACCAAATACCTAACTTTTGAATTAATTGAAGCTACTGATAAGTGACTCCATCATTCTAATACCCTCCCTACCACGTTGCAAAACCACTTTTAAAAGTTAAGGTGATTTCAGCCTATAACTTTATACTTTCTTTACTGCATAATGTCTGCAGGGGTCTTCAATCATACTTTGTAAGATATGAACTATATACAGCCTGACTATGGCATGAAAGATTCATAGGAAATGGTCTGATTACAGCACAGTCCCTTGTTGTTTAGTCTCCCATCACTAAGGTAACAGTCCTCTTGGAAATCACTAAAACCTGCTGTCATTAAATTACAGGTTCATAAGCAGGTTGCTAAATAATTAAATGATCAGCTGCCCCAAAGGAATGATCATTTGCAAATGTAAATCTCTGTGTAACATTTAATATCCAGATTCGAACAGAAGAAAAAAAAACATTTTTTTTTGCCTTTCATGATAAAGCTTCTGTGAGTCTATCATAAAGTAGGAGTGAAGAGAGACCATTAATGTTTCAAGTGACTAAGTGATGTGAAAAAGCCAGACAGAACAACAAAACCATAACACCAATAGTAATATCTTGCTCTTTTACAGAGCCTTTTAGGGGAGGACCACACAGATCTTTACCAAGAATTAGATAAAGGTTGCCATTTTTCCTTGGGTAATCATGATGTCATCATGAATTTGTGTCAGTAGGAAGCAATGCAACTTGTTGATGTTGTACACATTTTCCTTGCGCACATAAATGTTCTTTGACCAGTGCTGGCTAGGACATAGGAATCTCTTGGACAAAATTAGGATGCCTTAGAAAAAACGAGAATAGATAGCAGCCTTTACAATGTCTGGGGTGTGGGTGATCAGGCCTAGTGGTTGGAGCAGGAGTCAGGCGTAATGGTCAGAGCGGAGGGTCAAAACCATAGACAGCATCAGATACCAGGCCAAAGGTCAGAGGTGAAGACAGAGTTAGGGGCCAAGCTAGGGATCAAAGCCAGACACAGTTTCAAGGGCCAAGCCAAAGGTCAGAGCCAGAGACATTATCAGGTGCCAGACCAGGGGTCAGAGACAGTGTCAGGGATAAGGGGAAGAAGCAGGTGCCTGGAGTAGGGCAGGAAGCAGGAACTGGGCGTACTTCTTATTTTATGTAGAACTCCTTAGTGAAGCATGGGAACCGGATATTTCCCCCAATTGGGATCTCTGGGGGTGGGGCCATCAGGAGCTAGCCCTTCCCTGGTCCCTTATCTAGTTACTCAGTTAAGTTGGTGGGTGGCATTCATGGCCGGAGCACTGCCTGTGAGCCTGGATTCAAGGCCTGTGATCCCTGATAGCCTATGGGCCAGGTAGGTATTACCAAACACACGGTGAGTAATGTCTTGCTCTGTAAATAGTCCCATTGTTTCTGCTCTCATTCACACTGGTGCAAATCTGGAGTAATTCTACTGAAGTCAACAGAGTTATGCTAGTATAACATCAATGAGAAAGGAGACTCAGGCCCAATGACTTTAAATGGGAAGTAAGATACTACTCAGGGTGAGAAAATTAGGCAGACTCTGGCCCTTGAACTGTAAGCTCTTCAAGGCAGGGGCGATGTTTTCTGCTGAATCTGTAAAGCACCTAGCCCATGTTAGATGCTAAGCAAAATATGAATCCAATAAAAAGCCTTTATTGGATTTGTCTTAAGAGTACACTAGATGACTGCAATTTTGAAGAGAAAAATTTGCAAATCAAACATCTTCTTCTGCCTTTCTTAATACTATTTAGACACTGAAATAATTATGCTGTTCTTTTTAATTATTTTAATTAAAAGTTTTTGTCCTTTACTGAGATCTTAGAAAAATGTTCCTGAACAAACAGAACCTTTCCAATAGAAGTAATTTAAAGTAATCCTGCACTCTTCACCTGCATGAAAATTGAAAGCTGTACAGGCTACTTTCCATGGCTGTAGGCCCCTGCATATACTTTCCCCTCATTAATTCCCCTCATTAATTGCCTTTTGTGTAATCATACTGTGTGCTCTGTTTAGTGTTTTACTGATGTGGTTGTTTTGTTTTTTCCCTCAACTTTGGCCAGAATTCCATTTTCTTTTTACTTTATATAAAATATTGTTTGCAAATTTGGAAAAGAATTTTCATGGACTAGATAACCTAATGAGCCTTGCTGTCATTTTATTTACATTAGTCTGTTGACTTGGACTCAATTCTCCTTTACTCATGTGCAAAGAAAAGGTGGTTCAGTCCTGACAGCCAGATCATCAAAGGTATTTTGGTGCCCAGAACTCATTGAATTCAATGGGAGTTAGGTAGCTAAATAACTTTACAGATCTGGGCCTTTCCCCGCACACTACAACAGGACTCCTTTGAAGTCAGAGGAATTACAGCGGTGTGGGAGGGGAGAGGAAGGCCTGAAATTCTAAATCAAATCTGGATTATGGTTTATTTCAAACAAACAAAATTTCACATCACCCTTTTAGTCAAAAGCATAAACCATGTCAATAAATTCAGGACGTGAAAACCTGGCCCTGTTGAAGTCAATAGAAGTTTTGCCCTTGACTTCAGTGGGGTCAGGATTTCGTTCTTTTGAGCCAATGAGATACAGATTCTCCAGGTGATGGGTCTTCTTTGAGATGAGAACACTCTGGTGGCAACCAGCCAGATATTTACATCTAGGGACTATTGACTTGGACGCTACAGCTGAACTCAACTGGCACAGTGGCAAGTGGGGTGAGAAAAGTGATCGTAGGTCCTAATACATGTGGGATTTTACAAATCAAGGTCAACCATTTAAATTTCATCTAGAAGCAAAGAGGAAGCCAGTGTAGTTGCTGAACTGGTGAAATATGCCAATGATACTAAGTATTTTTGAGGAATAGCCTTCTGTAGCATGCACTACAAGAATCAAGTCTAAAAGTCACTGTGTCATGGATAACTGAGGCAAAGTCCAGGTACTGAGGGAAATATCTCGGTCAATTTACCAAAGGTAAGTGAAAAAGATGCCTTGGGCCTCTGATGGCACCGAGCAATCTCCAAGCTGCAATCCTTTCCCCATCTAGCTGTCAGCCATGTGACTCACCAAATGGCTTCACACGAAGATCTTAATATAACTGGACACAGGACTCAGGTACAGTATTTTGATAAAATATTTATTTTCAGAGAATTACTTTACATTATTTGATAAATAAAACTAAAATGAATGTGCTCAACATTTAGAAGTCTGAACTATTATATATTTATTCATTATTTGTTAAGGGCCAATTATTGTGCTCCCTAAGGACTTTAGATTCTATTTCTAAGGTCTCAGGTGTACCTGTAGGCGCAGTACTGAGCAAGACATGGTCCCAAAGGTCCACGTAGACCACATGGAGACTTAAAAGAGACCCTTACTCCCCCTTACGCCCTTGTATGAGTATGCAGTCCAAATCACCATACAGCCTTGAAGACCACGTGACAGGATGAAACAGCCAGGAAAGGGTTAAAGGCTATCTGCCTGTCATGTGACTCAACAGGGGATTAAGGGAAGGATGTGGCCTCTTCTGGGACAGCTAAGAGAGTCAAGGGGAAAGTATCTGGAGGCTGCCTTGGTCAGGGGAAGTGGTTTGTTTTGTGTTACTCCTGAGTTTTGGTGTGTGTGAATGAGGAATTGTGACCTGAGGCAAGGGCTTGAAATAGACTTGGGTGTGGTACTGGTTCTTTCCTGTGGCTGGTGTGAGAAACAAATGGCTTACAGATCTCCAGGCAAATATAGATAAAAATACACTTGGAGGCCCAGAAGTTGGTGATAATTCAGGTGCGTGGGATTTTTTTATTAATATTATTATTAAAAATGGGAGTGATAAAACAATGGGATGTTTAACTGGGTTTAGGTCAGAAGGCCTGACAAAAGAGGTGAATTTTCAGGAAGAGTTTGAAAGAACACAGGATTAGATCTGACCCACTGAGATAGGCAGGTTGTTCTAGACTAGTGGAGTGGCATGGAAGAATGCATATGTGAGATTGCTGAAACATTTGAAACAGGAAAAAAATGTTAAACTGAAGGTCTCAAATAATTATAATTGCCCCTGCCCTGTTAGCACAGTAATTACACAGTTACTCTTCCAGGAACTTTCTATCAGGTTTTGAAGACACTTCCTGATGAAAAAAATATACACAATATCATCGATCGTTTCAGGAACTGGTCCTGTTAAGAGTCAGATTTTCTATTTTAAACCATAGCTGAGCTCTTTTGATTTACATCTTGCACCCAAATGCCAAGAAGGCTCTTCATCCATTGTAATTAGCAGCTCCTTCTTTATCCTGATTTAAGCTCTCTCTCCCATAGAGTACTAATTTCAATCTAAATTAAAGTTGTATTTATTTGATTGTACTTTTAATTAGTCTTGTCTTTTGACTTAGACATTTGATTCAGCTGTCAGATTCAATTACAGCTCTCAGAAGTGCTTATATTAATTTAATAGTGCCATATAATCCACTAGACTTCCATTTTTTAAAACATCCAAGAGGTGCAGAGTACATGGAGGTTTTGCTTATCACCGATTGAAACAGTGCAACCTGTCAGGTGCTTCCGGGTTTCTCTTGCCTCCAGGCATTCATTCTGGTTGCCAGCTATGAAGGCATTGCTGCTGAGCTTGTTTATTTTTAGAATAATATTGACAGCTAGAAAGGTCTCTGGAGGGAAATATATATTCAGGAGTTGATGTTAAAAAAAAAATCTTTTCTCAAACTGCCCAGATTGCAATGCTGTTGGCACTTAGGTACTTGCTCAGTCATTGCCGGTGGTTATGGGCATATTGGCCATTAGAAAAAAGGGAAAAAAGGCACAAATATCATTCAGGTAGCTTCAAAGTGGCTTGGAGTTATTGGCTCCACAGATGTGAGCAGCATATGTAATTGCCTACTGCCCAGCATTTAGCAGTTGCTAGTGATTTTAATAATAGGAGTATCCATTAATGTGCAGAATTCTTAGGAACATTGCAATCTTTCTGTATAAAGAAAAAAAGGATTTAGCTGAGCTGAAGACTTTGGTCGTGACATTTACAATCACCCTTTCTCAGAGTCACTCAGTATTATTCTAAAGAAGGTCGTACAGTTACAGCTCGGGAAAAGATTATGCAGCCTTATTAGGATGCTGCCTCTTACTGGAAGTAAAGTGTATTTTTAAGAATGAGATATTTCTGCACAACAGTCCATTAAAAATCAGTTACAAATATATATATTTTTAAAACGAAGAAAAGAAAAACTTCTGAAACATTTTTGGAAGAAAAAGAGAGACACTTTAAAAAGGTTACATGAAATAGATGCAAGCAAAAGTGAAAGTCAAATATTGGGCCCACTATAATTTCCAATATTCTTTTCCCATTGGTTAATAGAGCTGGTCATAAATTTTGACAAATATTTTCCACATAATTTTTAAAATCTTCTTCTTCTGTCTTTTGGCCAGCTTTTATGATGGCTGAAACTTCTTGAAATCTGACCAAAAAATTCAGACATTTTTCTGCATCTTTGAACCAGCTCTATTTGTTAATGCAGATGTATGGGAAATAATAGCTATAGAACCAGCTGTAACAGGTTCCCCAGGGTGCAACCTTGAGCTGGGATACCGCTGAGCCCTCTGGCTTACCAGCCAGGGCTCCCTCTCACACTGTGATGTTGTGACATGCTGCAAACCTCTCCAGGTACTACACTTACACAGACATCCACAGGCAGGGCCACACCGAACTGTACTGAGCTACATGAATGGTTTGGCCAGCCACTCATGAACTGAGAATAGATAGGCTCCAGCCAATTCCCCCAGCTGCCCAGCCTTGTACCCCAGAGCTGTGTCAGTGTACATTTATTACCCAGTCTGCCACTTTTACAAAGAAAAGTGGATGTGTTCCAACCCTTGCAGCCTGAGCAGATTTCCCAAGCATTTCAACCAAAACCCACTGTTTTAGGTAAAATATAAAACAGATTTATTAACTACAGAAAGATAGATTTTAAGTGATTATGAGTAATAAGTATGTAGATCAAAGTTGGTTATCTAAGAAATGAAAGTAAAATCACAATATGAGTTCTATAAACTAGACAGGATTTGAATCAAGCAGGGTCTCACCCTGGTAGATAGTATAGTTCCTTAATAGAGTCTGAGATTGTCCTTTCCAGCCTGAGACCACCTTCCCAGCTCAGGGCTTGGCTACACTTTAAACTTCAAAGCGCTGCCGCGGCAGCGCTTTGAAGTGTGAGTGTGGTCGCAGTACCATCGCTGGGTGAGAGCTCTCCCAGCGCTGCATGTACTCCACATCCACATGGGGATTAGCTTGCAGCTCTCGGAGCCGCGCTCCCAGCGCTGCGGCACTGTTTACACTGGCGCTTTACAGCGCTGTATCTTGCAGCGCTCAGGGGGGTGTTTTTTTCACACCCCTGAGTGAGAAAGTTGCAGCGCTGTAAAGCGCCAGTGTAGCCAAGGCCTCAGTCTTTTTCCTCCAGATGTGTTTCTAGGTGTTGAGTTGTAGGCGGAGTGAGGTCAAGTGATGATGTCACCTTTCCTTTTTTATAGCTTCTTCCAGATTGCTGGAAAGAGCCTTTGCTATGACATGGGTCAATTAGTCTCCATTATCTTTGTGCTATCTCTGAGAAATCTCCATTGTATATGGTTCCTGGTATAGTCTTTGGCAGTGTGGATTCCTTTAATGGGCCATAATCACACCTAGGTCCTCCATTGTTGCACCTAAAAGGCTGGTTGTGGGTGTTCCCAACCTTGCAACATATTTCAGTAACACACACATAGCAAAACTTCATAACTTCACATACAATGAGAACACATACAGTCCAACAGGATATTAATGTTCAACAGATCAAGACTTTTAAAAGATACCTCACAAAGTATACTTGGTAGAAAACATATCATAAATATATGACAGTGGTGAACATGGGGGTTCCAGGTTGCTGCTTTGAAGCATAGTGTGCCACATCAGGGCTAAAAGTTATCCCTCTCCTTACTTCAATATGTGCCTAATTCAGCTGAATATCTATAGCTGGTTTATCACCTCCAAGATTAAAACCAAGAAAAATACATGTGAAGTCACTGAACAACATATAAAAAAAAGTCCTCATTTCTCTTTCTGTCTAGGTAATATATGTCTATGTAAGCTTTGTAAGTCCAAGATAATGCTACATATATCTGCAGTAACCGCTCAGCTGCCACAAACCATCTAATCTTTAGCAATCAAGTGGCTGACATGCCCACATCACAGAAAAGCCAAGTGAAGTGGCAGAATGGAGCTATTTTATATAACCATAAATAACAGAAAATGAGAGACCTGCTTATAAGGCTGTGTGGGAAGGGGAGAAAACAAGTGAACTGGTGATTTTAAAATGAATAAAGGAACAGAACATGCAGAAGCTGCAGGATGAACTCATATAAAATCCATACAAATTAGACACAACTGCAGGAGCACTCTGCTCAGGTATTAAGCTTCAGATGCCACATTGTGGTAGCCAACATGGAAATTATATGCTTCAGTACCATGAAGCATACTTTTAAGCACAGCATAACAAAAGGTATTTCCTGAAATGCCCTCTTCATTTTGATACTTCTTTTCATCTCCACAAGTGTGGCAGGAAAGGATCACATGCAGTAATTGATGTTTGTGCACTACAGATAGCCAAGCCCTAAACTGCTTCACTTCTCATTTGTTTGGACATTGCTAATAGATCTAAAATGATCACATGGTAAAAGTTCCTAATCTAATACTAGAATGTCCAAAATCTTGACTGCATGTGGAACAAAGGGCTTGGATACATACAGAAAATCTCTTTTCCAATAGCTTTCCGCTGACAGCTACACACATTCTTCTTTGATGCATGAGCCACACTTTCATTAGTAGTTAGTGGAAGTCTTGGATGTGCATGAAGGGAAAAAAGTTAGAGATGTGCGAAGAGGTTTGAACAGAATAACAAACAAGTTGAACCTTTAACTCAAGTATACACTGAACATTTTTTTAGGTCCATGGAGTTTTGGTTTAATTTTTAAGTTTTGCTCCTAAATCTGTTGAGCCAAATCTTCAACTAGAAGAGGCAGATGAAATTTTTTCTATGAAAATGTATAACTCAAATAAAAAAAATTGTGAACATTTTCATTTTAGTTGAAATTTTCTGGGTTTTGGTTTGTTTGGATGAAAAACCAAAAAGAATTTATTTTTTCTGGTTTTGAAAAACTGAATAGATAACCAAAATATTTTTCAGGAAGTTAAAAAAAAAGTCCTGTTTAAAATAACTGATTTTTTTTTATCACCTCAATTAGCTAGTATAAACCTGTGTAACTCCACTGAAATGAATAGAGCTATACCAAATTATACCAGGTGAAGAACTGACCCATCATTTTTTGGTCTAGTCTGCCTGGTTAAATCACTGATTTCAAGGATCTTTTATGTCTTGGGACTCCAGTCTTCCCAGAGGAGTACTCTGAATTTGAGGTAATTATTCCTTGAAATTTGAAAGATAGATATATCCATTTTCCATCCCTTCTCTCCCTACTTCCAATTCCCTCTCCTCTGCCTTTTGGGAAAAACACGTTGTCAAGGAGCAAAACTGATGTGCATTTTCAGCTAGTTTCCTCCAGAGCATCTGCTGTATTTTAGGTTCAAGACAACTGATTTCCATTCTGTGACTTTTTCCCTTTGTTCAATTGCTGTGTTGCAGCTTTCACTGTCAAGTAACTTGTCCTCAGTGAAACGTTAGACAGAGATAGTGTATATCGTCTTTACTACCCTTGTAGATTAAAAGAAATTGGCTGCTATATTTAAATTTCATCCAATTTGTTACTCAAACAAAATGAGTGGAAGAAAAAATGTATAACTAATATCAACATCTGATAAGCCTGTTGTTTCCGGTTAGGAAGATGATGGAGTGTAAGCTACGTAAAGTAATGCAATTGATGTTCAAATAAATCTGCTGAGCTTTGTTTTCCCCTTTGCCTTGTCATAGTGACATTATATTGTTGACTGATAAGGGTTTAAATGATCATATTAGCAATAAACAATTGAATTACCGCAGATAATAAAATGCACTTTGATTTCTCTGCTACATTAGAACCTGAGCATATCTTTGCTTTATCACCACATTTTGTGTCTCATTTTATACTTCTCTGCTGTTGTTGTAGTTGCAAGAAAACTGAATTATTAAGGAGCTGAGAAAGGTAGGTCATTAGAAGAGAGGTTTTTTTCCCTAAGTGATTGGTACTTTTAATTATAGAACAGGAAACCCGAAAAGACCAGTGATTCGTCTCTTTCCGTTCAACTTTTATCAGTTATGCTATAGCCATATTGCCACAAGACCTATCAGAGGAAATTTGTTCAGTTCATTTAGCTCCTTTGAATATGAAATAATAATATGTCTATGTGAAATATTCACCTATTTTGTTCCCCATTCTTTCTTTCTTTCTTTGTCTTTATGTCTTTATGTCTTTCTTTCTTTCTCAGACATGCACACACACACTTTGCAACAAAGTTATGTGATGTCTCTACTAATCACACATAACAATCATTTTAAAAATGTTTCACCTACTTAAGTATGACACAATGTGAGGTGACATGCAACTAGAATCATCAAATGCTTTCAGCATTAGCAATGGTCCACAGGCCTGATCCAAAGCCATTTGATATCAAGAGAAAGGCTTTCATCGATTTCAGTGGGCTCTGGATCAGATGGTAAGACAGTAACCTACATATCACTTTAAAATGTAGGACTACATTGTCCATTACTTTTAGGTAACTCGATTTCTGGGTGCTCAGTTTGAAACACCTGAGCCCTGATTTTCAGAAGCACCGGGCAATTAAAACACCAAATAAAGCCACTGGGAGCTGTAACTGCTTTCATCTCTGAAAATCAAGTGGTAGGGACCTCAGATCGGATGACCAAAAATTGATACACACCCTAAATTAGTGGACATTTTTGAGAATGTAGGCTTCAGTGCTTGTGTAGTCTTCTTAGGTCCTGTGGTAGCCATTCTTGTTTGGTTTGCTTCTTTCTGCTTAACTATATCATTGTTAATCTGTTATTACAGCACAATATTACTTTAGTTATACAAATGTTATGAGGGAATTTGAATAATTATGGATAGTAAATGTTTCAAATAATCAAAAACAATTCAATGTAATATTTAGATGCTAGAGAATGTGATTTTTTATATATATATATAATTAAGAGTTTAGGATAGCTGAGTTTGGATAAACACTGTGGAGCAGTAAAATATTACATACTTTGAGATATAAATTTATCTAATAACGTTAAAAACTTTTCATGATCATACATTTTGGAAAAGAAACTAAGCCAAATAAATATGTCTCTTGTTCTTCAGCTCCATGCTCCAATATGGCACAACTGTGAAAGAAAGCTAATCTTTTGATGAAATCCTACATTATTTATAAATAATAATTTAAACAGCGCATATTACAGTAGCATAAAAAACATAAAAAGAAAGGTTCCAACAGGAGATACATGCATATAAAACAAATATGCATATAAAATCAACACCATTAAATTCTTTGTGGAACCTACAGATTGAAAATGTCAGGCAATTTAGAATTAAATATGATTTTAAAATATCCAGTGAATGCAGCTCATATTTTATGTGGTGTAAAGGCAGGCAAAAATTACAGGCATAATCAGTGGCAGGGGAGTAGCATCTCATTCAGTCTGTGGTAGTAAAATGTACTAAAGGCTAGTGAACCTGTTCTGGGACTACTTATATAACATTTTAGCCCCATCATCCCAATTCAACCATAAATTTCCTAGCCTCAGAAGCACACCAAAGAAAAATAATTTCCCCTTGAAAACAAATGATGAGTTGATTTTCTGTTAACAGATTCCACATGGGATGCTATTTAAACCACAAAAAGTTATTTGATTTAAATTGGTTTGTTTCAAACAGGGCTCCACATGTAATAGGAGACAATGCCTCTCTGTGACTGTATGGCTGTGACTGGAAAAGAATTTGGCCCTTGAAGAGTTAATATATATTTTGGTGTTTTGGTCTCAGTGTTTTGATATTTTTTTTCCTCTTACGGAGTGTGCAGTTCCTTAAAGGCCTCAATCACCAAACCTTGTCTGAAGTACACATAGAACCAGATTCTCTTGTGCAGCCATTTACATCAGAGCCATTGTCCAAAATGGGTATAAAATGCTGCCCTTCTGATACAGTTACTTTTATGCCCCTTTGTTCATTGGAGACTAATTGCACAATGTGCAAGGCTACAGTGAATCAGGTTGATGCTGATTTTAGTAGAGTAAATGTAGATTTAGGCCCTGATCTGCAAACACACATGTACTTAGCATTATTCTCATAAGCATTTTGATGTCCATAATAATGCAGAAAAGGCAGAAGTGTTCAATTAATATTTCTGTTCTGTATTGGGGAGAGGGGAGATGCTGTAATCAAATTATATGTGATGAAACACTTTCCATTTCAAAAATAACTCAGGAGGACGTTAAACAGCAGCTACTATGACATTTTTAAAACAGCCGATCCAAATAACTTGCATACAAGAGGTTTGAAAGAGCTGGCCAAGGAGCTTGCTGGCTTGCTATTGTTGATTTTAAATAACTCTTGGAACACTGATGAAGTTCTAGAAGACTGGAAGAATGCTCATCTGCCAATATTTAAAAAGGGTAAATGAGACAACCCAATTAGTTATAGGCCTGTCAGTTTGACATCAATCCTAGGCAAAATAATTGTGCAGCTGATGTAGGACTTAATGAATAAAGAATGAAAGAAAACGTGGGTTTACAGAAAATAGATTTTGTCAAACTAACTTATTTTTTTATAAGATTACAAGTTTGGTTGATAAAGATAATAGTGTTGATGTAAGATAATGGTAATAGTGTTGCCTTCATTATATTCTGCCTTTATTATATTCAGCAGCAGTGCAAGGGACCTACAGGCCTGTACCCTGTAAGACATAAGCTTCATCAGTTAGCATAAAGCTTGATGCCTATGAATTTTGGCAGAGATAAATGGCCCAATGCTAACTCCCAAGTTTTGAGGTACTGAGAATAGAGTGTATAAGGGGAAATTTTGTCATGATGACATCAGCCAATCTCTGGAACATGGGCTAACATCTACAGATATCTGACCACAGGAGAGCCATGGCAACGAATTGACGTATACGGTAATAAGTTGAGATCAATTATATACTAACCTTTAAGAAAAGACACACCAACATTAGTAGGGTCAGGAAATGCAAATAAGGAAGAGGGGAGAAATCATTACTGAATATGCATTAGACATAGTGGTGTCAGCGTAATGTATTATAAAAGCTGTTTCCCAGCCTGGGTGCAGGAGAGAGTTAAATAGTCCTTGGGAGCTGCCATAATGATGGCCACTGATGATGTGGAGGAAGATGATGGTGATGAAGTAGACAATGGGTAACATTTCAGGTTGTTCTGCAAGGGATGGTGTGAGCATATGGATGTTCAGATGTACATTCTGCATTATCTCTATCCACCTTGTTGGGTTAGAGTGTTTGTGGCTTTACTAAATGTATTAATAAACTATTGTAAATACAGAAGGGTTCCTATAGAGTGAGTATTACAATTGGGCACATCAGGATTCCCAACTATATAGTAGTTTTAATAATATTGGGCCTGATCTTGGGACAAGAACCTGTCAAGCCTCAAAGCAATAACTGGGAATTATTAAGTAATCAATATAATTAATCTATAATCTATAGAACTACAGGCTACACTTTTCAATTGGGTTTGTTTGTAGTAGGGTCCCAAAGGGATTGGTTCTTGGCCCATCACTATTTATTATTTTTATCAGTGACCTGGAAGAAAACATAAAATCATCACTGACAAAATTTTCAGAGGACACAAAAAGTGAAGGAACAGTAAACTATGAAGAGGATGCTAATACACAACTATCTGGATCGCTTGGTAAGCTGGTCAAAAGCAAACTAAAGGTTTTTGAATATGGCCAAACATAAAGTTATATATCTAGGAACAAAGAATATAGGCCATATTTCCAGTAAAGGATTCTTTATATGGGGAAGAAGTGAGCCCGAAGAAGACGTGAAGGTAATGGTTTGATAATCAGCTGAGCATGCATTCCTAGTGTGAGGCAGTGGCTAAAAGAGCCAATTCAATCTTTGAAGGCAAAGTAGGGAATTTATATTACCTCTGATTTGGCATTGATGCAACTGCTACTAGAATAGTGTGCCCAGTGCTACACCGACAATTCAAGAAGGACATTGATAAATTCAAGATGGTTCAGAGAAGAGCCACAAGAATGAACAAAGGACTTAAAAATATGCCTTATAGTGAGAGATTCAAGAACCTCAACCTATTTAGCTTAGCAAAGTAAAGGCTAAGGGGTGACTTGATCAGTCTGTAAGTATCTACTTGGGGAACAAATGTTTGACAGAGGACTCTTCAATCTAGCAGACACAGGTATAAACAGATCTAGTGGATGGACATTGAAGCTAGACAAATTCAGACTGGAAGTAAGGAGTAAATTTTTTAACAATGAGAGTAATTAATCATTGGAACAATTTACCCAGGGTTGTGGTGGATTCTCTATCCCAGGCAATTATTAACTCAAGATCAGATGTTTTTCTAAAAGATATATGAATAGTTCAAACAGGAATTATTTTGGGGATGTTGTATGGCCTGTTATATAAGAGGCTGGACTCGATGACCGTGTTGCCTTCTGGCCTTAGAATGTATGAATATATAACTTCAGTGGGACTGAATGTTGAGCCTTATGGAGTTGTGAATGACTGCAAGGGCTTACCCCTTGCAGTTTTCCATTGAGAAAATGGACGTATAGCTAAAAATAAGACCTCTAATAAAAATGTATTTCCGGTGCTTTTGGAGAGGTTATTTTGCAGTTGTCCAACTGTTTAAAAATATTTCATTTTGGATGGTGGCAATTGTTTTTTATAGGTTAAAACAAAATAGCTTCTGTACACATATTCCAAAATATGAGTGACACTACTATGATTTAGGGAATGTTTTTTCTACAAATGTAATTTATATTGTGTTTCAGAAGATCAAGTATTTAAAAAGCTGCTGGTTTTCAGTTTTACAAAGATTTCAACCATTGCTCTAGCCTGGCTAGCAGCCTTGCCAACAACATTCTCTGTAGAATACTAATTTATTTCATTTAAATGACTTTGACTTATAAACACCTGATCCCAACATTAGAAACTAATTAGTGAGTTAGAGATTTTACATGAAGTGAGTAATTTTTTATACTCAGGAATAGTTCTGAATGTAATGCAAACTTTGTTTCTAATTATGACTAACACAAAAGAATGTCAGAGGGTTAGAAAGCATATTGTATGTCTTTAAAGGAGATAAAATACCAAGCAATGTATCATCGGATACATATTTGTTTATTTAACCAGAACATAAAAGCTCATGTTTACTTTTATTTTCCAGAGCTAAAGAGTTTGGGGATTAAAAATGAATAAAGAAAGAAAAATAGAAAGTGCTCACTCAGCTTTAATGAGATAATCCTGATTAAATCTCCAGATCGAAATATTTCTAGAATTTGAAGTGAAAGGAGCTAGAAATTGGAATCTGAATTTGTAGCATGATGCAGTCTGCTCAGATCAGGATTCAGGCATGTTGGCAGAACATTCTGCAGCTGTTCAGACCATTCTGTACCTGTTCTGTAGATAAACAGACAGCTTTATTATGGAAATCATTGACCTTGCCTCCTGTTGCCTCAAGGTGAATTTGGTCCAGTTGGACAGTTGCACCCTCTTAGTAATGCATAACATACCCCGCCTTACATATCACTGTCTTTGATTCAACACAGTTTTGTGATGGACAGAAGCCCCTTGTAAAAATTCTGTCATCAGGAAAGTTTGGTTTTGATCTCCCTGCAGCCTGTAGCCTTTATCCTCTCTCTGATATTCCTGGCAAAGAGGATTTAATTCTGACACTTGTAAAGGAGCAAATTCTTTGCCTTTGGATTAGGCCAGGCTGCAACAAACATTTTTTTAGGGAAGAAGATTCTGGATCCCCCTACAAGATCCTCAGTCCCACTTCACCCACCCTCCAAATTACCTCAGCTGAAGACTGTGAGATGCTGTGCCTATACTCATTTTTCAGAACCAGAGAAAAAACATTATGGATGAAATTTTGGCCACACTGAAATTAATAAGAGTTTTGCCATTGGTTCAGTGGAGACTACATTTTATAACTCAGCCATGCTCCTGAAGAAGCCTGTTCCAAAGCCCACTGAAGTCAATTGAGAGTCTTTCCATTAACTTTCACAGTAGAGCTGGCAAGAAGACAATAATTCTGTTTCATAACAACTGTTAAGGCTTTGAAGTTTGTTTTTGTTCTGCACTGGAATGGAAGCGAAAGCTTTTGAACATTTGCACAAATTAGAATTGTGAGGAAACATCTATTTTCATATCGAAATGGTCAGGTTTTCAATTCATGTCTCTCTCTCTTTCTCTTTCATCAGAGGTGATCACACCTCAAAAACCTCCCTACGAAAAGCTTTGCCATCATCAGTAAGTCTCCATAAAATATTTCAGCTTCCACAGGCTTTGGATCAAACCATATGAGTATACACCTCTTTGTGGCACATGGGCTTATTGCAAGCTAAGGGGGAAAGGTTTGTGGAAGTACCTTGTTAAAATATTGTCAGCCTCTCACTGACTCAGCATCAGGCAATATTTGTTTACTCTCCTTCCATTGCCTGGAAAGGAGACAAACCAGTAAGAGGAGGTGCTGGTCCTGGAACATTGCCAATAACAACATAATCAATATAGATGTACTGAGAGGATAAAGCCATTTCATTTTTTCCCCTGTCAGCTTTATAGATGAATGTCTCAAAACAATGTTGTATGATATGAAAGCCTTGTCAGAGAGCTGGAAAAGGAGTGCTTCTGAAAATCCTTCAGCTTCTAGGTAAGAGTCCTGCAGACACCAATATTTCTTCATGCTGGAGAAATGTGAACTAATTTTAATGTCATGATACTCCTCAATTAATCTCAAACAGCTTTCAACACAAGCAATTGCTAAGCATATTTTATATTTACATTTCTCCTTTCATTCCCCACCTTTCCCAGGATCACAAATTGGCTTGCAAACTAGATATAGGATTCAGAGGGGTAGTCATATTAGTCTGGATCTGTAAAAGCAGCAAAGAGTCCTGTGGCACCTTATAGACTAACAGACATTTTGGAGCATGAGCTTTCGTGGGTGAATATCCACTTCGTCGGATGCATGTAGTGGAAATTTCCAGGGGCAGGTATATATATATGTGCAAACGAGAAGCAGGCTAGAGATAATGAGGTTAGTTCAATCAGGGAGGATGAGGCCCTCTTCTAGCAGCTGAAGTGTGAAAACCAAGGGAGGAGAAACTGATTTTGTAGTTGTCAAGCCATTCACAGTCTTTGTTTAATCCTGAGCTGATGGTGTCAAATTTGCAGATGAAGTGAAGCTCAGCAGTTTCTCTTTGAAGTCTGATCCTGAAGTTTTTTTGCTGCAGGATAGCCACCTTAAGATCTGCTATTGTGTGGCCAGGGAGGTTGAAGTGTTCTCCTACAGGTTTTTGTATATTGCCATTCCTAATATCTGATTTGTGTCCATTTATCCTTTTCCGTAGAGACTGTCCAGTTTGGCCGATGTACATAGCAGAGGGGCATTGCTGGCATATAGGATTAATTTCACTCACCACTGAAATACAGCCAGTTCCAGGATGAGATACAGCAGCTGTTTAACGCACAACACTCAATAATAGTTAAGAAGAAGAAAAGGAAAATGAATAATGTAAATGAGTAAAACTGCAAAAAGGCCCTTTCACTCTCGGATATTATTCCACTCTAACTGCAGTGAGAAAGAAATCCCAATCGTGCTATCTCAAAGACTTTTTAATATGAAGCTGCTATTTTAAGTTTTATTTTGAATTATTAATTATGTATTAGTGTCTGTCTCTCTTGGGCCCAACATTTTCCTTCAGAGGTGTGTGCACAAAAATCTTTTTGACTTTAAAATGTACCTGAATGTGGGCCTTTGGGGGGAAAAACAAGGAGTAAATACCCTCTGGCTTTCTGTATAGTCGACCACTAATCACACTGTAAAATGAAAGCACAAATCTAACTACATCAAAGCTACATAATATTACTCACAGAAAACCTTTTTTTCAAAATCAGCTCAGGTTAGTTCAGTGCAGCATCTGCCCAATGCAAATGGAGACACCATACCTTAAAGTAGCACCCTGGAACTCCTATAGTCACCACTGTGATATGATTGTGATGTTTTTTGTAGAAACTATCCCTTATAGACTCATAGACTCATAGACTCTAGGACTGGAAGGGACCTCGAGAGGTCATCGAGTCCAGTCCCCTGCCATCATGGCAGGACCAAATACTGTCTAGACCATCCCTGATAGACATTTATCTAACCTACTCTTAAATATCTCCAGCGATGGAGATTCCACAACTTCCCTAGGCAACCTATTCCAGTGTTTAACTACCCTGACAGTTAGGAACTTTTTCCTAATGTCCAACCTAAATCTCCCTTGCTGCAGTTTAAGTCCATTGCTTCTTGTTCTACCATTGGAGGCCAAGGTGAACAAGTTTTCTCCCTCCTCCTGATGACACCCTTTTAGATACCTGAAAACTGCTATCAGGTCCCCTCTCAGTCTTCTCTTTTCCAAACTAAACAAACCCAATTCCTTCAGCCTTCCTTCATAGGTCTTGTTCTCAAGACCTTTAATCATTCTTGTTGCTCTTCTCTGGACCCTCTCCAATTTCTCCACATCTTTCTTGAAATGCGGTGCCCAGAACTGGACACAATACTCCAGTTGAGGCCTAACCAGCGCAGAGTAAAGCGGAAGAATGACTTCTCGTGTCTTGTTTACAACACACCTGTTAATGCATCCCAGAATCATGTTTGCTTTTTTTGCAACAGTATCACACTGTTGACTCATATTAAGCTTGTGGTCCACTATGACCCCTAGATCTCTTTCTGCCATACTCCTTCCTAGACAGTCTCTTCCCATTCTGTATGTGTGAAACTGATTGTTCCTTCCTAGGTGGAGCACTTTGCATTTATCTTTATTGAACTTCATCCTGTTTACCTCAGACCATTTCTCCAATTTGTCCAGATCATTTTGAATTTTGACCCTGTCCTCCAAAGCAGTTGCAATCCCTCCCAGTTTGGTATCGTCCACAAACTTAATAAGCGTACTTTCTATGCCAACATCTAAATCGTTGATGAAGATACCTTGTGAGGTATCATTTTAAAAGTCTTAATCTGTTGAACATTAATATCCTGTTGGATTGTACACGCTATAATTATATGTGAAGTTATGAAGTATTGCTATATGTGTTACTGAAATATATTATGAGGTTGGAAACACCCACAACCAGCCTTTCAGTTACAATAAAGGAATAGCCATCAATAGCCAGATGGCTTTAATGGCTCGTCAACACACAATCCACTATCCTAGAGACTTCTTGGAGAAGGCATGTTCACCATAAGGGTGGACTAACCAACATCACAGCAAAGATCTTTCCAGCAAGCTGAAAGAAAGTATAAAAGAGAGACAATGACACCATCACTTGGCCTCTCCCCCCACCCCCGACCCCAACTCAACCCCTGGAAAAACATCTGGAGGACAAAAACTTTGAACTGGGAAAGTTTGGTCTCAGGCTGAAAGGTCGTTCCTGCCTGTGTATTGAGGAACTGTAATCTGCTTGTACTCTCTGTCAGGGTGAGAAAGTCTGTTTGATTCAACTCTTACTTAGACTAAAAGTTTAGGATTTAGAATGCATGTTTCTATTTTTATTTCTTAAGGTAATTAGCTATGACCTTTATGCCTACCACTTATAATTACTTAATCTATCTTTCTGGAGTTGTTAAACTTATTTTAATGTTTTATCTGGAAGTGCTTGGGAAATCAGCTCAGGTTACAAAGGCTGGTGCATGTCCACTTTCCTGTGATGTAGCAAACTAAGCAATGAACTTACAGTGACCAGGCTTCTGACTAGTGCAAGATGGTACAGTTCTGGGATGCAAGACTGAGGAGCTGCAGGGTGAGTTATCGTGTGGTTGGAACAGAGGTATGTCTCTGCCTGTGGACATTTGTGTAACTGTAATGCCTATCAGATGTTTGTAGCTTTACGTCAGCATCACAGTATGAGAGGCAACCCAGGTTGATGAGTTTGGAGGACTCAGCGGTCCCAAGTTTCACCCCGGGGACCCTGTCACAGAAATCCCTAAGAGAAAAGAAATGCCAAGTCATGGGACAACTTTTAGTTGTACCTTAGTGCATACACACAGCACAGGACAGATCCTCAGTGACTATAAATCAACATATTACTTATTATATCAAAAAAGTGGAATAAAAAGGGGCACCTATTCAAGGCTGTAGGTGCCCTGCCATGAAATTAGAAAACAAAATTAGATCGTCCATGGAACACCAAATTGCCCATAGCATAGCTCATTAGCTTCCATGGACAATGACAGACTGCAGCTGCACACAGAACTTCCCTATGCCTCCAGCAGAAAAGGAAACATGCTTCACCCAACTCATTAATCTTAAAATTTTAATTTCACCCTGAACAACACAGCATTAACCTATGTGCAAAGCGTGAGGATGCAGGGCATTATGTCTGTAAGAGAAGTAAAAGGTCATAACTGAGGTGTGGCATTACACAGGGAGATTAATGTATTGTGTGCCCTGTGTTTGCTGTCTCTGCATTCAGATGAAGGAACACATAAAGTGAAGGAATCTGTGACAGTAGGTGACACCCTATAAACAGGGGATAATCACTTATTCCTGTCCAAAATCACCCTGGATTATATTTTTCAAAAATTCCTTGGGTTTGGTGTACTCTTTGCTTTTGGGAAAACCAACCATCTGAATGTCATTCATGCTCTGTAAGTCACTTATCATGACCCAGTAGATATTTACCTCTTTCTATCCATGGGATATAAAAACTCATAGCTTCCAGTAAATGGGTCCTGTCTTCTACAATCCCCAAGTCCTTTGTTCTATCTCCATAATTCCCCCAACTCTTACAAAATAGAGTCCCAAACTGGTGAGCCCCCTCCCACTCCATAAACTTCCTGTTTTGATCTACTTTGTGTGCTGGTTTGTGCTGACAGGATGTGTCCATATTACAGGTCCAAGGTGGAGGGAATTGGTTCAGTTACCTGCACCAGCTCCCACAATCTATGACTTTTGGAAGGATGACTGGGCTGTCATTGTTTTCTGGTGACATTGTACTGAACAGGAAGGAGGCAAAAGAATTGTCGGAGTGAAAATCAGTTCTCACTTTTTGGTTGGGTGCATCAAAGTCAGATACTTTATTTCTCAAGCAATTGCATAGAGGGAGAGCGTGCCCCACGACACAGGGTTTCCCCCTCTCAGGCAGTTCTCTCCACAGGTAAACAAGTACAACAAGCATTTATACTTTTTGTTACAAACAATAATAAGCAACAGCTGCATTTTGTTTATACATAGGTCATCTTGCTATATTATTTTTCTCACTTTTATTTAGACTCTAATCTACATTCCATATTTATCGACACAATGTCGCAACAACTTCGCACACAATTCTTTCTCACTCGCCTCACACAATCCTTGCTTCTACAAATCTTGCATTATTAAGGTTACAGCTAGCCTAACTCTTGCTAACAGAGACTGTCATGCATTGCAATCCCATTCAAATCCCTGTCAGTTCTTTCTCTACTTGCACAGAATTGACTGCCAACTGGGAACAGATGTTTCGTTTTAGCATTTGCCTATCAACTTGGGGCAAGTATGCTTAACAGAAGGGTTCTGATCTAAGATAGGTAGTAGACCTATAACTTGAGCAACGAAGAGAGCATCTCTTGATCTTCTACTCCCTAGTTTTAAATCTCATGTAAAAGCATGCCCCTCCACCAACAGTGCCTCCTAACACCATAGTGCAACACTGGGTCTAAGGACTAAGGAAACAGTGCCTCCCTGAAGCAACTGAATCACTAGCATCCCATCCTGCAGCCTTTAGGTACCTCCCAGGAAGTCTCCCATCTTAGCCCAAACCAGCTTAGCATGTGAGATCTGATCAGCTCACAACTGAACACAGTAAGGGAACACCTCTGTGTGGCTGCCACTTGCCAAAGAGTCAAAGTGGGATTTTCAAAAGTGCTCAATGTTGGACAAAATGGGAGTTTTACAATTGACTGTTAGGACAACCCTGAGCACCTCTGAAAATCCCATTCTCCAATCTTAGATCTCTACCTCTCTATTTCTGCACTACTCTGTGTGCATGTGTTGACTCTTTGCCTTCCCCTCTACCCTGCCACCACCACTTTTCCAATCTTTTTCAACATATAACAACTCCAATCCCACCCAGGCTGTGCATGTGTTACTTTGTTCCTGGCTAAATTGTTTTTCTTCTCTGTTTGAGAATGCATTTCATGGGTATTTCCTCAGCAACTACAATGGGTGCAGTTTTTGTAAGTCTCTGCAAGAGGCAATGTAATGATACTATAATTAAGAGAAAAATCATGCAGCAGTGGATTCAAATAGCATGCAAACATTTCACAAGGATGAATTAGCCTTCTCACACTGCTCTTTTTAAGTTGACTCTGTAGCGATCACAATAATAAGCTGGAAAAAACAAAGTAAAGCCAAACACACATTTGCTCTTTAAGCTTTAATAGCATCTTGGCTGCTCTATGATCTTTCTTACACCAATGGATACAACGTGCAGCTTGTATACAAAAGCTGCCATCAGTGGCTAAGATGAATGAGCTTTGGTATGACACCCAGTGAGCTGCTGCATTCATGCAATCAAGTATTTTTCCACAGCTCAGTTATTATGTGAATATGTTCATTACTCTGTCTCAAGTCCTGCATTATACAACTAGACACTGTATTGTATGCCTATTGCTCTGTGTACTTTGCAATATATGTTTACTGTGCTTTCTTAAAGTCCAGCACTATAAACAGCCAATGTTATCAATGCCTGTAAAACATCTGGGACAGCTACTTTCCATGTATGCAATGCAATTAATATTGCTAACTTAAGGGGTTGCAAGCAATGATTTCTGGCATTATTTTTCACTTAGTTATTGCAGGCAGGGTTAGGGTTAGGGTTGGCTGGTTGGAAAACTTGGGAACAGACCTTTAGCTCATCCAGTCTGCAATTATTTCTCCCTAAGCTCATCCTGAAGTTACAAGCTTTGTTGCTGCACCAGTTCATCCATTACTCATAATACCATCCCATGATTCAAATCTCACATTTAGAAATTACCCGGATGCCTGTTATTCACCAGCTATGCTGGGCTCTGTGTGCCTCACTAGTGATTGGAAAGTGTGTTGATGATTTAGTCACAATCACTGTTGCTGTGTGGATACAATAACCTAGTGGAAGAACAAGAGTTGCATTGAACGGTTTCATTCAATGAATGTTCCTTACTTAGTGTGGATGGGCTCAACAAGTCATTCAAACCCACCACTGAGCACCAAAGAGTGTGACAACAAGCGCATGCTGATGAAGTACAGTTCACATTCAAAAACAGAAGAGTGCTAGAAATCAAGAATGCATGAGCAGGCTTGTGATTAAGAGTGTGACTTACTGTAAAGTACTGGTAAACTGCAGGCCTGGAGCATGTTTTTTGTCAAAGATCTATTTAAAAGTAATTTAGAGGAGAGAAATGGTATCAAGATTTCCCTTGGCTGTCCAGTTCCAGAATACACATCATTGCACCCTACATTTTGCTGCAACTTTGCTGGTCTAGGGTTTGGTCTCTGTGTTTGCAGTGTTTTCTCTAATATCTTCAGTTAAAGTCCCCAATTACACTATTTAAGTAGAATTGTCCCTGTGTGTCAGAAGCGGCAGCTTTGTCTCTCAAGCCCAGGGAGTAGCCTCTTTTAAGATCACAGTGATTGAGCTATATAAAATTAGTAGCAATAATAGATGCCCAAAAGTGATATGTTAATCAAATGTCCTGCAGTACTTCCACTGCTCCTATCCCGAGGTTTGAGAATTGAGTAGTTAAATCAAACCCACTTTTCTCATGCATTAGTACGTCAAGATACCAGCTTTACTATCAGGCTAGCCAATTTAATACATTGCATTAAGACAACAGCAGGGACAGAGAGGTGGGATTGGGATATGATTAGGGCTGCTCAGGGAAACTTAACTCCAATCTCTGAAGCTCTCCACACCTGCCCATGCCACTCTCCTCTCACTTTGTTCTGGCTATTTGCAGGAACAGTTGCTTCAGTCCAACCTCTTCACATGGGGCAAATGTCCAACCTCTTCACATGGTGGTTTGGGGCAAATTAACCTCTTAATGCAATGTAAACTGGGCCTAGGATATGGTCCAATATCCATTACTGAAACCACACTCTCTTGGCCTATTGCAAGACTCACCTTTCTGATATTTGAATTTTAATTTTTTTGTCTAACAGTAGTGGCAATATTATCCATTCCATACCATTTCTTACTGAAGCCCTCATCTAATAGCAATATTATTTGACTAAGGGCCTGAGTCAAAGCCCATTAAGACAACAGAAAGACTCCAATTGACTGTGGGTCAAACATTTGGTCAAATACTATCTAATAGTTCATAACTACAACCAAGAATCTTGTTTCTTGTCTTCCAGTAAGTTATATTGGGACAAATCCAAGTCATCCGTGTACAAAATTTTCTCTCTGATGTGCATTGCCAACATTGGCCTGATGCTCTATATCAGACTTAAATAATAAACATTTGCTTTATAATTATTTAAATTGCCCTAGTGCTCAAAATATTGTAGCTTTTATTCTATTTAATGTTAATTATACTCCAGTGGGTTCAGCTCTGGTGGCTACAGTCTCAAGTTCAACAGAGTTATCTCTGTTTTCTCTGGATCTAGAGCCCAAAGGAACACATGAAACCATAGGCAAAGAACACAAACACTTACAAGAACATCTATCTTTTAGCAGTTTTATTAAAGTTCACGACAGAATCATAAATGTCACATACAATTCCTAAAGATAAGTACTATGTACTGTTTCTGGGCTTCAAGCTACCTCCTCCCTCTCAGTTCGCAGACACAGTTTGCCAGAAAATAACAGTCCAGTCTGCAGGCAATTTGATGCGTTTATTGGGGCTAAACAAGCAAGCTTATTCCGAAGCCCTTCACACCAGTTGAGCTTAACCTCTATACGCCGATAGAGTTTTCCCCTGTTCCGAAGCCCTCCACTTCAGTTGGGCTTCTCTCTGTACGCAGATAGAGGGTTCCTCTTCCACTCCCTCTTCTATGTTCTATACGCCGGTAGAACCCTTTCTCCTAACCTCTAGCTCCACACACCGAAGGAGCTCCCTCTTCCCCTCCCTATTCTTGGCAAACTTAGTTATACTTGTTATGCCCCTCCCCTGGTACCACCCCTTCCAATATATGGTCATGTTCTTTTCTGGGGGGTCTTGGATCTGGAGGCAATGAGACCACCTCTTGTGTACCTGATGGGAGGAGTTACTTTTGGCCGTGGTCATTTTCTTGCAGACTTTGTGTCTCCTCCTTACGCCTTCCCCTCCCTTCCAGCTGCTTGGTTACCATAGCAACCCCTTGCTGGATTAGTCCCTTATCTTCAAGTCTGGGGGGGGTGGGAGGGGGGAAGGAGGGGAGAGGTCTTATGCTTTCATTTACATTCTCTTGTTTGCTTATTCAGCCTGTTTAAGCTAAAAGCAAGGCCAGAAGCAAGATTATTATTGTTTACTGTCTACCCTATTTATTTAACATTCTCCTGATATGTACCAGTTATACCTACAGACATACACACATCCTCCTCGATGGTGTTAGAGTCTGTTGGCCCTCTCATGGATTGATCATCAATATGGTGAGTGGTTCCTGCTAGAGTTTCCCACAGGAAGCTCAATTTTACTGTTCTGGGCACCCTTTTTTATACTATGATTCTATCTATACCAACACTTTGCACATGTACATGAAAGTATCAACCATCTCTTTCTTATTGGTCTGTGTCCTCTAGAAACACAAGGGACCCCGAATTCTATAGGTTGTGTAGGTTCTCATTAACATTGACTTACCACGTTTATCTTGCCGTTAGGCACATGGTGGAGACAATATTTGTTGTTGCAGCATTTTATAAATTAAATTTAATCTTCTCAGCTATATTTTCCAGTATTACCAGTTGGTACCTCTTTTTCTATAATTTTTCAGGTTAT
Source organism: Gopherus evgoodei (assembly GCF_007399415.2). Lineage (NCBI taxonomy): Eukaryota > Metazoa > Chordata > Testudines > Testudinidae > Gopherus > Gopherus evgoodei. The sequence goes on along the minus strand of NC_044322.1, from coordinate 256,840,496 downwards.
TTCTCAGTCATTGACTTATGCCATCATTTCTTGTCTCCAAGTCCTAAAATAGCTAAACTAAAGTCTTGCAGGCCTCAACCTACAGTTTCTTTCATTTCAGCTTCTGTCTTATGTCTACTACATAGTTCCTCTAAATACTGATCTTATACTTTTGTAATCCTACAAATCAACTCTAACTACCATACAATGAATATATATGGTATAAGATATTGATAAATCATAACATCACACAATAAATGGACACTAAACTAAGATCATTGGCTGTGCTCACATTAACGAAAGGAAAGATTCTATTTAACAGTTGAGGGTAGAATTTCAGAAGCAGCCATTTTTGGCTTAACTCTGGTCAGACTCCCAATGGAAACAGCCAATACAAAGTTGTGAAAATCCCACCCTACATTTTTTTTAAATTCCTACATTTCTTAAGTCTAATCACACAGAAACTCAAAGCTCTCTGTTCTGCCTGACAGTTCAGAACCCCACCTGCCAATACAGAAGGTCATAAGCCCTGGCACAACGATAAAAGTATCTCCACATGTTGTAGGAGCCACACTAACACATAGGATAGCACAATCTCAGCCCTCAAAGAGCTGGCAACATGTTAGTCTTTGTGTGTTTGCCAAAGGTTTACTAGAGTAACTACAGTTTTATTGTAATTTTTTTAGTAAAAAAAAAATATTGGTAGGCTGTTTCCACCCCTCCTCCCCACCCCAGTGAATCATCACGGTCATAATAAATATTTGAATTTCCTCTTTACCAACCACTTTAACATTTTTCTTTGAAGAATGACCTCTTCTGATGTCAGAAAGAAGAGCCGTTTTCATGATTAAAAACCTTTGAAGAAGTCCCCACCATCACAACAACAAAGCATGAACAAGAATATCCATCCTGTGTGACCTTTTCCCCTTGTTTTGAAGTGTTTGAAATGTCAATCAGCAAAGAGCATATTTCTAATCAAAGAAAAGTTCATCAACTAGGATCCCACTCCAACCCTTCATTTGTAACCTAGATTTGCTTTAAAGAACAGAGCTAAGTACTTTAGGTAGCTTCTGGACGAGCCTAAAGGCATCCTGCTGAGGGGAAAAAAACCTACTGTTGTTAAGATTAATTCCATAGTGGACATTAATGGGAGTCATTGCTGTGGCAGGTATGGAGCTGAATATTGATATGTGATGTTATGAATACTGTATGCGACTTGGTCAGGGAGGTGAAGTTCCTGTATAATTGTCTTGGTCTATTTTAATAAGAGGCTGTTGAAAAAACAAGTAGGAAAACAACACAATGGAGCTAGATAAGCAACCACCCAACAAACACTCGGGGGAAGGGAGCAACTACAGAACAATGGCCTCCTTTCAGGCTCCAACCCATAATTGCACATTGGTTATGCCAGTGCTAGGAGCTAACAGATCGCATCAGATCAGATAAACAGTTAAAAAGTGACTTAGTCTCTGGGTTGCATGAGGGAGTGATCAAAAAGACTGAGCAGTTTTTAAAGGATACTCTCCCTGAAGCAGACGGGAGTGAACTGTTTTGTGAATTAAAGGCAGAGGTTATGCAACCTGACCCTAGCATTCTTGTGGGGGTCTATAGGAAGCTCAGATGAATAGGCACCTGGTTAAACTGGCCATGTGTATAGCCTGTTTACTGTTTTAAAATCAGTTTTCTCTAATACCCTTTGGTACTAAATGAATATAATACTGGCTTTCAGAAGGCTGGCTGGTCACTGTATTAACCACCAGTCACTGCTCCTGGAGGGAGCTGGACTGCAACTAGTGAACGTATGTCAGTCCTGCTGAGGAAATTACAGGTAGCACTCAGACCCAGTCTAAGAATGGGAGAATCACGTGATTCCACCCTGAGAGAGGTGATGGCCCCAGGAGTGAGACCTGAGAGGCAGTGCATTCAAAAAGACCAGAAGATATCAGAGATTCAGTTATCCCTGCAACTGTGACCATTGCCTAAATCCCAGTGTATTGCTATGAAAATGCAGGATTTATTGTCTCTTGTCTCTTGAGGTTATATATTTGCAAACTATGTGACTGTTGCCCTGACATGGCTGCCACTTGCATTCCAACCCCAGCTAGTGCAGGTCCCTCCTGGGCTGTGAGGGCAAGAGTTGGTGCACAGTATTCTGGGCACAGAAATGTGGACACTGAAAAACCTGAGAACACCAGAGTGAACTCTTGGGTTCTCTGTATTAAAGAAAGAGGGTGAAGGCTTTTACTGGAAAGGTACATATAGTGTAGGAAGGAAAGCTCTTTGGCCATATTCTCAAGGGAGTTCCAGCTCCTTTGCACTAAGGTGGTGCAGGGGATCTGTAATCTGGCTGAAAATTTCTAGCAAGAAATTTGCTGTTTGCACATTTTTGTCTGATTCAGATCTGCATCTCTGCCTTTTTCTGTAGCTTTATATCAGATGATCCCAGAGGAGGAAATACACAGCTAGGGTATGCTGTGCCAATCTTCTCTTGGTGTGGGGTCCATGAAGGACAGTAGGCCAATGACACAACTTCTTAGACTTAGAGCATTCCAGCAGTAGCTCTGGGTGGTGTCAGGACCAAGGCCAGTTCTCAGGATAAGGGAACTTTAACACACTCCCCTCTAGAGGGGAGCAGAGCTCTGGCACAGTGGAAAATGTGGCCAATTTACTGGATAGGCTGATAATCTGAAAGCTGTGACAAGTCTGAAACATCAATCTATCTGTTTAGGTTCTTAAATTGGTGTCCATTATCATGTGATTTATATGGGATGAAAAAAAACAGCCTCTCGTCACACAGGACCCTTAAAAATCCTGGACAACTGGAGGTATGAGGTTCAAAGATTTGTATCTATATTATCTAGCATTACAAATGTGTCCTATTGTAAGGTGGTTCCCCCGCAGTAGCTCTGTATGCACACCACCCTGGTCTCAGATAGAAAAAATCTTTGTTGTGCTACTTGGTTCCCTTTCTTCTTTTATATACTAAAGAGGCTATCCACATCCTTAAGGAAAAATCCAGTCTTTGCAATCCAATGGGATCACCTGTGCCTCAAGATCAAGGCCAGCTCCACACTTGATAATTTGGATAGAAAAAGAATTAACAAAAATTAAAGATATTATACAAGATGATAGACTGGACTCTTACAATTACACGTGTAACAAATATCAGCTACTGCTGTCTCACAGTTCCTTCTTTCAGTGGCTATGCTCAAGGATTCATGCAAGGATAGGGGACAATTGGTCTGTTTCAACTCTCTCACCTGTAAAAGAACATGTTAAGAAATAGGGAAACAAAGGCACTTTGTAGGAATTACTTATAGGTGGCTTAATGCTCTGCATTAGCCTCTCAATCTCAGTCTCAAAGAAAAATGGGGAAAATAATTTAGCCTTAGTATCACAACAGAAACGTGGGAGGACATCTGGCCTATTGTGAAAGATATTTTATCCTTGCAATTCTCCCAGAACAAAATGTTAAACGAGTACTACTGGACTCCAGAATGTTTGCTTAAGGTTAAGGAACACAGGGTTTGCTGGAGATGCAAACAGCCACATGCTAACCTCTCACATATCTTCTATACCTGTCAAACATGTGTTCTGGAATACTACATTTAGTGCTCTCTCAAAAACTTTTAAGTGTTGCTATCTTACCTTCTCCAAGCCTGCGTATTATAGGGGTGCGGGATGAGTTGCTATTACCAGTTAACATTAAGAAATTGATTGAAGTAACTTTTTTAGTGGCCGAAAGAGTTATTTTGAGAAAATGGAAATCTGCAATTCCTCTGTCACACACAGACTGGCTTAGTGAGCTCTCTGCTACTGAATTAAAGGAAAAAATGATTCTCTCTTAAATAGAAATACCTCGAAAAATATGAGGATGTTTTGTCACAAGTGATTCTATTGCATACTTTTGCAGTTTAGTATATATTAGTCCCTGATACTCATAGGTTATATTCTCACTTATTTATCTATTTGGTCACTTTAATAACTGATTCCCTGCATGACCTCAATGGTGCCAGCTTTTCGTTTGTTCATTTGTTCTAGTTTTGTTATTTTCTAGGATTTACAAATAGTGAGCATTGAAGTTTGTTATTTATACACTATTTCCATCTTGTGCATGTATTTATATATGTTTTGTTCCATGTTTATATTTCATACTAGATAGTAAAAATAAAATTTAAAAAGAATCTAAGCACCTCCCAAGAGTAAAAACAACAATCCCTCTCTCTTCTTCTTTTCTCAGTAGGAGACAGGTTTAGGGATGGCAGTTTTTAAAATTGGATATAGGAGTGTAAGTGTTGGAAAAACATTATTTGTAAGCTTTAATGATTGTAACTCTGAGCTGAATGGGTAAGAAATTGCCCAACTTTTTCATTCTCCAGTTTGCTTGTTGAAAGTTGTCAGTTCTTTTCCAGCTTTGTGCTTAGAATAATAGAGCCTTATCCAGCACCGTATTACTCCATTAGTGGATTTAAACCAGTGTAAATCTGGTGGAAAGCAGTGGTGAAGCAGGCCCACAGCATATAGCAATTGCCTTCTTCAAAGTATTTTTTAAATATCAGCTACCTGGGTTCTTAATGGTCACAACAAGCTTGTTGGGTAGGTGATTATTATATCCACTAATGGATGAAGGAACTGGAGCAGAGCAGTTAAGTGACCTACACAAGGCTACAGAGGGTGTCAGTGTACACATGGGATTATAAATCAGGAGTGTGCTGCAATCCTATGTTCAGGTCACAAGACCACACCTCTTCTCTGAATCACAAAGGTCAGGCAAAATGAATGAAATGAGTGAAATGATAATTACACAGGCAGGCAGAGGTCTCAGAGTAAAGCAATGGTACAACGTATTAAGAGTAAAATTACAGCCCAGGTTTTCAAAAAAACCCATCTCTCAGCAGTAAACATTTTTTTCCCACAGAACATTTTGCTCTTTCATCAAAAAAACAAAAACTGCAAAATTGTTTGTTTTTCAGTTTTCAGTCAAAAATTGTAAGTTTGGCAAGGTTTCTGACCAAAAAAACCAAAAAACAAAACAAAACAAAAAAATCAATGAAAGCTGACATTTTCTACAGAAATTTCATTAATTTGAAAACCCAATTTTCCATCAGAAAATAATCTTGACAGGAAGTTTTTGACCAGCTGTCATAAACAGATAGTTATGGGTTAATGCCTCTTTTACCTGTAAAGGGTTAAGAAGTTCACCTAGCCTAGCTGACACCTGACCAGAGGAACCAATGGGGGAACAAGTTGTTTCAAAAGAAAGGAGGGAAGTTTCCTTTGTTTAATCAGTTTTCAATTTCAGCCGGAATAAAAAAGATCAAGGAACCAGCCTCTTATCAGAGTAGTAAGTTTTAAAAAGGAATATATAGGTTTATGTTTATTTCTTTGTAACCTGTCTTGTGCAATGAGAGGAAGAATCAAACTGAGTATTTGGGTATTTTTTTGTGTGTGTAACTAAGTTTTTGCCCAGGGGAACATCCTCTGTGTTTGGAATCTGTTGCCTGTGAGAGTAGCTGGTATGCTAATCTCTCCCAGAGGGTTTTCTTTTACCTTTCTTTTCTTTAATTAAAAGCCTTTTTCTTAATACTTGATTGATTTTTTCCTTGTTTTAAGATCCAAGGGAGTTGGATCTGGATCCACCAGGAGTTGGTGGGAGAAAGGAGGGCAGATGGTTAATTTCTCCTTGTTTTAAGATCCAAGGGGTTTGGATCTGTGTTCACCAGGGAATTAGTGAAGAGTCTTTCAAGGCTACCCAGGGAAGGGAATTAGTGCTTGGGAGTGGTGGCAGCCAGACCAGATCTAAGCTGTTTTGAGCTTAGAGATTCTCATGCAGGTCCCCCACATCTGTACCCTAAAGTTCAGAGTGGGGAAGGAACCTTGACACCAGCCCTACTTAGTAGCTTCTAGGGTGATATTTATGTCAATTTTCAACAGAGCTCTGCACCCAACATGCTTAGTTCTTTTGAAAATCTGGCCATTTATTTTGCTGCCTCCAAAGGGGAACTAAGCTTTTTTTGAAAATCTGGCAAAGCACTTCTGAAAATTCTGGAAAATGGTGTTCCTGAGAGAGGCCGCAGGTAGGAGGTGATTAGCTGCTGGTTTGCCTAACCCTGCAAAGATCAGAACTTATCCTGAGCTACAGTATCTGTAATTACACTATACAGCATGTTGTGCATTAATATTCTGTTATTGATTTATACAACTGACTATAAAATTTAACCATCATCACCGATCAAAACAAACCAAGAAGGAAGCATCCCTGAGTAACTAAGGAGCAGATACTATTCTGTCCCAGTATTCCACACAACTTTTCATTTAGCCATCAGTATAAAGATGCCTAGTCTATAGGTCAGGGGGTGGGGAGGTAATAGGAGCCTATATTAGAAAAAGATCAAAAAATCAGGACTGTCCCTATAAAATCGGGACATCTAGTCACCCTAAGTCCACTCCTTTGGTTTCTACTCTCTCCAGAGTCCTTATTGCCAATCCTTCCCCTCGTGGTGTCTGTGGCAATGACTTCCAAATCTTGTTGCCCAAGAAGTCTTTGTTTTCTCAGATGCTACACAGTGCTGAAACCTGTGCTTCCAGACCACGCATCTTCTTCTCCATTGTGGCCACCAGTTTGCCCTTTATATACATGAAATATCTTCTGGTAGAAAGGAGAACATAGCACATCCAAGGTAGATCACAGAAGTTGAGCCATGGTTAAACTGAAAGAACCACACTCCCTTCTTTAAATGCCTCTTTTTGCTGCTCCTGTTTGCTTGTTCAAAAGTTTGCTTGGCAGCTGATTTATATACTAAGTCTCACTGCCTAATTCCTTACCCTTGCTAACAGGGAGGGATTAACCACTCAGAGATTTCAAACACTGGGTCCAATCAATGACCGAAGGGTTCCAGCCACACACATGATCCTGCTCTTACACTAGATTTATATCAGTGTATCTCCACTGGCTTCAGTGGAGTTATTTGAGATTTATAATGGTACAAGTTAGAGAAGAACCAGGCCTTTGTTTGGAATTCACACATAATTATTAATAAGGACAATATGTGGAAGGGGGCCCCTGAAAAGCACGAAGTCTCATTGCATTTCCTCACTGCAGTCCACTCTTTGTTTCAGACAAAGCACTAGGTTCTCAGTGGAACTACTCCTATTTATACCAGCTGAGAATCTGGGCCTAAGTATATTTTTGTCATCTTTCCAGCTAAAGTCACAAGAACAGAGGAATTGTTATTGCAAAACCAAGTCCTGTCTTTGATAGTACTCAGTTCCAGATGCTTCAGAGGACAGTGCAACAAACACAATAAAGGACAATTATGGAATGATACACCCACTCTGATGTGAATCTCTTGACTTTGCCTCGGAAAATTTTATGTCAGAGCGGCCATGGTATGTACATGTACCAGTTATACCTAGTATGAACCTTGCTAGGGATAAATGCTGTCAGGCAAGTTTCTACAAGCAGATTTTCAAAATCACTTTTCAGTGCTTTGAAAATAGGGCCTTTTTGGATGCATACAAGTGAACATTTGAAATGGACACTAAGGACTTGATCAAGGACCCACTGAAGACAGTGGACGTCTTTCCATTGGCTTGAATGAGCATTGAATGCCCTTGTTGGACAACATGCTAACATATTTTTGAAAATGTAGCCCAAAGAGTTCACTTCTTTCACTAGCATTTTATGATTAATGAAGTGGGATCATGTTTGCTACAGATACTTCTGAGTAAATTCCACAAATGACATGACTTTTCTGAAAAACATTTATTGCCATATCATCAGGGTTTTAAAATTAATCATAAATATAGATGATAGCACTTGGGAATGGGAAAAAACAGTATCTTTGTATTTGCTTTATGGATTATGTACTTTAAAATTGAATAAAGAAAGGAAAATTTATTTTGGGCTAGCACAATATGGTTTCTGTAATTAATCACCTCAAAGTCCTAGAACATGCAAAATGCATTCTCAGATGGCTCTATAACTGTCGATGAAGCAATATCATTACAAAAGAGTACAGTGAGGGCAATCCTATTGGAGATGGCCAAGATTGGCATAAACTTTATGTGTAATTGACTGGGCTTGGGCCAGGTCGATTTTGGCTTCTACAGTTGTGAACTCTGATGCGGAGCCCTGGCATTGGATAGTCCACTAGGGAGGAGGATATGGCAGTTAAAATGGTCTACAAACCTCAGCAGCGGAGATGGGGCTGTAGGGAGCCCCCTCAGCTCTAGAAGTATGCAGAGCTGCAAAGTTAAGTATTCTGCTCAAGGCAGCCAGGAGATGTGTGCATTAAAATATTAATAAATTAAGTTTCAACACACCCCTGTGAGATAGGTAAGTCACCCTATCCCCATAGTACGGAACCAAGGCATAGAAAGGTTAACGCCAAATATTTGTACTAATTTTGGGTGCCTCAGTAATTTAAAGCAACTGTTCCCCAGCTTGGGGTTTCAAATTTAGACCCCCAACCCTGAGCTGATTGCCCACTCTTCTCCTAAATGAACTTTCCTCCTGTCCTTAGAAGCAGCTGTTTTATGGCTACTCGCTGGAGTATCTGTGTAAGCCAGGTTTGGTTTTAGCCCACTGTGTTCCTGGGCCTAGGTAGTGCTGCACCCAGTCACAGAAACCTTCAGCAAAAGTGTTAATGTAAAGGCTATAGCAGCAGAACTGTCACTGTCTCTGAACGATTTAGGCCTAATGCTCTGCTTAATGCATTCGGATGGAGTAGTTGAAATTAGTCCACCTATTGTATCAAAAAGCAGAAGTGCCTTTCAACTGTAACAGGTTATAATGACTTCTTTTTGTTAGAACAGGGCACCTGCCTGAGCTACCATCACTTTCTTGAATGGCCCTGACTGACAGACCAAACACAGAAGATCTATAATGTATTTAGAGCAAGGTAAGATGGACACAGTCCAGCAAAGAAGTACTGTATCTGGGGAGGGAGAAGAGAAGGACTCAGGCTGGAGATTTTGAATATATAACTGCATGTGGCTTTACTATCTTTGTTCAAGAGTGTAAATGCTTGTGAATAAAACAGATTAGCAATGTAGTATTTTTAGGTCTCTGTCAGCTCATTTATCTCCCATCAATAAGCTCCATAAATGCCCCTCTTCTTTGTCTATTCTGAAGTTGGGACAATTCCTTATCCAATTGCGTGACCCAGGCAAAAGAAGTGTCATAAAGGGAAGTGTTCTGCTTGTCTTGTAATTCACAGTTATAGCTGCTGCCCATTATAAAAGGAGTCATAGCAAATTTTCAGCTCATGATTTATTCCATCCCAGTATTCCAGCGTTTTCTAGTAATTGGCTTCCAGGCAGTAGTCAGTGCAATCAGAATGTGTTTGATGGCACAATGGCTATCATATCTGGATGGTATGAGTAAATCTGTAGAAGAAGTCATCTAAAAAATGAGAGCTAAAATCCTTCTATAGCTATAGTCATTCCTGAGCATAGTTTGATTTCATGGTATTCTCCAAGAATGACCAATTAAAGATTTTTCTTACCATACTGAACTGAGTCAATTAAAGTTACTGTTGAACTTTATCACTTTCTAAAGAAACCAGATTAATTTCTTATTCATAGTGGCATTTTGGCATTATAGAAGCAGGGATCTTTTTTAATTAATACATAATGGATTTCTTTAAATAGTTATGACCTCTTTTGAGGTGCTTGCTAGCGTAGCAGGAGGCAAATGGTCTTCTCCATATCAAATAAAATGTTCTCTGGATCATTAGCCAATGAATCAGTCCCCGTTAAAGGATTGCAGTATGCTCCTATATGCTTATCTTAAAGTTAATCTGGAAGCTGCAGCAGTTATCAAACTGGCTAGCAATCTGCTCCTTAATATAGGTGCAGAGATGTCAGTGACACATGCTCACAGAAAGCTCCTGTATCTGCTGGTATGCTGAAGAATATACTTCAAGGATGTATTACTGATATATAAAGCCCTTAATAACCTAAGAGAAAGGTACTCTGAAGATCTTTCCTCTTATGTCCCGCCAAGGCAACTTAGCTTGGTTAGCTTGTCCTTCTTTACTATACCAACTCTCAACTTAGACTGGCCTAGACTCTGGGTTTTTGGTCTCATATTAGGGATGGGTAAACTGCAAAAGGTTTACAGCTCGGTTTTCTTTCTGAATAGACATTCAAAATTCTGGTTGCTTATTCAAACCACCACAATCTTTTCCAGCGCTGTGGCCCAGAAGTCCCACATGGAATCCTCCTCTTCATCCCAATAAACATTGAGATAATTCCTCTTCCCATCCATCCCAACAAGTCCCAACTCTCCTTCTCTGCTTGCAGGTCTTACTGGGAGAAGTCTACTATCCCAGTTCCATGGCGGGTCTCCCTTATGGTGGGGAGACCAGGTGGATATGGACACTCTTCTCCAGAGTTCTCAGAAAACAGCCAGCTTGCCTGCTCCCACTTGCATGTTCAGAGTGAAACATTATCATTCTGTCTCCTGCTGCTTTTGTGTGTTGCTGGCTGGCCTCTTTTCTTCTCACTGCTGCTCCAACCTATCATTGAGAAGTCAGACCCAGCATTTGGTTTCTGGGTTCATAAGAACAGCTATCCTGGGTCATACCAATGATCATCTAGCCAAATACGCTGTCTTCCAACAGTGGCCAATGCCAGATGCTTCATAGATATTGAACTGAACAGGACAGGTATCAAGGGATCCATTTCCTATTGTCCAGTCCCTGCTTTTGGTAGTCAGAAGCATACGGACACCCAGAGCATGAGGTTGCACCCCTGACCATCTTGGCTAATAGCATTGATGGACTTATCCTCCAGGAATTTATCTAATCCTTTTTTGGAACCCAGTTATACTTTTGGCCTTCACAACATCCCCTGACAATGAGTTCCACAGATTGACTGTGTGTTGTGTGAAGAAATACTTCCATTTGTTTGTTTTAAACCTGCCCTATTAATTTCATCAGGTGACTCCTGGTTCTTGTGTTATGCGAAGGGACAAATAGCAGTTCTCTTCACTTTATCTACTCTACTGCTTCTGTTTTAACTTTGCAGCTTTCTTTGTCTCAGAAGTCTGAAAGTACAAATGAGGTCTTTTTAAAAAAGGTGACCTGAATTCTGAGCTGAAATTTGGATGATTATTTATTTATCTAAAGTAATTAGCCTATCCCTGTTTATATCCTTATAGCTGCAGATGCAGGTGAAATACAAATTCACCTGATAGTGGAAGTCAAATGTCTATGGGCATGATCCTAAGCCCTTTGATATAAATGGGAGTCTTTCCAATGACTTTAAGGGTATGTCAACACTGAAATTAAATGCCCGCACCTGGCCCATATCAGCTGACTGGGGTTCACATGGCTCAGGCTGGGGTGCTGTTTAACTGCACTGGAGTTGTTTGGGCTTGGGCTGAAGACCAGGTTCTGGGACTCTCCCTTCTCATGGGGATCCAGATCCCAGGTTCCAGCCCAAGCCCCAATGTCTACACTGCAATAAACAGCCCACGATCCTTAGTCAGATGACAAGGGCCAGCTGCAGGTGTTAACTGCAATGTAATCATACCCTAAATAGGCCCGATACTTGGATCAATAAAACAGTAACAGGATGGAAAGGTGGTAAAGCCTGAGATTAGTGGGGAAAAAATGAGCCCAGAAATGTCCAGGGCATCTATGAATAAAGATGAGCTGTAGAATTGGGCCCAGCATATTCCAACATAGGCTGTCTATTGCACATACTGTAGATTCATTTTTAATTTCTACCTATTGAAGAGATTTCATAAAACACTAGTGGTGGAGCCACAAGGGAGTATTAAAAAGTTAATAACCCAGGAAATGAGAGAGATTGTCCATGATAATTGCATTGTTTGAATTCATCAACATTTTAAGGGCTTTTGTGTCTAAAAATAAAATTTTAAATAGCCTCAGCTACGTGTACATGTAAGAAATCATCACTAAAAACTACAGCCATGGATTTTTGCAGTTCCATACTTCCAAAATTATCCATTTAAACATGCTACATCAAGGGTATTTTATGTTTACATTTTCTCTAATAATAATAATAATTAATACGCCATTGTAAAAGCAGAACTTAAAGACAAAAATGATAGAAAATACTAATTGGATAGTGGATGAATTCTAGAACTCAGCAAATATTATACAATTTTTTTCATAAATATTTGCTCCTATTTTTAAATTGACTTACTTCTTTTAGGCTGTTCCTTTCTAAGATCTAGTTTACCTGGTTCATATCCTCAAGGAAACTGGATTTCAAAGGTGCCTAGAATCTGTATTACAGATTCACTTGGCATAGTATCCACACCAGAAATGTGGATACATAATACACAAACCACACCACACCATTGTACACAATCCACACCAGAAGTGTCGATACATAATACACAAACCCATGTGACTTTTCTGACCAACCACAACCAAATAGCAAACAGCAGAGAGCTATTCACTAACAATATGCAAAATGAAAGAAATTCTAAATCAAATGTAAAAGACTTTCAAATAAAGAATAAATCTGTGGGAATGGTGATATATTTATGCATTTTCCATGAGCAGAAATAGGATAAATTAATTGGATAAATTAATTATTGCAAATAATTCATTCAGGTCTAATGAATTCCAGTGATTTGGGATATCAATCTAGAGGCTTTGAAAATGTTTCCATACAAAATATTTCTCATTCAGATCTGTTTTCTTTTCAGTGTCCATGTATAAATTCCTATGATTGGCTTCTCTTGTAGTATATTAGAATAGACCTTTGATTTCATTCCCTCCACTGGACTATTAAAGAGGTCTCATCCATTAAGATCCAATGAGCATATCTCATACAAACAGTTTGTGGCAATTATAGGATAAGATAGGTGCTGCCTTGTATGTAAACATTGTTGGATATCAGTTGGTGCTTTCTATCTTTCTCTATTATGTTCATCAGTGATACCAACAATTATAGCTAAGCATCAAGAGGGAAGTAGATCAGTTAGCTGGTGTGTGGATCTCACAGTAAGTTTGATTCACATCCTGGCTCAATTTAAATCAATGGCAAGACTCTCCTTGATTTTAATGGAGCCAGTGTTTCTCCCATGGAATTCTGTTATCTTGTAATATAAATTGACTGTATAGCATGCAATGTATGATACGCCCCGATCTCCCTCAAAATGGTCCATATCACTATACTCCAGAGGAGTGAAGAGGAGATAATAATGGAGATTGATACATATATACTGAAAATAAAATGGTCCTCTGAATGACATGATAGAGAACATATTCACAAATATGTTTGTTCTAGCATTTTCACAACCTCTAGATTGAGGTACATCATTGTATATGTGTGTCGATATATCAGTGAGACCTCTGACTTGGGTAAAATTAGGCACATGCTTAATTACCTTGCTGAATTTGGGACATAATGTGGATCTTATCTACTACAATTGCTGTTCCTGATTTTTAAAATGAAATGGTTTGTTTCCCATTTTATTTTAATATGATACCTATTCCAGATTTTCCAGTCCCAATTCTGTTACATTTTTGTTTGTTTGCCCTAGTTCAAACTAACTAAACTGAAGGAAAAGGTACAACACACATACAGTAGGTTGATAAAGATCACAGAATTCATGTGCTGAAACTGAACTGAGTTTTTCCACTCACAGTGAAACAGGAATTATTAATCCCCTAAATTTCCCCATGGAGACCATACACAATCTGATCGCACTGTTGCTGCAGCTAGGGATGGTTCAGAAAATGCCACTGACAAGTACTATGGAAAGTGAGCTTAGACACTGAGCCTGCAATAATTCTTCAATACCTAAAGGGACAGAACTACTACAGTTTTGACAAGAGGAGAGCACAAGAAAAATAGGTGACATTTCCCTTCAATATTGTCCTGAAGGACTCCTAAAGTGCAGCCAATTTTGCTTCTTCATACACCTTGGCATGCTGTCAGCCAGCAGCATGAGGAGAAAATGATGAGTTCTGCTGTTTGATCAATCAGTGAGAGATTAGGTTGGCCCACCTTTATCCAAGCTATATGGCTTCTCCCAGCTGTTAATGACAGTTACCAGATACCTTATTGATGAGAGGGTCTTGGGCACTATTTGTGGATAGCTCAACTGATGGGCAAAATACAAAGTTTCCTTATAACAGACCTCCTCACCTTCAAGTCAAGAAATCTGAATAACATTTGTATCTATATTAATGATCCTCTTTGATTTTTGGAAAAACAAGTATTATTATTATTTATTCCTTGTTTTCTTTTACTCTTTTTAAAAAGGAAATTCAGTTTTGTAGTTAATGTAGACTAGACTTCCTTAACACAGTTATGAATAAGTAGAGAATAAAGAACGGCAGATTTTTGAATCTTACCAATGTGCAACATGGATTGTGATAGAATGGGGTTAATACTAATTGGTTGTTGAAGTAGAAGGAGTAACCTTACATTAGAACTGACTAGCAAATTTGTGGTTCCTGAGACAGTTCTGCAAGATTATCTGTGATATAGTGTATCTGCAACATTCAGGACAAATTCTGCACTGTATCAGAATATTCCTCAAAAGAATTGGATGCTACCCATCGGTGTACCTACTCTGCCCTGGCAGCGCAGTGGTTAACTGTGCATTGCAGGCTGAGGAAACCACATGCCTTCACCTCTACTGGGCATGCTCAGCCTGGAGGCAAGATATAAAAGGAATCAGCCCATCTCAGTCTGGGTGGGCTGCTGAAGGGAGAGGACATAGACTGTAGGTAGCCTCTAAATGACCCAACCCCAGAGCCAAGATAGGCAGAGCCCAAGCTGGACTCCATGCTACCTGAAAAACTCAGAAAAGAGACCCGTCATCAAGAGCTACACTGCCTGAGGATTCCAGAGACCCATGGGAACCATGGATCATTGCTGGAGAAGACAGGGTAGGAAGCAGCCTATGGGACTTAGACTTTGCTCCAGGGGGTGAACTGGGGAATCAGTCAGCATTTTTTGGGAGGATACCTGCTGACTTAGCGGCGAGTAACTCCACCACTGCCAGGGCTCTGGGCTGGGGCTCGGAGGAGCAGGGAGGGCCCGAGTCCCATTACCTGTGTGCCACACACCTCTGAGTGATGCCCCACTTCCCAAACAGGCCAACAGACCACACAATCCCACAGAGGTGTGCAACCTTATTGACTCTGGCCATTAGACCACACTGCCCTGTCTATAAGTGTTGCTTCATGATTCTGGCCATTAGGCCATGCTACCCTGAGCGGAAGGGTGACTTTATTGATTCTGGCCACTAGGCCATACTGCCATGTTTTATAGTAAGGGTCATCAGCATAGTTATTTGTATATGTTTTAGCAAAAACTTAAGCTCTTCAGGCACAATTTGGGATAGAATAGAGGCCTGGTCTACACTACGCGTTTATACTGATTTTAGCAGCATTAAACCGATTTAACGCTGCACCCATCCACACAACAAGGCCCTTTATATAGATATAAAGGGCTCTTTAAACCGGTTTCTGTACTCCTCCCCGACGAGAGGAGTAGCGCTGAAATCAGTATTACCATATCGGATTAGGGTTAGTGTGGCCGCAAATCGACGGCATTGGCCTCCGGGCGGTATCCCACAGTGCACCATTGTGACCGCTCTGGAAAGCAATCTGAACTCATATGTGCTGGCCAGGTAGACAGGAAAAGCCCCGCAAACTTTTGAATTGCATTTCCTGTTTGTCCAGCGTGGAGCTCTGATCAGCACGGGTGGCGATGCAGTCCCAAATCCAAAAAGAGCTCCAGCATGGACTGTACGGGAGATACTGCATCTGATCGCTGTATGGGGAGACAAATCTGTTTTATCAGAGCTCCGTTACAGAAGACGAAATGCCAAAGCATTTGAAAAAAATCTCCAGGCTATGATACAGAGACCACAGCACAGAGCTGTGTGAGAAGTGTAACAGAAAGCCAGAGAATCAAATGGATGCTCATGGAGGAAAGGGTGGGGGGACTGAGGACTCCAGCTAACCCATAGTTCCCGCAGTCTCAGAAAAGTATTTGCATTCTTGGCTGAGCTCCCAATGCCTCTAGCGTCAAACACATTGTCCGGGGTGGTTCAGGGTATATCTCGTCAATTTACTCCCCCTCCCCTTTCCAACCCCTTGAAAGAAAAGGGGAAAAAATCGTTTCTTGACTTTTTTTATATGTCACCCTATGTCTACTGCATGCTGCTGGTAGACACAGTGCTGGGGCACTGAACAGCAGCATCCTCTCCCCTCCCTTCCCCTGTAACAAACGGTACAGTGTAGTAGGACTGGTAGCCGTTCTCGTCATCAGCCTGTGAGTGCTCCTGGCTGGCCTCAGGTGAGGTCAGCCGGGGATGCCTGGGTAAAAATAGGAATGACTCCTGGTTATTCCAGGCAGATGGTACAGAATGGCTGGTAACCGTCCCCATCATAGCAACTGGGGGACTGAACTCCATCAGCCCCCCCCTCATGTCTAAAGAAAAGATTCTGTACTGCCTGGACTATCATAGCAGCTGGAGGCTGCCTCCCACTCATTTTATCTCACTAAAAAATCAGCATTTCTTATTCCTGCATTCCTTATTACTTCATCACACAAATGGGAGGACCCTGCAACAGTAGCCCAGAAGGTTTGGGGGAGGAGGGAAGCAACAGGTGGCGTTATTGCAGGGGCACCCCCTAGAATGGCATGCAGCTCATCATTTCTGTGGGATCTGACACAGAGCAGCTGTGCTCTCTGGTCCTCTGGTACGCTGATTCTCTAGTACACTTGCCCCATATTCTAGGCAGGACTGACTCTATTTTTAGATACAACATAAAGGAGGGAATGACCAGGGGGGTCATTCCCATTTTTGTCTTTGCACCCCCGGCCAACCTCAGCAAAGGTCAGCCAGGAGCACTCATGACAGCAGCAGATGGTACAGAACGACTGATAATCGTCATTTCATCGCCAATTTACAATGGCACAGCAGACGGTACAGAACAATTGGTAACCGTCTCTGCTACCTTGCAAAGGCAAATGAATGCTGCTGTGTAGCACTGTAGTACTGCCTCTGTCAGCGGCATCCAGTACACATATGGTGACAGTGACAAAAGGCAAAACGGGCTCCATGATTGCCATGCTATGGCGTCTGCCAGTGCAATCCAGGGAAAAAGGGCGTGAAATGATTGTCTGCCATTGTTTTCACAGAGGAAGAAATGAGTGATGACATTTACCCAGAATCACCCGCTACACTGTTTTTGCACCATCATGCATTGGGCTCTCAACCCAGTATTCCAATGGGCGAGGGAGACTGCAGGAACTATGGGATAGCTACGGGATAGCTACCCACAGTGCAACGCTCCAGAAATCGACGCTAGCTTTGGTACATGGACGCACACCACCGAATTATTGTGCTTTGTGTTGCCGCATGCACTCGACTTTATATAATCTGTTTTACAAAACCGGTTTATGTAAAATCGGAATAATCCTGTAGTGTAGACGTACCCTGAGTGTGGAGTCAGTTATATTCATTGAGTGAAAAGTGTTTTGAAATGCTCACATTTAGGGTGTGCTAAGAGTGAGGCCAATAGATTGATTCATAGTACATCTCTCCATTGATGCTGCTATGACAAGGAACCAGCAGCATCTACTCTTCTTTATTATTACTACAGTGCTGTGTTCATTTTTCATTTCTGGTAATGCCGAGGGTAACCACAAGTCCTGATATTTGTGCCAATTACCCTCCACCCCCATGATGAATTTTCACCCTTGCTATCTGGTCACCCTAGTAATGCCAATAATGTGTTACGACTCTGTGCAAACACAAAACAGGCCCCAGCCCCAGCCTTGGACACCTTACAATCTAAATTTAATTGCAGATCCCATTCTGAGAAAGGTAGTATTTAGGAACAGCTGTTAAACATACAATATATAGATTTTCATTGCTTTACTATTTCAGTATGCAACTGCTCTAAAGTTCTAAATACAAAGAGAAGACAAATAACTCGGGCCAGTATATAGATATAGATATTTTTAACTTTCCATTAGTCACCGAGAATTTCGACAATGGAAAAAAAAGTTGTGAATAAAGATTTTTCAAGAGAAAGTTCCTAGTTCTTCAGTTTTTTACCCAAGAGGGTTGTAGGCACATTGCTTGGTATCTCAGACTGAGCCCTAATGATCAGCCCATAATACTCCTGTTTTAATAGAACCCTGTCACTCCCATTCTTACCATCAAAGATTCCTATTGTTGCTATTGTTCTTTCAGCTGCAGAAATGGGGGGCCCTTGGTTTTCAATCAGTTCCACTCCTCAATAAGCCAGAGGCTTGTGCATCAAGTGTGAAATGATAAAAGCAACTGAAATAGCAATACTCTGGTTGCATGCTGTCCTAGGGCATCCTCCACTCACTAGAGGAATTTCAACTTGAGGTTGTGGGGAGAGGGAATATCAATCTCCTTTCCAAATCTATCACAAGCAAAAGTGGTATAAAAAGAGATACAGAACCAGGGGCATTTTCAACCAATTTCATTCAAAGCAGCCTGAGAACTTCTCTCCAAATATATTTGTGGACTGTAGAACAGCACAGGAAATATTCCCTACATTTTTGCAGCCAAGTTCATCTCTCATACAGGAAAAACAGAAAAGGTTACCAAGCCTTTGTAAAGAGCCTCATTGCCTGGGAATAAATAAATAACACTTTAGTTAAAGGCCACTCTGCAAGCATATCTGTTGTCAAGACTTTACTGCTAAAATCTTGAAAACCAATCAGTTGCTGAGATGGCAAGTAATTAAGGAACAAAGTGTGAAAGCCACAATGTCTGCCAAAAAGAAACTAACTAACAAAGAGCTGGAGCATTGGCATTGTTTGGATTAAAGCATAGATAGGGGAATTCATCCAAGGAAGAAGCATGTGATTCGCTTCAGATAAATCAGCTACTGATATAGAGATTTTTTTTCTATTTTCTCTCTCTAATTCTTGAAAAAACATGATAACATACAAAAAAGTACAATAGCTGAGTTACAATAGTATAGTCTTACGTGACTATTTTCTCTCCTTCCCTTTCTCTCTCTGCTTAGGAGTAAAGGAGTTTGTGCATTCGGCATTTTATTACAAGGAGTGCTTTATATAAGTGAGTTTATTACAGGATTGCATGGAGTTAGCAATAATAATTCTAAATAAAGGT
The DNA here is from genome assembly GCF_007399415.2 of Gopherus evgoodei. Classification (NCBI taxonomy): domain Eukaryota; kingdom Metazoa; phylum Chordata; order Testudines; family Testudinidae; genus Gopherus; species Gopherus evgoodei. The sequence continues at coordinate 256,821,385 of NC_044322.1, read as the reverse complement.
GCCTGATTATCATCCTCAGAAAGGTCCTACTAAGTGGAATCACAGCCTATTTTAAATAGGATGTGTTAATTAAAGAAAACAACTATAATCTACAGACAAGCTGATTTTCTCATAGCTTGAGTTCCAGCTCTGTCTCCCTATTTTACAAGGAAACACACTCTGTAAGTTTCATTGCGTTCCTACAATACCATCCAATTGTGGATGGAGGGGGCATATAGGTATGAATAAGGTTTGTGCATGTGAGTTGTATATTGGTGTTCAGAGACTATGGCCCGGTCTACCCTGGGGTGGGGGAGGAAATTGATCTAAGATACGCAACCTCAGCTATGAGAATAGCGTAGCTGAAGTCGACGTATCTTAGATCGACTTAGATTGACTTACTTCGCATCCTCGTGGCTCGGGATCGACGGCCGCCACTTCCCCATCGACTCCACTTCCACCTCTCACCCTGGTGGAGTTCTGGAGTCTACGGGGAGCGCGTTCGGGGATCGATGTATTGTGTCTAGACAAGATGTGATCGATCTATCGGGGATCAATGTATCACTATCTGCCGGATCGGTGGGTAGTGTAGACATACTATATGGTATGGGAGCCACATAATGACAGAGATAGATAAATAGGCAGAATGGGGGCATGGTACAGGGGACAGTACTTTGTCCTGCATGCTCCCTTGGGGCACCACAAAAGAATTGCAAACAGAGTACTACTCAAAGCAGCTCTGATATCTTTCATTTGTATACATCCCCATGTACCCAAAGACTCTTAGTAATATCAGGAGGGACATGTCGGACACTATGTCTTGCTCATGCCACAGAATTGGCCCACAGGAGCTCACATTCACAATACTTGTTACATATTGCCAACAGCAAAAGTATTTAATATCACCGTTTGACTGCGGTGCCATATGTGTAGTTACCTTTGGCAGCTACACTGATTAAAGGCACTGTGCCATATTTTCATTGGACAGTGTCAGTGTTTGTGACTATTTCTTCTCGTGCAGTTGATGGATCCATTGGTTCAGTTCCATCATTAGTACGGTTCCCAGATGATGTCATTATTGCCTCTTGTTATCATAAGAACTGCAGTAATAGAAAGACCAGTTTGGCAGTTCAGACCCAGCTCTTCATCATTACTATGGCCTAGGAAACTTTGAACCAAATATCCACCATAATCTCTGTACATTTAAGCATATTATAGCCTTTTCCACTATTGTAGGCCTTGTCTACACACAAACTTGCACCTGTTTCATTAAAACAGTGAAAACTAATGTATGACACTTTTATTAAAATGTGTGTGAGTAATAGATTTGTTGGTTTGCTAGCAATTCTAAAAATTCAGAGAAAAAATTTTTTGATTTCATCCAAAAGTTTGTGTGTGATAGATGCTTCAGTGAAATTAAAAGTAAAAAATAAATACATAAAAATTCTTTCTTATTGAATGAAATGTTTTGTTCAACCGAAAACTACATATTTTGTTTCAATTTTCAACATTTTTAATGCGTTTGAGTTCTTTTAAATAAAATTAAAGGAAATATTAAAACAAAAAGCTGTTTGAACCAAAACAAATCAAAATGTTTCTTGATGCAACACTTTCATCTTTTAATTTATTTTTTGGTATGAACAATTTGGTGAAACAAACAGTAGTTCACAAAACATTTTGGTCTCATTGAATTAAGATTTTTCACTGAAAAAGTTTTTGGGCAAAAAATTTCACCAAGCATTACTCTCATTCCTCTTTAAGAGTGGCTTATTTCAATACAGTTTAAGCCTGATCCTTAGCAATTTAAGTTAAGTAGAAATGAGTCTGGTTTAAACTGAAAAAAGAGGGTTCACACAGCCTTTTATACCTAAACCAGTTTGAATTAACACCTTAAGTGAAACTGGACTAACTGGAAAGGTGACAGGGGATGGATCACTGGATGATTACCTGGATCACTGGATGATGAGCACCTGGCATTGGCCACTGTCAGAAGTCAGGATTCCAGGCTGAGCAGCTCAATCATTATCACTAAGTCTTAAAAATGTGCTTTATCTGGTTTATTTTTTTTTTCTTTTCAGACAAAAGCTTTTATTACATGTCTTCTCATTGCAGCTGTTCAGTGGCATGCAGGAGGTGCTGGGAGGGAGGGAGAGGAGCAGGAAAGGGGCATGTTCGGAGGGGGGGCGGAAAGAGGCGGGGAAGAGGAGGGGCAGGGATGGAGCGGGGTCAGGAAGAGGTGGGGCGGGGCCTTCGCAAAGAGGTGAAGTGTGGGCAGGGCCTGGGGCTGAGAGGGGGTCTGTGTGTCTGTGAAAGATTTTAAATCAAAATGTGGGTCCTCGGGTTGCTAAAGTTTGAGAACCGCTGATCTATGCCATCCTGCTTTGGAGATGGATTGGTGTATAGCTAATATTTTCATGAAAAGGTTCTTTTCTTGAAATCAATAGGTGAAATCCTAAGTTCTTCTGGACACTGATTTCTTTAAACTTCTGAATGACCCAGTCCTATAGGGAAGATCCAGCCTCCACTTCAGATAACATTATTCAACAGATTACAACTTTTCCAATGATACTTTTCGAGGCACACTTTGTATAAGTTTTATCACTATTATGCCACATTGGTGACAACATTGGTTTAGATGGCCACCTTTCTTTTTACACAGTATCACAAGCAGCATGAGCTGATTGTCTCCTGACATCATTTCCATGATACCAAAAGCCATAGGTGGCAATTGGTCTTAGCCTGCCTCTACCCCTGGGAAGACTGTTGTCTTTGTGAGCCATAAAAAGTCTAATTTAGTTTTCTACATCCATTAAAAGCAGGAGGTATATTGCTGTATGAATATGGAGCATCCACTGCAACTACAAGCAGGAGGGTAATTTGTAACAGAATAGACCCTATAGCAGGGGGGGTGGAAAGGAAAGAAGACTTCCTGAAAATCAGCTAGTTTTTCAGGCAGATGAAAATGTAATGTAGCCTGTCATTGACTTGTCAAAACAAAACAAAAAAATCAATGGGGCAGAACAAGTTTCTAAATGGGAATTTAATGTAGGCAGTGAAACAATAACATCACTGTAAATATTTGTATTCAGCTAGAAATCAACAGCAACCTGCAACTGAATCAATATAGTGAAGTGTAATTTAGATGGGTATTATTCAGTATGAAGGACCAAACCCTGAGATGCACATAGGATCCTTACTCCTAGGTTCTTTACAGCCTCCATGGGCCTCCAGTCCCACCTGACAGCTCTGCCTTAAGAATGCCTTTTCCCTGTACACCTGCTGACATATCACAGTTAGGCAAAGTCATTAACTTGGCCTCTGAAAGAAGGGATAGGACTGGGGGTGGCCAACCAGCTCTACAGCCACTGCTTACAGCCAGCTGCCCATCAAGATTTGATGACAGCTCTGCAGGAGTGGTCCCCATAAAAATCTCAAATCACTGAAACCTACATTCCTTTTGCAGACCTAGTGAATGCTGCATTAATGCTGGTTATGCTACTGTTTCCCTTACAAACACCCCACTTTTACAAGTAACTTACATCTATGTAAATGTAACATTACTTACCTCACCATTTTCATCCCTTTTCAGTCAGACTCCTCCATTCATCTTTCTTCTGATCCCACTATACTTTACTTTCAACAGATGAACCTTCCTTCAGTACTGGAGAATACTTCTACCTCTCTTTGCAGACCATATCTTCCTCACTCAGTGTTAATGCATTCATATGAGAAATCTGAACAGACCTTTTTCTTTTTCCTTCTGTACAAGTTTTCCCTTTTTTATTACACTTTATATTAAAGGTACACCTGTGAAGAGTTTATAAAGAGTTAATAAGACTAACAGATATTTTAATACCTGTGTAATCAATTGTTATGTAGTCCAACAGGTCAACAGGCTGCTAAAAACTATCTATAACCCAGCCTACTGACTTGTTTACAATCATCTGTAACATATACTGCTTATATCTGTAACCATAAGAATATAAGAATGGCCATACTGGGTCAGACCAAAGGTCCACCCAGCCCACTATCCTGTCTACCAACAATGGCCAATGCCAGGTGCCCCAGAGGGAGTGAACCTAACAGGTAATTATCAAGTGATCTCTCTCCTGCCATCCATCTCCACCCTCAGACAAACAGAGGCTAGAGACACCATTCCTTACCCATCCTGGCTAACAGTCATTAATGGACTTAATCTCTATTAATTTCTCTAATTCTCTTTTAAACCCTGTTATAGTCCTAGCCTTCACAACCTCCTCAGGCAAAGAATTCCACAGGTTGACTGTGTGCTGTGTGAAGAAGAATTTCCTTTTATTTGTTTTAAACCTGCTGCCCGTTATTTTTATTTGGTGGCCCCTAGTTCTTATATTATGGGAAAAAGTAAGTAGCTTTTCCTTATTCACTTTATCCACACCACTCATGATTTTATGTACCTCTATCATATCCCCTCTTAGTCTCCTCTTTTCCAAGCTGAAAAGTCCTAGCCTCTTTAATCTCTCTTCATATGGGACCCCTTCCAAACTCCTAATCATTTTAGTTGCCCTTTTCTGAACTTTTTCTAATGCCAGTATATCTTTTTTGAGATGAGAAGACCACATCTGTACACAGTATTCAAGATGTGGATGTACCATGGATTTATATAGGGGCAATAAGATATTCTCCATCTTATTCTCTATCCCTTTTTTAATGATTCCTAACATCCTGTTTGTTTTCTTGACCTCCTCTGCACACTGCATGTACATCTTCAGAGAACTATCCAGGATGACGCCAAGATCTCTTTCCTGATTAGTTATAGCTAAATTAGCCCCCATCATATTGTATGTATAGTTAGGGTTATTTTTTCCAATATGCATTACTTTACATTTATCCACATTAAATTTCATTTGCCATTTTGTTGTCCAATCACTTAGTTTTCTGAGATCTTCTTGAAGTTCTTCACAGTCTGCTTTGGTCTTAACTATCTTGAGCAGTTTAGTATTGTCTGCAAGCTTTGCCACCTCACTGTTTACCCCTTTCTCCAGATCATTTATGAATAAGTTGAATAAGACTGGTCCGAGGACTGACCCTTGCGGAACACCACTACTTACCCCTCTCCATTCTGAAAATTTACCATTTATTCCTACCCTTTGTTCCCTGTCTTTTAACTAATTCTCAATTCATGAAAGGATCTTCCCTCTTTTCCCATGACAACTTAATTTACATAAGAGCCTTTGGTGAGGGACCTTGTCAAAGGCTTTCTGGAAATCTAAGTACACTATGTCCACTGGATCCCCCTTGTCCACATGTTTGTTGACCCCTTCAAAGAATTCTAATAGATTAGTAAGACATGATTTCCCTTTACAGAAACCATGTTGACTTTTGGCCAACAAGTTATGTTCTTCTATGTGTCTGACAATTTTATTCTATATTTTTGTTTCAACTAATTTGCCTGGTATTGATGTTAGACTTACCTGTCTGTAATTGATGGGATCATCTCTAGAGCCCTTTTTAAATATTGGCGTTACATTAGCTATCTTCCAGTCATTGGGTACAGAAGCTGATTTAAAGAACAGATTACGAACCATAGTTAATAGTTTCACAATTTCACATTTGAGTTCTTTCAGAACTCTTGGGTGAATGCCGTCTGGTTCCAGTGACTTGTTACTGTTAAGTTTATCAGTTAATTGCAAAACCTCCTCTAGTGACACTTCAATCTGAGACAATTCCTCAGATTTGTCACCTACAAAGGACGGCTCAGGTTTGGGACTCTCCCTAACAACCTCAGCCATGAAGACTGAAGCAAAGAATCCATTTAATTTCTCCGCAATGACTTTATTGTTTTTAAGTGCTCCTTTTGCATCTCGATTGTCCAGGGGCCCCACTGGTTGTTTAGCAGGCTTGCTGCTTCTGATGTACTTAAAAAACATGTTGTTTTTACCTTTTGAGTTTTTGAATAGCTGGTCTTCAAACTCCTTTTTGGCATTTCTTATTATCTTTTTACACTTAATATGGCAGTGTTTATGCTCCTTTCCATTTACCTCACTAGGATTTGACTTCTACTTTTTAAAATAAGACTTTTATTCTCTTACTGCTTCTTTTACATGGTTGTTAAGCCACGGTGACTCTTTTTAAGTTCTTTTACTTTGTTTTTTAATTTGGGGTATACATTTAAGTTGCGCCTTTATTATGGTATCTTTGAAAAGTGTCCATGCAGCTTGCAGGGATTTCACTCTAGTCACCTTTTAATTTCTGTGTAACTAACTTCCTCATTTTTGCATAGTTCCCCTTTCTGAAATTAAACACCACAGTGTTGGGCTGTTGAGGTGTTCTTTCCACCACAGGAATGTTAAATGTTGTTATAATGTGGTCACTATATCCAAGTGGTTCTGTTATAGTTACCTCTTGAACTAGACCCTGCACTCCACTCAGGACTAAATCAAGAATTGCCTCTCCCCTTGTGGGTTCCTGTACCAGCTGCTCCAAGAAGCAGTCATTTCAAGTATCGAGAAATTTTGTCTCTGCATTTCATCCTGAGGTGACATGTGTAACCCTTCTGCCCATCTGAGTTAGTAGCAACAAGGACCGGGTTCAGTATCTAGGGGTTCCGTTTCAATAACACGATGCAAAACTGGCTTGAGCCCCCACCCAGTGACCTGGGAAAATTACATACCACCACCACCCCCGGCACCTCTAAGAGGCAATACTTCCCCTCTCACAAGCATGGAGTCTGAATGTAGCAAAATCCTTTTAATAAAGGAGGGAAACAATGCAGCATTATGTTGGAGAAACACCAGAAACAGGATTCATAACACAAACCATGAGCAAAAGACCCACTGCCAAGTAAGTGTGGCAGTGTCCTTTTCCCCTCAGGGTCTTAAGTCCAGCAACCCAAAAAATCACCCAAAGTCCCAAAAGTCCAACAACCCAAAAGGCTTTGTCCTTGGTCAGTGCAGCCGCAGAGTTCAAAAGTTTATCTGCAGAGTTTTACCTCCCAGCCTGGGTGGGGGGAGGTGTGGGGGTGTTAAGGGGCACCTTACATGGTTCGAGGCCAATTGCCCCACCTCTTCATGGGGTTTTGCTGCAGCCTTCACCACCAACCACTCCACTCCACCAGCTGTCCTGTGAGCTGCTCCAGCTGTTCCGTGAACTGCTCCACTCCACCAGCCACTCCACTCTACCAGCCATCCCATGAGCTACTCCAGTCATCCCGCAAACTGATCTGCCAGCTGTTCAGCAACATATCTTCAGCCCCCACCCAGCACTCAGTGATTTCAGCTCTTAGTAATTTTAGCTCTTTAGTGATTTCAACTTGTAGTAGAGGAGCATCAATGCTGGTGCACCATTGGCGCAAGTGAATTCAGCTCAGCAGCCTGTAACTAGACTCCTAATGGAATCAAAATTAGCTCTGATATTCCACAGTGGAGAAAGGAGGTGCAATTGGTGTTTCAGACCCTCAAAGGTGACCCATTGCATCAGGTACAAATGCCTGTCCCCAGCCCCTCTCAATTCACTAGGTTTTGGAACCCATGTCCCTTGTCTAAGCGAGTGCTACTTAGTTGATGATGAGTCCCTCTGTCATAAAACAGTTCCACTGTTGATTCACATAATCAGGGTAACAATACTTTATTCTTCCTGCCCCAATAACAGAGAAACCATTTGGGCTGTTGTGGGCTCATGCTAGGCAGGGTGGGTGTGCCTATGTAAACAAGATAAGTCCCTGAAGTTCACCACCAGATGTCAGGGTAGAGCTCATCCTGACTCTGCTTACACATGTACCTAGTCAATATGGGGATAAATGAAATCCCCCACTATTATTGAGTACTTTATTTTGATAACCTCTCCAATCTCCCTTAGCATTTCATTGTCACTATCACTGTCCTTGTCAGGTGGTCGATAATAGATCCGTACCGTTATATTCTTATTAGAGCATAGAATTACTATCCATAGAGATTCTATGGAACATGTGGATTCATTTAAGATTTTTATTTCATTTGATTCTACATTTTCTTTCACATATAGTGCCTTCCCCCCGCTCCCCCCCACACACGACCTGTTCTGGCCTTCCGATATATTTTGTACCCTGCAATGATTGTGCCCCATTGATTGTCTCCACTACACCAGGTTTCTATGAAGCCTATTATATCAATATCCTCCTTTAAGACAAGGCGCTCTAGTTCACCCATCTTATTATTTAGACTTCTAGCATTTGTGTACAAGCACTTTAAAAACTTGTCACTGTTTATTTGTCTGCCCTTTTCTGATGTGTCAGATTCTTTATGTGAATGTTTCTTGTTTGATATGGCCCATATTTTATCCTCTTCCATTCTCTCCTCCTGACTAGAACATAGAGAATGTTTATCAATAGACTCTCTGCTAAGAGAAATCTCTGTCCAATCCACATGCTCTGCTGCACAGTCTGCTTTCCCCCATCTCTTGGTTAAAAAACTGCTCTGCAACCTTTTTAATGTTAAGTGCCACCAGTATGGATCCACTTTGATTTAGGTGGAGTCCATCATTCTTGTATAGGCTTCCCCATCCCAAAAGTTTCTCCAGTTCCTAATAAATCTAAACCCCTCCTCTCTACACCATCGTCTCATCCATGCATTGAGACTCTGAATTTCTGCCTGCCTACTTGGCCCTGCGCGTGGAAGAGTCTCTTTCCTAGCACCCTGAATTGGGCCTCCAGGACGTCTCTTCTATCCTTCCCTATGTCATTGGTACCTACATGTACCATGATCACTGGTGCCTCCACAGCACTACACATAAATCTATCTAGATGCCTCAAGACAGCTGCATCTCTAGGGGGGAGGGATAGCTCAGTGGTTTGAGCATTGGTCTGCTAAATTCAGGCTTGCAAGCTCAATCCTTGAGAGGACCACTTAGGGATCTGGGGCAAAATCAGTACTTGGTCCTGCTAGTGAAGGCAGGGGGTTGGACTCAATGACCTTTCAAGGTCTCTTCCAGTTTTAGGAGATAGGATATCTCCATTAATTTATTTTAATTTTATTTATTTATTTAACCTTTGCACCAGAAGGCAAGTCACCATATGGTTCTCCCAATCATCACAAACCCAGTTATTTATGTTTGAATAAAATCCTCCTAGCTTTTATTCTTTATTGATTAACCTTTTATAAACTCATTATAAACTTATCCTTAATTTAACATATAAGCACTTAATTAATGACATTTACAAATATCTTGATTTAATAATGGAAAAGCCATTTCAAATTAATACTCAATATGTGACTGTAACGAGGTGGTGTGGCTCCCCTCCTCATCCGGGAGGGTCGAGCCCCATCACTCACCCATAGGGGCGGGCCACTAAGTGGAAGTCCCGCCCCTCAAAGAGTCAAGCGGCGACCCGGAAGGATAAAAGCCGGTCCTCGGCCCTCAGCCCTCAGTTGAGCCCCAGCCATCGTTAGGAGCAGACCTGTCAGCGGGAACTCCTGACTGGGAAGCTGCTGAGGCCACAGGCCATTGTCCGGACTGGCCGGGGCTTCCCTACGCTCACTATAACGAGGACCGGCCAGAGCTTCCCCGTGCTTGCTACAACGAGCAGCAGCCAGAACCGCCCCGCCCCGCCCCGCCCCGCCCCGCCCCTGCTGCGGCCCTAAGGACACCCTGGAACAGGCCTGGCCAGACTTCCCGGAGGAGCTGCCGGACTTGCCGCCCAGCCCTGGCAGTGAGGAGCCTCCGTGGTGGGACGTCCCCAAAGCGGGTCCCATGAACCAGGTAGGCTCGGAGGGGGATACTGGAAGTAGCCTGGGGGCAGCCGACCCGAGTCAGGCTGCAGATTTCCCGGTACCCATGGCAGTGTGTTGCGGTCAGGATCCCCACTGACCACCTGCAGCAGTGATCACCACTTCGAAGGCCCCGGGCTGGAACGCAGTGGAGTGGGTGGGCCTGCGTTCCCCCTGCCACCCGTCCATGGGTGGCAGAATCCCCCTCCCCCCGGCCTGAAGAGGCAAGCTAAACTGAGATAACTGTGTGTTGGTGCTCCGCCCGAACCAAGGCTGTGCCCCCTTCGACTGTGCCACTGCTCGGTCCCGTCCCAAAGGGCCCGAGCGACCTACACCCTTGACAGCCCATCCCTGAACCAGGAGGGCTGGAGCCAAGATAACTGTGTGTTGTTGCCCCGCCCGAACCAAGGGCTGGGCCCCCTTTTGACTGTGCCGCCACCCGGTTCTATCCCCAGGGACCGAGCCACCCGGACAGTGGGCTACAGTTCCAAGGACCTAGACCCTCAGACGACAGGTCGAGGCCGATGTGGCTCCCCTCCTCATCCTGAAGGGTCGAGCCCCGGCAACGCCCCAGCTTACAGTGACAAATATGCAGCTGTCAGATGTTTGACACCTGGAAGATTGCGGGGGGGGGGGATGGTGGCAAAAGTGCCTGTTCTGCTCTATGATCCCTCAAGAGTCATGTATTAAAAATGTAAATACTTCAGTTTCCATGATCAATAATTTCAAATTATAATTAAAACAATTTTAAGCACAGCTATCACTACAGCTCCATCTAGAATGTTTTTAACCGTTTTGGATGGAATTAAAACAAATAACGCAGACCATGCTATCCAAGAGATCCATCAATTTTCTACTCCACAATTGTGAAGTGTCACTTTTATGCCACATATCTATTTCCCACTGATGCGCTTTATGTAAAGCATTTTCTCCAAGGCAACTAGTGTTCTCATGTCCCATGTGTACTTTATGCACTTATTCATGATTCCAAAATTAAACTCTGATGCTGCCAGCAGGTGTACTAAAAGCAGGGTTTTTATTATGCTCCCTCACTTAACCACATACACAACATAAATGTATTAGACCCAGCTGGATTGTTCCTATTGTCATTTCAGAGAAAGAAGCAAAATTTTGACGATAATTAGCACATGTAGTACAATGCTTTAAAATCTTTCAGCCATTTAACCTTCTTACTTAATTCACAAATATCTGACTCAGATGAAGCCCAATTAAAGAGCTACTGACTGAGTCCAGTAAGGTACACAGTGTAACTGTGTGTGCTGTGTGCAGTTGCGCTTCACATTGAAGTAAATATGATGAATGCCACCAATGCCCCATGGGCCAAACTTTCAGCTGAGTGTGTACCAGACCTTGACTTGTATGAGTGTCAAAGTGCATGCAAATATACACATACTTCTACCTGCTAAAAATGGGTATTTTATACCCATTTTGCACAGGTCTTTCCCTGGCCCACTGATTACTCCAGTGTGGATAAATACTTAAACAATCACTGGGTACATGAGAGAGAAAGAATGGGAATGACTCTCTAGTCCAGTGGTTAGGGCCCTCACCACCTTACGTCTAGTTCCCCTGCTTGAATCACTCTTTCTTTCTCTATCCAGAGTGCCACAGCTTTAACAGGAGAGCCTGAGGGAGCCCCACATCAGAATATTTCATTTTCCACTGGTTAGAGCACTCTCCTGACAGGATTTGAAGAGGAGTCTCTAACGTTTCTCCCTTCTGGAAGAGATGAAGGAATTATACCTTTTTTTTTCCACATCCCAGCTGAGTGCTCAAGCCTATAAGGTGAGCAGCGCAACCACCTCCTCTGGCCATTTTGTGTGGAGCGAGGCAGGCATCTAACTCATTCCCTCAAAAAATGGCTTAAGCACTTACGCTGCATGACTCTAGGAGGCAGATTCTCATTCATGGATTGCTAAGCTAACACAGGTGCCTCCCTGAAGCCTAGATGTAGGTATCTATCTCTGAGAGAGGTTCAAGGCTAAGCACACACCTCTCTCCTTTGTATCTCCCATTGCCTAGTTTAGACAGGGAGCCACCTACAGTGCTGGCTTTTGTGGATGACATACTTAGGTGCCAGTCTCTCCCCATTCATTGCATCAGGAGCCTAAGCACCTAACTCAGCTTTGTGGATCACAGTGTAATCCCTGTGATTTTCTAGATGCCTAAAAGTTATGTGTTGCAATTCTCACTATTACAATGTATAAGTCCCATTCTGGAGCCCACCCCCTCAGTGATGACACAAGTTGTAAGACAGTGAAGAACCATGACCCAATTCACAAAATACAGAAATCCCTGTTTATTTCCAAAAGGGAATGATAGAATAATTGAAAACACTAAAGACAATCACAATCCCAATTCCAACCCCCTGGAATTTTGGAGGGAGGAAGAAAGAATCAAGTCTTTTGTATTTATCCTTCACAGTAGTGATGTAATGCTCGGTGAGGATTCTGCTACTGGATTTTTATTTTCCTTTTTTCTATTTTTTTTAAAGTCTCCAGCAAGAGAGGAGCAACGTATCACACTGCCAGACTTAGCAAGCAGAAGTTGCAGTACAATACACCAGAATGACAGTTAATTAGGAGCCATATATTGAAATCTGCCTTAATACCATGCTATGAAGACTATCTTCTGTGTGCAAATCGGTTTAATTAGTGCCACAGTCTTAAATGATTATGAAGGAGAATAACAATAAATAAGTGTAGGTTTACCTACAGAATAACAGCAAATCATAATTAAAACAAACTTCCCCGAGGGACAGAAACATAGAGAAAGATATTGCCTTTAAAACACTTGCATTGTAAACCAGGACTGCATGTCATCCCTTGTCAATAATTCACCTTATTCTCTCTTCTCTGTGTACCACCCTTGTTCTTATAAAACACTACAGAGAGTTTATGGTGGGATGCACAAACATCTGGTGCTTGGCTGGCCTGGTTCTGGCTTGCATGCTAAGGGTCTAACTGATTGCCATATGTGGAGTTGGGAAACACTTTTCCACCAGGTCAGATTGGCAGGGACCTCGGGGATTTTTCCACCTTCCTCTGCAGCATGGAGTGGGAGTCACTTGCCAGGATCATCTGGGTATATCTCACTTAATCAAATTCCCTGCCATTGCAGGGGCCTGGGCTATTGATGCATCTTCGTCCCTCCAGTTCTCCACCTGTGGCACATAATATTTTAGTCTCCTGAGAGCTGTAATACCTTGATCTAAATTAACTCAGCATGAAGGTGCTGATGGTATTGGTGGCTTGTGACATATAGGAGATCAGGGCTGCAATCAACTGGGCCAGAAGGGGTTAATGAGATTTTTGTGGAAGTAAACAGCCTCATCCTGCTATTCCTGCAGAAATTGTCAAGCCTGGATGGAGGAGGTAAAAGGGCTGAACGTGGGTCAAGTGGGGGTTGTCCGGGAAGCAAAGTAGATGGCTAGTTCTCACTCAATAAGCATCAGCTGAGCTGGATGTTTAGCACACAGAGCCTTGCTCAGTGAAAGTAAGGCCTGTAATAGGGAACCTAAGGCAACTGTGAAGGAAAGCTAGGGAAGTGAGTCTGATCAGGGCTTTCTGTGCTGGCATAGAAGCCTTCAGGGAGATTCCTGTAAGATGTGGAACTGCCCTGTGTGGGGAGTGGAAAAAAACTCTCCTGCTGCAGAACTAGCTGGATGGCCAAAAGTGCTAAGGAGCTTTGCTATGGACCTGTACAAAAGGTCTAGAGAGAGTGATGCTAATACACAGTGAATCTGGGGAAGAGTCTTTAAGAAGGCCAAATACAGGGCAAGGTACAACGTGATCCAGGGAGGCAGCAAGGGGTCTTTGTAGACAAGCCTTGAGTGCTTATTAAAGGATCCCTGAGCTGCAACCCAGTGGAGGGGATGTGTCTGGGTTCCGCTACTAGGCTGCTGGAGCAGAAACTCTGTGACTAGGAGTAAGGACTACTGGAACTCACCCTTCTCCCCACCCTTAAATATCAGGGGCAAGGATTAGGGAGTCTGGAGTTGGATCAAAGGCCCAAAGGGAAGTCAATGGATTATTATTTGTTGGACTAATAAATTACTCTGGAAGGGGTGGAATTATGTGTCACCTAGCTGGAGGATCAAGTTGCAAGAAGCTGACCGCTACAGGCTCACAGCAGCTGTCAACAGGGGGTGCCAAAGACTGAGAGCCTGCTCTCCAATGCCCAGCCACAAGAGGTGCACCTGCTGGTAAGTTCCATGCCTAAAGAATTTTTTAATAACTATGGACCAACCACAGTTTATCTTCAGGGGGGAAAAAGAGAGAGAAATTGTGTGTTTGAATAAATTTGCATGAGGGAAAAATTTGTCACCTTAGGTTTGATACCCCACTGTCTTATACTAGTTGTATCTTCACTGAGATCATGGAGTAATATGGAAAGTGTCCTAGAGGTTTTTCTGTTTTGTTTTTGTTATAAAGATCAATACTAAGGGGAAACCGTAATTCCATACTGGAAATGGTGGTGTGTAAAAATGATCTAAGTCCAGTAATCCTCCTTAGTCAGAACATTCACATTTATCTATAAGGTGATTAGCTCACTAAAGAGAGACATGTCTGCAGTTTGTTATCTACTTAGAGCCAGATTCTGGCTCCCTTGCTCATATGGAGAAGCACCTTACTATGCAGCTAGTCCCATTAATTTCAACAAGACTAAACACAGAGTGACGGTGGCAAGATCTGGCTGTTGTCCTCTTTAAATGCCACTTTTCATATTAATATTGGTAACAAAAGGTTAGGTTTTGATACCCCTACTTGTAGTGTAAAGTGCTACTCATTACAAGTAATTCTATGACTTCAGTGGGGCTACTTGCACCATAAGGTACTAGTTAATGAGTAAGGTTATCTGAACCTGGCTTGTAATAAAAAAGACTAATTGTAGAGATAGCATATGTCAGACCTCAGAAGGAAATGTGATACTACCATGTGTAGATATACCTGAGGTAGCTTAGATCTAAATATTCATGAGTTGGTTTGCTTTGCTTTGCTTTGTTCCATTCCCCCACAACTGAGGAAAAGCTACTGCTATAGAATTTCACGTTGTGCCAATAATCTGACTAGTTCTAATCTTTGGAATAACACCAACACAGTTTTTTTGAACCGGCCTCATTATGACAAATTGGGGAAAGAAACTTCTGGTGAATCAATTGGATCAGAGGAAAAATGCTCAGGCCACGGACCCTTAATAGGTCCCTCCATGGATTACATTACAGAGGAGTCTGAGGAATGTCAACTGCATTGTTTTTGGCAGGCCAAGTTCAAAGCACAAATATTGCACCTTTGGTTCCTTCCTGTCTCTAGTTTTTCAAGTAGAGGAGTAGCCAGGGTTTTGTATTGCAGCTTTATTGTAAATCAAGAGAAGTATTAAGAATTTAAGAAATATAAAGTTTGGCTACCATTTGACTATTCCTTTTTTGTGGCTAAGGTTTGCAGAATCCTTTTATGTTTCTTGACTGTGAGCTCATTACTGTGTATGTTTTGGATGAAATATTTAGGCAAGGCATAATGTTGCAACTGAGAAGTATCAAGTATTTAACAGTAGAGAGTTGAGTGGAGAGAAGAAAGTGTTTGGATCAAAAGTTAATCCCAGTGATGTTGCAAAACTTAATACTTTGAAACTATTTCAAAAAAATGTATTCTTTTGGTAGTTACTGTCTTGTATCTAGACTATATCTCCTGAAAAGAGCAAAATATATGGATGCAATTGTCATAGCATTCCTTCCCAGTTCTGGACCTTAGCGTCCAAAATATGGGTACTAGCATGAATTTCCCTAAGCTTAATTACCAGCTTAGATCTGATAGGCTGCCACCACCCAAAAATATAGTGTTTTGGGGCACTCTGACCTCCCCAACCTTCCTTGGGTTCTTAAAACAAGGAGAAATAACCCATTCCCCCACCTTCCCCCTCTCAGAACTTCCCTCCCTGGGCTATCCTGAGATACTAATCTAACCTCTTAAATCACCATACAGAGAAGCATCTCCCTTCCCTTCCACAAAGAGGCAAACAGACTCAAGGAAAACAGAGAGAGATTTTATCACTCCCTCCTCCCGTCTCTCCCATCCGTCCTGGTGAGTTATCCCAATCCCCTGGGATAAAACAAGGGAAACAAGAAAAAAAAAATCAGTCAGGTTCTCTAAAAAGAAATCTTTTAATAAAAGAAAGAAAAAGTAAAGAATTATCTCTGTAACTTCAAGATGTCAATATACAGGGTCCTATAGCTTACAGATACCAGAGAGAGACTTTCCCCTCCAGTACCAATACAAATCAAAATATTCCCAGCAACTACACATATAAAAGTTAACCAGCTAGATCCACAATTGCAAATAGAGTAAAACAATTAAAAAAACCTAAACCACCTGGTTTTTACTCACTACTTGAAAAGAGACTTAGAGAGCCTGTAGTAATGTCTGGTCTCTCTCAGACCCTCCGAGAGAAGAACAAAGAACTCACACCCAAACTTCCCTCCACCCGAATTTAAAAGTATCTTGTCTTCTGATTGGTCTTCTGGTGAGGTGTCCAGTTTCCTGCTTGTAACCCTTTACAAGTATAAGAGACATTAA
Source organism: Gopherus evgoodei (assembly GCF_007399415.2). Taxonomy (NCBI): domain Eukaryota; kingdom Metazoa; phylum Chordata; order Testudines; family Testudinidae; genus Gopherus; species Gopherus evgoodei. The sequence continues at coordinate 256,805,094 of NC_044322.1, read as the reverse complement.
CCCTTAACACTCTGTTTATGACAGCAATGCAGGTTCAAAAGTATCTCAATATCCTTTTTTCTCTATTACTTTAGTATTCTATTATCCAGCTCACACTATGAGCCCTGCCATTAAATACCACGAATGTCACCAAGAGCTTGAATGTTTTACAGTTACCTCTACATTTTTCTGTATACCAAATGAGATTTTTTCTTTTAAAAAATAATTTGTATGAGTAAAAGCAGCAAAGAGTCCTGTGGCACCTTATAGACCAACAGATGTATTGGAGCATGAGCTTTCGTGGGTGAATACCCACTTTGTCGGATGCATGTGTTGGAAATTTCCAGAGGCAGGTATAAACATGCAAGCAAGAATCAGGCTAGAGATAATGAGGTTAGTTCAATCAGGGAGCATGAGGTCCTCTTCTAGCAGCTGAGGTGTGATGAGTGTGTATGAGTGTTTACTTCACCCACCTTATCTCTCTAATGGTTAATATCTTTTATTGGACCAACTTCAGTTGGTAAGAGATGCAAGCTTCTGAGTTTACAGAGCTCTTCTTCAGGTCTTCAGGAAACAGAAGGTGATCCAGTAAAAGATCCCACCCACCTTGTTTCTCTAATATCCTGGGACAGACACAGCTACCACACTGCACACAACAATGTTCACCCCTTAGTCAATCATGAAGTATTTATTATTTGTAACTCCTTGATTAATCACTTCTGAGCTGGTAACGTGCTCAATTTTCTACAAGGCACATCATGCAAAGACTGAGTTCCTGCACCAAAAAAACTTAGGCCCAGATCCTCCAAGGTAATTGGGTTCCTAACTTTCATTGAAATCAATGGGAGTTAGATGCCTAAATAACTGGTGGCTCGGGACCCTATAGTCTAAGCAAGAGAGAGTATATAGGGAAGGGGACACTGTGATGCCCAGAGAAGAATAACTTGGAGGTTTGAAATATTTCTAGAATTATTAGTGTCATAAACAGATGGTTAGGGGTTAATGCCTCTTTTACCTGTAAAAGGTTAAGAAATTCACCTAGCCCAGCTAACACCTGACCAGAGGAACCAATGCGGGGAACAAGATGTTTCAAAAGGAAGGAGGGAAGTTTTTCCTTTGAGAGTTTCAGTTTCAGCTGGAGTGAAAAAGATCAAGGAGCCAGCCTCTTATCAGAGTAGTAAGTTTTAGAAAGGAATAAATAGGTTTGTTTATTTCTTTGTAACCTGTCTTATGCAATTAGAGGTAGAATCAAATTGGGTATTTGGGTATTTTTTTATGTAACTAAATTGAGCCCAGGGGAACATCCTCTGTGTTTTGAATCTATTGTCTGTGAGAGTAGCTGATATGCTAATCTCTCCCAGAGAGTTTTCTTTTACTTTCTTTTCTTTAATTAAAAGCCTTTTTCTTAATACCTGATTGATTTTTCCTTGTTCTTAGATCCAAGGGGTTTGGATCTGTGTTCACCAGGGAATTGGTGAAGTTCCTCAAAACTACCCAGGGAAAAAAAATAGTGCTTGGGGGATGGTGGCAGCGATACCAGATCTAAGCTGGTAATTATGCTTAGAAGTGTCCATGCCAGTCCCCACATCTGTACCCTAAAGTTCAGAGTGGGGAAGGAACCTTGACAATTAGGATTAACTTTTCCCGTAATTATGAAAAGGTGAGGTGTTAAGTCCTCAACGGGAAAAAAAGAATGGACTGGCATTGAGAGGGAATGCCCTACATGGGACTGTGGAGAGAGAAATTGTGAGTGAAGAAGCAGCAAACAAATGAGACATTGCTTCTGATATCCGTGCAGTTTTGTTCATATAAATTGCTCTGTATCTCACTTTTTGTGCAGATACCTACATCTGCTGTCTTTTTTTTTCCCCTTTTTTTTTCTGGTAGGTCCTGCTTCTGCCCTCTCCCACTCCTCAAGAGATCTGTCACTGCCTCATAACATCTTTCCCCATACCCTTTCTCTGGGTTAAATCACCCACTCATACAATTATCTCTGTGCTGATGACTCTCATTTACCTTTCCACTCTGCTCTGTCTCCATCCAATCCCTATATATCTCAGCCTATGTCTAGGATATCTCCTCCTGAAAACTCATTGTCAGCTGATTAATACGTCCAAAATGGAATTTTGTTTTTCCTGCCAATATTAACGTGGTGCTATTGTCGCCCATCATTCTGGCCTGTAACTGGGGTCCTCTTTGACTCCAGCCACTTCCTCCCCACACATCTCAATGACATGTCCAAATCCTGCTATTTTTTTCCTACATAAGTTCAGACCTTTTGAATTGTTCTGTCTTAGACTCATAGGTCAGAAGGGACCAATATGATCATCTAGTCTGACCTCCTGCACAAGGCAGGCCACAGAACCCTACCCATCCACTTTTATACAACCCCTAATCCAGGACTGAGTTATTGAAATCCTCAAAACTGGTTTGAAGACCTCAAACTGCAGAGAATCCACCAACAAGCGACCCATGCCGCACGCTGCAGGGGAAGGCGAAAAACCTCCAGGGCCCCTGCCAATCCGCCCTGGAGGAAAATTCCTTCCCGACCCCAAATATGGCGATCAGCTAAACCCTGAGCATGTGGGCAAGATTCACCAGCCAGCACCCAAGAAGGAATTCTCTGCAGTAACTCAGTTCCCATCCCATCCAACATCTCCCCGCAGACCATTGAGCAGACTTATCTGATGATAATCCAAGATCAATTGCCCAAATTAAACTATCCTATCATAACATCCCCTCCATATACTTATCAAGCTTAGTCTTGAAGCCAGATAAGTCTTTTGCCCCCACTACTTCCCTCGGAAGGCTGTTCCAAAACTTCACTCCCCTAATGGTTAGAAACCTTTGTCTAATTTCAAGTCTAAACTTCCTAATATCCAGTTTGTACCCATTCATCCTCATGTCTACATTAGAACTAAACTTAAATAATTCCTCTCCCTCCCTAACGTTAACCCCCCTGATATATTTATATAGAGGAAGCATATCCCCCCGCAGCCTTCTTTTGGCCAGGCTAAACAAGCCAAGCTCTTTGAGTCTCCTTTCATAAGGCAGGTTTTCCATTCCTCGGATCATCCTAGTAGCCCATCTCTGGACCTGTTCCAGTTTGAATTCATCCTTCTTGAACATGGGACACCAGAACTGCACACAATATTCCAGATGGGGTCTCACCAGCGCCTTATATAACGGTAATAACACCTCTTATCCTTGCTGGAAATACCTCGCCTAATGCATCCTAAAATCGCATTTGCTTTTTTAACAGCCGTATTACATTGGCGGCTCATAGTCATCCTGCTATTGACCAAAACCCCAAGGTCCTTCTCCTCCTCCATCGCTTCCAACTGATGCATCCCCAACGTATATCTAAAAATCTTATTATTAATCCCTAAGTGCATGACCTTGCACTTTTCACTATTGTATTTCATCCTATTACTCTTACTCCAGTTTACAAGGTGGTCCAGATCTTCCTGAATAGTATCCCTGTCCTTCTCCGTGTTAGCAATACCCCCCAACTTTGTGTCATCCACAAACTTTATTAGCACATTCCCACTCTTTGTGCCAAGGTCAGTAATAAAAAGGTTAAATAAGATCGATCCCAAAACCGATTCTTGAGGGACTCCACTAGTAACCTCCTTCCAGCCTGACAGTTCACCCTTCAATACAACCCGCTGGAGTCTCCCCTTTAACCAGTTTCTTATCCACCTTACAACTTTCATATTCATCCCCATCTTTTCCAATTTAACTAACAGTTCCCCATGCGGAACCGTGTCAAACGCCTTACTGAAATCGAGGTAAATTAGATCTACTGCATTTCCTTTATCTAAGTAATCCGTCACTTTCTCAAAGAAGGAGATCAGATTGGTTTGGCATGATCTACCTTTAGTAAATCCATGTTGCAATTCGTCCCAATTACCATTGACCTCTATGTCCTTGACTACTTTCTCCCTTAAAATTTTTTCCAAGACCTTACATACTACAGACGTCAAGCTAACAGGCCTATAATTACCCGGATCACTTTTATTCCCTTTCTTAAAAATAGGGACTACGTTAGCAATCCTCCAGTCGTACGGCACAACCCCCGAGTTTATCGCTTGCTTAAAAATTCTCGCTAACGGGCTCGCAATTTCACGCGCCAGTTCCTTTAATATCCTCGGATGGAGATTGTCCGGGCCCTCCGATTTTGTCCCATCAAGCTGTTCAAGTTTGGCCTCTACCTCAGTTGCGGTAATATCCACCTCCATATCCACATTCCCGCTTATCATCCCTCCATCATCGCTAAACTCCTCACTAGTCTTATTAAAAACTGAGGCAAAGTACTTATTTAGATATTGGGCCATGCCTAGGTTGTCCTTAACCTCCATTCCATCCTCAGTGTATAGCGGCCCCACTTCTTTCTTTGTTTTCTTCTTATTTATGTGGCTGTAGAACCTTTTACTATTGGTTTTGATTCCCTTTGCAAGGTCCAGTTCAATGCGGCTTTTAGCCTTCCTCACTTTATCCCTACATGTTCTGACCTCACCAAGGTAGCTTCCCTTGCTAATCTCGCCTTTCTTCCACTCCCTGTAAGCTTTCTGCTTTCTCCTAATCCCCTCTCTGAGTTGCTTGCTCATCCAGCTTCGCCTACAACTCCTGCCCATGTTTTTTTTCCCCTTTCTTGGGATGCAGGCTTCCGACAATTTCCGCAGCTGCGACTTAAAGTAATTCCAGGCCTCCTCCGCAAGTTCCTCCGTCCAATCCACTTCCCTAACTAATTTCCTTAACTCTTTAAAATTAGCCCTCGAGAAATCGAAAACCTTAATCTGAGATCTACATTTGTTTATCCTTCCATCTAGTTTGAACTGAATCAGCTCATGATCACTCGAATCAAGGTTATCCCCTACCACCATTTCTTCTACGAGGTCCTCACTGCTCACGAAAACCAAATCTAAAATGGCATCCCCTCTCGTAGGTACTTCAACTACTTGATGAAGAAATCCATCCGCTATCACATCCAGAAAAATCCGACCCCTATTATTCTTGCAAGCACTCGTCCTCCAGTCTATATCCGGGAAGTCGAAGTCTCCCATAATCACACATTTCCCCTTTGTGTTTACTTCATTAAAGACATTAAAGAGGTCTCTATCCATATCCAAATCAGATCCCGGCGGTCTATAGCACACCCCAAGCACTATCTCAGGGGAAGCTCTAGTTGCTTTTTTACCCATTGTGATTTTTGCCCAGACCGACTCTGTCTTATCCATTCCATCGCTTCTTATTTCTTTACAGTTAACCTCATCATTGATATGCAATGCTAGTCTATCACCTTTGCCTTTATTTCTGTCTTTCCTAAACAGCACATAGCCTTCAATACCTGTACTCCAGTCACAACTACTATTTCACCATGTTTCTGTTATCCTTATAACGTCCGGTTTCACTTCCTGCACCAGTAGCTCCAGTTCCTCCATCTTGTTACCTAGGCTTCTCGCATTAGTGTACAGACATTTTAATTTTTGGCGTTTAGTGTCAATGACATTCTTTCCCCCGTCGTGCACAGACCTTCTACCACCAGCATCACCCGTTAATCTGGTTTCTACTCCACTATTCCTCCTTGGATCAATTCTTTGGTCCGCAAGGGTATCCCTTCTCACTTTGTTTACTTCCCTCTCCAGGTTATATTCCGGCGTGGAGATCTCCTGAACATCTCCCAACCATCTCCCCCAACTTCCTAGCTTAAAGCTCTCTTGATGAGGTCGGCGAGCCCCCATCCTAGAATTCTATTTCCCTCCTTACTTAGATGAAGTCGATCCTGAGCGAACAGTTGTCTGTCCGTAAACGCTTCCCAATGACCGTACATCCCAAAGCCCTCCTTGTAACACCAATGCCTGAGCCATCTGTTGATCGCCATAATCTTGTCACTCCTTCGTTGCCCTGCTCTAGGAACCGGCAGAATCCCACTGAAGATCACCTGAGCCTCGATTTCTTTGAGCGTCTTCCCCAGTCTGGCATAATCCTCCTTGATATAGTCCAGCGAGTAACTAGCCGTATCATTCGTTCCCACATGAAGGACAATCAACGGATTCTTTCCCACTCCCGCTAGGATCTTATTCAGCCTCTGGTCCACATCCTGTATCTTAGCCCCTGGCAGACAGCACACCCTTCTGTTCTCCCGATCAGGTCTAGTTACAGGCCTGTCTATTCTTCTCAGTAAAGAGTCTCCAATCACGTAGACTTGCCTTTTCCTGGCGACAGTGTGATTCTCCGGTCTATCCTCCACACCAGCTTGCTGCAAGTCCTCTCGATTTGTATTCGCCCTTACAATCCTCCTAGGGCTCATACTTGGTGCTGCCTCCATTGACTCCTCCCCTTCTTCTGCAGGACTAGCTGCTCGTCTCTTTTTCCTTGCCCTCTCTCCTTCAGCAGCCTGCTGTGCTCCATCTTCATTTCCCAACTCAGCAAACCTGTTCCTGAGTTCTATTTCTCCATCGCTGGCCCGTCTTTTCCTCTGCCTGGTTCTCCTAGTCACATGCTTCCACCATCCACTTTCCTCACCCAGCAGCCCCTCCTCAGAGTTCTTTGGTCCTGCTTCTATCCGCTCGTCTGAGATTATCCCCTGTGCCTCATCATGTCTGTGTTCCATCATCTGCTCAAACCCCCTTCTAAACTCAGCCAGAGTTTCCACCTGCATCTCCAGTCCTCTTATCTTTTCTTCCAGCAGCTCTATCAGGCGGCACTTCATGCAGACAAAACTCCTTTCAGGTGCCCCCTCCAGGACTGTCATAAACAGATAGCTAAAGGTTAATGTCTCTTTCACCTGAAGCACCTGACCAGAGGACCAATCAGGAAACCGGATTTTTTCAACTTTGGGTGGAGGGAATTTTGTGTCCGAGGTCTTTGTTTTCTGGCTGCCTGCTCTCTCTGAGCTTTGGAGAAGTAGTTCTGTTTTCTAATCTTCTGTTTCTAAGTGTAAGGACAAAGAGATCAGATAGTAAGTTATATGGTTTCTTTTCTTTGGTATTTGCATGAATATAAGTGCTGGAGTGCTTTGATTTGTATTCTTTTTGAATAAGACTGTTTATTCAATATTCTTTTAAGCAATTGACCCTGTATTCGTCATCTTAATACAGAGAGACCATTTGTATTTTTTCTTTCTTTTTTATATAAAGCTTTCTTTTAAGACCTGTTGGAGTTTTTCTTTACTTCAGGGAAATTGAGTCTGTACTCACCAGGGAATTGGTGGGAGGAAGAAATCAGGGGAGATCTGTGTGTGTTGAAGTGGCTAGCCTGATTTTGCATTCCCTCTGGGTGAAGAGGAAAGTACTTTTTGTTCCAGGACTGGGAACAGAGAGGGGGAGTCACTCTGTTTGGATTCACAGAGCTTGTGTCTGTGTATCTCTCCAGGAGCACCTGGAGGGGGGAAGGGAAAAAGGATTATTTCCCTTTGTTGTGAGACTCAAGGGATTTGGGTCTTGGGGTCCCCAGGGAAGGTTTTTCAGGGGGACCAGAGTGCCCCAAAACACTCTAATTTTTTGGGTGGTGGCAGCAAGTACCAGGTCCAAGCTGGTAGCTAAGCTTGGAGGTTTTCATGCTAACCCCCATATTTTGGACGCTAAGGTCCAGATCTGGGAATAAAGTTATGACAAGGACCATGTACATGCCACAGCTACCGCATCCAGTCATCCTCAGCATGTCACTACCTGCTGCTTCTGCCTCCATCATACCCTTCCACCTCTGTGCCTGGCGGTCCATGCCTCACACCGTACCACAGGCCACCAACGAGCACTGGACCCCTGCCCCTTCCTTTGTCTGACTTCCTGGTTTCTCTGCCTTGGTCTCCCCTGTAACCTCCCCCTGGGAACTCCCACTGGAACTCCCCTGTTAGCAGCTCTGTTCGCTCGCTCCTGTGCCGCTGCCTGAGTGCCTGGCTCCTTATATAGGACCCCTAATCAGGTAAGCCCCGCCCCCAACTCAGGGCTCAGCCTCGCTCCCAGCACACAGCCTCTAGCAGCCTGCACACACACTCACTCACACACAAACTCCACAATACAATCCACAAACTACAAAAACCTGCTCCTCCGACAGAACTCCCACTGGAACTCCCCTGTTAGCAGCTCTGTTCGCTGGCTCCTGTGCCGCTGCAGATGTCTGTTCTCACATTTAAAACTCTCACTCAGGCTCTCATCTCCTCTTTGATTATTGTAATATCCTTCTTTCTGACACCCACATCATTCCTCTCAGCATGATACAAAATGCAAGCACAAAAATCATCTTCCTAATTTATCAATCTGACCCCCTAACCCTCTTTTTCCATACCACTCCCCATAGCGGTTCTCCAGTTCTCCTTTGCACCAAGTTTAATGAGAGATGAATTCAAGAGGTTGAGTTGGGTGAGTCCAAGGAATTTTAAAATATAGACTAGGATGCATTGGGAGATGAATGAAAAGCTGTGGTGATGGTCTTTAGAGACCGGTGTCTTGGAGTGAAGAGTAGTCTTGCCTCATTCTGTACACCTAATCCCTACTAAAATCCAAGGAAGGCAATTATTTTTCCTCTCCCGGCTAGAATCCTACCTCTATAATTGTGAACCAGCAGAAGCTCAGAAATGACTAAACAGAAACAGCACTAGAGAAGCTGAGCAAAAGAAAGTAAATTCAGTGTAATCATTGTGGGTTACTAGACAGGACAATTAAACTCTGTAGCAAGAGGTTGACAGTTATTGTTCTTATACAAATATGTGCATTTTTCTCACATTAAATGTTTGTATCAGGCTCCACAGGTAAAGATTATCTGGGGTTTTTAGCTCCATAAATATTTAAACGCATAAACTTCAGATAACCTATGAATAAAACATACTGTTTAAGATATTGGCTTCCACCACAAAGTAGTATTAAAAATGTATGCCCATGAGGGGGGTTCTTTGACCTTTCAGTGGAAATGGCTAGTAGTGTTATGATACAAACCAGTTACAGTCAGGGAGTACGATAATGACTTCTTTTATTCAAATAGCTGTCCTGTGTTGTTAAACACTATGCAGCCTGTAAAAGATATTGAAAGTAGGCAGCATTCTTTGTCAATGAAGAGTGAGTGGCTTTTGAATGTGAACACCAGCAGGCCCCATGTGAATCCGGATGTGACAAGTCAATAGGTAGGTTAAACACTTGTTCTCTATAGCACTCTGTAGAGAGAGAGAGACTGGAATTCTTACAAACTCTCCACAATTAGCTCTCAAATGCATCCTTATACTTGGAACTACCCTTGGTGTCATGCCACTCCCAGTTAGAATGTGATTACATGGTGTTTTGAAAACCTTAAAAGAGTAAATCTGTGCTGCTTGCTTCTGCAAAGCTGTTTTAGTAAGCAGGCTAAAAAGAACCCTGTGGTACAATAGTTGCCATTAAAAACTCTGCATTTTCTAACAGTTATCAGTCATGGTAACTAAGCTGCTACAGTTATTTCATAGTCTAAGTACAAGAGTGGGTAGAGCTGGGTAGACATTTTTCAGCAGAAACTCTTTTTTGCCCCCCCTCCCCCCCAAAAAAGGCATTTTTGTGTCATCTCACAATTTGAGTTGATTTTGCCAAATTGTTTAGGTCAGAGATGGAGAGGAAGTCAACATTTACCATGTATTTACTCCTGGAGTTTCAAAGTAGGAATTACTTTTACGACATAAAGTTAACCGAGGTAAAGTAAAAAAAAATACCTAATGCTAGAAGGGTAAACTTGAACTGTAGCCAAGAGGCACTTCTAATTTAAAAAAAAATTAAGTTTCAGCTGATTTCTATGGAACAGAAACTTTAATGTCACTTTTTTAGTACAGTATTTCTCATTCTTTCCCACACCACCGCTCCAGTTTGTATACGGTTTGGGACCTTTCTCCCATTTAGCAATTTGGAAAGGGCAGGATGGGTCACAGTCCATGTCTCCTCTTCAGTCCCTGTAATTTGTGGACCCATGCCTGCATCTCATTTTCCTTGTACTGTAGCTTATTTCTCATTTACAATTGGCCAACAATCAATTTTCTGTGATAGCCATTATAATGTGCAATGCTGTGTCTCATGCTATCTCAACCACCTAGACATCAGTGCACATATGTAAATCAATTCTATGAATATTGTTTCTGCTGAGGACACACTGTGCAATTGAAAACTGAAAGTGCCTATTGTGAGCTGGTGAAAATGCTTGCTTTTTTGGAAAGTGTGCTTTTTAATTATAATTACTGCATACTAACACAATATGTTCACTCTGATGAAAAGGGAGAGATGATTTAAAAATATGCAACATTATCCTTGTTGAGTTCCACAGCAATTCTGCTGTCCTTGTTTAGGCAAATCTCCCATGGATGCCAACTGGGACATTTTGCCTGGATGAGGAACACAGGGCCTAAGGCACTGCAACCATGTGTGACAGAGGTATTTAAAAGGACTTTGAGTCAGATTTTTAAAAATATGTAAACACCTAAAGATGCAGATAGGCACCTGAAAGGATTCTCAAAAGTGCCTAACTCCCACTGAAATCAATACCTTTGTGAACCTAGCCCTAGATTGTCAAGGGATGTAGGGAAGGATCCACAAAATAATTTAGGTGTCTAAATCCCAATTTCCACTCCACTGTGGTCCCCAGAACTCCCACTGAATCCTGTAAGTGCCTAACTCAACATCTAACTTTTGCAGTAAAGGTTCCCTAGGTATCCAGGGGCAGGAACATAGGCATGCACACTGCTACCTCCCTGTATGTGTTCAGACATCTAAGCCCTGGAGTGACCCACCAACCAAGGGAAGATAGGTACTCAGCTGCCTAAGTCATGTACTGAATTGGGCCCCTGTAGGAGTATTAAGAGGGGGTCTATTAGATCCAGTCCTATTCAAAATCTGAGTGAGGAGGAGCTGGAGGTGGTGCTACCCACTTGATAACTTTTAGCCAGCGATTAGAGCATTTTCCTGAGAAGTGGGAGACCCAGGTTCAATTTCCCACCCCTGCCAGAGAAAGAGAATGCTCTAACTACTGAGGTATGGGACATTCTGATGTGAGGGGCTCCCTTAATCGGTCCTGTTGAAACTATTCCACTGTGGATACTAAACCCAGGGTCTCCCACCTTCTGGGTGGGTGCCCTAACCACTGGACTTCAGAATCACTTCCATTCTCGTGCGTGCTCTTTTTCTTTCATGTCCAATGACTGTTGGAGTATTTATCCACAGTGAAATGTTTTGGTCGACCTGAATCAGCATTTGTCAGCAAAACAAAAAAGTTTCAGCACTATTCACTCCCTTCTATGCACAAAGGCTTAGCAGGATAGGGCCCTTAGTCAGGAAGAGGATGGTTATAAACCCTTTCTTTACACTGTTTCAGTGCCATGGTTAGGTTTCTTCACTGACTGACTGAATTCTGGACATAAAACACACACATGCTGCGAATCAAGTTCTAGGCAAGATTTAGTTGGAAAACTAGATTCTCCATCTTTCCTCCCCTCCCCTCCACCATTCTCTTTTTCAAAGTTGACTTTGAACTCCACTTCTAAACATTACACTTTTTCTTATGCTGGTATTGCTGAGTAAAACTTTCATGTTTCTTCTTTGAGTATCTTAAATATGTGACACCACAGGTTTTTCCCAAGTTTGACCAACTGTAAAACTAGTACCTACTGAGCCACAAAACAGTTACTGTGAAACTAATCAAATGTTTTCACCCATCTGCTCCATGCCGTATTTCCATTATTTTTGTCAACTTTACAACAAAAGCACCTTTCTCTTCTCAATAGTCTTTCTGTTGAAAAGGGAGGAAAGGAAAGGGAAAACTAAGTGTTTGGTTGTTAGCATAAGACCAATAGGGAATGGGATTTTTGGTTCTGGATGTCTGTTACAACAAAATATTACTGCTGTCTCCTTATATGGTCAGGATTCACACAGTAGGGGTCTAGTTCACAGCCAGTTTAAATTCATGAAAGGATCCCCATTGAATTCAATGGGCTTTGGATTTAGTCTTTATGCATAATAGGATGTAGCACTACTATGCTTCTCCTTTTATGGTTTTACACTATTGCATTATTTTACAGTGTGAGGTTTTGACCTGTTTTACAGGAGGTCAGACTAGACTGGTGTTTCTCTACCAGTGGGTCATGACCTCCTGGGTGTGGGGGGAAGTCAGAAAAGGCAATCATAGAAGATTAGGATTGGAAGGGACCTCAGAAGGTCATCTAGTCCAATCCCCTGCTCAAAGTGGGACTAATCCCCAGACTGATTTTTTTTTTTACCCCAGTTCCCTAAATGGCCCCTTCAAGTATTGAACTCACAAGGCTGTGTTTAGCAGGCCAATGCTCAAACCACTGAGCTATCCATCCCCGCAGTGAAGGAGGTTGTAAGGCAATGAAAACTTTATTATGTAAAGCAAAAGAATAAATCCACAACAACCAAACCACCACTTCCCAAACACCCTCACTCTTCAAGGTCCAGTAGTCTTTGAACCTCTCTAAACACACACACTAATTTCACAGGCTTATTGTTGGGTTTTGTTTACCCTTCTATAGTAATTGCAAGGGGATTGTGAGAATTTTTGACTTTGAATGAGGTCAACAACCTGAAAAGATTGAGAAGCACTGGCATAGATTGTCATAATGGTCTTCTCTGGCCTTCAGATCTGAGTCTTTTGTGCTTTAAAAAATTTATATCTTTAAATTGTTTATAAATATACCCAACCACACAACAATTTAAAAGGTAATACTGAAATTAGATATAATGAACAAATGTAAAGTATGAAAATTTGAAAAACTATTAGAACATGGAGTAAAGTCTTTCCATGTCCTATAATCTGTTGACGATGATTAGAAATTGTAACTGACTTTGATACAGGTATATTGTCTCCATCCAGGTATTACGAAAGATTATTAGAATTTGTATCTCTATCTAAGCAAATATTTTGAAGTAAGCAAAGATTAGAATGTTGTGAGGTCAATAGACCCATCAGTGCTTGGGAGATTTGCTTCATACATGTTTCATGACTGAATATATTACATTTGTATGAAACATTGATAAAGCTTATATTTACAACATCGTGAATAATAGCATCAATAACTACCCTATGAAAAAGCATGGGCTATATCAGAAGTACCCAAATGACTTATGAATGCAAGTCCCACTTACTTTAAATGGGATCTGTGCTCCTAAAACTGAGGCTTTTGAAAATTCCACCATGTATTTTTAGTATGACTAACATTACAATAGAAGCATAGTCATAGAGTATGCTACTATATTTTGTAAGAGTTGTCCTCTGCAAATCAACTCGTGAGATGTGGTGGGGATTTTTTTAGTGCAAGTTATGGGTATTAATCCCATACCTCAAATCTCAAATTTATTCCTGTGTATGTATAGAGCAGAGGTGGGCAAACTAGGGCCTGTGGGCCATATCCAGCCCATGTGACCCTCTTGGCTGGCTCCTGACTTCCTGCCTCAGGATGCTAGCCCCTGGCCCTTCCCCTGCTGTTCCCCCTCCCCCGCCTGCCTCAGCTCATTCCACCAGCGCAATGCTCTGGGCTGTGAGCTCCTGGGCCAGGGCAGCACAACTGCAGAGCCGCAGTCTGATCCAGTGCTCTGTGCTGCATGGTGGCATGGCTGGCTCCAGCTGGGCGGCGCAGCTGTAGCACCATCAGCCACCAGTGCTCCAGGCAGCACAGTAAAGGGGCAGGGAGCATGGGGGGCTGGATAGAGGGCAGGGGAGTTCAGGATGGTGGTCAAGGGGTGGGGGTGTAGATAGGGGTTGAGACAGTCAGACTCAGGGAACAGGGGGGTTGAATGGGTACAGGGGTTCGAGGGGGCAGTCAGGAAGGAGGTGGGTTGGATGGGGTGACGGGGCAGTCAGGCGCAGGAGTTGTGGGAGTGGTCAGAGACAGGGAGAAGGGGTGGCTGGGTGGGGTAGGGGTCCTGGGGGGCATTGGGGGTGAGAAGCAGGAGGGGTCAGATGGGGGGGAGGGTTGGGCCACACCTGGCTGTTTGGGGAGGCCCAGCCTCCACTAACTGGCCCTCCATACAGTTTTGGAAACCCAGTGCAGCCCTCAGGCCAAAAAGTTTTCCCGCCCCTAATGTAGAGCAGTGCCAGGATCTACCATGTGCAACTGGCACAATTATATGCCTGCTAAAGCAATACCTTAGTATCTAATTTTGATATCCGTGTATTAAGGGTGGCAAAACAGGGCTCTGCATGAGTTAATTTGTTTGCTTTAGGCATCCTCACCTACGCTCTCTGTCATCTTCTAAAAACAAACATTTTAACGATTGCTAGGAAAGTGTGAGTTAATACCTCTTGGTATAGTAAGGCTCTTCCAAAAATAACAATGCCACAGTATCAAGCAGCATCCTAAATATATGCTCAGATTACTGGTATTATAGTAGGCAACTCAGTTGTAGACTTTTTTTTTAACTAAAATAAAACATCTGAGTTATTTGGGGTATATTTTTCTCAGGCCCGTTATTAGCTTTACAGACAGGGATTTGAAATGTCTAGTTCTAGAAATAGAGGCTGGTAAGACTGGTGTGTAGGAGGTTGAACTCTATTAAAACTGAGGCTGATCCCTACTGAACAAGAGAAATTGGTAGCAGATGTCTAATTATGGCTTTAATGGCACACAGACTTCTTGGATGTGGATAGAAGCCCAATCAAGCTTTTCAGGAGTGAAGACTCCAGATGAAATTCTGACCCCACTGAAGTAAATAGGAGTTATTATTGAAATCCATGTAAAACTCCCTATACTGCACTCTTCCCTCAGTAGATCTCAAAATGCTTAACAAAGGAAGCAGATATCACGATCCCCATTTTAGAAATGATGATACTGAGGCTTTGGGAAGCAAAGTGACTTGCCCCAGGTCACCCAGCAGGCCAATGGCCAAGCTAGGGCTAGAAGCCAGGTCTCCTGAATCCAAGTCTAGTGCTCTGCCCACTAGGCTACATTCTCAAATTTTGCCCAGCTTGATTGTCATATGAATAAACCTGAATGAAAATTGTTGACCTTTGCTCCCTGACCTGATCTTGGCAATCTTCATTCAGGAATGGCTGCATTAATATTATTTCATGAGACTGCATGATAGTGCTCAAACATTTTAGCATGTAAGTGAATATAAAATGTATTGATATGACAGGCTGCATAATATGCTTGAGGCCTATTGAGATCTAGCAGTAGGCAGCTGTGAATTAGTTTGAGCATTGTATTAAGGGGATATATTTCTGACTTGGGTATCACTTATATGCTTGGAGCACTCAGTGCTTATAGGAATTTTTAATGAAGATGTATTGCAAGCAGAAGAACCCAAAATTTAAGTATACTGGGCTTTGCTATAGGTATTAACATGTAAGAGTTAGCATAAGGCCTAGCTGTCAGCATAAGAGAGCATACACACTTATGCTGAAGCTGAGAAATCTAACTGTGGGTGTTTTGGAATAAACAAATAACACAACATAGTTGCATAAAAAAGTTTAAAAGAAGATATTTGAGTGCTTTTTCCAATAAGGTAATGATGGAGCTAACTGATTTAACATAACAAAAGTATTAGCAAATTCATTGATGCAAAGGGAGTGTTAATGATCGGGAAGTTGAATCATGGTTAGCCAGACTATCACACATGGTCCAGGGATTGGAACCTTATCAAATATGGTCTGAGCAATGTGTGAGTAAAATGGAAAAAGGTAAGAGAAAGGTGTGGTTATCTGTTGTTGGACTACACTGGGGTCTACAGTTGGTGTAAAGTGCATCATGATATCCCACTTAATGTACTCCACTGGCTGTTTTCTTCTGTCTTTTTAGTTTTCCATCATTTTCAGGATACTGAGCTGTTCTCATTTGTATCAATCCACTGTGGTATTACATTGAGCTGTTTGTTCATTTTAGATTTTAGTAAAGGCTTTTATCTATCTACTAGCATCTCATCAATCCCCTTCTTAAATTATATTTACGTAGCTATCAGGGTAAAGCACCTGGATCAGCGACTTGAGCAATTTGCATCCCATATTGACACCAGACTACAAAATAAAAGATGATATATACTTAAGCCCAGGGGTGTGCATGGTTTTTTGTTTTTGTTCTTTTGTTTTTTTTTCTTCTTCTTTGCCTCTGACAGCCAGCCAGCTAGGGAATAAAAGTTGCACAAGTATGTCGACTTTTTGGGCTGATAGCTCCATTATAAACTGCAGCTGGGCAAAGAAGAGGGCCGTATTGAGCTGGTGCTTTCATTTAGAAAGCAGGGATGAGTATGGGGTCTGATCCAAACAGCCATGAAAGTTAATAGAAGTACTCCCATTGACATCAATGGGCTTTGACTCAGACTCACTGGAATAGCAGTAACAGAATTTTTTCCCCCTTTTTAGATTTTATTTCCAGATTAGTGGGATTGTCGCTCTGCCATAAAGAGAGACATTAAAAAGTCAGAAGAAATTAAACTTGAGAAAGGAACTGAATAGAATAGAAGTGGTAAATAAAAGTCTTGAAATGGATACATATGGTATAATCCTGACCCCACTGAAGACAATAGCCAAACTCCCATTGACTTCAATTGTAACTGGTTTCATCTCTTCTAACCTGACTCAGTAAACTTTTCAAATAAGAAATTTTATTGTCAAATTCTTTTTTTTCTTAAATCACTTTTTTTTTTTCACAAAAATTGTTGACAATTTTTCTTTGGCCAAAAAAAAAGAGAGAGAGAACTGGAACCATTTTCAAATTTGGTTATTGTAACCTTAAAAATGTTCTTTATACATTTTTTAAATAAATATTTTTCAAATAACCAAAAGAGGTCAGTTTTGAACCTTTGTGAAATAAAAATGTCCATATAAACACTTCTCTTCCAGCCCTCCCTCTCCCCCTCCATTTTTTGACAATCTTTACTACTGGCACAAAACTGTGTTCTTTTTGTGTTTTTTTGTTTTTTGTTAACTAAGGAATTTATATACAATTATTTTTCAAGATATTTTTGGACTTCTAGAAAAGACTGACAAAGTGCATCCTGTTCCCTCATGAACAGGACAATTTTTTTTCTTAAACGGGGGAGGAGGGAGGTGCGGAAAAATGTGATTGTATTTCCACATACATAAATGCGTTCAACTGTTCTTCTAAAAACCCCAAATTTCTAGTGATCTCTAAATCTCTTCTCACACAGAAAATGTCCTTTCCATGTAGTTTTGTTTAGGTTAGCAACTGACAGTTTTATCATCCATTTTGTCTTAAAATATGTTAGAAAAATGATACTTTCCAGTATATGCAAAAACCATCCTGAAGTTCTCTGGGTGTTGTAGGAGCAAATCTAGAGCATGACCTTGGGATGCAGGATTCCTCAGTTCTTTCCTGTTTTGAATATATTAATAGGTACAAAGAATTAAAATAATCCAGTGCTGAACAACAGTAGTGTTCTTGGGAAATATTTCCTGGTTCTAGGTAAACATTCTGGAAAGTCTTAGCTACTAAAACTTGTTCTCTCCTTTTTCCCTTCAAAAGCAGTGTAGTACAGTGGATGGGAGACTAGCCTAGGTGTTGCAAATGATCACACAAAGCCAGTCTCAAGTCACTTTACTGCACAGAGACTATGGGTATGTCTACACTACAGGATTATTCCGATTTTACATAAACCGGTTTTGTAAAACAGATTGTATAAAGTCGAGTGCACGCGGCCACACTAAGCACATTAATTTGGTGGTGTGCGTCCATGGTCCAAGGCTAGCGTTGATTTCTGGAGCATTGCACTGTGGGTAGCTATTCCGTAGCTATCTCATAGTTCCCACAGTCCACTCCACCCCTTGGAATTCTGGGTTGCGATCCCAGTGGCTGATGGGGCAAAAATCATTGTTGCAGGTGGTTCTCGGTAAATGTCGTCAGTCATTCCTTCCTCTGGGAAAGCAATAGCAGACAATCATTTTGCACTCTTTATCCCTGGATTGCCCTGGCAGACGCCATAGCATGGCAACCATGGAGCCTGTTCAGCTTTTTTTTACTGTCACTATATGTGTACTGGATGTCGCTGACAGAGGCGATACTGCAGCGCTACACAGCAGCATTCATTTGCCTTTGCATGACAGCAGAGACAGTTATGAGTTGTTCTGTACTGTCTGCTGCTGTCATGGGTGCCCCTGGCTGAGGTCGGCCGGGGGCGCAAAGACAAAAATGGGAATAACTCCCCGAGTCAATCCCTCCTTTATGGTATCTAAAAATAGTCAGTCCTGCCTAGAATATGGGGCAAGTGTACTAGAGAACCAGAGAGCACAGCTGCTCTGTGTCAGATCCCGCAGAAATGATGAGCTGCATGTCATTCTAGGGGGTGCCCCTGCAACAACCCCACCAATTGTTTCCCTCCTCCCCCAACCTTCCTGGGCTACCGTGGCAGTGTCCCCCCCCATTTGTGTGATGAAGTAATAAAGAATGCAGGAATAAGAAACACTGACTTGTTAGTGAGATAAAATGAGGGAGAGGCAACTACCAACTGCTATTAGTCCAGGCAGGACATAAAGCGGTGTGGGGGAGAGGAGCCCAGCATCCCGCTGCTATGATAGTCCCGACAGTACAGAATCTTTTCTTCACACATGAAAGGGAGGGGGTTGATGGAGCTCAGCCCCCAGTTGCTATGATGAAGACGGTTACCAGCCGTTCTGTACCATGTACTGGGAATGACCGGGAGTCATTCCTATTTTCACCCAGGCGCCCCCGGCCGACCTCACCTGAGGCCAGCCAGGAGCACTCAGCAGATAGCAAGCATATTGTACCATCTGCCACCAGGGAGGGAAGAGGAATGGATACTGCTCTTTGCTGCTGCAGCATTCAGTAGACATAGGGTGACATATAAAAAAGTCAAGAAACAATTTTTTTCCCTTTTCTTTCACGGGGGGAGGGGATAAATTGACGAGCTATACCTTGAACCACCCCAGACAATGTGTTTGACCCTACAGGCATTGGGAGCTCAGCCAAGAATGCAAATGCTTTTCGGACACTGCTGGGGACTGTGGGATAGCTGGAGTCCTCAGTACCCCCTCCCTCCCTCCATGAGCGTCCATTTGATTCTTTGGCTTTCCATTACACTTGTCACACAGCACTGTGCTGTGGACTCTGTATCATAGCCTGGAGATTTTTTTCAAATGCTTTGGCATTTCGCCTTCTGTAACGGAGCTCTGTTAGAACAGATTTGTCTCCCCATACAGCGATCAGATCCAGTATCTCCTGTACGGTCCATGCTGGAGCTCTTTTTGGATTTGGGACTGCATGGCCACCCGTGCTGATCAGAGCTCCAAGCTGGGCAAACAGGAAATGAAATTCAAAAGTTCGCGGGGCTTTTCCTGTCTACCTGACCAGTGCATCCGAGTTCAGATTGCTGTCCAGAGCGGTCACAGTGGTGCACTGTGGGATACCGCCCGGAGGCCAATACTGTCAATTTGCAGCCACACTAACCCTAATCTGATATGGTAATACTGATTTTAGTGCTACTCCTTTCGTTGAGGAGGAGTACAGAAACTGATTTAAAGAGCCCTTTGTATCAATATAAAGGGCCTCATTGTGTGGATGGGTACAGCATTAAATTGGTTTAACGCTGCTAAAATCGGCTTAAATGTGTAGTGTAGACCAGACCTCAATTTCCCCAGCTGTAAAATGGGAATTATATATTCCTTTGTAAATCATTACATGATTGAATGAGAAATGGGCAAAATAAATTAAAGAATTTTTCTCATAGGCTAAAAATTTCCCTCAATACTTTGCCCATGTATATTTTCATGTCCTCTTTTCCTTCATCCCTTACATTCCTCAAGACAAAATTGTCACTGTTTTTTATCTTTCTGAAGAGAAATTACATTTTCTTTCCCTTTATTTTACTACCCTATTTTACTCAGTGAGTTTTCACTGTTTCTTTAGGGAAAAAAATTACTTTTTCTTTCCTATTTCCTACAAGTTTAAAAAAAAAATCTTCAAAAAATTTCTTTCCCAAATATGGGTCTAACCCAGCTCCCACTGCAGTCAATTGGAAGACTTCCACTGACTTCAATGAAATGTGTTGAGTGTGCATGAAAGGGACTAACTTGTGTTACCATTTACACCAGCGTACCTCCACTGCCATCTGTCCAGATTTGTCATTGTAGCTGAGAGCATATTTTAGTGCATCATAGCATGTATCTACTCAGCAAATCAATCACCATCTTCTCCTTTTCTTTCTCTGTTTTGGGATATTATATATTTTTATTTATATTTGTTCTGGTTCAATCCCTGACCTTTTCCTTTTCATTCTATTATTTTCAACTTTCCTTTTCTCTCAACCTTCTGTACAACCAAAAAAGTGCATTCTACTTAGTTGAATATAGAAATTTTCTTTATTTGTAATCTGGTTAGATTATACGTTATTTCAGTGTTCTCTTTTGTCTTATCACTGTTATTAATGATTCAGTTTACTTTTTCATGGACACAGGGAAGTGCTCCTTCAAAGCATTAGCAGAGACCTTTTGTTTTAGCTCAGCAAGGTTACTATTATAGAATCTAAATTTGGTTTGGTCACTAGCTTTCAGCATTGTATGTGAAAGTGTTGATGCTGCTATAGTACAAAAGGTCAATTGTAGCCTATAAAAGGAAATGCTAATGTAACCAACTAATGTACAATATATATTTATGTGCTCTCCTGTTGCTCATTGGTGGTATTAAAGGCACAAGAGACCAATAAACATTGATTAAAAAGTAATATGTAGGCTGGCCCATTTGCTCAGGGGTTAGTACATGTATGAGACTCCTGGGGTTATGGTTAGTACATGTTGTGTGGGGCTCCAGGATTTGAGGAGAGTAGTGAGTAGGCTCATCCTCATGGCACCTGTAAATTTTAAGGGTAAGGTGTTAAGCCTCCAGGGGTGAAGGAGCATTTGCATTACTTCAGCAATAAGGGGGAGGATTCCCGTTGACTTCCTTTGGGATGTCTATATGTGCTTTGGATCAGGCCATATATGTTCTCACTGGCTTCCTTCTCTGGAATGTGATCCCTGGATTAGTTTCCCACTTCCATTCAACAATCGACTGTGAAGCAGACATGCCGCACCTGTGGAAAAAACACAGATATTGGGCTTGTTTTTGGCTTAATGGGCTTGTGAGTTGCTTGCTGGCTAGTTTTTTGGCTTGTAACTTGATGCTTTTCTTTTATCATCATCTCCCGGCAAGGGGGGGCAAACAGGGACAAGCAAGGGCAAGTGGAGGAGAGAGTCAAGGGTGCACAGCAGGCTCATCCCAGTCCCAGACTGCATGCCAGGGGGATCTAGTCACAGAGTGGTTGGGTTTTTAGGATTGGCTTGTTTTGGCCTTGTTTTGAAATGGGATTAGCTTATTGTGAAAATTGGGGTGCTTATTTACCATGTGACAGTTGCCAGCTTTGCTACAAAGAGCTATTTGAGGGAGATGTAGGTACAGTCAAGAGAAAACAAATGAAAAGTGTGGTTATTCCCTCTTCAAGTACAGCTCCCTCTATCTCTTTCCCCTTTCTAGAGAGCTTTTTTCCTGTTTCCTCAACTGTGAACAATCTAAAAGACCATTTTATTTTAATTTGTTTAATGGACAATTAGGGCTCACTGGTCATGAGATGGACCCTGCCAATTTTTTTTCTCAGCACATGATGGAAATATTGCCTACACGTCTATCCAGCCCCAAATTGCCTTTAATGGCTGATGGTCACAGGCATTCTTAAGCATCTCCTGGTCAGCTATGCCTTTCTACTTTTCAAGGGTGGAATTGGAGGCAATGCACCATCTGAATGACCTATTTAAGAAAAAGTCAAGGTGGGTGAGATATCTTTTAATAGACCACATTCTGTAAGTGGAGGGAAAGACCTGAGGAAAAGCTTTATAAAGTTTGACCCCTCCACCAACAGAAGATGGCCCAATAAAAGATATTACCTCACCCACCTTGAGTCTCATATATCCTGGGACTCACATGACTTCAACACTGCAAACATACTTAAGAAAAGACCACAGAATGATTCAGGAAATCATGGGCGTGAATGCCATCTCCACTAAACCTGGGGAGAATAACCAACTGGGAGCTTTAATTTGGAACAAAATTACACAGCATTTTTAAATGCATAATTTAAGTCCTTTCTTATGAAGTCATTAAAAAACATTGTCTCACAAGTACACTGAGTATAAGTATTACTGAAATAGTTCATAAAGGTAAAGCAGTGGAAATAACTTAGCTAGATTTCATTAAAGTTTTTGATACTGTACCTTGCAAAAAGATGATCTGAAGCTCTTTTTAGGAAGGAAAACATCTTAGAGAAGGAAGAACTCTTAGTAGGTTTAGGGGAATTGGGTAGCAGAATTGGAGGATATGGCAGGGTAGGTGAGATATTAGAATTACTTTCTAGTGGGAAAATAATGAACAACTTTTTCCACAATTCTTAATTACTAAATTGGGATTTCATAAGAACCACTGGTGTAAATGTAAACCAACATAACTCCAATGACTGTAATGAAGTTACACAGATATACACCAACTGCAGATCTGTCCCTGTATGCTCTTTGGCAGAGGGAATTGAGATTTATTCTTTATTGATGACTTCTGAGTTAATAAATCTCAATACATACATTAACTTCATTGTGAAATATATTTTAAATGTAACATCAACAGCATATTCTACACCTTCTGATACAGAGAGTCTCAAGATGGCTAAGCCATAGTGCAAACTAAATCAGTCTCTTCTCTAGCTCCTCCAGAAAAGCCCATCAGCCCCCTCCCTGCTCAGAATTCACTCACCACCAAGGTCTGTAAACAGCCAGAATTTGTGAAGTCAAGGACTGTGTTACTAGTTCTCACTCTTAGGGCTCCAGCTGGGGCTCCCCAGCTGATCTCAAGTTTGACAATATTGCACGGTGAGTGATGTGGGACGCTCCCAAGACATTTAGGATGCCATAAGTCAATGGTCAGCCAGCGGAGACCATGGAGAACTAGTATCATGTGCTCCTGACAGGATACTCTGATCAACAAATGAGCTAGTGTAGAATGCAGCCGTTCAACGTCAGCTGCTAGGTAGATTTAAGATGTAGCCCCATGTATAGCACATTGCAATAGTCCAGTCTAGTGCTGATAAGTGTCCTCTAGGTTTGAGGAAAAGGATATGATCTCCTTGTTATATACTGATGGGGGTGGGGGGAATAGCCAGGGTCACTGTTGCTTCTGGATAATCAAGTAGCAAGTTTGGGAATCTAACCAGACCTCCAACATTAATGGTTGAGCACCAGAGGTTGTCATATAATCACAAGCAAAGCCTCAGTCTGTATCCCTCATCTCCCCATACTCACCTCTTTTTCTTTTCAGGTTCAGGCTCTCAACGAGCTTGCTTTCACTTATGCCCCATTCTCACCCAGAGACTGGTAAAGAGACTTGATTGCATGACACAGAGAAACAAAGCTGGGTGTCAACAGCATGCAGGAAATCTTTTACCCATATCGTCTCATATACACACTTAACAGGAGTGGATATTACCCTATAGAATTCTAGGTGCAAGAACAATTATCGTGAACTGCCCTATGTATGTCTCTGCAAGAAAAGACTGAAGCCATGAAGAGCAGATTCATCCACTCCTGCCAGAGACTGCATCAATGCCACTGCATGATCCATGGTTCTGAAGGCAAATATTAAGTCCAATAATATCAGCATGGATGATCCCAGGGCTACTTGTGTGCTTTAATTTACACACTCATAAGTACTTTGCAAGATTGGTGCTAAAGCACTAATGCACAGTCTTGATGTATCTTTATTTTAAATGTACAAAGTACATTTGTATATTGTGATTTAATGCAGCTTTCCATCTTACAGAAATTTTAGAGAGCATGTATAATGGGGAAATATCATTCCTTAGGAGGTTGCTTGAGTGAGTTTATTGAGCAGAATGTGTGGAATACAATTGATCCTAATACAATCATTTACAGTGATCAGATTGTCTCCAGGGAAAGGGTAACTTATGTGCAAAGTAACAAACTGTTCCTTTTGTATGTTGAATGCTTGTGATGCTGTAACTTTTTTTTTTTTTTAATTTTTAGCTCAGTAAATCAAACAAGCATCCCTGTTCTTGATTGTTCTAGTCCAAGAGGTGCGGAACAGTGCAACAATTATGATGTACAGTTATAAAGAGAGACACTGATTTCCAAATGAGATCATTTATAATGCAGCTCCTGGATCTAATAAGAAGAAGTGATTCCAGAAGGCATGTACATATGATTTATCAGGGCTTTTACCAAACTTAGCAAAACAGCAGCCAGCCTGAAGTCCTGGGCGGATTCTGTTTATTATTCTTTTACACAAACTTTAATATGGCACCTGCTGCTTTACCCTGGAGGATGGAAGGAGAAGAAAAAAGAAGGTAAAGCTGTTGCCACAAATGTCAAACAACAACTTGGTGCTTCCTTAGAAGAGTCGTGTATGCAGGAGTCACCAGGGGCACCCTGCTCATAACTGTCTGCGAGGTGACTGGTGTTTTAAGAAAATGACCAGATACTGTGAGCATTGGGTCCTCTCTATGGAAATAAGTCATTTGACTATATTGGCAATTATATAGTGGGGGGAAAACCTCAGCAGCATGGTTCCTAACTATTAGGCTACTCCAAGTTCTTAGTCAAAGTGATGTGATCCAGGACCAAGAAGATAATGGGGATTACAATGTTTAAAATGCTGTAGTGTTGTCATACTGAGAATCTGCTTTTAGATGTACCTCACAAATTCATAAACCAAAGTCACAGGATCCAGTTTTCATGTAGTCCACAGGGCGAAATCCAAAACTGTGCTGAGACCCCCCTCAGGCTCATTTCACATGGAAACAACTTTCAGCTCTTCAGTGGTCTGTCAGTACTGACCAGGTTTCAAACTGAAGCTACGATGTAGAGGTAAAAGGTCAAATACTGGGCTCAGTAATGCCGCCCTTACTTATGGGGAGTATTGTGCAAGTTACTCCATTGGTGTGGTCACTATGCAAAACAGTGTGGCAGAATTTGTCCCTCTATCTTCAGTGTAAATCTGTAGTTCAATCTAGTTACTCCCAATTTACATCAGTATAAGCAAATGGAGTATAGCCCATGTTAACATATTATCCAGTCACTGAACAATCCAGTGTGTTTGAACCTCTCAGTGGTTTCTAAACATGTTTCAGCTTGATTAAAGGTTTTGTTTTTGCCTTTCTAATTATGTCTGTACTATTGTAAGTGCTTTTCTATGAGAATTGCAAAATCTGGATTTCTTTTAAGCTTGAGAATCATTATAGTCATTAGTTGTTCCTATAATTTGTCCTTTTTATACCAGTGGTTTCTTGGTTTGAAGTATATGTTGTTGGTTTTTTATTTTGTGATTTGACCTTTTTTTTTTTTTGTGTCCCATTGACAGAGTGGTACAACTGGCTAGCTAAATTAAGGATTAGTAAGAGTTGCATGGACAGCTTTCCTATCTTTTTTGCATTAATTTTCAGATACAAATGCAATATGCAGGCTAACAAAATATACAAGGTACCATAAAGGAAAAAATATTTTACAGATTAAGATCCTGTTACATAGTGATGTATTTCAAAAATGAATAATTGCCCCTTCTTCCAACCCCAGTGTTGATCCTCTGCTGAATGGTGGTAGAATTCTGTGGCCTGGCAGATCAGTTTCCCAGTGGAGGAGAAATGAATGACATGGAGTCTAGATATACTCGATAAATGCCATTCCTGGAATTGAGGCAGACACAAACAGCATTCCCACTTCTCCAGACATCTCATCTCACATACCAATGTCCAGATCCCAGGAAACAACTCTACATCTTGAACTGATTTTAGCAGAGAGAGAACTTTTTTTTCCCTGCCTGTAATAGATTCTTGTAGCTAGAATTCTGCATAACCAACAAGCATTTCTTCCAAAACTAAAATCTTTTTCTCACACTCTAAGAACTTGCCATTGTGCCATCTGGGGACTCCTGACAACAATATCACCAAGTCTGTCTGTCTCGCAAGGACAAGACTGCGTCGCAACAAGGGAAGGCTTTTCATTTAGTACCTCAGTCCATTTACTAAGGTCAAGTGTTCATCACTTACTTACTATATATAGCAAAAATATTAGGGAGTAACTGTGTTAGTCTGTATCAACAAAAACAACAAGGAGTCTGGTGGCACCTTAAAAACTAACAGATTTATTTGGGCATAAGTTTTGGGGGTAAAAACCCACTTCTTCAGATGCATGGAGTGAAAATTACGGATGCAGGCATTATACTGACACATGAAGAGAAGGGAGTTACCTCACAAGTGGAGAACTAGTGATGACAGGGCCAATTCAATCATTGCATGGCATGAAAATTACAGATGCAGGCATTATACTGACACATGCTTATTTGTGAGGTAGCTCCCTTCTCTTCATGTGTCAGTATAATGCCTGCATCTGTAATTTTCATGCCATGCATCTGAAGAAGTGGGTTTTTACCCCCAAAAGCTTATGCCCAAATAAATCTGTTAGTCTTGAACGTGCCACTGGATTACTTGGTTGTTCTTTTTATACATAGCACAATAATTTTACGTGATTCTTTATGAACCTAAACTAAGAGCTGCTCTGCTTTTACAATCAAATTCATCCAAGACCAGCAGTGGTGGTGTTTGTGTGTCAATGCAAGAAGAAATATTGGAAAATGTGAGTGTTCAAAAAGGACCAGACAACAGAGAGATGCTTGGCATCAGGCCCAGGCTAAACCATTGTTCTCCAAGGTTCCCTAGCACCCTCTACTCTCTCTACCAACAGTATGCAAAGCCAAAGGAAGAGGAAGTGAACCGATACAAAATATTGCTGAGAATTGCATAAGAAATTGTGCTAGGTCAACTTGAGCATGCCATGCCAGTCCTGCTTGAGAGAGAGGAAATCCAAGACTTGATTGAAAGGCGCATGAAGGAAAAGTGGAATTAGCAATAAAAGGACTGAGGAGGGCATCAGGAGTAAGCAGAAATAAGCACAGATGACAGTGGAGATACAATGATGCAGCTTCTTGAAAGTGAAGATGAGCTCAAGTTTGCAACAGGAGATAGAGCCCAATGAAGAAGTTCAATTAGTGCATAAGGGAGACTGATATGAGAGGACAAAAGAGGAAGTTGACTTCTAGCCATGGTGTTCTGGATAGAAGGATGGTAGAGAGATGGTTATTCTGTAGAGTGTAAGCCTTTGAGGGCCATGGTTTATTGTCTTTTATGCATCACCTAGGCCAATGAGACCTCAGTCCTGACTGGGGTCTTTGGGCCCCCATTATAATATATATTTTTAATACCCATATCATAACCTTAGTCCCAGATTTGGACCTTAGCGTCCAAAATATGGGGGTTAGCATGAAAACCTCCAAGCTTAGCTACCAGCTTGGACTTGGTACTTGCTGCCACAACCCAAAAATTAGAGTGTTTTGGGGCACTCTGGTCCCACTGAAAAACCTTCCCTGGGGACCCCAAGACCCAAATCCCTTGAGTCTCACAACAAAGGGAAATAATCCTTTTTCCCTTCCCCCCTCCAGGTGCTCCTGGAGAGATACACAGACACAAGCTCTGTGAATCCAAACAGAGTGACTCCCCCTCTCCGTTCCCAGTCCTGGAAACAAAAAGCACTTTCCTCTTCACCCAGAGGAAATGCAAAATCAGGCTAGCAAATTCAACACACACAGATCTCCGCCTGATTTCTTCCTCCCACCAATTCCCTGGTGAGTACAGACTCAATTTCCCTGAAATTTCCCAGAAAAGAAAACTCCAACAGGTCTCAAAAAGAAAGCTTTGTATAAAAAGAAAGAAAATACATACAAATGGTCTCTCTGTATTAAGGTGACAAAATACAGGGTCAATTGCTTAGAAGAAATATGAATAAACAGCCTTATTTAAAAAGAATACAAATCAAAGCACTCCAGCACTTATATTCATGCAAATACCAAAGAAAAGAAACCATATAACTTACTATCTGATCTCTTTGTCCTTACACTTAGAAACAGAAGATTAGAAAACAGAACTACTTCTCCAAAGCTCAGAGAAAGCAGGCAGACAGACAAAGACTTAGACACAAACTTCCCTCCACCCAGAGTTGAAAAAATCCGGTTTCCTGATTGGTCCTCTGGTCAGGTGCTTCAGGTGAAAGAGACATTAACCCTTAGCTATCTGTTTATGACAACCCATAAAAAGGATCATCATGGTAGTCTTTGCTGGAGATGTTGTCAATGAGTTAGCAAAGTGTTCTGAAAGCCCATGTGTATTAAAGGTATTGTAAAATGCAAGATCTTTGTCTTTATTCCTTGGAACTTGAATCTATTGTGTTTGAGATGAAGCTGACATCCTCCACAGGCTTCCACCCTTTACAAATTACTGTAGCAAAAAGAAGAGAATAATCTTGCATGAAAGAGAATGAGGATTTTGAACGGGATGCCAGTGATTCTGGAAGTAGTCACTGTGCTCCCCTCATGATGTGTGTTTTGCTCAGTGATCTCTGGATGGCTCAAATTACAGATTTAACAACCCTTTTCCTCTTCCTAAAGGAAATCTGCACCCCTGTCACACAGCTCAACAAGCTGAAAAGTCGGAGTGGTTAAGTCTCAGTCTGAATTGTTTGGAAAATAGACCTTGTAATTGCAATTGGCATTTGAGCCTCATCCTACTAGCGGAACGATAAGATTTGTGACACAGGAAGCATACAGCGGGGACCTGACATTCAAATCTACACTTGCTTGAACGTTCAGTTTAAAAACACTGAAGTAACCATCCCAAGTTCTGGGCCAGTTTGCATAAATTTCCGTAATACGAGTATCACATGATGAACTCTAACCTCTTATAGACACCAAGAAGTAGAGTAAAAATCCATTTTCACTGCAGTCATCACAAGTCCTCAACCGTCAAACCCCCACTACCTCAAATACTAGACAAGTACTGGACTTTGCAGTGTGTCCAAAATGTTAACAGATCTGGACTCTTTCTCACACCAAGTGATCTCTAACTGTCTTGAATACACTGGTTTAACATTCTTAAAGGAACATGGTCTTGTAGTTATATAATAGTGGATTTGGAGTTAGAGGGTATGGGTTCTGTCTCTGCTACTGACTGCTCTGTAACTTTGGAGAAGTCACTGAACCTTTCTGTGCTTCAGTTTCCCATATTCAAAATGGGAATAAAAACACCTATAGCACCTACTTCCCAAGGGTATTGTGAAGCTTAATTCATTGGTTGTAAATAACTCCAAACTCCCTAGATGGCAAGTGCTGGTGTCTATTATTTTATCTACTCTTGCTGTAAGTGACTCATAAAAGGGAGAAGCATTCTCAAAAATGAGGACCTATAGGGAAGGGATATCTCTGGGACACCAGATGCTTCTTTCCTGCAGTGAGGCATTTAAAAAAAAAGTGAATAACTTAACTTAAACTTTAGGCAGATAAATAGCAGAAAACTTGGATATCTGAACCTGATCAACACACTATCAAATTCTACCATCACTAGTTCACACATATACACATTGCCTATACAGTTGATACCTTGCCTGTTCCCAGCCCCACTGCATTAACTTTTTTGGCTAAATATTCTAGGCACTGTTCTCTGCTATTTTGCACCTTTTATGTAGTTCTTTCCACCTGCACAAAGTGACTGCAAGGTGGTGTTAAATCAGAATGGTAGCAATTTACACCCACTTTACACAGGTGTGAATGATTATACAAGGTAAAGCCATTGGAGAATCAGACCTATGAAAGGGTAATAGGTGGCTGATGTAGTCAGAAGACAAAGCATAAATTATCATTTTCCACTTAAATTGGGTGCTATGCCTTCAAGTCAAGCACAGAGGGAACCATGGTAATGCACCCATCAGTGAGCCTATTTTCAAGTCGTTGTTGGTTTTTCTTGAACTTCAGAGCTCAACAGTGGGAGACATTGGAAGACATTTACCAAATTCTCAGCCTAGTTTGAGTGCATCTTTCTGAAATAGCTGCCCTCCCCTGTGCCATTCCTCGTGTTAGACGATTTTAAGCATCATCTAAACCTAGGAGTCATTTGGGGAAAAATACCACCATGGTACTGTTGTGAAAAATGCTGGGGAGAAAAAGGGCCCATGGAGGATGGAAAAATAGGATTTCAAAGCTTAACTATTAGGTTTAAAAGCATAACTTTTTGAATCTTCCCTACTGCCATTATCCCTAACAAGGGTCAAAGGCAATAATAGACTGTGTGGCTGTGAGAGGAGCTTACAGCAAGTCATTTAGTCCTGCAATGTTCTGCAATTTCTGCTTTTCTCTCCCATTCCTTTCCTCCTCTTCCTAGTAAGATATGTGTATTTTTACCTCATTAAATGGCACTAGGCTTGAGCAGTGCTTGTCACCTTGTTTTCAAAATTAAATAGGCCTCTCCTGTCTCTCCTTCTAAAAACTCTTGGACTACAAAAGTTTGGAACGTAGTACATCATCATTTTGTAATGTGGTATGAGTGTAGACATTAATTCGTATAGAGAGAATCTTAAAATAACAATCTAAGTAATAGTCAGATATTCATCCACCAAGCTCCTGGCACAGCAGCTGTCTTCAGAGGTAGGACAAATATCATTTGCCATTGAGTAACTGCTGGAAGTATTGTCTCTAACAATGCTGCTAACAGGACTTTCCAATGGAGATTAGCTGATGCTGGGAAAGAACTACAGAAAGCAGGGTCCATAGCTAGCAAAGGAAAAATGGCTGTAGGAAAATATGGAAAAAATTTTTAACATCAAGGACTTTCTCCTGCTTACTAGAATTTTCTAAATTTCAAATACAATATTTATCACTTACAGTATGGAAGCACTTAAAACCCCCCAAAATGGCTTCCTACCATAATTATTCTAAAAGTCTGGATGAGTATAACTTGATATTTTTGTCAAGTTACAGTCTGTTAACATACTATGTGCAAAACTAAACTCAAATCACAAGGTCCCAAATATTTTTCCCCCATCAAATTCATTTAGAAACATGGTAAAAAGTCATATTAAAAAGGTTATTCCCTAATCTGCATACACATACTGTGTTCACACTGACCAAGCCACTTTATTCTGAAGAACTGCATCCCTATGGTCTCCTGAAATATAATCAAACTGTATTATCATGGTATCATATGCATGGTGTGGTGCACTGTTTTAGCATATGATTTCCTATAAATGATTTAAATCTGTCTCCCTTGTTGTATTTGCTTTATTTGATTTAAACATTTCTGCCCATATATAACTATCCATCTGTTTTCCCTAAGACATTTTCAGTGTCTGTTCACTCTCAAATTAACTTTTCTTCTGTCTTCAATATCACTCCAAACCAAATTCTTCTCTTCCATTCAACCTGGCATATGGGAGCAGTGAGTGAATGTTGACCTAGCATTTCTTACACTCTTCCTTGGAGCCGGAGGCTTGGCCTTAGATATCTGTACATTGGGGGGGGGGGTGTGGAAAGAAACCTACATTTAAAAGGACACTAAAGTTGCAAAGTCAATCACTCAAAAATTGGAAAATGCCAAAATTAAGGTTGAAGGTGCAATTCATTACCCCAATGTGTGTGTTATGATTCAGTCTTCAATTATGTGATCATTACAGCTGGTTGAAATTTTTCAATGGAAAAAGCTTTCTTGAAAAAGTATGGTTTCACCAAAATTGGTATTTTTTTTTGTGTGGAATATCTTTTTTTATGGGGAGCTTTGAATGTTTGTTTAGTTTTGGATCATTATTTTTTTTAATTCAAATTGACATTTGGATACCGGGAAAGAGATTAGAACAAATTATTAAGCAATCAATTTTTAAGTGTCTAGGGCTATAAGGAATTGCCAGCAAGGATTTGTCAAGAACAAACCAACCTAACATCCTTCTTTGACAGGATTACTGGCCTACTGCATGAGGGGAAACAGTAGACGTGATAATCTTGCTTTTAGTAAGTCTTTTGACACAGTCCCACTTAACATTCTCATAAGCAAACTAAAGAGATGTGGTCTAGATCAAGTTTATTGTAAGGGGCTGCACAACTGGTTGAAAGATTATCCTCAGAGTAGTTATCGTTGGCTGGCTGCCAAACTGGAAAGGCATATCTACTGCGGTCCTGTAGGGGTCAGTCCTGGGTGTGATACTAGTCAATATTTTCATTAATGACTTAGTAGAAATTATGCTTAGAAAATTTGTGGATGGCACCAAGTTGGGAAGGGGTTACAAACACTTTAGAGGACAAGATTATAATTCAAAACCACCTTGGCAAATTAGAGAATTGGTCAGAAGTAAACAGATGAAATTCAATAAAGACAAGTGCAAAGTACTTCACTTAGGGAGGCAAAATCAAATGCACAATTACAAAATGGGGAATAACTGGCTAAATCAGGGGTGGGCAAACTTTTTGGCCTGAGGTCCATATCAGGTTTCCAAAATTGTATGGAGGGCTGGTTAGCGGAGGCTGTGCCTCCCCAGATACCCAAGCGTAACCCAGCCCCATCCCCTATCTGACCCCTCCTGTTTCTCTCCTCCCTGACAGCCCCCCTGTACTCCTGCCACATCCAACCCTCTGCCCCCCTCACCCCATACAACCCCTCCTCTCATTCCTGACTGCCCTCTCAGGGACCCCTGCTCCATCCAACCACCCCTTCTCCCTGTTGACCGCAGGCAGGGACAAGAAGTAATAGGACAAGTAATAGGACAAGAAGTAATAGGCTTAATGTGTAGCCAGTGAGACTTAGGTTAGCTATTTGGAAAAACTTTCTAACTATAATCTCTGGCAGAGGCTTCCCAGAGAAGCTGTGTACTCCCTATTATGGGACATTTAAGAACAATTTGGACAAACACTAGTCAGGAATCCTTAAGTTTTACTTGGTCCTGCCTCAGCACAGGAGATAGACTGGATGACTTCTCAAGGTAATTCCCATCCCTACACTTCTATGATTTCTATTAAAATGTCTGAAGTTTCAACTTTTCTATATGAAACACTTTTTTTGTTTGGATCAAAAATGGCATTGTAGCATGTTAATTTTTAAGCTTTTTGATTAGAGAAAGTTTGAGGTGTTAACTTTTGTGCCATTTTTGGTATGGAAACAAATGCTGTTTCCATGGAATTTACCATGGAACTGAAACTCTGTTTTCTAGCCAGTTCTTGTGGTCATGGTGACTATTAGCACTTTGCTCACTGCAGATTGCCCCTTGCTGGGATTAACTGCAGTTTATGCTCCTCCTCTACATCTCTCAAAGGGAACAGAGAATATGTGCCTATGTTTTCAGTCTAGAATTTAATAGAACACATTTGTGCTAGCATCCAGTCCTGAAAATGGAACTGCATGAAATTGTTTGCACCCAAAGCTAAGGGGATTTTTCCCCGCCCCAAGCTTTTTCCACTTTGTTCATGAAATTTCTGGCATTTTTCTGAACCCTTTGCAGTAGTGTGGTAAAAAAACATGACAAATACTTTTCCATGTATATTTGTTAATGAGAACACTTTGTCAGACTGTACAGGATGCGTATATGATTGAAGCATCACATTACGTTTTAACTTTTGTATCCTGTATCACATCTGCCTGAGTCAGATTATGCACCCTTTAGGCAGAGGCCATCTCTTATGAGTTGTTGTCGAGGCTGATTCCCCACTCTGGTACTTCGAGTGCACAAGGTGGGGGCCTGCAAGGATTCTAAAAATTAATGCTGGCCCCATCCAGACTTGTATTAAATGCCCAAGTTTACAGCTTTTCTCTGACCATGGCTTGGTAGATGCTGCCACCACCCAAGTGCAGAACCCCTTTGAGAGCTCAGGAAGGTGCACTTGGGAATTCCTTCCTGTGGGGTACCCTCAAGCCCTTTCAACCCCCGCTTCCCTGGCCAGGGGAGAGCTGGCTTGAGAGTACCCCACAGGAAGGAATCAGGTGTTGCCACCAGCTAATTAAACATTTGCACAAACCTCTTAAGACACATCCAATTCTGTTCTTAAAAGTAAATTTTATTAATTTAAAAAGAAAATACATCAGGAAACTCAGGTTTTTCCTAGATTTTAAAAGAGAAACTACAAGAATTAAGCATCAAGAATAGCTTTGTTGAGGTCCAGCTTAAAGGTTGCAAGCAAAACCAACACACCTGAGATTAGCACAGACGAATCCACAAGCCATAAAGAAATAAAAGAGAGAAACCTAACCGTGTCTTCCTAGACATTTCCTGATCCACTTACATATCTGGGGTTTTAAATGAGCAGTTTCTAGATATGCTACTGATAATTTTTCATACCTGGCCCAAGCTTCTCACAGCGTAACTGCTGCCCTGTCCTCTTCTCCCCATGAGAACAACAGACGGACAAAAGGAGAGTCTTTTCTCCATTTTAAAAAATTCTAGCCTTCCCATGGCCTCTTTTGGCCAGATGTCCACTCACATCCTTTTACTTATGCATAGCAGTGAGACTTCTTAATCTTTTACTTGTAGAGCAATTAGAGAACAGCTATTAGAGGGATTTTATAGCTACTGGCTGGCTGCATGTCCATAAAAGGGAGCTCCCCCCCCTTCATTTATCAGAGTTATAAATGTACGTTGTATATTGCATGTTAATAGATAACACTAGTAAGAGGAAGACCACAAGTCTAAGAAATCTGTTAGCAGGAGATCTTCTAAAATACTTGTACCTGGCTGAAGTAAACTGAGGAGGATTTTGTCTCTGAATTCCAAGGCCTTGATCTATCTAGAGTAGATCTTTAATTACTATTTTAACTAAAATGTTAGGCCCCAGTCTTGCAGGATGATTGCATTTGCCAGTGCAGATTCTGCAGTCTTTGGGGCTTGGTGGAGGTGCAGTCGGCTGGCTGCGTAGATCCCATTTTAAGATTTGGGTCTCAATAGGTAAAGGCTGGTGATCAGGGCCGGCTCTAACAGTTTTTGCCACCCCAAGCAAAAAAGAGCACCAGCCCGCCATGCCGCTGAAACCCCCACCCCTTCGAGCACCATGCTGTTCGAAGCCCCACCCCCCTCTGAGCAGAGCGCCGTGCCACCTCAAGCCCCCCCGCCCCCCCCGCCGAGCGTCACACCAAGCTCCCGGCTCCCCGAGTACCACACTGCTGAAACCAAAAAAAAAAAACTCTCCGGCGCTGTCCCGACGAATTAAAAACAAAAAACCTGAGTGCCGCCCTGCCCCAAGGTGCCGCCCCAAGCACGTGCTTGGTTGGCTGGTGCCTGGAGCCGGCCTTGCTTGTGATATACAAAACTGGGCTTGGTTTGGTTCAGGTAAGCACCCAAAAGTTATGGGATACTTGTCAAAACTATCTGAAACTCTTGAGTGTGCAGAACTGGAAAGGAAATCTTTTTAAACTACCTCATGAATGTCTGGAATTTTCTGCTTCTTGTCAGTCAACAAATATTGCAAGCACAAAGAATCCATTTCTCTCAAGGTGAAATCCCAACGTCTAGACAAAAGACAGACTCATTTCATGCTGCCTTTACTGTTAATGAGCTGAGTTTAGCAGATTTTGTTGGAAAGATATCCCTGTAAATTTGACATTTTCTGAAATGAACTACTAAGGAGTAATTTCTTCTAACAGCTCTTTTATTTGCATCCAGTTAAATGAAGGCATTAAAGAAACTTGATTTTGTTTTTAAATCACTAATTTTACTTTGATTTCTGGTTAATCATCTAGGTTGCTGTACAGTAATCTCCATGTTTGTGCAAAGAGGATTTCTTTTATTATTTAATTGATTAGTACTCTATTAACTCTTTTATTGCATTTTACAGCTGTATCCAGCCCAGAAAGTAACCTTAAAACAAGCTATTTTTACATCTTGGGTGTTAACAATATTTTAGATGAGTGGGAAATCTAGGTTGTCTTAGGCCTGGGCTATGCTACGCATTTAAACCAATTTTAGCAGCGTTAAACCGATTTAACGCTGCACCTGTCCACACAATGAGGCCCTTTATATAGATATAAAGGGCTCTTTAAAGCGGTTTCTGTACTCCTCCCCGATGAGAGGAGTAGTGCTGAAATCGGTATTACCATATTGCATTAGGGTTAGTGTGGCTGCAAATTGACGGTATTGGCCTCTGGGCGGTATCCCACAGTACACCATTGTGACTGCTCTGGACAGCAATCCGAACTCATATGTGCTGGCCAGGTAAACAGGAAAAGCCTCGCGAACTTTTGAGTTTCATTTCCTGTTTGCCCAGCATGGAGCTCGGATCAGCACGGGTGGCAATGCAGTCCCAAATCCAAAAAGAGCTCCAGCATGGGCCGTACCAGAGATACTGGATCTGATCACTGTATGGGGAGACAAATCTGTTCTATCAGAGCTCCATTACAGAAGATGAAATGTCAAAGCATTTGAAAAAATCTCCAGGCTATGATAGACAGAGGCCACAGCACAGCGCTGTGTGACAAGCGTAATGGAAAGTCAAAGAATCAAATGGACGCTCAGGGAGGGAGGGAGTACTGAGTACTCCAGCTATCCCACAGTCCCTGCAGTCTCTGAAAAGCTTTTTCATTCTTGGCTGAGCTCCCAATGTCTGTAGGGTCAAACACGTTGTCTGGGGTGTTTCAGGGTATATGTTGTCAATTTAACCCCTCTCCCTCCTCCCCCCATGAAAGAAAAGGGGGAAAAAATCGTTTCTTGACTTTTTTTATATGTCACCCTATGTCTACTGCATACTGCTGGTAGATGCGGTGCTGCGGCAATGAATAGCAACATCCTCTCCCTCCCCTCCCCGGTGGTAGATGGTACAATATGACTGCTATCATCATCAGCCCGTGAGTGCTCCTGGCTGGCCTCAAGTGAGGTCGGCTGGGGGCACCTGGGTAAAAATAGGAATGACTCCCAGTTATTCCCAGTAGATAGTACAGAACGGCTGGTAACTGTCCTCATCACAGCAACTGGGGCTGAGTTCCATCAGCCCCCACCTTTCATGTCTAAAAAAAAGATTCTGTACTGCCTGGACATTCATAGCAGCTGGAGGCTGCCTCCCCCTCATTTCATCTCACTAAAAAGTCAGTGTTTCTTATTCCTGCATTCTTTATTACTTCATCACACAAATGGGGGACACTGCCACGGTAGCTCAGAAAGGTTGGGAAAGAAGGGAATCAACAGGTGGGGTTGTTGCAGGGGCACCCCCCGTGAATGGCATGCAGCTCATCATTTCTGCAGGATCTGACACGGAGCGGCTGCTCTCTCTGGTTCTCTGATATACTGGTTTTCTAGTAAACTTGCCCCATATCCTAGGCAGGACTGACTCTATTTTTAGATAAACCATAAAGGAGGGATTGACTCATTTTTGTCTTTGCGCCTCCGGCCAACCTCAGTTAAGGCCAGCCAGGAGCACCCATGACAGCAGCAGATGGTACAGAACGACTGATAACCATCATTTCATCGCCAATTTACAATGGCACAGCACAACTGGTAACCATCTCTGGTACCTTGTAATGGCAAATGAATGCTGCTGTGTAGCACTGCAGTACCGCCTCTGTCAGCGGCATCCAATACACATACGGTGACAGTGACAAAAGGCAAAATGGGCCCCATGTTTGCCATGCTATGGCGTCTGCCAGGGCAATCCAGGGAAAAAGGGTGCAAAATGATTATCTGCCGTTGCTTACAGGGAGGAAGAAATGAGTGACGACATTTACCCAGAATCACCCGTGACACCGTTTTTGCATCATTATGCATTGGGATCTCAACCCAGAATTCCAATGGGTGGGGGAGACTGCTTAGTGTGGAGGCGTGCACTCTACTTTATACAATCTGTTTTACAAAACCGGTTTATGTAAAATCAGAATAATCCCGTAGTGTAGACATACCCTCAGTGTAGCATGTCCAGCAGCGAATGCTGTAGCTAAGAATGCCACTCAACTAACTTCCATTATGTTATAAAGTTAGCTCCTCTCTAGAAGCACACACTGTGATCCTGCAAAGTCTCATGTACATGCTTAATTTTGCTGTGAGTTGTCCTGTTGAAGTCAATGGCACTACTCATACTGCATAAACCCAATGTGTTCATTTTTGCAACATCAGAGCCATAACAAGGGGGGAAAGGGGAGGTATTTTACTGCAGCTCGGAATTCAAAGAGAGCCTTATTCCATATCAAATAAAATGATATACCAAATTTCTCCTATCTAAGTTTAGTATCTCTCGCCAAATACAGTTTAATAAAGAGCACATAGGCATATATTTTCTGTACCATTTGTTGCTGTTATATGTATATCAGAGGCACCTTTCCCCCATATTTACTGTATTTGGGCAAATTCATTGCAATGTTCTTTACATCAAGAATCATATTTTCATCCCAGTGTTCATCCAACCTCCGCTTTTGAAAAACTGTGACCACAAATTTACATTTGCTTCTCTGCTGGTGCAAAAAAAGAGGCTAAGTTTTTAAAAGTCTGGCCCACATTAATAATTTTTATTACTAAGCTTCTGTTTGGCCTAGTAACATGACATGAAGAGCTACTTTCAGAAAGAAACTTCACTGTTGTGATGCTGAGTGTCACTATGCCTAACTTTTAGGTGCCTGGGAAGTCACTGGGTTTCACAAAGCCTGTGTTAGGGACTCAGGCTTCCTATAAAGTGAGTGGAGGGAGATAGGTGCCAAAGAATGGGAATCGCAAAAGTCAGCTTGCTATGCAGCTGCTCACCGAAAGTAGCCAATGAAAGATGTCAAGGAGAGTGGTGCATTCTAAGTCGCACCCATTCAGGAGTTTGGCACCTATCTCTGCTTGGGATGCTCAGGTATGAAACTTCTGTTAGTTGTTTCTTGCAAGAAACTAGTAAGGAGGACGATGATTTTTGGCCCACTGGTTAGGATGCTCACCTGGGGAGACCACTTAGTTCAAGTCCTCTCTCTGAAGAGGAGAAGAGATCTGAACAAGGATATGCTGCCTCTCAGATGACTGTACTAACCACTGGGCTATGGGATAATCTGATATGGATCTCCATCAATCTCTTGTTGAAGCTGTTCCACTTTGGATCTATAGTCAGTCCCTGGAGCAGAGAGACTGGATCTTGGGTCTGCCACACTGTGGATGAGTGTCCTAATTATCAGACTAGTCATTGTCTGGCTCAGAGCATACAGGCAATTTAGGCAGGGGGACACCATTTTTCACTCGGTTGTGAATAGCACTGGGATTAGGCGTCTGGATGTCTAAAGTGAGGCTGCAGTACGTACGCTCAGAGGCAGAAACACGAGTGCCTAGGGAACTTTTACTGGAAAAAAACTTAGGCTTTGAGTGAGTTTAGACATCTACAGGTTTTGGTGGCAGCTGAGAGGGAGTTTTGTGAATATCCATGTGTGATGTTCCACCCCATATTCTTCATAGAAATATTGTTATGTGAATATGGCATAACTATATGTTTTACGCAAGTTGGTTCACGTGAGATTATTGAAAGGTTATGATTTGCTGAGTGTGATTATCCAGTTTGTACATGTATCCTTTCTGAATCTAAAGTTAGGACAATTATCTATGTGCTTGGGAAACACCCACCAGACAGTAAGCAATCAGCCTTAATGGGCCATTAGGACAATGAGTCTTCAAGGATATGGATCCCCCATCTTTCCAGGAGTTCCTTCCTGTGGACCTTGCAAATAAACCTTGTCTCATGGTTGCACTGACACTGCAAGGTCATGCAATAATGTCATCTGGTACAAAATACCACCTTGGACACTGCTGGTACTTTTCCACTGGAAACAAAGGCTTCCCGTCTTAAGTAAATTCTATTGCTAAAAACACCTGGAGGGAAAGGGAGGGTTGAGTCTAGGATCAGATGGGGTTAAATTGACGACATATACCCTGAAACACCCCGGACAACGTGTTTGACCCTACAGATGGGTCCAATCTGTAAAGAGAAATAACTGGAGTGTTAAGCTACAGAAACTCTGCAAGTTGCCTAAAACAGCACTGAGGGTGAGAAATTACATTTTGTAACCTGTTTCTTGGGTATATTAAGCCTAATTTGCGTGCTTTTATTTGCTCATAATCGGCTTGGTTCTGTTTGCTATCCCTTATAATCACTTAAAATTTACTTTTTGTAGTTTAATAAACTTATTTCTTCATTTCAAAACCCAGTTTGTGCAATTCATATCGGGGGTGGGGGGAGCCAAAAAGCTGTGCATCTCTCTCCCCACTTTGAAGGAGGAGGCGATTTTTATGAGGAGAAGGAGAAGGAAATGGATTGCCCCTTACAACTCTGTATCTTCTGCCTATGCACTCTTATCTTGTATCATTCTTTCCTCCACATCATGAACAATACTGGCCTTCCTTCCTCACCCCTGGTCTGCTCATTTCTCCTACAACCAACTTCATGTTTTTTCCTTGTCACCATGTTACACTTGGCACGCTCTCTGAACTGGTATAGGCAGTACAGTATATACTTTTGTGAATTAAGGCCAGGAAAAATGGTCTGTGCCTGTGGAACCAGGAAATAGATAGTCTTGTATTTACCCCAACCATGGTATCCTGGGTGTCTGTCTGCAAAATCTACTTTTTCATTGTGATCAAGGGAAGGGATTCTCCCTCCTACTGTAACCTCCATGCTTTGCTGTAAGGTACTGGGGATACAAAAGTCTCAGAGCTGGGTCAAAGAAGACATGTCCCAGGGCAGACACTGTAGAAAATATTCCATGGCTGCTGTACAAGGCCCCACAGCACTCTGCAAGCCTTGGCATACAGTTGGGTATGGGACCATAGCATGTAGCACTACAGGTATTCTCAGCAACACCACTGCTCAGCAGGAGCCTGGGTATGCTGCTGCAGCTTAGGGTAGCCGTTTGTGTAACTCAGGCAGCCCCTGCAGAGAAGACCTTGGAAGTGGAAGGGGGAAAAGGTAGTTTAAAGTCACCTTTCCCGTCCCTGCCCCAGGGATGTGAGTTCTGTGTGCAGCACTGAAATCCCAGCCAAGTTAGTCAGCTTTCTGTCCTGTCTGCTCCCTTCCTTCTCTTGAATAACTTGATGGACTAAGCGAAAATATACAAATCACTATAGTGTAATCCAAATTATGTAGTAATGTTAATTTAATGCCAACAGATTCTGGTTAGCAGGATCAAACTTCTGAAGCTTAGTGTATGAGCTAACAGCTGTTAGCCAAAGCTGTAGCAGACTCATCAATCTCTATATAGTCTAGATGTCACTGGAGGGGGACCAAGCACCACACCAAGCAGGCAAGGGTTATATACTTCCCCTAGCTGAGGAAGCATATCTTGAGCTTCAGAGATTTCCCAGTTGGTATCCTGCATGATCCTCCTACTTGTAATGCCAACAAATCCTTGTTGTCAGTGGACAGGATTGAACCTGGGATCTCTAGAGTTAAATGCAAGAGCCTCTACTGCATGAGCTAAAAGCCACATGGCTGGTAGCTAAGGCTGTAGAAGACTCATGAAGTGCTAGACTGTCTAGGTGCAACTAGAGGGGGATACAGCCCCATACCAAGCAGGCATGGGATACATTAGCTCAGTGGGAGAGGGAGAGAGCAGTGTTGTCGTGATGAGACCTTAAGGGTGCTAGTAATTAGCCTTGTTTTCGAACCTCAATATTTCACATTCTCTTTATCAAATGTTGACTGTGGGAAACCAAGTACATAAATTAATAGCAGCTGATATCTGTATGCTTTTTACTGACAAAAATAATACTTGTTTACCACAAGAAGTAGTACATGATGCTCTTTGTAAAATGGTTCTGCAGTTTCCCCACTGCTTTCTCATTTAAACAATCAGTTTACATAATGAGATCTGTGAAATCCTTCTACTAATTGCCCTGAATGTATTAAAAGTATAGGCTGTTTAGTTTAACTCAGATGCCTGTGAACCGTTTTATACTAATTTATTAGTTATACATTTAGGATCCAGGCCTCATTACAGCAGGCACTTTATGAGCAGAATAAAAGAAGACAAAGTCCCTGCCCCAGATTTTGAGGACAGACGAGGAGTAGGACATGCCAGCAATGACTGAGAAAAGGTAGAATTACTAGGGGTTTCAGAGGGAAGAGCATGTGATTTGTTAACCTTAAGCAGTGGCAGCTCCAGGCACGAGCAAAGCAAGCGCGTGTCTTGGGTGGCAAGCAGCGTGGGGCGCCCTGTCAGTTCCTGCGAGGGCGGCAGGCAGGCGGCTTTTGGCGGCGTGTCTGCAGGAGGTCTGCTGGTCCTGCGGATTCGGCAGCAATTCGGCGGCGGGTACGCCGAAGCCGCGGGACCAGTAGATCTCCCACAGGCAAGCCACAGAAGGCAGCCTGCCTGCCATGCTTGGGGTGGCAAAAAAGCTAGATCCGCCCTGACCTTAAGTTGATAAAAGATTTCTAGAAGGAGATGTAGATTTGGATGAAGCAAAGCATATCAGAAGAAGTGTAAATTGATGAGTTGTTGATGTGAAGATGGAAGCTGAAAAGGTGTGAACGTATGAGATCACCTTTTACATCCTCTCTCCTGTGGCTGAAGAAGAATGGCCCCAACATGGAGCCACAGACTGGGATTGAAGAGGAGGAAAACTGACTGAAAGAGCAGTTAGAGAGGAACCAGATTAGGAGTTAATCAAGAAAATCAAAGAGGTCAATAATTCAGGGAGACACATGATTGGAAGCAGCTCTTAGCTCATGAGAATGAGGACAGTGAAGGCTCTGAGTTTTTTACCAGGAAAAATTTGTCAAACACCTTTAGTGAAAATAGTGTCAGTGGAGTGGAGAAGGTGGAACCAGAGTGGATCAGCGTATTATCACCTAGGCCTAGGCCAGCAAATTTGCAGGGGTGGTAAATTTGCTCATGCCCCCTCCCCAACTCCACTGCTTCCCCAAAACCCCGGCCCACTTCCTCCTCAAGGCATGCCACGCTTCCCTCCTTCCACCTCCTTCCAAGGCTGGCCGTGCGAAAGTGCTGGGAGGGAGGGAGAGATAAGTGAGTAGCGGCACTTGGAGGAGGCAGAGCAGAGGTGAGCTGGGGCCTGTGGGCACGGGGAGTAACCCAGGGGTGGGGCTGGGAACCGCTCCCTGCCCCAGCTCATCTCCGCTCCACTGCTGCCATCCCCCGAGCACGCCACAACTCCCCTTCTCCTCCCTCCCTCCAAGGCTTGCCACGTGAAAGCTCTGGGAGGGAGGGAGATGCAAGTAGTGGCACTCGGAGAAGGCAGAGCAGAGGTGAGCTGGGGCCCGTGGGTGCGGGGAGTAAACCGGGAGGGGGGCCAGGAACTGCTTCCTGCCCCAGCTCACCTCTGCTCCACCGCTGCCATCCCCTGAGTGCGCGGTAACTGCCCTTCTCCTCTCAGGGTAAGACTACACTTGAAACTTCAAAGCGCTGCCGCCGCCGCAGCTCTTTGACGTGCGAGTGTGGTCACAGTGCCAGCGCTGGGAGAGAGCTCTCCCAGCGCTGCACGTACTCCACATCCTGATGGGGTTTAGCTTGCAGCGCTGGGAGCATGGCTGCATGGCTCCCAGCGCTGCGGCACTGTTTACACTGGTGCTTTGCAGCACTGTATCTTGCAGCACTCAGGGGGTGTTTTTTCACACCCCTGAGTGAGAAAGTTGCAGCGCTGTAAAGTGCCAGTGTAGCCAAGGCCTTGGAGGAAGGGAGAGAGAAGCGAGTAGCGGCGTGCTCAGGGGATTGTGGAGGTGACCTAGGGCCAGCAGGTGCAGGGAGTAACTCAGGGGCAGGGAACTGCTTCCTGCCCTAGCTCACCATCACTCCACCCCCGCCATCCTCTGAGCGTGCCACATCTCCCCCCTCCCTCCCAGGCTTGCCCCAGGGGAGCAGAAGTGAACTGGCACACGGGGGGAAGCAATTTTTTGAGGTCTTAGGGGTGCCAGATTTGTTGTTCTGCCACTGGAGTGGGTGGGATATAGAAAGGAGTAGGGGGGAAGGAATTTCCATTCTCAGAGGTGGGAGAAGGTGCTAGAAACAGTGGAAGAAGAGAGAGGTAGTGGTGAGTCTTGTCAATCTTTTTTTTAATAAATCAAAATTATCTAAAACCACTTATTTTGTTTACATTTATTTTTCACTACTTGCATCAATATAAATAAATCTAATTGGGCATAACTTATTGCAAGTTTGCTGTAACTAATATACCTTAATTGGCTATAAATCTATCCCTATTAATACCCACAAAAGTAATGGACTCTGAGAAAAGTTGCTGCATAAAAGTCTCCACATCCAACTAAACTAATCAAGATGTTTTATAAAATCTTGCAGCTATTAGAGAAACTTAATTATTGAAAAA
Source organism: Gopherus evgoodei (assembly GCF_007399415.2). Lineage (NCBI taxonomy): Eukaryota > Metazoa > Chordata > Testudines > Testudinidae > Gopherus > Gopherus evgoodei. Next base: position 256,761,027 of record NC_044322.1, on the reverse strand, counting down.
CATTATCAAAACAGTGTGGCGTGAAACCTGTGGAGAAGTCAAGGGATTGAATTGTTTTGCCTAGGATTCACAAAGTATCATTTTGCTGCTTCAGAACTATATTAGCAAGAAATAAATGGAATGATTGATTTCTTATAGTTTCTACTCTCTGATCTTAGAACATGACATGAGAATAAAGTAACAATGGCCTGATATTGAAAGCATTGAGCATCCTCTCAAATCCCATTGTAGCTAGCACTTAAGTTTCAGAACCACCTACTTGGAAGCAGAGGAGGATGAACCAGTTTGGAGAATATTAGAAACATCCTTGTGGTCAGCCTCCTCCAAACCTTTACCAATTTTCAGAACAAAATATTTTGTTTTTATATATTCTGATATGTCTGGATACAGTGTCTTTACCCTTCTGTTTTCCTAAATCAGTGGTTCCCAAACTTGTTCCATCGTTGTGCAGGGAAAGCCCCTGGCAGGCCAGGCCGGTTTGTTTACCTACTACGTCTGCAGGTTCAGCCAATCGCAGCTCCCAGTGGCCATGGTTCACTTCTCCAGGCCAATGGGAGCTGCTGGAAGCAGCGGCCAGTATGTCCCTCAGCCCACACTGCTTCTCACAGCTCCCATTGGCCTGGGGCAGCACACCCCGGCTACTGGGAGCCACTTCATCAAAGGGAAGTGGACATGCACCAGCCTCAGTAACTTGAGCAGATTTACCAAGCACTTTAGACAAACTCCCTAGTAATGATAAAACACTAAAATAAGTTTGACTACAGAAAGACAGATTTTAAGTGATAGGTACAAAAGGTCAGATGCTTACCTTTTGTTTTCTTTGGTAACTAAGCAGTTTAAATCTTGAACCTTTTTAGATTAAGCAGTATTTGGATCAAGCAGTGTTTCTTACCCAATTGGATGTTGCAGGTAGAATACAGTCCTTAATACACAGGCTTTACTTTTAAGTCTGGGACCAGTCTCCTCAGTTCAAGTCTTTATCCTCCCAGCCTTCTTGTTGCTTCCAGCATAAGTGGAGGAGGAGAAAAGTGTCCTTATGATGCCACTGTCCCTTATTTTATACTCTTAGTCCACGTCCATGGAAAGAAACAAGCCCAGGCATGCCTGATGGGCCTTTCTGAGCCACAGCATTGCGCAATCCCCATTGTGTAGTGCTTCTCTTCCAGAACTGTAAATCCTTTATTTACAACTCTCCTGCTGATTAATGATGGTTTAACATGTGCCTGGGTGTGGATCACCTCCTTTGTTGTCACTGGAGAAGTAGCAATGGATGACTCCAAAATTTACAACATATTTCCATAACCGTACAGCAAAAACTCATAACTTCATATACACTAATGATATACATATTTTAACAGAACAATGGGTTTCAGAATATCATGATCTTACCTATATCTTACATGGCATGCTTTGTATGAAATATAACTATATATGACTGAACACGGGGAGGTTACAGGGTGCTACTTTGAGGTATGGTATGTCACAATATGATAATCTAATAAATTATAATATTTGTTTCATGTCTTATTGCATATAAAATGCATTAATAAAAGTTGTATCTTAAATTTCACAAATGTTACATGTTGTTCTAGGCTGTGATTTTCTAAGTAATCTAAGAAGTCAGGCACTCAATTTCCATTGAATTACAATGGGATTCTGGCACCTATTTCCCAACCTTTTTTGAAAAATCCCAGCCCAAAAATAGACAACTGAAGTCAGGAATCCTCTTGACTCCCCTTAGATCAAGAGGCAGAATAGGAGAATGCAGCTGGCACAGCTGGTTTAATGCTAAATACTTTCACAAGTATTTTGGGGAGAGGGGAGAAAACACAGGGTTTGGTTTATTATGAATCATGAGATCATGTTAATGATGAGACTCTTCAGGTGTTCATTGGTTATTTGTGGCTGCATTCATGAATTCCAAGTCTCAAACTTTGGCATGAATGATTTGTTGAAAATTCACCATGAAAGTTGATATACCACTTAATGTTGTCTCTTGATTTAAAACTTTGAAATCCAGTCAGAAAGTTGAAACTGTACATTGTGACTTAGGTGATCAGTCACACAACACAAATAACCAACAATGAATACTGGAGACTGAAAGAGAAGAAATTGCAAACAAATGGCTGAAAATTATTCAGCTTAATGATATTTGGCAGATGTTTGAATCATTAATACAGGTACACAAACTGGTAACTGCTTCTAAATTGTTTGCACACCAAGAAAAGCAATGAAATTGCAATAAATAGGTTGATCAGCACTAGGGTCTCATCAAGTTGTTGTAGAATAAGAGAGAAAATCCTTTCATGGATTGAGAACTGGTTAAAAGACAGGGAACAAAGGTTAGGAATAAATTGTACATTTTCAGAATGGAGAGGGGTAACTAGAGGTGTTCCCCAAGGGTCAGTCTTAGGACCAATCCTATTCAACTTATTCATAATGATCTGGAGAAAGGGGTAAACAGTGAGGTGGCAAAGTTTGCAGATGATACTAAACTGCTCAAGATAGTTAAACCCAAAGCAGATTGTGAAGAACTTCAAAAAGATCTCACAAAACTAAGTGACTGGACAGCAAAATGGCAAATGAAATTTAATGTGGATAAATGTAAAGTAATATATATTGGAGACAATAACCCCAACTATACATACAATCTGATGGGGACTAATTTAGCTACACCTAATCAGGAAAGAGATCTTGGAGTCATTGTAATAGTTCTCTGAAGACGTCCACGCAGTGTGCGGCGGCAGTCAAAAAAGCAAACAGGATGTTAGGAATCATTAAAAAGGGGATAGAGAATAAGAAGGAGAATATATTATTGCCATTAGGTAAATCCATGGTACGTCCACATCTTGAATACTGTGTACAGATGTGGTCTCCTCAACTCAAAAAAGATATACTGGCATTAGAAAAAGTTCAGAAAAGGGCAACTAAAATGATTAGGGTTTGGAACAGGTCCCCTATGAGGAGAGATTAAAGAGGCTAGGACTTTTCAGCTTGGAAAAGAGGAGACTAAGGGGGGATATGATAGAGGTATATAAAATCATGAGTGGTGTGGAGAAAGTGAATAAGGAAAAGTTATTTACTTGTTCCCATATTATAAGAGCTAGGGGCCACCAAATGAAATTAATGGGAAGCAGGTTTAAAACAAATAGAAGGAAGTTTTTCACACAGTGCACAGTCAACCTGTGGAACTCCTTGCCTGAGGAGGTTGTGAAGGCTAAGACTATAACAGGGTTTAAAAGAGAACTAGATAAATTAATGGAGGTTAGGTCCATTAATGGCTATTAGCCAGGATGGGTAAGGAATGGTGTCTCTAGCCTCTGTTTGTAGAGGGTGGAGATGGATGGCAGGAGAGAGATCACTTCATCATTACCTGTTAGGTTCACTCCCTCTGGCACACCTGGCATTGGCCACTGTCGGTAGACGGGATGCTGGGCTGGATGGACCTTTGGTCTGACACAGTATGGCCATTCTTATGTTCTTAGTGGCTAATCAGTGGGCTATAGACCAATTTGTTCAAAGGAATACCTGATCACCTCACTCATTAATAGAACAAAAGGCTACAGCAGAAGAGAGGTGGTATAAATAATTTATTTATTATGCACTTAATTACAATTCTACTGGTAGAAACCAATTCAAAACACAACAGAAAATAAAACACTTCCTTCATTGACTAGGATCATGGACCTTTATCATAATAGGAAAGACTTTTACCCAACCTCAAAGGCAAGTGTGAACTGGAGTTGGGAGGGGGCACAAGAAGTCTCCCCTCTGTTTGGAAAGTGCAAGGAGGAGCCAGGATCAGCTGCAGACCCCATGATGTTGCCTGAGGGCAAACAACAGCACTGAGGAGGGTGGGGCAGAAGGTGGGGCAACATACTTCTTTATTCTACACTAGCCAGCAGAGATGGCTGACTGGAAGGAATCGCAAAGTGCTAGTGGGTGTGTAGTGTCCCTCCTGAATACTAGAGAAGGTGTGTTCCACTCCACAGCCAGCCGTCTCTGCTGAACCAATAAACCGAGCTATGGCCTCATGTCCTTTCTGTCCCTTTAGGGTTCATTGCCCCCTCAGGAGAAGTCATAAGGTCTCTAGCTGTACTTTGTATATTTGTGCATCATGCCCAATTTGGAGCTGTGGGCTGAAGGTACAATCTGGCAAAATAAATAAAAGATACAGATCATTATAGCCCATTCCCTTGATTATAACCTACAATCAAGTTCAGACAGATCACTCATCTTCAACTAAATCTTGGTACAATGATTCTGGATATATAAGGATTTGGTTTGTTTCCATTTGGAACTAAAAAAAAATTAACCTTCTCTTACTGTGCCAGCTGCAGAATATACCAATTAGCATTTATGTTCTATTGCAAATTAGAATTGTGTAATAGGTTATAATGCACGTGCCTATGCCATCTTACATATGCTTTTAAAGAACCTATTGTCTATGGGGCTAGTATAACACAAGTTTATTCCATAAAACAAGTAGCTGTCCTGAATATAATGTGATAACCAGAGAAAATGTTTTTAAGAAACATTGTATGAACAACACCTCTGGGAAAATTCATATGCTTATATTTTAGATGTTTTGTGATCTTATTTTCATAGTTAAAAATAATACCACTAAGTTACTATAGCAACTTATGCTATAGAATGCCTTCTTGCAGAAACATATGGAAGCAAATATACTATTTTTGTTTTTTCTCAGAACAATAGAGGTTGAGAAGCAAATGTTGTGACCACTTTGCTTAAAAAGAGAGAGAGAGAGAGAGAGAGAGAGAGAGAAAGGGGGAAAAAGGATGATAAAGTGGTCTGAACAAACTGTTTTTTCCCAGTGGACCTTCAGTCTAGCCTAGCTGACTAAAAATATAAAAAAATGTTGTTTTGGGTTGTTGTTTTTTTTAAAGATAAAGGAGTTAACTATTATAGACCAAATTAGTCAATGGACTTATGCTGCAGAGAATTTGGCCATCTATTTGAAGAAGGAAGAAAAAAATGTTGTCAAACAGAGTCAAGCTACCCACAATAGAACATTTTACATATTGAATAATTAATTGTTCAAGCCTGCGATTGCTTTTTTGTTTGTTTTTCTTTTGATGTCTTTGAAGCTTCCACTATATATATGATGGAAAAACAATCTGTTCCCTTCTGCAATGGGAACATGATCATGTTTGATGATGAGGGTTTTAAGATGAACTGGATATACTAGATGAGATCAAGGTTCAGCTTTGGAGAATACAGGCATTGAAGTTACTGACAAAACTGAGAAATTACAGGGCAAGCAGGTAAAGTAACATGGACAGTAAAGGCAAAAAACAATAAAACTCAAAAGTTTGGAAAAGAAGCTAAAACACAGTTGGACTCTGAAGAATGGCTATGTGAAAATGGCACCTTCTTACTCAACAGGTCTGTTTTCTTGTGCATAATTGCTGACTTCAGTGATGCAAAGATGTAATTTATTTTACTCCCATTAGTGTTAGTCCTTGCAGAACTAACAGCTCCAATGAAGTGAATAAGATTCTGTTTCTTAGTGCACATCAAGGCACTGTGTACCAAACTGCAGTTGGTGACACTTAATACAATCCCATTGCTAAATTCATTGGGATTGCAAAACTATCATGGAGGAACTAATTTAAAGACAATGGAGGTACAGACGTGGAAAGAGTAATGAATTTAGCCTTGTGATAAATGAAAAGGGGGTAGCTTCCTTTTATGGATACCCAGCCATAAAACAGCTCTTGGTAGCTGTTCTCATTGAGCAACAAGGGCTTAAGAGCTCATTTTGGGCTCAGTCAGCCCCACCAAACCTGCAGCAAATGCTCCATCTTCTGGAGGAATTGAAAGGCCGCAAATTAGCTCAGTTGGTGAGCAGTGCTGAAGGTGAGCAGACCTGCAGCCCACAGGTCCAGCAGAGTAGAGTGAAACCTAAAGGCTCTGATGCAGCTGCCCAAAGGGGCCCTCCATGAGGAAAGAGAGGACCTTCACAGAGGCAAGCAGAGAGATAACTATTCTGTGGCTCTGGACAGTGGTGAATCCCTCTTGCTTCCTTGGGATTTGGATTTTCCCATAAGATGAAGGCCTTGGACTGAGGTGACCCCAGGGCAGGAGACAAGAGAAAGAGGCCCAGGGAGGACAGCCTTAAGTAATCTTGGTTGCCAAGTTACTAGTAGCTAAAAGGGCCCTGGATTGGAGCCTGGTGGAGTGGGATGGCCTGGGCTCCCTGCCACAAAACCCCCTTGGCAGTCTGGAGTTGTGGCCATGACCACTAGGCCATACTTCTCAACCAGACCCTGAGTGGAGACCATTACATCATCCTTCAAAAACATCATACCCCTGAATATGCTCAATCATCATTATCTCAAGGTGAAAAGTATCATCTATGGAACTAACAGCTTCACTCCATGTAATACCCTGTGTTTCTCTTTGAGGTATTTTATTTCATGTCAAGACCAGACCAGTTCCTGTTTAGCTTGTGAGATTAGATGCACTCACATCAGGGCCGACGCTTCCATTTAGGTGACCTAGGCAATCGCCTAGGGTGCCAGGATTATTGGGGGGCGGCATTTTGCCGGGGGGACAGCAGGTGGCTCCGGTTGACCTGCTGCAGACGTTCCTGTGGACGGTCCGCTGGTCCCGCGGCTCCGGTGGACCTCTCACAGGCATGCCTGCGGCAGGTCCACCAGAGCCGCGGGACCAGCAGACTCTCCGCAGGAACGCCTGCAGCAGGTCCACCGGAGCCGCGGGAACAGCGCGCGCGGTGGCGAAATGGCCGTGCGCCTAGGGCACCAAAAACACTGGCGCCGGTCCTGACTCACACCTCAAGTGATATATTGTGGAAATAGACTGTATTAGGGTGTTTTAATAATTTGGTACATCAAAAAATTAAAGAGGCACTGGCAAGTACATCTTCATTGTCCTTTTTTCATGTTTGTCATTGATATACCCTCAGAAATAGAAAGAATAGTTTTTTCTAACACATATTCTATCCAACAGAACAGATCATATATTATGCTGGCATATTTCTAGGAATTGGAATTGTTGGTTAGTTTGTACTCCTCTGACCTAAGATTTAAATGTACAAGATGTTTTGAGTGTTATGCAATTGATATTGATTGTTAAAAATTACTCAAAACTCCCATTTAGGTCTAATCTATTATAGTCACTGTTATAAGCAATAACAGTCACTGGGGAAACTGCTCACTAAAATGCTTCAAATTACTTTGGCCATGGAAGACAAATTGATGTTTTGTTTTCTTTTCTTTTCAGAGAATTTGAGTGTTTGTGAATATTAGAGTGATAATACTAACATAGGATTCGTGACAACTGTTATCATGTAAATGCAGGACTGGACTAAACATGTGACCAATTTGTGGTCTGTGACTAAGGGAAGCATTTTATCAGTAGCAGCCATTGGTCTGCCATGCCACCACCCTACACAATAAATTTGCATGGACCACTTGTATGTAATAGCATATAGCACCTTTCAATTTAAAGGATATCAGAATACTTTACTTACAAAAATTCAGCCCCCACTGGAGAGTAAACACTTGTTAGATGGAACACACCAGTTGCTGACGATTGCACAACAATGCTACACAACTGTCTGGGTGAGGAAGTAAAAGAGAGCACTCTATCCAGTTGACATCGCAATCATCAATAAACTGAATTGACAAACCTTTTCTGAACTCTTATGCTATTTCCTTTCCTGCTGACCCCATGGAAAAGCTGGCTAATAGAATAAAGATAACATTGAAGGCAATACTTGGTTTAATGTTTTCTGAACTGTATACATAAACCCCCACATTGGTTGTAAGTTCTATACTTAGATTTCACCAACCAAGCATCAAGTGTGAACTCCTCAAGCACCATAACAGTCTAAACATGGAATCACAGACAGTTCCCTTGGGTACTCCAATCTATCTTGCCATCGAGGTAAGCCTGCCTTTGTGATAAATAATCCCTTACACCAAAAATCACAACAATATTCAGGTTACTCCCAGTCCCAAACTGATTACATACCCCAGGTCTATTGCACCCTAGATGTCACACAAAAGACAAAGCTGGTAGCCAATCCTGTAATAAACAAAGAAGAAGAAATTAATATTAACAAGGTTAAATCAGGTAAACATATATCCACAAGTGAGTTACAGGCTTAGGTTTCACAAGAGGATGGAAGCTGCTGTAATGTACAAGCTCAATATGTCCTTTAGGGCAAAGCATTGGGGAATCTTTTGCTTATATTTAGAAATCTTGCCATCTCAAAGTACAAGCAGCATAGAGATCTAGTTTCTTCTGATCAGGATTTTTATTCCCTTCTCCCAGAGTTCAAGCTGATGGGACAAGTCCTTGTGCATGTCTCCTTCCTGGATGCAGGGGAGCAATCAACAAAATCTTTCTTTTTTTTCACAATGGTTCATTTGGTTTCAAAGAGCCTTTTTGTGTGCAGGACCAAACACCTTCTGTAGGAAGCCTTTGCATTAATTAATGCTTCTTTCTTGTTTGCATTACACAGTTACAGATGTTTACAGTACAAACACTTAATATCTGTACCCCATGTTATAAGGTTATATTAAGTGAGATTAATAATGTAGCATCCTACAAGCATTTCATAAAGTCTAAACACATTTTTATAAACCTAATATGTGATTTAATACTAACACAGAAGTGAGCCAGATTGGCTTCCAGCTATGTATTTGTCCATGTTCAGATGAAGCCTAGAAGTTTTGGTATGAGCTGTCACCTGATATGCCAGCATCAGACTGTACTATCCTTTTCAGGGACATTCTGGAACTTACAATCAAAATAGTTTGAGTATAACCATGGAGTAACTAGTTCTCCTCCCATTGACCCAGAGATGAGCTATTTCAACAGAAAAAAGGAAGCAGGGCAGGGGAGAGGAAAGTAGGAGCCATGTGGGCTGTGAATGGGAGCACTGAACCAGAGCTCTGTGATAAGAGTCTTGTGAATTTTTAAAACTGATCCCTTCTGGAGACCTCCTTGAAGGGGTATATTTGATTTGTTAGTTTGTATTTATTTAAAGGGAAGTCACAAATAAAATAAATAATCAGATCCTTTACAGGTGTCTTGGAAAACACCAGAAAGAGCAAAAATACAAAGTTTTATGATGTTTTAATGTTGAAAACAGTATTGATTACAAGATGCATGAGTGATTTATGAATATTTTCACTTATAATTGTCTTGGTAAACAACTAGGAAAGTTAAATCTTGGTTAAGCAACTGTCATGTGACTAACAGCATCTTTTAGTCACTCTCACTACTCTGTAGCCTTATGTGAACTCAGATTAAACCTTGTTTCTATTTTAAACTGGGGACAATCATCTACATGGTAATTTTCACCATGCATTTAGCATGATAAAGAAACATGTAACAAACCTGTGTTCCTGCCTGTCACTGTTTCTCAATGCTGTCATTGAAGTCAGGCTTTCTAAACTCCAAGGCTCAGTAATATGCAAAGTGTTTTTTTTTTTAAATATATGCAAGATTATTTTAAGTATTTTTAGTGAGCAATAAAAGAGCTAAAATTTGCTTGATTCCAAGACAGAAGCAGAATCCTTGTCTGAAGAATGAAAGTTGAGATCTCTGTGAATGTTGTTTTAAAGGCCATACTCTAAGGTACAGTAAAGCCCAGGGGCCAAATCTAATACTTTTTCTTCTGGAAAAAAACAACAACCCAAAACATTGTATTCAGTGCTCACATTCATGTTTGAACAGTCCTGGTCCCCTCTCTTCCCTGCAACATAATTAATAGAACTGAGATCTCACTGCCACAATGTCACAGAAATACTTTATTTCATGTGTTGCCAAACTGAAATTTGAAATATTATAGACAGGACTGGTAGCTGTGCCTATTATGATTGTATTACCCTTCCTATTGTAAAACCCTGTTTCCCATTGATTATAAGTAAAGCTGATCGATTTGCGGGAGGAGGGGCAGGGAGGGGAATTGTTTGGTTCCCTTTGGATCAATATCAATTTGTCAATGTTCTACTGGGACAGAGATTTCAGTTTTGATGCTTAGTAAAATAATACTGAAGATTGACTACATGAAAATATATATATACACACACAAAAAAAAAACTATGCTAAAAGAAATTATTAGGGTTGAAAAATAAAGTGTCCAAAAGTTTGCCTGTGAATTTTCTAAGTTTTGAGTTTTTTGTACTTTTACAATTGTATTTCTCTCTCTCTCACTCGCACAGAGTACAGGGGTCGATGTAGGCTCAGACATGTCCTTTTAACTCCTCATGTTCACCATAGTGTCTCATCTTTCAGACCTGAAGAGCAATAGCTGTCTAAAGCTGAAATCAGAGATTATTATAATGATTCTAGACATAAGGGTATAAGCATTTTCAAGGACCTGGCATCAACCATGATCTCTCCCTCAGTTGAAGCCATATAGTCACTGGTAGTAAAGTTAGTGCACTGTCATACTGGACTTAGCATTACCCATGGCTACCCATGGACATCCAGATAGTGGTAGACTGTCATATTCAGCCTTTTTGCTAGCTATCTGATCTTGCCTGGCAATGACCTGGCCACAGTAGTTCATGCATTTGCCACTGGACTAGAAATAGATTGTGAGTGGAGCACTCAGCTGGGAAGGGGGGGTATCAAATCAATGCCCTCTGATAAACACACACACAAACACACACACACACACAGAGGATGTTTTTATGCTCTCTCCCTTCCATTACCACAGCCCCAGGACTCCAGTAGCCTCCATAGACCTTGAGGTGCAGAAAGTTCATTTGCAGAGGTTCCACTGGGGTTCAGCTCCAGCCTTCAACCAATGTCTGGGGGATTACATAGGGTTATAGACAGGGTCCTACCAAATTCACGATCCATTTTGGTCAATTTCACACTCCCCGGATTTTTTAAATAGTCAGTTTCACAGTTTCAGATGTTTACATCTGAAATTTCAGGGTGATGTAACCATAGGGGTCCTGACCCAAAATAGGGTTGGGAGATTGCACAGCTATTGTAAGAGGAGTCACAGGGTATGGGATGTCATCACTTTTCAGGGGGCAAGGCTTGCTTTACAGGTGGGTGACTACCCAGGGTTCCATGGTCAGGGGGGCATTGTGATCCATCCCCACCCCACGCAGCCAGCCCAAGCTCTTTTTAACCCACAAGTGCTGGGCCCAGAACTGGGAAGGGATAGGGCTGGTGCACCTCAGGCAGGGTCTTTTACCATGCACTGGGCTCCAGCTGCTAGTCCTGTTGGGGTTGAGACATCCTCTTCCCCTGCATGGGCCCCTCCCAGGGCTGGGTCAGACCCACCTCTGGGATTCTCCCCCAGTTGCAGGAAGCTTTGTGGCTGTGCTGCCTTCAGAACTGGGCTCCTAGCCAGGAGCTGCAGAGCTGCCTGCAGTCAGGGGAGGTTCCTGGAGGTGAGTTTGAACTCCCTTGGGCTCTGGGGGTGCCCCAGCCAGTGGCTCCCACCATGCACTGAGCTCCAGCTGCTGGTCCCAACCAGGCTGGGGAGGGACAGGACTTGCTCTTCCCCTTTTTTCAGTTTTGAATTTCCCACCTTCTAACTGAATTGCAGATCTCCTTGTCTTTGTGATCAGGGACAGGGAGAAGAGAGGTTCCTTCTCTGTGCTATTCATTGATTTATAGACTTTTATCATAGTCTCCTCCCTTATTCTCCTCTATTTTAAGGCAAACAATCCCAATCATTTCAACTTCTCTATATATGCGTTTTTCTAGGCCTTTGATCAACCTTGTCACCCTCTTCTAAAGTGCCTCTTATTCTGCAATATCTTTTTTGGTTGGATAGAAAGACCAATTCTGCACAATCTATTCCAATGAGGTCACACTATTGATTTAAATAAAGACATATTTTCCATATTCACCACTGCATTCTGTGCACAACCTAACATCTTATTTACCATTTTTGACTGCAGCTGGTCTATTTCTTGAGTTGTTAGTTAATTAGAAACCTGTATGGCATACAAATTTAATTTTTTCTCTCCATTACTGCTTTACTTTCCATTTATCAGGACACGTCTAAATTTATAAGAAACATCCATTTATAGTGTTAGTCTGATTAGGAGACTCATTCAGATAAAAACATTTTAGCATTCCATTACATTACACCAGATTTAAGTTAAAACTAACTGCTTTTCAATATAAACATTTAACTTCTACGTGTACTGAATTCCATGCACATGATGGTTTGAACTATTTCCTTAGAAGGACCTGGAAAAGTTCATAACTGCACTATTTAAATGCTGGCAAATTTCCCAACTATATAGGCAGTGCACTTCAATTTATATAATGGCTAATATTTTTGAGGTATTTGATTGAGGAATCTGACTGATGCATTACTATGCTATCCACATTGTTTTTTTGTCTTTTGGCTCCTTGATTATTTTTTCTGAAATCCTCAACATTTAACTATACTTTTTATTGAAATTTGATTATTCACAAATAACTTTCTTGGAAACCTCTAGTCCTTATCAATCTAATACCGCCTTGTTTGCATTTTGGTTTGTTTTCTTAACGATGATCAATTGCTTTCTTTTCCAAATGTCAGCATTGCCAATACCACTCACCAATTTAATGGATGGGAGACTTGATTGGATGTGCAAGGTGCTGAGCAAATTTTAGAATGAAAAGAGGAGAGTACACAGGGGCAGGCCCCTCCTCCTACTGAGTGTTCCACGGCCCATTGGCCAGCCAGAGGGAGATGCAAGACTATTGGCTCGTTTCCCACAATCATTAATATAAACCTCTGCCTAGTGTTTCTCGAGCCCTTTGCCCCATTTTAGCTGATCCCATGCTGCTTCCCCACAGTTATATAGTATAGGAACTGTATTTTTTTAGGTTGCCGTGGATCTGACTGATTATCTGTTCTAGGAGTCAGGAAAGAATTTTTCCATTCAGGGCTACGTTACCTGGCTGAGTTAGTTACCTGGTAGGTTTTCTTGACTTCCACATAGCATTTTTGGAACAGAGTTAAGTTAAATGGGAATAAGATTTAGAAATTTAATATTTGGAATGCTATTAATGTTCAGTTCATTGCAACCTGTGGCCAGTGTCCAGTACTGATAAATGGCCAAAGGCCTAGTGGTCAGACATAAGAGACATGGGATTTCGCTCCATGGGCCTATGGGAGGAAGGGAATATAAGAGTTGCTACTGAGACAGACCATCTTGCCAAGTATCCTGTTTCCAACAATGTCCTGTACCAAAGCTTCAGGCAGAGTGTATAGAACAGAATAATTATGGAATGACCCACCCCTGTCTTCCACTCCTAGCTTCTGGGTCACCCTGAGCATGGACTGCATCCATAACCATGGAAAGCACCACTTTGATTATTCAAACAGATAAAAATGCCAGTGTTTACTATGCAGACAAGAAAAGTTACATTTGCCTTTCAGGCATTTGAAAGTTAAGTGTTACGTAAAATTTTTGAACAAGGCATTTTAAGTTGTTAGTTCTCCTTTATTGAGGTAGGTAGCAGAGCAGTACCATGAAAGGAGTAGAACAGGAAGAAGGCAAAATTGAGACTTTTCAAAGTTTTGGCCCAAACAAGTGGGCATGGGGATGTCATTTGAGCTCCCTGCCTCAGGTGCCAAAATGTTGTGAGATGGCCCTGGTTGTAATAGGAGCCCTGTAAACCGTGCACCAGAGCCACCTAAATGCCTGATATGGAGAGATGAGGCAGACAGCTTGTAGTAAGATGAGGCCTTGAAACATAAACTCTTGTATCAAAGGCCCAGTCTGAGGCCTGAAGCGTGAACCAAAATACTTCCAGTCATTGCTAAGCAAAAGCTGGGCTGTGAGCCAGAAGCAGGTCCCACTCATAGAAGTTGGCAAGAAGAGGGCTGCTAGAAGCAGGTGCATCCACATATAAGTGCTAATAAGAGGAACTTGTGCCAAGATGGCACCTGGACATCCCGATATGAGGACACTACACAGAGATAACAAGGAACAGGCTGGTATATCTTAAAGACAGGATCAAAAGGACAGCATGATGGATAGATCTGTTTGTTTGAAACAACATGATCAAAGGAGGAGGCAGCACCCTAATGAGCCAAGGGACTGTACCTCAATACCTCAGTAGGGATGAGTAATCTGTCCTGTAACTGTATAAAAATAGGTCCCGAGTGCACATATTTGTCTGGCCTAGGGGGCAGTGGAAAGTCCCACCGCTGACTGAGCCGGTCCATTGACAGGGGGCACAAATTAGTAGTATGTCTTGTAGAGTCTATGGGAAACTATTACTTGCTTCATTTGACAAGAAACCTGACTCGGGTTCTTTCATACCTTACTAGAGTCTGTGGTCTTTGGGGGTTCTCTCGGGGTTTGCTGTGTCAGCTATCTGTGCAAAGCTGGGACAGCACACAGAGGGAACACACATGCAGCCGACTGCTATCATCATCGACCAAGGGCACAGCACCACACTGGTAGCTACTGACAATACAGCTTTCTTCCCTGATGTTAAGTTTAATAAAGTTGAGGCCAGCTGCTTAAAATCCATCCCTGTATCTGTGCTCATTTGCTTGCATGTCTTGATCAATAACACTGGTGAATTGCTAATGTTTCTTTTAAGCTAACATTAGGACATTGCTCTGTATCAGGAAATCTGGTTTGTTACAATTTATGTTTTTCTATGGATTTTTCCAGTGGCTCAGTTTGCTTGCTATCAGCTCTGTCTCCTCCTGCTGGCTTGGTGATGGATCCTCCATATTGCATTTGAAGAGATCCTTAATTGGCTCTCCATTGGGCTGGCATGACTAATCCTTATGTGTGTCTTTCTGAGTAGCTGGTTCACTGCTGGAAAGGGAAGAATGAATCATTTACAATAAAATAGGAATTAATGAGAGCCTTTGCCCAAAGTTGAAAGTAAACCAGATTCCTTCTATGATGCAAAAGTATTCATTACATTTCTTTTAGTTTGGATTTTTTAAATACACTTCTGGGTTCTGTCTGCAACTGGAAGCAAGAAGGGTAGAAATATCAGTAGAACGAAACTTGTATTTCCTGCTTGATTCCAGCCAGGAAGTACTAAAAATGTTACATGAAAACATTACATGAAAACTTCTTATAATATTATATTTCAAAAATAATTGTATAGGTCCAAGAGTTTTAAATAATTTGGGGAGCTTATTGGAATAGAGCTTCAAAATATTTCAGGGTTCTTCTGTAACCAGTTAAAATTATACTACTCTTTTCATAACTGTGAATATTTTAAAACTCCCCTGGCATTGATATTCTTCTTGAATATTTTTTGGTGACTGCATTTTTCTACATTTTGGGATTTGAAGTCCAAAGGGACCATAGAAGATGTAGACTGGGCAGCAATGCATGTTGGGAAATGGGGTCAGACTAATAAAACAGCTTTCTTTCGGTAAGAGAGAGACCAAGGAAAAGTTAAGATCTACTGAGCATAGCGTTGGTTGGAAAATGAGAACTTTTTTTGTATGGAGGGAGGATAAAGTCCTGTTTCTCTGTCAAAATTTTAAAATGGACATTAAAATGGACTCAGTAAAAATGAGTTGATTTTTTAAAGTGAAATTTTCACAAAGCTTGTCCAATTAAAAGCAAAACATTACAAAGTATTTAACCATTTCTAATTGTGGGGAACCTATTCCTGAAGGAAATTAAGGCCCACTAGTCTATTAGGTCTCTGTTGGAAAAGGACCTGAGAGAGGTTTTGGAGGAGCCTAAGAAGAGATCTGGAGCAACAATGAAAAGGCTGCAGAAAGTACCTTGAGGAAAGGTGTGATGTTTTGGGTTGACCGAGAGAAAGACTCGTGTTTAAGGAGCCCAGAGGTAAAGGACTGCTTGTTAGCCCCTGCTGTGTGGGGGTGAAGGTTTTAGACTTACTGGACTTGTTTGTTGGATTCTTGTTTGTCCTGGAAAGAAGGAAATAGGATATGTGTCTGAGGGCTGAACTACCCATCCATTGAGGGGAAACTGAGAGAGAAGTCATGCTACTAGAGCCATGTCTATAGCACCATGCCACAAGGCTTATTTCGACCCCCACCCACCCACACACACATTCCAACTACAAAACTCTATTAGAATAAGCATGACATCCATGAGGGGCAAGGATGGGATGGACCTGTGGTATTTGAGGTGGATGCTTAGGTTTTAGAAGCTGAATAAAGACCAAAAAATTATATTTTAATGAATCAAAAGCAAGGAAAAAGGCTGCTGTGGGAGTCTGAATATTATGCTCAGCCTGCTGGTGGGGGGACTTGCTGGGGAGTTTACATAATGTTTTCATATCAGTGGCATATAAATTCTGTATAAAAACTATGATAATGGCAAACAGAGCCATCATGATTAATGGAGATTTTGATAAAGTTATTTTATGACTTCGAGCACAGGCTTTTTGACGTACTGTGGAATTCTTTTCATGCTCATCTCTTATCTAGTATTCCAGGAGGACCTAAAAAAGATCTCATTTCTTTGGAGTGAAACATCTTTTATCTCTTGAACATAGTTGAAAAAATCTAACAGGAAGGGGAAAAATAACTAACAGGTGCATGCCAGTCGATCTGATTAAATCTAAAACTAATGGAAACTAATTTACACTAAATTATGGGTCATATTGAACCTCTGGTTCTTTCATCTGAGTTTAAAACAAAAAAAAATCAAAGAACTGCTTCGTATCTCTTCAAGGTGCCACTGGAGTTGCATACTTCATTTTCATTTAATCAATTATTTGTGTTTTGCTTTACTTTGTCCCTTCCCAGAACCTTACAGAGGATTTTATTTTCAGACCTGTTCTGTTAGTCATTTCAATTCCTTATACATGGCATGTAAGGCAATACCTCTTAAGTAGGCAGCAGAGTATGTCCTGTTGGATGTAGGCTATACATGTACCACTCTGTTTGCTTATATAGTTATAGTGTATGTCTTTACAAGATGAGGCTTTAGGTATGTATCTCTGCAGATAGTGGAGTACATACTGATAAAGTATCTGGGAAGAAAAGATTTCTGATGTTTCTTGTCTGTGAAATTCCATTAAGTCTGAAGTGCTATAGCCTAGATGGCTCAAGGGACTGGTGTGGGTGTAGGAAATCCCCTCTGTAGGTCTCTTTCAAATCTGGCCTACATTAAAAATGAGTGAAATTTTGTTACCCTCTGTTGAATAGTCAAAGACTTATATAAAATGAGCTGGTGGTCTTGGTACAGGTCTTACTGGATGGGATCCACATCACCATACCTGGCTTTAATCAACATTCTTGGCAGAAATGTGAAGGACTGAACAGAGACTAAATTGTTGTCTTACTATTAAAAATGGCCCCTTTAGGTTAGAATTAAAGCTCACCAGGTCTGATATGGAGAAGCTTTCCCTACTGCTATTCTTACTGTTCCAGTTCTGAGGATACATGGTGTCATAACTATGAAGGGAAGGGAACAGCCCTCCTGTGTACAATACTATAAAATCCCTCATGGCCAGAGACACCAAAATCCTTTTACCTGTAAACGGTTAAGAAGCTCAGGAAACCTGGCTGACGCCTGACCCAAAGTACCAATAAGGGGACAAGATACTTTCAGATCTTGGTGGGGGGAAGTCTTTGTTTGTGCTCTTAGTTTTGAGGGTTGTTCGCTTTTGGGACTAAGAGGGACCAGACATCAATCCAGGCTCTCCAAATCTTTCTGAACCAGTCTCTCATGTTTCAAACTTGTAAGTAACAGCCAGGCAAGGTGTGTTAGTCTTATTTTTGTTTTCTCAACTTGTAAATGTTCCTTTTTGCTGAGAGGATTTTACCTCTGTTTTCTGTAACTTTGAACCTAAGGCTAGAGGGGGTTCCTCTGGGCTATATGAATCTGATTACCCTGTAAAGTATTTTCCATCCTGATTTTACAGAGATGATTTTTACCTTTCTTTCTTTAATTAAAAACTTTCTTTTTAAGAATCTGATTGATTTTTCCTTGTTTTAAGATCCAGGGGGATTGGATCTGGCCTCACCAGGAATTGGTGGGGGAAACGAGGGGGGATGATTAAATTGTCCTTGTGTTAAGACCCAAGAGGTTGGATCGCTGTTCACCAGGAACTTGGTGAAAAAGTCTCTCAAGGCTACCCAGGGAGGGGAAGGTTTTGGGAGAAAAGGGGGGGTTCCAGACTGAGGAATCTGGGTGGTGGCAGCAAAACCAGATCGAAGCTGGTAGTTAAGCTTAGAAGTGTTTATGCAGGTCCCCACGTCTGTACCCTAAAGTTCAGAGTGGGGGAGGAACCTTGACACATGGGCTGTCGGTCGCTAAGGCTGTGAAAGACTTTGTATTTTCATGTACTGCATACACTTCAAGAAAGACACAAAATTCAGAGTTTCAGCTAAGGTAACGAGAGGTCCAGTGCATGTAACAGGATGTATGTCAGCTTTTATGTTTCACCAGTTTTATTAAGTAGTTATTTTAATGGAAGAATTTCTACGTAAAGAAGAGTGATTTAAGTCTCAGCTAATACATAGCTCATTGCTTTCAAAATGATTTTTCTTCTGTTTTGGAGAATTTCTGGAAGCACTATTTTAGAGCAAAATCTTGCCTATGTCATGACCTCAAGAGATCACACATGTTTTTACATGTGTCCTCTAGACATTATGCCTGGCTGCTGATGTGTTATTCCAGGTAGTGGCTTGCAAACCTGTTCCAGACACTTGTTGCTGCCCCTCTGGGCAAGAGCAGCAGGTGAAATAGACCCCTATGCCGAGGGCCAACATGAGACTCTATTTAGGGTTATGTGGTGTATAGGCCTTTTACTTGCCTTCTGCATGGGTGAATTTCACATCAAGTGAACATCTGCTGAATGCATACTTGACCACAGGATACTCTTAGTGTGGTGGGGGAGATCCCCTACCCAAGCCATTCTTTTTAGGTGACAAATCTCAGGAACTGTCTCAGATTCAGATGTTAGTTGAAGAGATTTTGGAACAAATTGATGAACAGTAATAAGTCACCAGGACCAGATAGTATTCTTCCCAAGAGTTCTGAAGGAACTCAAATATGAAATTGCAGAACTACAAACTGTGGCATGTCATCTATCTCTTAAATCAGCCTCTCTGTCAGATGACTGGAGAATAGCTAATGTAACACTGATTTTTATAAAGTCTCCAGAGGCCATCCTGGCAATTACAGGCTGGTAAGCTTAACTTCAGTCCCAGGCAACTTTGCTGAAATAGTAAAGAATAGAATTATCAGCTGCATAGTTGAACACAGCTTTTGTAAAGGGAAATCATGACTCACTAGTCTATTAAAATTATTTGAGGGAGTCAACAAATGTGGAGAAGGGTGATCCAGTTGATATAGTGTACTTGGACTTTCAGAAAGCTTTTGACAAGGTCCCTCACCAATCACTCTTAAGCACAATAAGCAGTCATGGGATAAGAGGGATGGTCCTTTCATGGATCAGTAATTGATTGAAAGATAGGAAACAAAGGGTAGAAATAAATGGCCAGTTTTCACAGTGGAGAGGAGTGACCAGCTGGGTTCTCCAAGGATCTGTCCTGGGATATGTGCTGTTCAACATATTCATAAATGTATGCAGTGTAGTTGTAGCAATGTCAGTCCCAGGATATTAGAGAGACAAGGTGGGTGAAGTAATATATTTTATTGGACCAAAACTGTTGGTGAGAGAGACAAGCTTTTGAGTCGCACAGAGCTCTTCTTCAGGTCTGGGAAAGGCACTCCCAGCATCACAGCCTGGAGAATGCAAGGTGGAACAGATTGTTTAGCACAAGTACTTAGTACATATTGTAAGGGACCATTAGACGCCCATTAAACATCTCTGCAGTCATAAGACAAAAAGAGGAGGTTAGTGGGTTTCAGATTATTGTAATAAACCATAAATCCAGTGTCTCAGTTCAGTCCATGATTTTAGTGTCTAGCAGATAAAATGAAATGTTCATAAATAATAGATATTACCTTATCTACCTTGTCGCTCTAGTATTCACAAATGAGTAGGAAAAAGGGCTGAAAAGTGAAGCAAAATTTGAAGATGATACAAAATTACTCAAGATAGCAAAGTCCAAAGCTGTTACAAAAAGTTACACAGTGATCTCAGGAAAGGGAGCTTGAAGCCATCATAGATAGTTCTCTGAAAACATCCGCTTAATGTGCAGCAGCAGTCAAAAAAAGCTAACAAAGTTAGGAACTGTTAGGAAAGGGATAGATAATAGAAAATATTATAATGCCACTACATAAATCCACAGCACACTCACACCTTGAATACAGTGTGTGGTTCTGGTCGCTCTGTTCCAAAGATAGATTTGAATTGGAAAAGGTGCAGAGAAGAGTAACAAATGATTACGGGTATGGAACAGCTTACATAAAAGAAAAGATTCCATAAAAAGAAAGATTAAAAAAGTGGAGCTGTTCAACTTTGGAAACATATGGCAAGGGGGACATGATAGGCGTCTACAAAATCATGAATGGTTGGAGAAAATGAATAGGTAAGTGTTTTTTACCCCTTCACATAACACAAGAATCAGAGGTCACCTGATGAAATTAATAGGCAGCAGGTTTAAAACAAACAAAAGTAAGTACAGTCAACCTGTGAAACCTGTTGCCAAGAGATGTTGTATAGGCCAAAAGCATAACTGTGTTCAAAAAAGAATTAGATAAGTTTATGGAGGACAAGTCCATTGATGGCTATTAGCCAAGATGGCCAGGGACACACCACCATGTTCCAAGTGTCCCTAAATATCCAAATGCCAGAAGATGGCACTGGATGACAGGGGATGGATCACTTGAAATTGTCCTGTTCTTGCCCATTTCCCTTGAATCATCTGGCATTGGCCACTGTCATAGTTTATTGGGCTAGATGGACTATTGATCTGACCCAGTATTGCCTTTCTTATATATGTCTATACTGTCTGTGCACTGATCACAGCTTGTTTTCAATCTGTCTGTCCCAAGTGTGAGCTTAATCTGACTTATATTTATAGTCCACTTGTTTACAACTAGAAAATTAATACACCTCACTCCCCGTTTCTTATCTAGTGTCATCATACCTATTTTCAGGACACAAAGGCATCTATACCAGCCATATACAATAATCTTCTGGAAGTTAGTACACTGTTATACAAGCAGCATTAGATTGTAGATACATGAACTGTTTTTTGTATTAATGGTAACCAACACAGGGTTCATATATAACATTCTTTAACAGAACATACATTTTGCTTTTGACCGATTCTGCACATACAAAGAACAAAGGTAGGAACAGTTAACTATTAGCAGATTTCCACAATAAAGCTTAGTATAGGTACAAAACATTTTGGGAATCCTGTTAAAAGGTTCTACAATTAGCCTAAATACAAAGCATTTTGGAAATATGACAGTGGTTAACAGTACCAAGGATAGACAATTGAAAAGAGACAAAATCCACTGAACATACTGGAATGGCAAAGAATGTGTTTCACAAAGCAAAGGATAACTGACATGAACACAAGACACTTTTGACTATTATTGCTGTTTGATAAGTTACTTGAGTGGGTACCTGAAGCTTAAGAGTGGTGGAAGGAAGAAGAAAAGAAAGCAAGAGGAGCAAAGGAAGAGACAACTATAGAAGGAAGTTAGAAAAGAGACTGATGATGTAGCAATACTCAGGAAGGTAGCTAGGTAGTATTCATGAGATCTAAATTGACAGAAACAACAAGGAGTCTGGTGGTACCTTAAAGACTAACAGATTTATTTGGGCATAAGCTTTCGTGGGTAAAAAAAAACACCTCACTTCTTCAGATATATGGTGTGAAAATTACAGATGCAGGCATTAGTATACTGACGCATGAAGAGAAGGGAGTT
Source organism: Gopherus evgoodei (assembly GCF_007399415.2). NCBI lineage: Eukaryota > Metazoa > Chordata > Testudines > Testudinidae > Gopherus > Gopherus evgoodei. The sequence continues at coordinate 256,739,242 of NC_044322.1, read as the reverse complement.
ACCTTACAGGTGTCACTGGTGTAGATATGTGGGCAGAGTTGGCATCGAGATTTGTTGCATGGATTGGTTCCTGAGCTAGAGTTACTATGGTGCGGTGTGCAGTTACTGGTTTTCAGGTTGGCAGGTTGTCTGTGGGCGAGGACTGGCCTGCCACCCAAGGCCTGTGAAAGTGTGGGGTCATTGTCCAGGATGGGTTGTAGATCCCTGATAATGCGTTGGAGGGGTTTTAGCTGGGGACTGTATGTGATGGCCAGTGGAGTCCTCTTGGTTTCTTTCTTGGGTTTGTCTTGCAGTAGGAGGCTTCTGGGTACACGTCTGGCTCTGTTGATCTGTTTCCTTATTTCCTCGTGAGGGTATTGTAGTTTTGAGAATGCTTGGTGGAGATTTTGTAGGTTTTGGTCTCTGTCTGAGGGGTTAGAGCAGATGCGGTTGTACCTCAGTGCCTGGCTGTAGACAATGGATTGTGTGATGTGCCCGGGATGGAAGCTGGAGGCAAGAAGGTAGGCATAGCGGACGGAAGGTTTTCAGTATAGGGTGGTGTTAATGTGACCATCACTTATTTGCACCGTGGTGTCTAGGAAGTGGACCTCCTGTGTAGATTGGTCCAGGCTGAAGTTGATGGTGGGGTGGAAGCTGTTGAAATCGTGGTGGAATTTTTCCAGAGTTTCCTTCCCATCAGTCCAGATGATGAAGATGTCATCAATGTAGCGTGGGCAGAGAAGTGGCGTGAGTGGATGAGAGCTGAGGAAGCGTTGTTCCAAGTCGGCCATAAAAATATTGGCATATTGTGGGGCCATGTGGGTGCCCATAGTGATGCCACTGATCTGGAGATATATATTGCCATCAAATTTGAAATAGTTGTGTGTGAGGATGAAGGCACAGAGCTCAGCAGCCAGTGTGCTGTGGCATCATCAGGGATACTGTTCCTGGCAGCTTGTATTCCATCTGTGTGTGGGATGTTTGTGTAGAAAGCCTCTACATCCATGGTGGCTAGGATGGTGTTTTCTGGAAGGTCACCAATGCATTGTAGTTTCCTCAGGAAATCAGTGGTGTCATGGAGATAGCTGGGAGTGCTGGTGGCATAGGGTCTGAGTAGAGAGTCCATATATCCAGACAGTCCTTCAGTGAGAGTGCCAATGCCCGAGATGATGGGGCGTCCAGGATTTCCGGGTTTGTGGATCTTGGGTAGTAGATAGGATTTAGAGCCCCGACCAGGGTTATTCTGTCTGAGTTCTGTCTGCAGCTTCTCTGTTTCAAGGAGAAACTGATAGGGCTTTAAAAAACAACATAGACAAGGAACTTGCAAAAGCTACACAGGGTTTTGGCTGGTGGAACTATGCCAGACTGTTTTATTCTAACACATTTCCATGCATAAAGAAAGAAAAGGTTATTGCACGTCAACTACAATAAAGATGTGACAAGCAATGAAGCATATGCCTCAAAAGGCAACAGAGTGATAAGTCAGATTAGATGCTTAATGGCAAAACTCTGATGAATGGACACTGACATTACTTGCTGATTAAACATTCAGAGTCCTCTTTATGCTTACAGGAGAGCATGTTAAATGTATAATACAGGGAAAACCTGTTTCACAGATTGAGTTGTGCTCTCTCCAAAAGACCACTTATCTAGATTTAGACCAGCTTTTAAAAATCTAGTGCTGTAGTTGAGCCCCTTTATCTTTATCCAACTCAGATTAGATGATAAAATTGGGCAAAACCATGTTAATTCTAGGCAGATTTCCTCCCTCATCTACTGTAAGATGCATGGCTGTTTGATGTTTGCCAAAATGTATGAAATTCTCTTTAGGGGGCTTTTCACTTTAACAAAACCGGTGACCACATAACTGTGTTCATTTAAAAAGTTACTCTCCTGTCTACATGTGTGCAAGGTGGGGACCATATGTCTGTGTTTATACATCACCTAATACAATAGGATCTTGACTAGGGCTTCTGTGCACTACAGTAATGTAAATACTAAATCAATTTTTTTTTTGCCGTATAGCAAATGCAGTAAAACTTAAGTCTTCATTTTCATCTAGGTGTAAAACTTGTGTGAATAATCTATGAGGGGCTTATTCTTTTCACTTGGGGGTGTGTGGCAGGAGGAAGAGCAAAGCCCAAATCAGTATATTTCAAAATGAATTTATCAGTGCATTTCCAACACAAATGAATGCATTTGATAAGACCCTGATCATGCAAAGTTGTTATATGTATGGGTAAGTTTACACATGGCAGTAATCCTGTTGAAAGTTACCTATGAGCAAATCTCTGCAGGATTGGGGCCAAAGGACTTTGGCTTCAGTGGGAGTTGGATTGGGCCTAAACATTTTATCTCTATGTATGGCTAGAAAGAGCAATTAATAATTTCATTAGTACATTTTAATAGCTCTGCTGAAAGAATCAGTAAAACATACCATGGTTTCTAAAAGAAGAGGTTTCAAAAATGACCAAAATAGTCATTTAATATGAATTTTGGGAAGATAAATGTAAAAAGAAATGAATGAAAAAGATGTTTATCCTCGGTAGTACTGAACAGCTCAAAAGAATATAACTATGGACTTCTCCTACATTTCATCTGTGCAGCAGAACATTTTATTAGTGGAGCTTTAAGGCCCCGTTTTGTAGTAATGAAAGAGTAAAACACAGAGTATCCAGATTAGTTGGCATCAGTGCTGTCACAAATCACTTTCAAATAAAATTCTTCAGTGAAACATTAAACTTGTCAGTGATCCTCCTTTAAACAATGTTTTTACGTTAGTTGTAAAAACGTCATAAGACAGGAAGAGAACCCAGTAAAAAGTTTCTCTGGATAAAAGAATCAGGTTTTATTTTATTTCTGAAGTATAATTTGAGGGCAAAATCAGTAGGACTACGTGTTCACTTTAGTCACATTATATTGACCCAGTGCCTTTATGGAAAAAAACATAGAAGGGCAGACGTGCTGGAACAGTTTTTATAGTGGAGGTGCTGAGAGTCATTGAACCAAACTGTAAACCCTGGATATAATGGAAACCACTTCAAGCCAGGGGGTAGGACTGGCTCTACAGTTTTCGCCGCCCCAAGCAGCGCACCGAATTACCACTGGATAGTGGGGGCAGTCTGTGTGCCCTTAGAGCGGCAGGCGCATTTCCACGATGGTGGCAATTCAGAGGCAGCTTCTATGTTTAGCTGAAGCCACCGCAGACAGCTAAATATAGAAGCTGCTGCCGAACTGCCGCCACTGCGGAAACGCACGTGCCGCCCTACGGGCACATGGACTGCCCCCGTCGTCTGCAGTGTCAATTCGGCGCGCTGCTGGGGGCAAAACAACATGGACTGCCACCCCTTGAAGATTGCCACCCCAAGCACCAGCTTGGAATGCTGGTGCCTGGAGCCGGCCCTGCCAGGGGGTACGGGAGTTTTAGTGCCTATGTATAGGGGCTAGAAAAAATGACTTGCTCATCAATGGTAATGGTTTACTTCCTGTTGTATGTCAGCATTAATATTCATAAATATGGAATGGTCTTTATTAACGAATGTTTGAACATATTTTCTGACCTGCAGTCCATTGAAAGCACTGTACAGTATGTCAGCAAATGTCTACCTTAATTAAAATCCTTATCATCTGAGCATGTTACCCTAGGATCTTAAAAGAAGTAGGGGATTATTTCGGTCTTAGTTACTCATGCAATTCCATTGATTATACTGCAAATGTTAACCAATAGCCAAAATTTACTTATTAGAAGGATATTTTGAAATTCTGGATAAGCCAGGCTAAGAAAATTTGATATGCAATCATTTATCTGAAATGGGAAACATAACCTGAAAAGAGAAGAAGAAAAGAAATATGTAGTATTTTTATTCCTCTCCATAACACTTCAGCCAGTCCAATTTCAAGTAGGTGTTGTACAAAATTCTAAAATAGAATTAATGCTTAATTATGGTGATTCTCCCTCTTTCAACATGCAGAGAATCATTTGCATTTTCTTAGTTTTTGCAGATGTGCTCATTTTGGAAGCACTGAGCATTGATAGGTTCTTAATAGATTGTCACCCGTGATCAGTTTATTGATATCAAAAGGGAGGAGGCATTTGTGAATTTTAGTTCTATTGGTCAGCGTCAGTATTCTTATTTTTTTAATTGGGCTAAAAATGCCTCCAACACCTTTTAAAGGCTGCATCTATAGTAGCTGAAGGATGGACTGGTCAACAGACTTCAACCACAAAGCAGTTTCCATACGGACCTTCAGTGCTGCCATCCTTTGCTACTGGCCATAGATTTGCATGCTAAAGGATAATTTTGGCATGGCCATGTGCAATATTCTGCATGCTATAACATGCACATGCATATCATTATATTTATATATGCAACCTGATATGCATGTGCATGTTATTGCATATGCATATGCAGCTGGTCGTTTCCATTTAATTTTTCCCCTTACTTTGCATGTTCTCAAAGGTCTCTTGTTTAGGTTTAGGGTCTAGCAAGGAGGCCTACGAATTTTTAATGGAAGCTGCTGTAACCACATTAGCAAGAGGAACCAAGTTCTCACTGGTAGAATGACACATCCTCTGACTAGCAGTGTAGAAAGGGGAAGCTGATCAAAAGGAACACGTCTCTCTCAGCTCTCTACAGGCCATTAGATGGGAAAGAGGCTATGGCGAGCCAATATGGACCTTCCATTGAAACAGCTTTGCTGGCCTGCTTTGACTGGTCTTCCTCAGCTCTGCTCCCTCCTTACACACAAATCCAAACATCCTTGTATCCCTTCATATGAACTGTGGTTTGTTTGTCCACCTCCCTTGTTTTCCTTTACTGTACTCTACTGTGTCTTGCCAACACACCTTGGACCAGATCATTAGCTGGTGAGAACTGATGGCAGCCAATGAAGCTGCATTGATTTACTGACCACCGTGCAGCCATGGTGTGAATCTTTAACCCAAGCACAGTAACAGTAAACTCTGTGCCAGGGACTGTGAAAACCACAACCTTTCAGCACTGCCATTCTGATTGTGTAGCACTTTCCACCTGCTCTACAGTGGGGTAAATCACACAAGGTGCAGTGCAACAGAGAATCAAACTTGAGATCTGGCAGTACTTTTACTACTGCCCTTAATCAATCAGAGGCAAGATGCTGTGGGTATCAATGCCTGTCCAGTGAGGCCAACAACTCATTTTGCATAGGCAACTCTAAACTTGCCATACTGAAAAGATTTTGGGTTACTAATCACCTGTGAGAAATTGATTGATTCTCTTCAGTAATCAGTAACTGATTACCCTTCTGACTCAGTTAAGTATTATTAACTTGTAATGTATATTTTTCAAAATATAAACAACTCTGTTTTTGTCTTGATTTAGTACTTTTTTGTTTTTGAAAATCCTTCTTGTCATGTTCCTCCATTAAAATTTGTGGTGGTTTACATGTCTCTGCATCCATCTTGATTTAGACATTTGAAGGGTTAGTGACTAAAGAACTTTGAGTTCTGCCAAATCAGCATGGGATGGTTGCCTGGTAACAATACCTGTGGAATATGAAATATTGTATCAGGCTTCTGCCTGTTCACACCTCTTTTTTTTGGTCGGGGGAGGAAGGGCATGTAGAGACAGCAAAGAGCTGGAGACATATTTTATTTAAGGTGCTTAGAAGATTGTTGGTAGTTTGCTGAATGCAGTAGCTGAAATGGAGCTGCAGTGAAACTAATATATTTTTGGAAGCTCCCTTCAGTAAACTGGTGCAGAATTAAATGAAATAGTTCTCACTACCTCTTTAGGTATCTGTTATCAGCCAAAAAACATGTTCTCTGCTGCATGAGGGAGAAGAAGGGGGGAAAGGGATTACAGCTCCCTGTCTCTACGTGCCAGCAGCAAGGCAGGTAACTGTTCCAGCGGGGAGCTAGGAAGGGGTACAGCAACTATACAAACCTGTGGACCATGGCCTACTGACGTGTCCAGAAGTCAACTAGACGGAGCATATGTTGCTGTCTGCAGCAAGTGCTGGCTGGGCATTCACTCTACGCTTTTTAAGAGGAGACATAAGTGGCATGTTGCAGCCCGAGAGCTCTTGAGACAGACTCATGTGCTGCACCATTCCACTCTCTCCGTGTGCAGCTCCCAAAGAAAAGAACAGGATTTTGCCTCGTATCTTTAGTGAATAGATACACACAAACCTATTAAAGTAATGACAGATGACCAGATCAGAATATATAGAATTACTCATAAAACCAGTCCCTGAATCTTCCTGTTCTCTCCCCACCAACACTGCTCTGTGTTTGTACCTGTATAAACGTCACTTGTTGAAATGGGTGGCATTCTTTGATTACCAAACAAAGGCTAAGTGATTAACAAACAATGCAGTTAATTAGATATACACATAGTGCATTCCAGTTATACACCTGCAAAAGCAAGCATGGTGGGCTATTACATTTGGACTAGAGAGAAAGCTATACTATTATTTATCAGAGGGAAATTCTGTCCATTTTGGTCCCTTCACATGTCTAACAGCTCTGAAACTCTCTCTAGACAACATGGATTCATAGACTTTTTAGCCAGAAGGGACTGTTATGTTCTGTCTAGAATCTGACCTCCTGCGTAACATGGCCACAGAATTTTATCCACTGATTCTTGTATGAAGTCTAATAACCTCTGGTTGATTTACAATGTATTTTAAAATTACGTCTTAATCTTGATTTTAAGAAACTGAGAATCCAGCACATTCCTAGCCAAATTATTCCAATTGTTAATTACCCTAACTGACGGGGGGGGGGGAGAGACATATTTGTGTGCCTTCTGAAGTTCTAGGTGTTTGTGTATAGTTATCAAAATATATAAACTATGAAAAATATAATTACTAACCCATCCAACAACATCCCAAACCCTCAAGGTATATATCAAACTGTCAGCTGAATCCTACATTCCCTGGTCATCCTATACCACTCACCCCACTGCATCATCTAAATCTTGAAAACCAGGAGTCTGATAGCTAAAGAGCTTTGACTAATCTCAACTGCAGCACTGTTGCATGAGGTGGTCAGCCATCTGCAAGGTCTCAGACCACTCAGGGCTTTGTAGGTCAAAAATAACACCTTAAATTTTACCTGGAAACTAATAAGCAGACTGTGCAGGCAGTGGAGCACTGAAGTAATGTCAAACCTCTTAACAATCAGGTAGTTGCATTTTTTAATGACTTATACTTAAGGCAATCAGAAATTGAACCCTATGGCAAAGTAAACTACAGTAGTCTAATCTCTAGATGATAAAGGCATTGATAAGGTCCACATTGGAAAGACAAGGTCACATTCTTCTTACTAAGAGCAAATGGATATCACAGACATGGCCAGAGCTTCTTCCTGAACATCGACAAGCAGCTAGGGTTCTATCAGTGACCCCAGACTGTGAACCCAACCAACAAAAGGTGGCTGCATTTCCTCAGTAAATGGAGCTGATAAAGGACCCAACCCCAAGCCCCTTGAAGTCAATAGAATGACACCCATTGGCTTGCTTTGGATCAGGGCCTTAAGTGCTACCTTTTCTGTCAATATTAATATTGTGTTTTCTTGATTAAACCTCATCCAAGCCCTTATCAGCTGCAGACACCAAGAAAGTAACTTAGTTACAATTGGAGGCAGTATACTGATATAACCAACTCCCTTGTCTCTTTAAAGTGTTCACTGTACACAATTTAGTTAACTAGTAACAATTACCCATGAGAAATCACTGACGAATCACTATTTACACACATGGTTACAGGTGAGTAAAAGTAAGTTGCTCTACACCTCTCCATGCATCCTGAGATTACAATTAATATCAGTTATTTTTAATATTGGGCCTCTGTGCTCTGCTGTATTAAACCTAAAGTTCATATTAAAGATTCCCAAGCCAAATGTTATCTTCACACAATACTCTCTGCAATGTGTTGTGTAGCTAGCCTAAATAAAATCTACAGGAGAGACGTGTTTCAACCTGGCTGAAATAGGATACAGTAGTCTGGAAGCTATGAAACACCTTGTATTGCCAGTGTTGCAGAAATAGGTACATTACCTTAGCTGGAGTTCCTTTTTAGGTCTCAAATGAAAGAGGGTCTCTGAAGGAAAGAATCCTCTCATGAAGTTGATCTCCATTTGTTACTTTGAGCTAGACATAACTCCATCCCTTGCACAAAAGAAGAATTGGAGATCAACTGCATGAAGAAATGTACACTGAATAGTTGTCAAGTATCAGAGGGGTAGCCGTGTTAGTCTGGATCTGTAAAAGCAGCAAAGAATCCTGTGACACCTTATAGACTAACAGAGGTTTTGGAGCATGAGCTTTCGTGGGTGAATACCCACTTCATCAGATGCATGTAGTGGAAATTCCACTACATGCATCTGACGAAGTGGGTATTCACCCACAAAAGCTCATGCTCCAAAACTTCTGTTAGTCTATAAGGTGCCACAGGATTCTTTGCTGCTTTTACTGAATAGGTTGTGTGACTTGCCTCCAACCTCCATAGATCTTTAAGAATCCATACGAATTTAGTTATCTCCAGAAAATACTCTTCTTCCAGATTGGCTCTGTCAAGGCCCATCTCTCTGGTGCTGCCTTTGGCTGAGGATCCTCAGGAGACTCCATTAAAAAATACATTATGTGCTAGCCATCTGACATGGGGGTGAGATTGGAATTCTGTACTGATCAGCAGATCTGACTACCCAACATGTGTAGCCTACTCACCTACAACTGTGAAGAGGCATTGTGCCTCTCTGACCAGCTTGGAATTCCCACCAGAAAGGTGTGCTTCTGCATTGCCCTACAGAGGACTAATGTCATGGTAACTGTACAATTTTGCCCTGTACCTCCTACAGGAAACAGAAACATGTTGTGAGAGTTTTTTTTACTCTAAAAACAAGCCGATAAGTGATGGGATTCACTGGCAGTATGGAGAAGCCATGGCAATGTGCTCATTTTTAACACACACACAATATGTGTGTGTGTATATATATATATATATATAATAGCATCAACAAAATGCTTTGATTTTCAGCTGCCAGTTTTTATTAGCAATAATTTTGTCCAGAAAAGAATCAAATCAGCTTGCCGCTGTTTCAGTTAAGGCAAATGCGACTTTATTTTATTTCTGCAGAATATAAACATTAAAAATAGTGCTCTGCATTGTCATCAAAACGCACTGCACGGATGACATTACTGTATGTTATACTGAAGAAGTTCCTTTTTGCTTTAAAATACTGCAGTAAATTTCAGTGAACAACATCACAAGTCAGTTCCAATGCTATAACACTGTCCTTGTGGTTCATCAGAGTTCAGGGAGGCTTTACTTAAAGGTGCTGAAGTTCTCTCACAATTACCTTGAGAAGCAGCAAAGAATCCTGTGGTCCTCTCACAATTACCTTGAGGTTTGTCATAAACAGATGGTTACAGGTTAATGTCTCTTTTACCTGTAAAGGGTTAAGAAGCTCAGTAAACCTGGCTGACACCTGACCAGAGGACCAATAGGGGGACAAGATACTTTCAAATCTTGGTGGAGGGAAGTCTTTGTTTGTGCTTTTTGTTCGTTCATTGTTCGCTCTCAGGACTGAGAGAGACGGGACATCATTCCAGGCTTTCCCAATCTTTCTGAATCAGTCTTTCATGTCTCAAAATAGTAAGTAATAGCCAGGCAAGGCGGATTAGTCTTATGTTTATTTCCTCAAGTTGTAAATGGTGTTTTTGCTGGAAGGATTTTTACCTCTGTTTGCTGTAACTTTGAATCTCAGGCTGGGGGGGGGGGTCCCTCTAGTCTATATGCATCTGAGTACCCTGTAAAGCATTTTCCATCCTGATTTTACAGAGATAATTTTTACCTTTTCTTTCTTTAATTAAAAGCTTTCTTTTTAAGAACCTGATTGATTTTTCCTTGTTTTAAAATCCAAGGGATTGAGTCTGAACTCACCAGGGATTGGTGGGGGGAAAGGAGGGGAGATGGTTAATTCCTCTTTGTTTTAAGATCCAAGGAGTTTGGATCTATGTAAGCCTCGCAAGGCAACCCAGGGACAGGAGAGTCTGGGGGGAAAAGAAGGGGGATGGTTAATTTCTCCTTGTTTTAAGACCCAAGGGGTTTGGGTCTTGGGTTCCCCAGGGGAAGTTTTGGGGGAACAGAAAGTGTGCCAGACACTAACTTTTGGCTGGTGGCAGGGTACCAAATTTAAGATAGTAATTAAGCTTAAAAGTAATTATGCAGGTCCCCACTTCTTGAACTCTAAAGATCAAAGTGGGGAAAAAACCTTGACAAGGTTACATCTAATGCAGTCAATATTCAGCAATTTCAGCTGAGATCTTGGGCTGTTCACACTACTCTGTAACAGTAATACACATAGAGAAACAACTGAAACTTCTGTTGCTCTAACAGTTATTTCAAAGATTTTGCCATATTCTCCCTTCTCAATATACAAATTTTATATCCTGTCTCAGAGTTCTGGGTGCAATCCAAACCAGGGAGGGGTTGTCACCACTTTCCCTGCAACCCTGAATGCCTCTCAATGCCTTGCTGCTGTAGTTCCCAACCTGGAAAGTTCACAATTGGCCTATTAGCATGCAGGTCACACCCTGAGTGCCTGTGTGCTTAGACAGCTCTTGTTCAGCAGCCCTTATGCCAGTAGCCTGTGTACAGACAGATAAGGAGTAATGGTCTCAAATTGCAGTGGGGGAGGTTTAGGTTGGATATTAGGAAAAACTTTTTCACTAGGAGGGTGGTGAAGCACTGGAATGGGTTACCCGGGAGGTGGTGGAATCTCCTTCCTTAGAGGTTTTTAAGGTCAGGCTTGACAAAGCCCTGGCTGGGATGATTTAGTTGGGAATTGTTCCTGCTTTGAGCAGGGGGTTGGACTAGATGACCTCTTGAGGTTTCTTCCAACCCCGATATTCTATGATATAGCCCCACCACCCTTTTCTGGCTTCCACCAGACTTGCTTACTACTTTCAGGGTGACTCCAAGACACTTACAGTTTTGGGGAAATTCAGGACTGGGTTCTGTAATGCCCAGCCCTCTCAGGGACAGTTCAGAGAAATAGTAAGGTTCACTTGTTCCCCCAAAGACACACAACTCACCAGCTTGCATGTTTACTGGAGTTAACATTCACTTGAATTCAAGCACTGCACTGCTGGTTTAGATTAATATTAACACAAATGTATTAACCAATGAAAATAGGATTTTAAGTGAGTTCAGGTATAAAAAATAAAGTTAGAGTTACAAGCAAATAAAAGTGAAAACACACATCTAAAAGTATAAAACATAATCTAGCAAACTACAAGCTTTGTTCAAGATGTTTTCTCATCTATATTCAGTTTCCAGATACTTCAACCCCACCTTAGTTGAAGTACCCATCTGTGAGTTGGTGTTTCAGTGCAATGGCACCCTGACTGGCCAGGCAGAGCATTGTGCCTGAGTTCACCCTGTGTGGCTGGGCTGTCAGTTCCGGGTGTCCAGGATCTGAAAAATCTTCTGTGTTCTTAAGTCTCTAAAGGGCTTAGAGAGGAACCCAGTCTCACCCACTCCACAGGATTCCAGCTCAGGACCCTTAAATTAGATGGGCAGAATCAGGACTCGAAGACTCTAGTCATGTCCTCAACTCCTCCTACTTCCCCATGGTTTCTGCAGGATCTTCAGTCTTTCGGTCCAGTTCTCCCTTCTCAGGGTGCTGCTTCTGAGTGGCTTCTCAGCAGCTTGCGGGCAGCTCTTTCTCAAGCCTGCTTGCTCTTGTAGCCACCCTACCACTCGAGTTCCCAGCTCTTTTATTCTCCCAGATGCTGTGAGGCTGCCAGTCAGCATTTGCCAGCAGTACCTGCATTAACCTCTTGGTTGCTGGCCCAGCATGGGGCATATATACCCCATAACACCATCATTCTCACTTTGCAAGCACTCTGTGTCTTGTCTCTGTCTAGTGATGGATGTCAAAGATGGCTTCTCTCCTTGCTTATATCATCCAAAGTTAAATGAATTTGTTTCAAGAGGAGGGGTGAGCTAATGTTGATCTTCCCTTCCTGTGAGCTTCCCAAACCCCTGTATGATTTCTATGTAAATGGGGCTTCCATTTTTTGATTACATCATGCTTAATTTACAAAGGAGATGGGTAGACTCATAGACTTTAGGGTCAGAAGGGACCAATATGATCATCTAGTCTGACCTCCTGCACAAAGCATTCCCTCCTGTGTGGGCAAACTGTATTGCCTAATATCTCTGTCTCCATAATTCCATACATAGTGTTAATACATATATTTCACAGTGATATTAATCACCAGTGTGTCATTAGCTTTCAGAAAACACCTTACTTGATACACTCCTTTATAATACAGTAATATTGACAATTGGCTGATTCAACTGCTTATCACTTGTGGTTCAGCCCTCCCCCCCCACCCCCCATCTTTATGGACCGGTAAACCTTTGCAATGTATTCTTTGAAAAGTAAAATCTAGACCAAGCGTCTCTCTTGCTGGGTATAGATGCCACGCTGTCTTCTACTTCATTTGTTTGTGAGGTTTGCTTCCACCCTTTGTTAGCTTGATGGGTCTGTTTGTGTGATATGTAAATACATTCTCCTTAAAAAAACCAATGAGGAGTCCAGTGGCACCTTAAAGACTGGTTCTCCACTTGTAAGGTAACTCCCTTCTCTGCATGCATCAGCATATTTATGCCTGCATCTGTAATTTTCACTCCATGCATCTGAAGGAATGGGTTTTTTACCCACAAAAGCTTATGCACAAATACATCTGTTAGTTTTTAAGGTGCCACTGGATTCCTCGTTGTTTTTCTGGACACAGACTAACACAGCTACCTCTCTGATACTTGATTACAGTCTTCTTATCTATCAAAGTACTTTGGAAGTAACATCCATTTGGGGAAAACACAATCCTTTGTGTGGGGCAGACAGGTTTACCAACATCCTGGTATGCATGGTCTAAACACAATACAGTAATCATTCCAGCATATGTCATAACTCTTAAATATTCTTGTGTGATGTATATTATGATCAGTGAGTTATTAGTGTTCAAATGATACCTCACAAGGCATATAGAGTACAGACATGATTATGGTAGTCTGCAGGGTGTAAATTACAGTGGTGCTAAGTGTCACACTTATAAAGTTCATGTTTCTGATTTCTTAATGCTAGTGAAACCTGAAACAAGACAGCCATTTTACTTTTATATTTCATGTGGTGCTAAATGTTTCCTTTGTCAAAGTTCATTCTTACTTCAAATTTAAGTATGCACCGATTTAGCATCCTCTTAAAATATTACCTACCACTCGAGGTGTATGAACAGTAGTGAGTATTTCTGCATTCTAGTTCTTATTCTTCTAATAGAATTTGAGGCAGCATGGTGCAGTGGATAAAGAACTTAGCTGGGACTCATGCTGTGGATTTTAATCCTGACTCTGCCACTGATCAAGTAGGTGATCTTGGGCAAGTCACTTCAGTGCTGTGTTTTGTTTCCCATTCCATTCCGTTTCTGTGTTTAGACTGTAAAGTGCTTAAGAATAGGGACTATTTTTCACAATGTATTTGTACAGTGCCTAGCACAATGTGGCCCCAGTGTTGGATGTGGGCTTAAGGCACTATTGTTATGCAAATAAATGTTGACCTGTGATTGTTCTCTTCAAAATTAACTAGTAGTTCATTAGCTGCCAACTTGCATCTAATTAAAAATGCAATGAAAACTGAGCACTCCCATTAGAGCTGTTTTAAAGTTAAGGGGCAACAAGTGCTTGGCCCAAGCACTTAGCCACTATTCAGGGACTTGCAGACTTGTTTCTATTAGGAGGAGAAATTGATATGACAGGTATTATTTTTTTGTTGTTCATTTTGTTTTATTTTGGTACAATCATGTTTATTTACAAAGTCGTATTTCCCTGAACACAGGAGGAAGTCACTTTGTTCATAGCCCCAAGCCTGCCTTACAGCCAGTTCTGTGCCCCAAGGAATTCTGTTCCTGCCCCGTCAGAGCCATGCAACCAGTATTTTTCACTGTCCGCTCATTTTCTGGCTCTTTTCACACAGAAAGCTGCAACCAAATCAATGACCCATCCTCTGTTTTTACAGTTGATACTCAGGGAAACACCCCAGGCCAATGGCTCAGCTTCAGCTCAGGCCTTGTCATGTTGTCCATGACTAGGGCAGTGGTTCCATTGTTTCAACTATCACTAAACAGAGGTGCATTTAATTGATCCTTCATTTAACCTGAATGAAAGGTGGCTAGCCATGCCCATCAGCTTCAACAAGGTCTGTGATAGTCCATAGATAAAGACACACTTTCTGGCAGCTACCAACACCCTCCAGCATAACACATTCAGTTAATTTAAGCATGCAGAAAGTTAACTGCCTTCCTAGGCTAGGTCTGCGCTATAAATTTTTGCTGGCATATCTCTATTGGTCAGAGATGTGGTCTCTACCTGACACAGCTGTGCCAGCAAAAGCCCCTACTGTACATAGTTATTCTGGTAAAACTGCTTTTGCCAGTATAGCTTACTGTGCTCATGGGGCTGGAACAAGTTATAAAAGCAAAAGCACAGTTTTTTCTGGTCTAAGTACTTTACTGGTATATACACTGGTACAGATATAGCAGCAGCACACTTCTACTATAGACCTGCTTCTAGGCAACTCAGCACTAGATAAACTGCTTTCATAACAAGCTGGCACTTTCACACATGAATTCCTCAATAATAAGGAGAATCTTTTTATCTTAACATTCTTCTGTGTGGTGACCCGCACCCCCTGCCCTTTGAAGCCAGCTTGACAGGCAATTATGAGCAATCCCTCTTGTTTTTATAGCTATTTACATTTATATTACAGTAGGGCCCTGCAGTCCCAAGTGAGATTAAGATCCCATTGTGCTAGGTACTCTGTACATACACTTAATGAGAAACAGACTGTGCTCCAAGTAGTTGATACAGACAAAGGGCAGTAGAAAGGAAATGCTGTATCCATTTTATAGAGCTGTATATGGACAGTCCAGGCACAGAGATTACATTACTTGCCCAAGTCCACACAGGAAGTCCATGGCAGAAGAATGAATTGAACTAAGGTCTCCTCCTATCTCCAGTCCAGGGCTTAATCACAAGACCATCCTTCTATCCACCCTGTTCTCCCCATTACCTCCCTGGGCTGTAATATCACTTTTCCTTTCTGTAGGAATCTTTGCCAGTCAGAATTAGTTTGCAGCTAACCATCCACATTTTTCTGCTAGGATAGATCATTGTTAAAGTCTATATTTATGAGAACCGAGTTATATGTTGGGTAAAATAAAGATATAAGGATTTACTAGGGTAAGCCTGTTCCCTCGGGCTAAGCATGGAGAGTTAAAAACCACACAGAACTCAGAGAATGCAAAAGAAAACAAATTCCAGAGAGCAGCCTGTTAAAGCTGAGGGATTGTTCCATCTAGTTTAGTTAGCCTGTATCGGTGTGTTTATTAGCTTGGTTAGATAACACCTCTGTGGATAGGATGTGCCACAGTTCAGATTTCCTTGGCCTTTGGAGCGCTACAAAAGTTTGTCTGATCACAAATTTACATGCCAGTTGTGCACTAGTTTATTCACCCAGGTGTGACAGTCAGTTGAGCATTCACTGTTTTGTATGCTGTTATTACAGCATCCTTTCATCTCTGGACAAATCTATTCCTAGATACCTATCAGATGGTGAAGCAGGAAGGAACTACCTCCCTATGCCATGGAAGAGCAACAAAGCCACTCCACACAAAAATTGCTCCAGCCTAATTCTCAGAATATAGCAAATGCATCCCTTAAAATCCCAGTCAATGAAAACACAGTAGAACTCACAAAAAAAAAGTTGCAAAGTGGAGTGTCACCTAGCACCAGTCCATCTCAGCAACCACCTTGGACTGACTCAGGAGAAGCAGTGAGTCTTTGGCACCATTTAGAACCTCCTATATGTCAGAACCTGACTTTTAATCAAATCCAGAGACATTCTGAGATTCCAGCTGTGGTGAGGGGAGGAATGCTAACATGCAAATTAAACCCCGGGGTGCCAGGTCCTTGTCCTTTCTTGTAGGATAAGGGAAACTTAAAGCTGTCCCAACAGTACAACTGGGGATTCCCTTCCAGGTTGGAACCTCCTGATGGAGTAGAATAGGCATATCTGACTTTGATATCTATTCCCCCTACACAGGCTGTTCAGGATCATGGTGATGGCTGGAGGGGAAATCTAAATTAGAGCATTAGGACTGCTTAAGGCTACCTTTTTGCCTTCCCCTCTAAGCCATAGCAAGCATCAGTCCAAACTCAGCTAAGGATCAAGCTCAGGGGGTGCAAATATATACAAATGAAAATTAACTTAAAACTGTCACATGAACTACTGCAATTGGAAAAGACACTCTCTTATGATGAGAGAGAGAAGTAATGTTAGTACTAACTTTTATTTCTTAAAATATAGATTAGAATTACAATGTAAACTGTTGGAGTTGATATTTACTCACAGAAAAATAGTAACAGTTACAAATTCACAAGTGTTCCTCTCAGGTCTCCTAAATGTCAAATTACAGAAAAGCAAATCTCTTCAAATGCTAAAGGAGGAAATTGGTACAATTGTTCCTTCCTTATCAAATAACATAAGCACTGCAGTCTTTATTTACTTATAAAATTGTAGGCTTTCAGCACTGTTCTCTTCCAAATTCATTAAGAATCTAAAGACCGTACACCGTCTGCACAGAACTGTGTTATAGTCTCTGAAATCTAATTGCCCAGATTCCCCCGTAATAAACCAAAACTCCTGTACTTAGGGAGGACCAACTTTCATTTTGTACAATTCTTTTCTGGAAAATAGTATTAAATTGGAGATTTCTTTAAAGATAAAAAAACAAAACACTATCACACTGGATGTTTTCTTGTAGGCGAAGAACTACATGACTAGAACCCCTGGACCAATGGGGAGGTTGGGTGGCTGCTGCATCAACATCACTATTGGTAAGCTTAGGCTATGCTTCTGCTGGAGGACCCTGTAAAGCTAGGTACTGCAGGAAATACCTCACCAGCAGGGCCTGAGTGGCAGCTCCTTGCAGCTCACTGATTGGCTCATGCTGGTATATAAACCAAGACACCAGCATGGGGAGTTGTCTGAACAATGACCCAGACTCTCTGCTTGCTTCTGCTCCATATCTTCTCTTGCTGTCGACGCAAGACTCTGGCTTCCGACCCTGGTTTGTCCCTAACTCCATTTGCCTACTGTCTGTAACCGGGTACATGAACTTGGCTTCCTGGTACTCTGACCTGACTTTTGGGTCACCAACTTTCTACTCACACAACCAACCATTGCCCCACTCCTCCTCCAAGGCCCCCCCACCCCCTGCTCACTCCATCCCCCATCCCTCTGTCACTTACTCTCCCCATCATCACTCACTCATTTTCACTAGGCTGCCTCAGCGGGCTGAGGGTGGGGTGAGGGCTCTGGCTTGGGTGCGAGCTCCAGGTGGGGCAAGAAATGAGGAGCTCAGAGTGCCGGAGGTGAGTCCAGGCTGAGGCAGTGGGTTGGGAGGCAAGAGGGGGTGAGGGCCCAGGCTGGGAGTGCAGGGTCTGGGGTGGGGGCTGGGATGAGGAGTTTGGGGTGCACAAGGGAGCTCTGGTCTGGGGGGTGAAGCTGAGGAGTTCGCAGTATGGGAAGGGGTTGGAGGGTGCTGGGGGTGTGGGCTCTGGGGTCGGCATGGGGATGAGGGGTTTAGGGTGCAGGAGGGTGCTCTGGGCTGGGACTGAGATGTTCAGAGGGGATCAGGGCTGGGGTAGGGGGTTGGGGTGTGGTGGGGAGCTCAGGGGTGCGCGCTCTGGGCAGCACTTACCTCAAGCAGCTCCTGGAAGCAGTGGCATGGTTCTAGTCAATGGGAGCTTCAGCAGCACTTGAGGGGGGGCAGCGTGTGGAGCCCCCTGGCTGCCCTTCCACGTAGGAGCTGGAGAGCGGACATGTCGGCTCCCAGGAAGCAGCCGTCTGGCACAGAGGCTAGCAGGGAGCCTGCCAGCCTTGCTGCACGGTGCCACCAGTTGTACAGTCAACAGCCCAGTCAACTGCCAGGATCCCTTTTTAACCTGGTGTTCTAGCCAAAAAACAGACACATGGTCACCCTACTGACTTGACTGTGACCCCACAACTCATCTCCTTACCAGTGCACATAAGTCATCATGGATTAGCCCTTACAGGTTGATAAAAATGCCACAGTAAAGTAGATTCTCGATAGCAAGAGCCTCAACTGGTGTAAACTGGCATAGCTGTGTTGTAGCAGAGTGGAGCCGGGGCTCAACCCTCCTTGAAGGCAGGGGGGGAGCCGCACCGGCTTACCACACTCCATTGGCCTGGGGTACGCCCCTTGCTTTGGGACTGGACGGCCGCCCACTGTCACTTAGGGCTCAGACGCTCTGCTGCAAGGCTGAGAAAACAGACAGTTAGCAGGTGGCTCAGGCCCATTGTTGCAGGGCTGAGCAGACAAGCAAACAGTCAACAGGTGGCTCAGGCCCTCTGATGCAGGGCTGAGCAAACAGGCACAGTTAATAGGGGGCTCAGGCCCTTGGTTGCAGGGCTGAGCAAACAGGCAAGCAGTCAATATGGGGCTCAGGCCCTTGGTTGCAGGGCTGAGCAGACAAGCAAAAAGCAATAGGTGGCTCAGGCCCTCTGTTGCAGGGCTGAGCAAACAAGCAAACAGTCAACAGGTGGCTCAGGCCCTCTGATGCAGGGCTGAGCAAACAGGCACAGTTAATAGGGGGCTCAGGCCCTTGGTTGCAGGGCTGAGCAAACAGGCACAGTCAATAGGGGGCTCAGGCCCTTGGTTGCAGGGCTGAGCAAACAGGCACAGTCAATAGGGGGTTCAGGCCCTCTGATGCAGGGCTGAGCAAACAGGCACAGTCAATAGGGGGCTCAGGCCCTTGGTTGCAGGGCTGAGCAGACAAGCAAACAGTTAACAGGGGGCTCAGGCCCTTGGTTGTAGGGCGGAGCCAACAAACATCAGGAATGGCCTCCTCAGGCCAGGGAGGAGGGGGAGTCTGCCACTCTTGAATGGGTGGCAGGGGGAACGCAGGCCCTCCCACTCCACTGCTTTCCAGCCCGGGGCCCTAGTAGTGGTCAACACCGCTGACGGTAACTAGGGGATCCTGACCGAAACACACTGACATCAGTTCAGGTGAGTTTGCAGCCTGACGGGGGTCAGCTGCCCACGGGCCACTTCCGACCTCCCCGCTCAATGGGTACCTGCCATCCGCCGGCGTCGTCCGATGGGTCCCAGACCATGGGTTCCTCAGGATACCAGGCGTCGGGAGGTCCAGTCCACTCCTCTGGGTACTGTGCATCGGGCGGCTCTGACAGCTCCTCTGAAGGCCGGCCGTCGGGAAGCTCAGGCAGCTCCTCTGGGTACTGGACACGGGGTAGGTCTGGCCAGTACTCCTCCGGGTATCAAGCACGGGGCAGGTCAGGCCAACACTCCTCTGGGTATCGAGTACGGGGTAGGCTGGACTCAGCGGGAGCTCGGGCCCTAGCGTCTGCCTTCTCCGGCAGCCTCCTCTCAACTGAGCGCTGGGGCCAGGCTTTTATACTTCCTGTCCCACCCATTGACTTCCGGGGGGCGGGGACAGGCGGTGGTGGCCTTGGACTTCCTGTCCCACCCTTGACTTCCGGGGGGCGGGGACAGGTGGTGGTGACTCAGCCTGTTGCCGCACCTGTTCCGGCCTATTCCTCTCAGGCGCGGCGGGGAGTGAGGCCCCCTCGCTACACACCCCCCTCCTCAAAGCTGACGCTCGTCCATCGGGGTCAGGCCCTTCCATTTCCGCAAGGCGGGACAAGAAGTCAGCATTAAGATGCTCTTTACCGGCCCGGTGGCGGATGGTAAAAGCATATTGCTGCAGCGCTAGGTACCACCGCATGAGCCGCATATTATTTTTAATTTGCGCCAGCCAGCAGAGCGCAGTGTGGTCTGTGACCAGGAGGAAAGTGTCCCCCAGGAGGTAATATCGGAGGGCATCACAAACCCACTTCACGGCCAGGGCTTCCTTCTCGATCACAGTGTAGTGCCGTTTCCGAGGAAACAATTTCCGGCTCAGGTAGACAACGGGGTGTTCTTTGCCCTCCACCTCCTGAGACAGAACTGTGCCTAACCCTACCTCAGAGGCGTTTGTCTGGAGGACGAACCCTCGTGAGAAGTCCGGACTGTATAGGACAGGTTCCCGGCAGAGGCAGTCTTTGAGGGTCTGGAAGGCCAAGTCGCACGCAGGGGTCCACTCTATCCGTCGCGGGCTGTCTTTAGTGAGGAGGTCCGTTAGTGGGGCTGCAATGGATGCAAAGCTAGGGATGAACCTCCAATAAAAGCCCGCCAACCCGAGGAACCGGTGTACCTGTCGTTTGGTGGTGGGGGGTGGGCAGGCAGCTAGGGCTTGGACCTTTCCCACAAGTGGCCGTACCTGTCCCCCGCTGATAGTGTATCCGAGGTAGGTGGTCTCCTGCCAACCAATCCGGCACTTCTTTGGGTTAGCGGTCAATCCAGCGTCTCGCAGGGCCCGCAGGACCGCAGCTACCTGTTCTAGGTGGTTGTCCCATCACTTGCTGTAAATAACCACGTCATCGACGTATGCGGCAGCGTACTTGTGGTGCAGGCGAAGGAGGCGGTCCATAAGTCGCTGGAACGTTGCCGGGGCCCCATGGAGGCTGAAGGGCATCCGTGTGAAGTGATAGAGGCCCGAGGGTGTGGCAAACATGGTTTTTTCCCGGGAGGCGGGGTCAAACGGGATTTGCCAATACTCCTTGCTGAGATCCAGAGGGGGGAGGAAGCGGGCCTCACCCAAGTGGTCCAGCAGCTCGTCCACCCGCGGCATCGGTTATGCATCAAATTTCGATACAGAGTTGACATGACAAAAGTTGATACAGAAGCGCTGGGTGCCATCCAGTTTGGGGACCAAGACCACGGGGCTACGCCACTCACTCTGCGATCGTTCGATGATGCCCAGTTCTAGCATCGCCTGTACTTCCTCCTCTATGACGTGTCACATCCGATGGGGTAGGGGCCTTGTCACCTCCCGGATCACCACCCCGGGCTCTGTCTGGATCGTATGATGTTCGAAGGTCATGCAGCCTGGCTGAGCAGTGAAGATTTTACGAAACGCCTGCAGGAGACAGCCCGTTTGCTTCCGCTGCTCCTCGGTTAGGGTCTCCCCGAGCTGAGGCATCGTGGGGTCGTCAGGCGTGCCGGCCTGGGGCCCCAGTTCTGGTTCGGGGGGGGGCAGGGGTCGATCAGGAGCCCCTCTCGCTCCCGCCAAGGTTTCAGGAGGTTAACATGGTACCTCTGGGTCTTTTTACAATGGTCGGGCTGGTTGACCTCATAAGTGACCGGCCCGACTTTCCGAATCACCTCATAGGGCCCCTGCCAGCAAGCCAGGAGCTTGGACTCCGTAGAGGGCAAGAGCAACAGCACTCGGTCTCCAGGTTGGAACTCGTGAGCCTGAACCCCCTGATTATAGGTCTGGGCTTGGGCCTCCTGGGCCACTTTCAAGTTTGCGTGAGCGAGCGCCCCGGCATGGTTGAGACGATCTTGGAGCTGGAAGACATACTGCAAAAGTCCCTGCTTGGGAGACGGGGCCTGTTTCCAGGTCTTCCGCATGAGGTCTAGGAGCCCCCTCGGGCGACGGCCATATAACAACTCGAAGGGGGAGAATTTGGTGCAAGCCTGGGGCACTTCGCGAATAGCCAGGAGCAGGGGTGGGATTAACTGGTCCCACCGGCGGAGGTCCTCAGGGGTGAATTTGCGCATCATGTCCTTTAGCGTCTGATTGAACCGCTCCACAAGGCCATCAGTTTGCGGGTGGTAAAACAAGGTACACAGTTGCTTGACCCCGAGGAGCGCGCAGACCTGCTGCAGCAACCGGGAGGTGAAGTTGGTCCCCTGGTTGGTGAGAAGCTCCCGGGGCAGGCCGACACGGGCAAAGACCTTGATCAGCTCATCAGCAATGACTCTGGCCGTGATGCTCCGGAGCGGAATGGCCTCGGGGAAGCGGGTGGCATAGTCCACAATGACCAGAATATAGAGGAACCCAGCCCGGCTTCTCGGGAGGGGTCCCACTAAGTCCATGGCCACCTGCTCAAACGGAGTCTCCATGATGGGCATGGGGATCAGGGGGCTGGGGCCGTCCGCGAAGGGGCGGCCAGTTGGCACTCTGGACAGGAGGCACAGTATCTCCGCACCTCCTGGTGCACCCCCGGCCAGAAAAAGCGAGACAAAATCCGGGTGAGGGTCTTCTCCTGGTCTAAGTGCCCGGCCGCAGGGACATCATGGGCCAGCCTCATTACTGCTCGTCGATGGCAGCGCGGTACTAACAGTTGCGTCCGGACCTCCCCCGTACGAGGATCCCGGTCCACGCGGTAGAGACGGTCCTGCCGTAATTCAAAGTGGGGCCAGCTTTGCGCACGGCTGGGATCAATCGGGGCGCTGTCGACCACTGCAAGCTGATCGTATGCCTGGTTCAGGGTGGGGTCCTCCCTCTGATCCCGGCAGAAATCCGTGGTAAGCTCGGGCCTTTCTGTCACCCGTGGTCGGGGTTCGTCTACCGCATCGGCCTGGCAGTCAGGCTCCGTCCCGTCAGTCCCTTCTGTAGCGCCTTCCGTGACTCGGTCTCCCTCGCAGGCGGGAGTAAGCTCTGGGCTCTCCTGCGGGTGGGACTGCAGAACATCGAAGAATTCAGGCCAGTCCCGCCCCAAGATCACCAGGTAGGCGAGTCGCAGGGCCAGGCCGACCACCAGAGTCCGTGTGACCCCAGCCACTGAAAGGGAGACTCGGGCGCTGGCATACGGCCACACATCACCATGGATGCACTGCAACTGGATCGTCCCGAGTCGCGGGTCTTCAGCGATGCCCAGGCTTTGGCGGATTAAGGTCTGCCCGCAGCCCGAATCGACCAGGGCCCGGGCTGGCAGTTACCAATGACGACGGGTGGTTTGGGTGATTGCGGGGGTCGGGCCCGGTTTTCCCCGGCGCATACTTGCCCGAAGTCGCACTCCATTGCCAGGCAGTCCCGTTGGAGGGTCCACGTTTGCCGCAGGAAAAGCAAGGACCGATCTCGGGCCGCCCTGTCCGTGCTGACCTATTCCTCTGGCTCACGGGGGGGCTCCGCTGCTGGCATCCTGGTCGGGTCTCAGGGCCCGCCAGGTTGCGACGAGCCAGGCCCTCGGGCCGCCACACGTGGGGTTCCTGGCCCTGGTGGGCAGTTTGGGCTTCGTTGCAGGCACTCCCCCTTTTCTCCAAGTGGGGGCGATCGGACCCAGCCGGGTGACTTTGTGGCGTTGGCCCGGCCGAGGTTTCAGCTGCCAGGAAGTTTTCCATAAGAGTGACGGCGGCCGCCACCATCGGGGGCCGGTGTCGGAGGACCCAGGCCCTTCTCCGGGATGGGAGGATATGGAGAAACTGCTCCAGAAGAATCTGCTCGAGCAGTTCTACAGGGCCTCGCTGGTTGGGTTGGAGCCACCGTTTGCACAAGTCCCGCAGCTCTTGAGCTATCAGTCGGGGCCGGGTGCCGGTGCCGTAGGTCAGGCCCCTAAATTGCTGCCGGAAGGTCTCTGGGGTGATGTCTAGCACGTCCAGGATCGCCGCCTTTACCCGGTGATAGTCCTTGGCGTCATCGGCGGAGAGGCCTCAGTACGTGGTCTGTGCCGTTCCCGTCAAGTACGGGGCCAGCAGGGTGGCCCACTGATCCGGGACCCACCCGGCAACCTGGGCCACACGCTCAAAGGTCACCAAGAACGCTTCCGGGTCATCCTGGGGGCCCATTTTGGTCAACTGGACTGGCGGAGGGAGGCGTGGGGTCCCATCCGACCCCCCCCATTGGGGGTCGGGGCCGCGGGGGAACGCGCCTTCTAGCTGTTGCAGACACTGCCGCTGAAACTCCTGAATCCGAGTTGCCAAATCCTGCATCAGCTGGTGCTACTGGACCCCCAGTTGCTCGATCAGCTGTTTCTGCTGCTGTAGTCAGGCGGCTTCTTCTCGCTGCTGCTGCAGCTGGGCCGCCTGCTGTCTCTCTTGGGTCTCCATCCAAGCCGTGAGGAGCTTGGTTAGATCCATGTCGCCAGGGGCAGAGCGGTCTCCCCCCGCACCCTTCTTGCATGGGTCAAGGGCTCGTGCCCACATCTTGGGCAGTGAGACCCCACTTCTGGTACCACGTGTAGTGAAGTGCAGCCAGGGCTCAACCCTCCTTGAAGGCAGGGGGGGAGCCGCACCGGCTTACCGCACTCCATTGGCCCAGGGCCCGCCCCTTGCTTTGGGGCTGGGCGGCCGCCCACTGTCACTTAGGGCTCAGACGCTCTGCTGCAAGGCTGAGCAAACAGACATTGTTAGCTGGTGGCTCAGGCCCTTTGTTGCAGGGCTGAGCAGACAAGCAAACAGTCAACAGGTGGCTCAGGCCCTCTGCTGCAGGGCTGAGCAAACAGGCACAGTTAATAGGGGGCTCAGGCCCTCTGTTGCAGGGCTGAGCAAACAAGCAAACAGTTAACAGGTGGCTCAGGCCCTCGGTTGCAGGGCTGAGCAGACAAGCAAACAGTTAACAGGTGGCTCAGGCCCTTGGTTGCAGGGCTGAGCAGACAAGCAAACAGTTAACAGGGGGTTCAGGCCCTTGGTTGCAGGGCTGGGCAGACAAGCAAACAGTCAATAGGTGTTGCAGGGCTGGGCCAACAAACACCAGGAATGGCCTCCTCAGGCCAGGGAGGAGGGGGAGTCTGCCACCCTTGAACTGGTGGCAGGGGGAACACAGGCCCTTCCACTCCACTGTTTTCCAGCCCGGGGCCCTAGTAGCGGTCAATACCGCTGACGGTCAGTGGGGGATCCTGACCAAAACACACTGACATCGGCTCAGGTGAGTCTGCAGCCTGACGGGGGTCAGCTGCCCACGGGCCACTTCTGACCTCCCCCTCACTGGGTATCTGCCATCTGCCAGCGTCGTCTGATGGGTCCCAGACCATGGGTTCCTCAGGATACCGGGCGTCGGGAGGTCCAGTCCACTCCTCTGGGTACTGGGCATCGGGCGGCTCTGACAGCTCCTCTGAAGGCCGGCCGTCGGGAAGCTCAGGCAGCTCCTCTGGGTACTGGACACGGGGTAGGTCTGGCCAGTACTCCTCCGGGTATCAAGCACGGGGCAGGTCAGGCCAACACTCCTCTGGGTACTGAGCACGGGGTAGGCTGGACTCAGCGGGAGCTCTGACCCCAGTGTCTGCCTTCTCCGGCAGCCTCCTCTCAACTGAGCGCTGGGGCCAGGCTTTTATACTTCCTGTCCCGCCCCTTGACTTCTGGGGGGCGGGGACAGGTGGCCGTGGCCTTGGACTTCCTGTCCCGCCCCTTGACTTCCAGGGGGCGGGGACAGGTGGCGGTGGCTCCACCCGTTGCCACACCTGTTCTGGCCTATTCCTCTCAGGCGCAGCGGGGAGTGAGGCCCCCTCACTACATGTGTCAATAGGTAAGTCAGTGGAGCTGAGGGTCTGAACCAGTATGAGGTGTCTAGTTACTGTGGTGATGCATGCCGTGGAAATGTCTGCAAATAAATAAAAGTTGAGAGAATTTACTGTTCATGTCCATTTACCTATTCTGTACAATTTCTGTCCTGCTCACAAGTACTTGAACCATTCAAAGACAGTTTGAGCATAAATTAGTCATAAAACTGAACTTGTGATGTTTCATGTTTAACTTTTTTACAAAATATTCTCTATAATGCTGTATTGCCTTACCAATGTTTGTTTGTTTGCTCAAATTTCCTTTAAGAGCTCCCATATGAAAGCTCTGGGTGCTTTTAAAAATATTTAAATACACCAAAAGAATGACAAAAATCCACTGTCTGAATACTTACCCATATAAATCAATATCTAATCACAAAATTGCCGATCAGAGTAGTAATTCCCTTCATTTGACCACATTATGTTCCTCAACAGAAAGCCAGGAAAATGGATGAGTCTTTTAGCATACTCCAAATCTGGGGCTCAATTAGACCATGGAGGTACTCGGTGGAACTGTGCTGTAGCGGCACAGGAGCCAGCAAACAGAGCTGTAAACAGGGGAGTTTGGGTGGGAATTTACAGGAAAGACTAAAAGTGGCAGACAAAGGAGCAGACAGGCTAGTGAAGGGAGTGCATCGTATTCTGGCAGTGTTTTGGTGCTCGTTGTGGGTTTGCTTTGCTGTGGGTTGTGGCGTTTTGGTTTGGTTTGTGTTTCCCAGACTAACAGGATGTCGGTGGGAAGGCTATGACAGAGGCAGCAGTGGTGATGACCTAAGCAGTGGAAGACACAATGAAGATGAATGGATGTAGAAGCTGCAGCATGTACATGATCCTGGAAGGGGGTACCTGAAAAGAGTTTCGACTGCATGAAGTGCCACCTGATAGAGCTGATGGAAGAAAATCTCCAAGGATGGAGATGCAGGTGGAAACTCTCGTTGAGTTTAGAAGGGGGTTCAAGCAGATAATGGAGCAAAGACATGAGGAGGCTGAAGGAAAAAGCTGAGACTTGCAAATGGAAGCAGGACCGAAGAACTTGGGGGGTGAAGGAAGAGACTGCTTGCTGAAGACAGTGGACAGTGGAAGCATGTGCCTAAGAGAACCAGGCAAAGACAGGCTAGTGAAGGATAAACAGAGCTCAGGAACAGGTTTGCAGAGTTGGAAAAATGAAGAAGGGGCACAGCGGGTGGTCACTGAAGGTGAGAGGGCAGGAAGAAGAGAAGAACAGCGAGTCCTTTAGGAAGAGGGGAAGACTCAATGGAGATAACACCAAATATGAGCCCTAGGAGGATATGGGGTGGGTTGCGGAGGACTGCAAGGGAGAATAGGAATTGAGAGGACTTGCAGTGAGAGAGAACAGGGATAGGCCAGAGAATAACACCATCACCAGGAAAAGGCAGGTTTATGTGATTGGGGAAGAATAGACAGGCCTGTAACCAGAGCTGATCCAGAGAACAGAAGGGTGTGCTGTCTGCCGGGTGCGAAGATATGAGATGTGGACCTGAGGCTGAAGAGGATCCTAACGGGAGCAGGAAAGAATCCACTGATTGTCCTTCATGTGGGAATAAATGATACGGCTAGATTCTCGCTGGAATGAATCAAGGGAGACTATGCAAGGCTGGGGAAGATGCTTAAGGAATTGGAGGCTCAGGTGATCTTCAGTGGGATTCTGCCTGTTCCTAGAGAAGGGCAAAGGTGTGACAAGATTATGATGCTCAACAGATGGCTCAGGCAGTGGTGGTATAAGGAGGGCTTTGGGATGTATGGCCACTGGGAGGCATTCATAGACAGAGGACTGTCCTCTCAGGATGGACTTCACCTGAGTAGGGCAGGAAATAGACTTCTAGGATAGAGGCTTGCAAAACTGACTAAGAGAGCTTTAAACTAGGAATTTGGAGATGTACAGGTAATCTCCACGCCAGAATTTAACATTGAGAGGGAAGAAAATGAAGTAAGAAAGGATACAGCTGTGGGTAGGAGAATGGACATAAGGAGGAAGGGTAGTGTAGATACCAGTCTAATAGGTGATACTGGCAGTAGAATGTCAATGCCTAATCGGGTAAAGAATATGAGCAAAGCCAAAGAGCAAAAATTAAGATGCTTGTACACTAATGTGAGGAGCCTAGGTAATAAAATGGAGGCACAAGAACTATTGGTGCTGGAAGTGAGACCAGATATTATAGGAATAATAGAAACATGGTGGAATAGTAGTCATGACTGGAGTACAGGTATTGAAGACTGTGTTGTTTAGGAAAGACAGAAATAAAGGCAAAGGTGGTGGAGTAGCATTGTATATCAATGATGAGGTAGACTGAAAAGAAGTAAGAAGTGATGGAATGGATAAGACAGAATCTGTCTGGGCAAAAATCACATTGGGTAAGAAAGCTAGTAGAGCCTCCCTGGGGATAGTGCGTGGGGTGTGCTACAGACCAAAAGGATCTGATCTGGATGTGGATAGAGACCTCTTTAATGTTTTTAATGAAGTAAATACTAATGGGAATTGCGTGATCATGGGAGACTTTAACTTCCCAGATATAGACAGGAGAACAACTGCTGGTAATAATAATAATAGGGCTCAGATTTTCCTGGATGTGATAGCTGATGGATTCCTTCACCAAATAGTTGCTGAACCAACAAGAGGGGATGCCATTTTAGATTTGGTTTTGGTGAGTAGTGAGGACCTCATAGAAGAAATGATTGTAAGGAACAACCTTGATTCGAGCAATCATGAGCTAATTCAGTTCAAACTAGATGGAAGGATAAACAAAAATGGATCTGTGATTAAGGTTTTTGATTTAAAAAAAAGCTAACTTTAAAGAATTAAGGAAAATAGTTAGGGAACTGGATTGGACTGAAGAACTCGTGGATCTAAAGGCGGAGGAGGCCTGGAATTACTTCAAGTCAAAGTTGCAGAAACTATCAGAAGCCTGCACCCAAGAAAGGGAAAAAAATTCATAGGCAGGAGTTGTAGACCAAGCTGGATGAGCAAGCATCTCAGAGAGCTGATTAAGAAAAAGCAGAAAGCCTACAAGGAATGGAAGACGGGAGGGATCAGCAAGGAAAGCTACCTTATTGAGGTCAGAACATGTAGAGATAAAGTGAGAAAGGCCAAAAGCCATGTAGGGTTGAGCCTTGCAAAAGGAATTAAAACCAATAGTAAAAGGTTCTATAGCCATATAAATAAAAAGAAAACAAAGAAGGAAGAAGTGGGACCGCTAAACACTGAGGATGGAGTGGAGGTTAAGGATAATCTAGGCATGGCCCAATATCTAAACAAATTCTTGGCTTCAGTCTTAATGAAGTTAATGAGGAGCTAAGAGATAATGGTATAGTGACAAATGGGAATGAGGATATAGAGGTAGATATCACCACATCCAAGGTAGAAGCCAAACTCAAACAGCTTAATGGGACTAAATGAGGGGGCCCAGATAATCTTCATTCAAGAATATTAAAGGAACTGGCACATGAAATTGCAAGCCCATTAGCAAGAATTTTCAATGAATACGTAAATTCAGGGGTTGTACCATATGACTGGAGAATTGCTAACATAGTTCCTATATTTAAGAAAGGGAAAAAATGTGATCCAGGTTACTACAGACCTGTTAGTTTGACATCTGTAGTATGGAAAAATTTTTGAAGGAGAAAGTAGTTAAGAACATTGAGGTCAAGGGTAATTGGGACAAAATACAACATGGTTTTACAAAAGATAGATCGTGCTGAACCAACCTGATCATCTTCTTTGAGAAAGTAACAGATTTTTTAGACAAAGGAAACGCAGTGGATCTAATTTACCTCGATTTTAGTAAGGCATTTGATACGGGTCCACATGGGGAATTAGCTAAATTGGAAAAGATGGACATAAATATGAAAATTGAAAGGTGGATAAGGAACTGGTGAACTGTCAGGTTGGAGGGAGGTTCCTAATGGAGTTCCTCAGGGATCGGTTTTGGGACTAATCTTATTACTGACCTTGGTATAAAAAGTGGGAATGTGCTAATAAAGTTTGCGAATGACACAAAGATGGGAGGTATTGCCAATACAGAGAAGAACCAGGATATCATACAGGAAGATCTGGATGACCTTGTAAACTGGAGTAAAAGTAATAGGATGAAATTTAATAGTGAAAAGTGCAAGGTCATGCATTTAGGGAGTAATAACAAGAATTTTGGTTATAACTCATCAGTTGGAAGTAACAGAGGACAAGAAGGACCTCGGAGTGTTGGTTGATCATAGGATGACTGAGTCGCCAATGTGATATGGCCATGAAAAAAGCTAATGCGGTCTTGGGATGCATCAGATGAGCTATTTCCAGTAGAGATAAGAAGGTGCTAGTACTGTTATACATGGCATTGGTGAGACCTCATCTGGAATACTGTGTGCAGTTCTGGACTCCTATGTTTAAGGAGGATGAATTCAAACTGGAACAGGCACAGAGAAAGGGCTACTAGGATGATCTGAGGAATGGAAAACCTGTCTTGTGAGAGAAGACTCAAAGAGCTCGGCTTGTTTAGCCTAACCAAAAGAAGGCTGAGGGGAGATATGATTGCCCCCTATAAATACATCAGAGGGATAAATAACAGGGAGAGATAGAAATTATTTAAGATCAGTACCAATGTGGACGAATGGATATAAACTGACCATCAGGAAGTTTAGACTTGAAATTAGATGAAGGTTTCTAACCATCAGAGGAGTGAAGTTAGAGGGGATGATATAATGGGATAGCCTAATTTTGGCAATTAATTGATTTTTGACTATTGGCGGTAAATATGCCCAATGGCTTGTGATGGGATGTTAGATGGGGTGGGATCTGAGTTACTACAGAGAATTCTTTCCTGGGTGCTGGCTGGTGAGTCTTGCCCACATGCTCAGGGTTTAGCTGATCGCCATATCCTGGGGTCAGGAAAGAATTTCCCCCTAGGACAGATTGGCAGAGGCCCTCAGGTTTTTTTGCCTTCCTCTGTAGCGTGGGGCATGGGTCACCTGCTGGAGGATTCTCTGCACCTTGAAGTCTTTAAACCATGATTTGAGGACTTCAATGGCTCAGACATAGGTTAGAGGTTTGTTACAGGAGTGAGTGGGTGAGATTCTGTGGCCTGCGTTGTGCAGGAGGTTGGACTAGACGATCATAATGGTCCCTTCTGATCTTAAAGTCTATGATTCTATGAAATTTCCCATCAAAATGTTTTTTGGTAAGACAATAAGGTTTCTGCAAAATTGAATATTTACTTGGGAAAATTAACTCCCTCTCTTCCCAAAATCACTTTTCTATGGGAAAATAAAAATATTTCGTTTGTTTGGGTTGGCCCAAATCAAAACACAGCATTTCAGTTTTTTGAACCAAATTAATACACTTTGTTTTGGGTCAGTTCAACAGTAATCTGTGTAAGCAGAGTCAGGATAAGCTCTACACTGACATCTAGTGGAAAGAATTTCAGAGAGTGTATTTGCATAGGCACGCCTACCCTATCCCAGACTCCCAAGCTGTGGGACTGCTTGGTGACAAATTGCTCACCCTCAGTTGGGCGGTACTGGCTAGACATGGGATATGGGTTCCAAAACCCAGAGAATTGAGAGAGGCTGGGGACAGGTATTTGTGCCTGGTGGTGCAGTTGCCTTGTGGAGCCAGGAGCACCAGTTGCACCCCCTCCTCTCTCCACTGTGGAATGTCAGAGTTGATTTTTTTATTACCTTAAGAATTTAAATACAGGTTACTGAGCTGAAATCACTTTGGGCTAATGGTGCACTCGCACTGGGGCTCCCCCACTAAGAGCTGAGATCACTAAGAGTTGAAATCACTAAAGAGCTGAAATAACTGAGCTGAGAGCACTGAGTACTGTGCTAACTAGTGGGGGAGCCTGAAGATATGCTGTGGAAAAGAGGGGCTGGCGGAGTGGAGCAGTTGTGGGGACGGCTGGAGCGGCTCACGGGACAGCTGGTGGCAGCAGAGCGGCTGACAGAGTGGAGTAGCTGTGGGACGGGTGGAGCGGCCCACAGAGCGAGCGGAGCCGAGCAGTTTGCAGAGAGAACTGGAGCAGCTCATGGAGCAGAGCAGCTGGTGGAGCAGAGCAGTTTCTGAGGACGGCTGGAGGAGCAGCGTGGAGCGGCTGGTAAAGCGGAGCAGTTCGTGGAGAAGGTGGAAGCAGAACCCACGGAGAGGCAGGGCAGTTGGCCCCGGACCACGTAAGGTGCCCCTTTCTATCCAGGCTAGGGGGGAGGGACCTCTACAGATAAACTCTCGAACTCTGGGGTGGCATTGACCAGAGACTTTTGGGTTGTTGGACTTTGGAGTGATTGGACTTAAAACCCTAAGGGGAAAAAGGACAGTGCCAAACGTACTTGGAGGTGGGTTTTTGTTTATGGTTTGTGTTATAACCCTGTTTGTGGTGTTTCTCCAATGGGATGCCGCATTAATTCCTTCCTTTATTAAAAAGATTTTGCTACACTCAGACTCTGTGCTTGTGAGAGGGGAAGTATTGCCTCCTAGAGGCGCCCAGGGGGGTGTGGTATGTGAGTGTCCCAGGTCACTGGGTGGGGGCTCGAGCCGGTTATGCATTGTGTTACTGAAACGGAACCCCTGGATACTGAACCCGGCCCTTGTTGCTGCCAACTCAGAGGGGCAGAAGGGTTACATCTGTCTACTTAAGCTGCCTCGGTGCCCTTTGAATTATACTCAGGGCTGGCTCCAGGCCACAGCGCGCCAAGTGCATGCTTGGGGCGGCATGCCGCGGGGGGCGCTCTGCCAGTTGCCGGGAGGGCGGCAGGCAGCTCCGGTGGACCTCCCGCAGGCGTGCCTGCGGAGGGTCCGGTGATCCCGTGGCTCTGGTCGAGCATCTGCAGGGATGCCTGCAGGAGGTCCACCGGAGCTGCGGGACTGACGAGTGGCAGAGCACCCCCCGGGGCGTGCCGCCATGCTTGGGGCGGCGAAATGGCTAGAGCCAGCCCTGATTATACTATCATGTTGATGTCAATAGGAGCGATGCTGATTTACACCAATGAGCATCTCTCCTGTACTCTTTAATATTTTTCTCTGTATGATCTTTGTTAAGACCAGTGAGCGCTAACTTGCAGTGGGTATAACTGAGGGCAAAATTTTTCCCACTGTCTCTTTGCTGAATTGCTTCTGGACTTTCATCCATACTAACAATGACCTGACCACATGATAATCAATTGCAATAAGACCTTGTGAAATGACCAAATGAATTTCGCATCATATGCTGTATCTACAATGTCTCAAAGAATGATACTAGAAAAATGACAAGGGTGCCCTAAAAATCTCAGTGGCTGGGTAGAGGTGTATTATCTCAGGAAAACTGATTATGAGAGAGAAGGCAGAACATTTGCCTTCAGATCTACACAGCTGCTATCAGTTCTGGTAGTCTGCACTTCCTATATGCCTAGGATACTCAATTACTTCAATTTTGGGTCATATATGTGTACAGAAAGAGCAGAACACCAGAGCTGCAAGTAGGGAGTATGACAGAAACTAAGGAAAGAATCTAGTGCAGTGTATTACTGCTGGCCCAAGACATAGGTCTCTCCTAAATAAAAATGTTTTGCTGTGTGGATCAGGAGTGGCGCATTCCTGGGAGATGAGTCATCTTTTATTCCAATGAAGCAGGGATGTCAATTTTAGCAACATTCTCTCAACCAAATTCATTTGTACAAGTGTTATGGGAAGTCATAATGATAATTGTATTGCTTTAGGATTTCTTCCCATCTGTGTACATTGACTGCCTTTAGGCATATTTAATAAAAGAACATTCAAACTCCTCAGGCTGGTACAAAAAGCAAGAACATGTCTGAAAACAATATAGGGAGCTCTTATATTCCTCCATTCTCCCGGTTCAGTTATCCAGATACAAGACGATATATAGAGTGTATTCCATAACTCAATGAGCATGTATACCATACATGTTAAATATTCAGGGTCAGACTCTCGGTGTGAATTAGTGTCATTCCATTGCCTCAGTTTCCCATGATTCTCTCTAAATCTGTCTAAATTCTATTAATCTCTCTCAGTGCTGGCTTTATATGAATATAAACTAAAGATTGAGCTTTAGATTGTTTTTCAAGTTGTTCAGGGGTTCATATGCCACAAAAGTGTTTCATGATGCCTACAGAGTATTTCTGTGCTGTTGCAATTTGCTCCGAGCAAGCAAGTCGGATAAGGAAGGTTTAACATTCGAGTTGCTAATACCCATTCAGACCACGCTGTTACCAGAGTAAACCTCTATGGCTGATCACTTAGAACATTCCTTTGGATAGTAGTATAAGCTTCCTGGACAAATAATAAGTTACACAGGAGACCTTGAGACAGGTGCAAGTGACTAGGAGAGAACTCCCTTCCTGGAGGGAAATTCTCTGCTGGTGCATCTGTGCTGAGCTCCATATTTGGGCATTTGTCACACTCCTCCTCCCATTGTAACAAACAGGGAGGTGTCATGGCACAGCTATGTTACACTAACATTATTCAGCACTAGTACAGGGCCTATTGAGGATCCTGCATCAGTGGCACAGCTTAGAGCAGCCCAGCAGCAGCTCTAAGCCTTGTTGAGGCTGAGGGGGCTGGCTCAGCCCTCAGAATCAGAAAGCCAGAACCAGCTTACTCACACTCACTCACTTTTCTTCACTGAGTCAAGTTCTCGCACAGGAGAGAATCTGACTAGTTTTTTTCATGCTTTAGTTGTTCAGTCTTAGACTATTCCATAAACACCAACCTCATTGATCATGTTTGTTATTTAATATGTAGTGGAAAATGTGTTTTTAATTAACTCCTGAATGCTACTACACATCTACACTCTGTAAAGACTTCAAATATTGACTGTAACATTACTTTAAAGCTGAAAAATTACATATTTGTACTGTGGCACCCTGATCTTGCTGACAAGGAATGTTCTAAATAGTGTCTATTTCTAAAAAAATGTATTTATATTTTTAAAAAATCTAATGTATAAGTATTATACTTCTGCTTTACATACATCTAATTTCATTAATACAAAAGAACAATTGGACTTGCATGAAATCTAAGAACAAGCAATTAAAACCTATTACAAGTGCAAATGTGCAAACAAAAGGATAATTTAATTGCATGTGCAACCCACATAATTATCATAATTGTTCTTTCTACTTTGTGCTAGGAAACCTCTCTGTATGTCGACCATACAATAAATTATGGCTGTATATTTCCATTACATTTCAGAAAGACAGAAAATACTCTTTCCAGAGTATGTTATCTGAGCCAATGGGCAAACATAGGAATTAACTCTGTTTAGTGGAATGGAATCAGACATCCCAGATCTAGCCAAGGAAGGCACTGAAGTCCACAGCGTGCTGCCCCTGTAACTTGGTAGAAGCCCCTCCATCAAGGGGAAGGAGGGTAGGTTGTAGACTGGGATCACATATAGGGGAAAACCTGAGCAAAGGGTGAGATTTGTTTCCCAGAGCAGCTAAGGAAATTGAATGCCCGACTTTGGAAATTTTTACCCTATGTCCCCAGTAAATTGCACCCAGAACCCATCCCACTCACACTATGGAAACCTTCTCTTTCTACCCGTTGTTAGATTCTCGGGGCAGCACCAGAATAAATCCGACATAGATGTTATCAAGGGGCCAAAGAAGCTGAGGTGGCAGGGTAGCAATGCAGAAGAAGGTAGGGACTTGGTGCCTTAATATCACCTCTGCTGCCTCCTCCAAATTGTGCCAAGCACAGGCACTCCAGAGGAGCTAGTGGGTGTTTTTTGCTAGTGAACTCCTGCATGCTGTGTGTGTTTGCCTATAAATTCAATATGATATTTTTGGTCTTGTGGTAGAGAACTCAGAAATAATTAAAAATAAAAGTGTTGCCACCCCTGCACTCACACATAAATGAGGGTTTGCTTCTAAGGTTGTGCCCCTCAAGGGAGTAGGGGGTGGTTCTCCTGCCTGAGTGCTCCCATTGATTTAACTCTGGAGCTATTACAATGGGGGAGAGAGATGGTCTACGAGGAGGGAGATGCTAAGCCATTTAGGGCTTTATAGATAAAATGCAACAACTTCAATTTACCCAGCTTAACAAATGTACATTGCTAATAAAGGACTAACTATTGGTCAGGCCACAAATATCTTAATTATCTGAAATTTTCAGCGGTAAATAGCTTGTAAAAATCCAGTTGCTTTGTGTGCATTTTGTTGCCAGCTTCAGACATCAGGCATAGTCAGACATGAACAGCGTCAAAAACAGGAACATGGTTGTTTTCCCATAAGCAGGAAAAGTTGTAGGTTTTTAAAGCAGCCCCGGCCTATCTCATTCTAACAGCCAGGTTCCGACTCCCAGTCGGACTGCTTGTGGCATAAAGTGCTACCCAATGCGACTAAGGGCGTTGAAGTCTGATCCTAAGGTTTCTTTTGTGTTTTTGATTTATTCCCCTTCTACATATATGGGTCAAAATCCTAATCATTTTGAGACAGCTAACAGATTCTGATCTGTTACACCAGTGTAAATATGGAGGAACTGTTGACAGGGAGTCAAATGGAGGATTATTCCAGATTTACACTAACAGAATCAGAATCAAAACCCACAAAAATACATTGCTACACAGGAAAATACCTTCAGCCTTCTTGGAGGTAAGACAAATGAATGGGTAACCGATCCAGAAATAAAATAAAATGAAACCTACCTTTTCATCAAACATTTACGGGTAAAAAAGCTGAAGTCTCTCCAGAACACTAACAACCTCCCACACAGGCAACCTTTTCACTTCAAATGGAAAACCAAAGAAATCAGACGTCCCCTCTGACTGAAAAGCAATTGGAAAATAATTGAATCTCACACCCGCCAAAAAGAACAAAATTTCAAAGAAGATGGCACAAGCTCTTTCTATACAGACAGGCTAAGATAAACTCACAAAGACACTGGCTCTGAAAGTGTCTATTCCTAAATTTGAAGTGAAAATTATTTATTTATTTTGGTGCATTTTTCTTAGCATGCAAAGATGCAGTTGCCTCAGACCAACTATAAGTAGTAAAATGATTCTTCTTACCTTAAAAATTCGTAATATATTAAGAGATGAGTGCTCTGCTTCTGCAAAAAATAATGCCCCCCTTTCCCTCAGCTCCCAATATCTGTAAAAGTGAAATAAACATGGCCCTAAATAAAAAAAGGGTCAAAATTGTTTGGTTAAGAGCTATTTTCATATTCCCTCCTATTCCCCACCAACTTGTAGCTGCCATGAAAGATCTTCATGGAGCAGCCCCAAAGCCCACCACCTATACAGTTGTATACTATGACTGAAAGCAATAGTAAATTCACACAACCTCTTAACAAATAAGCCTCCTGACTGCTCTAAATATTGCCCAGCTGCCTATTGGCTCAAGGAAAAATTACACAAGAACAGGGGTACTTGAACTATGCTTTAAAAAAAAAAACAAAAAAAAAACCCTTGCCACTTAAGCAGGTGAAGGTGCTGCGCTGTGTGTGTGTGTGTGTGGTACCTATGTCAGCTCTATGCCAGGGGTTCCCCCACACAGCTTGTTTAGATGATGTTCTTGCCCCTTTGTGGCACTAGCATGTCAAAAAGGGACCGTAACTAGACCACAGATCTGTCCCTCCAGCTCTCTGGTGTCAGTTTGTATCAGAAGTCCACCTCTATATGCCTCAAATGCAATCAAAATTCTGCAAGGGAGAGCCATTGTTTGTTCACAAAGTCACATGTCTTTCTAACTGCCTAGAAATAGTGAGCCATCCCCTTTGTGTTCTTTCTTGAGGATATTTCAGAGGGCCTGGACACTTCTTTGGATATTGCAGATGGCCTCACCATGCACTACTTTGCTGCCAGTGAGATCGTATTGCTCTGTAGGAGGGGATGGAAGTCGAGCTTTCACAGGAAGGACTCTGCAAAC
This sequence comes from Gopherus evgoodei, assembly GCF_007399415.2. Classification (NCBI taxonomy): domain Eukaryota; kingdom Metazoa; phylum Chordata; order Testudines; family Testudinidae; genus Gopherus; species Gopherus evgoodei. Next base: position 256,701,918 of record NC_044322.1, on the reverse strand, counting down.
CCCTTCTATACAGTGCTTAATTTGTGCAGTAGCATGCTAGGGCCGAGCCCCTGCACCTCTAGACTCAGCAGCTTATAGCCCCAGTACCTATGGGCTCCCGGTCAACAGCCACCGCTCTCTGGCTGCCTAGCTCTGAAGGCAGTGCTGCTGCCAGCAACAGCGCAGAAGTAAGGGTGGCAATACACCATATCATGTCACCCTTACTTCTGCTCTGCTGCTTGCAACAGCACTGCCTTCAGAACTGGGCAACCAGAGAGCAGCTGCTATTGTCTGGCTGCCCAGCTTGACCTCTGGTACCTATTTCCTTACAAATTAAGTACTGCCTATATGCTAGAGCTCTGCTCCATGGTGGGTCTCCCCATGGCAGTGTCATATGGAGAGATCATGGTCAGGTTAGTGTGTCTATAGTGTGTCATGGGTTCATTTGCCCAGAAACCATGTGTACAGCAAGTGTAGCAGGCTGGTCCACAGCAGCTATAGGCCCTTCGCCCTCCTTCCTGTTTGGAGAAAGTATTCCTACAAGGTTCTATACTGGCTTCTATGCAAAGCCCTTTAACTCAAGTTTTCTATTTGAGGAGCTGGGAAGGTAAGGGCTGGCTCTTTGTCTCCTCTTTCCCAATATGCTTGTGCAGGACAGGGCAGAATTTGATCTTTAGAGCAAAGTAAGTTTTAAAATGTCTATTTATACCTGGAATAATGGATCCAGTGTTTTGTTTTAAATGTCTAAAGTATAATGCACCGTCATCAGGACTTCGTATTGAAACTACATAGCATCCATACCATGTACTTTAATATTTCTCCCAAACATTCTTTGCTATGGCCCTGATTCTGCCACCATTTATTCATGTGTAGTAGTAATTTTCTCCACAAGAAGTCCCAATGGGACTTCTCACAGAATCAAGTGCAACTCAGCATGAAGAAGGATGACAGAATCAGTCCTTTCATGCACATGTTTACCCTACCTCTGTTCCCATTTGAACATGCAAGGTAATTCTGACCAGTAAGTATTGCTCGCTTTGGGCTAGATTCTGCCAAATTTACTCATGCTGAGTAGCCTTACTCACTGAATAGCCATGTTGATTTCAACAGAGCTACTCAACAGAACTAAGGTTGGCTGAATCTAATGTTCTGTTTATTTCTGCCAAAGATCCCTCTTGCAGAAATCCTGCAGGATAGATTCAGTATAAAGAGTTTTGTACCATTTCTTTATCCCCAGTTAGATTTTTTTTGTTCTAGACAAATAAATATAAAACTCTATTAATTAGGAATCTAGAAAATACTGAATAAAATTTTATTCAGAGACTGGAACTAGTTCTCTGAATAACATTTTCAATTTTTGTCATATCCCTAACTATTAAGAGGGTTTCCCCCCCTCACAACTGCCTCACACCTCCCCAGCCCCTCCCCTGACTTCTGCACCCCCTACACCTCCAGCCCACTGCTCTCCCTGACCTCTGCACCCTCTCACACAGCCCCAGACCTCTGCCCTGACTCCTGCACCCCCCCCAACAGCCACGTGCCCTGACTCTTGCACCCTCCCACACACATAGCCCTCTGCACTCCCCCCACACATACACCCAGCCCCCTGCACCCCCTCACACAGACCCAACCCCCTGCCCTGACTCCTGCACCCCACTACACATACCCAGCCCCTCCACACCCCATGCCCTGATTCCTGAACTCCCCCCCCCACAACTCCACCCCCATCCTGAGCATCAAACAGGAGCTCTTGCACCCCCCACATTCCCACCTGCACCCCTCACACCAAACAAGAGCTGCCCCAGGTAAGCGCTCCACACCCCAACCTCCTGCCCCAACCCTGAGCCCCCTCCCTCACACTAGCTCCTGGCCAGACCCTCCACCCCAACATTGTTTTACAATATTTGGAAAGATCATTAAGTGGTCCATCAAGACTCTCCACAATTTTCAAGTGGTCTGTGGAAAAATAAGTTAGACTACAAGAACAATCAAGGTACCTCACTTTATTTTCATTTACTTGCTATTACTAATAGGAGGAGGATGAAGAAAAAAAGAATGAAAAAAATGAGGGTGGGGGAGATAAGAGAGAATGTTTTTTCTTGGCTGGGTCCCAAGGAGGGACCCCAAAAATGAAGCTGAGCACAGGGTTAGGGGGCCCCACTAACTCTAAATCCATCACTGGCTGTCACGTCACCTGGGCTGGGGAAACTGTGTCAGCTGATCCCCACAGTCTCTAACCTACCTGGGCAATACAGCAGACATGGCCCTGCCCATTAGCTCCTCTCCACTCCCTAGCCCCCTGCTTGCTGCCCCTCCCTTAAGGCTTAGCCCTCTTACTTTTAAAAATGATTGCTTGCCCCTCTCCCCCCTTCAGGCTTTTCTGGCAGCCCTGTTGCCAGATATCCAGCTTTAGACTGGAAACTCCAGTAGAAAATGGGACCTGAATGTCCAGTTACCAGTGCTGACTGGTATCAGAGGGGTAGCCGTGTTAGTCTGGATTTGTAAAAGCAGCAAAGAATCCTGTGGCACCTTACAGACTAACAGACTGACTGGAAACTAAAAGTCCGGTTATAGGAGTAACCACATTACCCTCCGCTCCTCCCACTCCCAACACTCACCCCAGAGGGCGGGAAGAGAACCTGTCCTGCTGCTGCTGGACGTCATGGAGTGTGGGGGAGTCAGGGTCCTGCACCCACCACTTCCTTCGATTCACTGTGACTTTCAGCCAGCCAGTAAAACAGAAGGTTTATTAGATGACAGGAACACAGTCAAAGCAGATTTTGTAGGTATGGAAAACTGGACCCCTCAGTCAGGTCCATCTTGTGGGAAGGGAGCCCAGACACCAGTGCTGGGCCTCCCTCCGTTTCCCCAGCCAGCTCCAAACTGCAACCCCCTCCAGCCCCTCCTCTGTCCTTTGTTTCTTTCCCTGGGCCAGGAGGCCACTTGATCTCTTTGTTCTCCAACACTTTCAGTTGGCACTTTGCAGGGGAGGGGCCCAGGCCATCAGTTGCCAGGAGACAGTGTGTCAGCCATTCTCTGTGCAGACAGCATCACACCTGCCCTCTAGGGCTCTGCAACAATCACACAGCCTTATTCCACCACCTACATACTTCAGAAATGCATAGGGGAAACTGAGGAACCCACAGAGTATTCAGAGAAAACATTAAGAAAATTCCCACTTTGTAACACTGGAGGAGGGGCAGCTCAGTGCAGAGAGAGATGAAGAGAATGGGCTAGAACCAGGGAGAAGGTAGGTACCCGCTCTATGTGGGCAGGGCCGGGACCCTGTTTACCCCTCCCCAGCCCTGCTGCACGTGCAGTTTACTCCTGGCCCCTCTCTTGCTCCAGGGACCAACCCTAGCTCCCGCCTCACTGTGCTTTTGCCCCGGCCCCTTTCACAGTCATTCCCTGAGGGGGCCACAAATATGTTTGGAGCCAGGCCCACAAAAAGTTAATCTGGCTCTGCAACTTGGAGGAACACTTCTTAAGGGAAAATAAACAATGGAAAGTCTCTCATAATTAATTCTGCACATAACAGAAATTCATGAAAATTCTTTATCTAAAAGTTTAATAATAAGCTAAACTAAACAGTTTAATATTGTTATTTTTTAAACTTCAACATTGGGCTCTTTTCTATTTCTTATTTCTTCATATCTCTGAGAAAGGAAATAGCTTGAAAGATCTCACTAAATCTTTAATAACGTTGCTACCTTCCTCTGATTTACAAACCCTATCAGTTAGAAATGAGAGAGGATTTTGCGCCCATTTAGGATTACACTGATTTAGGAATACATGGTGCATTGGTTGGTGACAGAGTGAAAAATACCCAGTCTGGAGGATCTGCAGTGCTGATGGCTCAGGATGTCAGACAATTAAGTATTTCCAGTAGTACCTCCAATGGAATAGATTTCAGTTGGCTTGGACGTCCATCTTCGTCAAGCTGTCTAAACCTGATTTCAAAGTTCAGTCAATTCTGTGTTCCTAACAATGGACCAAATTTCTACTATCCAGAAGCCCAGAGGCAAACAGTGTTTGGGTTTTTAGTACCGAATTTAGTTTTTATATTACATAATTATAATTTTATCATTGTATAATAATTGCCTGTTCAGTAGCCAAAGTACTTCAGCACAGGGGGTGCTTTATAAATAAAATTATTATATTATTGCATTGTTCCATTCCATTGCCTCCTAGTAGCAATTCACTGGCTTAATTCTCTAGTTAAACTAGTCTCAAACTGTGTAGCCTGATAGTACATTTTAATGCTTGTATTGCCAATCCCCCTTAATGGGTTTGTTCAGTTGCAAAGTCCTTCAACTTATTTACCTCTTGTTCTAAAACAGGCAGAAATATAATCTACTACCTTCACACACACAAAAAAAAAAAGGAAAGGAAAAGAAAGAAAGAAAGAAAGAAAGAAAGAAAGAAAGAAAGAAAGAAAGAAAGAAAGAAAGAAAGAGGTATAATAATGGATTACATAAAAAGGTTAGGTAACCAAATTGTTTTTTTACTTTACTGATACAGCCTATCCTATGATGATTAATAGCTTCGAGTTTTATAGCTTCCTTTTCTCTTTGGTTAATAATACTTTGCACTTATATAGTGTATTTTCTCTGAGGCTACCAAACTGTTCTGAAACACAAAGAAAGATGCTGCCAACACAGTATTATCTCTTCCTCTTACTGAAAATATACTTTGAAATAATTTTCAGCACACTATTGGTCTGATCAAACAGAAAATAGCCTGAAGGAGTTGCTGGACTACAGAAGTTGGCCGTGCCTTTAGTTCCCTGCACTAGTCACATAGATGGAATTGGCTTCTTTTCCACCCCTGACTTCCCCCAAAATGGGTCAGCATCTACTGTCTTCCACAGCTTGGAAGGCTGCAGTGCTTGGATGAGATCAGCTCATGGATGAAGAATAGCTGACTGAAGCTGCACCTGAGCAAGACTGATAACACTGATGGGCATAAGAAAGTCTCTTGGAGTATGAAGCCATGATGCAGTCTTCTTTTGGTTGAAAGTACACACCCACAACTGCTCAGCTGTGTATGCTGAGATCTCACATAGCAGCATTGCTTTTTGTCATCTCTGGTCGGCTAGGTTACTCCACCCCATACTGACGGCTGATGACCTGGCCTCGGTGACACCTTTGTCACTTCTAGGCTGGACTACGCCACTGCAGTAGACCTTGCCATGAAACGTGCAGCACTTAAACTCCAACTAGTGCAGACATGCTGCAGCGCATCTCCTCAGCAACACAGGCTGCTGCAAGCACATCAAACCAGTCCTCTGCTCTCTAAACTGGTGTCTGGTACAAAATCAAATCTAGTTCAAGGCCTTAGTCCTTATCTCTAAGGTGCTCCATGGCCTGACCCCAGGAGAGCTAAAATATGGTTGAAAACTCTGTTGTGTGGTTGACAACCTTGCTCCTGGCACAATGGACCTCTCTGACATAAAGGTAAAATTTGTCTGTGTGGGCCACAGAACTTTTTCTGCGGGTGTTCTGAGACAGTGGAAGGAACACCCCCAGGGCATGAAGGACCATCACAAGACTCCCCACTTTCTGCTCAAAGTGCAATGTGAATTGACCTTTGACTTCTCTAATACAAAAACAGAGGGGTGTGTGTCTGTCTGTCTGCCTGTATATATATAAAAAGCAAAGCAAAACAAATGCCCTACCAAAACCAAATAGTCCACTCCACACACTTCTCCTCCAAAGAGAGCATGAGAGAACAAACATGTCCGATGTTAACCATGGTGCTTAATGCACTACTGGGAAGTGCTCAGATACTGTGGTGATGAGCCTAGTATAAGAACCTATTTAGAATAGAATTATTTTAAAGCAAATGTGTAAATTAAACAATTAATACTTGAAATGCATAATGACTAGTAGACAGATTGTGGATTTTGCACCCTTCTTGGCTGCATGCAAAATTCCAGGCCAGTTTCAAAGGAATAATAGCTGCTGTGAAAGAACAGATACTCAAAGAAATGTCCATTTTGAGCTGTAACATTTCAGAAATAACCCTGAGCTTTTGTATTTCTGTTGAAATGCATTAGCCTGTTGTACACTTTAGCATTTCAGAAAACAGCATGAACTAATATTGATGGACGGTTCCAGACTGACATCCCTACACAGATTGAAATCCTCCATTTACTGAAGGAAAGGTAACAGCAAAGGCAGAAGCTTTCCAAGCTTCCTTATACTGAACCTGCCAATGAATAGTCCTGCACTAGAACTGCATACTCCATCTGATTTGACTGTTTGTTTGTTTGTTTTTGTTTGGCACAATACTGTTTGCTAGTAACAAAAGGGATAATGAGTTCTGGAACATATGTACAGAATCCATGTAAACAGCTGTTTTCTGTAAGAGGAAGTCACATAGTATTTCACGTGCGTCCCCAGTGGGCTAAGCCTACCTCACTAGATCAGGAGGGACAGCAAAAGCCATCTTGACTCAATTTTTTCAGAGAGGGAAGATCTGTTTAGGTAAATTATCTTAGCCTCTTTAGTACAGAAGAAAAGTGCCTGTGATAATATGTATATCTTAAAAGATTCTGCTTGTGTAGGTGGAGAAGAGTATACCGAGACAAAGAACTTCTTTTCCCTTTTGTCTGTAGTTAAAAAAAAACACAACTCATGCTATAAAGTAAAGATTTTATTCTGTGGAGTACATGATCTACAAAGAAATATTCTCATAGCAACAGAAGACTTACGTAGCTTCCAGTGAGGATTTTCAAAAGTGACCCTTGATTCTGGGTCCCCAGCTTGAGTAATTTCAGGCCTGATTTTTCAGAGGTGCTGAGTACCCAACAGCTGGCACTGATTTCAACTGTAGTTGAGTGCTCAGCACTTGTGAAATATCAGTATATCTACATAGTGAGTGGCAGCCCACAGTAGATACACTCAGAGCCAGGGTTAACAGATGTGGGCACATGGGGCTCACACAATCGGGCTAAAACTAACGGTGGAGACATTGCAACTCAGGATCTGAAGCCTACCCCCTTCCCTGTGCTTCAGAGCCTGAACTCCAGCCCAAGAAGCAATCTCTACACAGCCATGTTTAGGGCTGTAGAGTGAGCCTGTCAATCCCAGTTCTGAGACTTGCAGCCACTTGCTGTGTAGATGTACCCTAAGGGTATGTCTTTGCTGCAGTTAAACACCTGGGGCTGTCCTGGGCCATCTGACTTGGGCTCGGGCTGTGGAGCAGTTTAATTGCAATGTAGACATTTTAATTCAGGCTTCAGCCAGAGCTCTGGGACCCTCCTTCCAGGCAGGGCCCTAGAACCCGGGCTCCAGCCCAGGCCGAAACATCTACACTTCAGTTAAACAGCCCTGCCGTCCAAGCCAGCTGGCATGGTTCAGCCACAGGTTTTTAATTGCAGTTTGGACATGCCCTAAGTGTCTCCAGATGAGCAGAAAAGGAAATAAATAGAGGCATCCCAAATTAGTGGGCATATTTGAAGATTTTGGCTTATGCATCCAGCAGTGATCTATTATAGTGGTTTTCAACCTTTTCATTTGCAGACCCCTTTGGCAATCTTACACAGTCTGCGGACCCCCTGGGGGTACACGGACCACCGGTTGAAAACCACTGACTTAGTAGTATTAATTACAGAAGCTGCTGCACTAGTCTGACACTGCTTATCAGAGCACTGAGTATCCGCTGTGCTGCCAGAATTCACAGTGCCACTCGCCTGAAGGTAGCTTAGGTTTATACAACAGGCTGAGGAGCTTGTGGTAGCCCTAGTGCTATCAGTGTCCACCCAGGCAGTGCTGCCCTCCTCAGTCACAAATATATCTGTCCCTGGTATTCTCAGGAACCAAAGGCCAGCCGTAGGTGGATGTATTGTGCAACACAAATGACCTATGGCCTTCAGGAGAAATCAGTGACAGGTCTTCAAGCCTCCTGGTCTGTTTGTGTTGGTTTATGCTTTATGCACTCTTCACATGAAAAATGGTTCTGCCTAACGTTTGGTTTAATTTTGTCTTGCTTCTTTGTTTTTAAAAAGCTGAGATTTTTCTTTGCATTTCTAACTCCTTCATAGTGGGGGAGCCTAGGGCCACTGGTGTGTCAAGCCCCAGAGGCCAGTCCTGGATATCTCTGTGATACCAGCATTGATAGCACTGGGCTACTCTGAGTATGCACACAATGGACTTCCCTATTAAAATACTTGCAGTCAATGTTGCCAACAAAAATGTGTGGGCACAGATTCCGATGAAAATATATTCATACATGCTTCAAACTTGGAAAGGTTTGCACAGCTCTAGCTTCCAGGCTGTCCTGTAACTGTAGGGACGGGTTCATGATCCATGCCCATCCAGTCCTTGGCCTCTCAGAAGAGGCTGCCAAAAAGGGTTATTGTTACAGGTTTTGTAGTGTTCTGTTTTGGCTCCTGGGGATTAACAGAGAGACGAGTAACTAATTTCCACTAGATCCCCAAGCAGCTGACAAACACTAATTGATTAGTCTCGTTATAGTTGGTATGGCAACACCCATTTTTTCACGTTCTCTGCGTGTATATATATATCTTCCTACTGTATTTTCCACTGCATGCATCTGATGAAGTGGGTTTTAGCCCACGAAAGCTTATGCCCAAATAAATGTGTTAGTCTCTAAGGTGCCACAAATACTCCTGGTTCTTTTTGCTGATACAGACTAACACCGCTACCTCTCTGAAACTAACAAAGCTGGGTCACTAACCAAGATAACATTGATTTGGTAACCTAAAGTTAGAGATCTGTAGAATTAACCTATGGACCTCACTGCCGCAAAAATTTTGAAGCCAAGAGGTTGGTGGGATTATATATATAAACCCTATTATTTATATGAATAATATCCACTCTTGCATTAGACAAGCTATATATATGAATTCGGAAAACAATCATGGCAAGGATTATCTATAATTGTCCATGGTGGGAGTTTTTATCCATATGGTAAATCATGGAAATGTAGGACTGGATGGGACTTTGAGAAGTCAGCAACTCCAGTACTCTGTGTTGAGGCAGGACCAAGTAAATCTAGACTATTAATATTAAGTAGATTAAACTCATTACTACTTGTCCAACCTTCAGTAGACATGAAGAACTGTTGATCTCTCTATAACAGCCCTTCTCATATTTGAAAAGTGTTATCACGTCCCCCCTCAGTCTTTTTTTTTCAAGATTAAACATGCCCAGGTTTTTTAACCTGTGCTTATAGGTCAGGTTTTCTAAACCTCTTATTATTTTTGTTGCTGTCCTCTGAACTAGGGTGACCAGATGTCCCAATTTTATAGGGACAGTCCCGATTTTTGGGTCTTTTTCATATATAGGCTCCTATTACCCCCGACCCCCGTCCCAATTTTTCACATTTGCTGTCTGGTCACCCTACTCTGAACTCTAGGAGATATGTGGATAAATTGTACTAAGTGTGGTGCCCAAAACTAGACACAGTACTCCAGCTGAGGCCCCATCAGTACCAAGTGAAAGACCATTATACCTGGGGAGGGAGAGGTATAGCTCAGTGGTTTAAGCATTGGCCTGCTAAACGCAGGGTTGTAAGCTCAATCTATGAGGGGGCCATTTAGGGAACTGGGGTAAAAATCTGTCTGGGGATTGGTCCTGCTTTAAGCAGGGGGTTGGACTAGATGATCTCTTGAGGTCCTTTCCAACCCTAATCTTCTACATTTTAAATATGAAATTCCTGTTAATTCACCCAATAGCCTGTTTCACAAACGCATAACATTCTCTGACTCGTATTCAATTTATGATCCACTATAAGTCCCAGATCCTTTTTGGCAGCATTGCCACCTAGCTAGTAATTTTCCATATTGTACTGATGCATTTGATTTTTTCCCTTCCTAAGAGTAGTACTTTGCCCTTGTCTTTATTGAATTATGTCTTGATTTCAGCCAATTCTCCAATTTATCAAGGTCATTTTGAATTCTAATTTGAATTCTCCTATGTGTTTGCAGCCCCTTCCATCTGCAGATTGTATAAGCATACACGCCACTCCATTATCCAAGTCATTAATGAAAATATTGAATAGTACTGAACCCAGGACTGACTCTGTGGGTTGTCATGAGCGGTGGAAGTCCCTGGAACCTCCACCTAATGTTCGGCGTAGAGGAACTTGGGCCATTCCACTCTGGGACCAACCAGGGTCCCTCTTGGGCACCATAGGGAAGGTATCCGCTAACTGTGACCCACCACCTATGGCCCCCTTCTGTTGCTCTTTCCCTTCTCAGGATGCATCCCTGGTTTGAGGTTATCCCTTGGAACTCAGTTTACAGGCCTCTGCAGGCTAAGGAGTCTCAGCTTCATGCAACTGCCTTCTATCTGAGGATACCCTCCTGGCATAGACACTCCATCACTATGAGTGCAGCGCTCTCTCTTCAACCACCACCCTGTTGTGCTGAAGGCTCCCTTTTAAATCCCTTCTTCAACTGGAGCATGCCCAGCAGGCCTGCTAGAGAGGGGGTTCCTAGGGCTAGAGATGTTCCTGAACCCCTCTCTCTCTACTGTGGGGTTTATCCACCCCATGATATATCCCACTAGATAATCCTGCCAGTTTGACAGTGAACCATTGATAACTAGTCTTGTAGTATGATTTTACAACCAATTGTGCACCAACCTTATAGTGATTTCATCTAGGTCCCATTTTGCTAGTTTGCTTATGAGAGTGTCATGTGGGACTGTGTGAAAAGCCTTACTACAATCAATATATCGCATCTACTGGTCCCCTGCTTCCACTAGTCCAGTAACCCTGTCAAAGAAGGAAATTAGACTGGCTGGGCATGATTTGTTCTTGACAACTCCATGCTGGCTATTCCTTATAATCCGATTATTCTCTAGGTGCTTACAAATTAATTGTTTAATAATTTGTTCTAGTATCTTTCCAAGTATTTAAGTTATGCTGACTGATCTAGAATTCCTGGGTCCTCTTTGCTCCCCTTTTTAAAGATAAGTACTATGTTTGCCCTCCTCCAGTCCTCTGGGACCTCACCCATCATTGTGTTCTCAAAGATAATTGCTAATAGCTCCGAGATTGCTTGAGTTAGTCCATGTAGAATTAGTTGACTATAGTCTGAGGGAGGGTCACAAACTACATGAGCTATTGGTTTGCTCCAGAATGACAGTTATGTTTCTAAGGCTATGTGTTCTAGCTCATTAACAGTACTTTGAGTTAATTCAGTCTCTATAATACAGATACATTGGGATGCTTACACTGTGTAAATGGACTGTGAATGTAGTTTGGCTATTTTTTTTTAAAAAGTGGGTCTTAATTAGCACAAACTCAGACCTCAGTCCTGCACCTGACTCTCATTTGATAGGTTCTGCATGGCCCCAGACATAGGCAGCAGGTTTGTATAATTTTTGGTGGTGCCCAAAATGGTGGTGCCATCCCCACTCCCCTGCTCCCACCCTATAAGCCAATATAAAATGAAGCTACAACGCGTCGGCACCACAAGATTACAAGGGTCAATTAAAAGTGGGAAGTCAGAAGCAGCACTTGCCTGCTTCAGTATACGGTATTATATTTTGTTGCACCTGTTGTGACAAAGTGGAAATGTTCATAATGTTTTCTCAGAATACTGTGTGGGTGCCTCAGTTTCCCCCGCAAGGTGACAACTGAAGGCGTTGGGGACAAAGAGATCAGGTGGCCTCCTTGTCCAGAAGAGACACAAAGGCCAGAGGAGGGAGTGTCAGTCTGGAGCTGGCTGGGGAAATGGTGAGAGGCCCAGAACTTGGGTCTGGGCTCCCACCCCGCAAGATGGACCTGACTGAGGGGTCCTGTTTTCTGTACCTACAAGCTCTGTTTTAAACTGTGATCCTGTCATCTAATAAATCTTCTGTTTTACCGGCTGGCTGAGAGTCATGTCTGACTGCAGAGTTGGGGTGCAGGGACCTCTGGTTGCCCCAGGACCTGCCTGGGCAAACTAGCTGCAGAAAGCGCACGGTGTGAAAGGGCATGCTGAATGCTCCGAGGTCAGACCCAGGAAGGTGTAAGCTTCTTGCCCTGGAGACAGTATGCTCAGAGAGAGGAAGCTCCCCCAGAGACCTGACTGGCTTTGTATGGAGTAGTTCCAAAGCATCCCAGCATCCCCTTCCACACCATGTGCTTCCTGGAAGTCCACACAGGCACTGACACTTCCTCCTCTGGCTTTTGTCTCTTTTCCAGGCAGTAGGAGGCCCCTGATCTCTTTGTTCTCCAACACCTTCAGTTGGCACCTTGCAGGAGAGAGACCTAGGCCCTCAGTTGCCCAGAGACAGGGTTTCGGCCATTCTCTGTGCAGACGGCATCACACTAGCACTCTAGGGCTCTACAACAATCACACCCCGTTATCCCACCATCTAGATCCTTGAGAAATGCATAGGGAAAACTGAGGCACCCACACAGTATTCAGAGAAAACATTAAGAACATTCCCACTTCGTAACACCTGTATACGACTAGTTATATACTTTAAAGCATATAAAATAATCAAGTATTGTGCTAAACACAATGATACTCCAAACTGACCACCAAATTTAAGTTGCAGGTTTTTCCTGTCAGGTGAGGGCTCTGGGGTGGGGCTGGGGATGAGGGATTCACAGTGCAGGAGGGTACTCAGTGTAGGGATGCTGAAGGCCAGGCTCTGGGGTGGGGCAGGGCTGGGGATAAGGAACTTGGGGTGCAGACAGGATGCCCTGGGGCTAGGACCAGAGAGGACTGGCAGCAGCAAGCTCCAGGGGAGGGACCCCTCCTCTTCCTCCCTCCCCCTTCCCCCCCAGCAGCACACTCACTCTGCACCACGGTCACTGCACATGCTCCTAGAGCCTCTCTCAGGTCCAGAAAGCCCACTTGCCTCCCCTATGGTGGGTACCAGGGGGGATGGGGTTGCCATCATGTGTGGGCTCCCCTGCTGCTGCCCCTCACCATAGCCTCACTGGGGATGGGGCTGCCCCTTGCCCAGCATGGGGCAAGAGTGGGGACTGTAGGGTGGTGGCTGGTGGCTGGGATGGGGGGAAGAGGTAGGGTGTCACAAAATTCACCCAAGCCCCAGTTGCTCAGGTCTAGGAAACCCCCCTTCCCCATCTCTGTGGTGGGTGGGTGGGTGTTGTGGGGGGACTGTCATCACATGTGGCTTCCTTCCTCCCCTGCTGCAGCCTGCTGCCCCTTGCCCTAGCCTCACTGGGGGTGTGGGATGGAGCTGCCCCTTGCCCAGCATTGGGCAGAAGTGGGGGCTGCGGGGGGGAAGGGGGTAGATCACAGAGTCAAATGTCACGGAAGTCCCAGCAGCTGCTCAGGTGAGTGAGGTCCACTCCAGATGTCCATCTCCTGGCTGGAAGTCCCCTTGGCGTCTCCTCCAGATGGGTGCCAGGGGATGAGAGAGGGGGCTCCCAAGCACGTGCGTGCCTCCTCCCCACTCCTCTCTCCCTCTCCCCCTTCCTCTCCTGAGGTGCTCCAACAGCCGCTGCTCTCTACAGCCTTAGGCAGAAGCAGCAGCAGGCAGCCAGCAGGACAAGCAAGGGAGAGGCACTGTTTTTTTTTTCAGGTAGGGAAGTTCGGGGCTGGGGGGGGGGGATGCTCTGGGGCAGGGGGCGGCAGGGCCAGCTCCAGGTAGGGCCAGGGGAGAAACCCAGCTCCAAATATTGGTGGACCACAGCCCTCAGCCTTGAATATTCCTGGTGCTCGGGCACCACGAGCCCATATAACCTGCCGCCCCTGGCCCTAGAAGGTGTATCAATGTGGCTCTGAGTGGGTGCCACAGTCTATTGCAGAATCAAGGATTTGCTCTTGTTTCTGCTAACATGTCTTGACTTTCCCATACTGAAGCAAAAGCGATCTATATAGTAGATTTATTTGTTACTTTCTCTAACATAAACATCTGCAAGTTTCTCCAACAATGGTTTGAAGACCTTGGGCTTTTATGACATCCATCAAAGCTCATTCACACTTTGAAGCTTATTCTACCAGAACACCTGGCTATGCTCCCTCATTCTGCATTCACACAATCATTTTGCTCATTTATTTATCTAAGCAGCTGTGACACCTTCATTTAAAAAAAAACAACACAAGGTACTTTGCAATTGTAGTTGGGTGAGGACAATGACATGAACAGTCTAAATGGGAATGGAAAAATGAAAACCATTGGTCTTAGTAGGTTTAGATTTTTATTAGTAAATGTCGATAATTGTCAATTTCACCATACACACACAAGCCAATTGAAAGATATTTCTATTAATCATCATCATCATAATAGACGTTTACAGCTAAGCAAAGCAAGAAAATTGCTGCTTGAGAACTTAATAGAGTTGGATTTAAGGATTTTACTTTGTATATTTTGGCACATGATATTGATAATATAGTGTATTAACTCTTTGAATTTCAACATCTGTGATTAAAAGATTGTTTCATTCCTCCTGTTGCCTGATACCCCCATAATATCCCACAGCTGTGATAATGTAAATAGATAATTTTAAAATGATGAAACCCCATAATTCTGTGCAACTGAAAATTCAAATAGATACAAATAGAAAAAAATCCTTAAAAATAAACATCAATCTCAACTATTATAAAAAAAAATAAAAACTGAATTCTGCCAAGATTAAAACAATGTTTTCAATTATGCAAATCTGACTTTTTTTTAACCCGATTAAAGGCTTTCTTTTATTCTAATATTTTTATAGTGCTGTCAGTGTACACAGCACTGTGAGCAGGATTACTCTTGTTTTACATCCATTGTAAACTTTTCCAGTACAAATAAAGTGTGTGTTCCTATGGTTGTTAATATTTTTAATATTAGAAATATTTATTTCAACTGTGAAAAATTATTCCACTGGTCAAAAAGCATCTGGTCCAGCCCATATCTGAGCAAACAGTGCAAAACTATGTCCATGAATATTCATTTGTTACCACTGTATTCATGCCCCTTTTTATATTTGAATATTGTACCAAGCTAGTTTACTGGCAGGAATATACAAAAAAAGACTGAATGTTATGTGAACATTGGAGAATATTTGTGGAAAGTGAATTGAGAACTAACAAACATCAGTATTCACACTGCAAATCTGATTTTTTAGAGTTACATTTATCCAGATGGGAAACAAATATTTATCAAGTGACATACATAGATATTTAAAACTAATTAACGCTGCTCAAATTTCAAATATCAAATACTTGTAACAAACCTTTCATGCATGATCTATAGACCAAGAATTATTCAACCGAAATTTTTGGGGTGACTGAGGCAAGTGTTTTTGGCCTCATTATGTGATTTTACAACCTATACATAAATGCAAACAGTAAATACTTAATATTCCATTTAGTTTGTGAATTATGGTGCAATATCATAGCACTGAAGTTTAAATCTAATACTTTTTACCTCTGCAGTACTTTAAAGTCTAATATCTCAAGCAGCATCCCCATGTATACATTCTTCTGACTGGATGCCTTAGTTCTTCAAAAAGAGTGCATACATTTACAAAACCCATTGAAGTGAGTTTGTAATGAATAAATATTTTCTCGAATAACGCTAAAGCACAAACTGTTTTCTTCTTTTGAGAAACTGTGTGCTATTTTAATTTCAGAGTAATTACTTTTTGGACACGGAACACAGATAATAAACTTCTTTTCGGGACTATGGCATATTTAAAGACAATACCGAAATAACCAGGACTAGGCAACTGATAAAAGTCTTGAGCTTCTGTCACACAGTGATACAGCACTGACTAAAACCTTTCAAGTACATGAGGCAAGATGGGAGCTAGGTAACCGTGGATTAGCACTCTAGCCTTTCACCTCTGTTGGTTCAGCTTCAAATTCTAGCACCAGCCTAGGTCACAAATAAAAATGAGTTGGATAGTCTCTTCCTAGTCCACAGTGGTCAGCCTCAAAGAACTTCTGCATAGTGCCGCATGATTAATAGTGTCAACTCAATAAAGGCTTTATACTAAAATAGAAGGGCACTAAAATTTATGAGTGAGGTGTACTGTAGAGTTGTGTGGGAAAAGTACACAGCATCTTAACTAAAGCGAGTACTTTTAGTCATTCATCTTCATGATTAGCATACTAAGGACAGGCCTCTGCATCACAATTTCTCAAAAGTCATGCCCAGCAATTAATGAACATGGAGACTGAACTGCTCTCTTACTCCAGAGGCTGTAATTTCACATCAGATTTGAGGCATACTATGGAGTAGTGCAGAAAAGTTGATGTGTTTGTTGTACCTCTTTTGTGGCTGGCTACCTAAGGGATTTGAGTTTCCACCAGTGCCTTATAGGTTCATGGCCTTGTGTTCTTACATAAACATCCAAGTACATTTCACTAAGGCAGCTGTTCTCAAACTGTGGGTTGGAACCCCAAAGTGGGTCACAACCCCATTTTAATGGGGTTGCCAGGATGGGCGTTAGACTTGCTAGGGCCCAGGGCTGAAGCCCAAGCCCTACCACCTGAGGCCGAAGTGGAAGCCCGAAGGCTTCAGCCCTGGGTGGCTGGGGCACAAGTTAAAGACCCCTTGCCTGGAACTGAAGCCCTTGGGCTTTGGCTTTGGACCCCCCAGCTGGGGGGCTCAGGATCCCCCCAACCTGGGGCAGCGGGACTCGGCGGGGAGGCTTAGGTCCCCCTCCTGGGGTCATGTAGTAATTTTTGTTGTCAGAAGGGGGTCACAGTGCAATGAAATTTGACAACTGCTGCACTAAGGCATGGTAAAGGTGAAAAATAATCACATTTATATTGTATGGGAAACCAGCTAGAAGGAATGGAATAGACAGTGACACTTCACTTAGGCACAAACACAAACATACTCGTAAGCACTTTTTTTTCTAGCACTTACAAAGTTGGCGTAATATATAATACATTATAACATCTGCTTAAGCAGGAAACTGTTCATGAACAAAATCTATTACCCATCACATAGATATCATAAACTTTTCACCTGTTCACAACAATGCTACTGTGCCTGAAGTGTGCGTGTATGTGTACATGTACAAAGATTGTGTGCTTAGGCTAAGCTGGGTTGATGTTCCATTAAAAATCAGACCCAAAAAATTTCCATGTGTGAAAATATCTCATACATATTTTTCAAAAAAAATAGTTAGGCTATTTGCAGGCAGAGTGTGAGGGGGCAAAACTTTTTTTTTCTTTATAGAATAAAATATGATAGAGTATTTAAAATAATAAAATAAAGCTATTGTGCACAATTGTTATTCCAGTTAAAGGGCTTCAAGAGAATTTTTTGTCTGAAAATTATGTTTCAAATGCATTTCAACGTGTCTTCCAAGTGAGACACTTAGATTGTTTTACTGAACATTAATATAAACATTAGTATTTTTCTAAAAGTAAATTTGCATATTAGGTGTTTTCTTTATGAAGTGTAGCACTGATTTTTTTGGCCCAATATTACGTCAGCTTCCAGAGTAGCAGCCGTGTTAGTCTGTATCCACAAAAAGAACAGGAGTACTTGTGGCACCTTAGAGACTAACAAATTTATTTCAGCATAAGCTTTCATGGGCTACAGCTCACTTCTTCGGATGCATAGAATATATGTATAAATATCTTCTGTCCGTGTGTTCCATTCTATGAATCCGAAGAAGTGAGCTGTAGCCCACGAAAGCTTATGCTGAAATAAATTTGTTAGTCTCTAAGATGCCACAAGTACTCCTGTTCTTATTACTTCAGTGTTATGCTGGTGTAAATATTTTCAGTCAAGTTCATCATCATCATGTCCCTATTACGCCTCTGGCATTTAGGACAGTGACGAAGCTCCTCCACTCCTGTCTGTTTCTGGTAAGCCTTTCAATGGTTCCCAGCTCTGCCCCAGGTTTTTCAGCTCAGCTTCCACAGCTCTTTGCCATGTTGTTTTTGGGCAGCCTCATTTTCGCTTGCCTTCAGGTGTCCATCTTATTGCTACTCTGGTGATGGAATCAGTTGCCATCCGAAGCACATAACTGATCCATCTCTAATGCCTCTTGGCAATGATGGTGCTCAGATCCTCTTGGCTGCACTGTGTCAATAGATCTTGGTTTGGATTGTTCTGGGCCAAAAGATATGGAGGATTTTTCTGAGGCAGGTTGTATGGAATGAAGACAATTTGGACAGATCATACTTTCTTATTCCCCATCATTTTGCACTATAAAATAGTGTTGAAAGTACACAGCTCTGATAAATCTTGAGTTTGGTTTTGGTGTTGTATTTTGATGATTTCCAGATTTCAGTCAAGTTACACAGCTGTAAAAACTGGAGTAACATGTAAGGAACAGTTATATATAGTAACAGTTTATAGTAACAGTTAATTTTTGCTGGAAATAAACCCAGAATGTTTTCTTCTATGCATTTGTTAATGCACTAAGAAAGAGAAGAATTTCTATTGCAAGGACTTGTATACATACCATTCATTATGTCTTTAGACAGGAAGACAGACTTAGTTCATTAAAAAGTTGTTAAATTTTTTATCAGATATAGCTAGTTAATCCATAAAAAATGAACAAACTGCTCTGTTGCAAAGTTTAATAGGTTACTTACATCATGCTGTGAAAGACTTAGGAGAGTATGAAGAGTATGAGGACAAATATAGAAGTAAGCTCAAGTTTTTGGAAAGTTTTATGCTTCAGAACAGTTGTTTTACATTTTAAACAGATGTAAATAGGTAGCAGCCTTGTTTAAAGCACAGGAGAGTCTTTGATGAATACCATATGTGTGGTCTGTGTCTTTAAGTGTTTTATTTTGATCTATGATTTGTTCCAAAGGCCCTCTGCTGAAAACTAAGATGAAGTTATTACTTATTTAAAATTAAAAGTACAATACCTACAAAATATATTAAAATAGGCAGTTGCCGGTGGTGCATTATTAAAAGATAGAAGATTTGATTGATATGTGAGGCTTTGAAGCTGGTGTATTTTAAAAATACATTTTACATTGCTCTTTTGTTTTTGTTTGGGATTGTATTCCTCTCAATATTGTTTTAATTATCTCTGATTATGTAACAATAAAAAATTGGTGGATTTTTTTCAATAACAGACACTTTATCTAAAAGTTAGTGGGAATCTTTCTAGTGACTTCAACAGATTTTGGATTTAGGTCCTAAATGAGTACTGTATCACATTAAAAGGATGTAAGTTATTTGAAGGAGATAGAAAATACCTAACTTCACTATTGCTGTGTGACTATCCAATGGTTATAGATCAGGAAAAGTAAGAAGAATGTATAGTTGAGGTTTCTGCACTGAGAAATCTAAAGTTATACATCTTTTTAATATAACAATAAAAATGAAATGACTGTTTTGGCTTTTTGTTGTAATATTGCTCAAAAATTAGTTTGCTGTAGAACACTAAGTATAAATACTGTTTGGCCACAGCTTCCAAGAACAACTGTTAGCTTCCTTTCATAAAAGGAATAACAATCTAGAGAATTCCAAAATTCCCAACTTATAAAATTTCATCACAGACCCTTCCCATTCATAATATATAAACTGTCATGCTTCTTATTATTGGTTCTAAATAATTACACATTAATTTAACCAGCAAACTTCACTAACTTAGTATCCACTACTTACTATAGTAATTAATAAGGAACACTAGTGCCAATATCAATCTCTGAGGTCCACTTCTGTTAACTTCTTTCTACTATGATTTTTTTATTTCTTGTCTTACTACTTTTTAATCAATGTTTAGGGCTTTTTGCCTTTTCTCTGTGATTGTTTTCCTTTTTAGTTAGACAAGGCATGACTTTTCCTTACAGAAGATGCATTTTTTGACAGTCAGCTTATACTTATCTACCATTTTAGTACACCTCTACTTCGATATAACGCAACCCGATATAACACAAATTTGGATATAAAGTGGTAAAGCAGTGCTCTGGGGGAGCAGGGCTGTGCACTCCGGTGGATCAAAGCAAGTTCAATATAATTCAGTTTCGCCTACAACACGGTAAGATTTTTTGGCTCCTGAGGACAGCGTTATATTGAGGTAGAAATGTACTATTCTATCCTCTGAAGAAAGCCTACTGGTCTGTTATTCTCACTATGTTAGTAGATGGTGGTCTCAAAAGCTAGATCTCATATTCGTGTCAGTATTTCCTTCACATTTGTAAGCTGAATACCATCCAGGCATTGTGCACTGCCCACCTCTCAGCTACATAGACATCTAAGGAAAATGTTATCTCAATTAAGACTACATGCTGATTTTTTCCATGAAGAGCCACATGTATGATTACCTGCCCTATAGGAAGGTGGCATGTGTGTGCATTCGCTGCAAGGAGCTCCTGGCCCTCAGAGACCACGTACGGACTTTGGAGACCAGGGTAGTGGAACTGGAGGAGCTAAGGGAGACAGAGAGACACATAGATGAGACTTTCCAGGACACAGTAGAACAGTCCCAACCTGGGTCTGACAGACTCTGTGCTGTTGAGGAAGATGAAAGTCTCAGGGAAGAAGAACATCCAACTGGACCAAAGTTGGAATCCTCCTTTCAGATGATGTCATGCTATCCTCTCGGACCGAGGATACCTCTCCAGGGCAGGGAACTCCAGTTATTATGAAGAGACAGGTATTAGTAGTGGGTGATTTGATCATTAGAAACATAGATAGCTGGGTTTGCGATGACCGGGAGAACTGTATGGTGACTTGCCTGCCCAGTGCGAAGGTTGCGGATCTCTTGAGACATCTAGATAGACTTATGTGTAGTGCTGAGGAGGAGCTGGTGGTCATGGTACATGTAGGTACCAGTGACATAGAAAAGGATAGGAAAGAAGTCCTGAAGGCCAAATTTAGGTTATTAGGTAAGCAGGGTGAGGATGTTAGGGAGATTCCCAAACCTGAGCCGTTCATTGTAAGTTACAAATCTGAAGAATTGTCTCAGATTGAAGTGTCACTAGAGAAGGTTTTGGAATTAATTGATAAACTTAACAGTAACAAGTCACCGGGACAGGACGGCATTCACCCAAGAGTTCTGAAAGAACTCAAACATGAAATTGCAGAACTATTAACTATGGTTTGTAACCTGTTCTTTAAATCGGCTTCTGTTCCCAATGACTAGAAGATAGTTAATGTAATGCCAATATTTAAAAGGGGCTTTAGAGGTGATCCTGTCAATTACACATTGGTAAGTCTAACATCAATACTAGGCAAATGAATTGAAACAATAGTAAAGAGTAAAATTGTCAGACACATAGAAGAACATAACTTGTTGGGCAAAAGTCAACATGGTTTCTGTAAAGGAAAATCATGTCTTACTAATCTAGTAGAGTTGTTTGAAGGAGTCAACAAACGTGGACAAGGGGGATCCAGTGGATATAGTGTACTTAGATTTCCAGAAAGCCTTTGACAAGGTTGCTCACCTAAGGCTCTTACATAAACTAAGTTGTCATGGGATAAGAGGGAAGATCCTTTCATGGATTGAGAACTGGTTAAAAGACAGGGAACAAAAACTAAGAATAAATGGTAATTTTTCAGAATGGAGTGGGGTAACTAGTGGTGGTCCCCAAAGGTCAGTCCTAGGACCAATCCTATTCAACTTATTCATAAATGATCTGGAGAAAAGAGTAAACAGTGAGGTGAAAAAGTTTGCAGATGATACTAAACTGCTCAAGATAGTTAAGACCAAAGCAGACTTTGAAGAACTTCAAAAAGATCTCTCAAAACTAAGTGATTGGGCAACAAAATGGCAAATGAAATTTAATGTGAATAAAAGTAAGTAATGCACACTGGAAAAAATAACCCCAACTATACATACAACATGATGGGGGCTAATTTAGCTACAACTAATCAGGAAAGAGATCTTGGCGTCATCGTGGATAGTTCTCTGAAGACATCCACACAGTGTGCAGCAGTAGTCAAAAAAGCAAACAGGATGTTAGGAATCATTAAAAAACAGACAGAGAATAAGATGGAGAATATCTTATTGCCCTTATATAAATCCATGGTACACCCACATCTTGAATACTGTATACAGATGTGGTCTCCTCTTTTAAAAAAATATACCGGCATTAGAAAAAGTTCAGGGAAGGGCAACTAAAATTATTAGGGGTTGGAAGGGGTCCCATATGAGGAGAGATTAAAAAGGCTAGGACTTTTCAGCTTGGAAAAGAGGAGACTAAGAGGGGATATGATACAGGTATATAAAATCATGAGTGGTGTGGAGAAAGTGGATAAGGAAAGTTATTTTCTCATTCCCATAATATAAGAACTAGGGGCCACCAAATGAAATTAATGGGCAGCAGGTTCAAAACAAATAAAAGGAAGTTCTTCACACAGCGCACAGTCAACCTGTGGAACTCCTTGCCTGAGGAGGTTGTGAAGGCTAGGACTATAACAGGTTTTAAAAGAGAACTAAATAAATTCATGGAGGTTAGTCCATTAATAGCCGTTAGCCAGGATGGGTAAGGAATGGTGTCCCTAGCCTCTGTTTGTCAGAGGGTGGAGATGGATGGCAGGAGATAGATCACTTGATCATTACCTGTTAGGTTCACTCCCTCTGGGGCACCTGGCATTGGCCATTGTTGGTAGACAGGATAGTGGGCTGGATGGACCTTTGGTCTGACCCAGTATGGCCATTCTTCTATTCTTATGACATGCTTCCATGCTGATGACGCTCACTAAAAATAATGCCTTAATTAAATTTGTGACTGAATTCCTTAGGGGAGCATATGTCTCCTACTCTGTTTTACCCACATTCCACCATATATTTCATATTATAGCAGTCTTGGATGATGACCTAGTACATGTTGTTCATTTTAAGAACATTTTCACTGCAGATTTGACAAAACACAAAGAAGGTACCAATGTGAGGTTTCTAAAGATAGCTACAACACTCGACCCAAGGTTTAAGAATCTGAAGTGCCTTTCAAAATCTGAGAGGGATGAGGTGAGGAGCGTGGTTTCAGAAGTCTTAAAAGAGCAACACTCTGATGTGGAAACTACACACCTCGAACCACCAAAACAGAAAATCAACCTTCTGCTGGTGGCATTTGGCTCAGATGTTGAAAATGAACATTTGTTGGTCCACACTGCTCTGGATTGTTATTGAGCAGAACCCGTCATCAGCAAGGATGCATGTCCTCTGGAATGGTGGTTGAAGCAAGAAGGGACATATGAATCTTTAGCACATCTGGTACGTCAATATCTTGCAACACTGGCTACAATAGTGCCATGCAAACACCTGTTCTCACTTTCAGATGATGATGTAGATAAGAAGTAGGAAGCATTATCTCCCACATAATGTAAACAAACTTGTTTGTCTTAGCGATTGCCTGAGCAAGAAGTAGGACTGAGTGGACTTGCAGGCTCTAAAGTTTTACCTTGTTTTGGTTCTGAGTGCACTTAACGTAACCAAAAAAAATCTACATTTGTTAGTTTCACTTTCATGATAAAGAGATCGCACTACAGTACTACTTATGTGAATTGAAAAATATGATTTTTTTATCATTATTACAGGGCAAATATTTGTAATAAAAATAATATAAAGTAATCACTGTACACTATTTATTATGTATTGTAATTGAAATCAATGTATTTGCAGATGTAGAAAAAAAAACCCAAAACATTGGTATTCTATTGTTTAACAGTGAGATTAAAATTGCAATTAATCGTGATTAATTTGTTTGAGTTAATCGTATGAGTTAATTGTGATTAATGGACAACCCTAGTGAGTTTCTAATACTTGTTGCAATTAATTGTGACTCAATGTAGAAAGATTTCAGTTTCTGTCAGTTCAGGCTTTTCTTAGCTGAGAGTTTAAAATTGTGAGCCAACATTTATGTTTCTCACTTTTTCTTGCTTACTTACTAATCATGTGAATGAAATACTCATTGGGACACCATCTTATAAGGTTCTGTCTAGGTTAGATATCAGAGGGATTCTGCTGGTGAAAGTTAGTTAACCACATACTTAAATTTAGAAGGGCAGGGCACTCTTAGACTAACAAATCACTGGCCCTCTTCCTGTAATGCTATCTGCACCCTTTTAATCTCTAGTGTCCCACCAGAATTTATTTAACAGTATAGATGTTTTGCGCCACTGACACCCCAGCCAGTGGGTGGCTGAAAACAATGGTGAAAACCACATGGAAAACCAAGTGTCAGTTCTCGGCACATCCCTCAATCCCCACTCCAGAGGCAGTGAGGCTTTCCAACAATGAGAGGCTGCAAAGAATCTCAGATGCCAGGTCACCAAAAGGAAACCAGACAACTCTCTCAGTGTGCATTTATAACTGCAGAACACTGACAAGGGAAGAACTGATAAACCATCTCATGGAGGAAAAGGCAAAAACAGCCGGCAATGTGCTGGGTGTTTCCAAAACATGACGAAAGAAGGAGATGGAGATCAGCTGGAGGGACGGAAGCATGGTCATTTTAGGAAAAGGAGAAAGTACAAGGACAGTTGGAGGAGTCGGATTCATCATAAACAAGGAATGGTCTTCGAAAATTGTCTCATGCCTTTGAAGTTGTCGTGTATCAGGGTGCTTTACCGCTGATTGAACCAAATAGAACCCTCAAAATCATCCAGATCTATGCTCCCACATGTTTATGTGAGGATGATGATGTGGAAGGATTCTATCATTCAGAGTTCCACATATACAATTGTAATGGGAGATTTTAACACCAAGGTTGGAAGAGGGAGAGAGGGTGAAAAGTTCATAGGAAGGTATGGTATTAGAGAACAAAATGCATGAGGAGAACGACTAGCTATATTGGCAGAGACAATGAGAATTGGTAACACCTAGTTCTGAAAGAAGGCCAACAGAAGATGGACCTGTATTGCACCAAACGCAAAGACAAAAAATGAAATTGATTACTTTCTGATTGATAGACGATGCATCATGCAGAATATTTCAGTAGTGCAATCATTCAATATCGGTAGCAATTATCGCCTACTGGAGCTAGACTCATGTTCACTGTGAAGGTGGAGAAAAAGGTGCTGTGTATGGAGAACAGAAGGCACCAACTGGTAGCTTTCAATGAGGCAATCCTGAAGGAAAACATTTCTAGGGAAGATTGGAGCCTCCTGGATGACTGCGATGACGATTAAGAGAACTTCAGTAAGAGACTGAAACGGTGTGTGAAATCAGCGGAATGTGAAAGATCAAGAAGAGCTAGTGGAAGAATCTCAGAGAATACAAAGACTTTACTGGAGAAGAGGAGGAAAATGAAAAGAAATGGTAGCAACAGGCTTGAGTACTCCCTTCTCTGCAAGCTCATACGAATGAAGTTGAAGGAAGACTTCAAGAAATTTCAAACCGAAAAGCTCCTAAAGACTGCTAAAGATCCGTAAAAGTCTCAAAAAATGCAAACGGGAACTGGCGTTGTACAGGTCATCATTACTGGCTTTGAAGAACAGGGATGGAGAATCAGTAATCGATCAAACAGAGATGGAGGCAATCTGCAGGGATTTCTATACTCAGCTCTTTGCATCCCGTATAGACATCCCAATGCCATCACTTTAACAAACCAATGAACACATACCTCGGTTTTCATTACTGAAGTCCACCATGTAGTCCATCAAATGAAAGAGGGGAAGGCTCCAGGTAAGGACGGTCTGACAGCAGAAGTGCTTAAGGCGGGAGGTCAGGAACTTGGAAAAGCACTCACCCAAAGGTTCAGCCGATACCTGGAAATCCAGAAGATACCATCCAGTTGGAAAGAGTCCAATACCATCCTGTTGCATAAGAAAGGCAATTGAGAAAATCTAAAGAACAATCCCCGATCTGCCTGCTTTCACATATCTATAAATTGTTCACTAAAATAATAACAAATTTACTATGGTGAAACCTGGATGAACAGCAACCTAGAGAGCAGGGCAGCTTTCAAAGGAATTATAGCATGATAGACCACCTCTTCACTCTAAACCAACTACTAGAGCATTCAAGGGAATATAAATTCCCTTTGTGCATTGCCTTCATGGACTATGAGAAGGCGTTCGACAGCGTACAGACTAACACTGTTCTTGAAGCTTTTTCAGAACAGGGCATCAGCGTGAAATATATTATATTACTAAAGGAAGCGAACTCTGGCTGCAGCACAGACATATCACTGTTTGATACTCCCTTCCAAATCCCCATCAAGAAAGGTGTGAAACAAGGAGATAAAGTTTCACCAAAATTATTCACAGCCTATCTTGAATTGTTTTTTCAATGAGCAGACTTGAAAGGTGGGATTAATATCAACGGCAAGCGGCTAAACCATCTCAGGTTTGCAGATGATATAGTGCTGATAGCCAAAAATACAGCCCAGCTTGAAAGAATGCTTAAAGAACTGAACACAAAAAGTACTCAAGTCAAATTAAAAATGAATCAGTTGAAAATGAAACACATGAGATCAGATGTTCTGCCAAAAACTGGAGAGTAGATCCAAGAGGTTGACAAATACATTTATTTGGGCCAGGAAGCCAACATGTGCCACAATCAGAAAGGCAAACTGTCACACAGGAACTAAAAACTAGATGGTGCGCATTCAATGACATCAAAGAAATCCTCCAAGGAAAGATCACCAAAACAATTTGTGCGAATCTTTTCAACTCGACTGTGCTTTCAGCGATGTTATATGGGAGCAAAACATGGTCGCTGACAAAGATGGAAGAACATGAACTGTCTGTCGCACAGAGAACGATTGCCCAAAAATGTTTGTTCCTTTCACTCCACAATCACATCCTCAATGCAATAATTAGGCAGTAGTCTGGAGTGCGAGACGTTGTTGTTGTTGAAAGCAGGCCCAGGAAAATGTGGTGGGCGGGACATATGGCCCAACTCAGCAACAACAGATGGACCGCAGCTACACCTGAGTGGTATCCGGGAGAACAGAAATGGCCACGCGGTCAGCCTCCAAAGAGGTGGGATGATTTCCTAACAAGGAGATATGGACGAGCATGGCAAAGGATGGCCAGAGTGAGAGAAAATTGGAAGACATGTTGATCAGCTCAGTCTCAACTGATGAAGGACCAACAGTCTACACAGATGTTTATTTATATACACTGATTATATAGTCACACACATACACAAACACACACAGGCACCCATAATGCAGTATTAAAACAGGTAACAAACACAAAACAATACAGTTGATCTCAAGAGAAATAACCCTAATAAGAAATAGCCTTAATAATCACTAGTACCTATGGCTACAGGGTAAACCCTGCTGTATTCTGTAGATTTCGCCAACACTGCTGAACCACTTAAAGGTTGTGTATTAGGACATATCATTTGGTGGCTAAGACACAAGAGTTTGAGGTATGCTTGGTTAGCAATTTAATTAGGATTTATCTGTGCCATTTGCAAAGCCACTCTACCCCGTAGGAGAGGTGGACTGGGAGCAACTCTGACTCTTAGAGCTCCCTAGCACACAGGTGAAGGGGAAGGTATTCCCTTTCATGGGGGTACAGCACACTTCTGTCACTGCACCAGGCCTGCCCATCCTGTCAGCTGGGGGAGAAAAAAGTTGGGGCATGGTCCCACTGGGGTGATGTGCACACGATCATCATGCATCCCTTAGGCGCTCACAATGAGTAACAGCTGTGTCGCTAATGGGAATTTGTGTGCCAGATTCCACAGGCAGGTAACTGTCCCCTGTATGGTATGAAAACGTCATATTTACGCCTAGTTTGTGGCTTGTAAACTCTGCACATAAACTAAAGAGAGAGCGCCAGTTAAAATGAGAGCAGTTAAGGGGGCGGGGAAAGCTGGAAATGATAGGTTATGTCAAACTGAGGCCGTGTCCATTAGAACTATTGGAGATTCATTTTAATTGGAGATTAATTGCTGATTGATTACTGCAAAATCAGAGAACAAGTAATGTCTTTAGGCTGGACTCACAAAAGACTTAGTCTCCTAATTGCCATTTTAGGCACCTAAATCCCAGGATCAGGTACTACTGGGATTCACAAACCCCCCACTAAGCTGCCCCCACAACTTACAGGTATCTAAACTCGCTCGACACCTCCCTCTTGCAGTAAAAGTTCCCTAGGTGCCCATTTTTCTGCCTCTGAGCATGCTCACTGCAGCCTCAAAACAGCCATCCGGATGTCTAAGCCCCAGAGTGATCCATAAATCAAGAGAAGATGGATGGTCATCCACTTGCTCAGACTTCGCCTACCGAAACGGGCTCCTAGGGATGAGCTTACACAAAACAGCTGGGGAGGAGAAAAGGAGGACCTCCCTTATATCTTTTAGCCCAGTGGTTAGGGTACTCACCCTAACCTACTTCCCAGTAGGTTAAGGTACTCACCTAACCACTGGGAAGAAGGGATTTGAACAAGCTTTTGCCACCTCCCAGGGGGTGTCTATATCCACTCAGCTATGGGATATGCTGATGTGGGGCTCCCTCAGTCTCTCCTGTTGAAGCTGTTCCACTGTGAATAAATATATTAAAAATTAATTGGAGCAGGCTCTTGGGTTTCCCATCTCCCAGATGAGTACTGTAACCACCAGGCTACAGAGTAATTCTCTCATTCCGCTCCCTCTCCCCTCCCATGTCCCTCCCAATGATTCTTTGATTATTTATCCACAGTGCAGCAGTTTCAACATTGGCAGAGAGAGAGAGTGTGTGTAGATGTGTGCACGCCCAAGTAGAGAATGACACCTAGTGTGTGATCCTCCAAGTGTGCTGGCTTTGTGAATCCATTCTAAGGCACCTCTCCCCATTCACTGTACTGGGAGCCTAGGCACCCAACCCAGGCTTCATGAATCTCAGTGATTTTTCTAGGTGACTATGTTTCTTTTTCAATATAGCCCTTTATGACTAACTATTTATTTATCAAGATCTACTAGGGAAGTGGACACAGGCTACCGGGTTCTCTCAGGATTTGTTAAAGAAATGTTTCACATTTGAACAGATTGTTGGCCAAGCAAAATTATTATGTAGCAGTTTTTTCAGGTACGAATGGCTTGAGCACAACAGAGGGAATTTGATTTATTCACAATTATCCCTTGGGACAGCTCCTCACCAGAAGCACCACATTCCAGCTCCAGTCCCCAGCCCACCAAGGAGATGGCTACATTGGTTGCCTTGTTAAGGCAGATTTCCTTCCCCTTGGTGCCAACAGAATAGTGTAAAAGGGACAAATACAGGGACCAGGATCTGGCCAAGAGATTTGTATTACGTGGCTTATTTTTAAAATTAATTTTCTGTACTCCAGAATTTTCACTAAATATACAAAGATCAATCCATACAAACAGTGCCCAAGAACAGAGTACCCCGTTCCACCCTGGCATAGCAAGCACAGTTTCCTTTAAGAGTGAACAGTGTCGTGCCCATTTTAACCAAAGCTAAATTTTGCCAATAACATGCAGGGCTCCAAACTAGTGATGGCAGTGATAATTAAGAAATAATGTCAGTGGAATAGAACAATGTCACAAGATAAAGGTCTCCTGCTGCTACACAAATGGTGAAGTGAAGCTCATTTATCAAGAATAAATGTCAAGACAGAACTGATGCATTTTTAAAGCAATGTTCAGGTCTAATTATTTTTATTATGCTAAACTAAATGACTGATATATATGTAGTAATTTTGTCCAGTGGATACTGCTGCAGCAGATAACAGATTCACTGCACAATTATTTGACCTATTTTATTCTGATTGCCTTAGAGAGAAGGCTTCTTAATGTACCATAGCCAATTAATGTTTATTTAACCATACTACTATGAATTGGCTCAATGAATCTTGCCCTGTGGTCTATAAGGTTTAATCATGCTATATTATATTATATTCAGTGGTTAGAAATGAATTCAGTTCTTAACTTCAATAAGAGCAGGATCAGGACCAGTGGGCCACAGAATCCTTCTTGGTGGACTTCCAGATGAAACATTCTGGAAGTCAAAATGGGAGACAGAATTCCTTTTTCAGTTCTTATGATTGAGACATTGTAAGAACCAAACAAAAGTATTGGATAAATCAATGAACTGGCTTTTTGGATGGGATGTAGTTATACTGTATTAAGTTTTAGAAGTAAATAAGGAGTATGCCCTTGGCAATCTGACTGGCTTACAGACATTGGAATGTTTTAGATGATGAGCCAAATTTACCAGTACAGTCTGGCTGTTTTGTGCTGCTTTAATGACACAAATTAAACCTTAAACTTTACTTCACTCAGGTTCTTGACTTCTTTATATCATCAGAGCAGCCAGAGTATACTGGGGAATCTGGCCCTGATATTTCACGGGAAAATTTTGAAAAACAGTTTTTATTATTCTTTTTAATGAATTTCACTAGCATGTTTATTTTCCAAACCACAGCATTGGGCCAACATGGTTTTCTTATCTCTAGCTGAAGAAATTTCAGTAGTAAGTCATCATTCCTTTCCATGATAAAAGAAAAGAAGGGCCATTATTAACAAGCTACCTGTTGTAATAGGGTGTATTTCTATTATTACAGTCTCCTACGCAAATGCTTGGATTTACTATTTTTGGTGTGAATTCCCACTCCTCTGTTTGTTGAACAGCACATGAGAGGTTCCCAGGAGGAGACAGGGTAGGTGCAGAGCTGAGGTCTGTGAGTGGGACCTCAGAGGGCCCAGAGAAGGAAACATTCCAGGTAAGTGACGGATGATACAATAACCCCCTTATATCTCATGAAACTACCTGAGGGACAACTTGTCAGGTGAGGGAAGTTCTAGAAGATCTACCATAGCCAGACTTCCCCGCACCCCCAAAGGAAAATAAGATCCATCTCTCTGTCACCACAAGACAGAACCTGTTGCTGCCTCACTAAGGTCTGTGGTTTCTCATTAGCTGTCACAAGCTTGTCAGTAATTTATGATAGAGCAACGGCTAAATTTCCAAGACCAGCATGAGCTGCGCTAGCTACCACCAAGACAGGAAGGCCTTACCCATCCTTGTTTTTATGGTAAGAGATCAGCTAGCATAGTCTTTTTCAGGTAATAATATTAATATTTAGCATTTATATTATCACTTTACATGCTCAAAGCATTTTACTACCATTAACAAATTAATCTACACAACTTCATTTGCTGTAAATAGGTAGGTAAGTGATGGTGGCGGTGTTATCCTAATTTTACAGATGAGGCAAATGAATACACACAGTAAGTGCAAGAGCCAGAATTAGATCTCAGGACCTTTTGACTCCCAATTCCATGCTTATTACTTCAGCTCAAATTGCCACAGGACAGATCATATCACACTTCAATGAATTACAAGATATGCATTTTTTATTTAATCACCAGCTAGTAACTGGAAAGCAAACAACTGTGCATAGAGGACTCAAGACTTTAAGATGCCAAAACACTTCCCCAGCTTATGCATTGATCATATACAAAGGCAACTGGAAATAAAAGATTTTAGTAATCATCTCCTCCTCTGTCCCTAAACATTAATCTTAAGCAATTATATCTTCTCCTAAATCTCCATAAATTATTCTGTGCTATAAGTCTTTTTGAGAAACATTTCTAGAAAAACTCAAGCATTATGTGGCTCTGATTTCAGGTATTTGTAAAAGTCCTATGAGACCTTCACTGCTCTGTCTAACCCAATGGAATTCAAATCAGAATAATAACTGCACCAAACTCTTTAAAAATCGATGGGAGCTGTGTATACTCAGTCTTTTGAAAATCAGGCCAACATGCATTTATACAAAGTGTATGCATGTGTGTGTGAGTGTACGTGTGTGTGCGCGCATGCACATCTGTTACCTGTATTAAGGTAGAGTCTGGAGATATCAACCCAAGGGCCTGTATTAATTAATACATAGCACATAGAGATGGGGTATGCGGGGAGGGAGAAGAATCAAAAATTGACGCTTCAAATTTTGATGTGAGTGAAAATTGAAGCCAATCTTGACCATCTCTAACTCCAAGGGACAGTCCTTGCTCAAAAGAGTTCATAATCTCAATGGACAAGAAAGACAAAGGATGGGAGAAAGGAATGATTATTGTTCCCATTTTACAGATGGGGGAGTTGAGAGAAATGAAGCAATTTCCCTAAGGTCACAAGAGAGACTGTGCTAGAGGTAATATCTTTTATAGGACCCAACTTCTCTTGCTTTTGAGCTTTACCATTAGGAACTCAGCTGCCCGTGGGTTCAGTCATCTAGCAACTCAATGAGCTCGACTGGGCCCTCACTGAGAGACTGTTGTCCTTGATTGGTCAGAAGAGCCAACACATCACCACTGTAGCCCTGTAGCAAAGTAGTTGCTTGGCTTTCCAAGCCTGAAGCTGCACCAGACCTACTTCCTGTCCAGCCCTTGCTCCGACTCTAGCCTCTCTACTCCAGCCCAAGTCCCTGCCTAGCACTGAACTCCTGATTCCTGGCTCTGAGCACTGGCTTGTCTCCTGACCACAACTCTAGTTGTGCCTTTTGGTTCTGTTCTGACTCCTGGCTCCAACAATTGGTTTGCCTTCTAATCACACTTCTGGTTTTGCCCTCTGATTCTCCTCTAACCACTAGGTCATACCACCTACACCTCGGTGTGTGAAGTTCATAAGAGTTCTTCTTTAGGTCACTCTGGGAAATTTGAATGCTTGTCCCTTCTGCCAAGAGAAGCTGATCCATTAAAAGGTATTATCTCACCCATCTTGCCTCTCTCATATCCTGGGACCAACATGGCTACAACAACACTGTGCTAGAGTTGGCATTTGAACCTGGAACTCCTGAGTCACTCTCCAATGTGTTAACCAGAAGGCCGTCCTTCTCCATGTACATTTAGAACTGTCTCAAAGAATTAGAAGGTGCCTCCTGAATAATTCTGACCTTCAGCTAGAGGATCACAAAGCAAAGTGAACAGTTATCTCTTGATGTCGGAAAAGTGGATGATGCAATTATCTCATGCAGTGACTTAGTGCACTAATTTTCACCTCATGAGTGGAGTTCAAATTCTAACCAAAGTGATCTCATCCTCGTCCCTTTATCTTGAAAGCAAACGAATGAATGAAAACAGCATCCCCATACCCTACAGCCATAATGTGTTAGTCTGTTATTGCAGATACCATTCCACTCTTTATGACACCCTTTGTTCAAAATATGCTTGTTGGGAATGCTCAGCTTTGACAGGCTCTGCCCTGTGGATTGCTTTATAACTGCAATAATGCCTATCAGACAGCTATTTTTTATTACATTAGCAGTGAAAGACACTTCTTATTCAAAATTAGAGGATTAAAAATGCTCAGGCAAACTAAAGCAATCTTTAGTGCTTTGGAGTTTTGCTATATAGCTTTTAAAATCCATTTTAAAAGATAATCCAGTTAAAAGTGTATGTGTATGTAATCATTTTTACTTAATTTTTTTACAGATAAATTAAAAACCTAAAGCTGAAATGTGTAACTTTCTCCAGTTTTGTTGCTTGTTTTGTATATCCCCAGTTATTGATCATTAAACCAAAGAAATTATGAGGGCCAGATTCTCAGCTGCAGTAAACTGATTTGGGCTTGTCTACATGAATACTTGGATATGTCTACATTTAAAATGCTACAGTGATGCAGCGGGGCCACTGTAGTGCTTCAATGTAGATACTACCTATACCAATGGGAGGGATTCTCCCTTCAGTGTAAATAATTCACCTCCCTAAGAGGCAGTAACTAGATTGACAAAAGAATTCTTCCATCAGCTAGCACTGTCTACACTGGGGGTTAGCTTGGTGTGGCTACATCTCTCAAGGGTGTGGATTTTTCACACCACTGAGCAATGTAGCTATACCGATGTAAGTTTCTAGTGTTGACCAGACCTTCATTCACAGCTAGCTGGGGTGTAAACCTACCCTGCACTGGCCTGCTGCACACTAAGTGGATCCTGCTGCCATACATGAAAAGTTACGCAGTGCGCTTTGAACTACTCTGCTTTGAAAGGGGCATAGATCAAAGTGCACTACAGAACTTTTAGTGCATGGCAGCAAGGACTTTTAACATATGGCAGACTACCAAGGGGTAGACTTACATCCCAGCTTGCTATGAACTAAGTTGTGTAGACAAGCCCTTACCTGTGTTATAGTAGCACCTACAGGTACCAACCAAGATCAGGATTCCACTGTGTTAAGCTCTGTACAAACACACAATGAGATAGAACAGGGGTCAGCAACCTTTCAAAAGCGGTGTGCCGAATCTTCATTTATTCACTCTAATTGAAGGTTTTGTGTGCCAGAAATACATTTTAATGTTTTTAGAAGATGTCTTTCTATAAGTCTATAATATATAACTAAACTATTGTTGTATATAAAGTAAATAAGGTTTCTAAAATGTTTAGGAAGCTTCATTTAAAATTAAATTAAAATGCAGAGCCTCCCAGAATGGAGGCCAGGACCCGGGCAGTGTGAGTGCCACTGAAATCAGCTCACGTGCCGCCTTTGGTACACGTGCCATAGATTGCCTACCCCTGAGATAGAATCTCTGCGCTGAAAAACTTATGATCTAAATTGAAAAGACACACAAAGGGTAAGGGGAAATAAAAGCGCAGAGAAGTGACGTGACCTCTCCAAACAGGGCTGCCTCTAGGCACCAGGGCAGCAAGCAGGTGCTTGGGGCAGCCAACGGAGAGGGGCGGCAT
Source organism: Gopherus evgoodei (assembly GCF_007399415.2). Classification (NCBI taxonomy): domain Eukaryota; kingdom Metazoa; phylum Chordata; order Testudines; family Testudinidae; genus Gopherus; species Gopherus evgoodei. Next base: position 256,667,506 of record NC_044322.1, on the reverse strand, counting down.
GTCCGGCATTTCGGCGGCTGGTCTGAAAAATGAAGTGGCAGCGGTAGAGCTGCTGTCGAAGTGCCACCGATCACGGCTTTTTTTTTTTCTTCAGCTTGGAGTGGCAAAAATGCTCAAGCAAGCCCTGTTTCCCAAGTAAAACAACAGGTCAATGGCAGAGACAGGAATAAAATCCAGATCTTTTTGACTCTCTACCCACTAGACCACCATGCTTCCCCACAGAAATCAATGGAGCTATACCAGTTTCACCAGCTGAGAATCTAACCCTGACTCTTGAAGTCCAAAACTATAACATTCATTGATCACCTCTGCACTGTAACCTGGTCTAAGGTTACATAGGAAATTTCCAGTAGAGCAGGGGATTGATTCCAGGTCTTTAGAGTCCAAGGCTAGTTGAATCCAACATCAGTTTTGTAAGCACCGATAATGGCCATTAGAAAGTTCAAAGAGCAAATTTCTAGCCAGTGTCAACACTTTTATAGCCTTAAAAACAAACAAACAACAACAAAAACAGTAGACCCAACATAAATTTGCCAATTACTGGCAATCAACCTTACAAGTACAGGTAGGGCATAATTTGATCAGAAGAGCTTGAACCAATGAGTAATCATCCCACTGCATTCTGAACAAGCTGCAAGTAATGAAGCAGCCATACAGAGAGCCCCATGAAGAGAGAAATGCAATAATCAAGCTTCTTGGACACAAGGGCACGTGATGAAATTGTGAGGTCAACCAGCTGGAAAAAAATGAAAAGCTTTCATACCACTTCCAATTCAGACTCACAATTTTCCATTGAAAAGACAAGTTTAAAGGGGATGCTATGACTCTTATTCTGATTAAATATTTCCAAATGACTCCCCTGAGTAAACAAAGACGGAATCACCTTGCATAAACAACTTCTCCCCAACAGCAAAACATATGGCTTCACAGGACTGAGGACAAGATAGCTCTAACACATCCAACCACCAGTATCATTCATTTAACTAATCTCTCAGCAACACTTTTTTTTTCTAATGAATTCAAAAAGTTTATATCCAGGTTTCCGATTTAGAATGCAGACACATTTAATAAAGGGATAGTAGTAATTACTGATTTATTTTGCACCCTTGCAAACTGCGAGAGTTTCAAGCTGAGATTTTCAAAAGAACTGAAGGAAGTTAGGTGTCCAACTAATTAGGCACCTATCTCTCTTTGGCTCCTTTCAAAGTCCCAGGCTTAATAACCTTTTAAAAAACAGCCATGAACAATTTTCTTTTCAGTGGTTTGTGTTATACCCTACATAGATGCTTAATAACAATAATAAATAAGTGAATTATGGCAGTGCCTGGAGGCCCCAACTGAGATCAAGGTGCTATTGTGATGGGCACTGTCCGTAAACATAGTAAGAGAAAGATCCTGGTCAGGAGTAAGGCCCTGCAGCTGTGCCTTCTGTGTCTCTGACAGCCTAACAGGTCAGCTATGCTGCCTGACTGGCTAAGGAAGCTAACAGGCCAGTTCTTAAGCCCAGCAGCAGCATTAGCTTGCTGACTGCTCAACGCACATGACTGTGGATTCTCTACCTCCCTGTGCTCACTTCACGCCAAGTCCTGCTCCTCCTTTGATCCTCCACTGCTCCAGCATAGACCCTGCCCTGCACCCAGCCTTATTCTAGTCCTGTCCCAGACTTGCTTCTGCCTTGAAACCAGCTTTGCTCTCAACTCCAGGTAATCCAAGTGTGATCGTTGACTCTGATTCCTGACTCTGACTCTGTCTCAACTCTTAGCTCTAGCATTAGGGCACTGACCTCAGATTTGACCCCTGCCTCTGACTCTGCTTTGACCTTGGGCTCTGGCATTCATATTCTGGCCACTAGGCCTTGTGACATTGCACTCCATATGTTTTATGGAAATATGCTTATGAGTGTGAATATGATGCAACTGGAATATGCTTTATGCAAAAGGTCTCTTGTAAGGTATCATAACAAAGGCTATAACCTACTGAATATATTCCTCCTATTTGTATGTATGTATCATTCTTGTATCTGAAGCTAGAAATATGAAGTATAACTCTGAGGTCCTACTGTAATTATGGAAAGTGTGGGCTATTAATGGTGGTTTAGAATCTTGATGACTCCCTTTGACTAGGACAATTGGTTGTAAATGGCTCTGTTTACTTCCAAACCTTCCTGTGTGCGTGTGAGCCAGCCCAGGAACAATAGAGGTTGGGGTCTCATAGGACATGTGATCATGTCACCTGATACTGGAATCCGTCTTAAATCTGGTACTTTTACATTGGGGGGGACCCAGAGAGCCAAAAGATTCCTGCCTTGTGCCAAAGCTGTAAAATGGGGTGGAATAGAACAAAGGGGGTTTCCAGTCATGAGAGCCCCTGTTTTCCACCTAAGATGTCTGGTGGAACTAACAAGGACTGTACCAGGGGAAAGGATTGGGCCCAGACTAGGAAGGAGTCTAGTCTGTGAAAGAAGCTTATTGGACCATCTCTGAGGGTGAGATATTATCTGTAATCAGTTTCTTAATGTATTAGGCTTAGACTTGCGTAGTTTTGCTTTATTTTGCTTTGTGACTTATTTTGTTCTGTCTCTTATTACTTGAAACCACTTAAATCCTACTTTTTATACTTAATAAAATCACTTTTGTTTATTAATTAACCCAGAGTAAGTTATCAATGCCTGGGGGAGCAACCAGCTGTGCATCTCTCTCTGTCAGTGTTATAGAGGGCGGACAATTTATGAGATTACCCTGTATAAGCTTTATTCAGAGTAAAATAGATGTATTTGGGGTTTGGATCCCATTGGGAACTGGGTGTCTGGATGCTGGAGACAGGTGACCTGCTGAACTGTTTTGGGTTAAAATAGTCTGCAGCTTTGGGGGCATGGACCAGACCTGGGTCTGCGTTGCAGCAGGCTAGCGTGTCTGGTCAAGGAGGCTGGGTTCTGGAGTCCCAAGCTGGCAGGGAAAACAGGCTCAGAGGTAATTTCAGCACATCAGATGATAGTCCCAAAGGGGATCTCTGTGACTGAACCTGTCACAGGCCTAAATATCTATGACCCAGTCTCCTGACACTCTGCCCCCAAAAGCTTATAATCTAAATAGACAAAATATACAAAGGGTAGGAGAAGGGAAATATTTTTATTTCTATCTTACATGTGATGACATGTTGACTCTGTTGTAGTGGTGCTGGAACAATTTTTAGTGGGGGTGCTGACGGCCACTGAACCCACTGTATATGATGGAAACCACTTCAAGCCAGGAGGTGCTGTAGCCCCTCTAGATCCCCTAGTTCAAGAATCTATGCTCTGTTGAATTCAGTGGCAAAACACTCAATGATATCAATGGAGCACGATTTCACCCTGAATCATGCCACACAGGAAGTCTGTGGCAGACCTCAGAACTGAAAGTGGACTTCCTGAGTGTAAGACAAAGTTAAGATTCAGTCTTTACTTCTATTAACACTAGGAGTTCTAGACAGATTTCTCATCTTCCCACTAGGCATATTCATGCCTCCCATTAACTTCAGTAAGAGCTATGTATATGGCTTTAGGCTATGTTTACATTGCATTGTAAGCCTGGGCTCAGACTCCAGCTCAAGCCCAACCCCTCTTTCCATCTGTCTGACTTGGGCCAGTAAGCCCTCAGGAGCTGGGACCTGAGGGCAGGATCCAAGCCCAAGTCCCACTGGGTCCAAACTGCATAACTTTGCAGGGCGGATTCAGCCTGGGCCTAGGTGCCCAGACTCATATCCTGAGAGTCTACCAAGACTATCCCACAGTCCCATGGATCAGTGTTCCTTGGCCTTTCTATCCCAAGAATAGCCAATCAGCTCTCAGGAAAGGGAAGCAAACCCCCTGGTTCTAGTACAGCTGTTTGGCATTTATTCTTCCATTTAATTCTGACCACTGAACTGCAAACAAAATTAATCATCCCCTGCATTAGCTATGGCCACCAACAAGAAGTAGTCCTTTGCCAAGCATGCTGCTACCTGGTCACAGCACCACAGTCAGATTCTCATAAATCTCTGGTGCTAGGTGAGCAAGATGCTCAACTTCAGTAAGAGCACCAGAAATGATCACATGTACCAAAAAATAATGGACAATCTGAAAGCACTGGGGATTAAATGGAACAGTGACCAGTGCAGGGAGCCGATTAAGCAGACCAAGAGCAACTACTGGAAAGCCAGGGGTGAGAACCATACCTTTGTGAACTCTCCATCATCCTGCCTCTTTTACAAGGACTTTGAGTGTTGGATAATAGCCCAGTCAACCAGGATGGCAACCTTCTGACCCCCAAGATCTAGTATAGCACTAGCGGGGAGCCAGCAGCTTCCAAATCAAGTGACTCTGGTGTCCCGTGTTGGTCCCCCAGCGGGCTTTGGCTTTTGCAGCTCATTCTGAGCCCATACCCAGAGGAGCTGTTTGATGACTCCCATCCTGGAGGATCAGCTTGCCTCAGAACTGCCAGCAGAAGATACAGAAGGAGCCTGGTATATGGCTGGCTTTATGTTTAATATATGCAGGGGAGGGATTTCTGAGTTATTACCCAATGTACTGTTATTACAAGCCATGGGTAGCAGTTAAACAAGCATTTAACATTAAACCTTTTACTAGATACTTGCACATTAGTACAAAGATTTGGTGGGGTGCTACTCTTTTAGTACACCACATCGTGCAAATTGGCCATCCCACAGCATAATGAATCATCTGCTGTATGCGGGGTGTGGGAAAATGTAGCACATGGGTGACTAAAGTACAGCAAGGATTTAGCGAATTGGGGTTATGCAGCCCAGAAATGTGCCAGGGAGGAGAGAGGCTGGCTATGCAGTTCTTTGAGAGTCCATATTGTCATGTGTGTTTGCATGTAGTCCATAGATAGACGTAGTCAGAGCAGGCTGTATCATAAGCTGTAGCTGTACCCAGTAACTGCAGGAGTGCAGAGTTTTCAGCAGCTTACATTGAGGCAGTAATCCATGAGGACTCCAGCGCAGCATCCTGTTGATTTTTCCCTATGAATTTTGACCCAATCACAGCTCATAGCTGCAAACTTCTCCTGTAGCAGGAACTTCAGATAGGTAGTCACACCTTTCCAAGAAATGTATTTTTCAAGCCCCCCTCTGTAGGACATCAGCCCACTCCACTAATGGATGTGTTGCTCAGTCATCATAAACTTGAAAACCTCTGTGGCATACACAGCTGGTTTCCAATCAGTAGCTTGGAACAGAATGTTCCTTTGGCATCCTTTGTCATCCTCCACAAGGTGGAATGCCTGAAAAGACTGAGAAAGCTTAGGAAGTAAACACCCACATACACCAAGGCTAAAATGGTCTGATTTTTAAACATATAGCATTTGTAAATTTCACCTTACCATTCTATGCTCGGGCTTTTCACTCTGCTTAACTGTGCTATGTGCATAGAGCACCTGGGATCGTAAGCACTGCTCTGAGAATATACTGAAGCTGAGTTTTTTGAAAGTTTTTTTTTTTTGCCTAGAGATTCCAAATGCAACTTTTTCTGAGCATGTACTTACCCTTTTTTGAAGTACTGAGACAATAATGAATTGTTTGTCTATTTTCAGGCCTCTCCACCTCTGCAGCCCAGCCACAATCCAGCAAGAGCCAGGGATTTTGAACAGTCATGAAGCAGTCCAAAAGGGTGCCTGTCCATGATGAACTTATGGTGGCTATCTTGGATAGGGCCAATAAGCAGGTACAATACCAAAGGGAAAAGGATTCACGGCCAGGGAAAAGGCACAGACAGGCTGCAGAGTGCAGGAGACACTTGCAGTACAGTTTCTAGACCAGGAATGGTAACTGAAGGAGGAAGATAGAGCAGAACGACATGTTTGCTGCTTGCACTAATGGCCATGGTCAGGCTCCTGCACCACACCCTGAGTCCCCTTCACAGACCAGGAATGCATTGGTGAATACTATGGTTGGGTGGCCCCTAAAAGCAGGATTGAATGCTATTTGGACAGGGCACGCATACCCCCTACAATCTTCCACTCTCATTTAGCGCCAAGTGCATGCTAAACATGGTAGAAAGGGAAAGTATAATGGGGACAGGAGACATGCAGAAGTAGGAGATTTATTTGTTTGCATTAGTTACACTATTTTGCACTGCTCAGTATTTGTTATGTGCTTTGTTTCATTACTAGTTTTGGTGTTTTAATGGCAGCTGGCCTGCCTGACAATTCTTTAACATTGTTTCATTTTCTTTGTTTTTTGTAATACAGCCATGTTAACACTTGTCATTAAGAAAGCTAATTACCTTCACTATATCATATTGTAGTTGGAAGGGACCTTGGGGGGGGGTCATCTAGTCCAACCACCTGCTCAAAGCAGGCCCAATCCCCAGACAGATTTTTGACCAGATCCCTAAATAGCCCCCTCAAGGACTGAACTCACAACCCTGGGTTTAGCAAGCCAATGCTCAAACCACTGAGCTATCCCTCCCCTCAAAAGACATACATAATAAAGCACATATAGAAAGTTGTATCCAAACACAATTTCTCAATACATCTCTTCAGATCAATCCATGATGAAAATAAATAGCTCATGTCACACAAGGCAATGTTCCCCCAACATTACTTAAGCAATCATCTAAATCATGACTAAAAATTCATGACAATCACATTCCCTCCCTCCACATTAACACTGTATGCAGAGAGTACTTCATTACTGTTAATGTTGCTGTACAAATAGATGCAGCAACATACCATTCTTCCTCTTTCATTGTTCATGGAGGGCCAGAATGTGGGTGTACAAAGCTTTCTGATTCTATGACAGAGGCTTTTTTTGGCTGAGTGTACAGTTCAGCACTCCATTACTGTCACAGGCTCACTCAAGGGCAAATGGCTCACTTTTGGAGTCACAAAAATTGTGAAGACTGCAGCAAGCCACAATAATGCAGACAACATTGATGACAATGAAATCCAACTATTCCATCAACAGTGCCAGCAGGCTTTCAATCTGAAAAAGCACAACCACTATTCTACACCTACTGAGAATGTGATTAAACTGTCTTTCGCCAAGGCCTCTGATATCAGAGTACGCTTTCATAAGCAAAAGGGCGTACCCGGGGTCCCCCAGCACAAAGATGGGGACAGTAACTCCACTTATGACCATGTCATGTGGTGGCAATGGTGTCCCAGTCTGTCTAGGAAGGTATACTCTCCATCAGCAGAGAACCCTGGCATCAGAAATTTTTCAGTTCAGCCCATTCTGGCATCCAAAAACTGGCCTCTGTGGTCAACAAGGTCCTGCATAACAATGGAGTGTAGTATCACCTACAGTTTATGTACTCAGGTGCTCCTTGAGAAGGATAAACTTTGGGCACATGGGTCCCATCAGTGGCCCTGGTGCAATTAGGAAACCCCATTCCCTCAAAACCAGCAGTGCCTTCAGGGACATTGTTTATGCCCACCACCTCTGGGTAAATCACACACCTCAGAAATCTCCACCACTACAGCTGACTTGTTAACACCAAATTGTTTAGTAATGGACCTGTTGCAGTCTGGGGTAGCCAGCCTCCAAATTGCTATAGCAACTCGTTTCTGGACCAGCATGGCCACCCTCGTGGACGTGTCCTCCCACTGGAGGATCAGGGCAAGCTGCTCACAAAACTCCATAAATGTCACTTTCTTCATGCAAAAGTTCTGCAGCCATTGCTGCTCATCCCAGGTCCACACAGTGATGTGATCCCACCAGTCTGTGCTTGTGGCCCTGCTCCAGAAGGACTGGTTTTCATCAGGGCACCAGCAGCTATAGTAAGAGTCTTGAGCAGCATCAGCCAGTTCAAGTCTGCTATGTTTGTTTTGTCATCATCCTTGTCCTCTTCTGACAGCTGCCTTTGGTAGGTTAGAAACTGCTGTCAAAATGTCCACCACAGTCTCATGTCTGCTATATCAATTTCCTGACACAAGAGTGAAAGCACAAGCAGGACAAGTTCTTCAAATGGTATTGCCTCTATGTTGCTGGCTCTGGTTGCTTGGAGCATAAAGACCCAAAAGACAGGTTCAGTTGGATGTGTTGGCAGGCTGTGACAACCTCCTATAAAGTGCCACAGGATGGACAGTCAAGTTGTCCCACAGTGCACTGTGCATAAAGGGCTAGAGTGGCTACAGCTGGAGAAGGCACTAGGAAGCCTGGGATAGGCTGGTTTGACTCAGGTTTGTGTAGTGCAGTGTGGACATGTGAGTGTGAGGTCCAGAAATTCTAACCTTAGGGTCAATATTCAGGGTGGACATTCAAACGCAGGCTTACAAACACTGAGCCTCTGGGCTCCAGTCCCCCAGACCTGGGATTCCATTGCTGCAGAGGCATACCCTTGAGGTGAACAGACTCCTTAATTATTAACCAGTGATGTGTGATATTTTGAGTACTGAGCTCTAAATCTAACAAAGAATAATTATTCGTATTTTCAAATCTGATGGGTATAGTTTCCTTCACTCTTAATGAAAGATGTACATAAAGTTTGTATCCCTAAAATATATTTTAATTAATCATTATATATTTGTCTGTATAAAGATTAAATGGAGCTTCATCTAAGATTGTACAGTTCTTTGACCAGATGTGCTATGCTAGGAATCTTAACACTGTATGTAGTTTCCAGAAAATTATCTGGACATAGAAAAATAAAGAAATTATAGAAAACCTGACATTTTTTCTTGTATAACAGTGTGCTAAGTCCTAAGGAAACAGAAAAAGTAAATGTATATGAATTAATATGCATAAATGTACATGCCTTCATTTAACAACTTCTTCTTACACACACATGAATATCCTCTATATTCAAAATACATAACTTTCAGAATGGAAAATAGAAATACTGTATAATATTTAAACAATTTATGTTCTTGTCTATTCATAATAAAATTGCAGGAGGAATACTATCCATTTTTGCATTTTATTAGAAATCAATTATAAATTAACTTGACATTGAGACATTAAAAATTCCATACTGGAAAAAAAGTTCAATAATGAACAAGTTAACTGTTCTTGTTTATGAAGCACAAGAATCCAAGTAGCAAACTAGAGCAGACTAGTGGCCATTTAACTAAGCAAATTGCTACCAAAATTATTTTCAACCTGTGCCTAGTGAAAAATGAATAGCATTGAAAAATAGACACAAGTCATGAAATAGAACATATTTCATCATTATAGAAAATGCTTTGTGGTTTTTAAGGAGTTTATTAATGTAATAGTATAAAGCCTTAATTCCCCTAAACAGTGGATTCTTTATGTATAACGATTGAACCCTCTGAACTGAGCATGAAACTGTGTTGGATTTTTTTAAAAAGTATCAAATATGCACAAAGCATCACGAACATCTAAATCTGTGAAGCACCTGTAAGAAATTAACTTATTTAGTAACTGGACAGTTTCAAGCCTAATAATATGTTTAAAAGTTAAGAATTATTTAAAGCCTCTCTTTTAGAGAGACTTACAAAACCAGAGCTCCTGTGGTGATATGGTTAGTGAAATCCTCTGATAGTGCTGTGCATGATAGTTATGCAAGATTATACTGTCCATACCATTTGAGCAAATGAAGATTCTACCAAATTAACAAGTGTGTTTAAAAAATAATCTCAGCATGTTCCACCAAGTGTGAATTGAAAATCAAGGACCGAAAAAACAAAACCGAAAAAACAATGTCCTCTCTATTCTTGCTAAGTTGTGCATTCACCACAGCCCTCTGCTGAATGTCAAAGGTTGCCTTTCATAGACTAAAGGAGCACCAGTATTAATGAAGTAAGCCACCAGGTTGTTCCCCCACCCCAATAACCTGATCCAAACCCCACTGAAATCAATGGGAAGGCTCCCATTGACTGCAGTGGGCTTTGGAGCAGGTCCTATCCCTTTATAGCTACTTTTTTGCGTGTGCTTTTGTAACGACCCCAAAATGACACACAATATTAAAAAGGCTGGCTCAAGTTACCAAGTCCCCATTGCCACTTGTGTGACCTGCCGGCCCCAGGCCATGCCAGAGTAACAAATGAATTGATTCATGCCAGAAAATCGTCTCCAAACCGGAGCGTCTGCTCTTCTGTTGGAGTGGCAGTGCCCTGCCCTGATAGCTGGGAGCAAGGGGGAGCCTGCGTCTGCCCCTCTGCCAGCCAACATTCCTTCTGCGGGTGCTGCATGCCTGAGCTCAGACTGTGCATGTAAGGGGCCCCTCCCGCCCCCAGGAAAGAAGGGGAGTGTCATATTTCAACCCCCCTCCCCTGCCCGGCCTCCCCAGCTCCTGCTTGGGGGGGGGAGGAAAGCGGGTGAAACCCTGAGGGGCCTGGGATGTGCCAGGGCGCGGCACAGAGGCAAGACGTGTCCTTGGGGAGAGGCGCTCCGCGAGCCCCTGGGAACGCGCCGGGACACTGACTCACCCGGGATCTTGCCATCCCGCCCGGCGCGGCTGCCACCTGTATCCCTCCCAAGGCAAGCGCCCGTGCTCTGCTGCCATTGGACACAGCTGCCTACCGAAGCCTGCTAGGCACAAAAGGCGTTGCTAAGTGGATGCTTATTTTGTTTCCCTCCTTTTCTTCCCCCCCCCCCTCCCTTGCTGATGAGAGCCTTGGTTCACTTGCAACGTGTCAATTGCACCGGTTCTCTCTCTGCTCTTCCTCTCTCCTTTCCTTTCTTTTTTCCCTTCCGGGGATGGTGACTTGGTAGCTTTTTAGTGCCATCCAGAAAACCCTTCCCAGGCAAGCAATGGCTTAGAGGAGAGGAAAGAGGCGGGAGAAGAAGAAGGAGGAGAAGATGAGTTTCCACAAGGAGGATGGTGTGGGGAGCCTGTGTCACAAGGCGCTGCAGATCATCTCAGAGCTGTGCCTGGGGGGCCAGGTGGAGCGGGAGAAATGTTCAGGCATCTTCTTCCCCCTGGAGACCACCAAGCAAGGTATAGGCAGCACAGGTACAGTGGACTCTCTGCTGAGCTCTCCTCTCCTGCTCGTCTCTAGTCTTCTGCTGCTTCCCCCCACTTCTTTCCACCAGCCTCTTTTTCCCCCTTATCCCCCTCACTCTGCTCCTTGCCTCCACTTCGCTTCCTTAGCGCAAAGAGGGGGGAACACGCGTGTCGGACGGTTATCTACTAATAGCAGCGGCAGCAGGTTGTGTGGGCGTTTGGAAAGTTGAACTTTTTCTTTGCTTTGCCTATGGAGTGGGAGTGGGGGGGGGGAGAGAGAATCCACGTTAAAATAGCAATAACCATAAGCAGATTTTCTTCGAGTGCCCAGGACCGCACTCAGCACAAGCACAGCAAACGCTGGTGCCCAAGAGCTTCATTTGCTATGTATGGTGATAATTATAGAGCAGAGCCCCGGGGAGGTTCCGATGCTTTGCGGAGGGGCTGCTGCTGTAGCGATGCTGCGGGGCGTGAGGACAATAACTACAAAGGAAAGGAAAATGCTTAGGGAGGGGGTCAGGACCTTGGATTGGGGAACAGGGAGTGGAGGAAAGAGAGAGAGACTCACCCCCCAAAGTGAAAGCCCAACAGTTGGTTGAATTTGTGCAACAGGAAATATTCCGACTTATATCCCGTCTCCTTCCTCCTCTTTCTAGTGCTAGTCCCCCCTTTCTATTCCCCCACGCCCAACAACACACTTGAATTTACATTGTTCTGCAACGACATTTTTCTTTCTTAAAACTGGAGAACTATTTTCTCCTGTTGCACTGATGTAGGGAAGGGGAAGAGGCTGCTGGTTTAGTGTTATAAACAATGGTTAGTAATGTATGTTCCGGGGAAAGGAAGTGTTATTCTACATATGTGATTTACCCCACGTCTCCCCTTCTCTGTTCTCCCCAGTGGCCCTTGTTTTTCCTTACGATATTTCGAGCACAGGGTTTCAAACAGGCAGCCACCAAATCAACAGGTTGTATGAATCGGAAGAGCTTCAAACGAAGGCTTGCTCTGCATAACCTTGCTCAAGATTTGCCCTGGGGGGTAGGGGGGTGGACAAGAACCCTATTCCCAGAGCAGAGACACGGTGTTTAGATGGTTTTTAATGTGTATACCCGATTTCTGTTGAAGTTTTAACTATGAAAAAGGCATATCGTGTTAGAGTTATGGGAAAAAATATCCTGGGGGACCCCAAACCAATCCATCGATATACCTTTGTGTGCACTTTCGGCTTTTTCTGGATGATCCGCTGTTGCAGCTATCTCTTAATAACGATGCAAAGTATTGCTGCCATAAAGCCTGGCAACACCAAGGCGTTTTATGAATGAACAGAACAGTTATTTTAATAAGATAGTCTCCATTTGTCCCATAGGACGAGTCCCCGTTTCAGGGAGAGCTTGTTGTTAAGGATGTGCATTTTACCTTAGCCAGGTTTGCTGAGCATGTACGAATGGAAACCTGTAGATTCAGTGGAGTGCTTTGGGGTCAGATCTGTTCTAGGACCCATCAGGGAAGACTTGAAGAAAATAAGGGGCTGATTTAAATCCTCGGAAGCAAGATAATCTATCAAAGGTGAAATTATCTGCTTTGCCTAGTTAACGCAGCTCAAGTGGTACCATGTTTGATCACTTACTGTTTGTACCCAGGCACATCCAGGTTAGGAAAAGAGTTTCGGATTCATTTCTGGATTGTCTCGGGGTTTCTAGCTCCGTTCAGCTCTTTCACCTTACTTTGTCATAGTACACGATTCCGTTGCCTTTTCTAGGGTAATGTTTTTAATGGGAGCCTTTAAAAAATTAGCTCTTTTTTGGTGCTTTATTCCTGTGCGCTCGCAGGCGAGACCTGAACAGAGAAAAATAATACACAGGTAGTTTAAAAATCTTTATGAAAATCGATAGTAGTAGTATAAATGTCCCACCTGTGTTTGTTTTTTCTTTTAATGCTCTAAGTCTTTCAAACACAAAATAAGTTAGAAACAACAAGTTAGTTAACAACAACCACTCTTCCAGTTCTTTCTCATAGGCTAAGGCACCGTGTGCCAAGTTTTATTCTAAGGTGCATTTACACAGCTTGAATGTAGGGATCCATAATAAAATCTCCCTGACCAAGTTAACGCTAGCTGGCGCCTGTGGATCATTTTATGCGGTTATTTACCTGAGGCAAGAACAAAGGAAATGATTCTGCTGCTACTGGAGTTGTGGCAAAAGTCCCAAAGTTTTCAGTAGGAACAGAATCCAGCAGGAAGTTTATCTGCATCGATTGGGGGGTGGTTGTGTGTATTTCAATGTGTCTGTGTGCGCGAGGAATACATACAGTATATTACACGCTATAAATGGGTGGACAGATTAATAGATTGGGTATGCAGAAGTGTTGCTGGTGGATGTGATTGATTATTGTTCATTTGGTTGAACTACACAGTATTCCCACTTGCATTTTTAAGTAAATATAGTATATTTTAGCATATTTGTTATAATCAAGCATATATTAATTATCTTGATCCAGATTGAATCATATCAAATGGAGATGTAGTTGGTGTTGAGCTTCAAAATCTTCCAGTAGGGTTGCTTTACTTATAGTAAAAGAGCACCTTGTGCATTGTATATTCATTTTTGAGGGTCATTATTAATTTTATTATAACAAACATAAATGTAATATAAAGGAATAAGATATGAAAGATACAAAGATGCTCTCCAAGGTACTGATAAAGCAAATTATGTTTATACACTTAAATTCAGCACCTGTTTTGATATTAGATTGCATACCTTAATTTTTAGCATTTCTTCAAAACCAACAATCTTATCAGTATTTTAAATTCATAATGCTTAACCATCTTGCAACTATCAAAAGGCCTGGGATTTTAAATTTTATATTCTGCAGCAATAACAATTTGTCATGAAGTAAAAGTGGCTGAGGTGAGAAGATAAAATTGCTTGTTCATAAGATTCCTAGAAACATATCTTACATAAAAAAAAATGCTAGAGAATGTATTTTCTAAATTATAAGGATATTAGATTATATGTCATCCATTTGCTGAATGCCTGCTAAAATTTTAACTTCTCTTCAGCAAATACATTGTCTTGAGTGTATCTACATCATTGTAATGAGCTATAGAATCTTAGGGCATCTTCACATGAAAAATCATAAAGAGTGTTTTAAAATAAAGGCATTCTTTTCTGTAGTATGACATTTTCTTCATTTCTCATAAATATGTGGATGTGTGTTTTAAAACTCACTAAAATTTTTAAACTGTTCCTTACATTAAATGAGACCACTAATGCACTGATAAAAGATGTGATCCAGCATTTCTTCTTCAGATAAAACTTCCACTAAACTCACTGGGTGCTGGACTGCAAACCCCTAACTCTCAGTGGTGAACAGTTACTCCATGAGTAGTGCTATTAAGGTCATTGGGATTACTTGTGTGAGAGGCTGCTCATTACTGTAAGGGGTTCACAATCTGCCCATGACCACAGAAGAGTTTCATTTGAAGAAAGGCAGCAGGATCAGGCCAAAAGTTAGAGAGTCATACCTAAGTTCTGCCACTCTTGTCATATAGTACCAAATTCAGATAGTAGTACTTATAAATAGTCCCACTGATATCAGTGGGACTGCTTGCCAAATAAGGTACTACTCAACATGAGTAAGGGTGGCAGAATCTAGTCCAAAATTATTAGAGTGTTACATAGGATGCTTAAGAGATCATATTAGTTGGCTCATATTGGTAAAATCATGTCAATGAACCACCCCAAATATGGAGTAGTAGGCAGTCTACTCCAAAGAGAAATGAATGAAAAAGTGATTTCCTCCTCCTACACGTTTTTTTTATCTCTCCATTGAAGAATGGGAAGCTTTTTCTGCAGCCATGTATACTTCTACATGAATATCAGTGATCATTAAGATTACTATCAATTGTATCATTTATTTTTAAACATTTTCTAACTTATTTTGTGTTTGAAAGTAACCATGTCTCTACAGACAGAGTAGTTATATTTTTTAGCAGTGCAAGACATCATTTGGTGATACAGGACATTGCTTGCACTATCTGAGCTTTTGCCTTTATTTTGTTTAATACAGTGAGTGCCATTTATGAATGACCATACAAGCTAAACCCTATATTAAATGTCCGTATTCTGTATTCTATTATACTTGAAAAGCAATGGTCAGTGATGGTCTCTCTTCCATTATTTCATTTGACCATGCAATTTTGTTGAGATAATATTTTCTCTCAAAGCTAGAACGTGAATGCGAATTTCAATTAATGACTGATTCTTGAAGGAGCATTTGCATTTATTTGCAAACACTTCTTCCTCTTCAAACCATTGCCATCAGATGATGCTCATCAACTGCATTTACACTCAGATTAAATTAAAAACAATCACACTAATTAAACCCCTGTTAGCAAACATAATTTAATATTTACTGACACCAGGAAAGTAATGCAAACACACATTTGTTCTTAAAATAATAACAATGTTAACATATTTAAATATCTAAATACTTGAACACAGAATATTTAAACAGCAGTATGTACATCCATGCACATGAGTATTATGTGCTGAAGGACTGAGCCCAGGGACCCTCCATCCTTTCCAGAGTCCCAGGGCTCAGGGGTCCAGCCCAAACCCAAATGTCTACACAGCAATTTTTTAGCCCCAGAGCCTGAGCCCCATGAGCCTGAGTCAGCTGACCCAGGCCACCCATGGGTTTTTTTTAATCCCTGTGTAGACATACCCTAGAGCACTCACAAACTATTTAATAGGACATTACCCAATTCCTATAGACTACACTGTATAAAGACACACTGTTAAGTAGAGTCTGAAACAGTGAAAAAGGAAAGTCTTGTGGGTGCTTGGGTTGAAGGGCAATCTGAAAATACCAGTGATCAAATGGATATGTAACTTGTCTGCTGCTCAGGATGAAATATATTTGATGACTGGATTGTTATTCTCTCAAGAGATAATGAATCACACATTCATATATATCCCAGTGTGTCACCAAAAATATTTGCAACCATCAGGTCCATTAGCAGTGAGCAATAATGTAAAAGTACTTATTGAGCAAATTCAGATGCCAACAGAGTGGGTTAACTGTATGGCCACTGGAATAAAAAACAAGAAATTTTGAACAGTCAACAGATTTGAGTAAGGCCATCAAATGTGAGGGTTAGTGTATTAGAACAGCCAAGGAGGTCCTGTCTGAGATTTCTAAATGTAAGAGTGTTTTCAGTTTTGGATGTGAGTAAAGTATTTTGACAAGTCTAGTTTACTAGAGAAACTACAAAACACCTTCAGCTTCCTGAGATATACTAAAGTATAATGTTTCCAATCTGTGGGGGTCTGGATGGAGTGGAAATAATTGTTGATGATTTGTTAATTTAGGGGAGAAATACTTAACACAATGATCAACAATACAACTGTGTAATGTTCCACAGTTTTCCAAAGGAAAAAAATCTTAAATTAAACAGCAAACATGCTAGATTTAGTCTAAATGAGATTAGTTGTATAGGACTCATGCTCACTTACAATGGAGTTTGATTGTATCCAGGCAGTTGTACAAATGGAAAATCCTACGAAGGTGATCTAATTTGTCATAATTAAGTGCTACACTCAGAGTGCTGCCTGTGGATAGTACTGAATGTCACTTGAGTGATTAGCAAAAGAGAAATTTGGAGCACTTAAATAAAAGTTCTAGAAACACTGTAATTGAGATTAACAAAGACACCTGGGTCTCAGTGCAAACTCACATGAGTCCTTCTATAAGATAGCCACGCAGTGAGGTATGTTTCCAAAGCACTGAAATATAACCAAACTGCATTCAGATTGAAAAGGAAATGCAGGCAGTTTGTTTGGTAATGAATGATTTTATGAGCTGAAATCAGCTGAAGTCAATATGGACCATAAATTGTTGGATGCTTTGTTACAGAAATTATTGTGCAAAGCATAATCTAGAATCCAGAAAATGATCGTGAAATTTCTTGAGTACTTGTTTAATGTGAAATACTGGCTGATAATGAGCTTTTTGTAGTGGATGTATTTTCAAGGGCACCTATAAACAGTGAAAGCCAGAAGCTAGAGGAAGAAGAATTTGAAGTAAATACTACTCAGGCACTCTGCATTTCCAAAAATAAATGTGACAAACTCAGATGAGAAATACAAAATGGCCCAATGATACAACATCTTGAAAGAGTCATTTTAATTGGAAAACCAACAGAAATATGACAGGTACTTTTAATCATAAACTCTTATTAGCTGGTGGAGATGAAATCATGGCAAATGATTGGATGTTGTACAAAAAATACTCTAGGTGAAATCCTGGCCCTATCCTGAAGTCAATAGGAGATTTGTGATTGACTTCAATCTGGACATGTTTTCACCCATAGTTTTAATACAGCACAACATGAGGACAGGAATACTAAATGCAATTCACAGCACTTATAAGATATTGTGAAGAATAAGAACAAAAATTGAGATGTCCTATTCTAGATACCATTGAAGATAAATGGCTGAATTCAGCTGGGCGGAGAAGGCTGTCGGGGAGCTGGTTACAGGTCCCTGATTTCCTGAACCATCTTCAAACCCAGAGCAGGTTAGAGCAGCCATCTCAGAATATAGACACCCATGACTTGCCATAACAGAATTAATGTACATCCATCTGCATCCAAAAATAAATTAGGCTCTTAATTTGTCCCTATCTTTAAGTCTTAGTTAGGGACAAATAGCACACTATTGACATACAGGGAATGCAATCCATTCCTGTTGACAGATTCAGCCTTAAGTACTAAACTTCCTTGATGGGCATGCAAAGAGACTCCTGTCTGAAGAAATGTCTCTTGATATTTTCTCTTATCAAATCAAACTTTCTGTGAAAAAGACATTATAGGTGACATTTCAAGTCTGATACATAGGACTTGGAAAGCTCAGGTTTAATACTATTCCACAGCTGGGTTTGAATGAATTCTGGCTTAATCTGACAGCAGAGTAATTTTAAAATTAATAATAATGGTTGAGTGACCATCAGAACTGAGGAAGTGAGCTAATACTATCTGTACTTTTTGTTATCTTCTATGATATTTAGATTTATAGCAATTATTTCAGTATTTGGGGAATGAATTTGCTGTTCAACTTCCTAGGAAATGCAAAACTGCATTGCTATTAATTAAAATATTTTATGGTACCATTACAGCATGTGAAGCCATTGAATATATTTCAAATACTCCTAAAATTACCTCTCATATATTTTTTTTCTTTCTGTTGAGGGTTTAGAAGTCTGATTTGATTCTTTTGGGTTAACATGATTGGATATATTTCCTGTAACGTTATTAGAATTAGAAAAAATCTGAAATAGATGAGAAAAACATTTAAAATATTTACAATTTAAAGCTGTTAAAACTAAAGAGGTTAGTACTAAGTTGTGAGTGGGAGCCTTGATTTAAAAAGTGTTTTCCTTCACAGAAAAGTTGAAGTATTAGAAAAGCCACTGCCTCTGGCTAAGACCAATAACTCACATGTGTTGGATTTTATCAAGAGCTTCAAAGGAAAGGATTTGTACAATTCTATGACTGCTTTTTATTTGTGATTCCATGCACCTATTCAAATAACTAAACTTTCTCATGTTCCTAATAAGGGAACTCAAAAAAGTAGTACTGGGGAATCCTCATTGAATGTGGGTGTTTCTAGAGAGATTCTGCTGGGTTTAGGTTTGACAGTATTCAACATTTTTATCAATGATTTGGAAATAAATATAATGGCTGATAAAATTGGGGGATAGCACAGACTAGTGGAATGATAAATAGTGATGAGGACAGGACAGTCAGACAGAGCCACCTGGTTCTCCTGGTAATCTGGACTTGTTCAAACAAAATGTGTTTTAGTACAGCCAAATGCAAGATCATACATCAAGGAGGAAAGGATAAAGGCCATATCTACAGTAGCCTAGAATTATAGTAATGTAGTACTGGAAGGGACCTCAATAGGTCATCTAGTCCAATCTCTTGCACTGAGGCAGGACTAACTATTATCTAGACCAGTGGTTCTCAAACTTTTTGTACTGGTGACCTCTTTCTCACCACAAGTCTTTGAGTGTGCCCCCCACTGCTTAGAAATTAAAACACATTTTTATATTAACCCTATTTTAAATGCTACATTTATAACTCTACTGTTTAAAATGAATTTACATTTTCACATTGCTTTTAAATTAAGACCAAAACACATTTTATCAAATTAATGTTATAAACAGAATATTTTTTTTAATAATTACTGTTTAAGACAGGAGGGGTGTTGCAAAGAAACTTTGTCAATATCACTTTTTTCAGCAAACTTGTTAGCTAGCTGGGAAAAGTGATATTAACAAACATGCAAATATCACTTTCACAGCAGACTTAGCGCCCCATGCCTCCCTTACTACTGTGTAACATTTGACCTTTGCAGTGGGAGAGGAGGTTGTGGCGGGGAGGCTAATGCAAATTTTGGGGTAGGTTCATCACAGTCTGGGATGGGGAACCATCTCCCACCCCTCTCTACATAAAACTCAATCTGTTTAATTTATCAAAAAGATTGAGAAACAACTTGATTACAGTTATAACTACTTTCGTGGATAGAAAATGATGGGCCTCTTTACTCTAGTGGAGAAAGGCATAACAAAAACCTATGGCTGGAAGCTGAAGCCAGACAAATTCAAATTAGTTATTGAAACTGAATGGCCTGTGAAATAACAGAGATCAGACTAGACAGAGGATCTAATGGTCCCTTCTGGCCTTACAATGAATGATTCTCATTGAAATTTCAGAGGGGTAGTCAGGTTAGTCTGTTCAGCAAAAACAACGAGGCGTCCTTGTGGCACATTAGAGACTAACAAATTTATTTGGGCATAAGCTTTCATGGGCTAAAACCCACTTTATCAGGTGCATGGAGTGAAAAATACAGTAGGCAGGTATATATATTATAGCACATGAAAAGATGGGAGTTACCTTACCAAGTTAGGGGGTCAGTGCTAACGAGGACAATTCAAACAGGGTGGATGTAGCCTATCCCCAACAGTTGACAAGAAGGTGTGAGTATCAACAGAGGGAAGTATCAACAGAGGGAAAACTACTTTTTGTAGTGACCTAGCCACTTCCAGTCTTTATTCAGGGCTAATTTGATGATGTCCAGTTTGCAAATTAATTCCAGTTCTACAGTTTCTCACTGAAATCTGTTTTTGAATTTTTTTTGTTGAAGAATGGCTACTTTTAAGTCTGTTATTGAGTGTCTAGGGAGATTGAAGTGCTCTCCTACTGGTTTTTGAATGTTACAATTCTTGATGTCTGATTTGTGTCCATTTATTCTTTTGCGTTCACCTGCAGGTCTACCAATGTGATAAATACCATCATGTGCCAGAAATGCCCCTCTGCCATGTACATTGGCCAAACTGTACAGTCTCTACGCAAAAGAATGTTCTGCTTTTATATTTTTAAGAACACTTTTTATCTTGATTTGGCTTAGTTTAAACCCCAAGGTTTTTCTGAGCCTTTCCAATTTTCTCAAAGCTCTAAACCTTTCTTTTATTTCTTTTATTACTGTTATCTCTTTTCATGGTATATGGACATTGAGTTCAATATTTATTATTGAAAGATATGTATCTGGAAATCATAATTATAATCTTTAAAAAAACAAACTTCTCAAATTTCAATTGTACTTCTAATCCCCCTAAGGAAAGAATGAGCTACATACTATTTCATAGAACCACTGTGTAGTTCAAGGATTTTTTTCTTTCTGTGATTTTTTTGCAAACTTGTATTTAAAGTGCTCAATGTGCTTCTCAGCTGGTTCATTTTAGCTGCATGGAGCCTGAAGCTTTGGATGCAAAGTATTAGCTGTAGATCTGTCAACCCTTGTTGTAACAAGCAGTAGCAGCAATTGCTTAGGGGACAAGAATTCTTCACAAGATTTAATTGAGGCCGATTAAATAATTTAAAAACATGTGAAAGGCCCTTTTCAAAAGAAAAGGAGTTTGAGAATTTTTAAGTCTATATTTTATAATATAACATGGTACTGAAAAAAATCTAACTGAAGTGTGTCTCATATAACAACACTCCTAATCAGGACTCCTACTGACACTACGAAAGGTCAGCCTTCCCCTAAAATCTGAATCTGTTCACAAAGTTGAGAGAGATAAAATCTGTTTTCTTTGTTTTGGTAATGTCATTGGACATGTTCACCCATGGTGACAGGCCAAATCAAATGCAGGATAGCAGGGGTAGCTAAAGTGCAGCACATGGTCTACAATTTGCTCTGTGGTGAGTCTCATTTTCAGTACAGAGGGATAGCCCATGGAGCCTCCAGGTACCACCACACTAAATGCAATCTTGATCTGAGTAGCTTTTGGATGTTAGCCTGTGCTAGTCATATCTCCATATTTATTAAAAAAAGAGAGCAGCTGAATCCTGTTTCCTAACGTGACTAAAGTTTGGAAGATGCTGAACAACAGTATATATCTGCCAGGGTTCATATGATGAGCTATATTAATGTGTACTCATAGAAGATACCTTCTGTGATTTAATTTTTTGAGTCAGATACATTCTTGGTTTTACTCCACTGAAGTTCTTGCCAGAGCCTAACCCAAGGGCCTAACCCAAAGCCCACTAAAATCAACGGAAAGACAGGCTACGCTTCCTCTCAATGATTAGCACTTGACTCCTCATGTACACCCATTCATTTTAGGGTGAGTAAAACTGGCTGAAACTGGCCATTGGTTGAGCAACAAAGCAATAATTAATAGAATTTTAGTTAAATTGTTATTAGTGGATAAAACTTGAAAAATGTATATCTTTTAGATATTTGCAAGAGTGAAAATGATCATCTGTCATATCCTGAAAGCGCTACGTAAGAGAAATATCTAAAATCTTCTGCTTCCTTAGTTATGTCATGTTTCCTTTTCTCTGTATTTGACTGTCTTGATGATCTTTGTTTTTGATTGTTTGCAGACATCTCAGTCAGTCTGCTAGCAGTAGTCGTCAGCTTCTGTGGGCTTGCCTTGCTGGTAGTCTCGCTATTTGTCTTTTGGAAGTTGTGTTGGCCATGCTGGAGAAGCAAACCTCTTATTTCTAATACCAGTAATATCCCTCAAAGCACCTGTAGTGCTCCTGCTGAGGTTTTCGAAACCAACGAGAAAAAGGAAATTAAAGAAAATGGGAAACCTTCCGTGAAGGTACTTGAGGCTGCAATGAAAATTAGCCACACTTCACCTGATATTCCAGCCGAAGTCCAGAATGCATTGAAAGAACATCTAATTAAACATGCACGCATGCAGAGACAGATCACTGAGCCTGCATCCTCCTCAAGGTAAGGAAAACTCAATTTTATGGCAATTTATAGAGTAAAGATAAGAGGCAGAGCATTTCGTTGTGAATTAAGGCCTCAAAATTGGAGCGTTCTCAATCCAGTGCTTACAAGTTTTCGGTAAAACAGTCATATTAAGCCAAAGCATCAACATTTCTGCAAAGTTTTCAGTAAACAGCCATAATGAACACTTTATCAAAAATGAATATTTAAATTAAATTATTTCATTGTTTATAAATGCAAAGATCAAGTCTATGTCTGTCGCTATTGTACTTAAATATGTATTTGTACTTGTGACACATTTCCATACAAACTTTTATTAAGGAAGGCTCTTTTACGGCAATTTGCCAGAGCCAGGCAAGCATATAGGACATCTCCAGCTTTCAGGTACAATCGGTATGCATATTTTTACAGCTCCTTCAACTGAAAATTTGACTGAGAAAATAAATTACAACCATGTGGTTGCTGCACATTTCTTTAAAATGTGGACTGACATTTTAAAAGGATTAAAAATTCCACACTCAACAAAATATATCTCTTTGTGGAATATTCCTAATACATTACACCTATAACACAGGGATTTTTTTTAATAAATCTGAACCAGCTTCGAAAGCCCTGGTACAATTTAGAGAATAACAACTGTTTGTCCATCTCAGGTACTGGATTATGTCAATATGCGGTGAACTAAAGATATACTGTGACACGTAGCAGTACCTGTAGTATCAAAGAATTTTTTGTGACTTAAGTATTTAATGCACAGGAGACATTTAAACAGTGAAATACAACATCACTCACTACATCTGAAATAATTTAGTAATACTTTTTAAACACAAGGAGAATGAAAGCGGGGAAGAGATATGCTGTGAATCATGACATAAATGAAACTAATAAATGCTAAATATAAAGTATTTCATTTTTGCTCAATAAATGATTTGTACTATGTACACTTGAAACTGAAGCGAAAACACATGAACAGTTCAGGCAAATGTTGAAGATGACATCTTGAGACAGAATCTGTCCCCCACAGTGGCCTCTTTATGCCCAGTATATATGTACATAAAAAAACCTTATATTGACCTCCTGTGCATAGGGATTTGCTGGGAGAGTATTGTGAATGGGATGGTGAGTGGCTGGAGTGCTTTGTTCTACTACTGTTCCAGGCTGTGAAGCAGCGATGTAAGGCTGTCATAAATCAAAACATTTCTTGGGGAAGGTCTCACTCACACCAGGAACTGCACAATCCTCTTTAACATCCTTGAATTAGGAAGGTGCACAGATGGCTTAAAGCCGTCTTTTTCTCCCACTTTGTCTGGGCTCCAAGTCCCAGTGCTCTTCTTCCTATGTGGTGGAGCACAGAATCTGATTTGTTACATGAAACATTTTTAAAATGCTGGAGAGACATCCATGAAATCATAACTGTCATTCTGGCCAGAAAGCGACCAAAGTTGGTATCATTTAACATGATGAGAATATTACATAGAATAGTTTGATATTAAGTAGAAGGTTCTTGTCCATGCCATCACTTCTCATGCCCCAAAATCTCCATCAGATAGTGTAAACCTCCAAGAAACATCAATCAATGAATAGATAGAAGAAATATCTAGCTGCAAACCCAAGTACTATGTGTGGTATCATATAGGAAAGGAAACAGCTCCCAGGATCCTGATCCAAAGCCCATTCAAGTCCATGGAAGTATTCCTGTAGATTTCTAATGGGCATTGGATCAGACCCTAAAACCATAAAAAGTCTTGGAGTTGGGGACAATCTTAAGGAGTATAAGCAGTGATTTCTCCTCTTCTCACTGGTATCAGCTGGTAGTGTTTCCAGGGGGTCTTTCTCTCTTGCTCATTCCAGATTATCAAGGGGAAAACTTCACTCAGATCGGCCTTTCATCTCTCCTGGCTTTGGAGCTGCCATTTGACAGTAGGATCTTTGGAGATATAGTCCTTTTAGGGTTCCCCTCAAACCTGAGTGTCTATCATACAAAATACTTTCTTGTGTATTTTAGAATCAGATCCCCCATAAAAGCTTCACAGTAGCCTTACACATGGTCCATTCTGTATTTACAAATACCTTTTCCCCATACCTACACTTGTTTCATATAGCTGTTTGCCTACTGCTCCTTGAACCTCTCACATTCAGTAGTGTAATTATCATAATCCAAAACTTTATATATCAGGAGAGCAGACACAAAGGTCAATTCTCTGGATTGCTCAGTCTCTTTTGTGTCACTCTGAGAAGGTGGCTACAGCTTCCTTGTTGGAATACCTGTAGAGGTAGGAGAGTCCCTAGCAGGCATAGAAGTTGTGTAGCTGCCTACTACACCACTCTCAGCAGAAGCACTATTCAGCAAGGGCATGTCACAACAGAAAATGACCAGAATGCATTGCACTCAGACCATCTGCCAACTGAGCATAGCCAAAGTTAGAGTAGCTCCTAGGCTTCTCTAACCTGTACTGGAGCAGAGAATTAGGGAGCGTTACCAACCCTTAATATCCCCTATTACCTATGCTGAACTTAGATTTAGAGCAGAGGATCTGGATAGGAGTCTATCATGCAAATGAGATACATTTTTGGTCTTCTCGCATTACTTAATTATTAATAAAAACAAACTGCCTGATATTAACTAATTATAACTATAATCATATAATAAATTATTCAAAACCTAACAATGTGTCTGATCACAATTTCTGGATAGTATTTTTAACACAGAGACATGTTCAGGAAAATGATGTTTCTCAGCTTAACTGGAACATTTTATATCATTGTTGTAGTTTGTAATAATATGAAGAAGGTTGGCATATTAAAAAAAGTCACTCTTACGGTGTCTTGATCCCAATTAAGCAGTAAACTATAACAGGATGAGCATTTCTGCACCACTGTTTCACCTCTTGGGTACATTTTGGCTTTGTACCTTCATCCGCTTGAGAACCACACTCACTAGCAGCCCAGGAACAATTTACATTTTCAGAAAGGAAAAAACAACTTTTTAAAAATCATTTTGAGCTATTTATTGTAACATAGCCATCCATTCTGGGGTTCTTAGTGTGATGTCAGTTACAAACACTCTTACCTACATTTGTTTTCTAACAAATTTCATCTAACTTCATCTTTTAAAAAAGTTCTTGAATTGTTTGGTCTCTTTCTTCCCCAGGATGCCAGAAGTCCTTTCAGAAGCAGTTTGTGGCCATCTGACCATTTGCAACTGTAGTTTAACTACTGAAAAATCTAAATTGGGCTTATTAAACAGCCTTTGATTTAATTTGCTATAACAGCAGGTGAGAATTGAAACTATCCAGAAGTACAATCCATAGCATCTCTAAAAGAGAAGTTGGTCTCATGGTGGAAAATATTAAGTTCCTCTTTCCTCCTTTGTGACACTCCCAAATCAATCCCATTTCACCCCAGCTTCTTTCTTTCCTCTGCTTTTCTTCCTCCAGCTCATCTGCTGAGATTAACTAAATAGGAGTTAAATTTAAAGTAACTTTCGCAGTAGAGAGTATTTACTTTTTAAGAAATTAATCAAACTAGAGAAAGGACAGGGGCAGCTGAAATCTGCAGGAGGCAGCTACTGCCTAGTGGGGTGAATGTACGACTATGAGGAGACTCAAATTCCATTTTTAACTCTGCCACTAACTCACTGTGTGACCTTGAGAAAGTCACTAAGGCCAAATCTGCAAAGGTAGCTTCTAACTTTGGATCCCTCCATTTTTGGGTGCCCAAGTTGGCATGCATACAAACAGATTTTCAGAGATGTTGAGCTCAGAATTCCCACTATAGTCAACACAGAGATAGCAAAAATAGAAGAGTTCCAGAGGCAGAAATGAAAATCTTTAGTAGCATGGAGAGACTTTGCTATGAGGAGATATTGAA
The DNA here is from genome assembly GCF_007399415.2 of Gopherus evgoodei. Taxonomy (NCBI): domain Eukaryota; kingdom Metazoa; phylum Chordata; order Testudines; family Testudinidae; genus Gopherus; species Gopherus evgoodei. The sequence goes on along the minus strand of NC_044322.1, from coordinate 256,641,436 downwards.
AAGACTGGGACAGTTCAGTTTAAAGAGGAGAGGAGTGAGGGGAAATAATAGAAGTACACAAAATAATTCATGGTAAATTGGGTGCATCTATTTACTCTTCCTTATAATGCAAGACCAAGGGAATTTTCAACAAAACTGAAAAGTGACAAATTAAAAGCTGGTCAAATGGGGAAAAAATGCAGGGCAAAATTGACCTGTGGAACTAATTACCACAGTAGGATTCAGACTATGAGTCTAGGATTGAAGAAAGGACTAGACATTTGTTTAGATAATTAGAACATCTTAGTTACATTAGATATGATTAAAAATAAGAGAAAGAAACCCTTATGCTTAATGGCTGGAGCAACCACTAACAGACTAACTTACTGCCTTACAAGTTCATTGCAAGTCCCCATATCCTTGTATCATACAGAAGGAGAAATAAGAGTATCCAAACTGTCTGCTCTATACTATTCATTATTTTATAATTAGTTTATAACGTGAATGTGCTTTCTCTGTGCAAGTTAATAATCCTATATTGGGTTAAGTAAACTCTAAGGCCAAAGGCCAAATTATTACTCTTTATAATTTGTACTACAGTAATGCCTAGAGGCCCCAACTGAAAATGAAGCCCCATTATATAAAGAGGCCCTGAAAAGCTTACAATCTAACTGGACAAAATAGATAAAGTTTGAGAGAAAAGAAGTATTATCAAAACCCGCCCCAGCCCCCATTTTACAGATGAAGAACTGAGTCACCATGATCTTAAAGCAGGGACGGGCAAACATTTTGGCCTGAGGGCCGCATCGGGTTTCCAAAATTGTATGGAAGGCTGGTTAGTGGAGGCTGTGCCTCCCCAAACAGCCAGGCATGGCCCAGCCCCTACCCCCTATCTGACCCCCCCGCGTCTCCTCCCCGACAGCCCCCCCGGGGCTTCTGTCCCACCCAACCCCTCCATTCCTTTTCCCCTGACAGCCCCTGAAACCCCCATCTCTGACTGCCTCTCGCTGCCCCATCCAACCTCTCTCATTGCTGACTGTTCCCCCCAGGACCCTTGCCCTATCCAATCACCCCTTCTCCCTGACCGCCCCCAGAACCCCTTCCCCTGACTGCCCTCCACCACCCCATCCAACCCCGTTTTTCCTTCCTGACTGCCCCCTGGGGACCTCTGCCCCCATTCAAACCCCTGTTCCTCACCCTCTGACTGCCTCGACCCCTATCCAGACCCCTGCCCTCTGACTACCACCCCGAACTCCCCTGCCCTCTATCCAGCACACCTCCCCCCCACACTCCTTGCCCTCTTACCACACTGCCTGGAGCACCAGTGGCTGGCAGCACAACAGCTGCACCACCCAGAGCACCAGGACAGGCAGCCGCGACGCCCGGCTGGAGCCAGCCACACCACCACACAGCACAGAGCACTGGGTCAGGCTGCGGATCTGCAGCTGCACTGTCCGGCAAGAGCTTGCAGCCCAGCTGCCCAGAGCATTGCGCCGGCGGTGGAGCGAGCTGGGCTGCAAGGGAGGGGGAACTGTAGGGAAGGGGCCAGGGGTGAGCTTCCCGGGGCAGGAGCTCAGGGACTGGGCAGAAGGGGGGTCCCACGGGCCGTAGTTTGCCCACCTCTGTCTTAAAGCACATCTAAAGTACTTAAAGCACATCCTTAGGTCCATCCATACTCAGCAAAGTACTTAAGCATGTGCTTATGTTCCATTCTAGGGGTTAATTTAAGCACGTTTACAGTTAAGCATGTACTTATATGTTTGGCTAGACAGCCGACTAAGTGATTTGCCCAAGGTCACACAGAGTCTGTGAAAGAGCTAATAATTGAACTCATATATCCTGACTTCCAGTCTTAATCATAGTGTCATCTGTCTGTTCTTATTTCTTTGGGTGTGGTTCTTACTGAGTTAACAGAAAGCACTGTTATGTTACTCATTGTTATATAATTACTATTATTATTATTACTGGAAAATATCGGGGGGGAGTAAACGTTTATGACACAAAGTTTTTCTCATCTGATTTGAGGATATCATGCTTGTTTAGGGGATGTGAAGACCAGTTTTAAGCACTTTCTAATTTACTGATGAAAAATCTTATATAAGAGCTAGGTATTATTATTTATGATGGTGCTTTTAGGTGCAGTGGTGAATCAGAGTGCATGGACCTGCACTCTCTTGTCATTGAAAGCCCTAGTAGAGATGTGAGTCGGTAACTATATGGCATCTCCACAATGTGATTGGCTGAGATCCTTGCACTTCAGTATAACAGTCATTAATCCCTTTGTTATTGCAGAAAAAAGGAACATAACTATGTTGCCATGACAACAGTGAAGCACCTTAATAATTAAAAGAGTAATTAGCTGTCTTGTTGAAAAGTTGTGACTTAGAACATTCACTAGGTACTGTGTAATTAGGGCATTGGCTTAGTAGAGTAAAAGTGCTACTGAGTCTTGGTTCCTACAAAGAGGAATCTTACAGCTGTACAGTTTTATCAAGTGACACTTAAAACAGTGACTTGTTTCATTGAAGGATATTACAGCATGTGTGTGTGTGTGTGTGTAAATATTTTTAATTTTGAAAGGACTCTTGCAATGTAGAAATTACATTTGTTAGAAAAACGTTACCTATTATTTTTACAAATACTACCTCAGATTATTATAAATGCAAGAGATCAAAGAACCTTTTTTGTATGTTCCCATTTTGCTTACTTTGTTCCTCTAACAGCAGTTTGTTTCACAGTTTCTACTGCATAGTTAGATTCTCCTGTTTATGTAGATTTTTTCATAGAACATGGAGGAGAAAAACATTTTTTTAAAAATCCCTCCAAATTTGCAGGCAGAGTCGAGGACATTTGTGGCACCTTAACTTATATTTAATTTATTTTTTTAATTTGATTAGAGTTCAGTTTGAGAGTTTATTTGTAATCCAGAAATGTGTGTGATCAGAAGTGTGTTTTATGCATATGACTTTCAGATTTGAAACACTTAGATTTCTTATAACCAGTTCAAATCCAAATTATGACTGTGTTGAGAGGACTGTTCCCTGCACTCAACACCCCTAAGGCATCCAGAATGGAAAATGTTCTTGTTTATTATTTAATGGCTGCAGATTGCCCCCTTGGTGCAGCACTCAGAGAATCCACAGCAGTTTTGTTCATTGTGCACCTCTCCCATGCAGCATAAATAAGAATATTTTCCATGAAATTACTCATAATCATTTTCAAATGGAGAATTTGTTTTCCTGGTTTAAAGAAATAAACGTACAGCTATGTCTCTTCTTGGTTTCAGCATGCTGAACTGTGGGGGAACTGAGCAGTAATGCACATTTATATCTGGCATTAATAAGTAATAGATTGTGCAAAAATGAGGAAATTCTGACTATTAAATTGGTTTTTAATGGCAACTAAGTATAAGCGTAGTCATAGGAGCAATCTGAGTTTGTCACAGCACAGCTTACAAGGGTGGTAATATGCCAGGGAAATTTTATAGTGGCAGAAAAATGGAAGGGACATTTAGGTTACACAAAGTCTTCACCAGATTAAATATAGTAAGTATATTATCCTACATTTTATACTACTGTAAAACACATAATAGGCCAGATCCTACTCTTTTTGAAGGCAATGGCAAAATTCCCACTGTTATTGTAGACAGCATAAGGCCTTAAGTATCACGAATGTACTATACTGCAATCCAAATGAGGAGGAATTAAAAATAATTTCTTCTGGTATCATTAAGTGAATTCATCTTCTGACACACTGTAGAGTGAATAGGAAAGCAGGAAAAAATGGAACATAAAAATGTCTAATAAAGCTTTAAACTATAGAAGAGCTAGAATTCAATGTTAAATGTTAAAACACCAATCGGAACCCAACTATAACCTCAATCCTGAAAAGATGTAAGCATGTGTATAAATCTTTACAGGATTAGGGCCTCTACTGGTTAAATGCTATACTTTTACCTGCAGGCCTAGTACCTTATGGTCTTTTCAGATCTCGCAAGTTGAGAAGTGTTGAGCCTGTTAAATACTTAGATGGAAAACCTCCAAGGAATGCCCAAAAGTTCCAGGAAGTGTTGATGATGAGTGGTAGGCGGTACTTTTTCCTGTGTAACAACACTGTACTAATACTCCAGCATGGTGCTAGGGATCAGTGTTAGAGATCCTATTTTATGAGATACAAAACTGAAGTCCTGGCCAATTCTGATTTTTTTTAAAAATCACATGGCACTTACCATGAAAATGAAGGTATAAATTTACAGTGATGTTTTAGCCTTACTGAAGTTTGGGGAGTCCTATAATTTCTTATGCAGTTTCAGGTACACATTTTTCAAAACAAGGTATGTGTTGTATTGCTAGGAAGTTGGGTTTCTTTTGAGATAAGAAATTCCATTTTCATGTAAAATTATGTTGTATGGTGTTAATGTTAATTCTTAGTTCAAGACTGGATTTGCACAGCAATTTCTTTGTTTTTAAACCTAAACTTTTATTTGTTTAGAATTTTTGTTCATATTTTTATTTGGGAAAACCCATATGTTTTCATGGAGATAATCCCAGCTAATTTTTTGTGTGTGCAGGCATAATTCTTTCAGGAGGCACTTGCCAAGGCAGATGCAAGTGTCCAGTGTTGATTTTAACATGGGGACAGATCCAATTTTACAACGGGGTGAGACAACAACCAGCATTGGGCGAATAAAACCAGAACTCTATAAACAGAAGTCTGTTGATTCGGAAGACAAGCAAGAAGATGTGAAAATCTGTGGGAAACTTAACTTTACTCTCCGGTATGATTATGAAAATGAACTCCTTGTTGTTACCATTGTCAAAGCCTTAGATCTACCTGCTAAAGACTTCACAGGAACCTCAGATCCGTACGTTAAGATTTACCTTCTCCCAGACAGGAAAAAGAAGTTTCAGACACGGGTTCACAGAAAGACTTTAAATCCTGTCTTTGATGAAACCTTTCAGTTTCCTGTAGCCTATGATCAGCTCAGCAACAGGAAACTGCATTTCAGTGTATATGATTTTGACAGATTTTCTAGACATGACATGATTGGGGAAGTTATTCTTGATAACTTTTTTGAAGTCTCTGATCTCTCCAGGGAAGCCACTGTGTGGAAAGACATCCACTGTGCCACCACAGTAAGTAATGTGTCCCAAAAGTGTTCAAACTGATGATATTTTCATTTCTCCTTTGTGCTTTACGGAAAGCGTATACTGTCTATCTGCATAGGTTGAAAAAAAGAGTTGCCAGTGTTTTCCTTTGAGCATGGAAAATAAGATAATTAGGAAGCTGTGAAATGTAATTAAAAAAACTCTTATGGGAACATAGAGTTACCCTCATGACACGCTATGCAAATGAAAATTAGATTGATTAATTAAATCAAATACCCCTAAGTGTTACTGTTTAACGGGAACAGTTAATATTTTCCTGTCAGCAAAACATATGTACATTTCCACATTGTCCTTCAAAATGTCATGCACTAATATGCCATGAAAGCACCTTAGTATTATTAACCACCTTTCACATATTGCAATCTACATGAAAAAAGAGATGGAGATTAAGATGATCCAGTGTCTAAAATGATTTTCTAACAGCTGCCCCATGCACAGGGTAACCTACATGAAATATCTACATATTCTTTGTTGCTAATATCTACTATAGACACTCAATGTTGATGGAGAACAGAAAGACATGTGGGGGAGCATCTGGAAACAGAGAGAATTGGTTTGCTGTTTCAAGTGAGAACTGTAGCCTATAAAATTCACCTGTGAACAGAAGCAAATAGGTGACATGCTGCAACTACTAACAAACACTATCTCCCAACTTTATCTTTACCAATCAGAAGGCCAAACTCATATCTTCCACTTGGATCAGATAGATGGTTTCAGAAAACAAACCAGTTTTCTCTAAAATACTACATTGTTCATAAGGAAACTTCATGTTGTCTTGTTGTACTGGGGTTATCTACGTTGCTCTGATCCATATGCCTTCCTTATCCATGCTTTTTCAGTAGGAGATGGGCTGTTGCCAGCACTGCACTCAAGATTTACTGGGTTTAGGAAAGGAAACACAAGCAGGGCTTCTCCCTCACAGGTGGGAGCTCTATGCCATCCTCTTTATTTTCCCCCTTTCTCCCAGAGGACTCACCCTCTTACCTTGTCTCTGTCCCACATTTATTATTTTCCTCATTCCCCTTTCACATTGGTGGCCTTGGCTCCCTCCTTCCATTTGCTGTTTCCCCCTTTTCTCTGCCCTCTATTTGTGCCCTTTTCTCACACACACCCTTGTCTCTCTGCCCATTTTTTTCACCTTCTTTCATCTTTTCACATCTCCCATCATTTGTGTCCCCTGTGCCCCTGTTTTTCCCCATTCCCAGTTTGCCTTCCATTTTGTGCCTTTTCCAGGATCTCAGAATAGCCAGGGACTGTTCAGGGCTTCATTTCAGGCCATCTTCATGCTGCCTGGCACCTCCTTAGCAATCACCTGCTGCTGGCTCTCTTCTACAGCTGCTGCTGCTAATGACATCAGCCTCCTGTTGCTGTTGCACTTAGTGAGACCCTGTGTTGCCCCACAGGGCAGTGCATTAGCACTGATTCACCGCTGGAGGTACCAGTGAGCATCAGCATCTCGTGCACAGGACTGGAACAACTGTCTCAGCTACCTACACTGTCTTCTCTGGCTAGGGTGACCAGACAGCAAATGTGAAAAATCGGGACAGAGGGTGGGGGAGTAATAGGAGCTTATATAAAAAAAAGACCCCAAAATTGGGACTGTCCCTATAAAATCGGGACATCTGGTCGCCCTATCTCTGACATCAGCCCTGGTTGCTACACTGTGTAGACGTTAAAGGCTCACAGGTAACATTAAAATATTTCTGGGCTGAATATGAAATTGGGGGGTGTCATCATTTTCTTAGTCCTCTTGAGCAGTCTGTTTCATGATGACGATAATGCTTTACACTTGTACAGCACCTTTCCTCCAAGGATCTTGAAGGTTTTCCTAAACATTCACTAATGAATTGTACAAGTTTAGGATGGTTTGTTCTGTTGGCTCCATCTTCTGTACAATAACCAGTGGAGTTAAAAATTAAATAAAATTAAAAATCACTCATATGCATTTTAATTATTTCCTCCTGAACAAAGTGATCACCTTGACTTAAAGTCTAAGCGAGAGCTGGGATATGGTGGTGAACTCATGCAATTTTCTTAGAGGAGTGGATTGGCTGAATTACAGACCACAGGCTACCACAGGCAGGCCTCCTCTTTAATGTGGGCAGACAATTCCTCTTTTCTTTCACCCCTGACAAACCCCTCTCTCCACCCTTAGGGCAGGCATAACAGAAGTGATGGCACTGGGTACTGTTAGATTCAGGAGGATGGTAGTGCTTTGGAGGTTCTAGCTTCTGGGTGCAGCTGAGTGGGGCAGATATGGGTAGGATACAGGGACCTACTTTCTTTCCGATCATAGGTCCAGCACCAATGCGTTTGAAGAGTTAACAGACTGCCAAAATATTTCTTTGGCCTGGCAAGTACATGAAGCAGCGGATCTTAAACATGGAAAGGACGATTCAGAATGCTAGCCTTAGACCTGGGTTCAATTCTCTGCTCTTCTGCAAGCTTCTTGGATGATGTTGCGCTTAGCCTGTCTCTGTCTCAGTTTCTCATTCTGCAAAATTGAAATGATAGTACAGCCAGGAGTGTTCTGAGAATAAATGCTTTAAAGATTGTTAGGCAATATGATGCTATGGTAATGGTGCCATTTGAGTACCTAAGGGAGTATCTACCCTGCAGTTGAACCCCTGTGGCTGGCCCGTGTCAGCTGACTTGGGCTCTTGCAGCTTGGGCTATTTGGCTTTAAAACTGTAGTGTAGATGAACTAGGTTCGACGGGGACAGGTGAGCAAAGCCCACAGGTAAGTGGGGAACAAGACCTGGGAGATGGGTTGGAAACAGGAGGGAGCACGGGCTATAATGGCAGAGAGGAAGGAGGGTCAGGGCAAAGCTGGGAGGCGAGATCAAACCAGTATCTTAGATGCCTTTATACAAATGCAAGAAGTATGGGTAATAAGCAGGAAGAACTGGAAGTGCTAATAAATAAATACAACTATGACATTATTGGCATTACTGAAACTTGGTGGGATAATACACACGACTGGAATGTTGGTGTGGATGGGTATAGTTTGCTCAGGAAGGATAGACAGGGGAAAAAGGGAGGAGGTGTTGCCTTATATATTAAAAATGTACACACTTGGTCTGAGGTGGAGATGGACATAGGAGACAGAAGGGTGGAGAGTCTCTGGGTTAGGCTAAAAGGGGTAAAAAACACAGGTGATGTCATGCTGGGAGTCTACTACAGACCACCTAATCAGGCGGAAGAGGTGGATGAGGCTTTTTTCAAACAATTAACAAAATCATCCAAAGCCCAAGATTTGGTGGTGATGGGGGACTTCAACTACCCAGATATATGTTGGGAAAATAACACCGCGGGGCACAGACAATCCAATAAGTTCCTGGACTGCATTGCAGACAACTTTTTATTTCAGAAAGTTGAAAAAGCTACTAGGGGGGAAGCTGTTCTAGACTTGATCTTAACTAATAGGGAGGAACTTGTTGAGAATTTGAAAGTAGAAGGAAGCTTGGGTGAAAGTGATCACGAACTCATAGAATTTGCAATTCTAAGGAAGGGTAGAAGGGAGTACAGCAGAATAGAGACCATGGATTTCAGGAAGGCGGATTTTGGTAAGCTCAGAGAGCTGATAGGCAAGGTCCCATGGGAATTAAGACTGAGGGGAAAAACAACTGAGGAAAGTTGGCAGTTTTTCAAAGGGACACTATTAAGGGCCCAAAAGCAAGTTATTCCGATGGTTAGGAAAGATAGAAAATGTGGCAAAAGACCACCTTGGCTTACCCTTGAGATCTTGCGTGACCTACAAAATAAAAAGGCGTCATATAAAAAATGGAAACTAGGTCAGATCACGAAGGATGAATATAGGCAAATAACACAGGAATGCAGAGGCAAGATTAGACAAGCAAAGGCACAAAATGAGCTCAAACTAGCTATGGGAATAAAGGGAAACAAGAAGACTTTTTATCAATACATTAGAAGCAAGAGGAAGACTAAGGACAGGGTAGGCCCACTGCTCAATGAGGAGGGGGGAACAGTAACGGGAGACTTGGAAATGGCAGAGATGCTTAATGACTTCTTTGTTTCGGTCTTCACTGAGAAGTCTGAAGGAATGTCTAGTATAGTGAATGCTTACGAGAAGAGGGTAGGTTTAGAAGAGAAAATAACGAAAGAGCAAGTAAAAAATCACTTAGAAAAGTTAGATGCCTGCAAGTCACCAGGGCCTGATGAAATGCATCCTAGAATACTCAAGGAGTTAATAGAAGAGGTATCTGAGCCTCTAGCTATTATCTTTGGGAAATCATGGGAGACGGGGGAGATTCCAGAAGACTGGAAGGGGGCAAATATAGTGCCCATCTATAAAAAGGGAAATAAAAACAACCCAGGTAACTACAGACCTGTTAGTTTAACTTCTGTGCCAGGGAAGATAATGGAGCAGGTAATCAAAGGCATCATCTGCAAACACTTGGAAGGTGGTAAGGTAATAGGGAATAGCCAGCATGGATTTGTAAAGAACAAATCGTGTCAAACCAATCTGATAGCGTTCTTTGATAGGATAACGAGCCTTGTGGATAAGGGAGAAGCGGTGGATGTGATATACCTAGACTTTAGTAAGGCATTTGATACGGTCTCGCATGATATTCTTATAGATAAGCTAGGAAAGTACAATTTAGATGGGGCTACTATAAGGTGGGTGCATAACTGGCTGGATAACCGTACTCAGAGAGTAGTTGTTAATGGCTCCCAATCCTGCTGGAAAGGTATAACAAGTGGGGTTCCGCAGGGGTCTGTTTTGGGGCCAGTTCTGTTCAATATCTTCATCAACGATTTAGATGTTGGCATAGAAAGTACGCTTATTAAGTTTGCGGATGATACCAAACTGGGAGGGATTGCAACTGCTTTGGAGGACAGGGTCAAAATTCAAAATGATCTGGACAAGTTGGAGAAATGGTCTGAGGTAAACAGGATGAAGTTCAATAAAGATAAATGCAAAGTGCTCCACTTAGGAAGGAACAATCAGTTTCACACATACAGAATGGGAAGAGACTGTCTAGGAAGAAGTATGGCAGAAAGAAATCTAGGGGTCATAGTGGACCACAAGCTTAATATGAGTCAACAGTGTGATACTGTTGCAAAAAAAGCAAACGTGATTCTGGGATGCATAAACAGGTGTGTTGTAAACAAGACACGAGAAGTCATTCTTCCGCTTTACTCTGCGCTGGTTAGGCCTCAACTGGAGTATTGTGTCCAGTTCTGGGCACCGCATTTCAAGAAAGATGTGGAGAAATTGGAGAGGGTCCAGAGAAGAGCAACAAGAATGATTAAAGGTCTTGAGAACATGACCTATGAAGGAAGGCTGAAGGAATTGGGTTTGTTTAGTTTGGAAAAGAGAAGACTGAGAGGGGACCTGATAGCAGTTTTCAGGTATCTAAAAGGGTCTCATCAGGAGGAGGGAGAAAACTTGTTCACCTTAGCCTCTAATGATAGAACAAGAAACAATGGGCTTAAACTGCAGCAAGGGAGATTTAGGTTGGACATTAGGAAAAAGTTCCTAACTGTCAGGGTAGTTAAACACTGGAATAGATTGCCTAGGGAAGTTGTGGAATCTCCATCGCTGGAGATATTTAAGAGTAGGTTAGATAAATGTCTATCAGGGATGGTCTAGACAGTATTTGGTCCTGCCATGAGGACAGGGGACTGGACTCGATGACCTCTCGAGGTCCCTTCCAGTCCTAGAGTCTATGAGTCTATGAGTCTATGAGTCTATGTTTGGGCTTTGCTGGAGCCTGAGCTCCGAGACCCTGCCAGGTGCGGGAGGAGGGAGAGGGATAAAAGAATCTCAGGGCCTGAGCTCCAGTCCAAGCCCAAATGTCTACACTGCAATTTAACAGCCCTGCATCCCCAGCTTGAGTCAGTTGACACAGACCAGCCACAAATGTTTAATTGCAGTGTAGACATACACCTACAGATAAGGCCCTGACAAATCCACAGGCCATGTTGGTCAATTTCACATTCATAGAATTTTAAAAATTGTAAATTTCATGATTTCAGCTATTTTTAAATCTGAAATTTTATGTTGTTGCAATTTTAGAGATCCTGACCCAAAAAGGAGTTGTGCGGGGCATTGCAATATTATTGTAGGGGGGTTGCAGGTACTGCTACCCCTACTTCTGCGCTGGTGCTGGTGGCAGCACTGACTTCAGAGCTGGGCGGCTGGAGAGCTGGGCCTGCTGGCCAGGAGCCCAGCTCTGAAGGCAGAGCTGCTGCAAGCAGCAGCATAGAAGTAAGGATGGCATGGTATGTATTGCCATCCTTCTGCGCTGCTGCCTGCCAGGGCCGGCTCCAGGCACCAGCATTCCAAGCTGGTGCTTGGGATGGCTATCTGCAAGGGGCGGCAGTCCCTGTTGTTTTGCCCCCAAGCAGCGCACCATATTGCTGTCGCGGGCGGGGGGGAGACAGTTACTCACCTTTGTAACTGTTTCTCTTCAAGATGTGTTGCTCATATCCATTCCAGTTAGGTGTGTGTGCGCCGCGTGCACGTTCGTCAGAGAAACTTTTACCCTAGCAACCCTCGGCGGGTCGGCTGGGCGCCCCCTGGAGTGGCACCGCTATGGCACCTAATATATACCCCAGCCGACCCGGCCACCCTTCAGTTCCTTCTTGCCGGCTACTCCGACAGAGGGGAAGGAGGGTGGGTTTGGAATGGATATGAACAACACATCTCGAAGAACAACAGTTACAAAGGTGAGTAACCGTCTTTTCTTCTTCGAGTGATTGCTCATATCCATTCAAGTTAGGTGATTCCCAAGCCTTACCTAGGTGATGGGGTCGGAGTGAGATGTGGCAGTATGTAGAACTGCTGCGCCAAAGGCTGCATCATCTCTTGATTGCTGGACCAGTGCGTAGTGCGAGGTGAATGTGTGGACCAATGACCAGGTCACTGCACGGCATATGTCCTGGTTAGGTACACGCGCCAGGAAGGCGGCTGATGACGCTTGAGCTCTAGTGGAATGCGCTGTGAGGTGGCCAGAAGGGACATGAGCTAGATCTTAGCATGCGCGAATGCATGCAGTCACCCAGGAGGAAATCCTCTGAGAGGAGATTGGCAGGCCTTTCATCTGCTCCACAACCACCACAAACAGTTGGGGAGACTTTTGGAATGGCTTTGTTCGCTCAATGTAGAAAGCGAGTGCTCTGCGTACATCTAAAGAGTGTAGCTGCTGCTCCCTCCGAGAAGAGTGGGGCTTTGGGAAGAAGACCGAGAGGAAGATGTCCTGGTTGGTATGGAAGGCAGACACAACCTTAGGGAGGAACGCCGGGTGGGGTCGCAGCTGTACCTTGTCTTTATGGAAAACAGTGTAGGGTGGGTCCACTGTGAGAGCTCTCAGCTCGGAGACCTGCCTGGCCGATGTAATGGCCACCAGGAAGACTGTTTTCCATGATAGGTACAGGAGCGAACAAGTCGCTAGTGGCTCAAATGGTGGGAGCATGAGCCTGTTTAGGACCAAGTTAAGGTCCCAGGTAGGGGCAGGGCGACGTACGGGGGGATAGAGACGCTCTAGGCCTTTAATGAACCGAGCAACCAATGGGTGGGAGAACACGGAGTGGCCACCTTCTCCTGGTCAGAAAGTGGATATGGCCGTTAAGTGTACCTTCAGGGAGGATGTCACCAGGCCCTGCTGCTTAAGGTACCAGAGGTAGTCTAGGACCGTGGGGATCGGAGCCTCCAAAGAGGTAAGGCCCTGAGTTGCACACCAGCAAGAGAAGCGTTTCCACTTCGCCGAGTACGTTAAGCGGGTTGAAGGCTTCCTGCTGCTAAGGAGAACATGCTGAACCGGCTCGGAGCAGCTCAACTCTGCCGCTTTCAGCCATGTAGGAGCCACGCTGTGAGGTGGAGGGCTCGTAGGTCCAGGTGACGGAGCCTGCCGTGGTCCTGTGTGATCAGGTCTGGATGGAGAGGGAGGGGGACTGGAGAGTCCACAGACAGATCCAGCAGTGTGGTGAACCAATGCTGTCTGGGCCACGCAGGTGCGATCAGGATTAGACGCGCTTTGTCCCTGCGGAGTTTCAACAGGACTTTGTGCACTAGGGGAAACGGAGGGAAGGCATACAATAGGTGGTGCCTCCACGACAGGAAGAATGCGTCCATGATCGACCCGGGAGAGGCCCTGAAAGGAGCAAAACTCCTGGCACTTCCTGTTCGAGCGGGAAGCGAACAGGTCTATGCGGGGAAATCCCCACCTCTGGAAGAGGGAATGTATGACGTCCGGTCTGATCGACCATTCGTGGCAGAGAAAGGACCGGCTGAGCCTGTCCGCCAGTGCGTTCTGGACCCCTGGAAGAAAGGATGCCACAAGATCTATCGACTGGGCTATACAGAAGTCCCAGAGTCGAATGGCTTCCTGACATAGGGGAGACGAACAGGTCCATCCCTGTTTGTTGATGTAGTACATGGCCATTGTGTTGTCCGTGAATACCGAAATACAACTTGGGAATCAGAAAATATCGGGAGTAAAACCCCTTTCCTCTCTCATCTAGAGGTACCTCCTCAATAGCTCGTGCTGCGAGGAGAGATCGTACCTCCTGCAGGAGGGTTTGCTCGTGAGAGGGGTCCCTGAAGAGGGACCGGGAAGGGGGGCGGGAGGGTGATGAAGAAGTAAATTGTAGGTGGTATCCTTGCTTCACCATGCGCAGAACCCAAAGGTCTGATGTTAATTGGGACCATGCTGGCAGGAAGTGGGAGAGGCGGCTGGAGAAGGTAGGGGAAGGATCCAGTCCTGAGGCTGGTACGCCGTCCCCGGGCGCACCTTCAAAAGCTTCCTGACATAGGGGAGACGAACGGGTCCCTCCCTGTTTGTTAATGTAGTACATGGCCGTTGTGTTGTCCGTGAATACCGAAACACAACTTGGGAATCAGAAAATATCGGGAGTAAAACCCCTTTCCTCTCTCATCTAGAGGTACCTCCTCTATAGCTCGTGCTGCGAGGAGAGATCGGACCTCCTGCAGGAGGATTTGCTCGTGAGAGGGATCCCTGAAGAGGGACCGGGAAGCGGGGCAGGAGGGTGGTGAAGAAGCAAATTGTAGGTGGTATCCTTGCTTCACCGTGCGCAGAACCCAAAGGTCTGATGTTAATTGGGACCACGCCGGGAGGAAGTGGGAGAGGCGGCTGGAGAAGGTAGGGGAAGGATCCTTTCCTGAGGCTGGTACGCCGTCCCCGGGTGCACCTTCAAAAGCCGGACTTGGGGCCCGGTGGTGCCTTAGAGGGCCCTTGGTTTTGGCCCCCCTGGGAGCTGGACTGGCGTCTGCGGCCCCCCCATCCGTGCCTTCTGCTGAGGCCCTGCCACTGGCGGGGTGGGAAATGTGGGCGGCGTGCTTGGGGCCTGAAGGGTCTACGCTGGGTCGCAGGGGTATGCATCCCCAGCGAGCGTATGATAACTCGATTGTCCTTCAGGCTTTGCAGCCTGGGATCCGTTTTGTCTGAGAACAAACCCTTGCCATCAAAGGGTAAGTCCTGGATGGTGTGCTGCAGTTCCAGGGGTAGGTTGGAGACCTGAAGCCAGGAAATGCGCCTCATGGTTAATCCCCGAGGCCAGGGTTCTGGCTGCTGAGTCGGCCGCATCTAGGGAGGCCTGGAGGGAGGTCCTGGCCATTTTCTTACCCTCCTTCAGGAAAGCATTGAACTCCAGGCGTGAGTCCGGGAGTAGTAGCTCGGAGAACCTACCCACCTCCGCCCAGGTGTTGTAACTGTACCGACTCAATAGGGCCTGTTGGTTGGCCACACAGAGTTGCAAGGCCCCTGCTGAGTACACCTTGCGACCCAGGAGATCCATCCGTCCAGCCTCTTTGGATTTAGGGGCCGGTGCCTGCTGGCCATGTCGTTCCCTTTTGTTGACCGACTGGACAACTAGGGAAGAGGGAGGAGGGTGGACGTACAGGTATTCATACCCCCGAGAGGGTACCATGTACTTTCTTTCGACTCCCTTAGCCGTCGGTGGAATGGAGGCTGGAGACTGCCAAAGGGTATTGGCAGTGGCCTGGATGGTCTTGATAAATGGTAGCGCTACCTGGGTGGGAGCATCCGCAGTGAGGATGCTCACTACTGGGTCCTCAACTTCTGGGACCTCCTCCACAGGTAGATTGATGTTAAGGGCCACTCTGCGCAGGAGGTCCTGATGGGCCCTAAGGTCCTGAAGATGAGGTCCCTGCCACAGCTTCATCCGGCGAGGAGGAGGAGGATATTCCGGGGATGAGTGTGTCCTGGATGGTCTTCTGCTCCTGGGTCGGTTCCTGCTCCAGCTGCCCCGGGGAGTCTGGTTGTATCTGTTCTTCCGACTCAACCGCGGGGGGGCGGGAAATGGTGGCCTCTGGTACCCGATGTTCCGAGGTAGCAGAACGGGTCTGGACCAGGGGAGCACCCTGGGCCTGATGGTACACCCAGGGTGTCCAAAAGAACCACTGCTGGGATCCTACGTCCTGTGGACGGGGGTCCTGGAACACACCCACCGGTACTTCCGGATCCCGGTCCCGGTCGTAGTAGCTGTCCGCCTGGGAGGATGCAGGCGTGTCTCTGGACGGCCATGGTGGAGCAGCGAAGGTTGGAGCCGAAGTCCCAACGGACCTCACACCCCTCGGTCGTGGCGACCGGTGCCGGTACTCGTATCAGTACCGAGAGTGAGACCGGGACCTGCGACTGGCTCGGTGCCGGGAGGTCGACCGAGATCTCGAGTCTCTCTGCCTTGACCTGCTCCTGGAGGTGCGGTGCCTGGTACAGTGCCGGGAGCTGGAGCGGTACCGCGAGTATCAGGTTGACGCTCGAGATGTTGACTGGTGCCGGGAGCCTGACCAGTGCCGGGAGCCTGAACGATACCGAGGTGAAGATCGGTGCCGGGAGTCCGAACAGTGCTGAGTAGGGGAACGGTGCCGAGACCGGGATCACCATTGAGAGTGGGAATGACGTCTCAATCTGGAGCGTCTGCGGGATCGCGATCTGGAGCAGTGCCGGTCCACCACGCTGACAGATGATGGTCTGGTCAGGGTCGGCTAGCCCATTGATTGCAGTACCCGCACCGGCGGTGCTGGGGGTAAGGGCGGTGCCGCATCAGTGATCGCGATCAGATCTCTTGCCGCAGAAAACGTCTCCGGGGTAGACGGCAAAGTAAGCTCTACCACGTTGGGTACCGGGGAGCTGCCAGGCGCCGGACTCGATGGCCCTCGTGAGGCTGGAGTCGACGGTGCCGGCTTAGGCGGTGCCACAGCAGGTATCGGTGCTGGGCGGTCCGACTTCGGTGCAGGCTCTGGCTGCGAGGCGGGTGTTGGCAGGTTCACCTGGGTCTTCGCCGTCTTCGACCTCGGGGAAAGGGAGCGGCTCGGAGTAGGTTTCGGTGCCGGCGGGGGCTGGTGCCGGGAGTCCTTGGTGGCAGCGCTCGGTGCCATGGGGGTGCCTTTGCTTACCGGCTGGCTTGTGCTCGGTGCCGAGGACGGAGGTGTCAGGGCCACTTCCATGAGGAGCTGCTTTAACCTGATGTCCCGCTCCTTCTTAGTTCTCGGCTTGAATGTCTTGCAAATTGAGCACTTAGCCGATAAGTGTGACTCCCCGAGGCACTTTAGACAGGGGTCATGGGGATCTTCTACCGGCATAGGCTTGTGACAGGCCGAGCACTGTTTGAAACCCGGTGAGCCAGGCATGAGCTCCGGGTCTGGGTGCGGGGAAGGGGTTGACTCCCGATCCCCTCAAACAAGTACTAACAACTATACTATTAACACTAACTAAGTCTAACTAACTAACTAACTAACTAACTAACTAACTATATATATATATATATATATATATAACAACAATTAACTACAACTATGGATATAACAATGATAAGAAAAACTATGAGCTGCTTGGGAATGTGGAGGTCAGCTAAGCCGCGTTCCACTGTTCCAACAACCGACATGGGCGGTAAGAAGGAACTGAAGGGCGGCCGGGTCGGCTGGGATATATATTATGCGCCATAGCAGCGCCACTCCAGGGGGCGCCCAGCCGACCCGCCGAGGATTGCTGGGGTAAAAGTTTCTCCGATGAACATGCACGCCGCGTGCACACACCTAACTGGAATGGATATGAGCAATCACTCGAAGAAGAATCCCTGTGCCTTCAGGGCGGCAGGCACGTTTCTGTGGCAGCGGCAATTCGGCAGCAGCGTCTATGTTTAGCTGTCCAGGACAGCTTCAGCTAAACATAGAAGATGCCACAGAATTGCCGCCAACCACGGAAATGCGCTTGCCGCCCTAAGGGCACAGGGGATTCGGCATGCTGCTTGGGGCGGTGAAAACTGTAGAGCTGGCCCTGCTGCCTGCAGAGCTGGGCCTTCAGTCAGCAGCCACCACCCTCTGGCTGCCCAACTCTGAAGGCAGAGCAAAAGTAAGAGTGGTAATACCAGGACCCTCCTAAAATAATCTCGTGACCCCTTTTGGGTCAGGACCCCCAATTTGAGAAATGCTGGTCTTGCCCATGAAAACTGTATGTTAAAAGCACACAAAAGACCATATTTCACAGTCTCTGATGCATTTTTCATGTCCATGAATTTGGTAGGGCCCTACTTATAGATGACAAAAAAGCATGAGTGTCAACTAGCTAATATATTTGTTTTAGTATATTAAATATCTGAAAATTCAGTTAGTCACACAAAAGGTAAAGAAAAACCAGCTGGCTCCATTTCTAGCTATAGAGTGACCAGACAGCAAGTGTGAAAAATCAGGATAGGGTGTGGGGGGGGAAGAGGGGTAATATGAGCCTATATGAGAAAAAGACCCAAAAATTGGGACTGTCCCTATAAAATCAGGACATCTGGTCACCCTATCTAGCTAAATCTAATAGGCCATTTGAGACTCATACTGCTGATGATTTCACAAGTAGATCAGACTAAGTAGAGAAAATATCATACTATAATATCTGAAAAAGTCAAACATCTTCCTCTTGAATGTGGAAACAGCAAATATTCATGATGTCAGCAGCAAATGGGACTCAAATGATCTTTTAGACTTTAATTGAAATTACAGCTGAGGTACAAATATTAACATCCCTTTACATTTCTGATGAACATTCAGGGCTTTAAAACTTAAAATCCCAGCTTTCCATTGGCATAGGCCCTGATCCAGCAAAGTACTTAAGCATGTATTTAACTTTCACATGCTTTAACTTCAATTAGTGCTTTAAGTTCTTTGCTGAAATGAAGCCCAAAGGCATTGCTTTATTATTATTATTAATTCTGGTGGGTTTTGAGAGATTTTACATTTAAATGTTCATTGGTCCTTTAGAACAGGCAAAAATGCAAATCTTTTACTTGATAAACCAAAATGATCTCATCATTCTAAACTTCTTTGACATCTTTTTGAGCAGACTAGAATGTCATACCAAATAGTGCTACTGGGAGAGAGATGCTAATATGCATGTGGCTGAGAATTATTGCTGTTCTTGGCTGCTGACATTAGTACAACTCTCCTCAGCATTGAGAGACAAAACCACCTAATTATAGTGCTTAGTTTAGCATGGTAGTATCTTGTTTGGTGTTAATGAACCACTATTTTACAATTTCAAACCGTAAGTGTGCAGTTTAAGAAGTAGCAGCTGTGTTTGGAGCTTCAGTCGTTCAGCAAGCAGCTTATAACTGTAAGCACAACTTTATGAACAGTATTTTGCTAGTGCAAATAGCCTGTTTTCTAAGTGGCTACTACTTAGAAACCATTACCAGTGAGCACGTGAAAATTAAACTAACTTGTAGTTATGTATAATCATATTGTGCCTTCATAGACTTTTTGAATCTTTGAATTATTAACAACATTTTTTCAGTGGTTGACTGTATTCTTTTTACTGGCAAAATAAAATGATACTATTATAAATCACTAATATATACAAGCTGGAATGTGCTACAATGAACTTGTGGTTTGGGTTGTTTTGGAGTTTATTTTAGCTATTTTATATTCCTGAAAATCAGGTTAGTGTTAACGATTTCCAATTCTTACATTGCAGAAACTGTAGGACTGAGGGGCCAATTCTGCACTGGGTTAAGCAATGCTTAAGTGGATGAGATGAGGAATTTATGCTCTAAGAACCTATTCTAAAGTCTAGTGAAGTCAATGGTACGATGCAAAAGTTTTGGATCAGGCCAGTAAGGTCCATAGGATTTGGGTCATGTCTTGAGAAATAGGTGCTCAAACTGACTCAGCAGACATTGAGAGTGAACTTTACACCCTGAACAGGTTATTTTTGACTTATGCACTTTTCTGCTACCTTCAGTGCCATGAATGTGGAATGAGAAAAGCCATGCTTGGGTACGTGAATGTGCTTTAGTGGAAATGGATTTCACCACAAGCTGGCCTTCCTGTACTAGTGATCAGCAGATCATTTTAAAAATTGAATGTTTGGAGCAGGAGTAAGGACCCTACTCAGCTCATATTACTCCAGTGCTTGGGGAACGAGACACCACCCATAGACATGTATCTCTGATACTTCTTCCCCCCTCACCTCGCTCTCATCTTCCCCATGTTTTGCACCGGTTTGTTTGTTTTGTAGGGTTTATTACCTCTGGCCAATGGGTCCGGACATGCTTCCCAGTACACACGAAGCATGCCCAGAGATTTACTGACACTGTAAGTAACTGGGAGCCAACCCTGGATCTGGATCTGGGGACTGGTGCAACATGCACCAAATAAAGGGCCTCCTTCGTGACTTGGCCCTCTGGCCAGGTCACTGTCTGTGCCTCCCCCTTCCGGCGTTTATCAAAATCTTTCTTTCATCAGTCCTGGGCAGTCTTCCCATTCACTGCCTCAGGTGCTAATCCTTTAGTGGCTGGTAGGGGAACCCTGGCTTTCCTTCTACTCTGTGTTCCAGTCCAGGGGCCCTTATTCCAGTGGTTCTGGGCTTTACTTTCCCAGCCCCCACTGCTTCTTCCCTGGACTGCTTCTTACCACTCCTGGTTTCCCCCTTTTTCTGGAAGCACCAGGGGGTGACTGCTGCCTCAATCTGTTGCCAGCTTCCTGGCTTTATAGGCCCCGCCTCTTCCTGCCCAGCTAAGCCTGCTTACAATTAATTCCCTGCTCCCTGGCTCTTCCTCCAGGTGAAGCATGTGGAGTGAATAGCCTACCTGGCCACGTTAACCCCTTCCAGCCCTGTTTAAGTATTCTTGTATAACCTTCCATCCTCTGATACTTTCAAAATCCGATCCATATGCCACCCACATTAGTGATACCTGATACTGTTTACATTTACATTACAGTAGGATCCTAAGCGTCCATGAGGATGGGCATCTCAGTGTACTGGGTGCTGTATAAGTACAGATGAAGTCTCTGCTTTTTATTCATATAAATTTAGAATCTATTCAGGTTAATCTTTGTGTGCCTCTGCACGTTTGGATACCAAACTACCAATAGGTAGATGTATGTTATATAGTGGTCTCATTAAAGGACTTGGAACAAGAAACTCTAGAGTCCTAGACCACAATGACTCCTGTGTTCTTGGATAAGTCACTAACATCTCTGTGTCAAAGTTTCCCCACAGGTAAATTGGAGATAGTAACGGTGCAAGATGTGCATCCTTATAGACACAATATTGCTAGTGAAGGTTAAATCCAAGAGCTAAAGCAGTAATATGGGATTAATTATTGTCTGTAAAGCACTTTGAAGTTGAATAAGTGGAAAGTATTACTGAATAGGGTGTAAGTGTTTGCAAACCACATTTTTTAAAAAATGGGCAATCAGATAGACCTCACTCTAGACTTATTCAGGCTTCACATGCTATTCTTGTAGTTATGGACAGAGGCTAATTGGACAGGCTGATGTTGTTTGAGCTATTAGCAGCTTTTAATACCAGCAATCACTTTCTTCAGGTCAAAATGTAAGACCCATCTCCTTGGCCTAGATTCCCACAATAACACTAATCTCCGAGCAGAATAACTAAATCAATAGATGATGCTGGGAAGGAAAAAAAATGAAATTCATGTGCCTGGAATAAGGGAAGAGAACAAAATATCATCTGGGGGTGGTGTTTTGAAAAGAATCAATCCCATTGAAAGTCAATAGGATTAGTGCGCCTATCTGCCTGAGGCATTTTTGAAAAGCCCATGTGATTTCATGTAATTTTTACAAGGTAAATACCACAATGATGAGCTCATAATACACAGACAGATAAACATCACAGTTGTCAGTTTGAGTCCTATGTAGTCTTTCATTGACATGACACTTGTTCTTCTAGTGCAGTTATGATTTTTGTAACATAATTTTCAGAGCAATTCTTTCTAACTCTTGGAGGCCAAGCCCCATCTCCTCTTTAATTTCCAACCAACAAACAAAATAATCTGATTTGTCAATATTGTTTTATTTAGTTCCTGATAGGATATTGGAACATGCAATTATTCTATAGGTTAAAACTCATTCAGATATTTTTTGGTGGAAACCAGGAACATTCAAATGTCCCTAAAAATCAGAAAATATTTTTTTTGTTCTTTCCTGTTATTTCAAACTATCTCAGAACCTGATTCTGCCAGCTTTCTGTTGAAATTAATGTTAGTATTCCAGAGTAAGGTACTGTGCAATGTGAGTAAAAGTGGCAGAATAGGGTCCTAAATAATTTGGGTTTTCAAAATAGCATCTTATAATGTAACACTTAGAGACTCTGTATTAGAGCTAATTGATGCTGCTGGAGTATGTGTATGAGGAAGATGAGAATGTTGTAGGTATTTTTAAGTCATCTTTTGAAACTGAAAAAAAGACCCACTATTTAATAAAATAATAGCTTAAATTAGATTCATTTGGAAAGTGAACCAAGAAGTGGTGATAAAGAAGATGTGTAGAATGGTTTGCTATAAATCTAGATAATGGCATATAAAAGTAGAAAATGGTGCCCACAAATATTTTTTCTATTTTATTGTCACACAATATATAGTATTTAAAAAATCATTTACATTCTACTTAATAGGAAAGTTCTGGTAAAGTGCCTAAATATTAATTAATAATAGCCTAAATGATTATTAATTTATTTGGTTTTCATTGTAATAATCTGAATGGTATTAATGTCATCAACAGTATTTTAGGGGATGTCCATTGTAATTCAGTATTAATTAAATGGATCATTATTATTTTAATACTAGCAATTAATCACTAACTAGCATGAATAAAACAATACAGCCCTTGTAACATCTAACTAGCCCATGGCAGTAGTGAACTGAGAAATGCTGCTGAAGGAGTTAATTTGAGTTAGCTGGGAAATTTGAAAAATCAGAGAGGGAATAACTATGTGACAATACAGTAACTGCTTAGACTGCAGTTATTGTCAGAAATATGATAATGTAAAAATGACACCTTCTTACTTCACAGATCTGCTCCCTGTTTGCTTTTTGTTCCTGTTAGCATTGTAGAACCCGCAAAGCTATTGGAAAGTGAGATGGAATCGGTCCCAGCTCTCCCATCAGCAGAATTACTGAATTCTTACTGCAATATCTTTCCCTGGAGGCATCCAGGTTTCAGGTTAGCTACATCACCAACATGCCTCAGTTGGATTAGAATATCTGATGATGGTATCACAGTAGGAATGAACGTTGCTTGATCCCCAGTTGAGTGTGCAGGGCTTGCAGCTATGGAACTGTGTTTTTAATTGTGTACTGAAGACATTTGATATGGAAACCATTGAGAACAACTGGGGAAACCCATAAGTCTTTGTCTGAGTGGGAAAGAGGGAAGCTTTATCCAGCAACTAAAGTCCTAAGGGCCACATTGTGGACCTTCCTGTGCACTCCACCGGTGAGCAAGGGTGTATGAGGCACCTCCTTACATCTCTGCATGGTTACCAGCATCATGCATAGCAGCATTTGCAGAATTGCTGCTACTTCTCCCACACAGGTAGGTAGAGGTAGAGAATGGACAGAGCTTTAGTTCTCTCCAGTGGGCCAGATGACAATGATAACAGGACAATGATAGTCTATCCATTGATTTCAGTGGCCCCTGGATCAAGCCCCCAACTGACAGACAGTGAGCACACAAAACTCCCATTGAACCTAGCAGGAGCTTTACATGTTCAGTGTCACTTAGGAGTGGTCGTAGAGTTGGTCCCTAAGTGAAGAATAAGAATTTAATGCTGTCTAAGGAATCTATATTCTATAATTAAATAATAGCGTTGATATGAATAGTTGACACCTTTATTTTGAATTTTGTTTCTCCTATTTTTGTATTTCTTTCTTGCCTCACCATGACAGAAATGTATTGGCTCGTCATGTAAACAGGGAGCAATAGAAATAAATGTAAGCTGGTATAGTGCTTACCATTGTTTCAGTTCCATGGTTCTGTATAATGGCTTGTGTTCACAACAAGGAAACAAATAGATAAAAGATACTCAACACCAAGTGGATGTTTTATTGTATCTGTGCTCAGTGTTGCTTTTTTTGTACAAGTTATTGCAAGCCTTTGGCAGTGAATCATTATGAGCAGTGTGGAGCTGAAAGTAAAGCAGTATCTGTCAGTAAGGTTAGCTCTTAACTGAAACCTTAATTTAATTTAAGAAGAGGAAAAACTCACAACACACCAATGAAATTCAGGAAACTTCACTGGAGTTGCCTTAAAAAAAAAAAGAAAAAACCCTGTAGCCATTATTAATAAAATAAAAATAAAATAAAACATTCAGTATAAAAGTCTGCTTCTAAAATAAGCTCTGGCAAGCTTAATTCTTGATGTTATAGTTAAATAAATACTTATCTGATTAACTTTGGACTGCAATTCTTTGTGCTTGTATCTCTTGAGTAAGAGGTCATATAAACAAGTGTTTTAGAGATACAAAAGTGAACTTTGCAGACAATCTACACCTTGGCTTTATGAAGTCTGATAGCACTGAGATACTCTGGTCAGGTGGCTGAGGTAAAACTTAGTGAACTGGTCTGACATAAAGTGATATAGGGTAAAATTTTCAAGAGCACCTAAGTGATTTAGGTGCCTACAACTTATTCAAAGTCAATGGGACTTTGGCTACTATGTCATTTAGGCATCTTCAAAAATGTTACCCAAAGGGACCCAAACTATTAGAAAAGAATACTATGGGTGGGTGTATAAAATATACAAGCTATGTCTATCCTTATGTACATCCCATGTACTTTTCCAAGTATTACTAATACATAGAACCCATACCAGTGCCAAGTGTCTACATATGCAGTGCTGGGCACAGTTAGACCCTGTGCATAGGCATATATCTGCATCCATGCTGCCTCATTTTTGGTACAGGATGGTAGCACTACCATTGCAGGGATAGTATCCCAGGGACCTATGTGTCACAGGAGACACTCTGGGAATTGCCTGGTTTTGTGTTGCTGGTACTAGATGCCACCTTCACACATTTGGTGATGGCACCTCTCACTCACCTCTCCTTTCTACCAAACTGTGTGGAAGACATAGAGCCAAGTCCATAATGATATGGTTCTGCTCCTGCTTGCAGGACAAATGTTCATGCAGGTTCATTCCCTGATACTGCATGGAATAGGTCCAGAAATAGTTGAGATGCTGAAGACAGCTGATTGAGAGGATGACTGTAAATCCACTATAGTCTCATGGAAAAGATATGTTGAATTCTGCGATTGCAGTGGTATGCCCATGGCTGGACTGCCACTTCTGGTTGCGGAAACCCAGCACAACATGGTCAGGCCACATCGTCTTGGAAACCTAGAAGGATGACCAATAGCTGCAGAACTTCCAGCTGAAGAAACATACCTTCATGGAGTTGTGTGAGGAGCTTGCACCAACCCTCCAGTGCCATGCCACTCAGTTTCAGAAACTCATAACAGGACAGGAGGTGGCTACAACACCTGGCAGCTACTGGTAAGTTGCAAACCAGTTTGAGGTTGGGAAGTCAACTGTCAGGGTGGTGGCTGCATAGGTTTGCCAGGCTATCAATACTGAGATCTACCCACAAGTGATTGCCATAACCCAAGTCCCTGTAATTATAGCTGGATTTCAGAGGAAGGGGTTTCTGAACTGTTCAGGGGCCATCGATGGAACATACATCCCAATACTTTACCCACCAAAAGGGGCAAGTGAGTATGTGAACCAAAAAGTTACAATTCATTCATTCTCCATGTCTTAGTGGACCACAGTGGTTGGTGCATGATCACCAATGTTGGGAACATGGGAAAAGTCCATGATGCCAGGGTGCTCAAGGGATTAGGATTGTATTGCAGTGGGAAAGAAGGGACTTTATTCCCCAGAAATGATGTGGTTATATACAGTGTTTCTGGCCTGACATTCATTTTGGCGCACCCCACAGACCCATTCCTAACTTAGCTCATGAAGTTGTATCCCAACATTGCTGATCCAAGAAAAAGAGAATTCAACTACAGACTGTGTAGCTGCAGAATGGTGGTGGAGTGTGTGTTTGGGAGGCTGAAAACTTGATGATACTGGAGCCTTCTGGATAGCAATGTGTTCTATGCATTTTGCATAATCATAATATGCTGTGCCTTTCCCAACGTATGTGAGGATAAGGGGGAATACTTCTGGACTGAGCAGGCACAGGAGAGGCAGCCAGATCCCAAACATGTGTACACAGCTCCTAGAGGGCAAGGGAAATTTGTGGTGCTATTTGCTTGCACACCAGGGAACAGTGGGGAGCCAGAAGGTGACTTTGGACTATACCAAGGGACACCAAAGGACACTATGTGATGCTACAGTGCTGCTGTAAAAGCTCAATAGAGCATTGCTATATAGTTGTGTTGTGGTGTCCATTGGTGGGTTTTGATCCCTGCAGCTCATGTTAATGTACCAAATGAAAGCAGACCATTATGTAAGGATTGCTTCTCAGAGTCAATACCTTTGGCTGTGGTTTTGGTTTCAAGAGTGTATAAGCACTTCAGTGCCAGCACTAAGCAATCTTTTTGTTATATGTTAACAACTCTGTTTCACAGTGCTCTCTGGAGAGTACTTAATCATTCTGAAAGTAACTGAAAAACAGTTCTGTACGGGTTGGGGGGGGGGGGGGAGTGGCTTCACTCATTCCTTCCTCACAACGTTTTCTGCAACTAGTGATCACAGCACTGATCAGCCACTATGCAGGAGTACTCCTCTGGTTGTATGTCATGACTGTTTGATGGGGGAAAGGAGGAAGGGTTGTAAAAGCACTGCTCAGCGTCAGATATCAGTGTTAATTTAGTTTTGTTTCCTTTCTCTGAATTGTCAGTTAAATTATTGACAAAGCCATAGAGACATTTTAAAGTAAACTTCTCTGATTTTTGTTCTGGTGCATTGGACAGTAACAGTTTTCTGAGAGCTTTGTTCATTGTCATAAACCCTGCTCTCTCGCTCTCTCTTTTTGTTAAACATTGGGAAATTCATGGCTGCAGGGCGGAAGGAGTTGTGGGAGGGACAGAAAATTCAGTGTCTTTCTATGGCATCACTGCATTAGAAAGTTACAGAACTGATAGTCATTGCTGTGCACGCTGCTGACGAGTGGGAAATATCCCATTGATGATACTCAGAAAGCAAGGTGCCTACACAAGTGACGTGAACAATAACTTTTATTTAAAAGATCTATGGAACATAGAACAGAAATGATTTTTAACTGGAACTGCGAATGAATCAAAAACTGGATCGAATTCCCTGAGCTATGTGCAAACATTACTTTCTGTGGACCTGTCTCCTTGTCCTTCCTCTTCCCCTGACAAGGGGGGAATGACTGAAAAAAATTATGTAGGGGAGATGAGGGGACATCTTCTGCATTGAGTTTGAGGGATGGACACTGGCTGGGCTACAAGGCATGGCTTAGGCTCATTGTTCCACATCTGTATGCTTTGGGGGGGGATGGTTCTCCTCCAAGGGCTTTTGGGTACCAGTGAAGGATGTTGTGCCAGGAGACCAGCATGTTAGTGTTGGATCAGCAGCAGCCTGCGAGGCATCTGGAAGAGCAGTAGGAGGAGGATGAGTTGCTGCCTGTTCCCAAACAAGAGCAGTGTCACCAGCAGCAGGTGAGACCCAAAAGCCACTGTCGCCCACGAGAATATAATATTCTATAGTTTTGCAACTTTTTTTATGGAAGGGGCCCCTGAAATTTCTTTGCCCCAGGCCCCCTGAATCCTCTGGGTGGCCCTGCCAAAAGCTTTCCACCACCAGTTGTACTAGTGACTGCATGAGTTCATGATCCTCTGCCCACTGGGCATACTCCCGTTCCCTCTGGCATGACTCTAGGTTCAATAACTGGTTCATCAGTGCCCCACCCTGCCTAAGAGCTTGATTCCCATACCCAAAGAAAGCAAAACTGTTCCTGACTTCTCTTGTGTATGCCAATGAGCAAATGCTTCAGGTCTGTCTGCCTGCCTCTGCTGTCTCTGTAGTGCTGCTCCTGCCCTCCTGGCAGAATAGGTACCCTGCTGGCATCAGAACATACTGCTGAGTCAAACACAAGAGTAGCGTTATATTTAATTTCTCCTTTGAAGGAACCTAAGAACACTCTCTCCCCAACACACACACAACTTAACTGTGCTCCTGAAGGCCACAATGTTGATACTTTTTAATATCGCAGGAATGCAACTGTTTACAACATCCTTCCTTCTCAGATAACATTTGCAGTCCACAAGGAAGGAGCTGAGGCAAATAATGGTAAGGTTCCCACAGTACTGTTATTAAAATGTTGTAATGTTTACAGTGTATCAAGGATCCATTTGGGGTGGGGTTGTTTCCTTCTGGGGGTACATTACTAGGCATTTATTTGTTCTTGAAAATACAGGCATCATTTGGAGAACAGAGCAGTTTTCGGGGTATTGGGATGGAAAAGAGCAGTAGTTTACCAGTCCCAGGGAGGAGATCTGGCCTCCTATGCCAGTGCAATGTTTCTTCTGAAGGTTGCCTCCCTACATATTGCTGAGTGGAGGGGTTTTGAGAGCTACAAAGTTGGACCAAGCACATTTGCCCTGCCAATGAACCTGAACAACCAGCTTCAATCT
Source organism: Gopherus evgoodei (assembly GCF_007399415.2). Taxonomy (NCBI): domain Eukaryota; kingdom Metazoa; phylum Chordata; order Testudines; family Testudinidae; genus Gopherus; species Gopherus evgoodei. Next base: position 256,613,387 of record NC_044322.1, on the reverse strand, counting down.
CTCCTACACCAAAAATTTGCTGAATTATGCTTATGGAACTGGAAGACAATTCAAGAGGAAGTTTTTTAGCTAGCTGATCGAGTTCCATAGAAAAGGAACAAAGAACCACAAAGAACATCCACCCTCCCCCTAACCTTCCCCGCATCACCAGAAAGTTCAGGCCCATGTCCAGCCACCAGCATTGGAAAATGACAGGGAAATAGAGAGTCATGCTGCAAGCGCATTTTTTCCCCTGAACTTTCAGATTAACACCTCAAGCTTGTTACCTCTCTACTGCTAAGGGACATACCATTCTGTGTGTGCAACTGGCAAAGCAGATGCTTCATCCACTCTATCTTCTGCTGGCTACTGCAGAGTGGCTCAGTGCAGGGAAAGGCCAGACACCGAGGACTGGGAACAGTAATAAATATTTGAAATAGTCACAGGGAGAATGAATGACTATGGCTTTTGCTGGACAATCAGATAGCTCCCTTTCCCCTGCCAGATGTTGGCAGGCCAGCACCCAAGCCACCAACCACCCCCATCCTGCTTCCATGCAGATTCCATTCATATGGGGATGGAAAGATGGGGGATCAGTGGGATGAGTGGTTTGGGTCTTTGAACAAACATAAATGTCACAAAACTGTTCTTTCCCCACCTGGGCCCTTTCAAACCCACTCCCTCTCTTCCTCCCTCCTTTTCAGTCTGCACAGCACAAGGGCTATCAGTCTTAGTGCTGGCCAAGAAAAGCACAGACACAGGAGCACAGTGACTGCTTTTTAATTATCTGTTATAGCTTTCGCTAAACTCTTTACAGTGATGTATGGAATTTCAATAAAATAACTGATTTACAGTTGTGTCTGGCTTGGGGATCATGTCAGATTGGAGCAGTGAGCTGGAGGCAGGGGCCTGTTTCAGGCATGTATCTCTGGAGCAAGAGGGAATATTTCCAGGGAGCGTGGGGGTGTATTGTAACTTACCAGCCTTGGGTTCTGGTTCCTGCAGTGGCTCTGGGTCCTCCCCAGGCTCCTCAGGGAGGGCTTCCTCAATTAGGTCTGCTAGGTAGACCTGCTCCTCTTCCTCCGTGACTCCCAGGGCTTCCTCAGGAATTCTTCCAAGGTCCCCACTGCCTGTCATTGGTGTCCCATCGTATGATAAGGCCAGTGGGGTTGAGGATGGGGTCATAAGTCACTAGTCACTTCAGGCTCTGTTCTTGCAGCCCTGGAGAGCACCTAGTCCAGCTTGTCAGAGCATGGGCATGAGCTAGATCTCCACTCCCCCCTCTGCCCCGAGCAACTGTTTGTCTTTCACCATTGGTACAGGAGTCTGAGGTGCTTCATGAGCTCCAGTAAATGCCCGCTTCTTCCAGACTCTGAAAAATGCAAGGGTATAGAGAGCCTTGCTTCTAGGCATAAACACAGCCTTCAGCCTGTGGAGATTGGGAAATCCCATGAGAGGGCTCATTGGGCCATAGTAACCTCTGTGGAGCTGCTCTTCAGCCACTCTGCATCCTGGATGGATAGATCCCCCCCATCCTTTCCCCTCTGCTGCCCCAGACATTGAGCCAAGCATTTGGGCCTGATTTATGAATAGCAAGCATCTGAAGCACACTGGCTCTACAATAGGCCAGTAGTGCAGCCATCAGATCACAAACATCAGTGTAATGGGTGAAATCACCTGAGCAGTTATAATACAGCAGAACCCCGTTCATCTGACCTAACTGGGATCGGGGTCAGATCAGATAATCCAAAATTTTCATAATCAGGAGAATGGTCTAAGAGCTTTCTGTACATTATTTTAAAGATGCAGAGTTGCTTTTAAACTAACTGACCACTCCTGGAAAAGCATTAAAACATAGCCCCCTTCTTTATTTCCAGTATACATGAACCGTTACTTCTAGTAACCAGTACCAGTTTTTAAAAATGCAGAAATGATCGTTCTAAGCTGCAACAACAGCAATACCAATGGTAACAACTAACGACAATAACAATACATCATATGCATAAAGTATCACATTAAAATATAATACCTTATATAGCACAGTGGTAAGTACAACAGCACTCATGTTGTTAATGGCTGGAAAAAATCTAACAGTTTGAGTTGTTTTAGATGAAAGGGTCTCTTTTTCATTGCACGATCAGGGAGTTGCTGCATCAACAACCTTTCAGTGTGTGCGCTGGTTGTTCAGTTAATATGGAAAGCTGGCTAATGGAGGCTTGGGTGAACAGGGGTCTACTGTACTATAGCTGAAAGCAGCTGCAATCTATTCCTAGCTGATGGTCACTTTAGAGAATTACCATATAAATGTACTGCAATGGAATAAGACTAGTACAACTGGAGTAGGCCATTCCAAAAACCGTACTTTTCTTGTGATATCCGTGCTTTCCAGGTGCCTCAGTTTTCCTTCTGTGATATATTTAACAGTATGTGGAACAGAAAATACTTTGGAAATGTAGGAATAATGTTTTCCTTTACATTCAAGGTAATCTGCATACTCTCTTCAATGTCCAACATATTGTTAAATGCTTGGTGTTTGAATAGTAATTTTTCAAGGTCATTTTCCATCTACATTGCATATGAAATAGTTAAATGGATAAAAAAGGGATGATCTAGGGCCATGAATTGTTATTTATTTACTATTTATTAAGCACTGCAGAATGCAGAGAGGAAGATATGGTAACTATCCTAAGAATTTACAAGTCCGTACAATGAGAACTTTTCCATTCAAGTATAACAAATTATCTCTGCATCTGGCTTTCTGAGGGAAGAATTGGGCACAATGTGTCCACTCCAAATATTACATAATTTGTGCTATAATGCTATATTCCCCTCACCCTTGCATTACATTATCACTTACATCTCCACACACTTTCAATGCCAGCTTTTTAATGCATGAATAATTCTAGCAATCGCCTTCTGAACCAAAGATTACACATCATGAAGTCATAACATGTCATTCTCATTTGAATTATGATATTTGTAAGAAATGTTTTTAATAGATCTAAGTTACCATCATCCTCTGGATCTTCCTGCCCCATATTTGTCTGGGTTTTAAACTGTAAGTAGAACTACCGGGGAAAAATTCTCAATTTTGAAAAGTCCAAAAAATATGTTGTGATTTTTATTTTTTGAAAGTTTCCCCATAAAATATTTTGCTGTTTTTACAACTAGCTTATGGAGTGGTCAAATGCTTTAGTAAATTTGAAATTTTGCTTACAACTTTTCATTAAAGTTTTAAAAAACATTTGCAATTTCTTTCAGTAATTTTTGCCCAGATATAATTGTACAAGCACTTCAGGAACAATCTGTTTCTGATTTGTGCTTTGGGTATGGTGCCAAGCACCATGCTCTTGCTTAAAAAATAAATAACCATTAACAAAAAAATGATACAAACATTCTGATACTTTGGGTTACATGAGTATTCTGGGAACTGTGGTTCCATTCGTTTCCATTAGAAGTGTTTGGAAATCTAATTTAAAAGAAAATCTATTTAAGATCGCAAATCATAGCTGTAAACCTTAGCATGCATGATAAAGCCAAAGAGAGACTCTCCCAAGGCATCCCCTTGGCTGTGGTAGCCCTCAGGTCAGCCAGGTGGTCATGGATTCTAAAGGCTATTTAGGAATGATAGTACCAGCTGGGCTATGTTGTCTCTTTCTCTTAATAACCACAGGACTAAATGGAAGGATGATGTGTGTCCCCCTTGTCTTTCCTCTGGCCAGCCCACTCTCTTACCTTGGCCAGTCAATTTCTATCCCCTCCTACAGCATGGACCTTAGACTATGTTAAGAAGCATCTGTAGGGTATTTGTTGGGGGGGGTGGAGGGAGCATGTAGGGGATGGTGATATGAAGATAGCTTACACCCTCTGTCCATGTGAAATGAGGTGGGATCCATACAAAGAAAGTACCTTCTGCATGCAGATACATGGGTCATAATCTGGCCCCATGTACGTAAATTAATATTAATAACTGAAAGGCCTGTTTTAGAATAAAAGTGCAGTTATGAAAAAACTGTTAAATGTAATGTAAGGCTTTTCACCCCTTTCGTGAATGGGTGGGAAAATGTCAGTTTTCATTTGTTTATGTTTTATTCATATTTTCCAGAAGTGTTTTTAATGCATTGTAATTTATAAAATTGAAAGTAGCGAGTCACAAAATAAGAGGTATGAGAAGAGGTGAAGTGGCCAATTCCATCTGATGTGGACTGAATATGAGCAAAAGTCATTTTGACATATTTGGAAACTTTGTCAAGCAATGAAAATTGCATAGGCACATGGCTATCAACCTCTTAATTTTCAAAACAAAACCCCAAGAAAACTATTTTACATGTGAATGGGATATAAGCTGACCTGCACAAAATTCAATCTGAATAAGCTTCCAAGATTGTCACTATATCTATGGTGCTCAGAAAGTCTGAGTCACCAGGTTGAATTATCACCAGGTTGGGACTCACAAGCAGGTACCATCCAAATTTTAAGTTATCTGCTATTTTTAGTTTTTTCACACACATGACTTTACAGCATGGGCAATCAGTTATTTGCATTTATTAATGGTAAGAGAAAGAATTTAAAGCTATTCTGAAACCTACATTCTCAAATTTAGAGCTACAGTTAGAGGCTCTGATTCAGAAAAGCAATGAAGCCCGTGGTTACCTTTGCAAAAGACTGTACTTAAACATATATTTAAATTTAGTCATGCACTTAAATCCCGTTGAGGTCAATTAAACTACTCAGGAGAGTAATTGTCACCAATGTGAATGAAGAGTCCCAATCGAGCCCATAATTATCAGCAACATACTGTATCACCTTCTACACAGGCATTATTAATCTGGCATATTATGGTAAAATATTTCCATTCTCCTCCACGTACCATAACTGTTTTACCATAAATGGCCCAGTAACAAGATATACTTATCAACCAACTGCAAATATATTAAGATTAAGTAGCTACAGCACATTTCTCAATGCATATATAACTACAGGTATTAATGCCTGAGCCAAAACTCTTTGAAGTCAATGGAAAGACCTCCATTGTATTCAGTTAGTATTGGACTGAGCCTTTAGTTCTTATTATATGACTTTATTTTTGTTCATTTTTTGTGTTTTTAAGGTTTAAAAAGTGTTTGTTGTTGTTTTTTGTTTATTGATTTCACTGAAGAAAGATACCTGAACAAAATCTACCATATCTGCTGTAAATATATTGAGTTTGTAAGAAAATTACTGTACACATGGGTGGGAGAATGGGTCCATAATTCATATATCTTTTTTTTATTCTTCAGTTGTCAAGCTTCATATTTATACAACAGGGCCATGTTACTTTCTTGTTCTGTCTCTGGCCAGCATCTCTCTCCTGCATGTAAATAATATCTCTATGTAATATGATGAGTAAGTTCCAGAGGAAGAAATATTTGGACTTCGTCCATCTTTCCTAGCTTGGTACATCATCTTCCTAAAGGTTATGTTGCACCCAGGAAGGAATAAGGTAGCGCAGGAAATGTTACTTTACTCTTTCCTTCCTTCTCTCTGACCAACAGAACACAGAAGAAGGAAATGATAAAGAGCTTCATGACTTTTTCAAGTATAATGACCTCTCTAAATGCTCACAAAATGAGGCAATTTTTTCACATCCACACAAATTTTTCATACATTTGTGGAATGGGTTTAAATTTATGTGAATATACCTTACAACCTTACTGCCTGGCTGGGAGGGTAGAACACGGAATCCCTTCCAGAGCTGACATTAGTATCTCTCCATGTCTTCTAAGGAGCCATGGCGTGCAAGGATCCTACATTCAGCATTCCTTGTCCCTCACTCTGAATGCAACAAGGCTCTGGTCCCACCAGCCTGGAACATAAAAGTTCTAAGCTTGTTCCTGAACAAAAGTCCTCAATCTGCAACTCAAAAGCCAGTCACCAAAATAGTCTTCCATTTCTAATTAATTTTTATACTTCAAATTTTTTTTGAAAAGTTTATTTATAATCTCTTTATAAACACATCTAAATAAGATTCGATCTTCAGAAAAATAGGTTTCTGCATTCATTTTTAAATGTTTCTACAGTTTTGGATTGTTTGAACTATTTGCATAATACACAACATTCTAACCATAACTTTCCTTTTCAGGAAAGCATAGATTTGGGTGAAATCATGTTTTCCCTTTGCTATTTACCTACTGCCGGACGAATGACGTTAACAGTAATCAAATGTAGAAACCTCAAAGCCATGGACGTAACTGGCGCTTCAGGTGGGTATGCTTCTTTTCACTTAACAGCGTGGAGTTCTCGTCTGAAAAGTGGCTATATTAAAACAACAACTTCTCACTCAACAAATATGTGTATTTTGAATATGCTGAGTCATATCTGCTCAGTTTTGTGAAAAAAATATGGTGTTTTGTTTCCTGCTTTTTCTTTTTATTAGCTGTGCAGAGAAAACATGGCTCAAAAAGAGTAAAATGAGGATTCTATTTCATCTTTTGCATGATCAACCACATTGTTTACAAAGTTCCAAACAATTCTGTGCAAAACCATTGAAAGCAATAGCCATTGAGTGCACTCACTGAAGACAATGGGATTATGCAGGTATAAGAGAGGGCATAATTTGGCCATCCCAACATTGATTATTTTGATGCTGAGTGAGATAAAACACTGGTTAGCTGTTAGAGTTCAGGCTGAGTTTGCAGGACTGTTGGGTGTTTTGTTTTGTTTTGTTTTTAAAGTTGTAAAATTAACTTGATACAGAAAGCACTGTGAGACAAACATGTAAATCAACAGTCTTGTTGTACCAAAGACACTAACAAAATGGAACTGCTCTTCAAAAGACACTCCTTTAGTGGAGCATCAAAAATCTCTACATCCAGTGAAAAGTTTTGATTTAGTTTACATTAAATTGTACTTTGATATTCACCTACAAAGTTTTGGGGTTTATCTGTTTATTAGTTAATTAAGTTTTGCTTTGTTTTCTGGATGGGTAGGACAATGGGGATTACTCCATCCTTTTAAAATAATAGCAGAAGATAATTAAAAGAAAATTAAGCATTAAAAATGTGGGAAGAGATTTTCCAAGCACACAACTCCCATTGACTTTCAATTGGAGTTAGGTACCTAACTGCCCTCTGCACTTTTGAAAATCTCCTCCTTTTACTTTGTAACTTATATGTTTATTATATGAAACCTTCAAGAGAAATGGTTAAGGTGGAGAGGTCTAAATTAGAGCTACTGGCTGTGTGTGATGTGGGGTGGGTGTATCTATTCTGTTTGCTTGCACCATTCTTTTGAGTAGGCGGGAAATTGAAATTGCAGAAGAGACAGCTCTGGTTGTCTTATGTCACTAATACCTATACAACTTAGGTTTTCATGAATGTTAACCTGCTAAGAATTTGCGGCTCTTTCGCTTTATCTTTCAACTGCATTGAGACCAGTGTATGAAAATGACTTCCTGTTACTCAGATCCTTATGTCAAAGTCTCATTGATGTGTGAGGGTCGAAGGCTGAAAAAGCGGAAAACAACTACAAAGAAAAACACACTTAACCCAGTTTATAATGAGGCCATCATCTTCGATATCCCCCCAGAGAATGTGGACCAGGTCAGCCTCTCCATTGCTGTGATGGACTACGATCGGTAAGTGCAATTTGTTCCCTGAAAATATTAATCTTCAGCAAGTGGTTACCTCACTATTGCAATTGATTTATTATTTTAACTGTCTGTTTTTTTAAATAAATTCAGTGTCACTAAAATAACACTTTTGAATCCTCTGCTAGGGGATTCAAAGCTACCATAGCTTTCAGCATTTACTTCTGTTAATCAGTGTCATTAATGATGGTAGGGAGAAAATTAAACATGACTGAAAATTGTGTTATAAATGTAACACACGTTAACAGTGTGAGTTTTTGTCTATCCCATCCCCATCTCCCCCCATCAACCCTGTGGCTATACCGTGCAAGGGGTTTGTAAGTCTGTAAAACTTCCAGCAAATTGAGTTATTCCTTTAGCTCAAGCAGTAGGAAAAGGGGAAGATAAGTATCATCACCTGTTTGAGGGAAGAAATGAGAAAGAGAGAGGAAGTGACTTGGTCAAGGTCACATAACAGATCAATGTTGGAGTAAGAGCTATTAAGCATTTAGCTGGTGTTAAGATTTTTGCCTGTCATAGTTAAACCCTGGAATGCCTTGACAAGAAGCATAGACCTATCTTTTATGCTTCTGTACCTGAGGTTCTAATTATTATAACAGACTAAAGATGAAAAATATACTTAAGATCACCAGTTACTCTTGGATCCTGCATGGACCCTCATTCCTCCAATTCCCATTCATCATTCCTCTCCCCACAATTTAAAATACAACAGCAAGACATGTAACTAACTAACTAGTGACACTCAAAACCTACTGACAACTATATGCAAGAAATCAATGGATCACCACACTTACCTTCGTAGAGCCAGTAACCACCCCAAATACACCAAGAAATCTGTTAGCTACAGCCAGGTACTTAGATACCACAGAATATGCTATGCTCCAAGGAGAAAGTTTGGGATACACACTTTAACACACTTAAACCACCTTTACCAAACAAGGACACTCCACCAGAGAAGTAGATCATCTCATGGAATGGGCCACCCAAATACTCTGAGAGAGCCTGCTCCAATGCAGAAATAACCCCCACCCTCTGACTGCACAACTCTAGTTGTCACCTACCACTCCACTGCAACCCATACAGGGTATCCTCAAACAACTACAACCCATATGCCATGAGGATCCCATCCTGAAAGAAATCTTTCCTGAACCCCCACTTCTGTTCCATCAAATAACCTGCCAACCTCTCCAAGCTCATTATCAAGCAAGTTCCCCGCAGACCAGGACACACCAACTCAAAGTGTCACCAGACCTTGCCAGAACAACAGATGCAAAACCTACAGAAATATTTCCAGTGCTACAATGATCAACACCCCCCACAACACATCTTTCAAGATCCACGGGTCTTACACATGCCTATCACAACATGTGGTGTACCTCATCCAGTGCACTAAATGCCTCAGTAACAATTATGTGGGTGAAATCTGACAATCACTGCACGCTTGAATGTACTCACACAGGAAAATGATAACAGACAAAAGCACTCTATCACCTGTGGGTCAGCACTTTTCACAAAGTGGTCTCTCTATATCAGGGGTCAGCAACCTTTCAGAAGTGGTGTGCCGAGTCTTCATTTATTCACTCTAATTTAAGGTTTCGTGTGCTGGTAATATATTTTAATGTTTTTAGAAGAGCTCTTTCTATAAATCTATAATATATATTTAAATTATTGTTGTATGTAGGTTTTAAAAATGTTTAAGAAGCTTCATTTAAAATTAAATTAAAATGCAGAGCCCCCCAGACCAGTGGCCAGGACCAGGACAGTGTGAGTGCCACTGAAAATCAGCTCGTGTGCTGCCTTCAGCATGCGTGCCATAGGTTGCCTACCCCTGCTCCGTATCTAACATCTCGGTCCTCATCCTCAAAGGAAACCTGCACAACACTTTCAAAAGACAACTCTGGGAGCTTAAATTCATAACTCTGCTATCACTAAAAATCATGGACTGAACAGAGACATAGGATTTATGGTTTATTACAACAATCTATAACCCACTAACAACATCCCCAATTGCTTTGCTTCCCCTTCCACCCTGCCTTCCTTTATCCCTGTGATTGGAGGGCTACTGGGCTACTTCACCTTGAATGGTCCCTTGAAATGTGTGTTAACTACTGGTGCTAAACAATCTGTTCCACCTTGTATTTAGCTGTGACAATAAGTAAGTTTCCCAGACCTGAAGCAGAGCTCTGTGTAAGCTCAAAAGCTTGTCTCTCTCACCAACAGAAGTTGATCTGATAAAAGATATTACCTCACCCACTTTGTCTCTCTAATATCATGGGACCGACACAGCCTCAACACCGCATACTCAAAACTATGGTCATTTATTTGCATGTTAACCCTGTCTTCAACTCTTTGCCTGTTCTTTTGGGTTGTAAGTAGAGCCCTGCACCAAATTTGTATCTGCATCCAATCTGTGAACATGGTCCATGGATATCTGCATCCACGGAGGCAGATATCTGTGGATATAAAGTGGATATCAACAGATTTGCAGGGTTCTAATTGTAAACTTCCCAGGGCAGGGCCAATTTCTTCACCAGTGATTTTATAGTTCCTGACAAAATGATGCCCCAGACCTGACTGGGATATATATGACATATAACAATAATGATTAATAAAAACAATGTGCACACTTTGGGCATCTTCAACAACATTTTGCGCTAAACCAATCAAACTGCATTATGGGTCAAAGATGTTAATAAATCTATCTGCATTAAGAAAAGCTTTCTCTGCCCTTCTGTAATCCTCAGAGTAGGACACAATGAGGTGATCGGGGTGTGTAGGACAGGACTCGATGCTGAAGGACTTGGAAGAGATCACTGGAATGAAATGCTGGCTTACCCCCGTAAACCTATTACTCATTGGCATCCACTGGTAGAGGTAAGAAGTAGAGTATCTCTATAGCCAACTTGTTGCTATATCTCTCTGCATTTAATAACTCATTTCCAAGAGCCTCTGAGAATCACGACATCAGTAAGGTGGGGACCTTGTGGAAGAACCTCCACACCACTTAAATCTTGCCTAAGAGTTGTGTGTGGGGGGGGGGGAGAAAGGGTTGAACGGCCAAACAGGGATGCCTGACCATACCTTACATACTGCAGAAAAGAACTTTCCACTGCCCTGCAAAGGCTGGTATGGAGATCCACCTTGGGGCAGGCCAGGGGTCAGAAATTGACCCTGGGCTTCAGAGATGGATTTTACTTCCTCAGCCTTCCTGCACTCCACTTGAATAGGACCTGAAGTTTCTTATGTTTGTGGACTGAATTTTCTTTAAGTAGCAGACAGTCAAAAGAAGTCTATGACTCGGTTCACGTCTAAAGAATGCTTGTATTGATTTTTGCCGTTATTTTAATCAGTGAGTTTCTGATTTAGGAGTTTACTTTTGATCTGAAAGTATTACTTCAGAAGTTGTCTTGCTCTGCTCTCAAGGTTTTGAGATAAAGTTCTTTCCAATCTTTTTAGATGCTACCTATTGTTTATTCTGAGATTACCAAGGGTTGCTTAAAATTACTTGGGAGTAGCAAATGTAAATATTTCAAGGGCAATCATTTTCTGATCTGAAATCATTAGCATTAAAGAGAGTTGTGTAACTAAAATATTGAGTTTAGATTTCTCCATTAAGTAGGCTGAGTTGCGGCTGCACACCAGTAGCCACATACAGGGATGCTAAAGCAGTCACTTATTTGAACCCTCTAATCCTAATGCAGGGAAAATTCTGTGTGTTACTGTGAATATTGAGAAGATCCCCTTCCATATCTTAGGACCACATCCTGCCGGATGCATAACAGCCATTGGAGTCATGGCTTTAGGGCTGGGAGGGTGCAGGCTGTGTTCATTAGGCAGCAGGCCAGGATTGGGGTCAGGGGGACAAATGTTGTTCACCCCTTCTCTTCAATCAAGCCTTGCAGATAAACCAGTTGAGAGCTGATGCAACCTGAGGCAGCACTGACTATTTCATGGCTCCCTCTACTGTGGGGAACCACCCTTAAAGAAGCGTCAAGGGCTGTGGCAGCTGGGGAGTGTCTACTGGAGCTACACTCTCAGGGAGTGTGTGAGAGAGAGGAAGCTGGAGCCAGAACAGTTCAGAGGGCACTACACAGAGGTTCCTGGCCTCCTCCTGGATTCTCCAGCATATATGCACGGTTTGGAGACAGAACTGCAGCTCAGTAGATGGTGAAGCAAACCACACCCAAGTGGAATGATTCAGGGAGAGTTCTTATGGGATCCCCCCTAAAAGAGTTTCTTTACCATGGTTAATTCTCCAGGAGGGTGTGTCCCGAGGCATAAAAATTACTTCAGATTAAGTTTTCATTTCCTAAAAATGTCCTTTTCATTTGGGGTACAATTCAGCTCCTTCTTTTGGAGAGGGTCCTTACGACTCTCTCATCCTCAGAAACAACCATGATGAGTGGAGAGATCTAATGATGATTGTAAAACTAAAACTTTTCTTTCAGTTACCTGGCCAGGCAACCAGTTTTGATAGCCAGGGGTCTTGTTCATCACCAAAACCACCACCTACACCCTAGGGCACAAGAATGGATTCATCACATCCAGTGTCCAAGCTCCATGTCCATCACACCTACATTAACAGAAGGTTTGGCTTCCTCAGATGAACTGTATCCATATTTTTGTATTAAAATAGATTTTCTTCTTGTTCTAAGTATTTTACAGTTTATAATAATTTCTTAAGAATGAATTTCACTTGAGCCAAAATATTCCTTCCTTATGCAAAGATATTCATTTTTCTCTCTCTCATAAAGTATTGTTTTGATACAACCTATTTCTTTGCAGATGGAAGGAAATAAAAAAACAATACATGTATACTAGCACTTGAAAACAAATAGAGCTTATGATACTATTCCTTTCAAGGTAGCAAAATTGTCATATACAGCACTTACTTTGTAACTTGCCTCTAAATTATAAATTTTGCACTAAATCGTATATGACCATTAAAGAAAACCTTGAAAGCTTTTGATGTACTAGAAAAAGATAATTCTAACAACATAATGTCCAGTTTCTCTATGATTGTCTTGAATGTTACTGTAGGCCTGCACCAGAGCCCACTGAAGTCAATGGAAAGGATCCTATTGAATTCATTTGGTTTTAGTTCAGGTCCTAAGGACCATATCCTGCAAATGAATGCATGTAGTTGAACCTTTACAACAATCCTATTGACATTGTGGAGACAACTATGCAGTATTTTATATCCAAGCAATTTTGACTGAATGCCTTGTTCGCATGGGATTGGTTCTGTTCTAGTCTTGCGAATTCAGTAGGACTGGACCAGTGTTTTTCTCAGAATCAGGCTTCCAGTGAAAAAACTTGTGATTGTGGATTTGAAATTTGCCTTCTGTCAATATAGTGAGGTAAAAACTTAAGTGTTACTAGTTCATAGAACATTCCTGCTCATAAACTCAAGAATATTCAAGGAAAGAAAATACAAAATGAGCATCAGTTAAAGCTAGTTGGTTAAAAAAATGAATAAATACAGTAACTCCTCATTTAACATTGTCCCACTTAATGTTGTTTCAATGTTACGTCACTGCTCAATTAGGGAACATGCTCATTTAAAGTTGTACAATGCTCCCTTATAACGCTGTTTGGCTGCCTGCTTGTAAGATTCTGTGGAAAGGCAGCGACTTTACATGGGAGCATTGCACAAGTTCCGCTTCTCCGACAACCCCCCTCTCTCCCAGCGCTTCTCCCACCACCAAATTTGGCAGTGCTTAGGACTTTATGGGAGGGAAGGGCAGGAGTGGGGAAGCACCATGTCTCTGCTCCTTCTCTTCCCTCCCAGAAAATCCTAAGCACTGTGAAACAGCTGTTTGTCAGTCCTTAGGACTTTCTGGGAGGGAGGGGCAGGAGTGGAAATGTGGGGCTTCTCCACTCCTCCCCCTCCCTCACAGCACTTCATGCTTAGGACTTTCTGGGAGGGAGAGGCAGGAACGGGGAAGTGCTGCATCTCCGCTCCTCCCCCTCTCTCCCAGAAAGTTCTAAGCCCTGCCAAACAGCTGTTTGGCGGGGCTTAGGACTTCGCGGGGGGAGGAGAGATATGGTGTGCTCGGGAGAGGAGGTGGAGTAGGGGTGGGAAGAGGTGGGCCTGGAGCATTCCCAGCAAAATCTGAGTCTGTTCTCCGGAGAAGCTGCCGCTGCTACTGCAAAGGTGCTTCCTAGAGTCCTTGGCTGCACCGGGCTCTGCCTGTGCGGGGTAAGCCAGGGGCACTTCCCAACCACAGTACAGTATAGTATACAGTATAATGCCTTTTGTCTGCCCCCCCCAAATGTCCTTGGAACCTAACCCCCCACATTTACATTAAATCTTATGGGACAATTGGATTGATTTAACATTGTTTCACTTAAAGTTGCATTTTTCCTGCACATAACTACATTAAGTGAAGAGTTACAGTACTAGCATGTTACTTTGCAGTATTGATCCAAGTCTCAATAAAACTCCAGTTTAGCTCAGTGAGAGAATTTATACTGAGTAAGGCCAGAGAAAAGGCTGCAGGATTGGGCCCTGGACTTTTAAAGGTGAACTGCAATAGGAAAATTAATTACGGATGTTCCCTTTTTTTTGTTTGTTTGCTTGTTTCTTTTTGACATATAAAGACAGCCAGAAAGGTTTCAGTTTAAAAACAATCCACAAACATTTTAATATTAGAAATGTATGTCCTGTCTATGCAGAAAAACTCTGTAATGACAGGAGAACTACCAAATTCTAACATGCCAGGAGTCAAAAGAATGAAAACTGAGAGGAGGGGATTTTTACTCAGACTTAAAAAAATCTTTTGGGTTTGGTTGGCTTTGTTAATATTTTGGATAAATGATTTATTTATAAAAATCCATCACCTCCAGCTTTTTAATTAAGATGTGATAGCTCCCAGTAAACATGCTCTGAGATGTCTATCGTTTCCTCCAGAAAAACCACAGAAAGCTAGTCTTGACATTCGAGTAAAACCAAGCATAAAATAAGCACATACATAAACACACAGGCCTTCTTTATATATTACTGAAAACAAAAACAAAAAAAAGGGACCAATGTTTGAAAAAATTCTTTGCAAGTCACCTTTGCTGAATCCTATAGAAACTGTTTCCTTCTAGAGATTTGGTCCTCTTGTCCCATGGTATTTTAACCCTCAAGATTGTATTTTAATAAATAAATATATATATACATACAGCCTTGCAAATTTTTATTCATCCACTTGCCCTGGGTGAGTAAATTTTTAAATAGGCGAGTAAACTGTAATTTGGTTTTCATCACCATCATCATCATGAGATTTTGTGCCTGGGCTTGTAAATTTTCATGACAGTTTTGCAAGGCTGATATAGAGACATACTTATATATCTGGAGATTCAAAAACTATTTTGAGTATACATTTATCTTAATATAAAATATTATAGGAAATGGGGTTTTGTGCCCCAAAAGTTACTGTTTTGTAATGTGGTACTGTAACAGTTGACTGAATATTCTTTGCACTTTTTTGCATCTAATATCCAAAAAAAGCTAGCAAGTTCATAATCAAATGTAGCACTAGTGTTCAGTAATGAACAACATCTTGTTTATAACTATTCCATCATTTTCTATGAATATCATGTATGTTTGATTATAAGTGGCAAGATATTTAAATGATCATTTTCTTGGATTGAAATTATTATCCAAAACCAAAGGAATAATAATCCAGTTTGTGCCCTCTTTTTTTTTGTTCAGAAAATTAATAATAATGGCTTATGTTTCCAAACTTGATTTGTGGGTGCTCTGCCACTCTGAAAAAACAGGCTGCTTAATTAGATGCCTACATATGAATTGAAATGCTTAAATTTAGGCATCCAACTTTAAAAAAAAGCCTATCTTATAGATGGTTTCTCATATCGTGCCCTTATCAGTGATGTATTTAAGTAATGTGAAGTGGTTTATTTTTTCATTGATCCCTTGAGTATTGATCCTGCAAAGTTAAGCCTGTGTTTCATTTACCATGTGAGCAATTCCACTCTTTTCAAAGGGGATTTCTCACAAGTTATGTATTTGTGTAGCTTCTTGCAGGATTTGGAGCCTTAGACTATACCATTTTTTCTGAAGACCACCATGTTTAGAAGTATACACCTTGGTCATAAAAGTTCACTCAGAGTGAAAACTTAGCAAAGAAAGTCTCAGTGAATGAATAAATAACTTTTCCTTCCAGCTTTTAAAAAACATAATTGTGCTTAATTTGTAGACAAGGTGCAAAAAAATTAAAGAAATGTTTTGATTGCCTATATTTGCATATTCAAAATGTCCTAAATATTATTTTTATTTAAACATAATCAAATTTAGCAAGTAATATTTGTAAAATATATTTCAATAACATCTGGCAAGTTGAAAAACTCATATTTCTAAAAGCCTGACTTTATGTTGAATTGGTTGGGCACAGTAATTATTTTTCATAAGATTTTTTTTGGTACTACATAATTTTTAATACTTTCAGAACAGCAAACTCCATCGACATATACTGTATTTACATGATGAATTAAGTGGCTCCAAAAAAGTTGTTCAGCTCCTATACATACTTACAATAATACACTTTAAAATGGAAAAGCCCAAATACAAATTTCTCCCATGAGCCACTCTGGTCTCTTGGGTAAATAATGAAGTGTTTCCCCACCATAGTAATAAGTTTAAAAAAACCCTGTAAAACAGTTTGAACAATGATGAAGCTGTCAGTCGGTCTATGCAAAAAGTTTGAGTGGGACTTGAAAGCCAGGGTAGCTTTGGAGCTGCAAACAAACATAAGCAGATGTTCACAAATAGTCATTGAAGCTGGGCTGATGCAGTTCACAGGACTGTAGATCTGCGAAACTCCACTGATTTGTCTCTTCCCCTCCACAATCCAAAACACCTAGCCACTTTTTTCCGACAACCTTTTCTCTACCAGGTTTGTATTCAAGCAGTAGTGATCATATGCTTACTTTCCTCTGCACTGCCTCAAGAAGATTTCTGGCCTTAGAATTTATGAAAGCCCTTCTCGCTCCTCTTCAATAGGTGCAGGATGGCTACACCCATTATTTTGTTTCTTCAGGAAGCTACCATAGAAAGCCTCTGACCTTTCTCCAGTGTATCATGATCATCAGAGGTTCAGGAAGCAGCATTTCTCTTGCTTCCTTCCCTTCCAGCAAGCAGCTGGAGAGGAAAAATACACTGTCTTTGTGCTGCTAGATGTTAATATATGGAGATATACCTATCTCATAGAACTGGAAGGGACCTTGAAAGGTGATCAAGTCCAGTCCCCTGCCTTCACTAGCAGAACCAAGTATTGATTTTGCCTCAGATCCCTAAATGGCTCCCTCAAGGATTGAGCTCATAATGCTGGGTTTAGCAGGCCAATGCTCAAACCACTGAGCTATGTTGAATGGCAGTAACCCATAAATACATCAGGTCACACATTTTCCATCAAAATGGCTTTTTTGACTAAATTGAATTTTTTCACAAAAATGTCCATTTTTGTTTAAAATTATGCTCTGGATGCCCCTAAACATCTGACTGCTAGAAGCTAGGACTGGCAACAGGAGGTTCATCACCCAATGAATTGCCCTGTTTTGTTAATTCCCTCTGAAAAATCTGGCACCAGCCATTATTGCAAGACATGACACTGTGCTAGATGGACCATTGGTCTGACCCACTATGGCCATTTTTATATTCTTATCTGGTTTTCATTAAAAAACCAATAAATCCAAAAACTTGAAATACTTTTGATTTTCAGTAACCAAACCCCCAAATTGTTCAGTTTAAAACCAAAAGATTCAGAAGTAACATTTCAATGAAAATAAGCAATTTTAATTTTCATCAAAGTTTTCCTCGGGAAAAAAAAATTCCTAACCACTTCTACCCATAAGGCTTAGCAATTTGTTCAGTTTCCAGGGAATCCTTACCCAGTCATCCTTTACTCTTACTTTTGTACTTTCATTTATTTTCTGTTGGCTTTTATTTTTCCTATTTGGAAGCCTTAACTCTCACTTTCAAGCGTCATGATGATCTAATTCCCAACTTTCACATTATTTAGCCTTTTTTAACTCATTAACAAAATATGTACCTAGATGGTTTATGGGATGTAAAAAGTCTATGATGCTGCATAAGTTTCATTGGTAGATTTATACTTTACACATAAATGTTTTAAATCATTTTTAAGAGTAAAAATGTTGGAGAATTTGAGAAATTATATTAACACTCACTAGGGACTTATCTACATGGCAAATTACTGCCCAACAAACCAGGGTGTTACTCTACAGTTTGCCATGGAGTAATATCCCATGTAGATGCTGCTACAGTGCACTGGAAGTCCAAGAGCATGGCTTGATCTATAGTAACTTGCCATGTGGGAAGTCATAGCAGCATTACATATGTAACAGGACTATTTTAATGTTTAAATAGCTACATTTTCAAAGGAGTTCAATAAATGTGCCAGCAAGATTTGAGAAAGTATTTATCTGAGCCTGCAAAAATCTATGTTTGAAAATACACTAGTACACACACAATATATATGTAATCATGATTATTTAGCATTTACAACGCAATAGGATCCAGAAGTCCAATGAGAAATAGGCTTCCATAGGTGCTAGATGCTGAACAAACACTTAGGAAGAGAGAGTCCCTGACTCAAAGTACACGTTTTTTGGTGCATTCAAATGAATGTGCTTGAAAATTCTATTGGCACAAATTATGACCTAAATGTGCATTGCTAAGTAGATTGTGATGCAGCTTTTGGACTGGAGGTGATTTAAAGTCAGTCAAATAAGCCAGTGACGGGTAGAATATTTTCTATGGCAGGGATGTTATTGAATATTTTAGAGAGAAAATGTTCTTGGCTCCTCATTCCTCTTATATGAAATGAGACCTAGTTTTGACCTTTTGTTCACAAACTCACTTCCAGTTGGCTTATGAGGATCATTCAAAAATCTAAGCACTCAACTTCCAGAAAACTGTAAAACTGCCAAACATGATGGAATACAGAGCTATTGAAAACATAGGATAATGACCAGGATGAGATCATAATATGAAGTGTACAACTGTTAGGTACAACTGCAAAGTCGGTGGAAAAAACCACATCTTTAGAGCAGCTAATTTTTGCGGTATTCATGCTGTGCATTCATTCTTCTTGATGGGCCTGAATGCACTATTGAGGCAGTGATAAAAAGGGAGCCTAGAAAGGTTGGGCAGAGGAGAAACAGAAGCAGCAAGTATAGAAATGAAGTGAGATGCTGAACTGTCTTTTGTCATGTTCATGAGAAATGATACCTTACATTAATATAGAACGTTTCATCCCAAAGCACTATACAAAATGAACTCAATTCTTGTACATAGAAATGCCTTCTCTCATTTCTGGGTTGGAAACTCAACTCGGGTGCAGCAACACACAGGAAAATAAGGGCTGGAAATCCAAGAGAATAATGTGTTGAAATGAAACTACATGAGGGATTTACATACCAAAGGGGAAAATGGAATTAATACCTCCTATCTTGTGAAAAGTGGTACAAGGTTCTTAGAGGGCCTTGGTTTTATGTCTTACCTGCTAGACAGCACCTCCAACACTGCATGCTGTTGCTGGGACACTTTTTCATTACTGACTTAGAGAATACCTACCTACTACCTTCCATTCAAATACAGACCAAGCCTTATGTTGCACAGGGCTCAATCCTCTAGGCTTGATTGGACCTAGGAGGTCACCAGACATCAGAAGTTTAAAAGAGCATCACAGCTGCTCTTGTCAATTAAAACTTTATACCACACCATCAATGGGAGTACTCGCACTGTGAACATTAAGCATGAGTTTTAGTGCTTTGCTGGATTGAGGCAGAGTTGAGTCCGACTTTTGTAAAATCTGATGAAATCACCATCCAGGTAAGCTTCATTGAAGGTCTTGTTTACTGACAGTTAATAAGACAATAAATAGAATTGATTTAACAAAGGAGCTAAGCATTGTTCAGTAATTAACACTTAAAGAACCTCTGCTGTTTCATGATGGTGTGCTACAAAGGTTTAATCAGCAGGAGGTTGGACAGCTATGACAGCAGTAGAGCTGCTTTTGAATAATAAATAATTTGTGAATATTGTATGTTGAGATGGTTGTTGAGATGATTAATACAGGGCTGTGAGGAAAAACAAGCAGGGAAAGCAAAGAATGGCTCAAGATATGTCACACCTCAAACGTTTGAGGGTTGTTGAGGGACAATGTCTGAACTGTTATCTTTGAAGACTTTACTTCCTCCCCAGTCAACCTGCAAAACTAGCTTTGTTTAGAAAGCCTACAGACTGGGAACACAAAAACTAAAGGACTATAGCAGTGAGGGTCTCTCTCTCTCTCTCTGGAGATGGGAGAGTTGTTCATTGGAACCAGACTAAGGTGCAGGCGCCTGCTGGAAGGGTCTGAAGAAGTTAGGCCTGCCTAGATTACCTCAGGGTCTGGTAAACAGGTAAAATAGACATGCGGGTAAACTGTGGGCATCATAAAATCCCTTTTCTCTAAATGCTTTCTTCCTTCTGCCAAAATAAACAATCCTTTTGTTTTATGAAGGCCATTTGGCATCATGTACATCACTGGTCACAGACTCCCAAAGGGAAGAACCACAGGTAACTAAACCCATTTAGACATATTGGGTAAGAATGGTCAATACACAGAGTACTGTAGACCAGGGCCTGGTCTAAGAATGGGGGATTTGTGGAATTCCATCCAGGAAAAGTAAAGGCATGAAGCCTGATGCCTGAGGTGGCGAGCGCAGGAAGAGGACAGAATTGCTGTTAGTCTTGTAACCCCAACAGCTGCTCACTTGCAAGAAGCTTTGCCATCTATGTAATATGCCGTCAATCCCAAATGAGCACCAATAAAAGTTTTTGCCCAATCACACTGTTGTAGATGCACATATTTTATCCCCACATCCCAAAATTTAGAAATATTTTAGAGAATTTTTTTTAAATGTAAGAGTAATATTTTTTATATACTTCACCTGGAAAGTTAATCTCCTTTAGTAGCAGAGAAAGAGAGATTATGGAGGTGGGGACTTGGGTTGGTTAATCAGATGAGTCCAGACTGAGAGCTGCATGAAAATGAAGGAGAAAGAGAAACAAGGATTTAACAATCTAACAAGACATTTAGCTCCCTTTTTTAGCACCCGAGTCAATAACTCATGGTGAGAGG
The DNA here is from genome assembly GCF_007399415.2 of Gopherus evgoodei. Taxonomy (NCBI): domain Eukaryota; kingdom Metazoa; phylum Chordata; order Testudines; family Testudinidae; genus Gopherus; species Gopherus evgoodei. The sequence continues at coordinate 256,592,624 of NC_044322.1, read as the reverse complement.
GGAAAAAAGCCAATTGAGCCTCCGAAGAGCACTTGATTTTTACTTGTCAAAAAAAAAAAGAGAGTGACAACGTTAAAGGCAGGAGTAAAGTGACAGTGTACGGACTGAGTCACAAAATGTATACGCAGCAAGATCCACTTCCATAAAAAAAAGTGAATATTTTGGGTCCGATTCTCCACGGCCTTGTGTTTGTGCCAGTTGGCCTGAGCCATACTGCAAGCACTTTGCCTATTCCTAGAGCAATGTCCCTAAACCCAGCAGTTCTAGCTCCCCTGCAAAGAGGATTCTAAGGTGCTGAAGTGGTGTCATAATGGAGCCTACACTCCTCCCTGCTCCCTGCAGCATATCTTGGGCAAAAGGGAGATAGCCAGGGCTTCCTCATGACTCACTGATCCCCTGCAGCTGTAATGGCTTTTAATGGCATTGGCAGCTGGCACAGATTAGAACAGACCAGCCTTCCATGCTATGAGCCTAGCACATTTTCCAATCCCTACAGACCAGGTCAGTATTTGGATGGAAGACTCACTAGGAAACACCTATTGCAAGTGCAGATGTGATTCAGAAGATACCTTTCTTCAATCTGAACAATGGCTAGACTAATGTCATAGAACAATGTAGGAGTCACCATGCCACTCAGTCTAGCAGCAGGTAGCAGCACAGGAGTAGTGTGTTTCTCTCTCCTGCTGTCTACTGGAAGGAAAGGAGGGGGAGTAATGCTGCTTACTGCACCTCTGATGACCATGATTCACTGGAGAAGGATCAATGGTTTTCTGTGACTGCTTCCTGAAGAAGGAAGATAATGGGTGTAGCCATTCTGCACCTATTGACAAGTACTCACAAAACTGAATTCCCGATTTCTCATTTAATATCCAACAGCTCTTTCTGTATGAATAGAGGTAATGGGATTGGTGTCCAGGACAAACTCTAAATGATTTTGTTCTTCCTATCTAAAGTTACATATGCAGGTTCAATTGGATACTGAGTTCTTCTCTTGTTCTAAACAGTTGCAAAGTGGTGGTGTTTGCTGCTAACCAGTGAGTGTTTCACCCCAGAGGTGACCGTGTTTCTGCAGAAGTCGAAGTGATTCTAATAGAGCCATTACTTTACAGGGGTTTTGTGAGCTTTAATTAATTAATGTTTGTGGAGAGCTCTGAGGACCTTTGGATGAAAGGGGATATAGAATTGCCAAATGTAATTTTTTTTGTATTTAGCACATGAGTGTGTGTGAGTGGACTTCTTTCTCTGAAGGGAGCCTTGATTATCTCAGAAAATGAGGGAGGAGATTAGAATGAACCTCCAAAGAGCACTTTATGGTATGTTATTTTTTTGTTCCTTTTCAGCTTTAGAGAGGATAAGAGAATCTAATGACTTGAATTATTCCTTTAGCACAGGAGCTTGACTAATTTGTTGAACCTTTTAACCTTCTCATCTGGAAGGTTCCCCTCAAATCATTACATGTTTATTATCAGGGTATAGTCGGATTGCTGAATATGAAATATATTGCTTCACTGTGTTTAAGCCCCAGTCCTGCAACTGAATCTACACTAGTAGACCTTTGTGCTCCTTGTGAGGGTAAAAGTGGCCTTGGCTGGTGCACAACTGCACTCTGGCTGCTCTCACCTGGCAGTAGTGTCAACTGGGGATTGCGGGAGTGAATGCCTCCCCCAGCTCCAGGGTTTTAGCACTTGCTTCAAGTTCCATAGGCCACGGAACCAGAGTGGGCATGGCCTGACCACTTTTAAGTGATGGTCTTGTACCAAATCAGTATAGCTGTTGCTGAAGTGGTCTGGAGCCTCGCTCCTGCTGCATGATCACAGTGCCACTGAAATTTGACCCAACAGCTCTTCCATACAGATGGGAGGCCAGGCCAAATATCAGTGAGTTGTCAGTGTAGCAATCTGGCACATGGAGAGTGTATTCCTGTACTGCAGAGCCTGCTTGACTCTTGGTGCCATCAACTCATGCACAGTGTGGATAAGAGAAAGGGGAGACTTTTTGTCTGAGTGAGACCCGGGGTCCATGTGGGAGAAGCAGGAACTAGAACAGAGGCCCTTCTGAGAGGTAGGGGGAAAGTTGGGGAATGGAACCCTCCCCACCCCGCCATAGGAAAAATCTGAATTGACTCCGCTGGTCGACACCCATTGGGCATCATAGCCAGGTGGTGTACATTAACGCAGTGCCTGGGGGGAAACTTCTTAAGGCCTTAGGCCTTATTCTGAACCATTCCATACACAAATGGAGTAAATGAGAATCCCACTCAAGGAAGATTGTTAGTAAGTGATCCACACAGAGAAAAGAGATTCATTCAAATCCATTTCAAGGCATCTTTTAGAACGTCTTTATTTGCTGTCTCTGCTGTTGCTAAGTATCATCTTTTTATTAAAAGAGATACAACTTTGATACTTTGTTATCTAGCAGCAGCAAAAATGATACCATTGATCTACTCATAATATAACATAATGCAAACAAAGATTTAAAAATCTGTTAGCAAAAATATTTATTCTTATGAGATGCTAAGAAAAAAGCTGTACACTGTACTTTGAAAGCCTTCTCACTGGTAAATTTGCAACCTTTTCCATTGTCCAAAAAACAACAACAACAACAAAAAACCCTCAACCCAATAAAACCACAAAATAACACAATCCTATAGCTTTAATAATTATTGAAAGAATAGAGCACAAAATTATTCCATTTAGCTTTTTAAAAAGAATATACTTTTTGAAATAATGCACATTTTTTATATTTTGCATTGGTAAAAGAAGCTTATTAAAATGTTACCATTTTAGTAAAAATTGTAACATTCTTTCAAACCAAGATTTTTTTAAAGCAAGTAAGCTGCTGATCTTTCTGTATTTGAAGTAATTGTTCTTATATTCATTAAAATGAGAGATGTGGGGTTTTGTTTAAATGTCCAGGTCCTATATTACATTTCTGCCATTATTTATACCTAGTAAAATGAGTATTCAGGCAGTGTCCAGTTTTCTATTATTCTTTTTAGTGTGTCATTTCATTGCAATACCATGACAGATGACAAGGTGCTCAAGCACAGTCCCAATGACCTGATCTAAAGCCCATTGAAGTCAGTGGAAAGATTCCCATTGAATTCAATGAGTTTTGAACCAGGCTGCATATGATAAAATATACAAGTAACGTAAAAAATGTCATGAAATGAACCCGGCAAGGAGAATGAATTCTGAAGTGTCCACTGTTGATGCTTGTGGCTTGCTGCCAATTCAGATTATATTCAAGTCTTCAGTGCATCTCTAGGGTATGAACTATTGCCTGTCTTGTGTGTGGATTCTACTAGAATCAGCAAGCAATGTAAGCCTCAACTGCCTGATTCAGTAAATAAAAATGTCTGGTGTCTATAGCCTGATGTGGAGGTCAGACATATCTTTATTGGCTCTTTTATTTTAATTGAAGTCTACAGTTTTCCATCTGATGCCATATTCGTAGTGATGCTCAGAGTATGTCTGGACAGAGTAGATCTTTCCAGTGTAATCCTTAGATAATCCTGTTGTACAGCAAACATGAAGCACTTATTTTCAATATATATTTCTATGAAAAATAGGAAATAAAATATACTTTTGCTAAGAATACCAAGTAGAAAACTACTTATCAGTTTAAGAAATTATATATATTGCAGATAGTTTCTTTTCTTCTCTTCTTCCAAATGTAGGTCTAAACAGTGCCCACCTTGCTCACATGAGCAATCTCAATGGGCTGTATGGGGCTTTATAGGCACAGCCCTGAGCCAGGGGTAACAGCTACTTGCACCACCTCAGGAGCAGATCAGGAAGACCCCCCTTCCAATTATCAGTTTCTTCCCTCTTTCCACTTTGACCTGGGGACAGTAATTTAGGAGATTTAAGCACATGCTTAAGTCTATTCCTATACAGAAAAACATGAAAGTTAAGTCCCATTAAAGTCATTGGGACTTGGGCATGTGCCTAAAGTTAAGCACCTGCTAACATACTTTGCTGAATAGAGATGGACTGCTGTATCAGTCTTACTGTTAGCCTATACTACCAGTACATTACAACAGTCCTCATGCCAGCTTAGCTGCACTAACCAGGATGTGGGAGGTGGAGTCAAGTTTCCATCTATTCCCCACCCATCTCTGCTTACTCTTCACCCTCCAAGTAAGTGGCACCTAATCCTGTGCACTCCAAATCAGAGCCCAACTAGCTTGTGTAGGAGCTAAAGGGAGTTCTTAATACCTCTTACTCCTTTGAGCGGGCATGTAACACAAATCATATTCCAGCCATTGATTTCAGTGGAACTATTCATGTGAACGAGGTGATGTGAACAGGATTTAGCCTTTGGGATTCTATTTTTTTCACTAGAGAATATTTTGTTTATTTATAGCGAAGTCTTTTTCAGGAGCGAACAATTTGAAAGGTAGGAAGTTAAGATTGGGTTCCTGGTCTGTGGAAAAGTTGAGGGCTAAAATAAAAAATGAATTTAAAATATTTCAAAATTAAGGGCCTATTCTAATGCCCATTGACATCCTTACACTGACTTCAGTGGGCATTGGATTAGGTCCTAAATAGCCAAAACTCTAATAAACTGCCTAACTTTTAAATAATCTTTACAATTAGATCACAACTTTTGCCAAGTCTATGTAGCCTATGAAGAATTGCAGAGTTCTTCTAAGCTTTTGCCTTTTCTTGCTATGTGGTATTGGTTGACTGGGATCTAAAATTAAATACTTGACTGTTTTGGTACCCTTTATTCAGTGTTCATGGTGTGACTTTTTAAATGCAGTTTGTGATTTGGTACCCAACCATTGTTCGAGTCAATATCTATGGCGTTTGCATTATAGAGGGGAAAGAAAATAAAAACCTTTTGGAACTCATGTTACTGGCTTTTTGTACACGCTAAACAGCCATTTGTGAAACTTGACAGCATATAATTGTTTTACTGATAGTAAATGTTTTTGCACTAGCCTTTAAGAGATGTAACACATTTCAGTATTTTTACAATGTATTCTTTAGAAAGTGTGAATCTATTTGTCAGTTCTGAAAAAATATGTAACAATGAAACCTCAAAAGATGTTATGAAGTGTATAGTTTGTGATAATTTTATAAAAAAAAGAAAAGAAAAAGAAAAGAACGCATTTGAAATATAATTTTATTCTATTTGTTTCATATGTATTTTGAACAAGAAATAAAGTGATTAAAATTATTCATTTTTGTCTTTCTTACAAAAAGCAAACAGTTGGAAGTAACCAGAGATTTTTGGCCCACATTCTCCTGAGTTTTGTTCATGGATTAGACACATATAAAGGGCCGGCTCCAGGCACCAGCTTAGCAAGCAGGTGCTTGGAGTGGCCACTCCGGAGCAGGGCAGCACGTTCAGGTATTTGGGGGCAATTTGGTGGAGGATCCTGAATTTTCTTCCTTTTTTTTTTTTTGGCTGCTTGGGGCGGCAAAGCCCCTGGAGCCGGCCCTCACATATAGCGCCCAATCTGGCAAGAGATTGTGCTCAGATGCAGTGCTGCACCTGCATAGAGACCTGCAGACTTCAATGGCATCCTGTGTTGATGCAATAATGTGCCCATGCAGAATCTGCATTAATTGCATGATTGGGGCAATATTAAGTAAATGGCTATACAGGCAGGTCTCATCCTTTTCCACATCATGAGTTTCTTTTCTATATCAAGATCCTCTTTGCATCTAGGACTTGATCCTGCTCCCATTCAAGTAATTAAAAACCCCTCCCATTGATTTGAATGGTACAGGATCATGGGCCTACCCAGGGACTCCCTTCTATTTATCAAGGTGAGAAGGATAGAATGCTCATAACCCTCTGAGCCCTGTTTGTGATCCCCACTGCTCCAATGCCGAGGTTGAGAACTGATGTCCTGTATCAAAATACTTCTTCAGCATTTTTCCTTTAACAAATCTGCTATTTCAAGTTCTGTTGCCATACCCAAATGAATTTGGCAAAGAACATAATCAAATAAAGGCAACATTTCTGCCACCAGTTGGTGTGGTAAACATCAGCACATCTGGGAATGAAGAAGAAATATAAACAAGTAGTCACCCTACAGCAAAGGGGATTTGATGTACTACTATAGGCTTTCTGCACAATTTCTTCTACAACATTATTCAGTGTAATATTGAAAATAATAGCATCTAATTTAAATATCCAAAAGTAAGTAACCGTAAGTCTGATAGAGACATCATAGGTCCCCAGTTCTCAACTGTCTTATCCTTTACACCTATTCAAGTTTAAAACACTGCTACCAGCAGAAGGGAGAGGAAAATTCTGATCTGGTTCTTTTTACATTAACTTTGCACTGGTGTAAGTGACTACATAATGTGGAGGTGAATGATGAATCTGGTCTTACATTCTCAGTCATCACTGACCTTTCATTACATGTCTTTAAAAAAGATGGTATTATTACAAGTAGAACCTAGACAAAATTTGCTTTGCTTTCAACTTCATGTGGGGGGGATATATATCCTATCAGTTGCTTATTTCTATGTGGAGAAATTAAAATGAGTTTTACCATGTGGTGTGCAAATTTTTAAAAAGAATATTTTTATTGTACTAGAAAATGTTTGTAAAATATGGAAACAAAGTTTAATAGATCACAAATTGCCCCATTCCATGATCAGATGGTTTTGCCTAAATGAGAGTAGCGATATTTTCTATTAGGTTTCCAATCATGCTTCTGATCTCTGGTGTCACAAAATTAATCAGTTCCAAGCGAAATGTCTGCTTAAGACAGAAAATGCAATTTGATTTTGAGCTTCATTGTGGGGATTCACTTTACAACTGTGACCTGATGATTTAGTTTCCCTTGAAAGATTGCTTGTCCTCATTTAGAAAGAATAATGTCATTCCTTTTTTGATGTTGCCTTTCATTTCAGTATTTCCTGTTTAATACTTTAAAGAGTCACATTCATCAGGCAGACTGGTCCTGACTGTCATGTGCGTTACCAGTTATTTTGGAAAATCAGCTGCTCTGGTTCTCCACTTAGAAGCAGTATAGCCATCCTTTCATGATATTTTAGTGAGTCTGGCAATACTATACTAGGTGTTTTCTTAAAACTCTGGCTCCTGGGGTCATGTAATTGCTAACAGTTTCAGCTTTCATTTTTTAAAAAGTATGTTTCTACCTCATGAAGGCAGAGGGAAGCTGGAAAACATGAAACCTCAAAGATTTAAGAGCCAGAACACAAATTAAAACTTTTGGTAGCCTGTGAGTGCTTGGGGTTTGTAATACTGTAAAAGCACTTCTTGATTTTTCCTAGAACACATTGTAGTGGCCAAATCCTTCTTGTCCTAACTAATCACACAGGTGGTCCCATTGAACCTTGATTCAGCTCCATTAAAGTCAACTTCTATTGACTTAATGAGAGTTAGACTGGACTCTTAGTGGGCCATCTTTCAATTAGTAAGAATAAATAATATTTAAATTGTTCCATTATGGTATGCTGGCACACTAATACAAAAATACTTGTTCTCAGCAATAGAACTATTACTTAGAAGTTATGCAGAAGTCTGTGACAAAACTGGAATCCAAATCCAAACCTCTTGATTCCCAGTCCAAAGCCATACACAAGAGACTCCCAAAATTTAGCCAAAAAATATACCTATTGTAATCTAATTAAAATCTTATACTTTACTCTATCCACAAACAAATGTAAAAGAAAAATACAACTCTGTAATCTTGATATTTAACTTATTCTTTACATTTGGGAGTTCCTGACATTTGAGTTCTTGTTTTCTCTACTATATTTGCATTACCACTATATATGTTAAAAAAAAATATGCACTATTAGGCATAATAAACATATAAATTCTGTGATTCTATTCTTTAGAATCTTGTGTTAGTCATGCTGTTCCGAGACACACATCAGTTTTAAACAGTCGCAACTTTTAAAAACTATTGAATCTGTTTTCTTCAAGTAAGATACCTTCTCATAGCCCAGGAGTCACCTCTGTTACAAAGAGTTATTCTTAGGGTATTTTCAAACGTGCTAGCTCAACTGCCTTGGCTACCCTAATCCCACCCCAGCCCCAAACCTTCCACTTAGTACCATCCTCCATGAACACCAGTAAATAACAACAAAAGAACAACTTGCGTCCAGATGCTCTTGGCTTCTGATCCAAAAAATCCATTGAGGTCAATGAGAATCTTCCAGTTGGCTTCAAAGAATTTTGGATCATTGCTTTGTAAAATGGGAATCCTCAAAAGAGGTAAGTCACACAAAAATAAGCTAAGACAAACACAAGAAAGCTCATTCCCTTTTTTTTTTCTCCCCAGCTGCAGACAATCTCTCACCTATTAAAAATAACCAAACAAACAAAAGGAAAACAGGGAATAAAACAAGAGAAGGAATATATTTCTCACAGTGAATAAACCAAATGCTTACAATGACAGCAGGATTTGGCCCACAGATTGTTTTCTTATCACAAACTCTCTTCAGCAATGTAACATAAAGTAACAAATAAAGTCACTTAATCATAAACTTAAACAATCTAATATACTTCTAAGATGCAACCACTGTTGCAGGAAAGAATGAAGAAAAAGTCCGGAACAGGTCAAGAAAAGGGAAATAATGCATCTGCCAATCTCACCTGGCTGCCACAAATAGCCAGTACCCTTAAGTATCACTCTTTGGCTGCCATTTCTTTACTCTCTCACTCCTCCCGGACTGGCTTAGGGAGGTAAATCCTGCAAATAGCTACTGCAGCAGAGCAGTATGGCAGATGGTGTTCATGTACCTGAATAGGAATATATTGTTTCCTAATTCTTTCAGCTGCAACAATAAAAGCTCTCTGAAACTATCCATCTCTGGTGCTTTATGGATCTCAGTTAGCTGATTGTGATAACCTGCCTAAGATGTTGTAATACAAGCTAATGTGTGCATTCATTTTACTGCATAAAGAACATGACTGCTCATATAAATTGTGAATGTCTTCAGAGTGCAGCGAATTAAGCATAAACTTCAATTGATGTCATTCTCTGGTGATATTGTCAGTGTGCTTCCTGCAAGTGATATTGGATTTAAATATTTACACCAGTTCTTAATTGTATTTGACTGTGTAAGTTAGGCTCCGTACACACATGCAGAGACACCCTGCACACTCAATAACATAAGGTAAATTATTAACAGTGAGTTCACAAACTCCATGGAAAAGCTGAAAGTCTACATTTTGGAAATGTTTGCTGTATGAAAGATGGTGAAAGCCTATGATAAAATGGGATCTATTTAGTTAGTTAGTTAATTAGTTTGCAGCCTAACATTTCCTGCTTTAGGAATAACACTTTTAGTTATCCGTATGTGCAGGAACTGACCATCCTGAATCATTTAGGTTTTTGCGGCTCAGCTACTGACCCTACCAGGGGTTGATGGAATTGCTCAGGAAAGAGTTTTTGCATTCTTCCCTTTCAGTCAGAACCAAGAGGATGGTGTTGGGTGATCACTTATCCACCCAAAATAATTGCTCTTGAAGCATTCCACAGGACATCTCTCCATGGTTCTTTGGGTTCAATATTTACACGGCTAGATTGTGCCTATACATCTAAGCCTGTACAATGTGGTACAGTTATGCCAACCTAGGACAAACTAAGGGAAGGAATTGAGACTCATGAAATTACTCCCTGTTTCCCATTTGCTCCAAGGGGCAATAATCTGTTATGTCCTTTATCATTAACAGATTCCTACCTCCTCACCCTCGCTCATTTCCACAGGCTGGTGCCTGGGGAAAGGGAGGCGGAATCAAGGCGTGGCCCATTCCCTTTATTTGCCTGAGTGGGGGGAAGAACAAGGCCTGCAACCCCCATTGTGTTCCCTATGCCAGTAGCTATAAGGTAAGGAAGTGTGGAATTTTATTCCCTCTTATGCTTCTGGTTGACTACACAGGCAAGGCCAGGACCTGGCCCCTAGAAAAAAGAACTAGTTCATAATCAATAATGTATTAAAGATATTTTACTCCTGTTGCTGTTAGGAAATTGTTTACAGGTGGGTTTTTTTCCCCCTCTCCTCTCAAATGTATGTGCTATAAAAACATTGCAGAAGAATAAGAATTGCTCCATCAAATTCTTGGTCTATAATTATTCTTGGGAAGTAACAATCAGTACTAGTGTTAGCCTTGCTTAACATAAGCTTATCCAAAAACGTTGTTAGGCTGTAAATCCCAGAGAATTGCCTTCCTGGTTCCCACTGATGGATGAATATCATGAACAAAATCCTGTAAAGTGCTATTACCTGCAATCCCCCTTGACATCAGTGGAAACTGCAAATGTTCACATATGGCTTGCCGTTGCCTAGGTACCCTTGTGATGCAATATTTCTTACCTACATGAGATAGCGAAGAGCTTTTAGAATAAAAGAAGATAAGGAAAGGAAACTTGTTCAGACCATGCAAAAGGTTTGAGTTTGGTCAGTTCAAATCTGTCAAAGATTCATCTTAGTTTTTGTATTTCATCCAAATTCAACTCCTTGTCCCTAGTGATCAGTGGATGCTTCTGAACAGCAGGCTTCTTCCAAATCAGTTGGAGCTTAAAATGAATCCGTTTTCACAGGAGACTATAAAAGGCAAGGCGCTGAAAAAGACAAGAACCTATCATTTTATCGCTCTGAAAGCTCTTTGAGAAATGGAGAATAGTCTACTAAATGACAAGTCTTACTAAGTGCCTGCTACAGTTAAAGGCTCACGAGAAATCTACTAAAAATATTTTTTCTGTGTTCCATTCAAACTGCCTGCTGCTGTCCGTATTGAATTAGTCACCAGGAATGTGATTTTCCTCTTGTGTCCCACTAGTATGGGGTTTACTGATGACAATATTAAATCAAAATGCTCTTGGGCAGGAATGGAGAAACTCAGCCACATTTCCTTCAGCTGTTCACCTAGGAAACAGAAAAACACAATAAGTTTTACCATCCATCTTCTGTAGTAATGCTTGGTGACAGCAGTCACATAAATTACTTTCACTATTCAAGTATCAGAGGGGTAGCTGTGTTAGTCTGGATCTGTAAAAGCAGCAAAGAGTCCTGTGGCACCTTATAGACTAACAGACGTTTTGGAGCATGAGCTTTCATGGGTATTCACCCACGAAAGCTCATGCTTCAAAACGTCTGTTAGTCTATAAGGTGCCACAGGACTCTTTGCTGCTTTCACTATTCAGTATCACTTCATATTATTTAGATTTAATAAACCAATACAGCAAGGAAGCTACTTTCCCTTTTGGTTCTTGAATGTACACAATGTGTTCTTCAAATGGTGAGCATTTTAGTTCTAATACGACTAAATCTCAGAAACAAGCAAATAGCCTCCATGCATCCACAATGACACTGGACAAAACCACATCCAGTGTTCTTACATAAACAGGACTGTCTGGCATAAAACTGCATGATTGGCCTGCCTAGCACAGCTCCACCCTGCTCTAGCAGCAGCCTGCTGCTTTCCCCTTCCTTCCCTCACTGACTACAGGCAATGCCCAATATCCCCACTTCCCTGACCCGGGCACCTGGCCAGACACAGCCCCACATATTTTAAACTCTCTGGAGCCCGCGGCAGTGAAACACTCTGAGGAAACATTCTGGGGAAGTGAGAGTGATGAGCCCTGATCTGCTCCATGCTAAGCTGCACTTCACTGCCATGGGCTTCGGGGATTAAGACAGCCAGGTCCTGCTGCCTCCCAGGGCATGAGCCATCCACTCGCTTCGGTGAGTCACTTTGTGCCCCAACTGGGCAGGAGTTGAAGGGGTAGGGGCTATGTGACAGCCATGCAGAAGGAGGGCACAGGAAAAAATGTGGAAATCTCTGATCTATGGTATAAATCTCAGAATGGTTGGTGTGAAAATTGTAGGCCTGGGTGCAATAGGTAAACAGCACCAGCTACTTCGGTTTCCTTTTCCTATAGCACACACTTTATGCTATAGTTTCCAATTTCATTGCTAGTTTTACAGACGGAGGGCTACACAGGTACATGGCTTAAACATCCACCACATTTTTTTACTTTTATTTTAAAAAAATATATTTTTCTCTTCATTTAATGTCTCTTTCTTGACAAATCTGAGGTCATAATTGTGTCCTGGAAAGTAGCAAACTAATTTTAATTTAAAACAAAATCTCTTATGGACAATGCACAATGGGAGCCACTTATCAGCCACTTATCAGCTGGCGTAAATGTTCCCGGTGCCTCTGATTTCAACAGAGCTACCGCAATTTTCCCCAGCTGAGGGCCCTACAAAACATAAATCACATAAGTGCCGCAGCATAGAAATTATTGGATGAAAGGACACAGATTGTAGATAACGCTTGATGACCTGAACTCTCCTGATTTAACTCTAGCTATGTGAAAGGCACTAACAAATGGTAATTTGTGATACAGGTGGATGGCCAGTAGAGGCCTAGACTGAGATCACCAAAAATGTAAGACTCCTAAAATCCGGTCTGATCTAGTGTAGCCCTTCTGCCAGGTGATCCATGGCAGCAAAAAAGGGCTGGGTTCAATATATGTAGGGTCCCTCTAGACAAATGGCTACACCAGCTCAAGTCCACACCCAGAAACTAGGGAAACTAAATGCATGCTCCTAGGGTGCCTGAGCAGGCTGAACATCCCCACTTGCAAGTGCTCTGAGACTGTGAACAAACAAGAGAATCTTTATTATGGGAAAGGGAACACAGTCATTAACTTGGGAAAACACAGTAATAGAATACTTATATACAAATAAAGCATAAATTGATCTCCACCACATCCTTGCAGTAATTTTGGCTAACTCCTCTCCCACTCACCAGTGAGAAAGTCCCATTCCTGGGCCACAGCTCCTCACCCATCCATAAGCTCCCACTCATAGTTTCAGTCAGCAGTAGTCCAAGTCTCTTTTCACAGATCCATCTCCAGTTTCAAGAGAGCTGCTTGCCTGGCCCCACCCGGAGATGCCGTCACCAAACCCATTTTAATAATTCAGCTTTATTAAGGTGCTGGGTGGGCATGGCCTCCTCAAGGCCTGCTCAGCTCTGCTGCTGCCATCTGTCACAACCCTTGCAGCAAAATCCTCAGTCTGCATTGTCTTGCACAGCGAAATTGATGCCAGAAGGGAGCCAAGAGCACTTAGGGCCTTTGAGCAGAGTCCTGGCTGCTTGGAAATTAGCTCATTGTTCCAAGGTAAGAGCTTGTTCCCCTCTCTGAGCCTATCTGGGACACTACTACCCTCCCTCCCCAAATCCAAGTTCATGTCCTGTTACAGTGACTCCTCAGTGTCAATGGAGAAATTGTGGCTTGGCAGCCTATGCAAACGATGCAATGTATGGCAGCTCTTTTCCCTTTCCTTTGGCAGAGGGAGTAGGGAGCTCTTTCCCTCGAGAACAAAGGTTCTCAAACTGTGGTCTCCGTGGACCACCAGTGGTCCGCAAGCTCCATTCAGATGATTTGCGGATAGTTCCCTCTGAGGTGTGTGCCTGGGCAGCCGCACACAAGAGAATGAAGGGCCACCCACCTAATTAGTGAAGTCGCGCAGGCATGCTCCATTAATTAGGCACCTGGACCCTGGAGAAGACACAAATGTAACATGAGATGTTGCCCTTGGGGGGAGGGGGCAGTGGGGTGAGAAGAGGGGATAGGGGGAATTTGGGATGTGCAGGGCTGCAGCATCCAGAGAAAGAGACAATTTTCCCCAGCTCCAGGGCTGCGACTGCCAGGGAGAGATTACCTTCCTTCCCAGTCTGAGCTCTGTGATTGCTATGGCAGGGGAAAGACCCTTCTCCTTCCCAGCCGCAGCTTGGGGGCTGCCATGGCAGGGGAGAGAGGGCACATCCATCAGACTAGAAAGTTAAGACTACTGATATTAAAATATAAGTTGTGTGTTTTTATTTGTAGAACAAAAAAAGTTTTTTTTGTGTATATATCACGCTTTTATCCAAAGCTCTTTAAAATACTTAGTTAACAGTACAAACAACATTTGGAAAGATCATTAAGTGATCCACTGAGACCCTCAGCAATTTTCAAATGGTCCATGAAAAGAAATGTTTGAGAACCACTGCTCTACAGCTTCTGGCCACTGAGCTTATTATTAGCACAAGTGCCATGCTTAAAATGAATGGCTTTGTTTCTACCTTCCACCCCCAATGTCAACAATAGTTTGGATTCTTCTACCCAATAATATAGAAAAAAAGGAGACTTCATTTCAAAACCTAGAAATAGAGCACTGGACTTGCTTCTGTCTTGCACTACTGGAAATCAGGAATATCTCCACTGAAGTCAATGGAATCACACTGGTGCTGTAAATGAGAAAAGAATTAGGCCCACAATTAATATTTCCTTAATTAGTTGTTTCACAGTTTGAAAGAGTTCCAGCTTAAGACAAGTTTAAATGTGCAAAAGTTTTTTTAAAAGCTAATTAAAAATTGTATTAAATAACACCCCATTCTTCATCCTCAGACATCTGTCCTGACATATCATTAGTATTATGTGTCACATCTGCTATTCCAATCATATATTGGCAACTTCAGGTGGAAAATGGCACATCCTCTTGAAAAAGTCAAGAAAATTAAGTGTTCTTAAAGGCTCAAATGAATTACATTATGTGAGAGTTTTATTGAAGGAATATTTTGGGGGAGGCTGGGAGAGGGAACAGGTGTTAGAGTTTTTGTTGTTATTTTAGTTTTGCTCTGGGTTTGTTTTTTTGGTGTTTGCTTGGTTTTGTTTATTTGTAACTGGAAGTTTGTTCCCAGAAAAAAATAGTAATTGATTTATGATGTGAGGCTGCCCTGAATTATTCTAGGAGTTGAATTTCCCCCCTCGTGCCATACAGATCAGGGAAGCCAGAAGAATATATACTGAAACCTATTCCTTGCCTCTTGGCACAGCTGAGGATCACAGCCTTCATTTTTTTTGTGTTTTTTTATGATTAAGTGAATCTAAAGAACTGCTTGTGTTAAAAAAAGAACTAGATAAGTTCATGGAGAATAGGTCCATCAATGGCTATGAGCTAAGATGGGCAGGGATGGTGTTCCCAGCCTCTGTTTGCCAGAAGCTGGGAATGGGTGACAGGCAACGGATCACTTGATGATTACCTGTTCTGTTCATTCCTTCTGAAGCACCTGGTAGTGGCCACTGTCAGAAGACAGGATACTAGGCTAGATGGACTATTGTCTGATTGGATATAATCGTTTTTATGTTCTTAATTCATGTTAACAACATGGTGCCTTGAGCACAAAGTCAATTACAGCTATAACCAAGACTATCTGCATCATCTTCAGGCAAAGTTTCAGACTGAGAACCTCAAGTCACTCCTGCATCCAATGACACATGAGGTTATCCATTAAATTCAACTTCAGTTTTTCAAAAAGGATGGACAATGAGGTGAAATGGGCACTGAAAAATCCTTACAGCAAATCAAAGCCTGGTTGCAAAAGAAAAAGAAAAAAAAGCATGTGATTTCACATTCTAACTTATTTAGATTTATTTATATTTTTACTCTTCAAACAAACTATGTAAGACAACAATCCTTGTAATGTTCTTTAGTTCCATACTGCAGTTACTTGCAGCGACTAATATCCTGATGCCTATCACCTAAGCTATTACAATCCCAGATATGCTAATTACTTCCTTAAATGTGCAGTACAAAATGTTCTCAGCTTGAAACCACTCTTAGACATATAAAGCATGTATTTTCTTTTCTGGCAGTTTAATTGCACCACTGTCAGCTAGATCACAGCAAACATCTTTTACTCTCTCATCTTTCATGCCCTAGTCTGTCTTCATGTAATGTATTTGCAATTGCTAAATAGAAAAGGAGAATAGAAAATGTACAGCTTAATAAGTGTGTGAGTGGTCCTCCAAATATTCTTAAAGGTGAGTAAAACAGTGTCAAGTATCATGTGGACAGGAGAATCAAAGGAAACCAGCTGAAATGAACTTGCTTGTATGAGAGGTGAATTGGTTTGCTTTATCTTAAATGGTGCAAAGTGCTGTAAGGGCTTGGGCCAAAGATGACAACTCACAGGAAGCCTTTTCTTGGATGGGTTTTGAATCAGACCATCAGATTCTCCAATGGGTTGAAATTCACTAGTAATGCAAACAGCCAGTACAAGGTCATACTTGTCATTTAAGATCTGCTTTGGGATTGTACGGGGTGGATTAGGGTCAGCAGCTGTGCATGGGCACTTCTGAGTGCTGCAGACCAGTGCATAGGCCAATGCAGAGAAAAGTGATGATGGCATGCTAGGCGCAGGCCAGGACAAGTGACTCGAGTAGAACAGAAAAAAGATTGCTGTGTATCATGAAAATTGAAGGGGAAGAGGGGGAGAAAAAATGTTGTTTTTTTTTCTTTGAAATTATTTATCATTTTTTTTCACTTTTTGGTGAAAATTTTCTAAATGAAATTTTTGTTTTGAAAACAAATCAAAATTGGTCATTTAATGTTGATGGGGAAAATATCCACTTTATCTTTTTTAAAAAAAACCCTTTTCCTCCCCACGGGAAAAAGTGGGGAGAAAGGAAAAAAAACCTGAGAGAATGTGGGGAGAAGTCCATACTGAAAAATGACACATTTGAACCAAAAATAACTTTTTCCATGAAAAATGTCATTCTCATCCAAGGCCCCATTTTTTGATGAAAAATATTTTTGTCTAAAAATGTTTGACCGACTCTACTTCAGAAGGCTGGAAGAACCTGTGCCGGGGGTATGGTTTTGTTCTCCTAACCCACTCATTTTACACTTCCCAGACTGTGCTGTAAACAACATGGCTGTTGATAACTAGACTAAAACCCTCCTGTCAAGGTTCCTTCCCCACTCTGAACTTTAGGGTACAGATGTGGGGACCTGCATGAACACTTCTAATCTTAATTACTAGCTTAGATCTGGTACCACTGCCACCATCCAGAATTTGAGTGTCTGGATCACTCGCTGTCCCCCCAAAACCTTCACCTCCCTGGGTAGCCTTAAGAGACTCCTTCACCAATTCCCTAGTGAGTCCAGATCCAATCCCTTGGATCTTAAAACAAGGAGAAATTAACCATTCCCCCTCCTTTCTTCCACCAATCCCTGGTGAGTCCAGATCCAATCCTCTTGGATCTAAAAACAAGGAAAAATCAATCAGGTATTAAGAAAAAAGGCTTTTAATTAAAGAAAAGAAAGGTAAAAGAAAACCCTATGGGAGAGATTAGCATACCAGCTACTCTCACAGACAACAGATTTCAAACACAGAGGATGTTCCCCTGGGCACAATTTTAGTTACACACACAAAAAAATAATACCCAAATACCCAATTTGAGTCTACTTCTATTTGCATAAGACAGATTACAAAGAAATAAACATAAACCTATTTATTCCTTTCTAAAACTTACTACTCTGATAAGAGGCTGGTTCATTGATCTTTTTCACTCCGGCTGAAACTGAAAACTCTCAACAAAGGAAAAACTTCCCTCCTTCCTTTTGAAACATCTTGTTCCCCCATTGGTTCCTCTGGTCAGGTGTTAGCTAGGCTAGGTAAACTTTTTAACCCTTTACAGGTAAAAGAGGCATTAACCCTTAACCATCTGTTTATGACACCTCCAAAGGTTTGTCAGCTTTTATTCAGATATTTGGCAAAGATCCAGATTGAGTTTATTTTCAGCAAAACCTATTCACCTTTCCCTAGTTACTGTAGACAAGAATATGTCCACTACTAGGCGTGGTCTACACTATGGGGTTAGGTCGAATTTAGCTGCCTTAGGTTGATTTAAAAATGAATTAACCACACAACCAACCCCGTTCCATCAACCTAAAGGGCTCTTAAAACCAACTTCTGTACTCCTCCCCGACAAGGAGAGTAGTGCTAAAATCGACCTTGCTGGGTTAAATTTGGGGTAGTGCAGATGCAAATTGACGGTACTGGCCCCCGGGAGCTATCCCAGAGTGCTCCATAGTGACCGCTCTGGACTGCACTTTGAACTCCGACGCACTAGTCAGGTACACAGGAAAAGCCCTGGGAATCTTTGAATGTAATTTTCTGTTTGGTCAGTATGGCGAACTCAGCAGCATAAATGACCATGCAGTCCCCCCAGAATCATAAACGAGCTCCAGCATATACCGAAAGGGAGACACTGGATCTGATTGCTGTATGGGGAGAAGCATCTGTGCAGGCTGAACTCTGATCAAAAAGAAGAAATGCAAATATATTTGCCAAAATCTCACAGTGCATGTTGGACGGAGGTTACAACAGGGACACCTAGCAGTGTTGTGTGAAAGTTAAGGAGCTCAGGCAAGTCTACCAAAAGACAAAGGAGGCAAATGGTCACTTCGAGTCAGAGCCCCATACATATCACTTCTACGATCAACTGCATGGCATTCTAGGCAGAACCCTACCAGTACCCCACCACTGTTCATGGACACTTGCAAAGAGGAAGTCTCATGCAACAGGGAGGCAGATTTTGTGGATGAGGAAAAAGAAGAGGAGAATGTGCAGCAGGCAAGAAGTGAATCCGTTCTCCCCGGCAGCTAGGACCTTTTCATCACCCTGGAACCAATACCCTTCCATGGTGGGATCCCCGACCCTGAAGTCGGAGAAGGCACCTCTGGTGAGTGCACATTTGTGACTACAGTACAGGGTTTAAAAGCAATAGAGTTTAATGTCTGATTTGCCCTGAAGAATTGGGATGCATTCGTGGCCAGTACAGTTACTGGAAAAGTCTGTTCACATGTTATGGAGTGGGAATACTCCAGGAACATCTCCATGAAGCTCTCCTAGAGGTACTCTGAAAGCCTTTGCAGAAGGTTTCTGGGGAGGGCTGCCTTATTTTGTCCTTCACGGTAGGACACTTTACCAAGCCAAGCCAGTAGCAAGTATTCTGGAATCATTGCAGCACAAAGCATGGCAGCGAATGGCCCTAGGTTTTGGTCACATTCAGGCAACATTGGGTCTATATATTTCTGTGTTAGCCTCAGTAAAGTGCTATCATTCGAGTCACCTGGTTGAAATAGGGGAATTTTTGTAAGGGAACAGTAAAAGGACTCCATTCATGCTGGGCTGTTTGCGCTTGGCTAAAAGGGATCATTCCAGAGAATAGCCATGCGGTGGGGTGGGGGTAGATGTGTGCTGCATATCTGTTTAAAAGCCACAGCCTCTCCTTTTAAATATGAAACCCAACCCATTGCTTTCAAAGGAGGGTGCTGCAGTTTGAAAACATTCTCACATGTTATGAAGGTGGAAGAAGCCAACCCCACATACCAAAAGGCTTACCATGGCTGCCTGGAAACCAAATTCTGTTGCCCAGCCATGTGTGATGTGTCGCCATACCAGCAAGTGCTCAATATAAAAGGCAAAATGTGACCTTGTACCTAAAGCACATGTGCTGTCTGCTGTGAATTGCTTGATTCACTATGAAAGAGTCTCCCATTTGTTCTCAGAAATGTATAATCTTAAATTTTACTCTCCCTTTTTATCTCCCTCCCATTGCAAATGTTTCTACGCTCCCCCTTTCCTCTCCATCCCTGAGGTTATTACAGATTAGAAGACAAAAAAAAAAGGAATCTCAATGACATGTTTTCTGAACTCATAAAGTCTTCCCACACTGATAGGCCACAGCTTAATGCATGCAAGACTAGCTCTAGGCACCAGCAAAGCAAGCACGTTCTTGGGGTAACACATTTCCGGGGGCTGCATTCCGGCCATCTTTTTTTTCAGATAAATCCACCAATGTACAAAAAAAAATAATAAATGAATATCAAAAAAATCTCCAGTAGTGTGATAGAGTGGGACATGAAAAATATCATGTCATATCATGACATGGTCACTCATAATATGAACGTGCGTAAATATGTAAACGTTAATGGTTATTGATTAATTAACTCAAGAATCACGATTACTTGTGCGTACTGTGCCATCCTATTAGTGCCATTCATGCCAATTTCCATATTGCATAGGTGCCAGTGGTTATAGGGCTAAAGTGCCGGGACAAAAACGAAAATGACCTTCTGGTGCTGCCTACCGGCAACAAAGAAAGAAATGGCCAAAAGAATTAGAAAAACTATCTCGTACTTCAAATAAGTATTTTTTAAAAGTTGACAATCAAGGAGAAAGCTCTAAGCAATTCATTGAAAGTGATTATTCATTTACTGATGAAGACCCATCGAACCAAAGATTATCTTTATCAACTGATAGAGTTGAACAACAATCTGACCAAAGATTATCTTCATTAACTAATAAAGACAAACAATCACAATCCATCCAAAGATTTACTTCTTCAGCTGAAGAGTCCAGAAATAGAGAACTATTATTCAAATCTAAAACTGAAGAATAATTATTGGAAGGTGGAGAGGCTGACATAGGATTGGATCCAAGTACATGGCCAACAATAATTACTGATGCAATGCTAATGATTATTGTGAAAAAAGGTCCTTCAAAACTAGATCCTACATCTGAATATCCATTTAATGAGTCAAATCATCGATTTATGCCATCCATTATGAAGAAAAAAATGAAAAATAGGGAACAAATTAATAGATTGTGGTTAGTGTATTCACAGACCAAATATGTAGTTTTTTGGTTTTTGCTGCACACTGTTCTGTAACTCGGACATTCTTCCGGCAACTTCAGGTTTTAATGAGTGGCGAGATTTGCATCAGCATTTGAAAGAACATGAAACATCAAAAAATCATTTACGCTCATTGACAAATTGATTGAGCTGTCAGACAGATTACTTTCCAGTACAACAATCGATGTGGTACAGCAATGTCTACTAAATTCAGAAATTCTACGTTGGCAGGCTGTATTGGAATGTTTACTGGCACTCATTAATTTCCTAGCCGAACAGTGCCTCATATTCCATGGCTCCTCGGATATTTTATATGAGAATAATGATGGAAATTTATTGAAATTGGTTGAGTTATTGGCAAAATTTGATAGTGTTATGGCTGAGCATGTACGAAGAGCGAAAGATTCACACTCATTATTTGGTAAAAAATACACAAAATGAGATAATACAATTAATTTCTAATGGAGTGCGTAATGAAATTTTATTGGATTTGAACCATGCCAAATATTACTCAATTATAGTTGATTGTACTCAAGATCTCCAAACATGTGTAAAAGCCAAAAAACAAAGGGGGCGGCCAAAAAATGTTTTGCTTGGGGCAGCAAAAAACCTAGAGCTGGCCCTGAATGCATGGAGACATTCAGTGGCAGAGGCCAGGAAAGAATTAAGTGAGCATAAAGAATGGAGGCAGGATGTGATGCTGAGGCTAATGGGGGAGCAAACCGACCTGATGCAGTGTCTGTTGGGTGAGCAAACAGACACGAAGAAGTATCTGTTGGAGCTGCAGGAAAGCCAACAAGAGCACAGACCCCTGCTGCATCCACTGTATAACTGCCTTCCCTCCTCCCCAAGTTCCATATCCACCTCACCCAGACGCCTAAGAATTCGGGGGGCTGGAGGAAGCTCTGGACACCCAGCCACTCCACTCCAAAGGATGGCCCAAGCAACAGAAGGCTGTCATTCAAACAGTTTGATTTTTAGTGTGGCTACAATAAACAATGTGGCCTAGTCCTTCCCTCCTCCCTCTCCCCACCTGGGCTACCTTGTCTGTTATCTCTCTCTCTTTTTTTTAATTAATAAAGAAAGAATGCACAGTTTCAAAACAATAGTTAATTTATTTCAAATGGAGGAGGGTGGTTGGTTTACAGGGAATTAAAATCAACAAAGAGGACGGGTTAGCATCAAGGAGAAACACGCACAACTGTCACACCGAAGCCTGGCCAGTTATGAAATTGTTTTCAAAGCCTCTCTGATGTGCAGCACAACTAGCTGTGTTCTTCTAATTGCCCTGGGTCTGGCTTCTCAAAATTGGACACCAGGCAATTTTCCTCAACCTCCCATCCCACCATGAATGTCTCCCCCTTACTCTCACAGATATTATGAAACACACAGCAAGCAGCAATAACAATGGAAATGTTGGTTGCGCTGAGGTCTGACCTAGTCAGCAAACAGCGCCAGCGAGCTTTTAAATGTCCAAAGGCACATTCTACCACCATTGTGCACTTGCTCAGCCTATAGTTGAACTGTTCCTTACTACTCTCCAGGCTGTCTGTGTACAGCTTCATGAGCCATGGGAGCAAGGGGTAGGTTGGGTACCCAAGGATAACTATTGGAATTGCAACATCCCCAATGGTAATTTTCTGGTCTGGGAAGTAAGTCCCTTCTTGCAGCTGCTCAAACAGCCCAGAGTTCCTAACTATGCAAGTGTCATGTGCCTTTCCCGGCCATCCCACATTGATGTTGGTGAAACATTCCTTGCGATCCACCAGTGCTTGCAGCCCCATTGAGAAGTACCCCTTGTGGTTCATGTACTGGTTAGCAAGGTGGTCCAGTGCCAAGATGGGGATATGCATTCTGACTATCGCCCCACCACAGTTAGGGAACTCCATTGCAGCAAAGCCATCCACTATGACCTGCACATTTCCCAGAGTCACTACCCTTGATAACAGAATGTCAATGATTGTATTGGATACTTGGATTACAGCAGCCCCCACAATAGACTTGCCCACTCCAAATTGATTTCTGAGTGACTGGTAGCAGTCAGGCGTTGCAGGCTTCCACTGGGCTATAGCTACTCACTTAACTGTCAGAGCAGCTCTCATCTTGGTATTCCTGCGCTTCAGGGTGGGGGAAAGCAAGTCACAGAGTTCCAGGAAAGTGGCCTTATGCATGCAAAAGTTTCACAGCCACCGTGAATCATCCCATACCTGCTACAATATGCTGTCCCACCAGTCTATACTTGTTTGCCTGGACCAGAATCGGCGTTCTACTGTATCAACCAGCCCCACTGCCACCACGATTTCCCAATTGCCACATCCCATGCTTTCAGGAATGTGTGTGTCCATGTCCTCATCAAAATCCTTCTTGTGCTGGCGTCTCTTAGCCCAGTTCTACATATACTCCAGGATAAAGCGTGAGGTGTTTACAGTGCTCACAACAGCAGTGGTGATGGTGAGCTGTGCAGGCTCCATGCTTGCTGTAGTATGGCTTCTGCACAGATAACCCAGTAAAAAAGGCATGAAACGATTGTCTGCAGTTGCTTTCACGGAGGGAGGGGAAACTGATGACGTACCCAAAATCACTAGTGACAAAGTTTTTTGCCCCATCACACATTGGGAGCTTAACCCAGAATTCCAATGGGCAGCGGAGACTACAGGAACTGTGGGATAGCTACCCACAGTGCACCACTCCGTAAGTTGATGCTAGCCACAGTAGTGAGGATGCACTCCACAGACTTAATGCGCTTACTGGGGACATATGCCATCGACAATATAAAATCAATTTCTAAAAATCAACTTCCATAAAATCAGCCTAATTTCCTAGAGTAGACATACCTCTAGCAAGTACTGGGAATGGAGAAGACCTCCTGGGCATGCAGGTGAGATGCATGCTCTTCATCAACCACTAGAATGGTGCAACACACTCCACTCTTTATGCCTACCTAGCTGTGCCTCAACAGCACTTCTTGTTCAGTACTCCCCATTCTCTTTGAGTTAGCTTCTGTACTCAGGGGCACAAGGAGGTTATTCTCCTCCCCTCACCCAGAGTTCAAGAACTGTCATTTTGCCTGACGCAAGGATTGCATAAGACTCCTTGTACTTCCCCAGCCTGTGCAACAGTGCAAAAGCCAGAACAGTCTTTAATCTTCTTCCCTAAGAAAAGAGTTAATGATTTCAATTGATGCCATTTTCTTCAGGTTCACTACACTTGCCTGGTAAGATAGCACAGTGTTTTGGAGCCTGCTTTTTAGGAAGGTTTATGGTCTCTGCAATCATATTGAATCCCCTGTGGTGCTGTTTATATAATTTGCTATGGAAGACATGCCCCTGTATTCACTTTGAAAATTCAGTACAAAATAGTTTGGGTTTTTTTAAATTAAGTTTTGATTGATGCCTACCAGTTATTGCTATTGTTCTCATCTTTATGATGTTCAGGGAAATGTCAAACTCATAATCTCATTGCAGATTTTGTGAGTGCACAGATAAAAATTTGATTTAAAATTATGAAATACTCGTATACAATTTCAGTAGTGTAACTTGTCCACAAAAAAACATAAAAAAGATTGTTTTGAAGTGTCAGTACATTATTGTTTTGTGCCTGTGGAAAGCTTGTTGGAACACATTATGTTGTCGTAATGGTTCATGTACCAACACAGCTATTATCTGCAGTTTCTTAAATTCCCTTCTCAAAACAGGTCAAGAGTGCTTTTTAGTTTGTACTTATGTATGTTATTAAATGCTATGAGTCTATTCAGCTGGTAATACCAAAGATTAAGGGTTCCGGCCTGCATATCTAATGCAGGAAAAAATCTGACTGCACAACTAGACCCGTGGTTCTAGTTGTCATTAAATAAACTGTATGAAGGAAGGGTGTAAATAGCCTCCACTACATACACACCCTTTGCTTCCCTGTGCAGCAGCTGAGGAAAGTTGCAGTACCAACATGATTTGGAATATAAGAGGGAGAGGAGGCAGGGCCATAGCTTCACTCCTGCACACACGCACACACGCACACACGCACACGCCAGCCAGATTAGCATGGAGACAGTATGCTGCACTCTCTGCAGAAGTGTAGCAGTAGCATATTGGGTTCTTTTTACTTGCCCTGTACTTTGTGAACCTGTAGAGTTCACATTTTCAAGCTTTTGCCAGCCCTAAACTGTTTTTTATAATGAAGCTGGGGTTCTCATGCCGACATCTGACTCCAGAAGCTTTAAGAAAGGGCTATATGTATTTAGTAGCACTTCACAAAAAGAGAAACTAAAAAGACAATTAACATTTTGAAGGCACATACAAAATAAAATCCCCAAGCGGTCCCCCTCCAGTATTTCCTAGTACATAGTCTAAACACATGTTTATGAAACACCATATATTGCCTAGCGACACCACAACGATTTTCTCAACAAGCCAAAAATAAAGTGATACTTTTAGGTGATCAAGTGAATTTGATAGCAATTTATAATACAACAGGTTAACTTTCAGCACACCTCTTTATAAATGTCATATTTCATGGCATACATCAGAGAAGTTAGATAAAAACATAAATACTCTTTCTGGAAGGCTGCAATGTAATATTGCTTTATTTCTGAGAATTCAGAATAGCACATAAGACACACACACACCCCCAAAAACACCCCAGGAGAGACAAAGCAGGCTGCTCCCTAAAACAGAGTGGTACAGCTTACACCACTTTACTATAGGTCAGCTGTTTGCAGACTGATTGTGCTGCTGTTAGGGACAGACTGCACACTCTCCTACAAAGCCCCTTAGTCTGCAAGCAGAAGCAGGAAAATCCCTGCAATTTAAAGTGACAGCTTGTAATTTTTACAGTTTTCAACAACACAATAAATGTCATTTAGTATTTGTTATTCTCAAATATTGAAACAATGGTTCTCAACCCAGCTTTTCCATGCTGAGACACACACACACATACACCCTATCATCTAGTAATATGGGAATGTTAGAGTGATTGCAACCCTGTGCACTTCGTTATAACCTGCCCAGGAAGTCACAATTCCTGTATTACAGAGATCATTGCAATAGCTATGTATGTATTCAATAAAGGGCTTCCAAATGTCATTCAAAGGGTCTATTTCTTTAAACTACATATCGCTTTCTATCTGCTGGCTGCTGATTTATCATGGGTACATAGTTTGTGTTAGGCAATTCTTCCCAAAGCCTTTGGATCAAGCAGTCCATAGCTCAACTTTATTCTTAGCTATTAAGTCCTGTGACCCTGAAGCTATTTGGCAAGCATAAAACAATCATATCCAATATCCACACAAATAAAATAGCTTCAGTCTTACCCAGTACATTATGCCATTTATTTATTTTTCTAACAAAAACAACTGAGCGAAAAAGACAGTGGCAAGAACCTCCAATAAGAGGCTACGAGATGCATTTCACAGGCACCAGCAATAGATCTCCACCACATCTGTGCTCAACCTGTTAGGCTACTGCATGTTATCGATCAAAGGGATCCTCAGAGGTGAACAGAAAAAAAGATGCCAATGCTAAAGTGGAAGAGAAATCAAGGGAAGCATATACCATTATGATCTCTACAGTGTTTTTCCATTTTGTTGGAAACTAGCACCAGTGCCCATCAGTCTGAAGAGTAGATCGCTGCTGCTGTTTCTGTTGTTCTCAAGCTGTTCAAGGGAGATAGAAGAAAACTGTAAGGCAGTGTAAGTCTAAGGCATGACGCATAAATAAAAAGAACTTGTGGGCGTTACTTAGAAAAAGAACTTCATGTTTGGCATCTTTGTTTCTTACAGTGACAGCCTGGGAAGCTTCCCATTCAGTACTATAAAAAGGTGACAGAGTCAGATGTGGAAGAACAGAGAAACAACTTCAAGAAATATATAGTGAATACTTTCCACAGCCAAGCAACAGGCTTGACTCTAATGCAGGGGAACAAGAAAAGGAGGAAAGAGTGTTGAAAGCCCAGTTTATTGGACAGACTATACACAGTGAAATCAAAGATATCCAAGTGAAGTCAGATACTGCAGGAAGCAGTGTTAGTGATTCATTTAGTGGCACTCTTCCTTCTGCATCTGTTCTGAGCCAGTATTTTGTAGTTTAAGGGGCACTGTTCTGATAGGTGAGTCAGAGAAAACTCCTGTATGCAAGCTCTGCTCAGTGTAAGAGGTGGGAGACAGGCAGCTGGTTCTGGCTCCCTGATTCTGTGGGCCTGTCTTAACTGGACCCAGCCTTGGTGACAAAGCAGCCTAAGACTTTTCTAATTTTTGCCATCAGCATATGGTGCCTAAAGGACAATACAACAGATGAGAATCAGCACAGCATCTCCACTCCATGTCTGTCTGCCACTTTCCCAGGCCAGGGGAGTGATTGGGAGAGGCCAGGACTGAGGAAATGGTTGGGAGAAGAGCCATATCTACTCATGTCACATGAGTGTACCCCTTGCTGGGGGAATTGTCCATGGAGTAATTCTAGCCAGAGTCTGGCTCTTTTGCACCACTCGAATGAAGTAAAGGAATTGGATTGGAAATGAAAACTGTCCCACCACCACCGAGATGAGATTTTAAAGTGAGATCCCATCTATAGTTGTACAGTAAACATGAAACCAGAAACCAGGCTAGAACTTCTCCATAATTCCACAGAGCCCTACTGTACAGTCACTTTGATTGTGTCCATCAACCAATATGTTACCTAGAGTTGAGCCAAACCCAGGGTATCCAATTGCAAGTGTCTCCTTCATAACCACTTAGGTCTGACCTGCTGAATTGATAAGAGACCCACTGCCATGTTTTTATGACATCTCTGGAAGTATCACTGTTACAACCCAGACCAGTTTCCCTTGTGGACACATTCCCATCTGTTGTGTTTGGATCCTAATTACTGAATCCCATGTGTTTTAGGCACAGTCTCAAAATGCAGATCCTCTTTCTAGAACCACTTTCTGAGATATAGGACTCCACAGTCCAGCTGCGTAGGCAATGAAACTAGCACTGGCTCTCCCAAGCCTCCTCAGTAACTATTGCTTACTCCTCTGAAGCTGTGAAGCCTCTGGATTATTTGTTTAACCCCTTCAGGAACATGTGGCAAATAAAGCAAGGACATACACACAAGCTTTGCACACGAGACAATAACCACAGTTAATTTTACTCTCAAAGTATGCCAGGATTACAGATCTTTATGTAAAACATAAACCTATATGTTCTCCTCCCCTGAGATTATCTGAATCCTTAAGTCTAGTCAATGTGTGAGGCAAGTTTGCCACTTCTCCCATCTTCCTCTTGCACAGTACATTGTTGTCAGCCAGTGTACAGCTGGTAAGTGAGAACCAGCTCAGAGCAGAATGTGTCCTTTTATAAAGTTCCAAACCCCTTTGCCAAGTCACCTAGTGACTTCAAGTCTCTTCTCAGGTGATCCATTGCTTAGTTCCAGTCTCTTGAAATCCAGACTCAGAAAACTAGGCTGCAGCCAGCTCATTGCTATAGGGTGCTCCATAATCAATTTTATCATACTTTTTTTTCTTTTTTAAGAAAATTTGGCCCAATAGAGCCAAATTCTGCTCTTCCTTATATCCCACTGGACTCCACTGAGTACCATAGGGATGCATAGGCTGTAACTCAGGGCAGAATTTAGCCCAAAAAGTTGAATTATAGCTCAAACTCCTTGAAACCTGCTATTTCCAAATGTTTCCATTTGACAGCACCAGGAAAAGCTTTCTTCGTTAGAGGTCAAATAATATGCTTAGTAAACAACCATTCTGAACATTCATCACTTAATTAGCAGGCGGCATGCATTATAAATAGTGGGTAATTTCTAACACATAAAAAGAGCTAAAATTGACATGCATTTCCATAATAACATGTCCTTTAGAAAAATGGATAGCTAATAGGATTAGGAAATTGACAAACAACATAAAAGGGTTTAAAGAAAAAGTGCATTTACAAATCCGGGACTGGATTCTGCAAATCTTTACTTTGCCAGCACTCTCCTAACAAGGCGCTCACATGCTCTGCTCCCTTTTGCAGGTCACAGGCTCAAAACATACCCTTTGCATCCTTCTTATTCACTGAAGGGCCTCATCAGACCTTTCGATTTTTAGCCCTGCATTAGTACACAGCTGCCACATCACTCCCTTGAGTGCACTTGTGGCAGTCTAACTCAGGGAGGTAGAATTATTAATTATATTATATTTATATTATTTGTACTGAGGTACCTAGGACATCATGACCAGGACCTCATTGTGGACCAGGACATCACTGACGAGGACCCCTTTGCCCTAGGTGTTGTACAAACACAGAACAAAAAAAGCAACCCAGTGTGCAGGGTAGTGCACCACCTGCTACACCTGCATGCAGTGTGAAGCGCACACTCTCCCATATATACCTGGTCAGCTCTGTTAATTCAGAAACTGAAAGTCTGTTCAGCCCTTACATGGGCTGTGCAAAGGTAAGCAGAGGCTCCTCACTCCTATCCAGCCGCTGCCATAGACCCATATAATGGCTAGGCAGAGTCTGATCCAAAAGTTTCAGGGCATTTGAGGCTATGTTCACAAAGGCACTTAGGCATGATGCTGCTGGATATTCTCAGCCCTAACTTATAGGTGCCTAGAAAATCCCTGAGATTCACAAAGCCTGGGTTAGGCACTCAGGCTCCCTACGCAATTAATGGAATTCATAAAAGCCAGCACACTGGGCAGCTCCCTGCCTAAAGTAGCTAGTACACAATGGCAGGGAGAGGGGTGTGTCCAAAGCCCTGCCCCTCCAAGGGAGTTAGGCACCTGCGCATTTTTTTTGAAAGAAGCCAGGCGAGGACTCACTCAGAAATTTTAGCCCCAGGTTAGAGTAATCATCTGAAATGTAGGAGACCCCTGATTCAAGTCCTTCTTTTGTCTAAGGGGGAGAATGTATATGAATATGCTTCTGCCACCTTTCTGTGAGTGCCAGAACCACAGGACTGTGGGATACTTTGGTGTGCGGGCTTCTGCAATCTACCTTGTTGAAACTGTTTCACTTTGGATTGAATACAGAATCCTTACTCCAACAAGAGAAAGTACTTGCAGAAGAATGACTCTGAGCCTGCTGGTTAGAGCACTCACCCAGGATGCTGAAGACCCAGAATCAAGACCCCTGCACCAATGACTATTTAATTATTTATCTACAGTGGAACAGCCTCAACAGAAGAGATTGAGGGAGCCCCACATCAGGGCAGTCTGATGGTTAGGGCATTCATCTGAATGGTAGCAGTTTCCTATTCCCCCTCAGGTGGGAAGCGGGGACTTTAACTGAGGAGGGTCTCCCACATCCTGGGTGAGCACCCTTGTGATAGGGCCAAAGGTTATGATAGTTGTCTTCACACATGCCATCCCCAGTTGTTTTGTGGGGAGTTAGACATGCTCTGAGCATGACGACCAGATCAGGTCCCGCAGGCAAGTTAGTAGCTGGAGCACCTCTTCCTCCAGTTCAAGAATTACACTGGGGTTTCAGTGTCCAGACCCCTAGAGCAAGCCTGCAGGCTGCATGCTCAATGGCAGAAATATAGATGAGTATGAAACTTTTACTGCAAACATTTAGGTGCCGAATGAGTTTAGTTACCTTCAGGGTTTGGCTGCAACCCAGCCGGGAGGGGACAGAAGTTGTGAATACTAGCAGGGCCAATTCCACCAATTCCACCAATTCCCTCGAATTCCACCAATTCCCTCGAATCGGGCCTCGCTTTAGGCCAATTCCACCAATTCCCTCGAATCGGGCCTCGCGCCTAACACGGCTATGCGCCCAGTGAGAATCTCTTCCCTGGCTAGAGGCGCCTTTTTAATTTTTACTCACCTGGTGGTGCTCTGGGTCTTCGGCGGCAGGTCCTTCAGTGCCACCAAACACACCCGGAACAAGTGTAGGACCCGCCGCTGAAGTGCTGCCGAAGACTCGGAGCACCGCCCTGTGAGTACAAGCTCCATGTGGTTGTTTACATTTTTTTTTTAATAGTCATCCCTGCCGGGGCCCTGTCAAAACTGTTCAAATTGGGCCCCGCACTTCCTAAAGCCGGCCCTGAATACTAGTGGTGCCTGATGCTGGGATTTAGATCCCTAAATGCCACTTTGGGGGCCTCTCTCTCCTCAGGAATCTAATCCTTTGTATTCAAACATGAAAAAGTTAATAACAATAAGAATACACTATTAAATAAATCACAATGCAATGCTATTTTACTTCATTTGGGGCTAGGCTCAAAACAGTGTTCTCTGAATGCAGGAAAAAGCTTGTTCCATATGGTGCCTGTTTTACTAGGGAATGCTTGGTTATTTTTGAAAGACCAAATTGTCTTGCCTATAACTTCACTGGAATTACACCAATTTATACCAGCTAAAGATGTGGCCCAGAGACTATGCATTCAGGACAGTGAAGGGTAGTATAATTTACTCTAAAGGAGAGCCAAAGTCACAAATTCAAACTTTCTGAGATGGGTGTTCAGATTCAAATTTCTAGAGCTGAACAAACTTCTAGAGTTTTGGTTACAATGTGGTTGAAATAACACAATATGCAGAATAGATTTGATGAAAAATCTTACCAGCTCAGTTGATCTCATGAGACGTCTGGCATTTAGGGCTGACATTTTGTAAAACTCTGCCTTGTCAAAGTCAAACTTTAGCTTTGGTTCAACAGTGAACCTAAAACTGGAATCCTAGCCTGACCTATTCTAGATCTGGATTCAGACACCACCTTCGTGGCCCAGCCTGTGAATTGTTTGGCCAAATTCTCTGCTGGTGCATATGAGCAAAACTCCATTGTGAGTCAGTGGAGCTACATCCATTCACATCAGCATAGCATTTTTCTCATAGCACAACTAGCCAGCAACTAGGCTGTTCTTGATGGCTGGTGTTATCAAAGAAGCCAAAGGGAGTTATCCAACCAAATGCCACTGAAATTCAATAAAAATTATGAGCCTAATTCCATTAGCATCTTTTGAAAATACCAGTTTCCAAATCTAGAGAATTTAAGCCTATAAACTAAGGAAACAAACAAAAAGAAAGCTATATATTCAGTGGTTTTTGAGGTGGAGGAGCACTACCAATTAATGTAGTTAATTTAGCCTTGAAATTGCTTAGGTTCCATGTTTAGTTTTCCATTAGGACTTTTTAGTGCTGATGTTCTCTTACCTGTCTTTTATAGTTATAGGCTTTTCCCAAGGTAGACAGAACCTGTATGGTTACAGTCAGACTGCTCTTTTACAATATGTTTCTTTGGCTATTCATATAACAGAAAAACAAGCTTTAAAACAGGAGACCCATGAGGTATATTCATAACAGAAAATCCACTTTTAAAACAAGAACGCTTTCTTCTTGAGTCAACTATTTTCTAAGTACAGAGGTTTAATCGACACACAGATGAAAAAAAAAACACACTTGAGGGAAAAAATCCTGTAACAACCAACTGAATTTATGCTTTCTTCTTTCTCTTTCCATCCCCCTTGAAATTTATGAACATGTTTTCTGCAGATTAAGGAGACTTTTATGAAGTTTTCTGGTGCTAAATTGATTTCTCTTGAATTAATTGGCATATTTAAAGAGCAAACTGTGAACTATAATTTTTCCCTTCTCAGTTGGACATTTCTTGCTTGTATTTCAGTGGATTAGGTCCATTAATGTGGTGGCAGGGAAATATACACTGATTCTCTTTAATGATCACACATGCAAAGCTACAAGAAATGTGCATCAATGAAACATAATTGAGAAGAGAGGCAGAGTACAATTGATTTTCATATCATCTTCATTTTAGTTTTTAAAGAAAATGCTATTGGACAGATTTGGGGCCAAAGCTCATTAAAGTAAATAGAAAGACTCCTACTGACTTCAATAGACTTTGGATGTGGCCCATATATA
This sequence comes from Gopherus evgoodei, assembly GCF_007399415.2. Lineage (NCBI taxonomy): Eukaryota > Metazoa > Chordata > Testudines > Testudinidae > Gopherus > Gopherus evgoodei. The sequence continues at coordinate 256,560,295 of NC_044322.1, read as the reverse complement.
GCTGCCATCTTCATTTAAATTCCATAGTTGATATATTTTGATATGTGAACTATGAAATGACAGTACTTCCAAAGAATGTCTGAAATGGTTTGGAAAATTCTAGCAACTGCATTTGGAACCAGGTGAGGGGGCATGCACTGGCATGGGGTGAAAGTGTATTTGTATATGGTGATTTAACTTGATTCACTTTAGTTTGATGTATTAGGAGGGTTCTGACAATATGCCTGTGACACTACATTCTGTGGTTCATTAAAAAAACCCTACCCTTGATAGCTGCAATCTCTCAGTGACATATTTATGTGGCTGAAATGGTGGGGCATGTTTACTTATTACTCAGGATCTGTCATGCTAAAAGAGAGTTTCTTCCATTTCTCTGATCACTATCTGCACAGGAAAGCTGGGCAGGAAAATACCAGTATTTGAGCACAGGCTAGCTAGCAGGCATTTCTTTTTTGTCTATCAGTTTCCACCTCAGATCTTCACTTGAGAGTCCAGGTCAATAGTAAGTCACTAGAGTAAGCCAAAGTTTTTGAGTCAATTCACTGTCAGTTGCTAATCTATCACCATCAATGGTTTCATCATGGATGATGGCTGACTAAGTCGTATACTTAAGACTGGGTTTGACCAATCAGCTGGCCCTGTGTTGGTGAAGCTTTGTCCAGCTGGTTACTCTGTCAACATGAGCCCATCAGAGGCATATAAATAGTAGTTGTGCTGTTTGTATTTGACCTCAGATGCAGGATGTGTTCCAACCCAAAGAGTGATTCATTTCAGCATGCCCATCTATTTGTGAGTCCCAGAATGAAACTAGTGTAGAAGTCCCATTATCTGAGTGATACACAGTCTAAACCAGGGGTCTCAAACATGTGGCTCGCGGGGCTATTTCCTGCAGCCTGCCAAGCAGCCTACCTCCAGGTGAGGGGTGGGGAAACTACACCCACTCCCTGAAGCAGCTGGCATCACGTCTCTGTGGCCAGGGGGGAGAAGCAGAGGGATCCATCCAAGGAATGGGGAACCATGGCCAATGGGAGCTTCGGGGGAGGTACCTGGAGGCATGGCAAGAAGCATGTGGAGTCCTGCATCCCCCTCCCCCAGGGGATGCAGGGACATGGTTCCAGTTACTTCCAGGAGTGGAGTGGAGCTGGGCCCAGGCCCAGCAGCCGCCTTGGCCCCGGTGTGTGCTGCTGTCATCCCAGAGCCCGAAGCCTTCCTGTACCCCACCCCCCAACTCCCTGCCCTGAGCCCCCTGCTGCACCCCACACCTCAACCTCGTGCCCTGAGTCCGCTGCTGCATTCCCCACCCATTCTTCACCCCAATCCCCTGCCCTGAGCCTCCTGCCTGCACCTCAACCCCCTGCTGCACCCCACAACCCAACCTCTTGCCCTGAACCTCCTGCTGCATCCCACACCCCTTCTGCACCCCAGTCCCCTACCCTGATCCCCCTGCCTGAACCCCAACCCCCTGCTGCACCCAAGCTCCTTGCCCTGAGCCCTCTGCCTGAATCTCAGTCCCCTGCTGCACTCCAACCCCGTGCTCCGAGCCCCCTGCTGCATCCCACATCCCTTCTGCACCCTGAGCCCTCTGCCTGCACCCGAATCCCCTGCTGCACCTGAACTCCCTGCCCTGAGCCCCTGCCACAACCTTCAAGCACCCTCTGGGGACAGGGAGACGGCAGAGTTAGGGTGGGGACTTCAGGGAAGGAGTTGGAATGGGGGCAGGGAAGGAGTGGGAAGAGGCGGAGCCTCATAGAAGGAGTGGAGTGGGGGCAGGGCCAGGGGCAGCAAGGGGGGGTGTCAGTGATGCAGACCTCAGGCCAGTGAACTAGACTTCATGTGGCCCTCGTGGTCATTTGAGTTTGAGACCCATGGACTAAACTGCTACTCACCAAGCCAGCTGTTGTAGTGAAATGAGCTCTTTTGGAGCCAGGAGTTGGGGTTTTGACAGTGCTGGCAATCAACAGCTGAGCCAGTGCTCTCGTCACTTAAACACCAATTAATTCCCCCCAGGGTGGGCCTGATGGGCCCCAATTACAGCATTAGAATAGGCTGAGAAAGGACTAATGGGCTGAGGGAGGACTAATGAACAAAATGGCCCATTTTACACTGGGGGTATAAGAAGGCACCGGAGGAGTGCCAGGTGGAGACACACACACCCTCCCCATCTCTTCCGGCAGATGACTGAGGGAAAACTGTAAATAATATGGCATATGGCTCAGTAAGGTGGTGGGAAGAGTAAATGTAAATAAACTGTACTGGGCTGTTTAGCAGCTGAAGGTCTCTGAGTCTGCATAAACAGCACAGAAGACAGGAGTGCCTAAGCAGAAGACAGCCCTGTCATAGGGTCCTTCAGGCCTATTGTTCTGAATGACTTCAGTAGCCAACCTGACAATGACTTGTGTAGGACTTGACACCTCTTGGGCTCTATGGCAACCAGTCCCCAAGTGGTTTCTGGGTTATATTATTTAGCTGGGTGGGGAGGAGGAACACTGGATCTGACATGCATTTCAGCTGGTATGTTATTAGACCTGTTCTATGGGGCAGATCATTATCTCCTCCAGGCTGAAGTAGAAGCTTACCCTGCCTCCTGTTTCAGTGGTTCATCCTCATAGACTAATGGTCCCTAAATGGTTGTCAGAACTCTGAGTAGAGATATTGCTGTCCCAACATTGGACCATGGCATCAGTGGTCTACTGGAACATCCTGGCTACCTTCTCTCCACAGATATCACCTTGGTGGTCCTCCAGGCATCCCCTCCTTCACCTCATCCTTTCAAGTCAATAAAGGATAACATCACATGCCCCTTCCTACACACAAAACTAAGACATTTCAGTAACTCCTTGTAAGGTTGGTTCTCTCTTTCCTGCAGAGAAGCTATTTTGTTTTATTTTTCCTGCTCTCTTTCTTAACAATAAGATACTTTCAAGGCTTTTAGCATCTTTGGGGTTTTGATCCCTACACATGTGCAGCTGAATATGTGATTCAATGACAGGCATTTACGTCTCTTAAAGTGAGTACATTAACACATATCCTCAACTGCCTTTTGTTAAGTGTTAACTGTTTTCAAAGCTTTTCCTTCCCAGTATTTGTGAATTTCTGTACACCTGTAATTTCCCTAGCTGTTGTGAATGACACATTTTTTGGAGTTTATTATCCAGTTATTCTAGAAATAAATATAATGTTTTGCTTTGTTGAGTTTGGGGGCAAGGTGTACACACACACACAAATTGTACTGCGTATTTTATTTTAACAAAGAAAACCACAGATGCACAGAGCTAAGAGGAAACCTCAAAATCTCTTATATCAGTAGGACAGTAAAAAGAATACAGTTGATGATATGCATATATTTAACCAAACTATTATTATTCAAAGAAAACTTTGTTGTGAAATCACTACATTTGCTACATACATACCTGACCCCCAAAACAAGGACCATTTCAACAGCTAATGTATAACAAAGATCACAAAGCAGAATATTAACACTGGCTCCAATACCAGCCTCTCAATACCCCCTTAACCATCCCTCCCCACACTAAACACATGAGACTAACCTTCAAACAGTCACCTTCCAACGGTATTAGCTGTAGAGTTTGTTGTAGTAGTTTGCTGTTAGAAGATGCAGTTTGCTGTAGTCATTTGCTGTCTGTAAATGCAGAGATGTGCCAGATACTTTGCATAATAGGAGATTGAATTACAGCTGGTCAAAATATGAAAACAAAAATGTATAATTAAATTATAATAATATATGTAGATATACCTATCTCATAGAACTGGAAGGGACTCTGAAAGATCATTGAATCCAGCCCCCTGCCTTCACTAGCAGGACCAAGTACTGATTTTGCCCCAGATCCCTAAGTGGCCCCTTCAAGGATTGAACTCACAATTCTGGGTTTAGGAGGCCAATGCTCAAACCACTGAACTATCCCTCCCCCACTAAATGTTTTCATTTAAATATTTTTAAAAATATTTATTTCATTTTGTGGGAGGTATAAAAAAGAGGGGTATTTTTTTCTTTTTTTCCCCCCACTGCCTCTTCTCGTAACATACTTCAGCACTCTTGCTAGTTGAAGGCGGTGGCAGTAAAGATGGTGGTGATAATATGTCTGGAGGGGATGCCTAAAAGAAAAGCTATGACACTAAAGCTGTATATAATTGTTGTCTCACCCATCAGATGAACAGTGGAAACCATAGAAACGTGGAGGTTGGACTAGATGAGTGGATTGGACTAGATAACCTCCTGAGATCCCTTCCAACCCTGATTCAAACACTAGATATGCAGAGAAAAAATGCAGCTCATGAAATCAAGACATGCATCTCCTCTGCTTCCATTTTGTATATTCAGCTGGCTGTTGGTACTATGGCAGATATTTTAAAGCTTCCTCAGGCTGCTTTACTTTCCTCATGCCTTTCGCCTCATGCTACATGTGCATTCTTAGTAAATTCATGCTACACTAGCAGGGCCGGCTCCAGGGGTTTTGCCGCCTCAAGCAGCCAAAAAAAAAAAAGCTGTGATTGCGAGCTGCGGCAAGTTAGCAGGAGGTCCTTCCCCCCTTCGGGCGACCGAATTGCCACCAAATATCTGAAAGTGCTGCCCCGCTCCGGAGTTGCCGCTCCAAGCACCTGCTTGATAAGCTGGTGCCAGCCCTGTATACTAGTTTAATTCCTGTCACTAGAATCACTTTTCAGTGAACCCTACCTCCCTTCCCTGGGCTGCATGCTTTCTGTGTGCAGCTGAGCACAATGGGCCATTGGAGGTGCCCAAATATAGAGCACAGCAGCCTCCATTATTTAGCTGATGTCACTACCATTCCCAGGGAAGGCATTGCCTAGCTTTGATCAGTTCCCATCGTAGGTCACCATGAATGGCTAGGATGACTGAATCTTCTTTGTTTGTTTTAATCTCTTCCTTTTTCTTCTTATTAGCACTTTCCTCCCCCACTTTCCTTTCCTCTCCTCCCCATCTATTTCCTGATTACTTCCCCATCTCCCACTCCTGTTCTCTATAGATGACTGGAGCAGCATAATGAACCTGAAAACATTTTTAGTTTCTAGAACCCTGCGGTTGTGCTCTCAATAGCATCTAAAAATACTCCATATAATGCTCAGAACTCCTCTACCCTGTTTGCAGAAAGTCTTGTATATCACATTATTATTCATAGATGCTGTTATATAAAATGTGTCCCTGTGGGATAAGGAGTGGGTGAAGGAGAAAATGAAAAGAAAGAGGACTATCTACAAATAGATTAATAAACGTGCATCATTAGTCTTTGTTAATAATTGTATACCAAGTTGTATCTAAACTTCTTTGATTAACTAACCCTGTTCTTGATAAGGCAGGGATTGAGAAAGTATAACTTTTGTGCTTTCTTGAATCATTGTCACATGCCACCTGAGTCTGTCTCCTCCTGACAAGATTATATTGCACTGAAAAAACAAATATATGTTGGTCTTCTGAAAGACCAAAAGCACTCCAGTTAAGCATCCAAGTTAAATCCTGAGCTCCTTATTCAGTTTTACTCAGTACTTACATAGGCAAAACTCCTATTGAAGCCCTAGTAAATACTTAATAAAAATTGAGTTAAGACCTTAGGCTTTGGTCTTAAAATGCTGCTCCTCCATTATGTAATATAAATACAGTAAGCAATGCATCAAGGCAAGAATACTTTAATTAAGGGTTTTGACCTCTGTTGTGGAAGAAATGCTATGCAACAGTATTTCAAAAATGGAGTCAAACAGGAAAATTCTCAACTCTAGTGTTTGCATATTATGGTGATGGACACTGTACATAATTCTGTGATAAATGCATATTTCATTTTTCAGTGTATTATGCATCCCCTTCTGTGCCTGATCCACAGAAGATATGAGTCTGTTACAGCTCTCTGCTATGGGGCCTGGTTCTTTAGCTCCTGCTATGAACAATTTTAGCTCTGGAGACATAGGTGCTGGAACTAGGGGTGCTGCAGGTGCTGCCACACGCCCTGGCATGAAGTAGTAATAATCCAAATACATGGTTTCCGCCTTCAGGGCCTTCACTATAAAAATTGTTCCAGAGATCTCTGGTTCAGTCCCCTGTCACAGATAAATAGTCACTGTGATTATCACCAGGATGCAATGCAAGTAATACAGCACAGTGAATAAGTCATGAGTCATAACTAAGCCAATACATGACCTCTCTTTCCATGTATGTCCTGGGATGGTTCTTACTGCTACAGGAGCCTAGAAACATAATAAGGCCCCATGAACAAATAAATACCTAGAAATCCTCATATAGGGACTATTTTAGAACTATGAACAATAGATTTTGGACTCAGAAGGTTCTAATCCTGACACTGCTACTGTCTCATTATGTGGCTTTGGGCAAGCCACCTTACCTTTCTATCTCAGCTTCCCTTTCTATAAAATTGAGAGTTGGAATACCTAACCAGTGGTGGTGTAAAGTAGTATAAAAATCCTAAGCATTCTTATAGTACCATGGGCTCCTTCTTCTCCCTTTAAAGTAAATGGGAGATTTCCTATTGACTTCACTGAGATCAGACTCTGGCTCCAAAGGGTTATTGAACTAATGGCAGGATGCTCATCCGTTGGGTCTCACTGCTCTGGCTTTTTAAGACTTTAAAGAATTTTGGAAAGTTTTACCTAAAGCTACGTAATTTAGATGACATTAGTCTCCTACAGCATTCAGCTAGAGGGCTAAATGAAAGTGTGAGGAGGAGATGTTCTTATTAATTCCATACTTTTCCTTGGCCACCCTAGGCTAACAGTGCCATTGCTCCTTCAAAACAAATCACTATGTACCTTAGCTTTCAAAAGGAGAAACTACTGAGTTTAATATAGCAGCTGGTTGCTCTAGGCTTTAGAAGCTCATGGCAGGTTTGTCCAATCATTAATTGATCAACTCATGAAGTAGAGAATGGTTTCCTATAAAAGCAGAAGGATGAGACATTTTCTTTGTGTGAGGGAGAATGGAGGGGGTAGGGAAATAAGTTGGAGGAGACTTAGCTTTACTCAATGGGACTGTCTCTTTTGGTTAGGTTGTTAGATTCCTTAGAGAAATGCTATGTACTGAATTGTAGCCCTGCTATAGCATTGTTCTAGCTGTTATTCATATGATTAGTTTTAATGTTCTCACATAGTCCTAGCAGGAACATGATAAGGGTAATTAGAGGTAAAAGCTAATATTAGTTTGCTAACACTAAATCTCTGATGATGAAAATGGGTAATGTTAGCAAGGTCTATCATTTTAATTAGGGGAGGTGATGATAGATGAGAGAAAATTCTGTAAACAATGAGTCCCTGTTTAAAAAAAATCTGATTTTTTTCTTTTGGGCTATTTAGCTGCAATTTTAAAGAATACTTAACAAAGTCAGATTTATCTCTTATTTCTTCTGAGATTGGGAGGAGGAATATTAACTGATTTTCCCTGAGATTCTTTTCAATACTGTCTTAATACTTGAAAAATGGCTTTCTTCCAAATTCAAGCTAGCTTTCAGTCTGAGTGATAATTAGTTACCTAGGAAACAAACCCAGTATTCTTCTAGGTTTCCACCCCTATTTCCTTGAATCCTTAGAGGCAAGGAGTTCAAGAGAGGCAATGTTTGATTTGTTTACACAAACACTGAAGTGACTCCTGCTGCTAGTTTCTTGTTCTAGTCTTCAGAAACCTGACTATGTTGCAGATACAATGAATAAATCTGATCAATTCCTAGAAAAGGCTTGCTTCAAGGGAATAAGTGATCACAGACCATGTTTTCACTTGCCTAAGTTTATAGGACAACTTACATGGATATGATTTTTTTTTGTAAAACCTAATAACAAACTATGATCATTGGGGTGGAAAAAAAAAACCCACGTTATCCAAGACTGGTTTTCCCCTCACAAGTGCAAGACACAGACATCTGACAGAGGATGCCTCATACAGCACTGATAATACCCTGTATTTTAGAGAAAAATCTTCCTGTTTTATTTAGCATTATTTTGCCAGTTACAGAGATGAAACCACATGAATAAATTTGTGGGAAGGGAGCTCAGAGTGAAAATGCCCCAAACCTGCTACTACAATAAAGGGGACATCAAATGGGGTAGCAAAAGGCTTCACCCTGAAGCAAAACATCCTGTTTCTCTCCTTTCCTCTCCTCCTCAACAGTTGTAGCTATGCCTAGTAATTCTATTCTTGTTTTCATTTATAGTTCTTATGCATTGTACCAAAGCAAGATATATCAGTCTCTTTTTACATGTTGTTAAAAAGTGTCTGGGAGAGCTTCTTTATACTGACAGAAGAGTCACACTGAAATACCCAACTGTTAAAGCCCACAGCTTGTAAATACATTATTCTTTTTATAATCATTATCGAACTGAGTGACCCTAAGCTATATGCTCATAGTCCCCTTCACTTTCTCCATCCCACTTTTTCCTGAAATTTAGTTCTCTCTTTATCAACATCTTAGCTACTTAAACTGGATGGCAGCAGTAAAAGGAAACAAAGGGGAATGCTGCTCTTTATATAGCCTCCAAAAATATGCCAGGCATTTTACAGTAATGTTATACACAAAGCTATAAGGAGGTGCAGACTTTTCTTTTCATATGTTCAGGCAGAGATACAGAGCAGTGTGGGAATGTTTTCTAGGCTGTTTAGAGATCCAGGCCTCTGTATGTACCTATATATATTAAATTTGGAAAAAATGCAAATTCTGGGGCAAAGAAGTCCAAATTACAGCAGAGAGAGGGGCTGATCACACATGTTAGATCATTGTTTTGAGCTACCTGGGCTATGTGGTAGACCAAATTTGTGCTGTCCCAAGCCACTTTTGTAAGTAGATAATAATTACTACGCTTCACAAGATCATTCTCTATCAGTCAATATAAACATGTAATGTGCATCTATAATCTGGGTGGTTAATGGTGGATGTAAGGAAGGTTAAAACTTTATATTTTACTTTAATAACATTAGAGTATAAACATTTGTGTTTTGACTATTTACTCATTTCATTAATTCACCCATTCTTCTAAATGTGGAATGGTGAATTGCAGACTTTCTAGTCAATGCCTCTAATCAGTCTTCTTTCTTTAAAGCACACAGTATTGCACTAGTTTAAAATATGAAATCAGCTAAATCTATGTAAGAATGAATTTATATTCATAATGTAATATAAAGTAAAAATATTTTCAGAGGCCACTCAGTTATCCTGACAGACAGGGCTGGTGCAAGGATGTTTCGCACCCTAGGCGAAACTTCCACCTTGCGCCCTCCCCCACCCAAAGTAGTTCCCCCACTCTGCCCTGAGGCACCCCCTAGCGGCAGCTCCCCACCCCCCACCCTGAGGCACCCCCTCCCCACCGCAGCTCACCCCTGCTCCGTGCATGAGCACCCCAAGCACGCCATGGCTGCTTCACTTCTCCTGCCTCCCAGGCTTGCGGCGCCTAAGCCACGGCATGCTCAGGGAGGAGGCAGGGCAGGGTGAGCTGGGGCGGGGAGTTCCCCTGCGTGCTGCCCCCCTCCCCTTACTTGCTGCAGGCGGCCCTCCCTACGCTTCCCTGCCCCAGCGCCCTCCACTTAAATGCCGGTGGCGACCGGGGTGGCCGAAGATCCGGCCGCCGCTGCCGAAGAAAATGGCGCCCCCCAAATGCCAGCGCCCTAGGCGACAGCCTAGGTCGCCTAAATGGTTGCACGGGCCCTGCTGACAGAGTCAAAAATAGAGAATATATCCAATGATCTTGTTTCAGTTCTGTTTGAGAAATCAACCTGCTACGTGTGTCAATACATCCTGTGGCTCTTGAAAACTGATTGTTACATTATCTCTCTACACTTTCTTTTCTAAACCACAGAATTACTGTGTTTGTCATAGTGTTCTGAACACTCAGAACATTTAGAGTGATTCCCCCTCAAGACATTCAGATAACTGTTTCAACTGTACAGGGATCACTTCATCCACCTCTGAAGTGCAGCCGCCTTTAGGATAGAATAGCTGGACTTCTGATGGTGACCTAGAGACGTTTGAATATTTGACATCTTCTAGCCACAATTAACCCATTCCTGATCTCACCTTTCAGATGTGGTGTTTACCAAAATAACAATATTGCAAAGCAAAATATGTGGCCAATAATTGATCAGCAGAAAGCACAGTGGGTAGAAATGAATGCTACTTCCTATAGTTAGAGAGGTACCCCTAAATTCACACAGTTGGTGTTTACCATTGGTTTCATACATGGTATTGACAATCTCAAATAGTGAAGCATCATGAGTCAGGCCACTAAAAATCATGGTCTTTTTTTTTAAAATAATAATGTTGGGATTCTTTTTATTTACTTTCTGGTTTCTGAACATTTAGGCAGCACTTGCTTCATGCTTTCAAACTTTACTCTGCAACCAGGAGAGCTAGAAACTTTTTAAAAAATGAAAGCTGAGATTCTCAATCAGTCTCCTAACTCCAGCAGCTGGAGCCCTAAGAAAAACACCAAATATAAAGAGACTGCCTGTTAAATAGAATTGGTGACACTGCAAGTGAACTGGTGCAGTAGATAATGGGTAAAATCTAACAATATTTAATTGCAAAGAAGCCACCTGAGATTTTTCTGTGGCACTTATTGTAAGAGCTTTTCTAGCTTAAGTTTGCCTGCATCTGACACTCACACACCACCAAGTGGTTTAGTAAGCAAATGCAATATTTAACAGTACCTGCATTAAATGCTGCCCATTCGATGGGTACATATATGCAGTACTTTTAGACTCACCTTGTGTGGCTGTTACTTTCACCTACAGGTCACTGGCATTTCTTATTTCCTAGCAGTAGGTTTGGTGCTGCAGCATTGCAGATTTAGATTTCTGAGACTAACTGATTAAATCAAACTAGTTAGAGGACAAATATGCAACAGTAAACAACCAATATTGTATATTTGGCAGAAACATATTTTCAAGAGTGTTCAAAAGTATTGGAGTCCATTTTCAACATGGTCATGGAGAGTAACAATTTTTGACACTCTTGCAACTGTGTAATAATACTAGGGTCAAAAAGACCTTGTATTTTGGGTGCGGTGGAGCTGTACCACTTCAACAGGAGTTTCTGAAATACTTTGTCACCCACAGAGCAGAATTACAACATGCCAACCCTTTGAGGGTGTTGGGGGGGCGGGGATCACTCTTCAGAGTTCTTTTAAGTTGGCTGGAATGGAAGAAGGATATGGCTGCAGCTGCCCCTCCACCACTCTATTTGAATGGTTTGTGTTGACAGCTATCCTAGCCCTATAAAGTTCTTCCACTCCATGGATTTAAGGACTCCCATTATAACCACTTTCTGAGCAGTAGGTGTAGGGGGAAGAAGTTCCTTGCATCTTTCCCCCACTTATAGTGGAGAAGCTGGACACAACTGAACCCGTACTGTCTAGAACCTTGGTGAAGTCTCATTGAAAAGAGAAGTCACTTCTTTCCAGTTGAAGAGCTCCAAAGTCACATAATGACTTGCAAATGTTAACAGCACCTAGGGGATACTTTATTTATGAGCTATACTGGGAACATTGTGTTTCATAGATACTGATGAGAGAGAGGTGAGTGTCTGTTGAGGAGCACAGTACAAATGTCAAAATAATGTTTCAGAATATGCATTAACTGTTGTTGCATAAATGTAAAAACCTGAGCAGAAAGTGCAATATTCTTCCCAGCATCCAATATGGTCTTCAGCACTGACAGATGTGTATTTCTTATAATTGCTATTCCATGAGTTGTTCTCCTTTATCTCCCTATTAAAGTATTGCTAATATTGGGGAGTATTTACTGCAGAGTGATCAGGTGATATTAAAACCAAGGCAGTTAGATTACAGATGTTTCAAACAGTGTTACTAAATTTAGAAGCTAGCCCCAGGGAATATGTAACCTGAAAAATATTTGGGGAGAATCTATACTAATCTTTACAAATGAGTTAACTAGCTTGAGTGAATTGCCAGTTGACTCACAGTGAAGTCTAGAATGGACATACCCTTAAAGTAATACCTGGTCACTTTATACCCATGTGCGAATGTGTGGGACCTGGGCTCGACCCTCTCCAAGGGACAGGGGGAGCCACACCGGCTCACTACACGTCCTCTGGCCGGGCAGGCCCCCTGGCTCCAGTCCTGGGGTGACAACCACAAAGTCACAAGGCTCGGGTCCCCGGGTTCGGGGCAGCGCACACGACAGAGTCAAAAGGGGGCTCAGGCCCTCTGCTTCAGGGCTGAGCCACAATACAGAGTCAAAAGGGGGCTCAGGCCCTCTGCTTCAGGGCTGAGCCACAATACAGAGTCAAAAGGGGGCTCAGGCCCTCTGCTTCAGGGCTGAGCCACAATGCAGAGTTCAAGGGGGCTCAGGCCCTCTGCTTCAGGGCTGAGCAGCAATACAGTCTAAAGAGGCCCAGCCCTAAGTTCGGGCGAGGCACCAAACGCAGCATCACCAAGCTCAGGCTCTTTTGGCTCAAGGCTGAGCAAAGCACTCAGTCTATAAGCCCAGGCCCGTAGGCCTGAGCACCGGGAAGAGGGGGAGACTGCCACCCGTAAGTGTGGTGGCAGGGTGGGATGCAGGCCCACTCACTCCACTGCGTCCCAGCCCGGGGCCCTAACAGTGGCAGATGGTCTGCTGCTGCGTCAGTGGGGATCCTGCCCCCAACACACTGACATAGGCTCGGATATGGTTGCAGCCTGACCGGAGTTGGCTGCCCCTGGGCTACTTTCGACCTCCCTCTTAGGGCCTACCTGGTCCGCAGGGTCACCCCCCCCGCAAGTCCAGCAGCATGGGCTCCTCACGGCCAGGGCTGGGTGGCAGGTCCGGTAGCTCCTCAGGGAAGTCCGGGTTGGCTTGCTCTGGTGGCTCCTCCAGGTAACAGCAGGGCCGGGGAGGCTCTAGTGGCTCCTCCAGGTAGTAGGCATGGGGAAGCTCTGGCAGCTCCTCCAGGTAGCAGGCGCGGGGAAGCTCCGGACAGTCAGTGGCTGCCCTGGGCCCTAGAGGGTTCCCAGTCTCGAGCTCCCTGAGGCAGGTCTGCTCCCGGTGGTGGCTGGGCTTCAACTGAGCTCTGACGGACGGCTTTTGTACTTCTGGGTCGTGGCCTGACCCTCTGAGGGGCTGGCTCACCACTCCTTAGTCCCGCCCACTCAGGCTTCTGGCTGGGCGCTCCCTCTCCTGGGCAGGAGGGGAGCCACACCGACTTGCTACATGCCCCCCCCCCCAGCAAGTCTGGCTCCCGCTCGTCGGGGCCAGGCTCTTCCATCCCCCCGAGGTGGGAGAGGAAGTCCGCATTGGCATGGTCTTTACCTGCCCGATGCTGAATGGTAAACCCATAGGGCTGTAAGGCCATGTACCAGTGCATGAGACGGGTGTTGTTGTTCTTCATGCGCATCAACCATTGGAGGCGGGCATGGTCCATGAGCAGCGTGAACGGGGCACCGAAGAGGAAAAACTGGAGGGTGTCGCAGGCCCATTTCACGGTGAGGGCATCCTTTTCTATCACGGCGTAGTTCCACTCCCGAGGGAATAATTTCTGGCTAAGGTACAGCACCGAGTGGTCTCTTCCATCCACTTCTTGGGACAGAAGTGCCCAAACCCACCTCTGACATGTCCATTTGAAGGATAAACCTCTGGCTGAAGTCCGGGCTGTACAGGACCGGCTCCTGACATAGGCATCTCTGGAGTGTCCTGAAGGCTGCTTCGCACTTCAGGGTCCACCGTACCTGTGGGGGGTAGTCTTGGTCAGCAGCTTGGTTAGGGGTGCTGCGATGGAAGCAAACTGCGGGATGAATCGCAAATAATATCCGACAAGGTCCAGGAATTGCCGTACATGGCGTTTCGTCGTTGGCATCGGGCAGTCCGCAAGGGCTTGTACCTTTCCTACAAGGGGTTTTACTCGTCCTCCTCCAATGGTATAGACGAGGTACGTAGTCTCCTGCCAGGCTATGCGGCATTGCTTGGGGTTAGCCATCAAACCCACCTGCCGCAGGGACCTTAGGACAGTGGCAACCCAGTTCAGGTAGTCTTCCCAGCGGCGGCTGTAGATTACCATGTCATCTAGGTAGGTGGCCACATAATCGCGATGTGACCGTAATAGGTGGTCCATTAGTCGCTGGAAGGTCACCGGGGACCCATGGAGACTGAAAGGCCTTCGGGTGAACTGGTAGAGTCCCATCAGGGTGGCAAAGGCTGTCTTTTTGTTTGAGGCCTCATCGAGTGGGATCTGCCAGTAGCTGTTGCTGAGGTCCAGGGTCGTAATAAACTGGGCTTCCCCAAGGCAGTCCAGCAGCTCATCCACGCGAGGCATTGGGTAGGCGTCTAAGCGAGAGATGGCATTTACCCTCCGGAAGTCAATACAGAACCGGCGGGTGCCATCTGGTTTGGGCACCAAGACCACCGGACTACACCACTCACTTCGGGACGGCTCGATAACCCCAAAGGCCAACATGGCCTGGACCTCCTCCTCGACCTCTTGGCGCATCCGGTACAGCAATCGCCGGGTTGTTTCTTGGATGACCTTCCCCGGCTCGGTCTGGATCGTGTGGCAGGCCAGAGTCTTGTATCCCAGTAGCGCCATAAAGGTTCTCTGGAAAGCCCACAGGAGACAGTTGGACTGCTTGCACTGCTCCTCCGTGAGCGAGCCGCCAAGGGAGGGTGCCTCGGGGGTCTTCCGTCTGGGGCGCCTGGGAACCCAGCTCCGGCTCAGGTGGGTAATGGTGGATTAGCAGACCCTCCCGGTCGCGCCAGGGCTTTAGCAGGCTGACATGGTAGAGTTGTGTCCCTTTGCGTCTGTCCAGTTGGCGAACCTCGTAGGTGATGGGTCCCACCTTCCGGGTGACTTTGTAGGGTCCCTGCCAACGGGCCAATAACTTTGACTCGCTCGAGGGCAGGAGAAGTAGGACCCGGTCCCTGGGAGCAAACTCCCGTACCTGCGCTTCCCAGTCGTAGGCTTGCCCCTGTCGCTCCTGGGCTGTCCTCAAGTTCTCGAGCGCCAGGGCCCCCACCCGAGCGAGATACTCCTGTAGTTGGAGAACATACATCAGGAGGCCCTGGGTTGGGGAAGCAGACCGTTCCCAGGTCTATCGCATTAGGTCCAGGAGGCCTTGCGGCCTACGCCCGTACAGCAGTTTGAACGGGGAGAACTTCGTCAATGACTGGGGGATCTTCCGGACGGCTAATAGAAGGGGTGGAAGGAACTGATCCCAGTGGCGTAGCTCCTCCGGGAGGAACTTCCGCAACATCTCCTTGAGGGCTCGGTTAAACCGCTCCACCAGCCCGTCTGTCAGCGCGTGGTATACGTAGGTGAGGAGCTGTTTAACCTTCAGGAGCTCACAGACCTGCTTTAGCAGCCGGGAGGTAAAATTGGTACCTTGGTCAGTCAAGATCTCCTTGGGTAACCCCACCCGGGCAAAGATCCTCACCAGCTCCCCCGCGATAGCCCTGGCCATGATGCTCCGCAGTGGAATGGCCGCCGGGAAGCAGGAGGCATAGTTCACGAGAACCAAGACATACTGGAAGCTAGCAGCGCTCTTCGGGAGCAGGCCCACCAGGTCCATGGCCACCCGTTTGAAAGCGTCTCCATCAGGGGCATGGGGACCATGGGCGCCTTGGGTACCTAGGGTGGAGCGGCTAGCTGACACTCCGGGCAGGATTTGCAGTAACGCTTCACATCCTGGTAGATCCCGAGCCAAAAGAACCGTGCCAAGATCCGGGCGAGGGTTTTTTCATGTCCTAGGTGCCTGGCTTGGGCCAAGTTCATCACGGTAGAGACGGTCCCAGTGCAGCTCGAAGTGGGGCTACTGGGTTGCTCGCTGCGGATCAATAATGGCCCTATCGACGGCCGCGAGTTGCTCATAGGCCCGACTGAGGGTAGGGTCCGCCCACTGGTCCCGGCAGAAGTCAGTGTCAAGGCGGGGCTCGGGTGTGGGCTCGCTCCGCGGCTCACCGGCTGCCTCCTTCTCGGCCTCTGGCCCCTCATCTGCCTCCGCGGCCTCTGGCGGAGGCCCCCAGGGATCAGTTTCTAATGCCGGCGTCGACCGGAGGACCTCCTTGAAAGTGGGCCAGTCCCGCCCCAGGATTACTGGGTACGCTAGTCGCGGAGCTAAGCCGACCACCAGCTGTTGGGTGACGCCAGCTACCGTTAGCGGGATCCGGGCGCTCGGATAGGGCCGGACGTCCCCATGAATACACTGCAAATGGATCGGCCCCAAGCGGGGGTCAGCTGGGGGTCCCAAAGCCTGGCGAACCAACGTTTGACCGCAGCCAGAGTCAATTAAGGCCTGCTTGGCTTGGTCCCCAACGACCACCGGGACTGTGAGCTTGGGGGTCTGTGGCAGTCGGGCCCGAGTGTCCCCCACACAGACTTACCTGAAGCTACGATCTATCTCTGGGCAGTCTCGCTGGAGGTGCCCCGTCTTTCCACAGCAGAAGCAGGCGCCGAGCTCGGGGCACCCACCCTGGTAGGCTGCCATCCTCAGGCTTTGGGGAGGGCTCCGATGGGCCCTTGGGGGCCCCTGGCCGGGGGGCGTCTGTGTGGGCCAAGGGGTCGACATCAGGCGCCAGACCCGGGATACTAGCTGGGTGTCTGGTCGGCGACCAGGGTGTCATGGCCTGGTCAGGGGGTTCCACTTCCTCTCACCATTGGGGCATTCAGGTCCTGAGTTGGGAGGCCAGAAGGTGGGTCCCATGGAGGCTTCCACGGTGAAGAAGCCCTCCATAAGCGAGACGGCCGCAGCCAACATCGCTGGCCGGTGGCGGAGCACCCAGGCCCTCCCCCGGGCAGGCAGAGTGTGCATGAATTGCTCTAGGACGACCTATTCGGTTACCTCCTCGGCCATCCTGGCTTCCAGCTGCAGCCTTCGCCGACACGCCTCCTTCAAGGTTTGGGCCACCAGCTGTGGTCGGGCGCCCGCAGGGTATGTCTGGCTCCGGAACCACTGCTGAAAGGTCTCAGGGCTGATGTCCAAGGCATCCAGAATCGCAGCTTTTACTCGGTCATAGACTCTGGCTTCCTCCGCCGCCAGTCCGCAGTAGGCCGTCTGGGCCATCCTGGTCAATTAGGGGGCCAAAAGAGTGTCCCATTGGTCTCGGGCCCACCCCGTGACGAGGGCCACGCGTTCAGAGGTGACCAGGAAGGCCTCAGGGTCATCGTCCGGGCCCATCTTGGTAAGTTGTAGGGGGGCAGCCGAGCGTGGCCCCCCAGGGCCTTCCACCGCTGGCCCTTTGATGGGGTGGGGTAAGAGCTGCCGCAGCTGGTTTCCAAGTTGCTGCACCAGCTGCTGCTGTTGCTCAAGCTGAGCCACGTGTTGCTGCTGCTGCTGCTGTAGGAGATGGTCGGCATCTCGCTATTGCTGCTGCTCTAGTTGGGCGGCATGCTGCTGCTGCTGCTGCTGCAGCTGGGCCGCCTGCTGCCGCTCCTGGCTCTCCACCAGCAGCTGGAACAACCGCTCCATGTCCATGCTCTTTGCTGGGAGGGGGTGGACAGCCGCCCCTTTCCGGCTCCTTCTCACAGGGGCAGGGGTTCCAACCTCCCTGGTCAGGTGCCACGTGTGAATGTGTGGGACCAGGGCTCGACCCTCTCCAAGAGGCGGAGGGGAGCCACAGCGGCTCGCTACACGTCCTCTGGCCGGGCAGGCCCCCTGGCTCCGGTCCTGGGGTGACAACCACAAAGTCACAAGGTTTGGGTCCCCGGATTCGGGGCAGAGCACACAACAGAGTCAAAAGGGGGCTCAGGCCCTCTGCTTCAGGGCTGAGCCACAATACAGAGTCAAAGGGGGCTCAGCCCCTCTGCTTCAGGGCTGAGCAAAGCACAGGGTTTAGGAAGCTCAAGCCCTCTGGTTCAGGGCTGAGCAACAATCCAGAGTCAAAAGGGGGCTCAGGCCCTCTGGTTCAGGGCTGAGCAGCAATACAGTCTAAAGGGGCCCAGCCCTAAGTTCGGGTGGGGCACCAAATGCAGCGTCACCAAGCTCAGACCCTTTAGGCTCAGGGCTGAGCAAAGCACTCAGTCTATAAGCCCAGGCCCGTAGGCCTGAGCACCGGGGAGAGGGGGAGACTGCCACCCGTAAGTGGAGTGGCAAGGGGGGACGCAGGACCACCTACTCCACTGCGTCCCAGCCCAGGGCCCTAACAGCGGCAGATGGTCCGCTGCTGCATCAGAGGGCATCCTGCCCCCAACACACTGACATAGGCTCGGATATGGTTGCAGCCTTACCGGAGTCGGCTGCCCCCGGGCTACTTCCGACCTCCCCCTTAGGGCCTACTTGGTCCGTGGGGTTGCCCCCCAGGAAGTCCAGCAGCATAGGCTCCTCGCGGCCAGGACTGGGTGGCAGGTCCGGTAGTTCCTCAGGGAAGTCCGGGCTGGCTTGCTCTGGTGGCTCCTCCAGGTAACAGCAGGGCTGGGGTGGCTCCAGCGGCTCCTCCAGGTAGTAGGCGCGGGGAAGCTCCGACAGCCCCTCCAAGTAGCGGGGGCGGGGAAGCTAAGGCAGCCCCTCCAAGTAACAGGCACGGGGAAGTTCCAGCCAGTCAGGGTGGCTGCCTTGGGCCCTAGAGGGCTCCCAGTCACGAGCTTCCTGCTGCAGGTCTGCTCCTGGCTGCTGCTGGGCTCCAACTGAGCTCTGATGGCCAGCTTTTGTACTTCTGGGTCGTGATCTGACCCTCTGAGGGGCAGGCTTACAGCTCCTTAGCCCTGCCCACTCGGGCTTCTGGCTGGGCACTCCCTCTTCTGAGCAGGAGGGGAGCCACACCGACTTGCTACACCATGTATCACTTCATCTGCCAACAAAATGTACCCAGATATATGAGGGAACTCATCAGCTGTTTAAAGGTGCACAGCTACACTGCATAATATCCTAGGACATAAAGATAAAAATCTCAGGCAACATCCAACTCCTAGAGTTGGAATTAAGCCAGGATGACTCTGACCTTATTAGCCCTATTCTTATGAAAAGTGCCAGGTAATCTCTAATGGCTGGTGGTCAGAGTTTCTGTTATAAGTCTTCACCCAAGTGACTGTGACACAAATAACATAGTGTCTCCTAAAACACACTGAAATATTGGCTTAGTACTGACTCAAAGGAAAAAAGTGCTACTTCCTGATCAAACTTACTGTTGAAACAACACTACTCCCTACAATATCTTGATGTGACTTGGAGGTCTCTAATACTATCCTGAATCAATTCTACTTAACTTGTCACATCTGTTGGGCTGCACATCATCAGGTGGTAAAGTTGCAAGCTAACAAAAACGGTAAACAAACAAATTAAATGTTGCTAATTTCATTTTTACACTCACAAAAGCTCCTCCCCAATTCTTAACAAAGAATTAACAGTGCTGTAGTGAAGCATTGTAATTAAAATTATTCCAAAACTATGCTACAATACTGTACTACTAGCATACAACCAAATTATCAGTTCAGTACATTAGAAAGTAGTATAAACTGTCATACCCATTCATGCCACTGGTCCATCTAGTCCAATATTCTCTTGACAGTGATCAATATTAGATGCTTTCAAAGAAGGCTCAAGAAATAATGTAATAGCCAACTAGGCAAAAATCTTCTCATTCAGGCAGCTTCTTCCTAACTCCAGTCAGCTAGTGGTTTGTTTATATCTTGAATGATGATATTATATTCCTTTTTACATAAAATTTAGCTAGCAACAGAGGATTGTTCCTATTGATTTTCTAAATATCTAATCCTTTGCTGAATCCCAGAAAGCTCTTGTTCTCTGTGATACCATGAACTGAAATATCTTGGTGTTTGGTCCAAATTATTCAGTTTTCATGTGTTTGGTTTTTTTATGAAAAGTCCACATTTTCCACAGAAACAAAATATATCTTGCAAAAAACTTAATTGAGTCAAACACACACTTTTCTGTTTGAAAATTTTCCATTTAAACAGTTTTTCAATGAGCTGTACTTGAAACAGTACATTTTGTGGTGTTATTTTGGGAAGGGGAGGTTATTCAGTTAGATGCTAATTTTGTAAAATTCAGTCCATCTCAAAGGGTCTCCCACTTGGAGTAAATGATGGCTCCAAGTTTCTCAGGCTCCTGGTATCTGATTCTTGAATATGTTTTCTCATGGAATTAACCAATAAAGCAAATACTCAGACTGTTGAATGAAAATCAGCATTTGTGAAATGAAAATATTGACTGGGATTTCCATTAAAAATGTTTTGATCCAGCTTGCCTCCAGCCCCCACCGCCGACACTACCTCCAGGTTCAATATCTTCATCAGTGATTTAGATAATGGTACAGAGAATACACTTATAAAGTTTGTGGACGATACCAAGCTGGGAGGGGTTGCAAGTGCTTTGGAAGATAGGATTAAAATTCAAAACAACCTGGACAAACTGGAGAAATGGTCTGAAGTAAACAGGATAAAATTCAATGAGAACAAATGCAAAGTACTCCACTTAGGAAGAAACAATTGGTTGCACACATACAAAATGGGAAATGACCTCTTAGGAAGGAATACTGCGTAAAGGGATCTAGGGGTCATAGTGGATCATAAGCCAAATATGAGTCAACAGTATAACGCAGTTGCCAAAAAAGCAAACATCATTCTGGGATGTATTAGCAGGAGTGTTGTAAGCAAGACATGAGAAGTAATTCTTCCACTCTATTCCGCACTGATTAGGCCTCAGCTGGAGTATTGTGTCCAGTTCTGGGTGCCACATTTCAGGAAAGATGTGGACAAATTAGAGAAAGTCCAGAGAAGAGCAACAAAAATGATTAAAGCAACTATGACCTATGAGAGAAGACTGAAAAAACTGGGTTTGTTTAGTCTGGAGACGAGAAGACTGAGAGGGGATATGATAACAGTTTTCACATACATAAAATGTTGTTACAAGGTGGAGAGAGAAAAATTGTTCTTCTTAACCTCTGAGGATAGGACAAGAAGCATTTGGCTTAAATTGCAGCAAGGACAGTTTAGGTTGGACATTAGGAAAAATTTCCAGTCAGAGTGGTTAAGCACTGAAGTAAATTGCCTAGGGAGGAAGTGGAATCTCCACCATTGGGGATTTTTAAGAGCAGGTTGGACAAACACCTGTCAGGGATGGTCTAGATAATACTTTGTCCTACTTTGAGTGCAGGAGACTGGACTAGATGACTTCCCAAGGTCCTTTCCAGTTCTATGATTCTATGATTCTATGGTGTTAGACTATGGACTAGCAGTAAATCATACCTTCTAATGATTCAGATACTTGATAGAGCTATATAGGGACACATGATGATGAGCAGAGCTCTGGAGAGAATTGTTCATGCAGTCAAGATCCCCTCAAGATAAAGAAACTCCACTCAGAGGCAATAGATTCTAACATGGATTTGATTCCAAATTGTAGATCAAAATTGAAGTTGTGAAGGAAGAGTCATATTTTAAATGTTAACATGGGAACAAAACCAGACTGTGTACAGAGTCAAGATGTGTATAAATGCTATTTAAGAGATAGTTAGTCTTATTTAAGAATGAGTCTGAAGAGGACTCACTGAAAAGCCAAAAATATGTGGGTGTTGGGACTCCCTGCTGGTAAAATGATTATCCTCAATTATTTATAGTAAACTTACCCAGAAAGATCTTTGGAGTTTGTAGTAAGATCATAGAGACAGTGAAAGAGGGGAAAGAAGGATGTTAATTTCTAAAATTTATTTTCAGCAAGTTTTTTAATATTTTACAGAAGACTGCTTTGATGTTTTTTTAAATAGTTGGAAATATCATGAGCTAATTCTTCTTTCTTCCAGGATCTATGTAGGCTTGATTTTAATCACCCGGTATGCTTTCATACTTACTGGATATATACATATCTCAATCTTAACTATACTAATGCTATGGCCCACTACATTGTACCATTTGAGGAGCTTCATAAATAATTATTATATATCAGGATCTACCTCCATGGATGTGCTGATCCATGAACCTGACCAAAGTCTTCCCTGTTGTCTGGATGGCTGGATACCATTGTACATTTTTTTAGCTTCAGCCATCAACTTCACTGATCCAAGTGTTTGAAGAATCTGGATTTTTAAACTAGATCCCAGCCTTGATGGAATCTTGGTAGTGTGCGCTGGGAACATATTTCTCTCAATGAAATCACTGTCTCTCACTAAGCACCTTTAAGAAAAGTTAGATTCAGTGGCATGGAATTCTGTTAACTCGTCTTTCACTCAGCCCGATTTTGTTATGTAATTTTCCTTGCTTTCTTTAGGAGAACAATTACCTTGAAACTGTGACAGGTTTAGAGTTATACATGTTCTCTATAGTGCACTTTTCCTGATGAATTTATCAGAAAATTGTTTTATTACTGCAGCAACCCTGTAGAGGTTCTGAGGTAATGAAAGGGAGGAATTGTCTAACCAAGTTATAACAGACTAACAATATTACTATAATCAGCTGAATTCGTATTACTATTCAGTGTTTCATATATTTTTTAATGAATGCCCTCTTCTGAACAAACGTAATGCAAGAATATTAAATGCTGTTTTTGAATGTCTCTTATCTTGAGCTCAGGCTTGTTACCTCAGTTTCCCTAGAAACCAACCTAGAGTTACACTTACATTGGTTTTATTAAATGCTGCTATTGAATCAAACAGAAAAGGGATGGGACTTATTCATGCTCTTCCACATTCATTGCATTCATGTCCTCATGCACCTTCACACTCACACAGGTGAAGAGTTACCAGAGACAGCAGAGGAAGCTGAGAAGCCGAGGCATAGTAGATCTGATGTGTCTGCCTGCGGTCACGGATCCGGGCTGTCAAACAGGTCAAGAAGCAGCAGCCTTATGTACATGCCTTCTTTCTTTTTGGAACTGGGTGGCTCCTGTCACGTACACTGAGTTCCCCTTCTGTGGCCATCACTGAGAAGCATTTCTAGCCCTCGTTCATTTCATGCATACCAGGTTCTTCTTTTCTTTACAGCACCCCATGATTGCCTTCTCAGGGCAGATTACATCAGAAACACCTGGCTCCAGGCTCTTTTCTCCTTGCAGTTGCTCTCCACCCAGTCCCATATACACTCCCTTGTTCACACTCCCTTATCTCCCACACACACTCCCTTGTTCACACTCTCTGATTGTGTGATGTAATATTACAAAGCTTGGAGGTTTATACAAGCGGTAACTGAAAAGGTTGCAAAGCTTGCAAAAGTTACAAAACTGAAAAGGCTATACTAACAATAACTAAAGTTACAAAGTTTGCAAAAAGTTACAGAACTTAATGATCATACTAGCAATGACAGAAAAGTTACAAATCTTACAATTGCATTCTATTGGACTGAGCAGAGGCTTTACATAAAAGAGCTTCCCTTTATCCTGCAAAACTGACCTGTTTTTAATTATTGTACATTTTAATTTGTCAAGAAATACTAAAACATAAACCTCATAAATTAAATATAAAGGCTTAAATTAATCCCATATTGAAAATTTACTGTGCTGCTTTGTGTCTCTGAATTTCCCATTGTGGATTGAGAGGGTTAAATTAAACAGCCAGCCAATTAGTTCAATAAGAGCACATGGAGTGACCATGCAGGAGACTCTGATGCTAAGCCTGAGCACCCCTTCTCTTTTTGGAGGAAGGATGAAGTGCAGTGTCCTGGTAGTGATCTTGGTGACCAAGCAAATCCAGTTTAAATGAGTCAGTAGTTTAAGAAACAGCCATCTCTAACCCAGTATTTTAGCTCGAGAGAGAGAGAGTGCTGCTGCCCTGGCAAAAAAGGCATGAAACTGCAATTAAAAGAAATCAATGAAGAGGGCAGCTATGGAAGAAAAAAAATCTAGCTCTGGCCACTGCAGGACCGCTTGAGTGAAGCAACATAAAATATAGTAATTGTCAGTGGGGAAAACATAGCCATGTGCATTATCTGGTCCTAAAGAAAACTAGGAAATAAAATCTCAGTTGGCACGCTTAATGGAGATGAACTACCTTCATGGTGCCCTCCATGCTTGGTGATAATTTGCCACAGAATTGGAGGTATTGAATTCATGGACACATAGCTCTTGTTAGGGAGTGGGGAATGTGTGGAGAGGAGGCAGTGGAGCAGCAGTCATCCATCCAGATAACACTGGTCTACAATTTTTGAGAAGTCGTCTGTTTCAGAGATAAAATGTGATATTTATTACGTATTTTGATGTGCTGAATTCAAATATGACAATTAAAACAACTGGCTACTGTTTCTAAGATATTTAAGTTTTTCCATTTTATGTCTATATATATTGTGTAGATAGTAGAGTTTTAATCATAAATTGTAAACCTAGGTCTTTTCATGTGTTTATGGTTGCTTTACATGATAATATTTCACCTGTCCTGTTTATGTAACACTTTAAAAATCAGCAATAGGGTTATATAAATAAAATTTATTATGAAACAAAAGGCAAAAAACTATTCTGTACATGGTTTAGTCCTATTCAGTGTCTACGCGACGCTTTTTGGCTTGTCTCTTGTATTCATTAAATGGAGCATCTCTTGTCACTGTCCAGCAATAGTCTGCAAGCATTGATGGGCTCCATTTGCCCTGATAGCCTGCCAGGAGATTCCACTGCTGTAGTCTGGAGCCCAACAGCTCTGCCTTACTCTTGGGTAGTTCCAAATCCCTGACAAGGTCATTCAGTTCACCTTGTGTTATGAGGTGTGGTTCAGAGGAGGAGGATGGGAGAAAATGTGGGTCCTGTAACATTGATGGTTCAGGACCAGAAGTTTCATCCTCTTCCTCTTCTGACTCAAGTGAGAATGATTATGGTGCATCAGGAACCGGCAGTCCTTCTCCATGGGGTACTGGGCGTATAGCTGATGGAATGTTTGGATAATGCACAGTCCACTCTTTCTTCTTTGACACACCTTTCCTAACTGGAGGCACCATGCAGAAGTAACAATTGCTGGTATGATCTGTTGGCTCTCTCCAAATCATTGGCACTGCAAAAGGCATAGATTTCCTTTTCCTGTTTAACCACTGGCAAAGATTTGTTGCACAAGTGTTGCAGCATATGTGTGGGGCCCACCTCTTGTCCTGATATCCAATTTTGCTGCCAAAATAAAGGTGATAGGCTTTCTTAACCATAGTGCTTATACTGCGCTTTTGTGATGCAAAAGTCACTTCACCACAAACATAGCAGAAGTTATCTGCACTGTTCACACAAGTACGAGGCATCTCTGCTCACTTTGGCGAAACAGAAATGTGTCCCTTTGCAAAATCAAACACTGACAAATAAGAGAGCACGACACAGTATGATTTCTAGAGCTGATATAGGGCAATTTGTTCAGCAGAGTGATGTAAGCTTCCTTATGATTGCATCATCCATGACTTCTAGGAATAACATGATGCAATTCATAGCATGGATGATGCAATACCAGCTTCAGATTGCATCATTCATTGTTTTGCCTAAAAAGCAAGTACTGTCCAAACCCAGTCATAGATTTATTCATAGATCCAGTCAAAGATGTATTTTAGTCATTTCTGGTTTAAATTGAGATCCCTTCCCTTTATAACTCACTTATCCTCCACCATTCCCAAGTCAAGGGTCGTATATACTGACCCAATAGCATATCTTGAAAACTAGAGCCAATCAACAATTTTAAGCACCATTTTCGTTCTCAGTGACCCAGAATTAGTAAAGTTGGACTACATTTATTTCAGAAGCATTTTGGTTGTAGAGCAATGTAATTAATCTTGAAAAGGGTTCCATTCCCTAGGAGCCTTAAAATCTGAAGGACTGGGAAGGGGCCAAATTTCCAGAATCGATGATCCCTCAAAAAGCTCACCCATCACAATTCATGGGAGTCAGGTGCTCTCTCAGCTCCATAGCAAGAAGAGTTCAGCAGCTCACAAGATTGAACCCACTTAGAGTGAGGCTATTTGTACACAAATAATTTCATCCTTATTGGCTAGTTCTGAAATAGGGCCTGATCCTCTAAAGGAAAACCCCACTGAGTGTTTGGAGGTAAGCGGTAGGGCAAGGAATTTACAAGATTGTCTCTGCACCTGACTCCCATGAAATTCCATCACAGAAGTTCAACCATATGCAGGATCAAGCCTATGTGCTGCCAAGAGAATTGTTTTGTAAAGATGAGTCCTTTCTTTTTCCAAAATACCGCTTCTCTTCATTAACCCTTTTGACTTGAGACATTCAACTTTAAAGCTTCCTGGTCTCCACTCCCCCCCGCCCCCACCACCATTTTCTAAAACAGAATCTTATTTCTTAATGGCAGCAGCAGTCTTCCATACTATGGACTTTTGGGTTTCCAAAATATACTTTCTTACCACCTGTCAATACTGCCTGCAAATATTAAAAATAATTTCTCAAGTTGCATCAAGCCAAGCAAATCAACAAAACGGATCAATGTAGGTCAGTTCGTCTCCAAAACAGTAAATGGCAAATCACCCCAGAAAACACTGCCAAGAGATGAAATTTAGAAGCACCTTGACAACCCTAATTATAAGCAAATGTTTCCTGATGTCTCGATACTAATTATTTACTCACACAGGATAGACTTTCCAACTTTCTTAGCTTTCAAACGGACAACTGATTATTTTTTGTTTCACACTGACAGTGTGCTCAGCACGGTGTGATTAAACAGTCCCTCCTCCAAAGGACTTGCACTCTAAATGATAGCCACATGGAAAACTGGATCCACTGGGAAACCCCAGAGGTGGGATAAGTTCATACATATTTTTTACTTTTATTGTATCCTCCACACTTACAATAAATTCACTTCCTATGAGCATCACAGAAGGAAGATTTAAGGAAGGATTTGGAGGGGGTAAGAGTCTTTGTGAACTGGGATTGGGAAATTGTTCTGTGCCTGGAAAGGGAGACACTGAGACTGGTGTCACTGCTCAAGTGGAGATGGTGGGTCTTCAGCCCCAATTAGTCACTTTCCCCGCAAATCTATGAGAGGAATGAATTACCACTGCCTCCCAGTCACATCAAGATTGGAAGGCCATAAAGTCTCATCCAAATTTGGTCTAACGCTTGACTTTTTACAGTGTCATGCACTAAGTACCTGACACAAGATGCTGCTAGGAAGTTGTTTTGATATCATCCCCTACCACAAAGCATCTCGGTCCAGGAGTTAAACCTACAAATCGACATTTGTTTTGAGAAGTGCAAACTATCTGATCAAAGCTCCTGTGTAGTCATAGAAAATGTCTTCTTGCATGACAATCTTTTCTGGTGAATGACTGACTGCATGAAATTCCCATCTATCATTCTGTTGATGCAATTGCAATCTGTAGCTGGAGTGAAGGTATCTCACTTGGCACAAAAAGCATATTGGCTGAGTCAGTTAGACCTCTGATGGCAACATCTGAATTGCTCTCCAATCCCACTTCCTTTGTGCACTTGACAAGAGATCATTGCCCCTTAGCTGGCAAACACATTGCCTATGTTTAGGCTGTATTGTCTGGTTGAGGGTCAGGAACTGATTCAGCATATACTTTGATGCCTTCCCATGTGATCCAGACTATGCGCTAGTCAAATCCTAGCTGTGTCCCTTGGTGCCTGGTAGTTGCATGCTTCCAAACTCAAAACACAATGCTCTGACCAAAGTCCATAAGGCCTGTGCAGTACTCAGTGTGGAGGGGGAAAAACAGGAAGAAAGAATTTGAGATGAAGCAAGTGGTCACTGAAAGGGCTGCTATCTCTCTGCAGGGGGTGTACCCCGTCTGATCACTCTGCTGAGAAGTCTTAGGTCAGCAGAAGGCACTGTGGAGAATCTGCTGCTGCTGTCCTCACACCTGACCAGAGTGTGATAGATGAGGAGGAAAGGAAGGTCCGTGGCAGTTGGAAGTTGATTGATAAGTGAGTCACAGAAGTAGGATGCCTGGATGACAAGGAAATGGTATGGCACTGAAGGCAGTTGGCAGAGTGCTTGTTTGAACTTGACAAGAGCTAAAGCTGATAGGGCCTAGTACTCGAAGCCCCTAAAAAGATTGCTTTAAAACCCATGGTACTCAAAATATACTAGATATCTAGGAGGAACTGCTATACTACCACAATCCCAACAATCCCACAGAGGATGCCAATTACACCACACAAGCACATTATGCCACCCATGGGCAGCTGGTGAACTGCCAGCTGGAGGAGGTTCGCCCCCAGCCGGCCCTGTCCCCCCACGCAAGGACCCACCCCCTTTCTCCAGCAGAAGCCCTCCTCTTCCCATGGCCACCAGCCCTCTCCTACCCACCCCAGCACTGGAGCACAGAGTGAGAGAGTGAAGCATGCCCCCAACCCCAGGCCCCAAGCTCCAGGCAGGTGCCACCTATGAATGGGCTGGATTACAATTATCTGGGGGTCTGGGCATGGGGGCTAGACCTAGATGTTTCAATGCAGAAGGAACCTGAGAACAATACTTCTTCATGGGAAGCCACATTAAAGAAAGGAGTCTGTTGAGGATGGCAGAGACCTGATAATGAGTTGGGGGGGGTGCTCCTTCCTCAAGAGGAAAACAACAAGCTCTCGTCACAGAGATCCAGTCATGCTATCTCATCAGGACATTGCTTCAGGATGATGAGTAAGATGAGTTTTTGGCCTAGTCTTAAGATTCTGAAATACAGGGAAACTACAGAATTTTTAAAACCTCCAAACAGGAGGAAGTGCTTCTCCTTTTCAGTTCTATGGTGTCTATTTCTTCAGTAAAAAAGCAGCACAAAACCAAACAAACATAATATTTGCTGAGCTGTAACTTACTGTTATGTTTAGGAAAAACAAACACAAACCCCATT
The DNA here is from genome assembly GCF_007399415.2 of Gopherus evgoodei. Classification (NCBI taxonomy): domain Eukaryota; kingdom Metazoa; phylum Chordata; order Testudines; family Testudinidae; genus Gopherus; species Gopherus evgoodei. The sequence goes on along the minus strand of NC_044322.1, from coordinate 256,531,622 downwards.
TATTCTTGCTTCATTTATCCAATATATTGAAGATGAGAGTGTCAACCTTAACAAGAGGTCTGTTTACTATTACATCAGACATAAAAGCCATCCAGCAAATACCCAGAAAGCTGTGCAGGGGAACCCATTCTAAATTACATCGAAAGAGAATAAAATCACCTAATTAAGAAGAATTAAATTCTGGAATTTAAAACCGGTTCCTATTCTCCTTAACAACTGAGTGAGGCATCCAACTCTCACTACCCTGTATCTGCAAACCTTTCTTCCTTTTTAAGATCAGTTTCCCATTGGAGATGTTTTTACTTCATAACTGGAACTGAAATTAAAACTGTCCAACTGTAATAAGATAGATGAGCATGGGTATTTTTGTAATTATTTCAGATGGTTGTCAGCAGAGGACGTCAGTGAAACACAAATGGCTTATTGAATCATTTTGTCACTCCTGGAAAACCCTTAATCATGACTTTTTGAGAAACTCTTTCTTCGGCTACTGCTGGTGACAGTACAGACCATGTCTGCACACCGGTGAATGTTATACATAAAGTATCTGAATGAGGATCACATAAAATACTATGCATAGGCATGCAGCCCAGGGTTTTTAATCTGAAATGATACCATTTTCCATCATTGAACTAGTTTTTGTTTATTGATAACTGAGATAGGTTTCATATTGCTTGGACATCAATGCATTAACAGCTTGTTCTTGCTCTGGGATGTAATGTTAAGATGGCATCTGCTGGAAACATAGGACTGAGATGGTTCTTGGCGTGTGATGACAGATACCAAAACTGCAGCAGAGCTTTACCTCAGTGGTAGATGTTGTGTGAAATGGGCAGCCTGGTGGAGAAACTGAGATGTGGGGGCAGGTGCCCCTTGGTGAGTATGAGAGTGGAATCTCTCTTTAGAGACCTAAATCAGCATCCTTTCATATCATCTTTCCTTTCCTATAGAATTTATTAGTAGAGCTGGGCACAATTTTTCAGACGAATCATTTATTTGCTGAAAAATGCTGTTTTGGTCAACCCAAAAATTATTTGAAAAGGTGACCTGCAAATTTGGCTGGGAAAACTTGTGTGTGTCCTTATAACCTTTATCCTAATGGCTAAAGTAGTTGGCTAGGGTGCAGGAGACCCCATGCTTAAATCCCCACTGTGGAGAAAGGACTTGAACTCGGAGCTTCCTCCTGCCAGAGGAGCATCCTAACCAACAGGCTATTCTGAGACAATGAGATAGATGCAACAGTGCAGCTAAAGGCAGGGGCCACACATTTTTTATTTTAACTTAAACCATACACTAAAGATGAACAGGACCCCACAACTAGTCAGCAGGGCCATCCCAGTGTAAATTTTCAGCTGGCCATAATAGCCTCAGAGTTAGAAAGAGGAAGGGAGGTGGATTCCTCTACTCACCCACACTACAACAGGGAAGGGACATAAAAGGTATGGATCCTGGAATCCAGGGCCTCTTCTTCCCAGCTAGCAGGACAACTGAGATGTGCGGCGTCTCAAGATGCACCAGACACTGAAGGGTATCCCTAACCATGCCGTGCCAATCCTCAGGACCAATGTCCAAGCAGCCCCACCCTCCTCCCACAATTGGAATTAAAAACTTCAGCTCAACTCTTGTGAACATGCCTCAACACTGGAAGCCCATATGAAGTTGAGACAATTTAGCTCTAGGCCCCAAAGTCCTAGACCTCCTAGGTGCCGAGAGAGGAGAGAGAACCGCCAGACCTTAAAGCTATTCTGGTTCTCCCTTATGAAGAAATTCCCTTCCAGACTCCCCTGAAATGCAATCAGCTGAGCCCCAGGCATACCAGGAGGTTTCACACTTGTGTCCATAGGATAGGAAGAATACAGTTGCAAAAGGGCTCTGGACACTAGCCGTGCATGCTGGTAAGTCCCCATACACGCTCTTGGCCACTGAGGAACTAAGCAGGTTGACCTGCATCATACTGGCCAAGCAACAGTAACTATGTGGGAAGGTTAACCTCAGGCATGATGAACACAGATAGAGGGGATAATGGACTGCACTCTTTCCCAACACGGGCAATAAACCCACCCAATTTCTCAGAAAGTGAGTATCTGGAAGGAGTAATAAAAGGAAAAGAGAAGTTAGAATATCCCTAAGTGCTTGCCACACCACCTCCCTAACTGAGGGAGAGAGGGATGTCACAGCTATCCCCATCCCAGGCAAAATCCAATCCTTGGTGAGCTGGTTGCATATGTTTGTAATAGCACAGGGGTTACTTACTCTAGTTAACATAGTGCTGTATTCAAGTGACTTTGTTGCAGACTGATGTTTTCCAATAATTGTCTACCAACGTCTTTGTTAGCAGCTTGTGATGTAGGAAGTTATTTTTAGTCAATAACATTTCATAGGAGTGGAGATAAAAGATAAAAAGTAGTTCTATTTGTTGAATGACATGATGATGGAGACCTGGATCCCATCTGTCTTAAATTCTCTTAATTGTACATGCATGCAAAATGGTTTCCCTCTGGTATTACCCCTTTATAGATCCACGTTTGGGAAAACATATTTTTGTCTGCAGTCTGACCCTTGTACTGGTGTAGTAGCAAAGGCAGTTAGGTCATCTGAGTTCATTGCAATATGCAAAAATGTCAATTTTTTTAAAGAAATGATCTTTTTCACATTCACCTAACTCAAACCAAAAATGACAACATATTTTGTCAGATTTAAACAAAAATGTCCCTGTAATGAGAGCTTCCTGTTCACCCTAACATAGTGAATGCTTATGGGAAAGGGGTAGGTTTAGAAGATAAAATAAAAAAAGAACAAGTTAAAAATCACTTAGAAAAGTTAGATGCCTGCAAGTCACCAGGGCCTGATGAAATGCATAGCAGAATATTCAAGGAGTTAATAGAGGAGATATCTAAGCCTCTAGCTATTATTGTTGGAAAATCATGGGAGATGGGAGAGATTCCAGAAGACTGGAAAAGGCAAATATAGTGCCCATCTATAAAAAGGGAAATAAAAACAACCCAGGAAACTACAGACCAGTTAGTTTAACTTCTGTGCCAAGGAAGATAATGGCGCAAGTAATTAAGGAAATCATCTGCAAACACTTGGAAGGTGGTAAGGTGATAGGGAATAGCCAGCATGGATTTGTAAAGAACAAATCGAGGCAAACCAATCTGATAGCTTTCTTTGATAGGATAACGAGTCTTGTTGCTAAGGGAGAAGCGGTGGATGTGATATACCTATACTTTAGTAAGGCATTTAATACAGTCTTGCATGATATTCTTATTGATAAACTAAGCAAATACAATTTAGATGGGGCTATTATAAGGTGGGTGCCTAACTGGCTGGATAACTGTACTCAGAGAGTAGTTATTAACGGTTTCCAATCCTGCTGGAAAGGTATAACAAGTGGAGTTCCGCAGGGGTCTGTTTTGGGACCAGCTCTGTTCAATATCTTCATCAACGACTTAGATGTTGGCATAGAAAGTACGCTTATTAAGTTTGCAGATGATACCAAACTGAGAGGGACTGCAACTGCTTTGGAGGACAGAGTCATAATTCAAAATGATCTGGACAAATTGGAGAAATGGTCTGAGGTAAACCAGATGAAGTTTAATAAAGACAAATGCAAAGTGCTCCTCTTAGGAAGGAACAATCAGTTTCACACATACAGAATGGGAAGAGACTGTCTAGGAAGGAGTATGGCAGAAAGAGATCTAGGGGTTATAGTGCACCACAAGTTAAATATGAGTCAACAGTGTGATGCTGTTGCAAAAAAAGCAAACATGATTCTGGGATGCATTATCAGGTGTGTTGTGAGCAAGATACAAGAAGTCATTCTTCTGCTCTACTCTGCGCTGGTTTGACCTCAACTGGAGTATTGTGTCCAGTTCTGGGCACCACATTTCAAGAAAGATTTGGAGAAATTGAAGAGGGTCCAGAGAAGAGCAACAAGAATGATTAAAGGTCTTGAGAACAAGACCTACGAAGGAAGGCTGAAAGAATTGGGTTTGTTTAGTTTGGAAAAGAGAAGACTGAGAGGGGACATGATAGCAGTTTTCAGGTATCTAAAAGGGTGTCATCAGGAGGAGGGAGAAAACTTGTTCACCTTAGCCTCTAATGATAGAACAAGAAGCAATGGGCTTAAACTGCAGCAAGGGAGATTTAGGTTGGACATTAGGAAAAAGTTCCTAACTGTCAGGGTAGTTAAACACTGGAATAAATTGCCTAGGGAGATTGTGAAATTTCCATCTCCGGAGATATTTAAGAGTAGGTTAGATATATGTCTATCAGGGATGGTCTAGACAGTATTTAGTCCTGCCATGAGGGCAGGGGACTGGACTCGATGACCTCTCGAGGTCCCTTCCAGTCCTAGAGTCTATGAATCTATGAAAAAACCTTACTCTATGGGACCCCTGTGCCCACAAATCAGCCAGAGACCTCTTCTGTGTGCAATCACCAGTGTCTTTTATTTACAATGTCAGCTCCCAATACCTTCTATTTACAAACCACTCCAACCTAGCAACCTGGGGGACAGCTGGCTCTCCAGCAAGTGGGGGGACACAGCCCTTGATTTCTCCCTCTCCTTTCTTCCCCCCAAGGCTGACTCGGGGCTGACTCCAGGCACCAGCTTAACAAACAGGTGCTTGGCGCGGCCACTCCAGAGCGGGGCAGCATGTTCAGGTATTAGGCAGCAATTCAGCAGAGAGTCCCTCACTCCCACTCAGAACGAAAGACCTCCCGCTGAATTGCTGCAGATCACAATCGTGGCTTTTTTTTTTTTTTTTGGCTGCTTGGAGCAGCAAAACCTCTGGAGCCGGCCCTGCCTCCACTTCCTTCCTGCCAACCCTATATAGCCCTCTGGCTCATAAGGCCTGCAGGTGCTTCCCTTCTATCAATTAGGCATGGCATACTCAGTCAGCCCCAATTAATGCCTCTTAATTAGAACTGGGCTAACAGGGGCTGCCCCAGGACCTCCTGGCCAGCACCTTGTTACAGCCCCTTTTAAACTGACTAAACGTGGAATAATTCTGTGAAAAGAAAATGTTTGGAGAAGTTTTTGGTTTTTTTAAGAAGTCTTATGTAACCTTAAGTATGAACATATATAAATAGCTTTTAAAGTTTGTAAAAGCCCTTTGAGATCCTTCAGGATAAATAGGGGGTGTATTATTATTTAAAGAATTGTTCATAACTCAGCCAAGAACTATCAATATATATTTGATTTACTTTTCATTTTAAATGCATTGGAACTGCTGAGATGTTTTGAAAAACAGTCAAGGACAAATGTATCTTTTTTCATTTAAATTGATAGACATTCTGCCAGTAGGACACAATTCAATTAATAACAAATACTCTTCCACTAGCAAAACAGAACATTTTTTACAAAGTCAAAAACAGCTTGTTGATGTTATTTGATTCTGATCATTTTATTATCCAGAAGTCTCTACCAAGCTATCTACTCCCTTGGGTAACAAACTGCTCATTACCAATATTTATATGGTAAATATTTGCAGAGTTATACAAAATAATTTTTTCCTTTTTAATAGTGATATGGACTTTTATGTTTTAAGGTTGCATCCTATACTACCCAATAGTGCTACATTCTAATCAAACCTTCCAAGCCAGACTTAAAAATGCTTAACAGATATGTGATATCACTGGAAGGGCATCAAATGGAGTAAGATTTAGGTAGAAACTCCCTGTCAGAATGGCAGAAGCAACTATTTTATTTTAAAATACTGTTAATTAGAACTAAAGTGGAATGAATACATTTTGAGTTTGTACTTTATTAGGTTACTGTTTACTCTGCCACAAACTTCCTGTGTGACTTTGGGTAGGTTTTTTTCTATCTCTGAATCTCAGTTTCTCATCTGTAAAATGAGGTTAGCAATTTCTCTGTCTTGGTCTGGTTAAAGTTTAAACTCATGGGTACAAGATAAGTGTTTTATATGTTTTCACCATGACTACTACAACATGGACTTAATTTCCATTGCAAAGTGCTACTGTGATACAAATAAGACTAAAAAAAAGTCCAAGGGAAAGAAAGTAATTTTTAATGAAGTTTTCTTACTGAATAGAAAGTCTAAGGGTAAAATTTTCAAAATCATCTAATTCCCATTTGCAAAAGTGACTTGGGCACTTAGGAGTCTGTCATATTGAAAGTCAGTGGGATTAAGGTTCCTGAATCATGTAGGCACTTCTTCAAATTTTACCCAAATTCTCTAATGTAATAGTGATGTTCATATCCTCAGACAGTGGAGGTTTGCTTCTCAGGGTGTGCATCAAGAGCGGCATCGAGAGATGCTGCTGAATTCCATTATGCAGGGAAAGTCGGTACCTCAGGGAAAAACTTTAACTCTTGTATATTTGAGCAGATTGTAGGGAGAGATGTATGACTTGCAACTTATTGCCCTGGATATTGCTGTGTCACAGATCTGGTCAAGCTCCCCCGGCCAGCTGCCCATCAGAGTGCTATGAGGGAAATCCAAGCCCAGGTGTAAGGTTCCTTGGGTCTCAGCAGCCTGAAGCACTATTTCCTCCCCCAGTCACCATTTCTGTCTGTTACCCCCTCATAGAAACGAAGCCCTGGAGCCCACCTACTCAGACTTCCAGGTCCAGCTGTCATCCCCAAGATCCCCCAGTGCTTTACTTGCCCCCTTTACAAAATCCCATTGAAGGTGTGAACTTTTTGGTTACAGTTTAACTCTCTCAGGAGGCAGGTGGCAGCTACAAAGCATATAACACCCAGAGAGACACTTTGCAGATTCTAACACCATTACTCAGTTATATTTAGCAGATAAAGCACAAGAGACTACACATAGAACACAACAAACATCTTCACTACAATGCCCTTCCCTAGCTCACCCTTCTCTTGAGAGTCTTTGGGGAACCGTCCATTTCAGGAAGGTAGACAGGATCTAGTGCCTCATGAGGCTTCTTCATTCTGAGTGGTTTCTCCCTCATGAAGTCTTCTTCTATAGCTTGCCTTTCTTTGTCCTTGGTCTGTACCATCTCTTCTTTCTTCCTGCCTAGACTTCCTGAGCCCCAACTCACCTGGGTGACCTTGCCATTATCCCTCATCATATGCTTTGTTCTGTGTTTTGGTAATTTTCCACTGCTCCAAAACTTCCTCCCCTCAGAGAAGTTGGGCAAAACTTATTTTCCCTACAATGCAGTGCACTTTAGCAAACTATTATGTGATCAAAGCACTGACATTAAACTAATCTAGCAGAGAAAGGTGTGACAGGACCCACTGGCTGGAAGTTGAAACCAGACAATTCAGACAGGAAATAAGGCATACATGTGTAATAGTGGAAGTAATTAACCATTGGAGCAATTTACTAAGGATCATGGTGGATTCTCAATCACTGACCATTTTAAAATCAAAATTGGATTTTTTTTTCTAAAAGATACACTCTAGGAATTATTTAGGGGGACGTTCTATGGCCTGTGTTGTACAGGAGGTCAGATTAGATTATTGTAATGGTCACTTCTGGCTTTAAAATCTATGACTCTGAGAGTGTTCCCTGTTGTCCTCAGCCTTGAGAAGACATGATACAAGCCTGTCAGCTCATGGTGGATACACATACGGAGGCACTTAATGATACAACTGCATAAGATCAACCAAAATACACAAATTGAGCGGACAGAATCCCAAAATCATCACAACCTGACAAAAGTACCTCAAATAGGGAGTTGCATGAGGGAGACTGGGAAGCATAGAAAGGGTCAGATGTGTGTCCTTAAGACTTTCTCCAGATTCCAGATTATCTGCCTCCAGGGGATCCTGATAAGTACATTTCCCATAGCAGGAATTTTGTGCTATCATCCACTTCCTTTGGGTGCTGGGTGTTATGGATGGCATAACTTTCCTCCGAGGGTCATTGAAGACAGTAGGCATCAAAAAGGAAAGCCTTTTCTCTAATGAATAACAGTTTGCAATACCAGGATGAAATCTACTGACACTGTGGCTAGATACCCAGGATCATGCCATAACTCCTTTATCCAGGGGCAATGACAACTCCTGAGAATGACTGAATGGGAATAGTATACACTGGAGTATCAGGAATAATATTTCTGGGTGCTCCCAATGAAGGGGGAGTACCTGTGAGTCCTATCACCATCACCACACATAGTTGCTGAAGGGCCTTAACTTTTCATCAGTGATTGGCAGCAGGCTCCCTAATAGATATTTAATCTCTCAGTGCTTTGTGCTCACCGTCTCTTTTAGAAAGACTTTAAAGTAAACATTTTATTATAGAGGGACAAAACATTCAAGACTGATTTTAGTTTAAAAGATACATCAGGATATAAACCAAGAGTAACACAGTTTCCACCCTGCTTTATTAGACTGTAAATATTTATTGGACTGAATTTCCTTTCACCTGCTCACTGTAGATTTTATAGTTGCGATATCAACACGTGGCCCAATATGCTACAGAGAATTGGCTGAAAATACAGCTGCACAAAATTAAATTAGTTTCTGTCTGTCTTAATCTGAAACTAAATGCTCAATGTTCACACTGGCAAACTTTTTAACTTGTCCTCTTGCTTTTCACCCCTACCCCCAAACTCATACACTCTTTCTCTCCCAAATGACAGTCCAGGAGCAGCCATACAAAGGCTAATTCAGCTGAATTGTTCCTCTCATTCAGTAATGCCAATGAGGCAAAGAAACAAATGAACACAAGTAATTTCATTTAAAGCTGAGGCAAGTAGGATCATAGGATCATTCAAGTATTTTTTAAGTAATGAATCAAACTGACTGTCTTATTTCTACTGTGTGTGTGTGTGTTGAACTAGGGGCAGATAATTATTACCAGCAACGAGGCCTGTCATTTTGAAACATTTGAAAGCATAGCAGAAAAATAGTCCATGCCATTATTTCAGTATATTACACAACAAATTGACCCATTTTCAAAACTGTCATGGCAGAAGTAAATGACAATCTTTACACTGCAATTTGCTAGAAAGGCTGCAGGAATATAATTAAACTAAACAGCTCTTTTAACGCAGAGAGTAAGGGAAAGAGAGCCGCTTCTGGAAACTGTTGATCACAGTGGAGGCTTCTGTGCACTGAGAAGGCAATTGCCACTTGACAGCTAAGTTTCACTTAAGCTTTTGTTTGTCATGACATCCGGTTGTGATGTGCCACATCAGGCAGGGGGAATAAAAACTGCCTGGGCACTGCAGAGGTGATGAATTGCAGAAACATGACAGGTCTTTTCAGTTTTATATAGATCTGTATGTTCAAGTTCAAGGAGAGTTTTCGGCACTATGCTAAAAAAGAGAGCAGAAATACAACGTACAGAGTTAGTATGAGTTTAAAGAGAGAGATGATTTTGCACTATTTTACAAGCAAATTTGAGCTGAAATCAATGGGAGCCTACATCTAGAACAAAGGACCCAAAGTTTCCTAATGTTGGTTAAATGCAATAAGGCTGTTATGCATTGATTAATCAATGCATATCTTTATTGACATTTGAGACTTACTGTAATATCATGTTTTAGCAAATGATATATGAGACAAATTCTGCAATGGACATACAAGGTAGATATAAATTAATCACATTCAAAGGTGTAAATTCAAACTGGGATTCTGCTGTGCTGAATTGCCAAAGCAGACAGGAGCAAGTCCTAGATACAGTGGGTAAGAACAATGTCATTGACAGACTACAAGTGTTGCACAATTCAGCCTGTCAAAACCAATAGAAATTTTTCATTAACACAGCAGATAGCGCTCATAATAGTGATGCAGCTGCAACCCAGAGAGATCATAGCAGAACATAAAAAGCAACCCCTGCAGCTACTCAGGCCAATAAAGAACCTCAGAGGCTCATACCAATAATCCATGACTGTCACCGCCTCCTCTGGAAGATGGACTTTGTCTTCTATACACACAGACAGACCATGTTTTCTGTGGGCATGGCTATTTTTGTACCAGTGTAAATACTGCCCTCCTTCTGGTTAACTTGTGGACATTCTGTACTCTCATCCATTAACAGTGATGGGAACAGTAATGAATGATTCAGAGGTCATCTTAGCACTAATATGAATTTAAAATAAGTGGGTGAACTAAAATTTAATAGAATACCAGCTGTGTAGACCAAATATCCATAGGGAATTGTGGTAGTATTATCCACAACAGGTCACCATTAAGAAATTCAATCATCTCTGGGCATATGGAATAATGAAATTTCCCCCCTTGAATCTAATGATCTTGCTGAACTGAGCTAACATCCCCAGTTGCTAATGTAGGAATTGCACTTCCAAGATTAGTCCAATAGCAAGTGCTGGTGAAGGAGAAGTATGGTTTGCTCAGGGATCTGCTTCTTGATGCCTCTTTTCAGATCTAAACTTAATATACTTCCCTTTATGCTTTCTCTCCAGCGGGGCAACAAAGCAACCTCATTACTAGTCAAAATATGAGACTTAGGGACAGGAATGTCTGTAGCAATTTTTGCTTTGTGTCATCGGGCCATATGCTGGCTAAAGCCATAAAAATGTAGAATAAGCTGCCACATGATTGACAGCTGAAGAGAGACTCTGAATGGGAGTTGATGGAGGGGCAGGATAGCTCAGTGGTTTGAGCATTGGCCTGCTAAACCCAGGGTTGTGAGTTCAATCCTTGAGGGGCCCATTTGGGGAACTGGGGCAAAAAATCTGAGGACTGGTCTTGCTTTAAGCAGGGGGTTGGACTAAATGGTCTCTTGAGGTTCCCTCCTAACCCTAATATTCTTTGGGTCTATTTTCAGACTGGTAGCATGCTATACAGTGGAAATGGGAATGTTGGGTGGTTATTTTACATACTTACAATAAGTTTCTTTTGGGGGTTATAGGCAGTTCAGCTGAAACCCACATGCCCAATAGAGAGAGATCTTTTTAAGAGATCTCTGACAGGGATGAGAAAGAGTTGTGTCTAGGCACTGTTCCTGTTGGGATCTTCTGCTAAAGGACCTCCCGCCAGCCTCAGGGGAGGAACCACAGGACCTGGAAGCCAAATGATTCCGGGGGACAACTAATGAGATAACAGGGACAGGAGTGAGGTCAAAGGGTCAAATGAAGGGAACTTGATGAGGACATCAAGCAGAGAACCCTGGACAGCGCTCACTGCTTCTCAAAGGCATCAAGGGAGCCAGCGGAAGCCACCCAGAGGAACTCTGCCCAGATGCGTGAGTGGACAGAGGATCAGAAATAGGCCTAGGAGTCACAGGAGACCCCATCAGCCAACTTCCTCTCTCTGGTTTTATAGCTGGCCATTTTAGCCAGGGCTAGGAGGAGGTTGACTAGAAGGTCCCGTGACTTTGTGGGGTCATGGATAGGGAGTGCATAGATAAGAAGGTGATGGGAAAAGTGAAACCAAAAACATAACAGGATATCTAAGAGGAGCTGGAATAGGGGCTGCAACCTGGCGCACTCCAGGTAAATGTGCGTCAAGGTCTCCCTCATGCCGCAGAAGGGGCAGGTGTCTGGGACGGGGGAGAACAATGCCAAGTACATGTCCATGCTCACAGCTCCGTGAAGGAGCCACCAATATCCCCGGCAGGCCTCGGGACCAGTTGTGTCTAGATTGCAGTTGCTAGACAGATGCATAATTAGCTCTCCACACTCAGAAGTTTCTCGAGTTGGGTGTGGTAGTTTTGGGGGTGCTCAGTAGGTTCCCTGTTGCTGGACTCTGACTTCATGAGGGCAAATAGACTGGGCAGCTGCTTTGCAAAAAACACATGCCCTGTGTGGGTTAGGAGAAACTGAGCCACAGAAGCAGAAAGCCAGCTGTTTTCCCCTAACCCTGAAGCATTTTCCAGCAGGGATTTTTAAAAACTTATATACTTAACTGAGTGGTTGGTTAATTGGTTAGCTGATGGGTTAACAGTGATTTCAGCAGAGGAGGAAGAAGAGTCTTCATGGATTCCAGCTGAAGATTTTTACAAGAAAGTGAAGGGAAGATGTTGTTATGGTGCTTTTGTCTCAGCAGACTATATAGATTTTGGTGATCAAAGCCTGTAACTAAGGCTCAAGTGAATTCAGCCTAAGCTTTTGGGAACTCTGAGTTTCTTCTCACTGTATTTCTGCAGGGACTGACCTGTTTAGACTTAATTTTGTTTTCTTTCTTTATGTTTATGTATAAATGTGAAAATAATGTATGTGGATTATAAAGTAGCCATGTTATGTTGTAAAAATTGAGTTCTGATTATTATGTTCCTTTATCATAAGATTTAATAAAATTGATACTTAAGAATTAAGTTCATTGCCTTTATTTTATTATTTATTTGTTTATTTGTTTCACTTGATTGTGGGGAGGTTGATCCTATGCAACTCTTGCTGAAAATCCTCAGTCACTGAATTCTGGGTCTTCAGGTGCTTTTCCATGGGAGTTAAGGGGAGTTTAGACACTGGAAAGGGGCAATGAAGTAAACTCCAGCCCACCCAAAGGTTACACAGCCAACCTTTCCCAAGACTTGCAAATAGTGGTTATGAATATTAGACTCATTACAAGAACCCCTGGGGGAAAAATAAGAAGGAAGATGAGGTTATAGCTGCACAAGACAGAGGAAGGTTATTAGTGGGCAGGGGGAAGGAGTTTAAATAATACTTTGTCTGGTCAGCCACACTTAAGAGGTGGGAAAAAGTGGGAATTAAAATAGCAATTAAGAGGCTAGTAGTTCTACCTTAAAGGGAGAAAACAATGTAATTAAGATGGAGACAGTATTTAATGGTACATCCACACTACTCACCGGATTGGTGGGTAGCGATTGATATATCGGGGATCGATTTATCGTGGCTTTCTAGACATGATAAATCGATCCCCGAACGCACTCCCCATTGACTCTGGAACTCCATCAGGGTGAGTGGCGGAAGCTGAGTCGATGGGGGAGCCGTGGCTATCGATCCCACACCGTGAGGACAGGAGATAAGTCAAAATAAGATACATCGATTTCAGCTACGCTATTCCCATAGCTGAAGTTGCGTATCTTACATCGAGCCCTCCCCTGCCCCAAGTGTAGACCAGGCCTTCATTTAGATTGTCATTAGCAAAGGCATGCAGTAGCTCACAACCTGGGCCACTCATGAACAGCATGCAGGTCGTACCCTGAGGGTTGGTACATAGCTACAGCCCTGGTCCAGCAACTCTGACTGCAGCAGCCTGTCAGCAACACACCAGCTACACTCTGAGTTCCCAAGGACGCTGCTTACTACTTATATGTAAATTGAGTAAACACACATTTCTTTGTTTAACAACTTCTGCCTTCTCAGGACTAGGTGATTTGAACATGTGCAACCATCATCATACCGGGGAAATTCATAACTTTAGATATAATGTTGCTACATGATATTATTGACCAGTAAGGTATATTTTGTACAAAGATTATTACAATAGTGTACAGGGGAACATTCAGCCACAGGGAAGCCCCAAGGAAGCAAGAGTTGGATTACTTTGCTCCCTCGTCCCTTCTGTGATTCCATGAAAGATGATGATGGAAAAAAACGGGGATTGCAGTGACTAGTAGTGGGTGAGTTGTGGAGAATACCCACTGCTGTTGTGTGGACTATTCTGCCATAGCCACTAGGGGGTAGATATACCAAACAAGGAGGGGAGGGATAGCTCGGTGGTTTGAGCATTAGCCTACTAAACCCAGAGTTCAATCCTTGAGAGGGCCACTTAGGGATCTGGGGCAAAAATCATTACTTGGTCCTGCTAGTGAAGGCAGGGGGCTGGACTCAATGACTTTTCAAGGTCCCTTCCAGTTCTAGGCAATAGGATATCTCCACCACAAGTAGAAAAAACAGGTGTTTTGCAACCTCAACATCTGGCTGGTTCCTCTCTCTCTCTTGTTTCTTTTCAATTGTATCATTCTCTAACCTCACAATAGGCTGGTCTATTTATTGACAGTCCAGTTACAGCTTCACTGCCTCACAGTCAGCACTAAGCATGTGGTACGAGAGGTACTCACAGACTAGCGACTGCTCTGAGCAGTATTTAATTATTGCCATTCCCCTGCATTTCATGCTGTCTCTTTCACAATGCAGGAATTTGAGGGCATGGGGCTGTGTTCAACTGACTTACTACAATAATCAATTGCAAATGGAAAAACAGGTTGTCTACTGAAGAAGTTTAAGGACAACTACTGATGTACATACAAGGATTATTGGACAATTCTCTGTCAGTTTTGAAGGATAATTCAAACCCATACAATTCTTTTGAGAGGCTGGCCAATCAGTGGAATTTGATTGTAAGTACACACTACTCTCCTCCAAACCTTAGAGCACACTTACCTTCAATACTGTATCAAGGGGGCTCCTGCTCTAGCTTTGAGAGATACATAAGCAGACATGGTCAAGGTTTACAGACTCTTTTCCAGGGTGTTTGACCGTCAAACACTATTGAAGCTATGCACAGTTATTCTCTTTGTGGGTGATATCATGTGATTGGCACACGCAACCAACATATGTGCATTGTTTTACATCTGATGCACTGTCCCCCTGTCATAAACAGATAGTTAAGGGTTGATGCCTCTTTTACATGTAAAGGGTTAAGAAGTTCACCTAGCCTAGCTGACACCTGACCAGAGGAACCAATGGGGGAATAAGATGTTTCAAAAGGAAGGAGGGAAGTTTTCCTTTGTTTAGAGTTTCAGTTTCAGCTGGAGTGAAAAAGATCAAGGAACCAGCCTCTTATCAGAGTAGTAAGTTTTAGAAAGGGATAAATAGGTTTATGTTTATTTTCTTTGTAACTTGTCTTGGTACCATTAAGGGAATTATCAAAATTGGGTATTTGGGTATTTTTTGTGTAACTAAAATTGTGCCCAGGGGAACCTCCTCTGTGTTTTGAATCTGTTGTCTGTGAGAGTAACTGGTATGCTAATCTGTCCCAGAGGGTTTTCTTTTACCTTTCTTTTCATTAATTAAAAGCCTTTTTCTTAATACCTGATTGATTTTTCCTTGTTTTTAGATCCAAGGGGATTGGATCTGGACTCACCAGGAACTGGTGGGAGAAAGGAGGGGGGATGGTTAAATTCTCCTTGTGTTAAGATCCAAGAGGTTGGATCGGTGTTCACCAGGAACTTGGTGAAAAAGTCTCTCAAGGATACCCTAGAAGGGGAAGGTTTTGGGAGGAAAGAGGGTGTTCCAGATGGAGGATCTGGATGGTGGCAACGATACCAGATCTAAACTGGTAATTAAGCTTAGAAGTTTCCATGCAGGTCCCCACATCTGTACCCTAAAGTTCATAGTGGGGAAGGAACCTTGACACTCCCCATGATCCCATGGCTCTGTATCCATGATGCTCCCTCAATGGGTCACATTGCACTGGTAAGCAAGTTGTCATTAGCCATGGCATGATGTCATGGGTAGAGAATGCAGTGGCAACTGTATTGCACGTATAGACTGCTCAGGGCAGTGGAAAGACTGGCTGTCAGATACCCTCCCAAAGTTAACTGTGTTGTGCAAGCACTTACCTCAATCTATGCAGTAGTTGTGAGAATGTTGTTGCTGTAGCATCACAGAGACAGTAGCGATCTGCAGCAAGAAATCTGCTGAGCTTTTAGCAACCTATGTTCACCCACAATGAGACTTCACGTCTTTCACCTTGACAGGTAGCAAGAAGCAGCCAGGGCCAACAAGGTGCTTTACAAGCTGGATTTGATCCCAGTGGATTAGATCATATGCCAAGGCAACTGTGCATGACAGGGTGTAGCACCTACTTCTGGGGGTTGTCCTTGGTGTACTGCATACCATACTTAGTCACTTTGTTGGCTTGTTGACCATGTACCTGTGACCTCTTTTTCTTTTTTTGTTCTCTATCCCCTAGTATGTATGTATGGCACTCTAGAGATGGCTGATGTCTTCTCAGACAGCCTTGCTGGTCTGTGTCAGGTGGGACCCAGGGAACTGGTTTCAAATGGATGATCCCAGTCCTGACCCAGGTCTGTGGCATAATTGAGAGTACTTGCCCGAGGCACCGTATATACCATTCCATGGGGTACACCCTGGATGACTTGGGGGGTACCCTAAATTACATTGTTGAGGTACAGGGGAATTGACAGGGACTTGGCCTCACCCTCTTTTGTGCTCAACAACCCCCCTCCCCTCCAAGCTATGCCCCACTGGTCTACTGACCTATAGCACATTGGTGCTGCCAGAATACTGTAGCTGCATAAGATCAACATATGTTTGCACATGTCTTATGCTTGTATGGTAGTCTGCATGTAATACAATATGAGAGAATATTGCACTGTTTTTCTTTTTTAACTGCATTCCCAAGACCATCATTTTTCATATATTTGTATCTATTTAAACCAAAACACTTTATCAGCAAGTTCAAACATTACTTCCCAGAAAGATAATGGAGCAAATAACTAAGCAATCAGTATGCAAACACCTAGAAGATAATAAGATAAGTAACAGTCGTCATGGATTTGTCAAGAACAAATCATGTCAGACCAACCTCCTAGTTTTCTTTGACAGGGTAGCTAGCCTTGTGGATAGGGAGGAAGTGGTAGATGTGGTATATATTGATTTTAGTAAGGCTTTTGATACTGTCTCACATGACCTTCTCATAAACAACTCAGGAACTACAACCTAGATGGAACAACTGTAAGGTGGGTGCATAACTGGTCCAAGAAACTGGTTATCAGTGGTTCATAGTCAAACTGGAAGGGCATATCAAGTGGGGTCCTGCAGGGATCAGTTCTAGGTCTGGTTCTGTTCATGATTTTCATCAATGATTTAGATAGAGAGTACACTGTTATAGTTTGTGGATAATACCAAGCTCGGAGTGGTTGCAAGTGCTTTGGAGGATAGCATTAAAATTCAAAATAATCTGGACAAACTGGAGAAATGGTCTGAAATAAATAGAATGAAATTCAATAAGGACAAATGCAAAGTATCCCTCTTAGAAAGGAACGATCAGTTGCACACATACAAAATGGGAAATGACTGCCTAGGAAGGAGTACTGCAGAAAGGGATCTAGGAGTCATAGTGGATCACAAGCTAAATATGAGTCAATAGTGTAACACTATTGCAAAAAAAGCAAACATCATTCTGGGACGTATTAGCAGGAGTGTTGTAAGCAAGACATGAGAAGTAATTCTTCCGCTCTACTCCGTGCTGATTAGGCCTTAGCTGGAGTATTGTGTCCGGTTCTGGGTGCTACATTTCAGGAAATATGTGGATAAATTGGAGAAAGCCCAGAGAAGAGCAGCTAAAATTATTAAAGGTCTAGAAAACATGACCCATGCAGGAAGATTGAAAAAATTGTGTTTGTTTAGTCTAGAGAAGAGAAGACTGAGAGGGACATAAGTTTAAGTACATAAAAGGTTGTTACAAGGATGAGGGAGAAAATTGTTCTCCTTAACCTTTGCGGATAGGACAAGAAGCAATGGGCTTAAATTGCAGCAAGGGCAGTTTAGGCTGGACATTAAGAAAAACTTCTTAACTGTCAGGATGGTTAAGCACTGGAATAAATTGCCGAGAGAGGTTGTGGAATCTCCACCATTGGGGATTTTTAAAAGCAGGTTAGACAAACACCTGTCAGGAATGGTGCAATATAGTCCAGCCATGAGTTCAAGGGACTGGACTAGATGCCCTCTGGAGGTCCCTTCCAGTCCTACGATTCTATGATTATTCTAGTAAGTTTGTCCAGTGAGCTGTGCCAATAGAAACAGTGATTGTTCCAATACTATTTAATTATTATTTTGCAAGCGCAGTTATATTACATGTGGTATATTACTTCCACAGTTCAAAACTATTTACAGGAAAAGCAATAAAACACGGCTAGCCAACCGTCATCGTCAAGAAATCTAGAAAAATACTAGCCCTAGGTTACTAGTCTGATATGGTTTTGGAGAGCCCTGGTAAATATTGTAATCTATTTTTCTTTTCTAAATGAAATAATTGAAAGGATCTGTTTTATAATATATGCAGTTTTTGTGAGAAACCAATGGCATGAAAACATAGTCACCCTATATGTTATGGAGAGATCAAATAATTCAGTAAATTAGAAAATATATTTACAGTTGTTTTTAATAAAGTGTAAAAAAGACTAAATGTAACATAACAATCTCAGCATCAATATGATTTTTTAATAGTGTCCAGCAATTACTTTTGCCAGCTGATTTAACATAGCCTTTGGAATAAATGGAGTAAATTTAGGGCTTGTCTACATAGTACAATAATCCACACAATGGGGGTGTGATTTCTAAAGCATACTAATGTGTTGTGCATTATTTGGTCCATATCAACCCTGCTGCTGCACACTAAAGATTCCCTGGTGCACTTTAACTAGACTTGACAAAATTCAGTTTTTATTTTTTCATAATTTCAATGGATAATATTGGTTTATTTTTAAGCAGTTTTTAAGGATTTAAATTTTTTGTTGCACAAAATTATGAATATTAAGCATTTTTATTCATGTAAATGTTCACAGTTTGGGGAAATTATGAGGTGTGGTCAGACAATAATCACTTAATGACAGAAGGCATTGAGAGTCAACAAGTTAAAGAGTTGTAATTGTTAAAACACACATTTTCAATATCACATGTTGAAATATAAAGGAGTAAATATCTTTAAGTCAAAGTCAAAGTTTTCAAGCAGCATTTTTCTTACTTTGCCTATCTGCACATTTTGATTATTATCTATGGACATTTTAATTGTTTTGTGTGTGCATGGAGAAATCAATATTAAGCAACATTTACAGATAAAAGTCTAATCCTTCCAAGCCTAGCCTTAATGTAGTGTTAAAGTATGCTAGGGAACCTTAAGTGCACACCAGCAGTATCAACATGGACCAATTACTGTGCAACACAGTAGAAATCACACCTCCACAAAGAACATTACCAATCATTTGGACAGGCCCAAAGAAGCAATGCAACAAACTGCTTTGCCAGAACAGGTATGCGGACTCTATACCCTTGGCTTAGTAGTCTGAATCTTTAACAACTAAATTATTTGGCCTGCATTTCCACAGCTGAGATCACTTCAATATTTATGCATATTTTATGAGCACTGCTTGCAACCGTATCACTGTTAACTGAGATCTAGTCACATCTCACAAACTAAGCAGGGTTGGATCTGGTGGACTGATATGGATGAGAGACCTTGAAGGTAAACCCAGGGTGCTACAGTATGGCTATTGCTAGCATTTCTGTAGTCAAGCCAGCACTGATATAAAGCCACAGAATGGTGTTAAGGCTCACTAGGTTGTGTTGAAATTTAAAGTCTTGACCACTTTTTTCATGGAATATCCCAGGGAAGCATTAGAAAGAATGTGGGTGTCTTTCCCTGGTACTATGCCAAAGTTTAAATCACCTTTTGCCTGTCTAATTCTCTTACCCTTTCTGTTGGATACAACATTCCTATTTTTTGTCTTAAATAATTGCATAGTTTGGTGCCGTAAAATAATTGCTGCATTATACCACAGAGGCAGTAGCATTTCAAGGATGAGTGAAGTGATTCCCATGTTTCTGGTATACAAAGACTGCAAAGTGCTTTGAAATACCTTTGTATAAAAGGAACTATATAAATAATAGTTACAAATAAGCTAGTATCAGAACTAGGGCTGTCAAGCAATTAAAAAAATTAATTGTGATTAATTATAGAATAGAATACCAGGGTTGGAAGGGACCTCAGGAGGTCATCTAGTCCTACCCCCTGCTCAAATCAAAGCAGGACCAATCCCTAGACAGATTTTTGCCCCAGCTCCCTAGGTGGTCTACCTCAAGAATTGAGCTCCCAGCCTAGGATTTAGCAGGCCAATGCTCAAACCACTGAGCTATCCTTCCCCCCTGAAAGGTTATTGAGTCCAGCCCCCTGCCTTCACTAACAGGATCAAGTACTGATTGTGCCCCAGATCCCTAAGTGGCCCCCTCAAGGACTGAACTCACAACCCTGGGTTTAGCAGACCAATGCTCAAGCCACTGATTATTAAACACAATTAAACAATAATAGAATACCATTTATTTAATATTTTTGATGTTTTCTACATTTTCAAATCTATTGATTTCAATTACAACACAGAATTCAAAGTGTACAGTACTCACTTTATTTTTATTACAAGTATTTGCACTGTAAAGAAACAAAAGAAATAGTATTTTTCAATTCACCTAATACAAGTACTATAATGAAATCTCTTTATCATGAAAGTTCAACTTACAGATGTAGAATCATGTACAAAAAAACTACATTCAAACATAAAACAATGTAAAATTGCAAGCCTGCAAGTCCACTCAGTCCTACTTCTTGTTCAGCCAATCGCTCAGACAAACAAGTTTGTTTACATTTGCAGGAGATAATGCTGCCTGCTTCTTGTTTGCAATTTCAACTGAACGTGTGGACAGGTGTTCTCATGGCAGTGTTGTACGTGGCATCACAAGATATTTAGGTGCCAAATGCACCAAAGATTCATATGTCCCATCATGCTTCAACCACCATTCCAGAAGACATGCATCCATGCTGCTTGATAACAATCCAAAACAGTGTGAACCAATGCATGTTAATTTTCATCCTCTGAATCAGATGCCACCAGAAGAAGGTTGATTATCTTTTTGGTGGTTCAGGTTCTGTAGTTTCCACATCAGAGAGTTGCTCTCTTAAGACTTGTGAAAGCATGCTCCACACCTCGTCCCTCTCAAATTTTGGAAGTCACTTCAGATTCTTAAACCTTGTTTGCCTTAGTGATTGTCTTAGTGATTGGCTTAACAAGAAGTAGAACTGAGTGGACTTGTAGGCTCAGAAATTTTACATTGTTTTGTTTTTGACTGTAGTTATGTAAGAAAAAAATCTACGTTTGGAAGTTGCACTTTCATGACCAAGAGATTGCACTACAGTACTTGTATGAGGTGAATTGAAAAATAGGGTCTAAATTAGCTGTTACCCCTCAAGAAAGAGATCTTGGAGTTATTATGGATAGTTCTGTGACATCATCCACTCAATGTGCAGCGGCAGTCAAAAAAGCTAACAGAATGTTGGGAATCATCAAGAAAGGGATAGATAATAAGACAGAAAATATCATATTGCCTCTGTATACATCCATGGTACACCCAGACCTTGAATACTGCATGCAGATTGAATACTGCATGCAGATGTGGTCGCCCCATCTAAAAAAAGATATATTGGAATTGGAAAAGGTTCAGAAAAGGGCAATAAAAATGATTAGGGGTATAGAACAGCTTTCATATGAAGAGAGATTAATAAAACAGGGACTTTTCAGCTTGGAAAAGAGGTGACTAAGGGGGGATATGATAGAGGTCTATAAAATCATGAGTGCTATAGAGCAAGTAAATAAGCAAGTGTTATTTACTCCTTCTCATAATATAAGAACAAGGGGCCACCAAATGAAATTAATAGGTAGCAGGTTTAAAACAAACACAAGAAAGTATTTTTTCATGCAACACAATGTCAACTTCTGGAACTCCTTGCCAGAAGGTGTTGTGAAGAAGGCCAATGCTATAATGGGGTTCAAAAGGGAGCTAGATAGATTCATGGAAGATAGGTCCATCAATTGCTATTAGCCAGGATGGACAGGAATGGTGTCCCTAGTCTCTGTTTTCCAGAAGCTGGGATTGGGTGACAGGGCATGGATCACTTGATGATAACCTGTCTGTTCATTCCCTTTGGGGCACCTGCCCTTGGCCAATGTCAGAGGACAGGATACTGGGCTTGATGGATCTTTGGTCTGACCCAATATGGCTGTTCTTATGTTTTGTTTATCATTTTTATAGCGCAAATATTTGTAATAACAAATAATATACAGTTTGATTTCATTTACAACACAGAATACAATATATATGAAAATGTAGAAAAATATCCAAAATATTTAGTAAATTTCAATTGGCATTCTGTTGTTTAACTGCACAATTAAAACTGTGATTAATCACAACTAATTTTTTGAGTTAATTGCATGAGTTAACTGTGATTAATCAACAGCCCTAAACAGAACCTTTTGTTCCAAACCAACTCCCCACTTTGAAACTTCATGGCTCAGACAAAATAGAAACTGGATCCAAACCATCTTGGATTTTGGTTTTGAACCAAAGTAACAATAATAATGGACCTGATCTTACAGGTCTGTCATAAACATTAACTGACTTCAATGGCAAGGCTTGCTTGAGTGAGGACTATAGGATTGTCCCCTTTGTTATAGATAATATATGGTCCAAGTAGCTTTGCAACACTTTTCAAAGTAAAAAAAAGGCTGAGATATTTGTAATGCTTGATCATCACTAACATTGGCCTTCGCTTTAATATTAAGCTGATTTCTAGATCACTCATACTGGCATTTTATGCTCTGAGTACTCTGGAACAGGGAAAGCAGTCTATTTGAATGTACTCCTATCGAAGGCCAAATGGAGACTGCTGGCAGTTTCCTTCAAAAGAAGAGTTTTATTTGAGTTGCCGGGGAGGAGGAAAGGAATGAAGGATCTGAAAGTTTTCAGAGAATTCACTGAGAAACCATAAGGGAAGTGCTAGACACTTAGGTGGCCTGGGAAATGGGGAACTATTAATGGGTCATTGGATAAGTGTGAGAAGGAAGACTGTTGATAAAGAGTTTCAAATAGTTTCAGATAAACACATACTATTAGGATGGTGAATAATCTCCTAAAGGAATTAGTGGACACCCCACCCCATCCCCACCTTCCACACTGCTTGGGACTTTCAAATGAGATTGGAGAAAGCATGAGGGAAAAGGTAGTACAGGGAATGATCCTGAACTGGCAGGAAGCTGGAAAGGATGAGTTAGAAAAGACCCTACTGTGATATCAGACTTCTTTGATTCTGATTTTTATCCTGGCTCATAGGGTTTCATACCCAAATCTTTGTTTTTGTTTCATTTTAAATGATCAGGAATAGATTATATGGAAACTAAACATTAACAAAAAACAGGAAGAGTAAACTGCAGAAAGGCCTTAAATGAAAAGCAAAGATGCTTGTTACTACTGTGTCCAATTATTGCTGCAAAGGCTATGTAAAGGCGCACCGCCGGGGCTCGACCCTTCCTGAGGAGGAGGGGAGCCACACCGGCCTCGATATGCATCGTCTACGTCAGCCCCTTTCTTCAGGGCTGAGTGACGATGCACAATCACTCAGGGCCCGGCCTTCTGCTATAGGGCAGGGCAATAAACACAAAATTATAGAGGTTCAGACCCTCCTGGCCCAAGGCTGACCAACAATAGTTCAGGCAGCTCGAGCCCTTTGGGGCGGGACCAAGCAGTGGCACAGTTAAAAGGGCCCAGGCTCTTGGTTCGGGAGGGGCACCAAACACACAGTTACAAAGGCTCCGACCCTCGTGGCTCAGGGTCGAGCAGTCAATAGCTCATGCAGCTCGGGCCCTTTGGGGCAGGACCGAGCAGTGGCACAGTTAAAGGGGGCCCAGGCCCTTGGTTCGGGCGGGGCACCAAACACACAGTTACAAAGGCTCTGACCCTTTTGGCTCAGGGTCAAGCAGTCAGTCACTAGACTTGATGGCCTCCTTAGGCCGGGGAGAGGGGGATTTTGCCACCCGGGTACGGGTGGCAGGGGGAACGCAGACCCACCCACTCCACTGTGTTCCAGCCTGGGGCCCTAGTAGCGGCTGTCACCGCTAACGGTCAGTGGGGTTCCTGGCCGCAACACACTGACATGGGTTCAGGTACACTTGCAGCCTGACTGAGGTCGGCTGCCTCCGGGCTACTTCCAATCTCCCTCTCTGGGTCTACCTGATCTGTGGCGTCAGCCCCCGGGAAGTCTAGTATCATGGGCCCCTCCCGGCCAGGGCTGGGCGGTAGGTCCGGCAGTACATCTGGGAAGTCCGTCCAGGCCTACTCTGGGGGCTCCTCGGGGTAACAGCAGGGACAGGGCGGCTCCGGCAGCTCCTCGTCGTAGTGGGCACGGGGAAGCTCCAGCCAGTCAGGGCAACGGCCCTGGGCCTCAGCAGCTTCCCAGTCATGAGCACCCTCTGGCAGGTCTGCTTCCAACAGCAGCTGGGCTCCAACTGAGCGCTGACGGCCGGCTTTTACACTTCCGGGTGGCCTCCTAACCCTCTGAGGGGCGGGCTCACTGCTCTGTGGCCCCGCCCCCTTAGGTGTCTGATGGGGCTCGACCCTCCCTGAGGAGGAGGGGAGCCACACCGCCTCGCTACACGCCCCCCACCTCAAGTCTGGCTCCCGCCTGTCGGGGCCAGGCTTTTCCATCTCCTCAAGGCAGGGTAGGAAGTCTGCGTTGGCATGGTCCTTGCCGGCCCGATGCTGGATGGTAAATGCATAGGGCTGCAAGGCTAAGTACCAGCGCATGATGCGGGCGTTGTTATCCTTCATGCGCATTAGCCACTGGAGGGGGGCATGGTCTGTGACGAGCGTGAATGGGGCACCCAGGAGGAAGAACCAGAGGGCTTCGCAGGCCCATTTCACCGTGAGGGCTTCCTTTTCAACCACGGCATAATTTCATCCCAGGGGAATAGTTTTCGACTCAGGTACAGCACCGGGTGATCTCCTCCTTCCCCTTCCTGAGATAGGACCGCCCCTAGGTCGACCTCTGACGCATCCGTTTGGAGGATGAACCGTTTGTTGAAATCTGGACTATACAGGACTGGTTCCTGACACAGGCAGCCCTGGAGTGTCCTGAAGGCAACCTCGCACTCCGGGATCCACCATATCTGTCGGGGGCTATTCTTAGTTAGCAGCCCGGTTAGGGGTGCTACAATAGACGCAAACTGCGGGATGAACTGCCTGTAATACCCCACGAGGCCCAGGAATTGTCGCACCTGGCGCTTCATCATTGGGGTCGGGCATTCCGCGAGGGCTTGCACCTTCCCTACAAGGGGTTTTACTCGTCCTCGCCCCACGGTATAACCGAGGTAGGTGGTCTCCTGCCAGGCTATACGGCATTTCTTGGGGTTAGCCGTCAACCCCGCTTGCTGTAGGGTTCTTAGGACCGCCGCGACCCGGTTTAGATGGTCTTCCCAGCAGCGGCTATAAATCACCACATCGTCCAGGTATGCAGTGGCATACTCCTGATGCGGCCATAAGAGATGATCCATGAGCCGCTGGAAGGTCGCGGGGGCCCCATGGAGACCGAAGGGCATCTGGGTAAACTGATAGAGTCCCAAGGGGGTGGCAAAGGCGGTCTTCTCTTTGGAGGCCTTCTCGAGCGGGATTTGCCAATAGCCCTTGCTAAGATCTAGATTAGTCATAAACTGGGCCTCCCCGAGGCGGCCCAGCAGCTCGTCTACCCGGGGCATCGGGTAGGTGTCGAAGCGCGATATAGCATTGACCTTCCGGAAATCTATGCAGAGCCGGCGGGTGCCGTCTGGTTTGGGCACCAGGACCACCGGACTGCGCCACTCACTCCGGGACTGCTCGACAACCCCCAGGGCCAACATGGCCTGGACCTCCTCCTCGACCTCCTGGTGCATTCGGTACGGCAACAGCCAAGCGGTTTCTCGTATGATCTTCCCTGGTTCAGTCCGGATCGTGTGACAGGCCAGGGTTGTGTAACCCGGTATTGCCGTAAAGGTTCGCCGGAACGCCTGCAGGAGACACTTGGCCTGCTTGCCCTGTTCCTCCATGAGTGAGCTGCCCAGCGGGGGTTCAGTTGAATCCCCCATCTGTGCCATCTCGGGGCCCAGCTCCAGTTCGGGCTGGCACGGGTCGATTAGCAGACCCTCCCGGTCATGCCAAGGCTTCAGCAAATTGACATGATATAACTGTGTCTTCTTCTATCGATCTGGTTGGTGAACCTCGTAGGTAACGGGCCCCACTTTCCGAGTTATTTCGTAGGGCCCCTGCCAGCGGGCCAATAACTTCGATTCACTTGAGGCAGGAGCAGCAGGACCCGGTCCCCAGGAGCAAACTCTCGCACCTGTGCTTCTCGATTATAGCTTCGCCCCTGTCTCTCCTGGGCTACCCTCAAGTTTTCCCGTGCCAGGGTTCCCACCTGAGTAAGATATTCCCGCAGCTGGAGGACGTACTGGAGGAGGCCCTGGGTTGGGGAAGCCGATTGTTCCCACGTCTCCCGCATTAAATCTAGGAGGCCCTGCGGCCTATGCCCATACAATAGTTCGAAGGGGGAGAACTTGGTTGATGCCTGCGGGACCTCCCGGATGGCCAGCAGCAGAGGCAGTAGGAACTGGTCCCAGTGACGCAGCTCCTCCGGTGGGAATTTCTTCAGCATGTCCTTGAGGGTGCGATTAAACCGCTCCACCAACCCGTCGGTCTGCGGGTGGTAGACGGAGGTGTGGAGCTGTTTCACCCCCAGGAGCTTCCAGACCTGTTTGAGTAGCCGGGACGTAAAATTAGTGCCTTGGTCGGTTAGAATTTCTTTGGGTAACCCCACCCGGGCAAAAACTTTTATCAGTTTGCCCGCAATGGTCTGGGCTGTGATGCTCCACAGGGGGATAGCCTCCAGGAACCAGGAGCCGTAGTCTACGAGGACCAAGATGTACTGGAAACCGGCCGCGCTCCTAGGGAGCGGGCCCACCAAGTCCATGGCAACCCGTTCGAATGGGGTCTTGACCAGTGGCATAGGGACCAAGGGCACCTTGGGTACCCAGGGCGGGGCGGCCAACTGACACTCCGGGCAGGAATTGCAGTACCGCTTCACGTCTTCGTAGAGCCCCGGTCAGTAAAACCGGATCCGGATTCGGGCGAGGGTCTTCTCGTGCCCTAGATGTCTGGTGGCCAGCATGCCGTGAGCCAATCTCATCACGGCCCGCCGGTGGCAGCAGGGCACAAGCAGTTACGTCCACGGCTCCCGCTTGCGGGGGTCCCGATCGACTCGATAGAGCCTGTCTCGGCGTAGTTCAAAATGGGGCCACTGCGTGGCCTGATGAGGATCAATAACCAAGCCGTCGACCCCCACAAGCTGCTCGTAGGCCCGGCTGAGAGTGGGGTCCGCCCGCTGGTCCCAGCAGAAATCAGTATCAAAGCGGGGTTCGGAGCGGGGCTCCTCCTGTGGATCATTGGCTTCTTGGTCTTCTGCCTCACCCTCCTTGACGTCCCCTACAGCCTCCGACCGGGGTTCCTGGGATTCGACTTCTAAGGCCGGCATGGACCAGAGGATCTCCTCGAAGGTGGGCCAGTCCTGCCCCAGAATCACGGGGTAGGCTAGTTGGGGGGCCAAGCCGACTACTAACTGTCGGGTGATGCCATTCACAGTTAGCCGGACCCAAGTGCTTGGGTAGGGTCGGACGTCCCCATGGATACACTGTAGGTGAATCGGCCCCAGGCAGTGGTCGGCCGGGGGTCCCAGGGCCTGGCGGATCAACGTTTGACCACAGCCAATCAGGGCCCGCGTGGCTTGGTCCGCAACAACCACCGGGACCGTGAGTTTGGGGGGCTGTGGTCATTGGGCCTGGCCTTCCCCTGCACAGACCTGCCCAAAGCTACACTCCATTTCGGGGCAGTCCCACTGTAGGTGCCACGCTTTCCCACATGTGAAGCAGGGTCCAACCTCTGGGCATCCGCTCTGGGGAACGGCTGCTCGGGGACTTCAGGGGGGGCTCCAGCGGGTCGTCGGGAGCCTCGGGGTGGAGGCCAGCGGTACAGGCTGCGGGGCAGAGTCCGGGCGCGGGGTCCGGAGTGCCGGCCAGATGTCCAGTCTGCGGTTCGGGTGTCGTGGCCTGGACATGGTGGTTGCCTTCTTCTCAGCACGGGGGTGCTCAGGCCCCGGGGTGGGTGGCTGAAAGGTAGGCCCCGTGGAAGCTTCCGCGGCCAGGAAGCCCTCCATTAGCGAGACAGCCGCCACCAGTGTCGCCGGCCGGTGACGGAGTACCCAGGCCCTCCCCCGGCAGGCAGAATATGGACAAATTGTTCCAGGACCACCTGCTCGGTTACCTCCTCCACCATCCTGGCTTCCAGCTGTAGCCAGCGGTGGCACGCCTCCTTCAAGCTCTGGGCTACCAGCCGAGGACAAGCACCTGCTGGGGAGGTCTGGCTCCGAAAACGCTGCCTGAAGGTTTCGGGGCTGACATCCAAGGCGTCCAGGATCGCAGCCTTCACTCGATCATAGTCCCTGGCCTCTACCACCACCAGCCCGCGATAGGCGATCTGGGCCGGTCCGGTCAGATATGGGGCCAAGAGCGTGGCCCATTGGTCTCGGGCCCATCCCGCGACGAGGGCCAAGCGTTCGAAAGTGACCAAGAAGACCTCAGGGACATCACCCGGGCCCATCTTAGTCAGGGGCAGAGGGGCAGGCGGACGCGAACCCCCAGCGCCTTCTCCCGGAGTCCAGTCAACAGGGCGGGGCACAGGCCCGATAAGTTGCTGCAGCTGGCTCCCCAGTTTCTGCATCAGTTGCTGCTGGTGCTCCAGCTGAGCCGCGTGCTGCTGCTGTTGCTGTTGGAGATGAGCAGTGTCTCGCTGCTGCTGCTGCTGCTCTAGTTGGGCGGCATGCTGCTGCTGCTGCTGCAGCAGTTGGGCCTCCTGCTGTCGTTCCTGGCTCTCCGCCAGCAGCTGGAATAGCTGCTCCATATCCATGTTCCCTGGCTGGGAAGGGGTGTAATCTACCACCCTCCGACCGGCCCCTTCTCACAGGGGCGAGGGTTAAAGTCCCTGGTCAGGTGCCACTTGTAAAGGTGCATGGCCGGGGCTCGACCCTCTCTGAGGAGGAGGGGAGCCACACCAGCCTCGATACGCGTCGTCTACGTCAGTCCCTTTCTTCAGGGCTGAGTGATGCTGCACAATCGCTCAGGGCCCAGCCTTCTGCTATAGGACGGGGCAATAAACACAAAATTATAGAGGCTCAGACCCTCCTGGCCCAGGGCTGAGCAACAATAGTTCAGGCAGCTCGAGCCCTTTGGGGCAGGACCGAGCAGTGGCACAGTTAAAGTGGGCCCAGGCCCTTGGTTCGGGCAGGGCACCAAATACACAGTTACAAAGGCTCTGACCTTTGTGGCTCAGGGTCGAGCAGTCAATCACTAGACTTGATGGCCTCCTTAGGCCGGGGAGAGGGGGATTCCGCCACCCAGGTACGGGTGGCAGGAGGAACGCAGACCCACCCACTCCACTGCGTTCCAGCCCGGGGCCCTAGTAGCGGCTGTCACCGCTAACGGTCAGTGGGGTTCCTGGCCGCAACACACTGACATGGGTTCAGGTACACTTGCAGCCTGACTGAGGTCGGCTGCCTCCGGGCTACTTCCAATCTCCCCCTCTGGGTCTACCTGATCTGTGGCGTCAGCCCCCGGGAAGTCTAGTAGCATGGGCCCCTCCCGGCCAGAGCTTGGCGGTAGGTCCGGCAGTACCTCTGGGAAGTCCGGCCGGGCCTACTCGAGCGGCTCCTCAGGGTAACAGCAGAGACAGGGCGGCTCCGGCAGCTCCTAGTTGTAGCGGGCACGGGGAAGCTCCAGCCAGTCAGGGCAACAGCCCTGGGCCTCAGCAGCTTCCCAGTCACGAGCACCCTCTGGCAGGTCTGCTCCCGACGGCGGCTGGGCTCCAACTGAGCGCTGACGGCCGGCTTTTATACTTCCGGGTCGCCTCCTAACCCTCTGAGGGGCGGGCTCACTGCTCTGTGGCCCCACCCCCTTAGGTGTCTGATGGGGCTCGACTCTCCCTGAGGAGGAGGGGAGCCACACCGCCTCGATACAGGCTACAAAAAGAAGAAAATCTACCCGAGCAGAAGCATGAGACTGACTTCTCAGAGCGACTTGTCAGAGGATATGATAATAGACGACAGTGGTGATTACTATGACAAGAATGGCTTGTCTGTGTTTGAAAAGGAAGGTCAAAACAAAAGTATTAAAAAGTCAGACTAAACTTTTTTTCCTTGACAGGAAAATGTATCTGAAGTGAAAGAATGTCCGAGGATGAGTTTGGAATGAAAAGCAGTGAAGTGTGACCTTCTGGGAGTTGTAACCCTGAGTATCAAGAAGGACTGCAAAAGATTCTTACTCACACACCAGGTTTTATCAGATTTTAAGGATAAAGTGAGGGAAACCTTTGCGTTATAGCCTTCAAAAATGCCAAATCAGCAAGCGGATCATCCAAACAACAAGGATTAAAGACTGCAAAACATAGTGATTTGATTGTGGATACCGAAGGCCAACATCTTCAAAAGTATCCACTTAATTGAATGCCTCAACTTTTGGGTTCCCAACTTGAGACTCCTGAGGCCTAGTTTTTGTAGGTGCTGAGCACCAACAAATCTTACTACCTTGATCTGTATGCAAGCATTTCAAGCACCAAAACTTAGTAGACCCACAAAAATGTGAGTCTTAACTATTTCCAAGCAGACAAGCCTCCGTATATAACTTACATTCCCAAGGTATTGCTCCTGTAGCCCATATAAACACAAGTCATTTGAACTTGGTAGCAAGTTGTCCTGCAAAATGGATCATGAATTTATTCATTCTCCTTAATGTCTTTGGTGGCTTTAAGATGAAACCTTACTTTTTTAAATAACCAATTTATATTTCTAATTAGAACTTGGTCTATTTAATGCTGCAGTATAACATGAAAACGAGGCTTTATTAAATTCATCACTTGCTAAGGAAAAGTATTATTCAGGAAGTATTAAGGAGTCCTTAGCTGTAATTTCTTATTATTGAAATTAAGTGTGGTAGTCCTTGGGGATAAAGACTTGTGAAAGTTTGTTGTTAAAAATTTTAAAACTTTTTTATTTTTAGCACAAATTTTCTCTGGTGTCTCTGATAATCAAAAAGCTTACAATGTGGATAGTCTTTGGTACAATACTTTACTATACTTTTCCGGTGACATTTTTCATTTTCATGCTTAGAAATCTAATATTCTTTTTGTTTAATTTTGAATTTGATGTTCTCTCACTTACAGACCAATGTCAAAAAATAAAAGACTTGTACTTCTTGTTTTGTTTTAGTGCAATCTCTTTCACCTATGGGCAGCTTAGTGTTCAGTAAGGAACATGTAACACACAGAAGAAAAACTGGTTTTAAACCAGCAGTGTTTTTAATAAAGTTATTTAAGTTCAACTCCGTATTCTTTAACGGTACATTTCCAAGCAGCTGTTTTACTGCAGATAGAGTGAATGAGAGACACTTCTGATGCTCAGCTCTGTGGGGTAGAAAGGGAGGATATTTAAAGTGTTGAGCATCAAGTAATTTCATTCCCAATATTACTAAAAATGCATAAGCCAGAGAAACAAGAAATGGTAAGCCAAATCATACTTCTCTCTCAGTGCCAATTCAGGGATGTGATGCCCGCTATTACAACTACATGAAATTCTTACCATGTTTTAGGGAACAGATCAGAGAAATGTACAATACAATTATTGATTATGAATATTTAATAAAGAAAGGAAAAGGGGAAAAACAAAACAGAAGCAAGAAATAAACAATGGTTACTTCAGTCACAATCTCTTCTGTATGTCTCTCTGTGGGAAGTTTTCAACAAAGATTACACTTCTAAGAGTGGGCTCGCTTCTGGTGAGAACAATCTTCTCAAGTCAAGGTAAGACCAAAGTATGCAGTGAGTGATATCTCAGTGTTTCACAGAAAACTAAAACAGTTTATAGCTGGGAAAGGGAATTTCATTTAAGAGTTTGTGAATCCTGGGCTTTTTTATTTATTTATACTATTAACATTTTATAAATGAGCAGAGGTAAGTGACTAAATCCTATGTAACTGAAGAAAGTATTTAACTCAGATTCTTAAAAAGAAGCAGCACTCTTGAGGCAGGCAAATTAATGAATATTAAGAATCTTAAACTCAAATTAAATCCCACTATTTTTTCTCTGTTCTCCAAGGTTAATTGAGTACTTCTGGAGCGAGAAAACAGTCTAAACAATGTGGTGTTTAATAGGAGCTGTTAGTACCTTAAATCACAATAGCATTTCAATATTCCATTAACAGCATTAAAGGAAGAGTTTAAATCTTATCCCTTGGCAGTGGTTTTACAAATGCCATCTCACCAATGATGTTGAAGTCTCAGTGATGTCATGTTGCAGAAGCAGTACTGGGTTTTTAATTCTTGCTGCTATTGTGGCTTCTTTGTTCTCTACCCTTTTCCTGTCGTTGGCTTGCATGCAGAGATGACCAGGCTGAGTTCAGATTTATACTCTGCTCTTCTTCTTCCATAGTTTCACTTCTTCCATATGGCAAGAGAGGTGATTAGCAATGTTCAACTAAATATGTCCAGATGAGTGAGCCAGTGATTCTATTGTTTGTGGCTGGTGTCCACACTGTGCATTGTCTCTCATCTTCCTGTGGTATAAAAGATGATAGCATCTGCCATGCAATGTTCTGAAATGGTTCAATGTGAACTATTATTTCCAAGATAGGCTAAAGCCTAGTAGTTCTTTTGTGGGGTTGGCAATCAGGTGTTTGTTTGGGACATTAGCATTATCCAAGGAGTCTTTTCAGTGTGCCTCAGGATTGAATGAAAACATGTTCAGAGCTTTAAACTGATCCCAAAAAGATTTCAGATGAGTCTTCAGAAGGTTCTGGAGGTCCTAATGAATTTGTAAATTCAAGTTGCCCATGATTCGATTGTACTCTCTCTGGATTTTGGAGGGGTGGGGGGTGGAATATGTGCCAGAATGGGCAACCACTGAATGATGTTGATTTTAATGTTCTAGGTTATGATTTTCATTGTATTATTAAGCTGTGACTCCAAAGGCTTCACCAAGGCTCTTACCAGCCTGAATTATAATGCAGGGTGACTCTGACACACTCCCAGTCCCAGACTTTCCCCCCCAGAAATGTATGTCCTATATTGCCCAGGCTTGTCCTGGACAATACACATTTATATAGGCCCATTATTTAATCAATGGAAATATTATGCACACATTTTGTTATCCCAAATGGAGTTTCCCAAACACTTCACTTACACAAACAGGATTAGATAAAACAATAAAATAAGTGTATTGACTACAAAGAGAAAGATGTTTAAGTGAATACAAGTAATAAGGCATAAAATTCAGAAATGGTTACAAGAAAATAAAGATAAAATGCAACTAGTGCTTAACTTAACAAGCTTTGTTAAATTCAAAGCAAAGTTTTTATCACCAGATACTCTCAATAGTTCTACTTTTTGAGCCAAGATCCCTTCTTCTGTTTAATGACTACTTCCTTTTCTCCTTCTTCTGCAGTGAATTGATGGACAGAGAGAGAGAAGGCAGAAGGGAGTAAATAGGGGTGACTACCCCTTCTTTTTATAGTCCTGTCCCCCTTTGAGAAACATTTCCAGCTGGGAACCTAGCAGCAGGCAGTCTGTGTGGATGGGAGCTCTGTGCTGTTTCTTTGCTACTCTAGATTTTTCTTCGTCCCCTGTCCTGCAAAAGAATGACCACTTAGCAGGTAATGACCCATTGGCCTTGTTTACGTGTGGCTGAGACATCAGCTTGCCCTTTGTCTCTGAGAAACTGGTTTGGCCACTCTGCAGACTTGGGTAAGGGTTAGTTACACCATACAGTGAAATCTTACATATTTACATACAATGTAGCCACACATATTTTACCAGGACAGTAACGACCATCAAATTATGAGTTTTCAAATGATACCTCACAAGATATATTTGGTACAAAGATTATTACAATAGTGGACACAGCAGTATATACTGTCACAGACGCACCTCTCTCAAGGACTTGACAAGATCCATATATAATCTTCTGTCATCATTTTATTGAGTTTTTACCTTAATTGGATGCTTTTGGTAGCATCTTCAGTTCATGAATATGCACTCTGCTAATACATATAGCAACAGGGCTGTAAATCATCAACTTATGGTCACATTGCTTGATCTGTGTGACAGGAAATTCAAAGAACAACTTCAGAGTTTTAATTCTTTAATATTTTTTCAGTTCATTTTCTGAAAAATCCCATTACAAGAGATTCCACTTTTAGAAACCTGGATATTAACAGCTTGCAGTTAACAGAAAATTTTTGCTGGGAACCAATCCTGTCCCATTGACTTTAACGTTAATTCGATTTGGATATTGGTAATGGCATGTCACTTATTAGCAACATTTTTTGGAAGAAAGACTCCAACTGCAGGCAGGTTTGCAGGGCTGCAGAAATAGCGAAGGTTGTGACCTGGCACGCATTCACCTACCTATGTGGTGGTGTGCCATCTTGAAAAATCTTCTTTCTGTGGAGCGTTTAATGCTGTGACACTTCTTACTTCTAAGTAGAAGTGGTTGACATTTATTTTAAATATGACAAAAGTCAAACAAAGGATTTTTTTTAAATGAAACATCATCATTTTTGAAAGTTTAGAAAACTATTGTCTTGGTCAACTTAGTCTGCTGCTAGAATGTATATATGTAACTTTTTTTTGGAAAATTTTGAAACTGCCAAACATTTTTGAAAACCAAACTTTGGTGACAAATTTCACTGTAAAAAAAAAAAATTAAAAATTGACCACCCACTGTCCCCGGGGCTCTCTCAAGCCTATTAAGTGTCCTGTCTTCTGCTGCTTTCTGCATTGCTCCTGGGGAGCTGAGAGACAATCTGGGATTTCTGTCTATGATTAGGACTGCTCTATTTGGATCTTTCTAGTTTGAAGTCCTCCAGGACTCAGACATAATTTAGAGCATAATTCCCCAAACTACCCATGGCCATAGACTTGGAGCAATGGCTAGTAGGGTTGCCAATTTTGGTTGGAATTATTCCTGGAGGTTTCATCACATGATATAATATTTAATTAAAGATTAATCTTTAATTTCTGAAGACTCCAGGATAGTCCTCAACCATAATGGCTAGAGTGACACTGGGCAGTGCTTTTTGTTCTATACAGATATTGCTGCCGGAAAGGCCACGCCTTGCCCGTGGAATGGGCAGTGCCAAACACCCAGACAGTTTTCATATGGTAATTCCAATGACCTAGATCATTCTGTCCTATGTGATAGAACTCACAGGATTCTATGGGGATCCCCTTTTTGGAGTACACACTCATGTACTGTTCAATTAGATGGGCAGTTTTTGTCTCCAAATCCACGTAACAGGCTTCAGTGCCTATGCCCAAATCTGGCAGGTCTCTAGGGATCTGCATAAAGTTCCTCTGTCTGTACACTGACTTTGGCTCTCCAGTAGGCCTTTACCCCTACCCTCTCTGGCTCCATTGCAGCATGAGTCCATTTGAACTGCATTAACAAGGACTTCCTGGGCCTGCAGGACCTTTTTGGAGAGAAGGGCTTCACAGAAAATAGTACCCTAGACTGTTATTGCTGATTTAGAATCTCCAGGAGGTGGAGAGGGACAATTTACCACGCCCTGTCTGTGTGTACCCAGGATGGCAAAGCACTCTGTGTATTGTCTAGGAGGAGGCTGCAGTGTGGAGTCAGCTACCACTGCTCCTTCCTGCATGGGAGAGGAGAGATCCAAATACAGATTTTGGACAGGGCCAATGATCTGGACCTATGTTTGTATTCTTTGAGTAAATTTGAAAGTTTAGAACTATTTTGGGGAAGGGAAATGTTTCCATTATTAAAGCCTTGTCTAGCCAGCTACATGGCCATCAATCCACCAAACGGTTACTATTCTATTATGATCACAGCTTCCAAATGGTTCTGCACCCTAAAAATAATGATGACTGCAGTCCAATTCTGAATAAGTAATGAAGATGTTACCCTGTAAACACAGGCTAAAAGAACAGCAGCAGCGGAGAGTAGCTGCTGCTAAATGGGAAACTAGTTGAGCAAGTGACCATGAGAGGTAGATGCCATGTAGTGAAGAACAATTGTTCATCTCAACATACAAAGGCAGAAGACAAATGTGGTTTTATTTTTCTTGGTAAAGAAAAAATCCCTCCCCTTTTTTACTGGTAGAATAGATTATAAATCACTCTAAATCAAGTGAATACTTGGCATGCTTATTTTCTCCACAGATGGTGAAACCATTTATTTGTAGATGGTTTTATTTACTTTTTCAGGTTGAAGTTATAGTAGCAAAACTTACAAAGAGACAAATTTATTTAATTCTGTTCCTGAAACAAACTGGAGGGGGAAAATCCTCACTATCAGTTGTTAAATTTCTTTTCCATTAACAGATTGCCATTAGGCTTGTCTCTGGCAATTGTCATAAAAGAGACACAAAATTCTGATCTCCGAGGAACTTCCAAAGTTGCTAAAATGTCAAACACTAAATGGGGAAGGAGGTGAAGAATGATGACAAAAACTGGTTTCATATTGATTTGGGTTTTTTGCTTTGTATATTATTACTGAAATTCTGGCTTGTTCTATACAATAGGTTATGGACTTTTTACAGAGCATGAAATATGCAGTGTTGTTGTAGCCATGTTGATCCCATGATATTAGAAAGACAAGGTGAGTGAGATAGTATCTTTCTTTGAACCAACTTGTGTTGGTGAAAGAGACAAGCTCAGAAGAAGAGCTCTGTGTAACTCGACAGCATATCTCTCTGACAAACAGCAGTTGGTCCAATAAAAGATATTGCCTCACCTCCCTTTGTCTTCCAAGGACGGTCTACTCTAATTCCTCTTGAAAAATTGACATGTTTGATTATCACATGAATACAAAAAGTTGTATATTATATGAAAAAATGCACACTCTACACTTATTTTTTCTGTTTTTTTAATTAATGGATGAAAATTATAATACTTGAAAATGAATGGAAAGTTTGTTTTTAAATACAAACTCCTATCTCACTGTGTTTCTCAAACATAAATTATAGAATAATCTTGTCTTTATGTTCTATGAATATACTTTGAGACTTGCAAGTAACAAATTGTGAGGACCTCGACCCAGCATTTTTCATATTGAAACTGAAGGACACAACTCACAGTTGTGTTGGGAATAAAGAGCACTTGTTCATGGAACAGCATTTTCAGATTGATGGCTTTTCCTGGGCAATACAGTGGTCTATAATAACTGGATAGGCACTGCATTTGTGAGGATTACCCAGGCTTGTCAAATTCCCCTTTGGGGCATACATTGTCAAGAGCTTTAATTCCTCAAAACCAATGTAAATATGCACAGAAGTGGGGTGGGAAGCCCTGTTAGGACAGATATACAAATGTTGGGCTATTAAGTAGGTAACAGCTATACAGAGTCAGTCCAAGGAAGAGGGAATATTGTTCCCCAAAGAGAGGGAGACTGAGTGAGAAATGAGGCAAGGAGGTGTGGTCCATGAATGAAGAGCATGTAGAGTGGAATTGTCATTCAAGTTTTACCATGTATCACAATGAATAAGTGATCATACATGTTAAAGAAAAAAGCCTCATGGTAAACTTTTCAATGTGACTTTGAAGCACAACCTTCATTGATTTTCAATAGAATTTAGAGTACATTTTTCAAAAAGCACCCATGTTCCACTGAAAGCTGATGAAGGTCATGCCCCTAAAACACTTTTAAAATTTTTACCCCACATGTTTTCAAACTGTTCAAGTGTAGGGGATTTTTTGTATGCCATACTCTTTCCAAGGCAGCCAACTAATAATGAGCAAGATTGAAATGAAACCCCACGCACTGGTGTAAATATCTCACATTGTACCTTTGCAGTGTGCTCTGTGTTCATGTGGTATGGGAGTGGTTACTCCTGCATCCCCTGTGGTGTAAAAGGGGCATGTGTGGCATCACAACTCTGAGGTCAACATAGAGCACAAAAATTCCAGCATGTCAATGATGCCACAAGTTTATTTGCCACTCCTGTTTCTGGCATGATGTGCCATCCAACCTCAAAGATTCTTTGGCTGAGCCAGTAAGTCCTGGCAGGATGACATCTATCACAGTGATGTCAATAAGTGGCATCAATTGTATGTCAATAATAGTACGGTGCAGTAGGACAATGTCAGGACTCGGAAATCCCCTGTAATTGGGTGGCTAGTGCCAATCGTCCAGATGGGCATAGCCCCAAGAGAATCAGCAGGCACAGAACTATAAAAATGCAGAATTGAGATGAAAGGATTGCAAATACCAGGGTGTGTTAGCTAAGGATAGGCAGCAAACACCAATGGTGCTACAAAATCCATTCCTTATTAATCAAGGGCATAGGTAACCGAAGGACATAAATCCACACTGTGTAGAGGTCAAGCATAGGAGTTTATTACACACAGTGCTGATGGAGTGTCACCTTGCTTATTAGGCTCAGAGACACTTCAATCAATTGATTACAATAGAATGTATAGATTTTCCATGGTTGGGGGGAAATGACAGAGTAAGCAGTTCCACACCCCAGGATAGGTTTTGTAGCAAGACAAGATAGCACATTAGCCAATGGTTAACAGGTTACATAATGTCTCCGCCCATGGTCTCAAGTTAACATTTAATTAATACTTTGATGAAATGTTATTAGTATAAAATAAATATGTTGAATTCTGATTTGGAGTCCATAGGAATGGAACAACTCCTTTGATTGTCCACAGGTGCATTCCTAGGGGTTAAAGCAAAGAAACAGTGAAAGTATATAGCAATAAAGATTGTGCCCTTTATGTCTTACGGCAGGGCATTGGTCCCTGGGAAGGGAGGTGGAAGGATGCCGTATCTTATACTGACATGTGCCAACTTTTCATAAACTCAAGGTTGGATCTGTGGGAAGAAGGTCTCCCTACAGAAGCGACTAACACAATAACAACAGGGATCCTTTGTTCAATCTGAAACATTGGATAAGACACAATTATTTAGTTCTTAGCTCCAACACCTGGCAATGTGCTGACCAGGCCTATTTTAGCAAAACAAGATTATCTGTTTACCCCAGCTTTCTCTTAGCTGATCACTATTTGCTAGGCCTCTGGTCTCTTGACCAAACTCTGGACGTTGGGTCTGGAAAAGAGCTGGCGCAATCCATATACCAGGTTGTTATAGAAAATGCACATGGATTTTAACCCTTCAGTAACTTTTTTTTTGGCAGGGGATGAAGGAAGGGCAAGGGTTAAAAACAGTAGCTATTGAATATTGTTTTAATAAGTAGTTTTGTACCATGACAAAATCTGTCCACTTTTAATAAAGAGACAAGGTGGGGGATGTATCATCTTTGATTGGACCAACTTCTGTTGGTGAGAGAGACAAGCTTTTGAGCTACACAGAGCTATTCTTCAGGTCTGTGTGGCTCGAAAATTTGTCTGTCACCAACAGAAGGTCCAATCAAAGATATTACCTTACCCACTTTGTCTCTGTAAGGTCCTGGGACTGACAGGGCTACAACAACACTGCATACTTTTAATAAAGTGAGCTAAATGAGCTGCTGTTTCAAACTCAGTGTTTCCTTTATTAACTCAATTCTAACATTTTGGGTGGTAGCTAAAGTCTCTCCCCAAGATCCCAGTTACCTATGCCCATATTAATGTATCACAACAGCAAAAGGGAAGGTGGGGAGCTGATGCAAGAATGTAGCACAGATTGGCATAGGTATTAATGACAATACCACATGGCCTGAGCTTTGCTGTTGTGGCCCGAAGTGAAGTGCCATTGTCATCATGAATCCCAGCAAAGGAATCACGCCTTCTCTTGTTTGAGTGGGTAAAAAGATATTAGAAAGCTGCAGAGAGCAAGAGCGATGAAGGATGGGAGTACGAGGGTGCACTGTGTTGATTGCTGAAGGCAGGATGCTAAGCAATTCTTGCCTAGCATATAGTGACATAAAATGTTAATCTAACATTATAGTTGGAGAAAGAAAATTGTCCAGTTGATTACACTAAATGAATTCAGACTTATCAGTTCTAATCAACCTCTCTCCAGAAGAGTGGTCATCACACTTCTAAGTAATCACTCCGACCAGAGAAAGAAAAATGTCACTCAATGCCTAATCCATTCAACACACAAGTGCTCTGTTCTCCCAGAAAATTAGCTTACTTTAAATATATAAAGGCAGCAGCTATTATTTGAAGGGGTGAGATATATCTCCAACCTTCTCCTGTTATCTTGACAAATATAGAGAGAGCGGACTTTAGAGTAATTCTTAGTTACACAATGGCAATTTTGAACATCGTAGAAGAGATGGAAAACAGATTGTGTTCTGACTTGTTAGTTGATGAAAGTGGTTATCTAGTACTGGCTATCACAAACCTACCGAAGGAAATGTTCCCAGGCAAATTAGGAATCCTACTTTAGAGACAAGGGACCATATACAGCATTATCCTATGACCTCTTGTGCCAGTTAGGCTGGTGCAAACAGGGCAGAGGGCAGGCATATTACTTCCTCCTCCCCACCAAAGGAATACCTTGGTGCCAGAAGGACTCTGAAACACCTCCACAAGGGCCCCATTTGCAGAGGGCAGTCTGGAGTGGGAAGGGGCATGGCTGAAGTGTCCTGTCTGATAGTGACTCCCTGTAGTGATCCATACACATCTCCTTTCTTCAGTATTGGTAACAAGACAAACTTGCAGTTGTGTTATATGTATCACTGAGAGCAGCTAGTGTCTTTCACCATTAGTATTTGGCTTGCCGAACACCTGATGTATTTATGTACACCAGTCTCCTTTCTTAAGAGTCTAGTAGAATCTATCTGCTTCTAGTTCCGGCCTCTTATCCCCTTTTCCCAGCATGGAGTTTTACTCCAGAATCAGGGGGCTTCCTGACTTAGACCTCAGACAGTCTAAGGCATAAAATATTACTTTTCCCCATTGGTATTTCAATTTTGTTTTCCCGCCTACAATATAATAATAAATACTTATTGTTCAATATTGAGCTAGCTTACCTTTCCTGAGCTTAGTTTCAAGTCAATTTTATATGCACTTCTGCCAAAGCAATGAGAGAGCTGTAAGGACAATGAGATCTGTCTCCTGTTAAGTTGTTTTATGGCCACTGAGCAGCTAGTATAATCATGTAAAATAGGGCTGTGAACCTCAATGAAAAATATGCCATAGTGTACTTCCATCTTCTCTGTAGGATAGAGAAATGCATATACAATATTCCTGCTTCATTTGAACCTTATCCTTTATTGCTACCATTTAATGTCCTTAGATTCTCACTTATTCCAACATAGGTTTTTGACAGGGTATTTAATGCTGGGTTCATTAAGAAACAGACCTTTATATGTACAGTTAAAAAATAAGCATTTGGATTACTTTGGTTTTTGAGTAGGAAGTCCATTTATCATTTCTGTGAGAAATTTTAAATGGTAAGCAGTTGAAAAGTGTATTCTCTCCATGAAAATCACAAGTAGTAGTTATTAGCATTACAATTGTAGAACTTAAAGACAATAGCATTGTGTTGAAATGTTAGTGGAATAGGTTAAATGCAATTTTTTCTTTGTTTGTCAAAAGAACATGTAATTGCAAAATAATGAATTCCAGTAAAGGGATTTTCATGTAAATATACAAGGTCATGAAAAGAATAATTTGGAAAGACTTCTTAATTACCTTAACTTTATATTTAGAAATGATTGGCGTGCACACTAAATCCATTCCATTTGCTTAGGTATTTATTTTAGCTAAGATCAACTGGACTCAGGCTACCTTGTAATGTTTACATTGCAAAGTGGAGTCAGGTAAAGGTTAGTTTCGTTTATGAAGCTACCAGTCCTTGAAACAAAAGGATTCCGTCATGGTACTGGGCAATATATTTGTTCCTCCTTGTTCAGTGTGAGGTTTCTACAGCACATAGCATGTTTGTTTTGCTTGCATAGGCAAGTCCAGTAGACAGCTGTCATGCACCTGAGAAATTATTCAAAAATAGGCTCAAGCTAATGAACCAACTTTACTAGGATATGATCAGGTTCTAAAAACCTGTACCACAGCTGCAAAAACAGCATATCTTCCTAGATCTAATTGCTTACATATTCAGTTAGTCTTACAAGTTCCATTTATCTGTAAAATGTGCCATCTGGTGACTTCCAGAACACATTACAACTACCTTCTCAGACAAAAATATTCACTCTACCCATATTACGGAAAGATTACCATTATCAAACATTATTCAATAGTTAACTTACTAAAGTGTCTATAACTTTAATCTCTCCAGTAACTTTACAACACTGCCAGCAGAGGTAATATGGCTGGCTGGCTGTTTTCTGATTTCTTTGTGGATTCGCTCTGGATTCTGCCAGTATTGAAAATATGAAGCAAATGTCTGTCCTACCTCATCCTGAGTCCTCTGGTGTTTTAAAAAATCCAAAAGCCAATTATCTATAAGTCGGGCCACACAACAGTAGGATACTCTCAGTTTTGAAGCCTATGAATCCCAAATGTGGATATTAAAGGAACAGAATAATAAAAAGTGCTCCATTGTCTCCTCTGATCCAGAACAGGCTTCCCAGGGGTAGCCTTTATCTATTATGTGCTTCCCTGACAAGTTACCTCTAGCATACAATTTACCATGAAATACCTGCTTCTGTTTATCCCTGTAGTTGAAGCTATCTCTGTTATTTCAAAGGGCCAACAATGCCCCACTGTGACAACTGGGAAATTCAGTATTGCTAATTGGCATTCTGAAAAATATTCCTCAAGCATCCTCTTGTATATTGCTCTCTTAAACTGTGAGCCTCCTTGCTGGAATACCGTTCCCTGAATCTGCCAATGGGAAATGCATTTTAAAGCAAGTATATATAAGAGGGAGACTGTTAGTCTGTTACAGGGAAAAAGTACCATCAAGAAAGCTTCAGTAATACCATCCCCTGAACACCTTCTTTAACTGGCATGTAGACTATGCGTCTCTTCACTAGGTTACATTTATTGCCCTGAAGCACCTGAAAAAAAATAACTCTGTCAATCAGACCAACAATTTTCCAAGGGGAGGATACACATGCCAGATAAATGCAAATCCCCTTTTCTGCCAAAACAAACAAAAAAATCAAAAGGCCTTCATAAAAGGAATATCCCAATGGGCCTCTAGTCAAGGAATCATTAAAAGCATATGAAAGAATCATAGAGACGGGATTCATAAACCTCTGATAACATTCTGCTGTCAAACTGTCTTCCCACAGAGAAGTTCCATTCTTCAGTTTCAAGATAGCTGCACAAACCTCCATTTCTTCTGTTGGTCCCATAGATGAGTCCCGTTCTTCATCTGCTAATGTTGGAACAGCGGCAATACTATCCAAAAAACTTTCTGCTGCGGGAAAGGAGAAATCATTTGTCCCTGAAAGAGCTCACTTAATATTCTTGAACTATCTTCAAAATGTCAGCAGAGGCCCTATGGACCAACCCAGAGCTAGGCTCCTGTAATCCCATCATATTCTGCTTCAGTCTCTTTTCCTTACATCCTGAGCCCGTAAATATATGAGAGAAGGGTCCTCCACCTTTTGTCCTAAAGTCCTTTGCAAATTTTACTGATTCCAGTTTTCTCCTTTCATTTCCTTCTTAACTTCCTCTAAGACTCTTATTTCTAAGTATTCCCAGTGTGCAGACAACTATGAAGATCTCTCGAAGGACTCTGCAATGCAAAATGATGCTTGTAATCAGAGCTACACAGATGCCCTGAAAGGAACAGAGAGAGGCCACCACACTTCTCTTTGTTAGTTCCCACCATTCCATGACACGTAAAATTCCCAGACTGTTTCTGATTCCATAAAGATATCTTCAACCTTTCTAACTGCCGCTGCTTTATGAAGTAAAACAGAATTTTGTTTCTGATAATCATGATGAAAAGTCACTGCTCCATACTCCCTGAGTTCAGTTTGGATAGTCACAGAGGTGAAAGTAGGCCAGTACGGTCCAGTATAGTGTACCGGCAGGAGCCGGTATGCCGTGCCAGACTGAACCGGCATCCTCGGTGGTGATTTAAAGGGCCTAGGGCTCCAATCCGCTGTGGGGAGCCCCGGGTCCTTTAAAGCACTGGTGGAGCTCCAGCAGTGGGGCTTGGGTGGTGCTTT
This sequence comes from Gopherus evgoodei, assembly GCF_007399415.2. NCBI lineage: Eukaryota > Metazoa > Chordata > Testudines > Testudinidae > Gopherus > Gopherus evgoodei. The sequence continues at coordinate 256,487,997 of NC_044322.1, read as the reverse complement.
AAAGAGCCCGGGGCTCCCCACAGTGGCCGGAGCTCCAGGCCCTTTAAATCTCCACGCGAGCCCAGCTGCCAGAGCCCCAGCGGCAGCAGGGCTCTGGTGGCGCCTTAAAGGGCCCAGTGCTCCCTGCAGCATCGGAGCTAGGGGCCCTTTAAATCCCCGCCCAAGTCTCCTTCCCTGTCTGATATTGAGAAACTTTTCTGTTCCTGAAGTTGAGCACATCAGAACCTGCTCCCCAGCTACAGAGTCTGCCGTACCTACAGCAGCTGGAGTCCCAGGCCCTTTATTTTGCCCTGGGGCTCCCAGCCACCTCTGCAACTGGGAGCCCTGGGGTAATTTAAAGGTCATGAGGCTCCAGCTGTGGTTGAAAGGCCTTGCCTCTTCTGGTTGAGGCCACGCCTCTTACAGTTGAGGCTACACCCCCTCTCAGGACTCCAGCATACCAGTAAGTCCTTTAAGTTACTTTCACCTGGGGTGGTCAGCAAACTCTACAGGCTGCACTGTATGTTGTTGTATCACTGAGGTAGCTTTCATCTCCACTCTGTCCAATCAACTACCCAAATCAGCTCTAAAAATGTAAATGCCCCCTTCCTCCTTAAATGAGGATGCACACAAACATCCTTTAACCAGGTACCATCATGCACTGCTTGTAAGTTTCATCTGCTCATAACCCTTGAGGTTGCTTTGCTCTGTCAGTCACTGCAGTTAAACAATTAACATCCATAATAAAAGCAACTGTTGAGGTGTCAATAATAAAGGAGCAAACTGTAAAAAGATCTTTCTTTAGCTTCTGATAATGTGGGCCATAGAAGCTGACAACACTACCTCACAGCCAAATATCAAAAAGGAACTAGTAAACCCTGTCCCAGCTGCAGTTCTGCCACCCTCTGCATCAATACCGCAGTAGTATAAAACAATATCCCTACTCCATTCTAAGTATCTGGCCCTGTGCACCAAAAAGATGGGCCTCTCCTCTAATCCCTCTGAGCTCTTGTAACATCACACCTAGAACACAGTCTTGCTTCCTGGAGCCCCACAAGATCCAAATCCTACCATTCCAAAATCAAAGATCTTCTGCCACGGACACACACTCAGAATGGAATGCACACTCCAAGTTGCAGTTTTCAGTACCGTCTATATTAAAGCTCCAGGTCCAAGTCCTCATAGATACTTGTTATCACTGCCTTGTCACTGCTACTAAACCCTTTGACTTATCCCCATCCCACACTCTTTTCTTTAGCCACTTTTTCCTTGTTCATTACCCCCAACTGGTGGGCTTCTTGAGTCCCCAGATCCCAACTCTCATGTTCTTTCTGAAGCTGCTCAAGCCCATTAACCCCTGGGTTAATGAGTGTACTTGTAACACATCCTTCGGCTCCTGTCTCTGTTCTCCCTCCCATCCGCAACAGCTCCTAATACAGAAAACCTGTTATCCGTTTGAACTGCAAAAATATGGTGTGGTTCAGACAGTTGTAGGCCACCCTCAGTTACTATGATCCAGCAGACTCCTGGGATCTTTTTTCCCTGTCTGATGTTGAGAAACTTTTCTGTTCCTGAAGTTAAGCACATCAAAACCTGCTCCCCAACTACAGGGTCTGCCATACCCACAGCTTCCAAATCCTCTCTGGTGACTGGGATTCTTATATAACCAATTGTGCCTGTAGATGTTCCTTCCTCAGTTTCTCTTTCTGACACTCCCCATCTCAAATAGTCTTCCTCCACCTTACTAGTACTCTTGTCCCCATTTGTATTGTCCTGGCTCTCAGTGGTTACCACTCACTTCCTCACCCTGACCCCTTCCCAATTCTGTATCAGCAAAGGACAAGGGCTGTCCTTCCCCCAAAGTAAGAGGCCCTGTCACTCAAAATGGGGCTTTCATCAGTCCTTCCAGGGCTGCTCAGAACCCTCTAACCCCATCAGGCTCAGAGGAGGAGGAATGTCCCTTTGAGGCTAGGAAGGATGTTTTCCAATTGCTACACACCTCCAGGCTCTGCCTATAAACGTGTTCACTTTTCCCACGCATTGCCTCTAATAAAATCCCTGAAGTCTTGTGTGCATTAGAACCACAGCACATGCACTTCCTCACACCACAGCCCACACTAAAATGTTCTGTAGAGTCACAGGTAAAACAGTACAGTAACCCAAATAAAATATATTGGGCAGACATTGCATTGTATTACTACTGAAAGAGTTCAGTAGTGCCTTTATATTCACCATTTCAAATCCTAAATGGATCATATACTTTTACTGGAGGGTGCATGCTTTAGCATCACATACAACCCTCAGCAGAATATATATATTTTCGTTAATAGTAGGTTGAACTGGAGAAATAGCTACTATATCATCTCAGTCCTCCTAATTCCAATCCATTTCTAGAAAAATTCCACCTCATCAAAGTTGCTGCTGACTGGCAGGTATATCACAGCTTCCAGCTGAGCAGACAAAAATCTGAATGATTTAAACAAGAGTCCTAACAACAAAATTCCTAGTGAGATATTTGACGGTATCTCGTATGTAGCCCAGTCGAATCACATGTCTCTGCCAAGGCATCCTAGTATAGTGCTTCTGTTGTGAGGAGTACAGTCCTGATTGGTTGTGACTGCTGCATAGGATTTCTTCCTGAGCGACTCCTCAGGAATCCCAAAGCTGGAAACACACACCTCAGGACCTTCCTTATTGTCACTGTTCCTCAGTTGCTCACTCACAAGAGGCCTTCGTGCTCCCTCATCAGCACTAGGGCTTCCCTTTGTGTTGCTAAGACCCTCGAGGTCAAGAAAAATGAAAGACCACACTTCAGATTCTAATAAATGGCTTTCTGGCCACTCTTCCCTCTGGTTGACTCAGACCCTTAATAATTCCCTGAGTGGAGTTGCTTAAGGTGAACAGAGTTACTCCCCTCTCTGCTTAGAGGGGATGCCACAGATGTGGCTATTAAACTACCTTTGCCTCTATGTTTCTGATACAGCCTGAATGCGGCAAATATGCACTGTATTCCTGTCCTTCCTCAAAAGTCCATGCAGAGTTTGAAGTGGAGGACACATCCTGCTAACCATTTCCCAGAGTAAGAGGACAGAGTTCCATCCCCACCCACACCAGAGACTGCCTCTGACAGTCGCTCCTCCACAGTAGGTTTCTGCAAAGCAAACATTTCCCTTTTGAACACATATTCCTACTGCTTGTCCCTTCACTCCAAATCCTTCTCTTTCCCATAGTATAGTTCCCAAGTCACTTACCGCACTGGCTCCTTCAGCCTGGGGGCACAGGCACCATAGGAACAAGACACACAGCATCTGCTAACAGTACCTCAGAATCCACCTGTCTGTGCACAATAACTTCTGCATCAATCTCCAAACAAATTCCTCCACCATCACGTCCAGAGAACTTACTGGAAAAACAAAGCATCCTTCAGCCCCACCATCCTTCAGCCCCACCATCTGAGGGAATTTTCTTCCAGGGCAGATTGGCAGAGGCCCTGGAGGTTTTTCGCCATCACGTCCAGAGAACTTACTGGAAAAACAAAGCATCCTTCAGCCCCACCATCTGAGGCGACAGCCATCTTGGCAGGAAGAGGAGGTGATAACACACTCTCTCACTCTCTTCTTCCTGAAGGAAGAGGCAAGACTTAATGTTTCTGTTTTAATATTTGGACTGGTGGACTTAAACTTTTCCTGAGCTGGAGCGGGACCGATTATTTTTGGCTTAAACTAGTGATTGGGAAAATCTTTGAGGACTGCATTCATAGTTTAGTAAATAACCTTATACCACCAACTGGCATACTCCATTTTAGCAAAAGTCTGAGTCTCCTCCACTCTGCTTGGTTTTTACTAACTAGTAGGCATTTCACAGTCCATATATTTCTGTTACTCCATCTGGTTACAGATCTTGGGAGCTGAATTTAGGATCCAAGTGGCATGGCATGTGTCTTAGCTTGACACCCAGTGCTGCAAATTAATCTGTAAATATCTACTCTTCAATTCATGCATTCCAACCAGTCCAGAACAGCAAATCTCTGGCCCTGTACTTACATTTCTCTACTCTCATGAGTCCTGAAGATATTATCTTTGTCATTTTCAACCATAGTGTTTCATCTTTTAAAAATCAGGTTATCTATAAGTGTTATTTCCTCAGCGTAATATCCAGAGCTCTCACTTACAGCTGACATCCTTATTGCTGCTTGGACAAAAGAAACACAGAACTTGGGAATGCTACATACTTGCAACTCTAAGTTCTGTCAATACCTTGTCTGACAAAGATTTGACTAAATGGATTTAGAGCCCACTTGACTCCTCCTCACTGTCTTGCTCTCCCATGCCAAAATCTGATTATGGCATCAGTGACAGGTATAGCCATTGCTGGTTTATTTTTAAGCAAAGTAATGCAAGTGAGGAAAAACACATTCCTTTGTAGCCTTTCTGCTGCTGCTGCAGTAAGGATTTTTTTCTTGATCGCATTCAAAGGCTTAGGGTCAGACTCCACAGTAGCTTTTGTCCCATTCATTTACTCCAATTTTCCCTATAAACCTGAAAATCTGCCCCACTGGACTGAGTTCACTCCTTAGTTCAGCCTGTCACCCACTGCCTCTCACCCATGCCTCACTTCTCAGAGCCCCAAAACATGCAGGGATTACACATACAGGCTTTGGTGGAGCCAAAGGAGATTGGAGGGGGGTGCTACTGAACCTGAATAATTTATTCTCAAGGGCAAGTACCAAGTATATTGCATTGCCTTTTCCTGTTGTTCTGTGATATTTTACTAGTAAGGTGATCAGAAACATTTCAGATAGGGTCTTAAAGCACACTTGTTTCATAATTTCCTTAGCAATAGGCTATGTGCAATATTATATCTCTGTATGTCAGTGGCATTTCCTTAAAGCAACATCTATTTGACATTATGAAACATCAAGAATCCTCTACATTTCTTTTCTGTTGAAGTTGGTCCCAGTGATACATTATGACTGTATTGGCGTTTTTCAAGAGAGACAAAAAATAGGGTTTCGGGTTAATAAAATCTTATGCTCTGGCTAGTGACATATTAAAAACAAAAACTCTATAAGATTTAAAAGAAAAACTGATTTAAAGAATAGGCAATCTCTTTTTTTAAATGAATAACAAATCTGTTACCATTTTAAAATAACTTCTAGGTCCTAATCCGAATGAAAAATATTCATTTGAAGGAGTTAGTCATCCTGACAATTCTACAAACTTGAGATAAAATGCAAGACACTTGCAAGATAGACATGTCATGCATTTTTATTTATTTATTTCGTGCAAGCAGGGACTTTCAGTCAGTCAACACATTTCAGTCTAAGCTTTTATTGAGTGCATGTTGGTAAGCATTGGTGGAGGTGGAGAGGGGAATGAAAGCAGAGCCCAGTTGAGAGCAGAGCGTAGTTCAATGGCTAAAGTATCTATGCACGTGTATGTGGGGTAGATGCAAATTCTTGCAAGCTTGGGGAGGTAGGAATTCACTCAGAAATCACTCTAGCCCAACATCTTTATTAGTATGGACAAAACCCTTGTGTCATTTCGAAGAGCAGTCACTCAATAGGAGCATGACTTACAATCCCAGGTGCCTAACAGGAATTTTACCTCTTTCGGTCACAAACAGTCTCCTCTGCCTCTCCAGCCTCTGTTTCTTAATCCTGGATTAAGGTACCTCCTTCCCTTTGGCCAGTGACTGATTCTTATATGTGGGGCAGGCTCATAGAGACCAAGGTGTCAGACAGCTCTGTAGGCCAGTTTCTAAGACCTAAAGTCAGATCAGACTCTTGACTTGCCACAACAACATGTGCCCTATCTTGCAGCCTGCCTGCACAGTCCTTTCTCAAATGGCATCCCTATCCTTCAATCAGAGAGGAATTGGTAGCAGAAAGTAAGGGTGGAATTTTCTATCAGCTCCCTAGCCTTGAGAGAGGCAAGGATAGCTCAGTGGTTTGAGCAATAGCCTATTATAAACCCAGGGTTGTAAGTTCAGTCCTTGACAGGGCCATTTAAGGATCTGAGGCAAAAATCTGCCTGGGGATTAGTCCTGCTTTAAGCAGGCAATTAGACTTGAGGTCCCTTCCAACCCTGATATTCCATGATTCTCTTGTCTGCTAGTCACTTAGGGCTCACCAGGCTATACAGCATGGCTGCTGGTCCCCAACCCATATTATGATTGTATGTATATGCTCATCAAATAAAATGAAATTAAACCTTTTCTATGTTGTCCAGCATTTAAAATACTTCTAGCACACCAGATTCACTTAGTTTTTCTATGCCCTGGTCATTGATTAGTGGTGTATATGTTGATCTCTACTTCCTATAGTTTTTGCTGAGGGGAAATTGCCAGAGCCAATTAAATTTTTTAGTCATTTGGGATACACTATACAATATTTACAAGTGGAAGAAGAGGAAGTCTTCTGTTTTTACAGCCATTCACTGGCAATGGACTGCTAAATGTACATGCCAAAATAATGTATTTAAATGAAAAACTGGGAGTAAATGTGCACGTGAACCCAACATACAATCCTTTCGCCAGGGCCAGATATTCATGTCCTTACTCATGTTTTTTTTTTACATCTATTAAAGTCACAGTCTTTGTCAGGAGCAGAAGGTCTTCTCCAACCTACACATATGAACACTATCAACCCAAAAGCCTACTCTTTCAAAGGATTGTGAGGCTGCCTCTACAGCTTGGACTGTTGAGGAGCCTCTGTTTTGCAGAAGCCATTCATACTTCCTCTGAGGATTTTTGTTCCAATCCCCTCCACATCCCAGAGAACACGTGCACTGGCTTAATCACAATCTGATCTTTAAATTGCCATCTATATAGTAAGCTTTCAGGAATGTCACTCTGGCTATCAGTGTGAAGTGATGGAATCAGTTCCAAGTATGGCTGAGAACTCTTTTTGTTCAGAATATTACCAGGTTGAATCATCACTGGGTTTCAACATCCTGGACACTAGGAAGTTTAGACTTGAAATTAGACGAAGGTTTCTAACCATTAGAGGAGTGAAGTTCTGGAACAGCCTTCCAAGGGGAGTAGTGGGGGCAAAAGACATATCTGGCTTTAAGATTAAGCTTGATAAGTTTATGGAAGGGATGGTATGATGGGAGAGCCTAATTTTGGCAATTGATCTTTGATTATCGCCAGATAAGTATGCCTAGTGGTTGGTGATGGGATGTTGGATGGGATGGGATCTGAGTTACTGCAGAGAATTCTTTTCTGAGTGCTGGCTGGTGAGTTTTGCCCACATGCTCAGGGTTTAGCTGATCGCCATATTTGGGGTCGGGAGGGAATTTTCTTCCAGGGCAGATTGGCAGAGGCCCTGGAGGTTTTTCGCCTTCCCTTGCAGCGTGGGGCATGGGTCACTTGCTGGTGGATTCTCTGCAGCTTGAGGTCTTCAAACCACAATTTGAAGACTTCAATAACTCAGGCATAGGTTAGGGGTTTGTTATAGAAGTGGATGGGTAGGGTTCTGTGGACTGCTTTGTGCAGGGGGTCGGACTAGATGATCACATTGGACCCTTCTGACCCTAGAATCTATGAATCTATAGACATCTGTTACCAACCAATTTTTAAATTCTCAGCCATTTTGACTATGAATTGCACCATGCAGCATACAGCTACAGTTAGGCATGTATCTATGCCATGCCAAGAGTCCTAGACAATTGAGATATCAGAGGTAATTTAACCAATCATCAGCCTTACTCTACAGCTAATTTGCATACAACATTTTTATTGGTTGTATGAGGGTGACTGAACAGATGGTGGATTATTTGGCCCAGCTGCCACTCGCACCAATCAACACACCCATCTCAAACCAATACAACCAGCATACACAATAACCCCAGACATACATAGCCCCTCACACGCTGCTCATTTGCCACCAGCACCAAAAACATACAACTCTCCCAGCACAACCCCCTTCTTAACACAAATCAACCCAACCAGCGCACACATGAGATTCACAGTCTTGCTGTCCAGTTTTTATGTTCTCAGCCATTTTGATGACATAGTGGTGAATGGAATGCTCATCTGTATCAGATCTGGTCAGTCCTGCAGTTCCTGGCTGGGGTCGGTCTTAAGGCCAACCCAACTAATGTAAGTTGATGAATCAAAAAGTCACCTACCTTGGAAATACCATGGAAGGAGGCCAATTTAGATTGCTGGTTAACAAAGTACAGGCTTTGTCAAGATGGCCTGTCCCTTGCAGGTGAGAGGCTTCATGCAGCCAGACTGGATACTACTGGCAATTTGTGCCTGGTTTTGCCATCATTGCAGGTCTTCTTACAGACCTGATGGATAGTAGCTGAAGAAGATCCACTGAAAAGAGGCCTGCTGGGAAGGCTTCGAAGCATTGAGAGACTGATTATGCTAAAAGGGAATCCTTTTCAACCCAGACTTTACCAAAAAAAAAAAAAAGTTTATTCTGAAGACAAATGCTTTCGATATGGGCCTGGAGGCAGTCCTTTCTCAGGAAATGAATGGCATGGAACATCCTGTCCTCTTAATCAAAAGCTGTTGCCCACATTCTATAAAGGGACATTCCCTTCATGTGTGACTCAGTTGTCCATTTGAGAAGCAGGTCACTGGGCTATTGTCTGAGCCTGGTTTTTCACTCACTGACAAGTGTCTCTGGTAGAGAAGTGTGGCTTATGAATCAGGTTGGACCCCTCACAGAAACAAGACTGGAGACAAAACTATCTGTTTTGGCTCTTGCCATGGGTGCTCTGTTTCCGCGGGGGTCTGTATAAGGTTGGTCATTGGTTTGAGTACTGTGGGGCCAAAGTGGAGATTATCTGTCCTCAACTAGTAGAACGCAGTTCCCCTTGACTGGGCCTTACTTCAGGCCATGTCAATTTCTTAGTCCTCCATTATACCCTTCCCTCACACCCCTGGGGAGCCATATCATTTTCCATTAACTATACTGTTTCTGATAATGTCCATGGAGGGTGTCTCAATATGCAATCTTGTCCTCTAGCTGGAAGTATTTGTATTAACTCTTCTACCAGGATAAACACTGTCATTTGGTCTCTGGTCTGCACTTCAGGCCATAACCAATGCCAACAATAGTCTCTCAGCTTTTGAGCCATCACCCATTGCCAGCCTCCCTGTGAGTATTCTTCTGCCCAGAAGTCGCAGTGGTGATTCTCATCAATAGAATCCAGCAAAACTTGGATGGATTCCTTATTATTAATTATATGAAGATATACCTATCTCATAGAACTGGAAGGAAACTTGAAAGGTCATCAAGTCCAGTCCCCTGCCTTCATAGCAGGACCAAGTACTATCCCTGATAGATTGTTGCCCCCAATCCTTAAATGGCCCTGTAGCGGAGTGATTACCTGCTCATGCCCTGCAGGGCTTGAAACAGCCCAGGAGAGGGCTGGGGCTGGGGCAAGAAGCCTGGACTGGTTGGGGAAAGTAGGCTCAGCTGTGGCCATGCCCCATAAAAGGCTGTGAGCCAGAGGCCCAAGCAGTCTTCCTCTACCTGTAGAGGGAGAAGGGCCTGGCTGCAGGGAGCTAGACACAGGGTACCTGAGGGGAGCAGGACTGGGGAGTGGCAGAGGAGCTGGGGAGCTCCTGCCTGGAAAGCCCCAGGCTGTGGCCTAGCACAAGGCAAGCAGGTACTGGGGGCTGCAGGTAGCAGCCCAGGGGTAGGCAAAGGCAGCAGGTCCAAACCCCTTTGCCTATGATGAGTGGCTGATACTGCAGCCTGCCTCATTGAATGGGGGCTAGACAGAGACTGGGCAGTAGCCAAAACTGAGGCAAAGTGGGGATAGTGGGTTGGGGGTTCCCCAGGGAGGGAGACTCAGATTGGTGGGGTACTGCCAGAGGGCATCACCCCAGTTAAAAGGGCACTGGAGTCCAGGGGTCAAGAGGACCGGCAGAACACTGGCCTGAAGAAGGTGCTCCTAGCTGGAATGAGCTAATTCCCAGAAGTGACCAGCAGGAGGTGCTGCAGGGGTGAGTCTGCATGTTTACAGGTCCCCTCAAGGATTGAGCTCACAACCCTGGCTTTAGCAAGCCAATGCTCAAAACACTGAGCTATTCCCTCCCCTAACCAGGGAACAAACCCATGTGGCCTTAGTGTCAAGCCTGTGGTATGTAGGCTATGCCAAACCAGTCAGGTAGGGGGTTAGTACATAGATCCAATCCTCCAGTGCCCATTGTCATACATTTAAAGATAGCTAGAAGCAGCCTCGGGTCATTATCTGGCTCAATTATGTTGTTCCCTGGAGGACAGCAATCATGTGGACCAGTTCTGTGATGTGAAGTATAGCCCTCTGGCTGGGCCTCTTGGGGTATGTCTACACATCAACTAGACACCCCCAGCTGGCCCATATTAGCTGACTTGGGCTCGTGGGGCTCAGGCTGAGGGGCTGTTTCATTGCTGTGTAGACTTCCAGGGTCAGGCTGGAGCCCTAGGACCCTGCAGGGTGAGACAGTGTGATCACAGGAGTTCATTAATCCCTTCTTGACTGGTGTGTGTTGGTGGGGGGGGTCATCTGCCCTACCATACCATCAAACATACAGTACCTACATACGTGCACCAAGTCTCCCCAATATATATGTGCTAGTATAACTTTAAAAAAACTCTTACCACCATAAGCAGCTGCAAAGTGAGCGTACATTCTGGATGCTGTCACCTTCCCGCTCCCAACCATTTGAAGAGAAAGTTTTACTCAAATCAGGTCTCTGTCTGAAAATTTCATTGTAAGAAACAATCCTTGGTTAATTTTAAATGTTATAGGTGTTTGTAAATTGTATAGTCAATTGCTTAACCACACTTTTGTTCATTATGAAATAAATTAAAGAGACCTAATAACCAATGTCAGTGAGGTTTATTAATATAGTGAGTGAAAAGAGTTCTGTATGATACCACTCTCCTCAAAAGAGTTCCATGCGGCAATGTTATAGTTACCTTACACAGAAGCTGTGCTCCCCAAGTTACACATTTCAGCTGGTTTTATTTATATGATTTTACAAGTTACACATTTCTTTATGTAAGCAGAGCCAGGATGAGCTCTACCCTGACATCTGGTGGTGAATTGTGGTGAGTTGTGGAAAAGAACTTCAGGGGTGGATCTTGTTTGCATAGGCATGCCCACCCTGCCTAGCAGGCGCCCAAATGGTCACTTTGGCTGCTGTGGGATCCCCAGTTTCTCTGTTATTGGGGCAGGAAGAATAAAGTGTTGTTACCCTGATTATGTGAATCAAGGACAATGAAACTGTTTTACGGCAGAGGGACTTGCCATCAACTATGTAGCACTCACTAAACAAGGGACATGGTTTCCAAAACACAGTGACTTAAGAGGGGTTGGGTACAAGTGTTTGTACCTGATGGTATAGGTACTCTTTGAGGGGCTGAAATACTAATGGTACCTCTTCTTTTCCACTGTGGAATTTCAGAGCTAATTTTAAATTTCTTAGGAGTCTAGTTACAAGCTGCTGAGCTGAATTCATTTTGTACGAATGGTGTATCAGCACTGAGGATCCCCTACTACAAGCTGAAATTGCTGAGTGTTGCTGGGGAGGGCTGAAGACAAGTTGCTGAGCAGCTGGTGGAGCAGAGCAGTTCATGGAATGACTGGAGTGGCTCATGGGACAGACGGAGGAGCAGAGCAGCTGGTGGAGTAGCTCACAGTGAAGGCTGCAGCAGAACCCCATGAAGAGGTGGGACAAGTGGCCTTGGATCATGTAAGATCCTCCTTAACACTGCTGTGCCCCCCACCCCTACCCTCTGGACTGGGAGGTAAAACTCTGCAGATAAACTTTTGAACTCTGGGTCTGCACTGACCAGGGACAGAGACTTTTGGATTGTTGGACTTTTGGGTGACTTTTTTGGTTGCTGGACTCAAGAGACTTTTGGGGTGCTGGGCTTTTGGGACTTCGGGTGATTTTTTTTGTGTTGCTGGACTTAAGACCCTGAGGGGAAAAGGACACTGCCAAACTTACTTGGGGGTGGGTCTCTTGCTCATGGGTTGTGTCATGAATCCTGTGTGTGGTGTTTCCCCAACATAATGCTGCATTGTTTCCCTCCTTTATTAAAAGGATTTTGGTACATTCAGACTCCGTGCTTGTGAGAGGGGAAGTATTGCCTCTTAGAGGTGCCTGGGGAGTGGTATGTAATTGTCCCAGGTCACTGGGTAGGGGCTTCAGCCGGTTTTGCATAGTGTTATTGAAACGGAACCCCTGGATACTGAACCCAGCCCTTGTTGCTCCCAACTCAGGTGGGCAGAAGGATTACATTTACATATGACTAAAATCCAACCCCTCAGTTTGTTCCAGTTTCCTATCTTGTTCTGGTCCTTCCTTATTTTAGTTTTGGATACTAGCATTCCGTGAAGGTACTTCCCTAGCTTGTAGTAAGACACACAACAAATGTACCTGAATTTCAATAAGTTTCCTGCCTGCTTCTGCTAAATGCTTGCTTCTGCAAATGCAAAGAATTATGGTATACTTAGTATAAATGAACAGGATTATGGTATAGGCCAGTTCAGACTATATCACTATTCCAATATTTGTGCTTAAGTTAATTGGTGCTTGATGCATACTAACACATATATATGGTGCTGATAATACATATTAGTAGGATATATATTTATTTGATAGCCAGTATATATTAGTCAACATATTGTATAAATGACCTTCAATCATTAGGAGTGAAATAAAGTCTGCATTAAATCACAGAATTAAAAGGGAAATTTACATTAAATCAGTCAGAAAAAACATCTACAAAAGCACCGCTGAGTCACTGTGCATTTAGATCCTTTTAAAGGATCCAAGCAGTAAGCTCTTATTCAGCCTCCAGCAGAGCAATGCCACAATGTGTCTGCTTATAAATATGTATTAACTATAACACAAGCTTTTTTGCATAGGACATTTGACTTGATTTTGTGGTTGGAGATGGCTTGAATCTGTAATTATGTTACCATTTATTGTTGTGTAAAACTCCACTTGATACTAATTACACTTAACAATTATAGTGCTTAACATTAATTACACTGGAAGAACTACAAAGCAAAATCCTTTTTCCTCTCTCTCAGTAGATTGGGACATCTAATAGTAGAGCAAAAAGCATTCAATGTCTGAGGCACATTATAGATCAAATTGCTTACCACTGATTAGAAATGTCATAGATACTTCTTGTAGATTTCAGAAGCTACTGCACATTTGGTGTATCATTGGGTAGAGTTGACATTTTGCTTTCTGACCCCTTTTTTATGATGGTGTTGGTTTTTCCTGGCACTCTGGCCAGGCTTTATAGAAGTGTTTGTCCTGAACAGCAGAAATAAGCATTGTGGTTGGGATTTTAACAGATAAAATGCATAATTCACACTTACCTCTAATTATATGTAACATTTAATATTTTCATTATATTTATTTACAATAGTATTAATGGAAACAAATACATAAGGAAAACATGGTTTAACTTGTAAAGTAAATAGGCCTTCTTTCATTTAATTCCCTTTTTAGAATAGCTGTGGGTATTTATTATAGATAATACATACAAAATTCCCCAAGGCAAGCAGTCAGAATTCTTGAGGAATCAAATAACCATCAGACATAACACTGACAATCTGAGAACATTTACCAAGATACTCAAGCATACAGTATTTACATTATTATCCCTGTTTGAACCAAGGAGTTAGCCAAATGTGAGGTTTTGCAGGTTGTTTCCATTAGAAGAAGCTGATGATGGAGTCCAGTGGATGCTTGTTTAATGAAATTCCATTTATTTATAAAGAACATGTGAAGTCCTGTTTCCCCAAACACAGCAGAAATCAAACAAGAGATGGTGTCTTTGCTCACAGTTCCAAGCCCCTATTCCAGTTGGCACATAACCCAAAAGCACTTGCTCTCTCTTAGCTTTTCTCAGGAATATTCCCAGTGCTTGTCCTGACTGTTCTTGACTTTGCTGTCACTGCTTCTCTCTCAGCTTCTCTGTTTTTTTTTTCTGCTTCTCTTCCATAGATACACCATCCTTCGTAAGACAATAGCCAGCAAAACCCCTTTCCACCCCCACGTTTCTTTGTTTTAGGTGGTGATGTGCTCGCACTTTGGAGTGGAAGTCTTCTTTCAGCCAGCTGGTTGAATGAAGGAGCTTAACTGTTTCTTACAATTGTTTTAAATAAAAGAAGGGAATTACTAAACCCAACCCATAACCATAAATCACTTTTAAAATATAAAGATTCCAAGAAGTGATCTGCTGAAATATTTCTATCCTGCATTTCCTGTTTTAAAATCTTTTGAGGCAGAATCTCCAGAGTATAGCAGGGTTCTATGGGTTGTGGATGCGAAGAAAATAATGTTTATTCTGAACATGGGTTGATTGAATAGTCCAATTAAAAGGAAAAGAAAATGGGAACTCCTACAATGTTTAAAACTTTATATAGTCTTCCTACTTCTTTAAGCAATAAAAGCATACAAAAAAAAATTAATGGGGAGCAGATGGACTGGAGAAACTTCTAAAAAAAAAAAAAACTCCTACCAATTGAAAGATGAAGTTGTATGATTTGTATAATGTAATCAAGGACAAGGAGAAGCTCTTTATTGTTTTAAATATATATGCACCTGTTAGCAAATCTGTATCTATTCCAGTGTTAACGTTTACCAAATTCTAGTAAAACTTCTGTGTTTGCTTGGTTGAGTTCCTGCCATTCAAGCCAACTCATTAAAGGGATATAAACTGGATGAAACTAAGAGGATAATGAAATAAAACATATGGCTAATCTGAAACTGATTTTCTTCGGCAAAAAACACCCTTCTGGGAAAAGGACTACATGTTCCTTTCTAGTATCTAAAGATCTTACTTTAGAATCATGGGCTTTGATGAGGCTGCTTTGTGCCACCAGTCGAGCAATGCAAAGTGGTTCTAACTGAGCAGCTGTTGATTCCATCAGCATGAGGAGGAATACTGGTTTGGTGTAGGCTGATATGCTAGCTCTGTCACTCCGTTAGGGTGCCCCCAAGAAATGTGGAAATGCTTGGAATGTGATAAGGAGGAAAGAAAAAAAGACTGAATCCTGCCCAGCTCCAGCAATCCCTGGCCAGCATAAAATCCATTTGGGAATATTTAGGAGCTGACATAAATTAGAGCAGCCACCTCAGGAGAAGGGACTGGAAGAACATCTAAGTGGCATATGGCTACTTTTACCATCTCCTCATACCTTCTCCCTTTGCCCCCATCTCTGAACTCAACACCTCAACCAAACTCAAGGATCAGGAGTTCTATCTGTGCAGGAAATTATTTATTTATGAGATAGAAGGATGTACAATTTCAGACCATGCTCCAGTTGCTTTGATCTTATTAGAAGTCAGCAGGATAACTGTAGCATAGTCTGCAGGATAAAAAGATTCACTCTAACAAAATAGAAGTGGGGGAGGGTAGTGAGTAATTATTAATACTAAGGAGGATGTTCTATTATTTGCATTGACATTTTACAGCTGTATTGCTACAGAATATCCCAATACAGTGGCTGTCTATAGTTAAATCAGATTAGTACATTAGTGTATATTTTTGGTGCATTGCTTAGAAGTAAAATGTGCAATTGTGGTGCTCTTGTAATCAGACTTCAAATTTAACACCCTGCTGAAAGAAATGGAGAAAAGTTCCTGTCTCTGTGCTAGTTTTAAAGTTTTTTTTCTGGATGAATACCTTAAAGTACTGCATCATCCATTTTTGCAACAAGGACTAGAAATTTTCATAAGAAAATGGCTAAATCTTCAAAGTGTGGATTTCCCATGCTAGTGGATTAATATTGTCCCAATATAAAATTCTTTCACTGAAAAAGATTCTTCCTCAAATGCTATTTTTCCTTTTAAATGAAAGTCTTGGGAATATTTGTACTTATTGTAAAAAATTGCACAAGTGTCCCTGTGGTTGTCTTGAAAATTTTTAATTTCTCCTCTTTTGAGCATAAAATTCAGATAGCAGAAACAATGCCATATGACTTGTGGCCAATCACTCTCCAGAAACAATAACTAATGACTAGACAAATCAATAGCTGAAGTGAATAGTGAGCAGTTCACATGGTGAAACATGCTGGCATAAAATGTTGCTCTAACTATTTTGTATAATCAAACAGATCAATAACAATCTTAATCCATTAGAAAATAATTCAACACTAGAAAAATGGTTAAAGAGCTACAAATAGTTCACCCAGGTCAGTCAAACATTTTTATATGCACTGTACCTCTATCCATCTTACATTTATACTACATGTACTAACAGCAATTTCAGAAGAAATAGACGAACAGACAAAATCTCATGACTACTTATTTCCCTGGAGTGCAATTACACGGTAAAAGTAGCGTTTGAACCTTGGGTTGCTATGTAAGCAGCTCTATGTTAGCCAATATGCAATTAACTAGAATAATGATATATGCAGCTTGATGGGGCCAGATCAGGAATACGTTATTCTTAAATGGATTATGTTGTTAAGCAATGGTATTGGCTCTATTAGCGTACATGATGCTTTATAATTTAATACGACAAGTTTCCTTTCCTTGGTATGAATTAAGGGTGCAATACTATTAACACTTAGTATGTAACTTTACTCTCACAAGTAAAGCTATTCACATGCATAAGCATTAGCAGGATGCGACCCTAAATGTGCTATTAGGTTGGGTGCAATTAGGGTTGGTGAAACTGATTAAAAAAGAGTGAGCAATAGGGATTTCACCAGTGCTTTTTATGCACCCAAACATATTTTCCATCTTCACTTTTTCCCATATGGCATGAGCTTAGCCCTGTAAAACCAACTCTGGATAATATTTGTTTCTTTACTGGCAATTTATCCCCAGATTATTGAGTTCAGCTATACTCTCTGCAGTGGAAAAGATAGTAATGCAAATGAACTTCTAAGACTGTCTACACTACCACTTATGTCAGTATAATTTATGTCACTCAGGGTGTGACTAAGCCACCCCTCTGAGTAACATAAGTTACACCACTATAAGCACTGGTGTGGATAGCACTATGTCTGCAGGAGAACCTCTCCCGCTGCCATAGCTACCGCCACTTGTTGGGGTGGATTAATGAAGACGGCTGGAGAGACATGGCGGTGGCTTAAGTCAGCTGGAGAGCTCCCTCCGATCAGCTTAGAGTGGTTACACTAGAGAGCTTACAGTGGCACAGATGCATTGGTGGAGCTGTGCCACTGTAAGCTCTCTAGTGTAGCCTTAGCTTAAATCTGAAGCATACCACCTGCGTACAAAATCCTGCCAGATTGTTCATTCTAAACAGAATTTTTCTGGATTAAGTCTCCTTTGGGAAACCCCAGAGTAACTCTTGTCCTCTCCCTCCCTCTGCTCCGCTTTCTCCTCTCCTCCACCTACCCTCACACTCACTTTGCATAGCTCAGCTTCCTTTCCCACTGCCCCCATTTCTCCTGAGTGCCAGGCACTGGGGCAGTTGCAGAACTATGCTCTGGTTCCACGCATAGTCAAAACCACACTTCATTGAGTCATGCCCTATTCTAGGGATTCTCAACCTCTTTCTTTTAGCAAGCAGGGCAGTTGCCACGTGAGGTACATTGTGCATATGGTAAGAAGGCCTGGGCCCTAGTGAGTCTAATCCCGGCTTTGTTTTGCTGACCCCGTGAAACCTTCTTGTGGCATCCTAGGTGACCTCGGACCCCTGGTTGGGAACTGTTGCCCTATTTACTTGCATTGCAGGCACCTTTGTTCCATGAATTTGCTGCTAATATCAATTAATCCTCTCACAAAGCACTGAGGTGGTTGTCCCAGGATGCAGATCATACCCCCGTCCATCTCTAGGTACATGTAATTTGGTAGCTGCACTAACTTCCCACCCTTGTCGTCTTCTAATTCTATCAGCAACTTAAACTCCCCAGCAACTCCCCTGGTCATCATCCATGTGTATATATTTTCTCACTCTATCATGTCTATTTGAAGGAAGGTCACCAGCTTGACTCTACAAAGCCAAAAAGATTGCCATGCTCTAGGAGACTGTCACACCCTTTCCCCACCCATTGCTTCCAGAGTTCTTTGGAAGTAAAATCTATTTATTCCTGTCTGAATATTGGTGACATCATAGCAGAATTTTCAGAAGCCTTCTTGATCTATCTCTAGCTTTGAACACACAGCAGACTATCTATCCATCTTCTCGCTGGTCATGCCCTACTACAATGAATCACCACCCCTCCTTCCACAATAACTTTCTTGAGGTTTTATTTCCATCTCTACAACTGATGTGACCAAAGCTCATAAGTTTGTGCCTGTTAATTTCTGAAGGTTGGGTCTGCTTCTCACCAATAATAGAAACTGGTATCAAAATTTCAGTGTCAAGCCTTAGGTGCTACAGGAAGTTATTTGTAATTCAGTAGGGGACCATCCTTTATAATAATATACCATCCCACGACTCAGACATAGGCACCAACTTTCTCTTGCGTTGGTGGGTGCCCGTGCCGCCCCGCCCCGATTTCACCCCATCCCCAAAGTCCCCTCCCTAACTCTGCCCCCTCCTGCCCCTATTGGATCCCTTCCCCAAATCCCCGCCTCTTCCCCAGCACGCCACGTTCCCCCTGGTCCTCCCGCCCTCCCTGCCCACGAATTGGCTGTTTCGCGGTGCAAGCACTGGGAGGGAGAGGGGAGAAGCAGGAAGCGGTGGTGTGCTCATGGAGGAGGCAGAGGCAAGCTGGAGCAGGGGCTGGGCTGGGGCGGGGCACAGCCATGGGGAGCTGCTGGTGCATGCTGAGCACCCACCAATTTTTTTCCATGGATGCTCCAGCCCCGGAGCACCCATGGAGTCAGCGCCTATGCACTCAGTATAGCTTTAGGGGACTTGGTGCTGCTTAGGTGTTATCTTTTGGATAAGACATAAAACCAGATCCCAAAGCACTTTTTGTAAGATTTGAAGTATGTTAACTTCCGTGTCCTGGAAAACTCATGTAATTACACACTGCCTCTGCCACCATCTTTCTGCTTGGCATTTTCACTTCCTGTGCTAAGACAGAGCTGCTTTTAAATAGGGTACCACATCGGAGATAGCTGCCTTTCAGTAGCATATATCCTTTACTTCGTATGAAAATTAGTGCCAACCATCTGTTAATTTCCAAACCATTTTAATACCACAAGTGTAAAGTACTTTGTTATTTTCAGTTTAATCAATAATAAATTTTTGGTTGGGTTTTGTTTGTTCTTTTGCTAAAGAGAAAAAAAAAAGCAAAACCCAAAAGCTTACTGACTATGTTTGTGCTGCTTATGTTACCTTGAACTGTAGAAAGACTAAGAGATAAAGGCCTGCTGTAGCCTGTGCAAAATATTCTATCTCATTGGTTTAATTTTTAGAGGTTTGTTTTACCCATAGAGATTATCTGGTTCCTTTATTTTTAAAATTTAATCATACCAGTCTTCCTAAGGTGGATATATAAATGAAGCCTCATTACAACCAAGTACATGCAGGGTCAGTTAGATCCTGTCTGCTTAAAAATTAGTGAGAGGAAAATGAAACCGTTAATAGAATATCCATCACTTTGATGAAACTGTTGATTGAAATTCACCCTCACATATAACCTATTTGTAATTTCTCTCAAGCAATGTATATTAATGGGGTCTTGCTACTTCCTTACCACTGTAAAATGGTAGCAGGGAACGTTTCGAATTCAAAATCATTTCACAAGTGCGGCTTATAAAACAAACCTGAGTAATTGTATATAAATCAAAATCAATTGTTTTGTATGCTGACTATTTTAATATTAATCTTTGATCTGAAAAACAGGAGCATTTTGTTTACCTCTGAGTAATATTAATGTGCTGAGCTTATTAGGAATAACCCAGTGTAAGTTAAATATTCAGTCCTATGCAGAAGTTTAGGATTTTCTCTAATAAGCACTAGGATTACACCTGAGCAAGAATTCCCAGTCATGTCAATTGAGCTCTCATATAAGCCTAAATTCTGCACTGATATCACAACTCATGCTATCTCTTGGACTGCAATGGGTGTAGCTCTGTGCATACTTTGCACTGTATTTTGTAGGAGAAGGATTGTTTTCTTTTAGTGCTAATTATTGTACATCATATTCCTCTTTCAAAGATCTCCAAGTGCGGTACAAAGTGGGCAAAAGTGTTTTTATTCCCATTTTACAGATAAGCACAGAATGGTTAAGTAAGTTGTTCAAGATCACTAAACAAATGAATGACCCAGTTCCGATCGCTGATTTTAATCACTAGACCACAGCTTATTTTGATATAAGCTATGTAGGATGTCAATGGATAGGTTTTGTTTCACAAAATCCAAGTTTGGGTTGGTTTGAATCCAGATCATGTTTTACTCACACACCATAGTTCAGGTTCTGATAAATATTTCCATTTTTTGGTTCATCTCTAAATAGAGCTCTTGGCTTTTTAATGTCTTTTTAATTCCAGGAAAAATGGCTTCCAGTAATTTGAAGTGAAAGCTAACTGCTTCCAAAGAGTGCTTGCTCCTTCATTATATACTTTCATTTGATGCTACTTCTTTTGCTATTGTTGACGTTAGTCTAAATGCTGCAAATAATACACTGAAGGAGAAGTCTTTTGATAGGATCCAGATGAATAGGGAACTCTTCTTGAATTAGCCTAACGAAGCATTAAATGGAAGCGCATGTTGTCATCAATGACAAAGATTACCAATTGCAGAGAAATGGGTATCGAAGATTCTTTCCCAAGTCTTGAACACTAGAATATTCCAAAGCATGTTCCTGTCTCCATCTAGAGAACTACATAGCCTTTGTTATGGAGACTTCCCTTGTTGGTAGTTTGGAACTGATTAGGAGGTGCAGACCCTTTTTATAGGTTTTGGGAAGGCAGGAATATACCCTAAATCACCCCAAACCTTTATCAGTATCAGTCAATAGGTAACAATCCTCTTGCTCAGTGAATACACAGCCCCAGTTCACACCAGCATTATACTCCCTGGGTTATCCATGCTTTTTGATTCTTCAAGTACATATCAACATTTGTAGTGTCCCCATCCCTTGGCTATCACTTAGCCAAACCAAGCTGTAGATACGCAGCTATTTTTAATCTTTCCTCATAAATCTATCCTGCCATCACTCTACTAATTTCAAATCCTTTCCTCTAAACTGTCTACATCTTTCTGGTTCTGAGTTCAGTGGTATCACAGAGCTAAGTGAAATATTGTTCCAGCTGAACTCTCATCAGATCTGTATAGACAAGGGTTTCCTTTCTGCTCCATGACATGATGTCTCTGCAGACACAGCACATTGCATCAGCCCTTTTTTCCTGATCTATTACATTATAAGCATATCTAATTAGCTAGTGCTACCAGCTCTTAAATCTCTTACAAGACATATCTGCTTCCCAGGTTTTTCCTCCCACTCACTCTCTCATCTTGGGGTTCCTTTTCCAAGATTAATCTCTATATTCAGCCCAGATTTCTATTCTCTAGGTCCCCTTTATATTTCCCTATACTCACTGGTGAGCTCATCTCGTCCCACTTTAGTACTGGTTCTATATTTCATTCCATTTGCTGGAGCAGCTCGAACAACAGAGTGTCTGTTTAAAAAAAAATCACTACTTTGACATTTTGTTTCCTCCAAATAGAGATAAAAGGCAAAATTTTGAAATTTTTCATGGAACCAAAATTTTCCCTCCTGCCCTCTCAAAAAAATTCCGTTGTGAAAACTTTTGAACTTGAAATGTCCAAAGGAAATGTTTCAACCTTTTTCAGTCTGGAATAGGAAATACCTCAGTGGCTAGTTTGATTTGAATTTTCACTGCATCATTCAGGGCAAGGAAGGAAAGGGAGAGGGAGGTTTGGATTTGGCTGTTGGCTGGGGAAGGAATAAACCCAAGAATGGGTGGTGAAGAGGAGGGAGGGTGAGAGGGCTCAGGGACAGGGCTGGGGGAGCGATCCCCACAATGCTCCCAAATACATTCCCGATGTGCTATAATCCAGCAGCACTTCAGCAAGGGGCCTAGCTGCCACCCCAATAGACCTGAACAGAGAGTCAGGGACCGTAGCTTTGTGATCACACCTTAAGCAGTGGCACCCAAAGGTTTTGGGGGGAACCCAGGGTGCCCTCCCACTGTTGCTCACCCCAACATTATGCTGGCTTTCCAGCACCAGCTCCTTTGAAATCACAGCCCGACTCCACCTCATCTGACTCCTCTTTTTGAGTGGGACTAGGCGTGGCTGAGCAGGCATCACAGCTGCTCTCCACAGCACTTTGGGAGAGGCAGCAGCTGCAGGCTCAGTCCTCAGTGCCGCAGGAATAGGAGTGGGCAGTGGAGGCCTGGAAGCATCTCCATAACCTTCCAGAGGAGCTGAGGATGGAGTTCCTCCAATGATGGGATGAAGCCACAGACCTGATTCCAGCCCAGGGATACAGCCTCAGGAACTAGGGCCAGTCTGCCCTCAGTCCCACAAGTTGAGGAGGAATAAAGAGGCTCTCTACCTTCTAGTTGTTAGTTCTGTCTCACTGTTCTTATTTGGGGACCAAGGCCTGCAAAACCACTGCCCTGTTCTGACTCCCTGCTGCACACTGTAGGCATTAGTGTGTGTTATTTTAAGCTCCCATCACACCACAGCTGTGCTTTCCTTAGTATCTCTTTCTCCTTTGTGAAGGGCGAGGTGTCCCTCACACCTCCACTTCTTTGTTATGCTCCTAAAGACATTTTAAAGAATCCAGTCAGACATCAACAAATTTTCTTTCATTTAGGAAACTTTTCCAAAACAACAAATATGGATTTTTAAAAAATCAGAAAATCTACTCTTTTCCAAGGGATGTTGGGAGGACTTGTATGCTCCAATGATCCAAAGAGCTAGGCAGGTAGGAGTTTTAGCTCCTGTTAGGGTAACCCATTGGCCTATCCTGGTAGAAAAAGTTAAGTTACAGAAACAAAACAGGGCAGCCATTCCAGCAAAGAGCATAACTCCTGCTATTGATTTCTGGGCTAAGTTACCCCCTACAGTACAGCTGACCCAACAATCTTCTCAGTACTCTCCCTTATGATCCACACCACACCCCCTGGCATATATTCCACCCACCTTCTAATCAGCTGCTGCAAGTGTCCTCTGTCACGCTTTGGGGCAAAGACTTTGGGAAGCCAATGTCTATCATTCTGGTAAGTGAAAGCCTCTCCGCATTCCCCGTAGTGAGGCACATCCATCTGTTGGATATTACAGTGCCTGCTACACTAAAGAGGCAATCTGAATAGATGCTTGATTGGGAGCAGCAGAAGTGGATGACAGCCAGCTGATACAGTGCTGGCCACACAGCAGCTCTGAGTCAGTGGGCACCAGCATCATATCTTTTCACCATTCTCTTCACTGCAGCAGCACCACACTCCTCCTCCTCAGGGTGGGAAGAGGCCCCATGAACCATTCCAAAGTCCTCCAGCCTGTACAGAAGGAAGGGGGACCTTTTGCTCTCTCCCTCAGCAGTACTCATTATGGTACTCCCTCCTGCCAGTGTCTGCTATGGTGGTGGTGTCCTGAACGACCACAGGCAAGAACTTCACCCACCATGTCTCTCAGTCTCTTTTTCAAATGCCACATTCTTGCTTTCTTGTTTTCTGCTGAGGAAGGAACCTGTGGCAGTTCTGAATCATGAATCAAGATATGTGGCCAACCAGTAGTGCTCCTTTTCCTCCAAATGCTTAAAAATGGAAATTTTCCAGAAGAGTGGACAGCATAACTCTCACCAGGGATTTCTCAGTGATGTCACCCTGTTTCTGGAAGTGGGTCTGCATGTATCTCAGTTCTCTCTCCAGGAGGCACCATAAGGGAATTACTTGGCTGATCCCTGCATCATATTTGCTTACCCTTACAGGCCGCAAAGCTGGTATGTCTACACTAGGGGTGAGCAAATTTTTGGCCTGAGGGCCATATCTGGGTGGGGGAATTGCATGCAGGGACATGAATGTAGGGCTGGGGCAAGGGGTTGGGGTGCAGGAAGGGTGTGAGGTGCAGGAGAGGGCTCAAGGGAGGTGATTGGGGTGCAGGAGGGATGCAGCTGGGGTTTAAGGGGCTCACGGCAGGGGTCCAGGATGGAGGAGGGGTTTGGGGTGCAGGTTAGGGGGCTCAGGGCAGGGGTGTAAAGTGCAGGAGAGGTTCAGGGTGAGGGATCCAGGGTGGCAGTGGCACACAGTGGGGCTAAGACAGGCTCCCTGCCTTCCTTGGCCCTGCCTTGCTCCCAGAAGTGGTCAGCATGTCCAGCAGTGGCTTCTGGGGTGGGGTGAGGGGGACAGGTGGCTGAGATGCTCGTTGCCTTGCCTGCAGGTACCACCCCCGAAGCACCCATTGACTGTAGTTCCCTATTCTCAGCCAATGGGAGCAGCGGGGGGAGGGGTGTGCCTGCAGGCGAGGGCAATTAATCGAATCCTCTGCCCCTCACCTCCACCAGCCCCCCGATCCCAGGGGCCGCAAGGATGTTGTACCAGCCACTTCTGGGAGCAGCGTGGAGCCAGGGCAAGCAGGGAGCCTGACTTAGCCCCGCTGTGCCATGGGGCTGGCAATCCTGTGGGCCAGAATGAAAGCCCTGACAGACCGGATCTGGCCTGTGAGCCGTAGTTTGCCCTCCCCTGGTCTACATTGCAATTAAACACCTGCATTTGGATCATGTCAGCTGACTAAGGGTCACAGGGCTCAGGGTATGGGTCTGTTTAATTGGGGTAAAGACACTGGGGCTGTGAGGGGCCAAGGTCCTAGACCCCAGGCTACAGCTCCAATCCCAGCCTTCACGTCTATACTGCAATTAAACAGCTCTGTAGCCTGAGCCCAGCAGTGTAGACATATCCAAAGTGTGTGACAGAATGTTGATTAGCTTCTTTGTGAGTAGGCCCAATGGGAGGGTGACAGATGGAGGCCTATGTCTGTCTGTTCTTGCCTGGGTCCATGGATGCAGACTGCTTCCACTTTCTACTCACAATGGCGTTTCATCATGTAAAAGGTAGAGTCCCACCTGGGGACCACATGCTGATTGCAGTTTGAGTGACTTCTACATCTCTTTAAGATCACTATGCACTGCACAAGACTGGTTATAGAACTTCCTGGCCATTGACAGTAGTCTTTGTACCTCAGCTTCCCCCTCCAGAAATTCTCTCAGTCAGACTGAGGCAGAGTGAGGCAAGGGAAGTGTGGGAAACTACCATCATGCTCTCCCTTTGTCTTTTGCCATCAAGCCTGCAGAGAGATTGAGGGGCCTTAGCCACGCATATGTGACATGCAGTGTGTCCAAGTTGTTCCGGGAATTGTGCTGTTATCCAAACGTAGACATAAATGGTGTGGCATGCAGTTGACTCACAGTGTACATGTTTCTGATGCTGCTGCTCACTGAGAGGGCCATAACAGACTTGTAGTATGGACTAGGAATCAAACAACATGTCAGTGGTCAGGTGCACCCTCCCACCTTCAGAGTTACCTGGGCCATGCCATACTGCACTTCTCAGAGCAGCACCACACAGATCTAGCACTGCCCTTTATACTCAGGAGGAGCAGCAAGGGATCTGCCACCTGGGGCAACTGCAGCCACAAAGCATCTGAAGTGCTCACTGTCCATCAATCCCACAACTTTCTATTTCGTTAAAAAGCTGCTCAGGCTTTCACTTAACAAGCTCTTGCCCTTATCAATCATACTGACCGTCTTACTGTGTCCTTCCCATGGGACATACTCTCAGTTTTCAACAGAGGCTAGCAAGACTGCTTTTTGCTCTCTCCTAAAGACTGCAGGGTCCTTCCCAGTTGACATCCCTGTACAACTGAGGCTGAGAAGCCTTTGTTTTCATCTCCCTAGGCTACTTGGCACATACACACATTTACTTGGAGAAAATTAGATCATGCCTTCAGCTTCTAGCCCTTGACCTCATGCCTCCCTTTGCTTCAAGGGATTTCTTCAACATCAGGGCAAGCAAAGTGCTGTCTTCTGCCTCTGGCTTCCTCCGCCAATTGCTGCTCCTGCCCACACTTACAGCCTGGGGCCACAATTCTTCTCATTGCCCTACCACGCTAGCAGCACTCCTTAGTCATTTCCAAGGTAGTGCACTCTCTCGTGCTGACAGATGCTCTTGTTTCCTTTGGTTGCCCATAAGAGGTTGTTTTAATCTCAGGTCTATTCAAGTAGCAATTTTTCAAAAACTCCTTCACTGCTCTCTTGCTGCAGCTATCACAGCAGAGGTATAAACACACCAAATTTTGAAGAAAGCAAATGTGCCTCCTGATGGTAATGTTTAGTATCGCCTTCATCTCTGAAATAGATGCCTTTACCCCCAAAGGCAATTCACTTTAAGGTGGATAAAGCCACATCTGGTAGCTACAGTTAAACCTTCACTACATGTCTGAGTGTGTACCTTGATTCCGCCTTGCTCTGACATCTGTGTAATTCCAATACTGGGCTTTCCAAAAAATAGAGTGCCAAATGTACTTTGTACATTAGAGTCCACTAAGTTCATTTTCACTTGTGTTCAAACTTGGGTTACTCTCCAGAGATTGAAAAGCTAGTGATCAGAATCACTGTAAGTAGTAATAGTTATTGATGGTACTGGAACAAAGAAAAGGGAGCTATCAGAGGAGAAAGAGAAATCTTGCAAATCAGAAGAAGGAAACAGAAGTTATTTTATATGAAAGAAATAAAGTACAACAGGGAGTTGAAAAGTATATTTTTATTCAGCCATATAAGGGCAGAAATAACAGAAGCAGAGAGAAAAAAAAAACTCCTAGTGATAGTGGGTAGGAACGCAAGAGGAAATGATGCCTGTAGAAAGACTTTTTTTTCTAAAGCATTAGGTTGTTGTTTATACTTGTTCTCATAGTTCAGGGAAACTGCATCTGTATTTCCCCTCCATGGTCCAACAAGGGCACTCACTCTAGGCTTTCAGCTCTTGGGTAGAGACTTGAGTCTCACTCTGTCATGACTGGGTGGTTGTTGTGGTTTTTTTACAGTTCCCTGCCTATGCTGCAATATCCCCAGCAAGCCAGACAGCCTGAACAAGCCACCATCTGTGCTTTGCTTTCTCTCCCAAGGCTACGAACAACATAACTGACAGCAGTTATGTTACCACACAGCCCTTTATAAACCTGAAAAATTATTCTTGAGGTGAAAGCATCAGAGAAAACATATTACAAACAATAAGAGTTGCTATACATGTACTCAAAGTTCACCAGAGGTCATCCATCAGTTTGATGGAGCCTCAATAGTCCAGAGTCCTTCCAACCCCTCTCAAGAAGGACAGGACCCTCCCTCTTGGGACAGAAGGCCCTGTCTGTTTGCTGGACCAGAAAGAAGGCTATTTATCCAAAAGAACTTTCTGTGTCTGTTGGTCTCTCGAGAATCCAGTTTGAACTAGTATATGCAAGCTTCTCCAGGTGATAGCACTTCTCTGGAGGTGTTCCAACCTGAGTGAATTTGCCTAGCAACCTCCCACTGTTCTTACCTCCTGGAGGAACTGTGGTCACTATCCACCAGGGACTTATATACATTCCATGGCCCACAATGATACATAAACTTAAAACAGTAAGATCTCCCAAAGATATGTCAGGAAATTGCCATATCTGCCACACTTGTCCTATTATCTAATGGGCTGGCCAAGCTGTTTCTAGCAGAGAGGACTTTAAAAAAAAACAAAAAACCCACACATCTGCACTCCCTGCCCCTTTCACTTTTTAAAAATAAATCCACTTGTCAAAAGCACAAAGCACAACTAGAGGGGGTTTTGTTTGTTTTAAAGTTGCTCATAATATAGTTTCTCCAGAAAAGAGAGCTGTTTGTGATAAGGTGTTTACCACACACTGGTGATGAATGGGTTAATGTGAACCTGATTTCTTTTAGTAAAATTCTGCATACACTTTACATAAAAAGAATTTGAATCACGCCCCTGCACACAGGCATTTATTTCCAACCAGACAAAGCAGACCTCCAGCTTATAAAGTTGTTATAAAATACACAAATAAGCACAAATTTCAGAGCTCTCCATAGCAACTATAGCAAAACAAAATAAACCATCATTCCATAAGTAGTGTTGCGTTAGGAAAATAACACCCCTAACCGTGACACCCCTAACTGTCCCTGGCTTGCAGATAAAACTTAAGACAGGGAATAATTCAAAGCCAACCCTGGTGGAACAGCGCACCACTCCAGATTGTATACCAACAGTGAGAGTTGGATGGTTCTCTACCACTGGTGTACATTTTCCCCACATCTCTCTCCTTTGGTTTTATCTGGGACAGATCATCCCACACAGTTCACCACATCCACAGTGTGATCCAAGTGATAGTGCAAGTTCCCAGAGCCACTTCATTCCTTGCCTTCCATGAAAACAAGAGAACTATAGTGATCAAAAATAAAGTCTCCCCATTCTGCTGCTGAAGTGTTAATTACAAGATGCCTCCCCTGTACTGCTGCTCCTTGCCACCAGCCCTCCTCAAGGGAGACCACGTTCCCATTCCCTGATGAATCCTGACCCACGCCGGGCTGAATATTGCCACTGCTACTCCTGAGCCCCTGGTCTGAGGTGATCTCAGTGAGCAGCATGAGGAACATGCTTTACGACCTTCAAGAAGGTTCCTCCTACTACTCTGTATCCCTGCGCTGCCCTGCATCATCCAAGACGCCTTCCCTGAGGGAATGTTGGACAATGGGTCATATATGAACTGAGTCTGTGACTTTTTTTGCCTCTGCTGAGATTCCAACCGCTTCCTCATTCACTGAACATAAAAATGACTAGATAAATATTTCAGGTTGCCCGAGCCCCAACCTACCATGTTCCTTGGACCTACATATTAAGGCTCTTTTAAGGGGGTAATAGGCCTTCCCCCACAAATTCACAAAAAACAGTCCTACCAGCTTCCTCGTAATTTGGTCTAATGGTGGAAGATACACCCACCTCAAGTGCAAGAGGATAGCAAACAGACACAGACCTAAAACCTCACCCTTTCCATCCTCCTACAACCTACTCTGCCTTTTCCCAGCTCCAACTCTCCGTCAAGCCCCCTACAGAAGTCCAACCATAATATTTTAAGCTTCCCCTCATCCTGCACTTTCTACAGTCCTTGTAGACAGGAAAAGCTGGCCTACCATTCCCACCCAGCCTCACTGCCTTGGTCTTACAAAGATTGAGTTGGGCCCCCAAGGCTCTCCCAGTCATTGGCTCCTGTCAATCCAAACTGGATCATGGTATACACATAAGACGTCAAATCAGGTTCCTAATGAATCCACTTATGACCAGCCCAGTTCAGGAGTGACACAGATTGTTGCAAATTTCATAGATCCATATGTTCGGTGAGTTGGAGTCCAAGATTACAGCATGCTGCTTTCTTCTTTTTCACTTTGTTTCCATCCTTTGAATTAAAGGCGTTTCATGTTGAGCTGCACCCAGTGCCAGATATTCCATCCAGTTTGGATGGGATTCTGTGCACTTCTTTCAGCTTTCCTCATTGATGTTGAACAATTTCATAGCATTTTTGCATACATTGTGGTATCACCATAAAGAGTGACCCTGCTTTCTAGAGTCATCCTAAATCTCACTGTATAAAATATTATTGGGGAGACAGTCTCCTCCCATTCTCCTGAAATGACAGAGCCATCGCAACCTCCTCCTCTTGATAGTGGTATCTAACTGCACCAGTCCTGTGCACTCCAGCACCTCTGTGTTTGCATTTTTTCTTCCCACTTTATTTTCAGAATCTTACACAGGCATGTCTTGCGGAAGCTGTTCAGTCTCATGATATGCCCAGCATATGTAGTCCATGATTCTGAACCATAAAGCAGGGATGACAAAACACAAGTCTCAGATTCACATTTTCACCTTAGTCAACAGTTTGCTGTTATTCCATGCTTGTGCATAGGTGCTGGAACTAGGAGAGAGGGGTGCTGCTGCACCCCCTGGCTTGAAGTGGTTTCCATTATGTACAGGATTTAGAGTTTGGTTCAATGGCTCTCAGCACCTCCACTATAAAAATTGTTCCAACACACCTGTGCCTGTGTCTGACATCCCTCTGGAGGGGATCATCATAGACAGCTTTTGCTACTTGAGTTCCATGATCAGCAAGAATCTTGACCTTCAGACTGAACTGACTAATAGACTTGCAAAAGCATCTAAGAATTTCGGACTATTACAGAGACGTGCATGGAATAACAGCTGTTCCATTATGTAAACAGAAACAAGGTCACTCATTGTCCTCTGCAGCTGTAATCATCACTCAAATGTCATCCGCGAAAGCCATTACACTGCAGAACAGAGCACTGTTACTGTTGGCCTGAAGACGGTGCTCTTTTAGTCTGAAAGGACTCACAGCTTTCACTTAATCCCCTCCTTCTGGGTCAAATCAGCAAAGACGCATAAGAGGGGACTCAGTGGACACCCTTGTCTCATCCCTGAGTTTAGAGAAGTTGGCTTTGACCCCTGACAGCTGTTGACCAGTGGAGCACTAGTTACATTAAAATACAGCAGTTGGAGCCACAAATAAACAGCTGTGGAATCCCATAGTTTTGCAGCACAACCCATAAATAGTCATGCACAACTGAGTCAAAGGCTTTACTCTGGTCCAGGAAATACACAAACCCTTCCCACCTCATGAAGATCTGATAGTAAGTCCACTATTAACCTGCCTTTTAGTGCAGTTGAGATTTAGCAGAATGGATGAGGACAGGTGCCTCTTGAGCAAGCCTCTGAAGCAGAACTCTGAACAAAGCTTTAGTCCATATTGAGCAAGGTGGGAGCCTTTCAGTTGTCCAAGACACCTTCTCTCC
Source organism: Gopherus evgoodei (assembly GCF_007399415.2). Taxonomy (NCBI): domain Eukaryota; kingdom Metazoa; phylum Chordata; order Testudines; family Testudinidae; genus Gopherus; species Gopherus evgoodei. Next base: position 256,457,299 of record NC_044322.1, on the reverse strand, counting down.
TAGACAAGATAAGAACTCCTTTAATAAATGAGTCCATTAGTTCTCCTCTATTTAGAGCCTGGTTGAATAGCCCAGTCAGTGTTCTAGCAAACAAGTTTGGAAAGGACTGGTACAGCTCACTTGTCAGAGTCTATTCCTGAGAAACTCCTTTCTTCAAAGCTGAAACTGCCTCTGCCACTTCTGCACAGGTGATTGGGACCCTAAGATCAGCTTCCTGACCTGGTGTAACTCTTGTTAGTACTAGAAACCTGAAAATAAGGTTGATCTTTGCTAGTCCCTTTTGCCTGCTTTCTTGGCCTTTAACTTTCCTGCTGCCCTTCTGAAATCCTTCCTTCCTCTTCTGAAAAAGGTCTGAGTAATACTCAAAAATGGTTTTCAAGTGTCCCTTCAAGATCTGTGCTTAAATGCCCCTTCAAATCTCTCAAGTCCAGTATATGATTTATGAGAGTTGCAACTCCCCCACCTTCAATAACCTAGAGTCTGATCATCCCATTCCACAATGGACTATTTCCTTCCTAGAATGTTCCTCTAATTCATTACAGTACTTAAGGCTTTTAACCTCTGTGGAATTCTCTCATAGCATCCTTCATCCTCTTGTTCCACGCTCTTACTACTGTTACTTTCCTCCAACCACTGCTTGAAGACAGGTTGCAATCACTCCTATAACATACATAGGTCTCTTCCTTGTCCCCTTAAATCTGTCTGGAGCATCTAATAAACAAAAAACCTCAATTTCTGTCTTCCGATGCTCCCACCATGTTGTCCAAGAAGGATAAAGCCCTGTGATGGTTTCAGCACCCACTGACTCAGATGGAAAGGCAAGTGCCCAGGTGCTATCCTGATTTCCCTCCAGCAGTCTTGTGTTTAGTGCAATACACATGTCCCAAAGGTAAGGGGTGATCCCAAATACAGGGATATATGGATTAAAAAATAGTCCAGAGCGTCCATAAGTAGGGCAGAATAGCCTGCACTCTCTTCTCCTTTAATGGATCCTCTCTATTTGGGACTGTTAACTGACTCAAAAAAAGGTGAACCATGTCTGTGAACTAATCTTGCCTGACAAGGTCCCATTCTTACTCCTCAGTCTAGGACTAGAACCACCAACTGATGAGGTTACTGCCCTATAAAATAACATCTCCAGACCTGCTTGATGGATAAGCTGCTGCAGCATCTTCATGTCCTGTTTCCCTACCTGCACCCTCCAACCCTTCTCTTTGGTTCCACCTGCCACCTTGAAATTAAAATCCCCTCCCTGTATCACCAACTTAGATCAAAACAAATAGGGACTCACATCCTTAAGCAATGAGAGCCTTTTCTTTGGGCAAGGACTCCAATAGATATTTATTAGTCTGTAAGAGGTCCCCTCTTTCACAGATTCTACCCTCATAGCTCTTTCAGTATGAATCTCCAGTACCTTGGGTTCGGCCTTCTTAAACATGAAGAAAATTACTCCTACATCATCTGTAGCATCTTCACTAACAGACCAGATGGACCAGCTTCTCCACCACACCGATGACTTGAATTCATAATCCTCTACTGCCTAGATCCTTGTTTCCTGAAACAGTAAACCATTAATATCCGGCAAGGAGTGAAGGGCAGACAGCTTTCACAACCTGGGCTGCCAGGTCTGGATACTATTTACAATCAGGTTGCTATTACCAAAGGGACCTCTCAGGTGAGTTCAACTCTATCTGAGAAACTGAGGCCCAAGAGTCTGTAATGGCTAACTTAGTCATACTCAATAAAATTAGAAGTCACTAGTGAGAGGGAAAAAACCCAACATCCTTCTCACCCTTTCACTTCCCTTTTTCTCCCACCTTCTTCTTCTTTCCTGAATGGCCAGGGACACAGTTTTGGGGAAACAGTCATTCTTTACACCCTAATTCATTGTCAGGGTCCAGGGCAGGACTCCTTTCTTCAGGTATCTGGGAACTCCTAGACTCAATTATTTCTCCCCTTTGGATAGTACTTGCCTTATACCCCCTTCTGAAGTCCCAACCTGGCCATTGTTAAGTCCTGCCCATCTGCCTCAGGAAAATTTGGAGGACATCAACAAATCCTCTAACAAGAACTGCATTGGGCCTGAGGGGACTGATACTTCCAACCCCTCTCCCATCCCAAGAGAAAGCATAAGACCAGGAAGGGATAGCAATACTGTGTGTTACTCCCCCTGTGACAAAATCTTGCCTGGAGCTAGCTCAGTTTGAGGGCTCTGACTGATCTCTCTGCCCTGCAGTTTAGCTCAGTGGTTTGAGCATTGGCCTGCTAAACCTAAGGTTGTAAATTCCATCCTTGAGGGGGCCACCTAGGGATCCGAGGCAAAAATCAGTACTTGGTCCTACTAGTGAAGGCAGGGGGCTGGACTTGATGACCTTTTGGGGTCCCTTCCAGCTCTATGAGATAGGTGTATATAACTCCATATATATCAATGAAGCCTGAATTTGGCCTGCTGATTCATCACCTCAGCTATAGGGAAGAGGGAAGAGAAGCTACAGGAGAAGGAAGGGCCTCTGAGCAAGGTCAGAGTCTTTTGAGGCTGATGACCACTCCCGCCCCACTCCACTCCCCTACCCTTGACAGCCATTAGAGATGGAAAGGGCTCCATCCCTTCCCCCTCAGTCCCTATCTCCCTTACCAAAGCGCATGAGGCTTTAGATACCTCGCCCTTGACCACCACAGACATCTCAGAGGCTATAACTCTTTCCCCTTCCTCCTTCTTTGTCAACTGTACCACTTCCTGAGACCTCTCCACTCCCATGCCAGAGTCATCCTTATGGCCAGCCTCCTCTCTCACGGCTTTTGTGGCACTTTCTGCAGCTTTCTGCACCTAGCCTCTACCATCTTTGTTCATTCACCTTTACCCAACTCTAGAAAGGGAAGCATCTTCAAGGTCTCCCACACCTCCTCCAGTAGCAACAGGGGGTTATACCATCACAGTTGCACTGCTCTACCTCCTCTCCCTTGGTCTCAGATGCCACACCTTGCCTTCTACAAACTGCTGGAGGCAAACTCATTTTTCTACTGCCTTCTACTAGCATCCTCCCCCCTCCCTGTGCCTACATCATGAATGCCTGGTGCAATGTGGGGACACAGCTGCTAAGTGCCCCAGCTGGCCACAGCAATAACATTGTCCCAGAGAGCAAGACACAGCAATATGATGAGAAGCCCCACCTTTGTGACAGGTGTGTGGCTGCCTCACACAACAGAAAAGCAGGGGTACATCAGTTATTATGAAAGAGCTTGGCAAGTGCAAAAACTGATGATTGTATAAGGATCTGGCCAAGTGTATAATAAATGTGTATTCCCCCATCCAAATCCCCAGGTGACTCAATATTTTCTCTCCTAGGCTCAAACCAGAGTCACTTGTCTCCCTAGCCAGTCCACGATCAACCCACAAGGCACCAGATAGTTACCAGACATGATGGTGACTTTCTTAACCTCCTGCCTCAGCAGGGGAACTGCCACCACCCACTGCCAGCCCCCTTACCCTGCACCCTTGCACAAATCAATTTTCCTGGACCCAGGTAGCTGGATTCCTGCTAACAGGTCCACTGAGGAGACTTGCATACCCCTCAATATCAGAGTGTTCACCAGTATAACCTCGCCAGCCTAGGTGACCCACAGCTGTGTACTATATCCACAACACATATTTCTCTGCTCATTTACACCCTGGCTCCTACTCTTTTACCGTTAACCCTCTCCCTGACTCCTCACCCTACCCAGCAATCCCAACCCCACAATTCCTACACCACCTCCACCCCTCACATTGCCACACACAGAAGCAATGTAAACAAGCCCAAAGGTTGTTTGCCAGCCAATGCTGGCTCAGTCTACAAACTTGGGCACTAGCTTTTTTTGTCTGGGCACCTGGACAGCCAGCAGGTTCTGCTCTTCCTGCTGCTGCCGAGGTTCTGGTTCAAGCAAAGACTCTGTGTCTGTATCAGCTGTGACCACTGCATCTCCCTGTCAACATCTACAGCGGTTTGGCCTGCCTCTCTGGGGATTCTTGTTCTGCAATGCAGGGCAACAGAGTTGGACTGCTCCTGCCATGGCCCGTTTCCTCTCTTTCATCTGAGTTGTCACAAGCCACCTGAAATACTCTCCACAATAGCCATATCCCCTTGAGGAGAAGAGACAGATAGACAGACAGACAGACAGACAGACAGGATAAAGCAGTACCATCCTGAGGTGCTGGACCCCCTCAGTCACCAGTCCTGCATTGCTCCCTCTCCCCTCCTCCTGTCTCTCTATTGATGTCTCTGGCTTTAGAGCTCACAAAGGAGAGGCCACTAGAGCCCTCCTTTTCTACTCAGGCCCACCAGTATTCTAGGGCAGAATCACACCTGCTTCTCTCTTCCCTATTCCTGAGCTTCCACAGCCACACCAGCCTCGGGAACACCTACTCGGAGGCAAGAGGCAGACTATCCTACCCTTTCCTCCAGTAGAACATGTACCATCTGCCCAATACACCTCTACCTTGATATGATGCGACCCGATATAACAAGAATTTGGATATAACGCGGTAAAGCAGTGCTCCGGGGGCAAGGCTGCACACTCCAGCAGATCAAAGCAAGTTCGATACAACGTGGTTTCACCTATAACGCAGTAAGATTTTTTTACTCTCGAGGACAGCTTTATATCAAGGTAGAGGTGTATTAGCAACAGATGGGTTCTGCTCTCTTGTCAACCCCTCCTCATCTTACATTTGGGGCAGAGATTCTGCACCCCAAGTGTCTGACTGCCTATCACCTCCCTCTAGTTGGCTGAACCCCTGTTGCTGCCAGCAATACATTCCACCAGTGTCTCTGCCAGACCAGCTGTGAGATCCAAATCTCCTCCTCCCCTTCCTGAGGTATGTCCAAATGGTAACTACCATTTCCCACTTTGGGCATCAGCCACCAGCAGGTGAATTTTCTTCCCAGCTGTCTCCCCTCACCCCGGCATCACTTCCCACAGCTATCAGTGCACACTCCAACTTTGACAGCTGGTTCCCCACTTGTCCGTCACATGTCTGGATTACTGGCAGTCACCAGTTCACAGTCCTTTGTGGCTGCTTGCAGAGCTGCAGCCTATTCAACTATTCCCAACACTCCTGCCACAGCTGTTCCCATTTCTATTCCTCTAGCAGTTATTAGAGGGACTCCCTTTGGCTGCTCACCTCTCACCCCAGCTCAATCCCCTGCTCCTCCACTAAAGGCTTTACCTGTCATGCCCCAATTCCAGCTATGCTAGCATCCTTTACTCCCTCGATCCCCATAGTTTCACTCCTGCAAGGACCCAGAGAGCTCTCCCAAACCAACAGGCACTCCAGGATCCCCACTATACCTTCCTGCTCCAAACCACGACAGGTTTGCATGCCCACTCCACTTCCCTTAGGCTTCCTCCAGCTGCTTTGTTTTCATGGCCTCTCTCAACATCCTCTGCACAGCATTTGGGCCATACTATGGCACTGACTCCCTCCTACGGAGTAGGACGTATAGCACCAGCAGCTAGATATCTGACTGTAGAACCCACAGATTCCTCCCATTCAATAAAAGGCTATATAACCTATCCAGCTGTACTTGTATGGTGGGCCAGGCCCAATTAAAGATAAGTCCCAGTAAGGTGGTTTTAGGCTTCTGGATGGGAGGAAGCCCAGAGTAGAAAAGAAAGAGCTTTGGAGGACCTAGGATGGATTAAAAGTTTAAGCCTGAAAGTGGAGTAGAAGTTGCTTTCAGTGTGGATTGCTTTTGAGTTTGGTTAAGACTCCAAGGAGAAGCTCAGGGGTCACTACTCAGACAGAGGAATAGAATGGAAGAGGAACTCTGAAGGGGTAGAAGACATCATATTGATGATCAATGTCCAATGGGATACTGTCCATGAGGTACGTTAATATCCTAGTGATCTGGTGTCATGACAAGGATATGGTTAACTTGGCCTACTGGGTAAAATCAGGAGTCATGCCTACTAGTGTTTGGAGTCAAGCTAAGTGTCAGAACTAGAATGAGAAGTCAAGGTAGGTGTCAGGGTCAAGGTCAAGAGTCTGAGGGTGAATCAAGAGGCAGGTCACTCTCTAAAGCTAACAAGAGGATCCACCTTGTTGAGAAGACACTTCCTGAAATTCCTCCTGGGCTTAAATAGGGTGCCTGGACCAAACAGGGGCCATGAGGGAAGCTGCAAGTCTGCCTTCCTAGGTGGTACTTTCTGTGGTATTTATCTCCGTCTATGTAGTAATACATGCAGACCTACCACAGCTGCTGAGTTGTGCTGCAAAGGTGTCAGTTCTTTCTACACTCCGCAGACCCAGGTCCCAGTCCTGACCCAGCAAAACCTCACACCTGGCTTGAAGGCTGAGTCTTCCCATCCTTATTGCCCAAACAAAAACTCTGAATCTAAACATGTCTCAGCTATTATAGGGACTGCCATGAGAGCTGGGCAAATTTTTTTGGCCTAAACTTTCTCTTTTGCCAAAAAATGCAACATTTTATGAATTCATGTGAATTTTGGCAAATTTTTCAGTCAAAAAAAGGAAATTTGAAAATAAACTTTTGTTATTGAAACTAAACATTTTGATTTTTGGGAGGGACTAGAGTCACTAGGGGACTTGGGTCCCTTATTCCAACATTTAGATGTTTGATCTGAAATGATTTTTTTCTGACACTTTAATTTGCTGAAAGTTCCCCAAAATACTTTTAGCTAACCCAAAATCAATAAATTTTTTAACTTTTTTGGAACTTCCTATTAACTGAAAAACCATTATTCGTATAACGGTAGTTGAGATGCAGGTACAAACTACACAGCTCAGACCCGTTTCATCTATTTAACTCACTCCAATTTTAGTTTGGTGCCTTTCTGAGCAACTGTAATTCAAATAACAAATAAGGGATAGGACTATTTTTACACAGCTAACACTAGGAAAGAATTCATGATGGACCAATTCTGCTGCTTTTTTTTCAGTAAGGTCACTGACAGCCAGGTTTAGGCAATGATTCTTTCTTGGAATTCTCTTCCACCAGCCCTTTGGGCACAAATTTTGACAACTGAATCCCCCGAAAACTGAAATATTGTAGATTGCATCATGATATTGGCCAGTGTTGAATGAAGATATTGTATGAACCTAAACTAGTAAAAAATATAGAATTTCTGGCTGTGAAGATGCAGCAATTTTTTGGTTACAAAGTCTCTAAAGCTTCCTTTTCAAGAATTCTTTATCCTTGTACTCGAGTTTTTTTCAGCTGGCCTTTTGCTTTTTTGCTTCTTAAATTACACTAGCTGGCTGTTCCTTTTGGCATTAGCACATTTCACATGTCATCTAGTTTTATATTTTCCTAGTACATGCAGTACCAGTTTCCCTCATAAATAACATTATCCTGATACCCTTCTCTCACTGCTGACTGCCAGTCAAACTGAAAAGCAGCTTTAAGGGCTCTTGGTATTTAAGGGTCTAATAATGGGTATAGAACAAAGCATGCACGAAACGACTTTGCTGTTCTGAGGTGGACAGAAGCTACAGGCAGCAGAGATGGCAGATGTTGGAGCAGTGCCTGTAGATTCACAAATGTCCAAGCCAGTTGCTCATTTTCTAACTACCCACCATTGGTGCCGACTCTGTGGGTGCTCTAAGGCTGGAGCACCCATGGAAAAAAATTAATGGGTGCGTATCTCCCACCGGTTGCCAAGCTCCCTCCCTCCCTCCCACCAGTGCCTTCTGCCCACCGGTGGCCCCACCAATCAACTGCACCTCCTGCATGCTGTGAGACTGCTGTTCAGGGGTGTGCAGAAGGTGCTGGGAAAGAGGGAGAGGAGTAGGGAAGAGGTGAGGTGGGGCCTTCGGGGAAGGGGGAGTGAGGACCAGGCTGGGGGCAGAAGGGGGGTGGGAAGGGGAGGGGTAGAGGTGGGGCCTTGGGGAAGGGGTGGAGTGGGTGAGGCTGGGGGTGGGGCAGGGGCAGGAAGAAGCAGGACAGGGCAGGGGTGGGAGCTTGGAGGAAGGAATGGAGTTGTGGCAGGCCTGAAGTGGAGCAGCGGGGGGGTGTTGAGCACCTCCCTGGTAGAGAGGAAGTCAGCACCTATGCTACCCACAAATGGGAAGAGAATGCAGAGGGAGTGGAAACACTTCCTCTACATTCCCTCTCTGTCCTTTGATACCTACAGTAAGTCTATCAAAAATGATGCTTACGTTTCAGGGAGGAGAAATGAATTACTGTTGCATTTAAATTTGGTTTTAGGTGATATCCATCTCCCCTTACTTCCCTGTGCTTGCAACCTGATCACAGGTACCAGTGCAGTGGGGAAAGCAGCCTCTGCAGGTCTGCTACTCCCCTTCCTGCACAGGTATAGGGCTAGGGTAGATTAGTCCTCTCACCCTGCCTCCCAGCCAACAAAAAGATGTGTGTGGCCGGGGGGGAAACTAGGGTGCTGAGTCAAGATCTTGTGCAGTATCTGCCCAGGGGCAGCATAACCATCTGCAGCCCCTTGCTAAGGACTTGTGGAAAAGCCACAATTTAACCTATAACATATAATTATAAAAGCACAGCTTTTAGTAGCAGCTTTGGAGCAGGGTTGAAGAGAGAATTCTTCTCCCACTAAACCCATTACACCGCATACTCCACCAAACTCCCCTCATCCTCTATGTGACTCCTCAGTGTACATCCTTAAACTATGTAATGAGAATAAGATTTGGCCCATGAGTGTAGGCTATTAGACCGATAGAGAGAGTGGAGGGGTGGGAGAAAACCATGCTAAAGAAAAAAATATGCTAGACCCTCATCATAAATGTTGGCCATAACTGCCTACTCTTTTTTCTTCATCCTTCCCTTTTGCTATCAACATTTTTGCAGAGACTGCTGTTCAATACAGTACTGGGGAAAGGGGCTAGATAGTAAAACAATATATTTTGCATAGGAAGAAAGTGCACTGTGACACTTTTTTGTACGGAACACTTCACATACGCTAGAAGAGGGACTGACTTTTCAAATTAAGCATTGTAAAGCAAGAGCGTAAGCCTATTTTTGCTGTCCTGTCCATATGCCTTGCTTTGGACTTGGTGAGAACACCTGCATGAGCCAGTCAGATAATTCATTAACCACAACCCTGGCTCCTTGTTCACTCTGTGGAGACTGACAAATAGGATGTCAATAAGGATATCATTTGTGGAGGTATCTTATTTCAGTCTTTGGAGTTGAACTGAAATCACCAGGCCATTTCTCATATGCTACTGTACTAACTTTTAATGTCAGTGGCCCAAGTTACCTACTGTTGAAGTTCATCTAGATGACTACGATTTATATCTGTCTGAATAGAAAGTTATTTGATAGCAGCAGAAAGAGAAGAAAAGAAATTAAACTCCACTTCCAATCTCTGAAAGAAGGGGATTTCAATTGACCATCAGTAGCGGAGGTCAGTACTTCTAAATTTCCCTTGGCAATAATAACACTTTCTCTGGAAACATTAAGTGATATGGTGGGGGTGGAAAGGTGATGTGTGAGATCTCAAGAGTTTCATAAAGTTCTGACACATACAACTGTTGAAGCTCTGGAAGGAAGTGAGTTTCACTTTTAAACTGGTTGCAATTTGGATATGGGGTGGATTTTCTCTATCTTGTGGTGTGTGTTCTCAGCTTTCTTGATTTACTTAAATCATCTATAATAAGAAGCCCAAAATACTAATGCCTCTGTGGGAGGGAAGTTCTCTGCAATGACAATCTCAGACATTCTATGAGCATTTTCTTTCTTGTCCCAGAAAGCCACCTTTGGTCTCCTTGATGAGCACTTGTGGGTAGGAACATAAGGAAAAAAGAGAAGACAAACGCATGCTGATAGGATGTATATGAGAGCCTGGGTAAGGAGAATGCTGGAGACACAGGTTAGAAATATTGCATTTTACATTTCTCTGAAGGCCCAATGAAACTAAATACTAGACCACATGTAATTTTGCCTGAAGGCTCGCCTACCCTTTGAGCTGGGGGTGTAATTCCCAGCTCGAGGAGACATACTTGCACTAGCTCGCATTGAGTTAGCATGCTAAAATACAGCCTAGCCATAGCAGCACAAGTAGTCATAGGAGTTAGCTGCTCCAAGTGTGCACCCATAGATATGTACTTGGGCTGGCTAGCTATGGCTACATTCTATATTTAGTGCACTTGAGCTTCAGGGCTGGAAATCACGCCCCCAGCTTGAAGTGTAGACATACCCTGAGTGATTCTGGTCTGGAATCATAATAGCTTGCTCTTATAGAGCCCTTCTCAACAGTAGATCTAAAAACAGCTTACAAACCAGCTGGAATACATGGAATACAGCCTACCATTGCATTCTTGCTCTGGAAATCTCTTTCTCCCATACAGGTAAAGCTCTGCCCTCATAGGGCAGAAGGATCCCTTCTTCCATTTGCTGAGCACCCACTCCCCTCAGATGTATCTGTTGGGCAGATGTGGCAGGGGCTGGTGCTCCTCAACTGGAAACTCAGAGGACCAGACACTACCTATTCTGCACACTAATCTGGCTGCCCTGCATGGAGAGGAAGGCCCAACTGAAGGGGGCTCAGATCAGCACCATTCCATGGACCACAAACCATGTTGATTTTTGGGGATAGGGGCTAATTTGTGTGTCTTGGTTTCTGATTTATGGAGCTGGCGTGGGGTCTTGAAAAGGTTGGAGGGCTCCATCAAATATAGGCTTCATCCCACTGGGGCTGGTACTTTCTTACATATGGGGAGCAGGGCTCTGCTGCCCTTCTTCCATCCTGGTGGCACAGAGAGATTTCCCTCTGACCTCAAAGCACCCCACAAAGGGCAGCTTGATCACACCTCCTAGTTGTGTGCACTCACTTCCTGCAGATGTAGTAGTTGGGCAGGTGGGGTGGGCAGCAGGTGCTCTGGAACTGGAGATTCAGGGGCCATATGCCCCTGGTCCTGCACATAGAGGTTCACCTGCCCCACATGGACAGGAAGACAAATGCACATCCAAACACAATGCAGAATACATGGAGTAGTTAGTCTCCACCTGGGTTCCAGGTTAATTTGTAAAGTCACAAGGATAGGGTGAGTGCAAAAGCTCTCTTTTTTAATGTTCCATTGCTGAGACATTGATTGGGAAAGGTTAAATCTAACCTCACAGTGTCTAAATCAAAAGTGAAAACTGATTCATCTGAATTTTGAAAAGGTGACTTGCAAAGGGAAAATGAAAATTTAACTCACTACTGAAATATATGTGCAATGCCCTCACTAACCAGTCTATGGGGAGCATTCAGCACAGAAACTTATTTAATTTAGCTTTGTAAAAAGTTCTTAATGTTTCTCATAAAGTCCTTTTGCCAGATCCACACTGCCTACTGACGCTAATGCCAGCTACAGAATCTTTGTAGCAGTAAGTCACCTCATGCGGCCCCAGCTTAGTAGTATTGTTCCCATATATGATGTGGCTTTCGAAGTTTATCTAAAAATACTGAGCTATTCTTCAGCCTCTAGGATCCAATTAATTCTACTTATAAGGCTTCCAGGAGATCTGATATCCTAGAATGGGGCAGAACTAACTCTAGCAATTCTGTCTTACAAATACACCTCTACCCCTATATAACGCTGTCCTCAGGAGCCAAAAAATCTTACCGTGTTATAGGTGAAACCTCGTTATATTGAACTTGCTTTGTTCCACCAGAGTGTGCAGCCCCCCGCTCCCTCCCGGAGCACTGCTTTACCATGTTATATCCAAATTCATGTTATATTGGGTCGCGTTATGTCGGGGTAGAGGTTTATCACTTTGATGGAATCTACTATGCAACCCAAAATCTAGACCATTTGAATTTTCACTCTATTAAAAAGTGTAGATATCTTTTTATTGAAGTTAAAAGTTCAGAGGGCCACAGCCAAACAGAGTAATGTTTACATCATAGAATACACAGAACTACAAGAAAATGGGGAGAAAATATATATTTTATCCAGTAATTATCCAGGAAATAGCGCTTGATGATTTGCTAGGTTGCAGCTCTAGAAAACCAATGCATAACAAAACATATTCCCAGTCTAGGGCTTTCTACCATAGGATTTTGTATTCATATCAATCACAATAGGATCTGAGCACCTCCCAAGTTAACAGATGAGCATAGCGAGGTCACTAGGAGACTTCATGGAATCCTCAATGCAGCTGTCTTCCCCTGATTGTAGAGAGACAATGTGGGTGTGGTAATATCTTTTATTGAACCATCTTTGTTGGTGAACTTCAGTCTCAGCTTTTTTGGGGATTCTATAGTTTATAACTTATACTCACTTTAAGGTATGGGTTTAATGTCTGCACAGTAGAATTTATTTTTAGGGGGCTGTTTCTTTTTTCAGTGGCACTGTTAAAATAGGTTGTGATCAGACGTGTTCAGTGGTGTCTTTAAACTAATAGCTTGATGGCACCAAATGCTGACATCTGAGGCTCCAATCTTGCAGACACATGCATCATTTTAGATCCTTACAGCCACACAGAGTCCCAATAAAGTCAATTCCATGAGTCATAGAGTTTAAGGCCAGAAGAGACCACTAGATCAACTAGTATGATCTCCTGTATTTCACAGACCACCAGTGTCACCCAGCATCTGCACAATAAACCCAACAACAGAAATGAAATCAAAGGAAGACTGACCCACAGAAGACTAGCCTATCATGTGCCACAGGCAGAAAGAATAGGAGGGACCGGGTGCACCAGTGCTCAAGGCTCCTACAATGGCAGAGAAATACTTTAAATGAGAGGGTGGAGGGGTCCAAATTGGCACCATCTATTTGCAGGACCAGGACATTAGCCTGGTGGCAACGACTGCAGTACTCATCTGGATATAAGGTCTGTAAAACAAGAAGCTCCAGATTTTTTTTTCATTAAAAAAAACAACAGAACATTTAATGTGAAATTAGTTGTATTTTTAAAATTTAAAGGAGAGTAAATCAAGCTCTCAAGAGTCAGAAAATTCCAACTGACGGTTTCTAACTCAGTACATTGCACAGTTATGTATCATTATTTTCCATGCTAAATAATACATTATAATTTATGTTTGTAGTTATATTCCCCCCCCCCAAAGTGCAGGGAACACCATAACTGTGTTAATGGTGTGGGATTGAACTAATCCGATTTCATGATTTATCAATTCTTTACTGTGTGCTTTTGCATGTTTTTTTTTAATTTGATTATATTCAAACTAGATTGGATGAAGCTTTGGAGAATATCCTTCAAGGAGCTATTCTGCCCTGTTATAGGGATGATTGACAAGATAATGACCTAGTGGATACTTTTGGAAAAAAGGGTAGAATGTCATGATAGTATACCAGTACAGACCTTTTGAATTGTCATATCAGCCTCTTCTAAAGGCTTAGGGGATATTCTGTCCTTTATCTCTAACGCACCTGTAAATGTTATGTTAAGCAAATTTGCAAAGCTAAGAACAGCTCTATGTGTGAGCACATGTACTAATGTAATTTTTTTGCAGAAATAATTGCCATTTCTTTAAACATTAATAGTAACATCAACCACAAAACATTTACACATATTAGAGGGGGAATAGACATTCAAATGTCAAAAATTACCCAAAAAACATTTACAGTGTTCCCCAACTTCTCTGTACCCCCACACTAAAAATGTATAAACCCTAAACTAGCATCATGGGGCTCTGATCCCTAGGAACCACATTATGAAGTCCTTGCTCACACTAGTGAAAATTTACTCATATAAATAGCCCCACTGAGCCCATCAAATGCATAACTACTCAATGTGTATACATGCATCATAATCTGGCTTTAAAAAATTAAGTACTTAGTTCCTACCAATATCAAAACAGTTAAAGATGAGACTATTCCCATGCTAACCTACCATTTAAAATTGCATAAATCTTTCTAAAAATTACCTTTGGGGTTGACATTTTTTCATGTGCACATTAGCCAACAAGTCATTTTTTGTGGAAAGACCTTTTCTAAATCTCTTCATGTGAAAAGTTTTATAAAAGTGTAGTTTGCATTGTTGTTGTAGCCATGTTGGTCCCAGGATATTAGAGAGACAAGGTGGGTGAGATAATATCTTTTATTGGACCAACTTCTGTCGGTGAAAGATCTCTTTCTGAAGTTGGCCCAATAAAAGATATTACCTCATCCAACTTGTCTCTCTTACAAAAATGTAGAGATTCTGCTACTCTTTCTCATGTTGAATAGTGGTCTTTTTGCACACATAATCCCACTGAAGCAAATGGGTCTCCTTAGATAATTCAAGGATTATTTAGATAATTCAAAAATGGCTTTGGAAAATTGGAAAAACTTGGAAAGAACCATCCAGCAACTAAAGGAGTAGGTAGGAGATTATCACCAGTAACTGGTTTTGTGATATCCAGACCACATGAGTTTTTGTCATAAATGATTAAAAGAAACTGCAACATTTGGAAAATCTCTGGATTAGAAGTAAATTTACATTAATCTGAGATTTTAGCTACTAATGTTACTCAGAATGAGTATAATTATATGCAAAAAGAACAGGAGTACTTGTGGCACTTTAGAGACTAACAAATTTATTTCAGCATAAGCTTACATGGGCTACAGCTCACTTCTTCGGATCTGTAGCCCACGAAAGCTTATGCTGAAATAAATTTGTTAGTCTCTAAGGTGCCACAAGTACTCCTGTTCTTTTTGCGGATACAGACTAACATGGCTGCTACTCTGAAACCTATAATCATATGCAGTCCTTTTATAAAATTACAACACCACCACATGTTCAGTATTTCTCAGGAGTGAATATTCATCCTGTTTGGATGATTAATTGTTCTCCTATGATGCGACAAATTAGCAAACATTTGGAAAAATGAAATATCCTGATAAATCTATTATGAGAAAGGAGTTGAGGTTTGGGAGAATGGGTGCTATGTCTTTAAAAGAATTTGCTCCCCGGAATTATTTTTCTCTTTCACATTCTTGCTATGGAAGTACCAAGCATCCTTCAGACAGGTCTGAAAAAATCAAATACCTTAGACCTTCCCAATACTACAAATGCTTCGCTGATACAGCTATGCTTGCAGGTCCCCATAATATAAACATAACTGATGCTGACAGAAGGAGTTTTTCTGTTGATATGGTGATACCACCTTCCCAAACAACTTTAGTTAAGCCAACAGAGCACAGATGCATCGACACTGGAGGGTTTGCCTTCATAGCTGTGTTGGCTAGGAGTTGTAACTTTTTCACATCTCTGACTGACATAGTTATGCCAACAAAGCTTTATAGCGTAGACCTGGCCTTAGTTTGATATAGAAAGTAAAAAACATTGAAGTAGTAACTCCTATAGACCAGCTAAATTGGGTGGACTTAACTTCTTTTGTATTAATGAAGGCTCTGTTCTGTTATTGTTTTAAGGCTATATGGTAGATAGCAAGTTTGTGGAGTTTTAATTCTCCTTATTATAGCTTGTAACTTTTCAAAATTTAATTGAGTTGGGAATCTTTTGTTCCATGCAAAAGCAAAAAACCTCTTAACCATCCATACAGAACATGATTTGGGCATATTTTAAAGAAATCATCAGTGACAGGTAATTATATTGAGGTGTAGATGTCATTTTAGTAACACTTAGCAAATCCCTTCGGCTAAGATTTAAAATTGACAAATGTGTTCAATCTCCATCTATTTTATTAATCTATCTGCTTCATTTATCTTTCAACTGTATAATCTAATCTCTTATTTATTTTAATAGCTAGATAAAATAAATTTGTGATGTCCATTTACATTTCATTTGGCAACTATTGGAGAGACTGGGTGTGACTTTGATAAAGGCATTAGTTCCAGTTCAAAATTATTCATTGTATGCCCTCAAATGAGCTTACATTCATTTAGTACAACCATAGTGTGCGCAAATGTGGGGCTTCAGTTTTTTTCATGATTAGACATTTCTCATCTGCATATAAAGCAGTTTGGTTTTGAGAATATGAAGTACAGTCTCTAACATTACTGCCCTTTGGCTCAATTTGCCAAAAGCAAATAGCCTGCATCTGGAGACACTGTAAAGCTCATCTCTTTTGGCAGCGCGAAGCAAACACTTACACTCAATGGCATTTCTCTGTGCAACTGACATGATAACTTAAACACAGCATCTGATCAGTCCCAAAACTTCAGGGAATGTTGTTGGTATCAATGGGAAGAACCCTATTGATTTTTGGTGAAAAAAAACAAAAGAGAATAATGAGGAGGACACAGAGCCCCTCACATCCGGTTAGAACAACCAGTACCTTCAACCACCTTTGTTATTGTCTGCAGATCAAAAATCCAGTAGATGGCAGCCATTAATACCTTCCAGGATCACAACATCCTCCCCTTACTCAGCTCTGCCCATCCACACAATATAGTTTTAAAATGATGACATCCTGAATGATTTCTTTCCCAAACAGAAAGAAAAGAGAGGAGAATGATGTTCACACAGAGTCGCTGGCATGGAGAGAGGAGGAAGAATGGAGGCACACACAGAGGTGTTGGCATGGGGCGGGGGGAAATGGTAGGGGAGGTAGGAGACATGACAGACACAAAGAAACCCTGAAATGTGGCAAAGGAACAAATGAGAGGGTGCGACACACAGAGCCCCTGCTATGTGAAGAAGGAGGAAATGGGGGTCCATGAGGGTTGGGGGAATAGGGCCACATAGAGTGTTAGCATGAGGAGGAAGAATGGAGTAGCCTGTGTGGGAGGAAAGGACAATGTGGGATACAGTCCCTGGCATGCGTGATGTGGCATTTGTAGGGAGTCCCTGAAACAGATAGAGATGGGAGAATGGCACACAGAGAACTTGTGGGGGAAGAAATGGAAGAATGCCCCTCAGACCTGGGTGTGTTCAGCTCAGTTTACAGAAGCAACAAAATCGGCAACCATCTAATAACTCAACTATTTGAAAATAAGAAGGGAGTGTAAAGGGTTGGGAAACTATTGGATGGGAGAAAAAACATTCAGTATCTAAGTTCCCTTGTTACTGGTGGAGGATTACTTTGAATCCACTGCTGCACGTTAGTTATGTTTGTATTTATTTGACTGTATTTTTAAGTAATGTTAAGGGTGCCTAGCACTTATGGACCCAGGTCCTTTTTAGAGTTTGTATAAATCCAAATAAATAAATAAAGTTTCCATGTCTGAAACAAATAGCAATGGGTAACGCAGATACTCTATTTCCATTCCCTTATGGGTAGGCTTCAAAGGATTAGATTTTTACTGGTAAATGCCATCAAAAATCAATTTAGCCATACTCACACAAACTGATGAAAGTTAGGCATAGTAAGAAAAATGATGCTTGAGAACTTATTGGCATTTGATTTAAGGATATTTACTTTGTTTATGTTGACATGTAATGCTGACAATTTGTGGTTTTAATAGTGAGAAAGCTTTAACTTTTTAATCTCCACATCTATTGTCGTTGTCTGACCTCCCCCATAGCTTCCTGCAGCTATGAAAATTTAAATTGAGAATTGAAAAAAATGCTTAAACCCCATAATTTTATGCAACATTTAAATTGATAAATATAGGGAAAAATGCTTTAAAATGAACATCAAAATCATATTAAAAAATTCAGATTCTGCCAGCTCCTCTCTCATGAGTGAAAGGACTGAATTCAGGCCATTGGTGTGCATCATAGGTCTGGGAGCTGAACGCATTGTGTTAACGCTTTCATGATTAAGAATTTACTCATTGGACAGAAGAACTGAAAATGAGTTAAACCTCAGTCCTTCCTCTCCTCCACTTAGAGCATTTAGGTTCTTCCTACAACTCCTGATCTCTTTTCTTTCCCCGACAGAATATGACACCTCTGATTGATCTTTTTCTACCAGAAATAAAACCTTATTTCCATGTATTAAGTTTGATAGTGCCAGTGCAATAAAAGAGGTAGGTTTTATTATTATTAAAAATTTCGGTCTCTATTGGTGAAGTACATAGAAAGCTGTTCCATGAGCCTTAGTCCTAACTAGATTTTAAATTCAGAGTAACTTATCCTGATCATGGCTATGGATAATTTATCCATGATCATGAGTTGTTAACTCAAAATGTTGGTCTGCGCATTGTGGGGGCACAGAGCAGAGAAGAAACAAAGGGCATCTACAGAAAGTCCTCTACCTATTTTGCAGGAATAAAGCTACAGGTTTAGACAGTTTAAAACAGTTAAAATAAATTATCTGCATGATGGGGATGGTCTGCATGCATTGTGGTACACTACAGGTTGAGTTAAAGAGTTCAGTGCAGCCATTCTCTGTTTGGAAGCAGCCCTGGGAAAGGCATAGGTAGTTTAAACTGTCTTTGTGCCCCCTTCTCTGATTGGCTCAGTCTCTGGAATGATTTAGACCAGTCTCAGAGCTAATCAATGATATGTTGGCCCAGCAACAATCCTCAAGCGGGGAATTCTGCCATCTGAGGATCCCCTAGAGCACAGTGAAACTCCAGTCACACACCTCATTCTCCCTGATTACATTTCCAACATGCCCCCTCTGATAGGGCCAGAAGGAGGGCAATGTAGAGCCTGTCAGGTGAGCTAGGCGAATTTGTGCTGTTAAGAAGAATGGCCACGATAGTTTGGGATCCCTCATCTCTGCATTTCCATGCTTTTAAACATTTAGAGAAAATTATAAGTGTAGCAAACTGAATTCCCTGGTTTTCTGGCACTGTTTTAAAACTCTGCCTTAGTAAAGTATTTCTCCCCTTGCCTATCATTTGCCAATCCTAATGATGCTTTTTGCCCAGGACTAAAATATAGCATGTGTATATGTAGATATGATCACAAAAATTCAGATGTTTTGTCTGTGGGTTGTGCAAATGCCAGGTGCTGACATTTTAATAATGTTCCAGTCCTTGTTCTGGAGGAAGTTAGAGTTTTTTTAAGGATCAAGGTGACTATACACAGAGAGAATACATGATGTGATGTGGTACATTTAGATTTTATCTGCATGAGTTTGAGTTGGCTACATTATACACAAATGATAAATCACTTGTGGATTATGCAGGTCCCCCCTGTTGAGTGTCAATAAAGCCTTCATTTCATATACTTGTGTGTTCTCTTTATACTTTAGCAAAAATCTGTGTTAAAAATATTTATGGATTATTTAATTGTATTGGTTCTATTTTTCATATCCCTTTAGTTACAGAACTTTAATAGTGTAAGGCCAGCCATACTAGCCCTGGAGGAATAAAATATTAAAAATCTGTAGAGGTTTCTAAAATAGCTTTTCCATAATAATGTCACATTGTTACGATCCAATATGATAAAGCTGACAAAGGCTAGCAGCATATGTTGTGTGACTCGTTAGAAACCTAGGGATCATCCTTTTCCAATGGTATAGTGCTCCCATTTGTATTTCTGATGAGCCACGAAATACTGTCTTTAAATTTCCCATCCAGGATTGAATATTGTCTAGCCCAGGCCTCAGGACAGGGTAATGCTGAGGATCTCATCAGTGAAAGAAAGAGAGAATTTAATGGTTTAGGAGCTCCTCTGTGGGTTAGGGATACTCACCTAGCTCTTTAGAGACTTGGGTTCAAGTCCCTACTCGACCACAGATTTCCTCTGTCTTCCCATTCCCAATCTGCATAATGGGGATAATAGTATTTTCCTACCTTATGGGGTGCTGTGGAGATAATACGTTAAAAGATTGTGAGGTGCTGAGATATCACTGGAATGGGAGCCATATAAGTAATATAGATATCTGGCATTGTTGTCTGCAGTGTGGTGGTAGCCATGATGGTTCCAGGATAAGAGAAAGACAAGATGGGTGAGATAATCTTTTACTGGACCAACTTCTGTTGATGAAACAAACTAGCTTTCGAGCTACACAGAGCTATTCCTCAGGTAGAAGAGCAACTTCCTACAGGACCTGAAGAGCTCTATGTAATTCAAAAGCTAGTCTTTTTTGCCAGCAGAATTTGGTCCAATAAAAGATATTACCTCATCCAACTTCTCTCCAAGAATATTTAGAACAATGATAAAAGAAATAGTAATTGTTGTTCAGAGATTCTGATTGTCTATAAGTAGTGACAGCAAGAATGAATTAGTGGGCAAAGTGGGCAAAGTGCTGGTGCACTTGCCAAATGCAGTTCATTCTGTAGCTCTGTAATTAAGCACATTGCAATCATTACCATATATTTGCAACATTTAGGTATGTATATGAATATCTGCTCACCAAGCCTGGTCATTTTTGTCTTAGTAAATACTTTGATAAAATGGAAATTATTTCCCAAATGGGATATTATATCTGAAAAAAGTAACCAGAGCTAAGATTTTGTCAGTTTTGTAAGATACCTAATGAGCTGTTAACCTAAAACACTGTGAATATAGAATCTTCGACCCGTTGACTTCAGTAAAAGTGTGCAGTTGCTTTTAAAGTTGCTATGAGATGTAGTCTGTTGAAAGCAGTTTCTCAGCTCTCTAGAGTAACTGCATCAAGCATACAATATACGAAGCCTTTTCTGAAATACAGTGTTTTCCTCTAGCAACAACATAGCCTCTGGCTTCTCCCTCACTTCAGCAAGAGAAAACACCTGAATAAGTAAAGCACACACCACACATGGTGCTGCATATATAACAATAACTTGATTATTTTTGTAAGACTCCAGACACTGCATATTCAAAATTAGACCCAATATGTTAGCAACAATTTTGGACTGGGGTGCTTTCGGAAGATATTTCCAAGGTTTTGTTTTAATGTTCTATATTGAAATTAGAGAAGGAATATACACTGTAGTCTCTACACTAGACTAGTGTGGGCTTTGAATCAAGTCCTAAAACTCTGTTCAATAGTAAAGAACTATCCCCAAATAAAAATCCATCAGTTTTACCTGGTTTACTTTCAAAACAGAGCTCTTTCTAATTAATATTTTTCCTACTCATGTAGGGTGATACGTTGACCATTTGGAGACTGACATTCTTCAATTATCCACAGAAAAGGTGTAGCCTGGTAGAAGCTCTGATGGTTTACTCACACTGCTCTGCCAATGCACTGTGCCACTATTCTGGCCTGAAGGAAATTCCTCTTGGAATAAGAGCCATGGGCCAGTCTCCATGCCATTCAGACCTTAGCTTCTCTACCAAGACTGTTAAAAGGTGCTGATGATTATTATGTGTTTGATGATCTTAACACCTGCCTACTAATGGCCTGATTCACTGAGTCCTTCAACTGTTTTTATCAAGAACAGGAGCGGATTTACCATGAAATAAATCGTGCGGTGGCACAGGGCCTCCTATGACAGGGGGCCCCCAAAATGCAGAATAAATCTTATCTGACAACCTGCCCCTTAGTCCCGGCTGCTGCTGGCATGTGTCTGCATGCTCCTGGCAGGGGGGGAGGTGGCTCCATGTGCTCCCCCCGTCCTGGGCAGCGCACTGAGACCCGCTGCCCCCCTCTCCACAAGAGGCATGCAGAGACCTACCAGCGCAGGTCGAAGGCAGCTCCCTGCCCATTCTGCCTCCCTCCCTCCACACCTGCTGCTCCCATAAATGTCTGATATGTCCCTGCAGCCCCTGTAGGGGAGATGTGTCTCCGTGCAGTCCCCCCACCCTGAGCGCCAACTCTGCAGCTCCCATTGACTGGGGACTGTGGCCAATGGGAGCTGCGGGGCTAGCGCCTGAGGACAGTGGCACATGTAGATCCCCTGCCCCCCCAACCTAGGAGCCACCGCCAGAGGGGTGTGTGTGCTGGTTGCTTTGGTATCCACGTCACCCAAGGTAAGCGCTGCCCCCCCAATGCCCTAACCCCTGCCCCAGCCCAGAGCCCACACCCAGCACCCAAACTCCCTCTAGAGTCTGACCCACACATGCCCTCCTGCTCCCCAACCCCCTGCCCCAATCAAGGTACTTCATTTTATTTTAATTTACTTCCCATTACTTATAATATAGGAGGAGGATGAAGAAACAAAGAGTGAAAAATGGGGCCGGGGGAGATAAGAGAGAAAGTTCTTTTTCTTGGTTGGGTCCCGAGGGGAAGGGTCCCGAAAATGAAGCTGTGCACAGGGCCCCACTAACTCTAGATCCACCACTGATTAAGAGTCAGACCATGCCCCAGGGTATGGACTGAAACCACCACCGCATTTCACATAGATCACTAAGTAATTATTCCATTCACACCAATCTCACAAATGTTACCAATTTACTCACTAGTACCTGGTCTAAATTTAAACTAGTGACTTGTGCACTATATCCCATTGAGGTGGAGGGGGGTCTAAACCATTTAGTTCATTGCTGGGTTTTGTTTTTGTTTATTAACTATAGCATCTAATTAGTAGTGACCAAAACTTTTCAAAGAATTGAGTACTGACACAAAATCAGGGCTTTTCAGATATTTTGTGTTCTTGGACACTTTTACAAATGCGTCACGAAATTGAGATGTTTTTCAATCACAGACAAAGACAGGCACCCTCACCCCAGCTGCTGAAGGCTTCAGAACTAGTTAAATCTCATATTTCTGTCTTCTGGAGGCATTCTTGACCTGCCTCCCTTCTTCAGCAACATCCTAGGGCTCCTCGGCATCTTCCCTATGTCTTCAGAGGGTGTTGGGTTGCCACTTCTACTCTTTTCATTAACTGCTTTAGAGGGGAATACCAAGTGATGCCTCTTTCAATCTGTGCAGTCTTCAAATTGATTGGACTGGATGTGTCTGCCGCCTTCCATAAAGCAGTGAGAGAAAGGAATCACTCCTGGTTCTGCCAGCCTATCATACTGTGCAGTGAGCATAGGGAGAGAGGCCTCATCATCTCTAGTGGAATTGTACATCCAGGGCCTCCACACAAAGTTCATACCAGTTTGAATGATGTTTTAACTCAACCCACAACAAGGTTTCACCGAGGTCATAACACTGGGAAATTCTGCAACTGATGTGCTCATAATAATCAAAATAACACTCCTCCAGTATGAAATATGCTCAGCTGAGAAACCCTCCCTCATTAGAAATAGACTACTTTTTCAATTTAAATCAGGTCAATTAAGCATCTCCATGATTTGCCAGCAGTTACCAGTGTATTAAAAAACACTGTCTTTTTGGTAGACAGTAGGTCTGTTCTTCTGGAAATAAAACTTCCATTTCCTCAGCAGAGGAACAGAGAGACCTAAGTAGAGCTTTAATATCTACTTCACCAATATCAGTAGCAGAGTTTTCAATACAGTCTGAACAGATGAAAGAATTTTAAATCAGTCCCAAAGAACTGGGTAAGAGCCCATGAAAAAACAGAGAAGCAAGAAAACTATGAACAACCAGCAGTAGGGGACAATAATATCACATGTCGCTGCCTTAAGGTAGTTGTAAGTAAGAAACACTGAAAGCGGCTATATGTAAAACAAACCTAATAGAATCTGCTCAGAAACTGGCACCAGGTGGGCAGGGAGTTCCACTGGGTATGGCAGTGGTCCCCAACCTTTTTGTGGCCAGTTGCACATTCATGTTTTCAGAAGAGTGTGGCAGGCGCCAACAGTTTTTCAAGGCTTATTTTTGTATTTGTAAATTAAATAATATGAAAAACATCATATTTAATATAACATAATATATGAATCCAGAAAGAAGAGAGAAGCCAGAAAGAAGTCATGAGGACAGAGAACACCGGCGCCCACAGCCTGCAGCCCCAGAGTTCTCTGTCCCCAGCAGGCATGGGGCTGTAGCTTCTCTCTGGCTTAAGCCATGGCCCCGCACCTGCCAGGGACCGAGGTCACCAGCGCCCGCAGCCTGCAACCTCGGAGTTCTCTGTCCCCGTCAGGCGCAGGTGTCATAACATTTCTTCTCAGATCTGGACCTTAGCGTCCAAAATATGGGTGTCAGCATGAAAACCTCCAAGCTTAGTTACCAGCTTGGACCTGGTAATTACTGCCACCACCCAGGAATTATGCAGTGCCTAGCTCACTGTGGTCTCCCCAAAACCTTCCCTGGGGGACCCTAAGACTCAGATTCCTTCAGTCTCACAACCAAGGGGAATAAACCATTTCCCTTCCCCCTCCTCCCCTCCAGGTGTTCCCTCCCTGGGTTCCTGGAGAGATATACAGAAGCAAGCTCTATGAATCTAAACAAAGGGATTCTACCCTCCCTGTTTCAAGTCCTGGAAACACAAGTACCGAGAGATCTAATCTCTCTTCTCCCTCACCCAGAGGGTATGCAAAATCAGGCTTAGTAAATCTAACACAAAGAGATTTTCCCCCTGACTTCTTCCTCCCACCAATTCCCTGGTAAGCTGCAGACTCAGTTCCCTGGAGTCCCCACTAAAGAAAACTCCAACAGGTCTTAAAAAGAAAGCTTTATATAAAAAGAATGAAAAAGGACATAAAATATAGTCTCTGTATTAAGGTGACAACATATAGGGTCAATTGCTTAAAGGAAAAAAATGAATAAACAGCCTTATCCAAAAAGAATACAATTTAACACATTCCAGCAACTACACACATGTAAATACAAAAAAACCAATATAAACCTATTGTCTTACTATCCTTGTACTTACAACTTGGAAACAGAAGATTAGAAAGCCAGGAGATAGAAAAATCACTCTCAGAGCCGAGAGGGCACAGACACAAGACAAAGAACAAAGAACTCACACCCAAAACTTCCCTCCACCCAGATTTGAAAAAGTCTTGTTTCCTGATTGGTCCTCTGGTCAGGTGTTTCAGGTTTCCTTTGTTACCCCTTTACGGGTAAAAGAACATTAACCCTTAGCTATCTGTTTATGACAGCGGGGCCGCGGCTTGTCTCCCCTGCTGGGCACTAGGCAGGCTCTGCACCTGCCGGAAACAGAGAATACTGCGCTTGCAGTCTGAGTTCTCTGTCCCCGGCAGGGGCGGGGCCGTGGCTTCTCTCCCCTGCTGGGCACTAGGCGAGCACACATAAATGCCCTGGCGGGCGCCATGGCACCCCCAAGCACCACGCTGGGGACCACTGGGGTATGGTGACTGGGTGTGGGAAGGCAGAAAATACAGAAACTGAAAAGAGATAAGAACAGGGGAAGAGGCAGAGGAAAAGGCAAGAAAGTCATGGGGTAGCTTGTGAGCACAGTGTGACCCCAGAAGAAGCTAATGAGAGAGCTTTTGGATCTGTGGTGGATGTGTAATCTGAGAAACTGCCCCTTTTGGATTTTTGTACATTCTTTATAAACAAAACTGCATCAAAGACGTACTTGATTATCATCACTGTATACTCCCAAGTAGAATATCCTCAGGGTCCCAAACTTTGATTAGCCACTCTGGTCGAAAAGGGGCAACACCAAAGATTAAAGCTTAGAAGCTAGATGGAGAAAGCAGTGGCTTATGAGGGAGCACTTTAATCATTAAGGTAATTTATATTTTAATTTAGAGTTTAAAAATCACAGAGGAAAAGGAGCTCTAGGAAGAATTGACAAAGGAGAGAACAATAGAGCCTGGAAATACAACTTTTATATTATATAATCTTGTATTTATGAAAGGCTTTAAGTGGAGCAAGGTCAACATGGCTATTCAGAGGCATGATTCCAGTGAATCTGGATGGAATGGAGAGCAAAGGTTTAGTCACGGTAGTTCTGCATTACCTGGCAACCGTTTTTCAGCACTGGTCACCCAGAGAGGGTTCCAACAGAAAGCCAGGCAGATTGTTGATTGACCCTCCCCTTCTACCATTGTCCCCTGCCAGCTGTAAACATTGCTGAGAGTCTTGATGGGAGAAGGCTATTGAGGTTGCATAGAAATGTATTAGAGCTCAGTGGATCTGTGAAAATCCTGGACAGGCTGAATCAGTATGAAGAATATAACTCCACAATTCACTGTACTGTGATTAAACAGCATGGGCAAAAGACAAAGAAGAGTGGTGAGCACCCAGAAAAGCTATGTGAGAGCCCCCTTAATTTTAAACAAATACATTGGTTTCAAGATGCCCAGCTGAGGATTGAAGCTCTCTTTTTGTAACACAACTTCACAGTCAAGGCTGCTATTATAGCGTAACAGGGAGAATTCCAAGCTGTACTTTATTTTACAGTTTTAGTATAACATAGCTAGTCTCTGTAAAGAGTAGCTTAGCACTTGATCTATTTTGTCATGAAGCAAAGTGACTAAAAGCATCATCAACCCTAGAGCCACCAGTTCTGGAACCAAGTACTATAGAATTTTCTTAACATAATCTTTTGCCACTGCAGTTCATCTCTGGGCTGCTCACTTTTGATGTTTATGTCCTGGGCTTCTCTTAAGGAGCAGAGAAATGCTCTGTTATGTGGTGGTTTGAGCTTTTTAATCTCCTTAACTGTACATTTTGTTAGCTCATCACACCAATTAGTCCTGCCAGTGTTTGCCTTGCTATCTAATTTGTTGTGATACTATTTCAAAGCCTCAAGTAATTCTAAACAAAGTTCACATGATCAGGTCAGGGTTAATATTCAAGTTGTAATTCTAGCCTCAAGAACTGAGCAAGGAATATTGCAGACTTGTTTTCTTCAAAAATATTTACTTCTCTACTGTACGACTTTTGCATATGTCGTAGGAAATTCAAGAAACTCTTCAATCTCGACTGGAACAATATAAAATGTTCACAAGAATAGGAAATACTCTAATGGTACTGGGCAACAATAGGAAATATTTCCTATGGATGCTGATTGATCTCAGCCAAGGGAGCAGAGAATTTGACCTATGTTATTCATTAATTGCTGACCTCAGATTAACTATATAGTACTTACTCCAGATCCTACTGCTTTTCACTGCACACTCATCTTTTAATGCTTAAAGCAGTCTTGTGCTGAGAAATCCCAGAATGTAATAGGCTAGTTCCCCAATCTCACATCAAAAAGTCTTCTAAATCAAACTCAGATAACACTGATTTCTAAAATATTTGGCATCAATATGATATGCCAAGATTCTCTCCTCCAATATGAGTTTGGGTTGTTTATAAATGGACCTTGGCAGATGAATATTTTCATTAATCAAGCAACTTGAAAAACAGTGGGTGAGAAATGATCTATAAATTCATCAATTTAATGAAAAAACTCCAATAGTTTATTTATTATGTTTTTAAATAAGGACCATAAAACATTATTTATATAAATTTATTTGAAAGAGGCTGTCCAATATATTGACCATATATCATGACCTATCTTCTACTGTGCTGTTGATGCTAAAATGTGATTACAAGCTCGGTAATTTATGTTGACAGTTCAGACCATTTTAATAAACCCTCTGATCTCAACATTGTTGCCTCATGTGATATAACAGAAATGATGTACTGGGAATGCTACCAGTTTACATAACCATTCCTTTTGGATTATACTGTTTTTGAACCAAGAGGAAAGTAACAACGAGGAAGGAATCAAGGCATTTTATAACAAGAAAAAATCATTAGAAATGCTTAGTTCTTTTGGCCAAATTTCATTTTGTTTATGAAAAACATAAATTATTTAATATAGAGTAGATGATATACACAAGGCTCTTTTAGATAAAAAACTGGCAATTTATCAGAAGCTATCCAAAAGAATCCTGAAACACAATGCAGAAGATTTGATTTCATAGTAACCAAAAAAACCCAGCAAAAACTCCATCTACTTTTCCAATAGGTTTTCTTATTTTCTGCTTTTTAAATGGCTTGTTTTTCTTCATTTAACTCTTCCAAAGTCTCAAACTGAATAGTGGAAAGGCAGAAATGCTGTTCCATTGAACGTGTCTCTCATCTATAGAAAGGGACCTGAATACATTTATAAAGTTTCTTGAAAGACAAATGTGTATGTTTTTATACATTCCACTTTTTCTTTTTGAAAGCAAATTGAGAAAACTAGGTTTAGAGTTTCTTCTGTGTTTGTTCTACGGTAGTACAGCAACAGTGGATTTTGAAGCAGAGCAAAGACCAGTTTATTAAATATTGCACCTATTTGCTTCAGTATGATAGAGTAGATGTTTACAGTTTTGCCACTGGAGGAAAAATCAATTCTGCATTTGTTGAAGTTAATATAGTAAATGTATGTATAAGCCAGAATGAGAAAAGCAAACAACTTAAATATATACAATTTTATATCTGATTATTCAAACCTTATACACTGTAGGATTAACTTGACCTGAAGAAGAACTCTGCGTAGATCGAAAGTTTATCTCTTTCACCTACAAAAGTTGGTTCCACAAAAGATATTACTGCACCGGACCTTGTCTCTAACTTGAAATAAGGAAACTAACATAAGTAAGACCTCATTTCTCTGTGGACATGTTTGGGACTGTGAATGGAAGATTAAGTTGTAAATAAGCATATAACAATCATTAGGCTGAAAGTCTAGGTAAGATGAACAGGAACACCCTGGTACTACGGACAATGGACAACATAAATCTGGAATGTAGAGATCATGAACAGAACAAGGACAGAGGATGCCTTACAGGGATTGGTTCCTGAAAAGTAACCAAGCCAATCATGAAGCACATAGTCCAAAGTATAGTCAGGCATGCAGGTGTTAGTAAAGATGTATACAAGGAAAAGTTCTATTCTGTGACTTTGTATATGTGATATATCGTGCATCCACTCCCTACAACGGAGCCTGTCTAGTTTGGGCATAGGGTTGCTGTATGACAAATAAAGGTACCTAAGTGATGAATTCCAGGTTTTTAGGAACTGAGTGGAACAGGGTTTTGGAGATCCCAACATGTGCCAGTTATTAGCAGAGAATAAATAGGAACATATATTGAACCCCTTTTAGCCATTGTGACTAGACTGATGCAGAGTAGTCCTAGCTTCTGATCCAGACTAGAACTTCAATGAATACTGTGAAAGGAAGCAGACAGAGAAGAGTTGTTAAACTACCAGCCACCAATCTGGACAGAGAATGAGCAGTACCATACCAAACTGAGTCCCTGTTTTAATGAATACCTTTTTCCCTCTAACACAAGCTGGAACTGTGTTGAGATTTACAGAAAGGCCAATCTCTGCAATTGACCAGAGCTTCAACCATTCTGTGTCTAGAACATTAAAGTTATATGTAAAGCTTGCAATGCAGCATAGAAAAAGCAGCAATTATAATGAATATTCCAAGTATTTAACATGCACCTTTTGCCTATCTCAGTGCAATTTGAAATAGGAAAAAAGAAACTATTATTTAGCAAACTGTATCATCTAGAGGCCTGTGAAGGAATAAGAGGTACCATTCCTTTGGAGTCAATGGCCTGGAACTGACCTGGCTGTCTGATTGGCCTCTCCCACTGTACCTGAGAAAGAGGCAGAATTTAATTAGCTGATCTTTATATAAAGGGCCATTGGAAATGGCTGGGAGGGAGGCATTTGTAACACCCTCTGGGAAGTTGAGGGGACAAAGGCAGTACCCCTATGGACTACTACTAGAGTTACTGCTGAGAGAAATTGTTCCAGAAAACCAACCAAACTAGAGAGGAGACAGGGTTGGAGCTCTTTATTGCTCAGGCTCTGAGGTAAGAGCCAGGAAATCTTGTTACTGGAATTAATGAAGACTAATTTGGGGAAAGGATTGCTATGCTTGATCAGACTTTGAAGTAAGAATCTGCAAGGGTTTGATTATGTTTTGTTAAGAAGGCTAAATTAAAGAAACTACTGAAAAAAATAACTTCCTTGGATTCCTTGAGAAAGCTCAATCAAGTTAACCCCCTCTGGAGTGGACTGACCAGGCAGAACAAAGTATAGTCTGATAGGAAGAGGGTGCTATCAGATAGGTTTAATCTTTTACAAGGCTCCACCTGAGATTGGCAGCCTTGTCTTTCATTCAGTACAAACATGGGGTAAGAAGCAGTTGCTGCCTCCAGGAACTTAGACCCAAACCCTCAAAGGTATTTAGGCACCTAACTCCTATTGAAATTAGTGGAAGTTAGGCATCTAAATATCTTTGAGGCCTTTACAGTCTAACTAGACCAGGCAGACAAAGAATGGGAGGGGAAACAATACCAAGAGGGGAAATGGCGGGCCCAATGTCACATATAGGGTAGTGACAGAGCTGGGAACAGAAACAAGGTTTCTTAATTCCTAAGTCCAGCTCCTATCCACTAGACCATGTTGCCTCATATTTAATTTGTAAGTTTTAAAAAAAAAATCTGAGGAGAACCTTTGAGGGATGAAACTGAAAAATTCTGGCATAATGGTGCTTTTTCTAAAATCTCTTTAGCCAGTCAGTTTTGCAGCACAACTGGGATTTTTCATGGAGCATTTACTATAGGGATCCTCTTACTTCTATAGGACTACTCATGTGTGCAAAGTTATACACATTCATAAGTATTTGCAGAACAGGGCCAGGAAGTTTAAATAATAAAGTCTTAGTCATAGAGATTGCCATCTGGTAATAGCTCTTTTTCCAGAGTGAAGGAGATCCTCTGGAATCTGAAATTACTAGAATAACATGGCTGGGTATAATAGACCACACAACTAATTAGCCTAAATCTGATCACAGGTGTAAAATGATTTAATTCATAGTCTCCACTAGCAAATCCAGCAGAACTGTATTATCCCCTGAAGAAGGAAAAGATCATTAGTTTTCCATTCAGGCTGAGTCTGTCCTCTCCGAAGAAGAATGGGGTCATGCCAAAAGGGTGCTAAATAAGGCCCTGGCTTTTGCAAAGTGGTGCTTGTAAGCAAATCCCCAATTGAAATCTATAGGATTTCACTCATGAGGAGCAACTGGGAGGACTGAGCCCTGCTGAGAATGCTTTATCTTCCTTTTCAATATGAATATCTACCCTCTCCTTTTATCTTGTTGCATTTGGAGCCTCAGCCTGACTACTTGCTCTGAGGCCCACTGATGGAAGTCATTGTTCCATCCAAACCACTCTGCATGCAAATATCAAATTTAAATAATGTAAATATCAGCAGTGTGTAATTCTGAAGATAGCAGGTGAAGACTCTGCAATTGCCAGGCCAGCGCTGACTCTGGGAAAGGTCAGAACTCTCAATCTGCACTAATAGAGCTGACAGGATGGAGAGCATCATGATGAGAAGAGAGTGAGTTTCAAAAAGCAACATTCTGTTAGGCTAATAAAGGTAAACTATGGAGGGCAGGGAAATGATGTGATATGAGCTAGAAGTACTTTATCTTCAGCAACACATGGCTCCCTTTCTGCATGTCTGCAGAAAAAAGAAATGCTACTTTCCAAAGGCGCTAGCATTTTTAACACACTTTTTGTTATCAGCCTGTAAAGTTCTTTTCCATCATTATTACTTTATTGTTGTTTATCATTTATTTTGACCCATATAAGCCAGGCTGCTCTACAGAGCTTGGTCTCTTGTCTCTCCTTACCCTATCAGTAAACACACAGGATGTCATTGTGGAATCAAAAGTAATAATAGATTATTCAGGAGCAAAACCAAGACTTGTTCACTGACTGGGCTTCAAATTAACACCTCTGTTATGGTTTAAACTGCACAGGCTGCCTGATAAAATGACTTGTAATAGTTCCCAGAAGCGCCTGTCAATCGGCTTTTAAGTGACAACTCGGGATCAGACAGGTTCTCAGTGATGGCCAGGTTGCTCACAGCCCACATCCAGCTATGGGGAGGAAGCACTGCTTTCCTTTGCACTGCACTGATGCTGTTTCCACTATGTACAGAGCCAATCCTACTGCACCAAGATTCTACTAATGACCCCTAAACAGCAGCCAGGGACTAGCCTGGTGTCCTGCTGCAACCACCTAGCTTCTCCCCTGCTGTGCTAGCAACAGGGAGGGGGAGTGGTGTGAAAGCTTCTATATTGCCTGAAGATTTTCCCTTTACACTAGGTGATACTCGAAGGGCTGGATATGCCAGCTTGATGGACAGATTGACCCAACAGCATAGTGCAGTATGAACACACTAGAGAATGAGATCTTCGGTTGCTAACTGGATTCCCTTTGTCTTTAATTGCAGATGTTAGCTATATGAAGCCTTCTTTTATTTTAAATCTGTCCTCATTCCGTTCATTAATATGTGACTAGCCTAAATGGGATAACATTTTTTAATTACTTAAAAAATTCCAAGTTAATATTTCCTTGTGCATAGAGTTATTAGGTGCCTCAACTCCTGTTGAAAGCATGAATTCCTTTTTTAAATTTTTCCTAAAGAGCAGCGATGATTGTTGATGGTCTGTTTAACCTTTTCACTGGCATTATTTCCCCCTTTTCCAACAAAATTTTCAAATCATTACAAAGCCCTTCCTTTCATTTTCATTAATCTCCTTCCTGAATTCACGTGGTACATCCCTCTTCATTCTGTAACTAATAATAGGGCCTGCAGCATTAAAGCACAAAATATTCAAAGCATTTCATCTTACAAGAAGCATCACATGCTCAAATAAAACAGCAGGGCAAAAGTGCTTTTGTTTATATCAAACTGTAAAACATGGACTCCTAAGTTAGTTTTCAAGTAAGATTTGCTCATTGATTTCTTGAAACAAGTTGGATGCAAGCAAATAACACAAACTTCCATCAGAAACCGCACAAAAGTTTTTTTTCTTTCTTCCTTCAAAGGAAGTGAACTCAAGAATTTCAGAAGTGATGAACTTTAGGAATAAGTACATAATTCGGATGAAATCAATGACCACAACATAATAACTAAAGTGGTGAAAATATTACTGTAATGCATTAATAGAAACAAGTAATTTCTAGTGTGGAGATAACCGACTAAGAATAGGCTGTGTGGAATACTCTGGTACCATTTCTTTTTAAACTCTGACTTTAGTTTATGGTAACATTTCTATTGCTGGTTATCTTATTTGAAGAAACAATCCATCTAATAAAGTGGAGGGTTAATATAAGGTTCTGGCTTTTTGGCACATTTGTTCATTTTCTGAGTTTTATTCCGGGATTATGTAATCATGCATTTTATTCAAATTGACATAAAGTCAAATAACAATCTCAAGGCTGGTGTTTTGACAGCATATAATGTTCCATTTGACTACTTGGATATAACCTTTCAGTAGCAAGTCTGTAGCTGAAGAATGATTTTTTTTAGTCAGAGAACCAATTTTACTGTTGATATTCTCAGCATTAAGACCTGTATCACAGATGCTAATAAGCATTTCTTCAAGACCAAGCTGCTGTAAATTCACATACACAGAACTGGCAAAACTATTGCCAGTCACTGGGCCATCTGATGATTCTCAATAATGTTACCAGACCAAGTGGAGATGTACTCATTTACACTAACAGTGAATGTGAACCCGAGTCTTGTCAACCAAGTCCAAATCCTTCATATTTTGGATCGAGAAACTTCATGTTTTGTTTGTGTCTGTTCTCCTTTCCCATACTATAAGACAAAGGATGAGCCCTGCTAACACAGGGGAAGTCAAAAGTAAAATAACCTTGTGGAGAGCTGTAAGACCTTTTGAGTATATCTGCATTCAAGCTCAAAATGAATCTTATGGAGATTAAATTATTTCAAACTAGTTTATATTCAGGATGGAGTGCCTGGACGGTTAAGGGAATTAATAATAGACTTTAGAGCCCTTCACCTGTTCAAATTCAGATCAATTAGTGTGAACCAGAAAGTTTTACTATCTGTTGACTGTTTAGAGGCCTGTGTGAAATGAGCTGGGGTAGACTCAGTCCACTGTGAGTGCATAGTTATTCATATAACGAAACCTCCATAACAACTGCCATTCACATCAGTCTCAGCAGAGAAGTGAAAAATAATCAGCCCTGAAGCCATTCATGTTCAGTGGTCATTCCTCTAGGTCAGAGATGAGGATTGTGGAACTGGATGGGAGGCTTAAATAATTGCCACTCAACACAATACCTGTTCTGTGAATTAACAGACGACTTTCATGTTGCCCAGAAACCTTGCAGAAGGAAAAGTGCTGTTTAGGAAACCGAATAAATCTTCACTAATTGTGTTAGAGTAGAGTAGTTAGTGATGGTGGACTCAACCATGAGTTCAGAAACATACATTCTGCTTGAAAAACTTATTTGAGGCTCTCTTGGTGGCATGGTCTGCATTTTGCTCAATTTATTTATTTTGTTCAGGTCTGGCCACGCTGTGCAGAACTTTGAGTAGATTTAATAACAACAAACTCAAATTTTGGTGTGCTAGCTGTAAGGCAAGTCAGATAATGGGATAATTGTCCGTTTGAAGATTAACGAGTTCCTTATGGAAGAGTGCACAGGGAAAAGCTGATTTCAAAAGAGTGGAGGAATTTTTAAGCCACTTACTTATAAATTTTTTGCATATGGATTGTATGAGGTTGTGATGGGGGTGTTCCCCACATACACACACACACACACTTGCTGCTTGGATTAATGAGGGCCAAGAAGGAAGCTAATTAACTCAAAAAGCCCCAGCTGAAGGGAGTTAGGTGGTCAAGTAATCCCCTGAGGTGAGCAAGGGAGCCCAGCTGTGACGGAATGATCTGGGCAGGACATATAAATACAGGAAATTGAAAGCAGGGAGGGCTGCTGGGAAAGGGTGGACACTCACAGGGGAAGGAGAGAAGTGTTGAGAGACTACAGGGAGTGTTGGCTGCATTTGCTCCTGGGGAAGAGGGAGAAGGGTTTTGGAACTGGTAGACTCAGGAAGAAAAGGGGAATCAGTGGTAGGAAACAGCCCAGGGAAAGAGCAGTGAGGCTAGAGACAAAAAGCCTGGACTGCTGAGCTGAGGGTCCCTGGGCTGGAACCTGGAGAAGAGGGTCAGCCTGGGAACCTCTACCAGCCACTGAGGGAGTGGCACTGAGGCAGTGAATGAAAAGACTGCCTAGGACTGTTGAGGGACTATACCCCAGAAAGGGGAACTTTGAGAGACCTAGCTGGAGGGCTGAGTCACAAAGAGGACCCTATGGTTCCTGAGCTGGAGAAAAGGGCTGCAGTTCTGATCGAGAGTTGGAGTGATGGTGTGCAAACAGTGGAAGAAGGGGTTGACTGAATGAGCTAATCTCCAGAATGACCAACAGGAGGCACTGCAAGCGTTGAGTGGTGCACCCATGACAGTGACACAAAGAATCTATTTAATCTTTTCCTTTTCTAAAAAAAGGTCCTAAATACCTATACAATATTAGATATTTCCCCTTCTTTATTATAGCTATTATATTTTAATCTGTAATAGACCTCTTCCAAGAATTAATGCATTGGGTTTAAAACTAAAAATCAGCAGCTCGTGACAGCTTTAGTCATGTAGCTGAAGGAAGATTGTCTCTTTCTTTTAGGGTGTTATACTGCTGCACAACATCACATTACCTGAGTGGTGAGTCTCAGATACTTCTCCTTGATGGGGGATACAAATATGCTCTGGGGATAGGGTTTTTTATTTAGAAGACTTGGGGGAGCAGATACTGAGTCAAAGGGGGTGTGAGTGGTATGAGTGTCTTTCTTATGCTGGAAAGACCTTTTTGAAGAAGGTTTTAGTGTTTCCTAAAGAATTCACCTAATCTCTGGAAGTTTGTTCCACAGCCTGATTCCGCTAGACTGAGACCTGATCTACAGAACAGAGTTAGGTCAACAGAAGCCACCTTAAGTCGCTCTCTTAACGTATGTGTCTATACTATTGGGCCCTTTACAGCGATGC
Organism: Gopherus evgoodei; assembly: GCF_007399415.2. Taxonomy (NCBI): domain Eukaryota; kingdom Metazoa; phylum Chordata; order Testudines; family Testudinidae; genus Gopherus; species Gopherus evgoodei. Next base: position 256,421,925 of record NC_044322.1, on the reverse strand, counting down.
CCTTTCAGTTGACTCTTATGTCAACTTCTGTACTCCACCTCCATGAGAGGCGTAGCACTAATTTGATTTTCATGGGTCGACAGTGAGGTAGTGCAGATGTAGCATTGTGTAATTCGACTTAATTGACCTCCAGGTGATGTCCCACAATGCTCATCTGTGACCACTCTGGAGATCATTCTCAACTTCGCTGCACTGCAGCTGGGTACACAGGAGACAGCCCCTCCCCTGCTAAAGCCCCAGGAACTTTTCAATTCCCATTTCCTGTTTGATCAGCATTGGGAGCATGCCAGCACAGCTGATCATGGAGAATCAAGGCCAAAAACACACTCCAGCATTGAGTACACAAGAGGGGGTGGATCTTATTGCTGTGTGGGGAGAAGAGTCTGTGCAGACAGAGCTCCAGTCCAGCAGAAGAAACACTGATATCTCTGCAAAGTTTGCTCGGGGAATGGGGGAGAAAGACTACACAAGGGACAAACAGCAGTGCCGTGTGAAAATAAAAACTTTGCCAAGTGTACCAGAAGGCAAGGAAGGTGAACAGTCGTTCTGGTTCTCAGCTCCCCACCTGCTGGTTCTACAAGAGCTGCATGCAATTCTCAGGTGTGACCCTATCAGTACCCCTAAAAGCAATGTGGACACCTCTTAGGTGTGTGAGTCTAGGGACAACAAGGAGGATGACATAGTGGTTGAGGAAAAAGAGGAGAATTGGAGACAAGCGAGCGATGGATCCATTCTCCCTAAGGAGCCAGGAAATATTTTTAACCCTGTGGATCACAGGACATCACAGTGACCGACCACGATGCTGAGGAAGGCACCTCTGGTGAATATACAGTTCTACTCAAATTCCAGTTAAACTTTAGCCGGCACAAACATTCCGTTTTATTGCATGTTTACTGTGAAGAAAAAGTGAGGTGCTGTACGTCTCTGCTTCCAAGAGGCCACTCCAGCTATGCAGAGGATGACCCCCAGAAAATACTGTTTGAGGACTGAGGTAGTCTGGGAACCCTCTGTGGAGATCTCTAGGAAACGTTCATGGAAGCATCCTGCAATCCTTTGCAGAAAATAATCATTTAAGGTTTTACCGTTTTCATTTTCATGCCTGTTTGTATTTTTAGATTACATTATATTATTTCTTATGCCTATTTCAAACTCCAAATGACTGTCAACAGCTACAGATTTCAGTATTAACTTATTTCTCCTTATCTCTATGTAAAGTATCAACTCAAAGACTCTCAGTAATACACATGGCATACAGTTTAGTGGATAAAAGTTATGTAAGAAATTTAGCATAATTACATGAGATCAATTTTAAAATATATAATTACATGATCACCTACTATCTGAATGACTCACAGTTCCTAATGTATTTATCTTTATAACATCCCTGTGAGGTAAGGGAAGTATTATTCCCATATTCTAGATTTTGGGGTGGGGGGCTAAATGACTTGAGACTAAATGACTTGGGCAAGGTCCCACAAGAAGGAAAGCCAAGTACTATGCCCAGGTTTCCTGAGTCCAAGTGTCCTAAACGCTGAAACATTATTCCTCTTTTTATATCCAACTTGTTAGAAAAAATATGCAGCTAATCAGCCAGGTCAGTAGAGTGGCACCTGCTAAGCTCTCAAAAAGACTATAAAGATGCAATATGATATAAGCAATAGTGTACAACAGAGATCAGTCACAAATCATAGTCCAGAATGTCCAAAGGTTAATCAAAATTTAACTTTAGGAGGGAATGAGGTCTAGTGCTTGATGCTGTTCCTACCACAGACCTGTTGTTTCCTTTAACTACTCTGTGCTTGAGTTTGCCCTGGGGTTGCCAGGTGTCCGGTTTTCAACCGGAATGCCAGGTTGAAAAGGGACCTTGGAAGTTCCGATCAGCACCACTGACCGGGCTATTAAAAGTCTGGTCAGCGAGGCTAAGGCAGGCTCCCTGCCTGCTGTGGCTCTATCAGCTCCTGGAAGCAGCGGCATCTCTCCTCTCCATCTCCTATACATAGAGGCAGCCAGGGGGCTCCATGCACTGCCCCCACCCCAAGCACCAGTCCCACAGCAAGTAGGAAGTTGGCAACCCTAGGTTACCCACCTGTAAAACTGGGATAATACTACTCAGCCACTTCTTTAAATTGCTTAGAGAGCCTGTAGAAGGATCCTTGTTCTCATTTTATTTCATTGTAGTAAAAGATCACCCTGTCTCTCAAATTATTTAAAACCCCATATATAAACTTGGCAGTCTGGCTAGTTACAACAAATGAATGACTTTGGAAGTTGAATTTTCTTAGTAACTTTGGATACAACTTGTTTCAAGAGATTTTTAAATTAAAATGCCAAAGGAGCTTCCGAATGCACATATGGTTTCACGTAATGGTTTGGGGTTCTGAAACATGCTTTTCTGGACACCAGAGGACCTATCTGCTCAAGAGGTCAAATATCTGATGACTTCTTTCTTATCTGTCTTAAATGGGTGACGCATTTTTGGGATCTAATTTGTTTAAAAATTTACACCTCTCTTATCAAGAGGTTTTATGCACTCTGCACAGAAATTCCACAACACATTATGTCTAGCTCAGTCATACAATTCAGCTCATTAAAGACCTGCATCTGCTTCCATTTCAGACAATGGCAATGCTCCCATTAACTTCAGCTGGCGCAGGGTCATGCTTTACAGACCTGCTGTCAAGGTTTTTTCCCCCATTTTGAACTTTAGAGTACAAATGTGGGGACCTGCATGAACACTTCTAAGCATAATTACTAGCTTAGATCTGGTAACACTGCCACCACCCAGAAATTTCAGTGTCTGGGGCACTACCTGTCCCCCCAAAACTTTCCCCTCCCTGAGCTGCCTTGAGGGACTTCACCAGTTCCCTAGGGAACACAGATCCAAACCCCTTGGATCTTAAAACAAGGAGAAATTAACCATTCCTCCTCCTTTCCCCCCACCAATTCCTGGGGAGTCCAGACCCAATCCCCTTGGATCTTAAAACAAGGAAAAATCAATCAGGTTCTTAAAAAGAAAGCTTTTAATTAAAGAAAGGTAAAAATTATCTCTGTAAAATCAGGATGGAGAATGCTTTACAGGGTACTCAGATTCATATAGCCCAGAGGAACTCCCTCTAGCCTTAGGTTCAAAGGTACAGCAACCAGAGGTAAAATCCTCCCAGCAAAAAGAAACATTTACAAGTTGAGAAAAACAAACTTAAGACTAACAAGCCTTGCCTGGCTACATTACTTATAAGTTTGAAACATGAGAGATTGATTCAGAAAGATTTGGAGAGCCTGGATTGATGTCCCAAGAGCGAACAACAATAACAACAACAAAAGCACAAACAAAGACTTCCCTCCACCAAGATTTGAAAGTATCTTGTCCCCCTATTGGTCCTCTGGTCAGGTGTCAGCCAGGTTTACTGAGCTTCTTAACCCTTTACAGGTAAAAGAGACATTAACCCTTAACTATCTGTTTATGACACTTGCTTATACCCAAGTAGCTGTATTTCTGTTCCACATCAGGAGAGTGTATAGTGCAAGCAATCCAGGAGATGATTTAGCCTAGAAGTAGTAAGAGTAATTCACACCACTGCATCCTCTAACATGCAAAACACATTGGGCCAGAGCATCTGACCCCACGTGAGCTGCACTCAGTGCAAGACTGGAAGGAAAGTCAAAGAGGCTTTACACCACTTTTATGCCTAAATAAGTGACTTGACTTTGGATGATGCTGAGCACCTGTAGGTCCCTTGGATTTCACTGGGGTTGTGGCTCCTCAGCATCTCTGACAATCAAGCCAATTATTTAGGAGCTTAAATATAGATTTAGGTATCTAATTAGAGATGCTCAGAACTGAAAGTCTTGGTTAATGAACCAGTTGTCATGTCTTTATTGAATCTACAGTATCTAGAAAGTTTATGTCTAATATTTTGATGTTATAGCTAACTGGAAAATGGACTTTTTTCCCATGGAAAATTTCAGTGAAAATGAAAAAAAAGTTTGAAATTTGCCCACAGAAAAATGTGACTTTGTAATGAAGAATTAGAAAGCAAGACACTTTGGCTGACAACCAAAATATTTCAGTTCAGAAATGCTGCCTTCATGCCTTATGCGATTTGTGGCTAACTGCCTCATGTGCCTGTTGTCTTGTAAAAGCTGAATACTCAGGTATCCATTCAGAACAGCATTCTTTTCTCATAAACTCATAGACTTTAGGGTCAGAAGGGACCAATATGATCATCTAGTCTAACCTCCTGCACAAAGCAGGCCACAGAATCCTACCCATCCACCTCTCTTGCTTAAGTGTTGTCCTGAATAAGGATGTTTTCCTGAATCAAGGTCTCCATAAGGACATCAGCATTTGCCTTAGGGCTGGTTGTCATAGTGCAGGGATGGGAAGGTGGGAAAGGTTATGGAAACACTGTTCTGAGGGGTGGTGGAGAAGGAGCAAAGGACAGTGTGTTCACCACCGCCACCACAGAAAAGCCCTAAGACATCTTATGTAAGAACGAAAGTTGTTACCCAAGCTGTCCCTCTTTCCCTCCCCCACCTTGGAAAGAAAACTCCATGTATCTCAGGTCTCTTTTATTTGGTTTGTGGTTCATAATCATATTAGGACAGCAAAAGAGATGTTTTACTTCACCTCTTGGAAAGAAAGACTGATAATGATTTAAAATACCCTGTTTTATAGGGATGTACTACAGTTCCCCTTGGGGTATGATTCCTCTCCTCCTTGTGAAATTGAAATGCTAGTACTAGAAATTAGATTTCATTAATGTCTTTCAGAATGTATCCGATTAGATCCTAATGAGGGAGGCTAACATCTAGAATGGTTTCAAAGCATGTTAATGGGACACCCTAAACTACCTTCATTGCAAATCAGGCTAGGGACAGAATATCCCTTCACTACATAAATACCTCCGGATTATATAAAACTTACTTGACAAGTTGCTCCTAAGGGTCAGTTGTAGCCATAGGCATTACTTCCAGAATAGATCTTGCTATTTCACACAAGACAGGGTTAGTCTGAACCTCATACTCCCCTTTTCCCCCTATTTCTCCTGTTCACCGATTTGTGCTCTATTGCAGCAGCTCTTCAGTGAGGGGAAATATCATTTTTCTGAGACCCCAACCTTAGAAACTATACCATTTCAGAAATTATAATAACATAATTGCTATAACTAAGAGTATGTCTACTCTAGCAGAATTACAGTGCCAGCAGTTACAGCACCACTCAGACTGCAGAAGGGAAACCACTGTTGTATGCTCACACTATCAGCTGCATGCACAATACCATGCACATGCACTTGCAGCGGTATTCAGAGCAGTGCACTCTGGGCAGCTATCCCACAGAGCATTTCTTCCTCTTCTGCCACTAAGACTTGTGGGAAGGCGGAGGGGCTCGCAGGGCATCCTGGGTCCTGTCCCAATACCCTGTAATGCATTGCTACATATCCCAGAAATCCCTGTGCTTCTGTCCGCATTTGGCACCATCTTTCAATGGTTTGTGTACTCCATGCTCTGCCTCATCTTTCTACAGGAATGGATCCCGTACTGTTGACCAATATGCTGCTCGCTCTGACTAACACATCACGAGTGTCAGTGGGAGTTATTTCTTAAACTACAAAGGCAAGAGGAGTGTGACATTGATCTTGTCAAGCATAGTAGCTACAACACGAGATTGCTTGTGGCATTCATGGAGGTGCTGACCACAGCTGAAGGCTGCTTTTGGGCTTGGGAAACAAGCACGGAGTGATGGGATCACATTGTCATGCGTGTCTAGGATGACAAGTAGTGGCTGCAGAACTTTCGCATGAGGCAAGCCACATTCATGGGGTTGTGTGATGAGCTCGCCCCAGCACTGCTGCACAAGGACACGAGAATGAGAGCTGCCCTGTCATTGGAGATGTGTGTGGTGATTGCACTGTGGAAGCTGGCTACTCCAGGCTGCTACCGATTGGTCACTAATCAGTTCAGAGTGGGAAAGTCGACCATTGGACTAGTGTTGATGGAAGTGTGCAGGGCCATTAATCACATCCTGCTCCAAAAAACCATGACTCTGGTCAAGGTTTGTGACCTTGTGGATGGCTTTGCACAAATGGGCTTCCCTAACTGTGGAGGAGTGACAGATGGCATGCACATTCCAATTATGGCACCAGACCACATAGCCACCGCTATTGGTTACAAACATTCTGCAAATTGTAACTTTGTTATGGAGAAGGGACATAAAACAGTCAGTTATGAAATATTTACAGCTGAAGATCATGCAGAATGTATAATCAGCTTTGTGCCTGGCATTGGATGTAAGATCAAATTATCAAATGAATAATGGAATCCTTTGTGGTGTAAGGAAATTGCTCCCACCCCACAGTGATGGCAGAGTGGCACGGGAAAGTTACCCCTAATGGGGCAAGAAACAAAGTAGCTCTGCCAAAGAACCTGCGGAAATGGATTGCCCAGAATCTCCATGAGAGTTTCCTGGAGATCTGAGGCAGAATCCCACAAAGTGAGGGAGTCAGTCAACACCCCGTTCCACCGCTCAGACCAGGCATACGGTAGTATGTGCACCATACAGACACAAGCCTGCTTTCTTCAACCCTCCTGCCTTCAACAACTCACTTCAGCAATTCCCAAAATCAAAGCCACTTACTGGGGGCCTCCTCTCCTGTTTGTGCCTCTCCAACATCCGACAGCTGTGACTGGCTAGCTTCCTCCAGGGTAGAGAGAACTCCTGGCTGTGTGCATCTCTGACCTCCGAGTCCTGCTCTGCCTCAGGGTCCCCCTCCACATCCTTCTTCAAGATTTCCTCCTCCTGGCTTGGTCCACTCTCATCTGGCACATAAGCCACTGAAGTATTCACAGTGGCCTTTGCCGTGGAGGTGGGGTTGCCATTGAGCATCACATCCAGCTCTTGATAGAACTGGCAGCTCGTGGGCGCAGCACTGGAGCGGCGGTTTGCCTCCCGCGCCGTGTAGTAGGCATTCCACAGCTCCTTCACTTTGACCCTGTACAGCAGTCATGGTCCCTTTCTGTCATTCATTGTGAAATCTGTCTGTAGGTATCTTAATTCCTATGGCTGGAGCGCAGATGAGACTGGACAATATCCTCTTCTCCAAATGCAGCTTGGCACTGCTCCAAGCAGGGGATCACTTGGTGCATGGAGCAAGCATGGCCACCTGGAAAGATTTGCTGAGACCACTGCAAGCATCATCGAGCAAACAGGAAGGGGACACTCAAAATTCCCAAGGAATTTAAGGGGATGACAGTTGGTCACCTGAGGGCAGGACAGTAGAGTTCAAACTGATGACCAGAGAGGTGATAACAGGCATTATGGGACACCTCCCGGAGGCCAATCACAGAACTGTAATCAACCAGGGTGTCTACACTGGCACCCCGGCACAGTAGTCCCAGTGCAAAAAGCTGTATGCCTCTCGTGGGTTGTTTTTTTTTTTTGGTTTCTTGGTTTGTTGTTGTTTGTTTGTTTTTTACCACATTGCAACTATGCAGTTTCTGCGCACGTAGTGGCTTGGCAGTGTGTACACCTCGGGAGTTACAGCGCAGAAAGCTGCTTTACTGCACAGAAACTTGCTAGTGTAGACAAGGACTTATAAAAGCTTTGTATAGAGGGTTTTTGGTTTTTGTTTTTTTATTTTTTTATTTTTTACAAAGTGTTAAATGAAATCTTTCTGCAAAAATTTTCATTTTCAACAAAAACCTACTTTCCGTCAGTTACAGTGACAGAATCTTTTTAGCCAGCTCTAATAGTGGTCACTGTTGCATTAAAAAGTAATTTTGATACTTGTGCAAACTGCTCAATAATTGTGAAATGTTTGGATAATCTTTCAGCATTCCAGTGATGCTGGCCAATGTACAGTGCAATACTTCTCCAGAGATGTCCTATGTAGACATCTTTTATCATTACAAGTAGATATTGAATGTGGTAATTCCTCTTTCACAAAGGTCCATTCCTCATTCCAGCTCAGTTACTGTGAATCTTTCATACTTACATTTCAGTTGACTATTGCTTCCTTTTTCAATTCCTCTGATCAACTATTGCGTAGTGTTGCTGTCCAATGTTATCATGTGCAGTGGTAGATGTACCATAGTTAGGCTTTTGTTGTTCAGTTTTAACATGATTTTTATGCCTTTGTTTTGTAAAAATCTCATTGAAATAGAAAAAAACAAAATCCTAGAATATAATCTTGGTTCATCGGAAGAAAAGTGAACATAGAGAATAAGAGATTAAAAATCACCCCTTTGGCACTCCTGCTTCCAGATATCTATCTTCTCTTTGTATCGCTTGTTTATAGAGCATTTTATGTCTTTTTCACTGTAATGGAAACTTTGCACCAAACAGACCCCACCAATGTTTATTTGACGACAAAGCTGCCATAACACAAATGCCCCTCACTCACTTACAAAGGTTGAGCAAGAAAATCACCAAATAACCCAATAGCCTAGGGAAAGAGGAAACCAGAAATTCAAATCTCACCTCTTCTAACTGCTGTTTAAATTTTCATGCAATACACTATCCTTATTATTGACTGAGGTCATGAACCCAAACCTAGAAGAAAAGAAAGAGCTTCTATACCCACAATCTTGGTTTTTAAATAAGTTATCAGAGAGCTTATACAAGATAATTACACGACCAGACTCCTGGATTCTAATATGACAAACCTTAATCTTATCCATTGCACCGTGCACTGCCTTTTAAAAAGGATAATTCACAGAGGTTTAGTCAACATCTAACCACTATCGAGCCCACTCCTTTTGCAGAGCCGGGAATAGAATCAGCCTTGAACTGAGACCCAAAAGCCATACCTCAGCAATGTTAAGGCAGAACAACTTCCCAAATGCACGGAATGTGTGACAGTCAGATGTGCTGGTCTGTTAATGTAACTGAAGTGAGCCTATGAGATCACTGTTAAAGTTTGTCATTGGAGTGCATGTTTGCTGAAGTTGGAGAATGTATGTTTTTTGGAAATCTGGTGGAGATAGAAGTATGTTGGGGTTAATGACATATGTTATCAACAGCACGTAGGCACTATAAACATGGAAAGGAATGCACAAGTCTTTCCTCTTATGGCAAGATTTTAGGCTGGGGAAGTGGGGGTGGGCGGCAGCTTACCACCTTAACTGTCAAAACTGTAGGTTTTGTTTGCTAATGGGAACTGTGTTCCACCTCAAACATGGCTGTATTCTAGCAAGGAGTTAAGTGACGTGGGGCCTGATCCAAAGCTTACTGAAGTCAATAAATGGGGTCTTTCCATTGACTTCAATGGGCACTGGGTCAGACTCACAATTCATTGGGAGGATAGGTGCTAAATACGCATCAAATATTATTAATTGTCAAGACTGGGGGATTGTTTAGCCTTCAGTAGCAATAATGTAAGGACTGACACCTGGCTGGTTAATAGTACTGTACTGTACACAACCTAAGCCAGCAGTCACCTTTTCCTCACCTAGTCATCAACCCGCAGGACATGCCCTGTGTCTCACCTGACAACAGATACATTTATTTTAATTCATTTCTCCATAAATAAAGACACTGTCCTAATCTAGGAGCTAATAGAATTTGGTTTTATGCTGGACCATTTTTTCAAACTTGCAGTTTCTGAAAGAGCTATCCAAAGGTGCATACATTAGATTCTAGAATGTCCTGTGAGGAAACAGCAGCAATTATACAACCAAAAAGAGCTCCTATGCTCACTATTCACTGGATGTTAGCCAGTACGTGGGAGTTAATCTTAGCCTGTTTTGAAAAGTGCCATAAACTCTTCAACTTTCACCTGCAGAGCCACCCAAGAAAGGACCTTAGTTTCAACATCTCCCTCAGCTTCTGTAAGGTACTCTAGCCTACAAAAAGATCAATTTCTAAATTAACCAGAATCTAAAAAAACACTATATCCCATGAATAGGGGCACATTTTCTGATGAATAATATATGCACATTACATTGTAAATTGCTCAAAAACTAGATGGTGAAATCTAGGGTTCATTTTAATCATCTAACTTTTGTATCTTTCCCCATAACCACAATCCTCTAACATGAGCTGCACAGATTCCAGCTGTGCATTGCAGCTTGCGCATGCTTCACTCTTAAGATGGTGATGCTTAGTCACTGGTATGCACTTATCAGGGGAGTATGCTTAAGGTACTGGACTGGGAATCAGGATATCTGGGGTCAATTTCCAGCACCAGTAACAAGAGTGCCTAACAGAACAGGACCCTGATCTCAGTTGGACTCTAGGTGCATAATAAATGATGAGAGGTAAACCTCACTTGCCAACCAGAAAATCTTGTCATAGCTGGCTTCATATTGTAAATTCAATGCAGCCTTCTTGTGAGACTCGGTCACTATATTCCATTGGAGTTTGAATGCCTATTCTGAGTGGCTTAAACTCAGTGGCACTGTGCTGCTTACCAACTCTTAGCTTAAAATCTGGTTTTCAGCAGCTGGCTTAATCTAATATGTCCTGATTATGTCAGCCAAGTAACAGATGAAGAATTCTAACAAATGGTGGTCACATATCCATTCAAACCATTTAAGAAAATAGGGAATGACTTATGTGGCAATATACCTTCATGCTAGCAAGGGGGAACATATCTCACATCAATCTGACTGTCGTTCAGCTGGTTGTTCTCAGCACAGCTGTAGTAAAGGAAAAGCAGCAAACTGAGTAAACCAGCTGGAAAACCAGTCTCACTGGTGAAATGTACTATTTGAAAAGAAATGAGGTCATGAACTCTGAACTCCTGGACACATAAGCTAGGTTTCTTTGTATACAGTCACAGAGCGGAGACTTTTTAATATCCTTTTTCGAGGAGGGAAATGTAAAGAGACTAGTGTTGGTGTAAAAATATGCATGCAACAGGTAGAAATATACGTTTTCTGTGGAACACACACAACCCTTTACACGCTGATTAAGTTTGTTTTAAAACTGTTTGAAAATAATGAGCACATAAGGGAACATCCGCCCCATGCAGAAGGAAGGGGAGGGTCAGCTGCATTAATGGCACTTCCTTTCTAGGACTCCATGGAGGTATGATCAGGATCTATGTTGGAGTGAGGGGGAGGGGCAACTTGGAAAAGGGAGCTCCCTTCAATCCTGCCAAGGTTCCTTGGGGAAAGTTATCCAGCCTGGGGCTGCAATATCTGTTGTATGGAGCCCTTTTCATGTGAAGGATCCCCAATTAAAAAGAACCCAAGGGCCAGCAGCAGCCAGAGGAATTCCTGGTAGCACAGTCACTGTCAGGGAGAGGAGAGCATTACAGAGGAACAAATCTGGTATGGGGCAGAGATCCATGAGCATCTCTCAGGTTTGTAGATAGGCTCCAGGGCTCATTCTGCAGAAGGCAAACCCCACCTTGCCAATGGAATAACTGAGGAGTTCTGCAAGGGGATCCTGTTAGAGATTCTCTCCCCTTTAGTCCCCTCCCTTTGGGTTTTGCCCTGGGGACAAGGTGATCTGATGATTCATTAGCTTCAAGTAAAATATTCTGATACATGAAAATAGCTGAGTTCACCCCTAGGGACCAATTCACCCAGGATTTGTGATAGACTCATAGATTATAAAACCAGAAGGGACAATCATTATAATCTAGTCTGACCTCCTGCACTTTGCAGGCCACAGAAACTCACCCACCCACTCCTCTAGTAGGACTGTAACCTCTTGCTGAATTACTTAAGTTCTCAAATCATGGTTTAAAGACTTCAAGGTACAAGAATCCACATTTACTCTAGTTCAAGTCAGCAAGTGATCTCTGCCCTATGTTGCAGAGGAAGGTGAAAACCCCACAAGATCTTTGCCAGTGTGACTTTTGGAAAAATTCCTTTCTGACCTCAAAGATGGTGATCAGTTAGACCCATAGCATGTGGGTGAGACCCATCATCCCCACACCTGGGAAAGAATTCTCTATAGTAACTCAGTGCCCATCCCCTCTAGTGTCCATTTCCAGCTGTTGGAGATATTTGCTGTTAGCAGTTGCTGATGGGCCATATGCCACTGTAGGCAATCTTGTCATACCATTCTCTCCATTAACTTATCAAGCTCAGCCTTGAAGTCAGTTAGGTTTTTTTCCCCCATTGCTCCCCTCGGAAGGTTGTTCCAGAACTTCACTTCTCTGATTACTAGAAACCTACATCTAATTTCAGGCCTAAACTTATTGATGGCCAGTGTATGCCCATTTGTTCTTGTGACAACATTGGCCATTAACTTAAATAACCCCTCTTCGTCCCTGGTATCTATTTCCCTGATGTATTTATAGAGAGAAATCATATCTCCACTCAGTCTTTTTTAGGTTAGGCTAAACAAGCCAAGCTCCTGGAATCTCCTCTTATAAGGTTGGTTTTCCATTCCTCGGATCATCCTAGCAGCCTTTCTCTGCACCTATTCCAGGTTCAATTCATCTCTCTTAAACATGGGAGACCAGAACTGCACACAGTATTCTAGATGAGGTCTCACTATTGCCTTGTACAATGGTAATACTTCCCTGGGTCTACAGGAAATACCACACCTTATGGTCTCAGGTCACTCACCTGGTTGACAGCAGGAGCCATGGCTGCCATAGCAATTTCTAGGTAAAATTAATCCTGACTTATGATCTGGGGATAGAATTCTCAAATGTCATTTGAGAGTTCTATCAGGAGATCATGAGTCAGGGCTTAATTTTACGTAGAAATCATGTATCTCTCAATTAATTCGCAAGAGTTGGCATGTCTGCAAACAGGAAGACTGCCTGAGTCACTCAAGGAGTGATGCTTTCAGGGCAATGGACTTGAGGATAGCCCAACACTGCTTGTGGAGACAGACTTTGAAAGATGCTCCTGGAAGGGGAAAACGGAGAGCAACCTGGCTGGAAGGTCAAATCACAAAGCAGCTGTACTGGGACTTTGTGAGTGGGAGGAGAGCTGCATTTTGGAAGAGAAAAAAAGGGGGTACGGAACCTGGTGGAACAATCCCAGAATTGCCAGAAGGAGGTGCCACCCAGTGGTGCGTAGAGCACCCCATGACACTAAGGCAAAGTGTTCATTTATATGATGAGCCATACCTGGATTATCTTTAATCTCCACCCCATACCCAGTGTCTAGCAGTCCCACTTCTTCTTTCCTTGTTTTCTTTTTATTTATATGGCTAAAGAACTTCTTACTATTGATCTCCGTTACATAGGTATAAATCAGGAGTCAATCCATTTAACCAAAGGGCCAAATTCTGTTCTTAGTTACACTGATATTAAATATTTAATAAGTTCTATTGAAACCAAGGGAACTGGCATAAAACCAGAGTAATAGAGCAGAAACTAGCCTGTAGTGTTCAGCTGTATATCTAGTCTCCTTTCTGTGTCCTTCTCTGTTACAAAGATTGCTTTTCTTACAAATAAATGTATTTGTCCCCTGTTATAACTTATGGGGGCTTGATTCACTGTTGGTTTGAGGATTTTTGCTGGCAAGCATTAGCAACGTGTACATTTCATTTCTTCTTCATGAATATTGCTTTAATGGGGACCTACAAAAGCTTTATCCCCTAGCAACAGTTCTCTGCAAGCTCCACTTATAAATCAATGCTAGCTAGACTGAGTGAATGGAAGGGACTGAGGTATTAAATTCTCTGTTGGTCAAATGTATCTTTATATTATTATTATTCACTTGATTGTTAATTTTAAAAAACTTTCATTGTCTATTTTGCTCTTCATCTAATACCCACTGATTCTCTATCAGTGCGCTACAAAAACCTTAACAGTTTTAGATCTTGAAGTGCTCTCTGACATTATATGAATCAGCACAAGCCCAAGCCCAGAGAGACTTAAAGAGATGTGGGCATTTCACTAACAACTGAAACAGCATCAAAGCACTGTAAATGTGATCAACGGCTGTCATGTCTGTATAATGCAAATGATGTCATACAATATTGATCTCCAGCTGGTCTATGTCTTTAGGAACCAGTTTTGCCCAGCGTGGTTCAGTGGTACATTGTGTCTTCCATAGGTATTAGAGTAAACTGTTTTGACAAGCTTCATAAGCCTATGGCCACTCTGAGAGTAGGGGAGAAACTCATTTTGCCAAATCTTTAGAACTTAAATATGATGGATTCAAATGTTTCATTCATGATGTAAGATTATAACTCATTTCCCCTGACTTCCAGCCCAGTGCTCCTTTCCTTAGGCCAAAGAGTATTGTGACACTGTATACCTGGGGGGAGCTCCCTGTAACCCTATATTCATCATTTGTATATAATTGTGATATTGCAAATAAAGCATGCCATGTGAGGTATCATGGGAAAGGGTCTGATCTGCTGAAACCACTGTTACATCTAAATACGTGTATCATTAGTGCATATGAAGTTATGAGAATTGTGTTGTATGATTGTCACTAAAATATGCTGTTGGCGTGGGAAGTGCCCAGGTATTAGCTCCCCAAAGACACTAATCGGGGGATAACCAACTCCTGGATGGACAGGTGTCAAACAACCAACAGCCATTGTCCAGCAATGCAGCTACAATACAATGACTCACCTACACAAGGCCACGCAAGTGGAATTGCTCAATCTTGCCAGGTGGTGACTTAGCAATGCCCATCAGAAATGGCTAGACTTGTGTTCTCCAAGCACATGGATTAAGGGTATAAAACAGAAAGCAGTGGCCCCATGCTTGGCATTTTCTCCTCCCACCTACCTACGCTGCAAGCAACAAGGACACTCAGAAGACTGATTTCAACAGAGGAGACTGGCCCAGGTTTAAGGAAGAAACCTATATATTAAGGACTGTAAGATCCAGTGGGATGAGAACATTGCTTGATCTAAATACTGTCTAGTGTGATACAGTTTAGACTGCTAGCTTATATTTTATTGTATTTTGGTAGGCAAAAAGTCAAAGTGGTTATCACTTATAATCAATTAAAATCTATCTTTTGTAGTCAATAAACTTGTTTTACTGTTTATCTTTACCAGTGAGTTTGCTTGAAGTGTTTAGTAAATCTTCTCCAGTTTACAAAGGCTGGTGTATATCCACTTTCCATTGATGAAGTGATGAACCAATTAATAAACTTGCACAGCTCATCTTGAATAGTACAAAATGGTACATTCCTGAGGTACAGTGCTGAGAGCTGAGGGGATTTGGCTGGTACCTTTCTCTATGTGATTCATGAGTGGCTCTGAGAGCATTCATGCAATCAAGCTGGATGCTCCACATGCTGTTGTGCTGAGTGATAACAGCACCTGGAGGGATTTGCTGCTTGTCACCAACAAAGCATTGTGAGAGACAGCCCTGGCTGGAGAGTTAATGGGGCACAGAAGTCCCACAGTCCCATTCTGCACCTCAGGAATCCCCTCACAGATACTTTGATAGGGGAAAGCAGGTACAGGAAGAACAAAATCCATTTTGCCAGTGTTCTGTTGAGAGCTATTGCTCCATACAGTTGTCAGGAAATGATGCAGTAGGCTCAGCAGGGTCTAGACAAATGTGCCGCACAACATGGCTGACGTCCTACTGCACACATGCAAATGGTGATTATCTGCTGCTTACAACTCAGCCAAATCTGGAATGATTTTCATGGGGACAGTGAAAGGCACCTCTGATCCCAGGACCTCCCTCCCTGCCCTCACCAACCAAATTTCAAGTTCCTATTCCAACCCCTGAGGCACTAAACCTGTTTTTAACAAATAGCTGGAAAAATATTTTACATCAAAATGGTCTATTTTTTCATTGATCTCATTCTCAAAACAGAATGAACCTCTTGGGACCAACCTCTCCAGAAAATCCTAAGAAACACACCAAGTAGGGAAACTTTCAGCCCAAAAGGTTAGTTTTAACAGTTATAAGCAACTCAAGGGAAGAGGTATGGGGGAACTGTTAAGCAACCTTAATAAATATCAAATATAATTATTTATATATTTGGCTACAATGCTTTCTGTATCAGTTACAGTATTCTGACCTGTGTTAGCACAGAAGGAACATTTAAGTCATTCACTGGTATTTTTCTTAGAAAATGTGAAAAAATTCCCACAAAGATAGAAGTTTGCCATGAAAGAAAGGCAAAATCCTTTCCCACTTCCAAAAAAGAGCAGGAAATTTCCTTGCACCACAAAGGATTCCATTATTCGTTTGGTAATTTGATCTTACACCCAATGCCAGGCACAAAGCTGATTATACATTCTGCACGCCCTTCAGCTGTAAATATTTCAAAGCTGACTGTTTTATGTCCCTTCTCCAATAACAAAGTTACAATCTGCAGAATGTTTGTAACCTGTAGTGCTCATCGTAAAGATTTAATGGCCTCGGTCCCAGAAAGGAATTGTTCTCAAGAAATAAGCCTTGTTCCGTTATGGCAGATTAAATTTAAATTCAAAGTAAAAAAACATATAAGTCTCTAAGCGACACATTCTCTAAATGTGCTAATGTGGTTGGAGTCCCGGTTAATCAAAGTCAAGAAACCAAGTAGAAAATAGCTGACTTTAGTAAGAACTAAATGCAACTATATGAGCAAAATGGACTGGGAGCTAGTGAGAATGTATCTGAGATGCACTTGATACTGCTCAGGGTCAGTGTACAAAGATGTCTGTAAGTCACCTTTCGGGTGTTCCCAGAGCCAGTCAGTGGGTCTGTTCCTGACATAAAGCAAGGCTTTAGGGCAGCTCTACTTTTCAAGAATTTAGGGTAGTTGTTTGCTGAGTACTGAAAATATGCTTGGTGGTGCAGAGAACAGGGAGAAGAAAATGGGGCAGGGTTCAAAGAACTTACAAACTGAACAGACAATTCAGCCACACAAAAGGGTATTGGAGTAACACTGCAGGGCTTCAAGGAAGCTATGGGTTTTGATGAGAGAGTTAAAAGGAGAGAGTGGATGCCAGCAGCTCTAGGAAAAGACATGAGTGGTTTACCAACTTACATCTTCCCCTTTTTTCCCTGTGCTCTTCTGTCTTGGCTCAAAGATTGGTGGGATGGTTCTAATAATGCATTGTACTTACTAAGCTAAATTGTGTTCTCAGAACCCTCATTGCATCAGAGTCAAGGAAACCCTAATTTTCCCCGCAGAGTGAAAGTTACATTGTACAGGAAATTTGAGAGCATGTTGCAAGTATTTATTCAGCCTCCTAGCATATTTGTGAATTAAGCAATATTTACATCTAGGAGAGTAAATGGGATTTTGACATTTTTGATTGGACCTGTATTACTGTTCTGTATAAATTCCCTTCTCTCTCCCGCTCTCACCATACTCATGCACTTCCCTGCTGTGGGAGCTGAGCACAGACATATAGTCACCATGTGCTCCTACACATTGCTCAAGAATGGGCTGGTCTCATTCTGGCCAATGTTGCCAGGTTGTGCCCTGTGACTCTCTTCCCATACAGAGGGCAGGGGTCATCTGCCTAAAGAGCATTTTACACCCTCTTCTCTTTTCCCAGAGCCCATGGAAGTTTCCTGGTGGGACCTAGCAATCTGGTGGGAAGAGGGATGGGGCTGGGCAAAGAGAATGTGAGACTTCATAAAACACCAAGCTGAGCTGGCTTCTTGCTGTGGAAGAGGCTTTCAAGGGGCAGGAGCATGAGGTTGATTGAGTGAAAACCATGAGTTTCAGAGGCCAAAATCCCCTTGTTCTTGCCACGGAGAAGGCAATCCCCATCCCCGATGGAAAAGTCCAAAGGAAACTTTTAAAAGTAATAGATCAAATTCACTTTTATTTCATTAGCCTACCTGAAGTAATACTGCTAAATTATTGCAAAAGCCTTTGGTATCTTACATAAGCATAAATAAAAGCTCAAGCTGCTGCTGCTGCTTGAGAAAAGGGAATAGAATTATTTTTCTCTTTACCTCAAATAAACCCTTGGCTTGATCTTTCTGAGCACCTAGGTAATCTGGAAAGCCATTTCAGTATTCAATGGTGCCCTCTGCTGGAAAGAAGAACAAATCAACAGATTCAGCAATCCTGCTTCTGCAGTTCTCACTCCAGCAAAACTCCCATTGATTTCAAGTTGGTGTTTTGCCTCACTACGGACTGCAGCATTAGCACCTGAGGGGGTCTAGTTACCATGTGTTCATTTTTCTTAAAAGAAACAGCAGGTAAATTTGTTTACCATATGTCTGAAATAATCTTGAATATCAGTTCATGGACTAAAGGCATCAGATCATGGCTGCACTGATCACTTAAATCTCACACTTTATTTTAATATCAGATTAATTCCGAAAAGATTTAGTTGCAACAAAAAGGGACTGAATGTAACTGAATGCTACTTGTTCGTGGTTTAAGTATAAAACATTTAGATATAGATTGATCACGTAGCAATTTGTTTTAAGAATTCATCTGCATTTCAAGAGAGACAAATATTTTGCTTTTTTGCAGTGGTCATTGGGGTCACTGAGAGAAATTCATCCTTGATGGAATTCCATTTAATTCAGTGAAGTGACACCAGAATGGATTGGATCTGATATGCTTAATATCTATTAAACTGAAACTAGTATGAATAAACTGAGTTTACATGAATTGTAAATCACTTTGCACACTCAGATGAATCTATGCTGCATCTTAGGCCCCAATCATTCAACGGAATTCCACTGGGCAGATCCCAGTGCCTGCTCAGAACCCACTGACTTCCATGCAGCTCTACTTGTTCACAGGGAGTTTGCCCACATGGGGCATTCACTGCAGGATCAAGGCCTTAGATTGTAAACTCTTTGCAGTAATGAAGGTGTCTTACTTCATATGTAAAAAGTGTGGTGTTAATTTAATGTGCGAATCATTAATGACAGCAGCACCAAACAAGGAAGTTGAAAGTAAATTCATCTTCACAAATGTGTTAAGTATTGTGAGAAGGGAAAAGACTGGGAAAAAATCACCAATATTTCTTTGGCTGTGAGTTTGATGGATGCTGTGTTCAATATTCTTGTGTGCGCATCAGCATATACTGTGCATCCCCAACTTGCTTAGAAACAGCTTGTATATATCATAGGAGGCAGACTGCAATCCTAATGCTCAAGTGCTGGTGCAAAAGGTCCATTTTCATATGTCACTCATAGGATTGTTTTCTCACAGCATTTTTCAGATTTTGTGGCTGACATGAAACAGTTAACTTTTTAAATTGCCTATAGAAGGAAACCAACAGTGACTTTCTCTGCTATCCTTCATTTTAAGATGGTAATTTACTAGTGTAAGTGGTCCACAAATTGATGAGTGACCAAGAAATGGGATCAACAGTCTCCACCCATCACCTCCCAACCACACAGGCTGTATTTGATCTCCATGCCTCCCACATTGCCCTGGTAAATAGAAATTGAGATCATTTTATTGATTAAATACAGAGGGGCTGGAGCTGGGGGTGCTGCCATACCCGTGGCTTGAAGTAGTAATAACCCAAATACATGGTTTACATGGTTTCCATCATCAGCATCCCCACTAAAAATTGATCCAGCAGCCCTGATTAAATATTTCTTATCTTTCCCCCTTGTTCTCCCATTCCCAATTCAGACAACAAAGGAAATCTGTGTTAAAATGGCTGCATTGTAGATTCACCCATGTTTGGTAGTGTGCTGTTATTCTGTAAAACAAAAGAGGAAACAGATGTCCTATGTTGTTGGAGTACATCAGCCAATGGAGAAGAATGGGGGTATTGGCAAAGAAGGCCTCCTGTAGTCAAACCGTGTCCTTGTCCATACCTTTAAAGCACTAGTCACTTATATTGAAGGAGCTCTTCAGAAACCGTTTTTGAGGCTATGTTGTTCAGTTTGTACAGACTAAGCAGCTAAGTTGCAGTTCAGGGGATTACTCCTCTTTCCCAGGCTGTTGATTTATTTTAGACTCTATTTGTAAATGTGTCTCAAATTTAACTGCCTTTTGTACACCTGTTACAACTCACTCTTCTCTCCCTAAAATTAGGTGTACTGACAAGCAAACATCACACTGAAAGGAAGCGCTAATTGCCACACCTGGTCTTAATCCAACATGGAATGTAACACATGGTAGCTCTCCTGTCACCAGCCATCGTCACTATAGCAATAAGATATATTATGGGAGAAAACAAAGCATGATCTGTAGAGACAGATGGAGGACAGACATTCCATTTCTCAAGGGTCTTGAGGTTTTGAAATTTTGGCTTTTTCAAGTCTCCACAAAGGAAAATTCCAAAAATCCTTTTTCACTTCTGACCAACCAACATATTTCAATTTTAGCTTTATACAATTTTCTATCACAATATAATACAAAATAAAATAATTCAAAACAAAGTGATTTCAAAACTAAAAACTGAAACATTTCCTTTTGAAAATGTTGTAATGAGACTTTTGATATTTATCAACTTTTTTCATTTTTTTTCTGAAATAAAACTTTGGCAAAACTGATTTTTATTTTTTCACAAAACATTTTGATTTTACTGGAACTGCATTTTCAAATGGAAAATGGTGTGAAAGGGCAATATCCCCAACAAAACCTTACTGAATTAAGTGTAAGTACCTTAGGATAAAATGCAACAGTTTATATAGTGTGGGATTGTAACATCTCTAGGGAGGAGACCTGACTAATGCAAACCGTGGAAAGTGTTATGAGTTTCAAATGACTATTTGGATCAATGTGAACTTTTAAAATTAAGTGGGTTTCCCAGGAAATCTCCAGGCAGTGTTATATGCAAATATAAACCCTCTGGTTATGCAAGAATTCAGCTCTTGGACCTTTGCTCTGAGGGGGCCTTTTGTCTGCTGACCACCTGTTACATGGGGGCTGACCAAAGACCCAAACTGTATAAAGAAAAGATTCTTTATATATGCCTGAACCATGATGGGAAAATACAAGTGCAGTTGCACTGACCAGTGACAAATGATTCCATCAATGTTGTTTGTTCGCCCACCTCTAACGATCTTACTACAACAGAAAATGGGAGCATGACCTTGTGCCTTGACTTAGTCTTTGCACATATAAAGGACTCGATTCTGCCACTCCTACTGACATCAAGCACTTCCTTAGTCATGTGAACAGTGCCAATGATTTCACTGGGGCTAATGAGCATGAGCTGGGGCAGGGACCGGCAACCTTTGGCACGTGACCCATCAGGGAAATCCACTGGCAGGCCGAGCCAGTTTGTTTACCTGCAGCATCCACAGGTTTGACCAATCACAGCTCCCACTGGCTGCCATTTGCTGTTCCAGGTCAATGAGGGATGCAGGAAGCAGCAGCCAGCACATCTGATCCCTGAACTGGGACAACAGAATTAGTCCAGAACTGAATGCTTTATTTCTAAAATGATTATCAAAATGATTTCACTTTAATAACAAGAGAAAACCATTGTTGGATAGACTAATATTCTGCATATATTAAAATTCCCCATTTTTGTCACATGGGGTACTAGCATAATGCACTCGTGATCCTGAAAACCTCCATTTGATACTTCTATTTAAGAGAGATTTTTAAGGAGAGTAATTTAATCAAAGCTGTCAGCCTCTCTTCTCATGGCGGCTTTGCAGCAGGGATTTTTGACACAAGAACAGTAGGGCTGCAAATTAGCTTGTCTTTCATTGTGATAATCTCAAAATCAATTACAGAAGTGTATTGAATAAACAAATCAAACACTTCTTTTATAGTGAATCCAGTTTTTGTGAAAGGCACTGGGATCATAATTCTGGTGATGGATGTCCTTGATTTCCCGTAAAGCAAGTACAGCATAGGCCAAAGGAACAACTTCGCCTTATAAAACACAAAAAAGCTTTTTTGTCCATTCTATGCTCAAAAGTGCTGTTCCTTCAAGGTGTACATCTGGCCAAGACAATCTTCCCCCTCCCTTAAAAGTTTCAAGTTTTTGTCGAAAATTATTTTAAAAATAAGGAAATTTTCTATGAAAATGTCTGTCAATTTTTATTTATTTTCATATATGTATGTTTATATAGCACTCTTCCTCTGTAGATCTCGGAGATCAGTATGATTATCCCCATTTTACAGATGGAGGAAACTGAGACACAGAGGTGAAGTCACCCAGCAGCCTAGCGGCAGAGCCAGCAATAGACGTCTGACCTCCTGAGTCCCAGTCCACTGCTCTGGGCACTACCTGACAAAACCATATTTTGTTCAAAAAAAGTAACAGTGGAAAATTTTCCACTAGGTTTAGCAATGAGCTCCAAGCAGACAGATCTGTGTCCATGCAGAGCCCCATGGAAGTTTAATGCAAGTGTTTGTGGGCCCAGGAATGAGCCAATATGGAGCTCCATTTCCAGATCAGAGTCTAAAATGGCCTATGTCTTTCTGATCTCAATACTAGATTGCCTCTTCCCAAGAAACCATGTGTGGGAGAAGAACTTTGAGTTTTCCCCGCATCATGTGTTGGTGGGGTTGGTGTTTACCCCTCACGCTGCTCCTGCCCTGGGGGCAGGAAGTAAGGTTCTGCTTCCTTTATAATACTGGTGTGGCAAACAAGAGTTGAAGGAAGAGACTGAACTTTATTTCAGTCTCTTGACCTGGGTCAGGACTAGTGAACTTAGGGCACTTGTCAAACACACTTCTCAAGACCTGAGCAGATCCTGGATAAAGTGACTATATGTTTTAACAGGACAGTCCTATTTTTTCATATGATGTCCTAGGAATTTCTTTGAGAATGCTAGATATATCCTGATTGCTCATTTAATCAATCAAAACAGTTTATCGTTATTAAAAAAAATCTTCAAAACAAACCACTATAGTGAGTAAAATTTGCCCCATTCCCCAGGAGACAACAGTTCAGTGGAACAAATGTTCAGCATGCTGAATAGCGTCTGGAAGGAATAGAAGTCAAATGAGTGTAGAGTCTATAAATAATGTTCTTTTGCTTAACATGATATTTGCTCAAAGTTCCACGACACAGTTCATTCTAGCTAAATTGCTAGAAACAGTCCTCCACTCTTAGCCATATGCCATATTGCTAATGAGCCTGAAACTGGTATTGAAGACACTAGAACATTTTTTAAAGTGTCCTTTTGTAGGAATATTTGGAGACTCTTAAAAAAAAAGTCACTGCAAAAGCATCCTGGGGTTTTACTCCAAAAATATGAATAGTGGTAGCAAATATGGTCTCCAATGATATTTGGGAGATAAGTGCTACCTCCACGTAAACTCTGTGCTTCATCAGTTATGGTACATCTACATTGCAATTGGAGGTGTGATTGCAGCATGTGTAGACACACCCAAACGAGCTTTGATCTAGCTCTCTCAGGTACCATTTGCAGTGAAGCATGGCATCACTCGCTAGCCACTCCACTAAGTACCCAGGGTCCTGGGTAGATTTGTACAGCCCACACTGAAGCCTATGCTGCTGCAGTTTCACTCTTGTTAGTACTTGCACTGGCTAGATTAAAGCTAGCTCAGGTATGTCTACACATGCTGCAGTCACATCACTGATTGCAGTGTCAATGTATCCTAACTCTTGGGGCCCCCTTCTCCCCTCTGTCTCCCAGGCAACTTGACTTAAGTGGAGTGAGATCTGCTCCTGGAATTTGCCTGCTGAATTCAGATTGGGGGAAGGGGGGATATTCAGATGCTTAATCATTATCTGAAGACAACCTGTTATCCTTAAAGTTTTCACTCCAAAACACTCAAAAGAGTAAATACTGTTCTTTCCCAATCACTTGGTTAAACATTCCCCCTCTCAAATCCCTTTGCTTTCTGTGTTCTCCTGTGTAGCAGAGGCAGAAAGTTTTGAGTAATTTTGTGAATGTAAACACATTGGTTGCCATGGAAGCGGGAGCAGAGCTATGATTACTGGCTACAGCTGCCACATTTGCCAGGAGCCCAATTACCTTACCTGGTTGTTTGAATTTAAGGCAGAATGAACACAATGTGTATTGTTAAAGCAAGTTCTTGCTTCCATTTGAAATTGGAAGGCTGGTCAGGCAGGTCTGTGATCTACAGTATGCAGCAGTTCATCTCATATTGAGTATTATAATTATATGTGTTATATAAGGCAAGGTTGACTGAAAGAGGAGAAAGCAAAAGGGAGAGAGAAAGCAAATCTGGGTACAGAATACTATATATAAATAAAAGGCATGTGGCAAAATATGGGTTGTATCAGGGCCTGGAGTCTCTGGGATTTAGGCCCAGATCCTGAAGGGCATTTAGGAATCTAAATCCCATTGAAATCAAGTTTTGATTTTGGTTATGGCTCTGGCTCACTTAAGTATTCTATCACAGATTTAAGTAATTTGCTGAGTAGGGAAAGACCTACACATGAGCTTATAATTAAACATCTGCTAAAGTCCTATTAAAATTAAACACATGTGCTTTGCTGAACTGGGGCCTTAATGTGAACATACACCTCTAGATGCCAAGGACATCTTAGATACCAAATAAACTAAAGATGAGCATTAATGTACTTAATTGATCAAGTACATAAAGGTTGTAATTTTTTTAATCCAGTGTCGTTAAATGATTACTCCCTCTTTTGAAACCCCTGCTGGCAGATCAGATTACAAAATGTATTAAATAAGGTGAAAATATAATTATTTTTAAAATAGGTAGGAAGCTAAATTTGGATAGTACAAGATGAAGCTGAGCTGTGGGCCTGCATTGAGTGACATTGCCTTCTATAGACTACTCCTCTAGCCCCAGATTTTCAAAAGATATTTAGCTGTCTAAAAATACAGATAGGCACCTATTACAAATTACAAAACTGCCTAAAGGAGTTAGGCATCTGTTAGGATTTTTTATAAACGCCTAAGCAGGTTAGGTGCTTAGCTCCCATTGAAATCAATGGCAGTTTGGTGCTTTAGGGCTAATGGCCAGATTTCGGTATTTAGGCACATAAAGATGCAGATAGGCAATCAGCGGCAAGTCATAAGTGGCGATAAAGCTTTAGTACAGTCAGTATGTAAAACATATTGCTGATGTAACTTGTATCCCCTTGTGCAAGGAAATGAGCTCTAATGGTAGTAGGGCTAGAGGTCCATTAAGTTATATACAATGTGATTAATCCCTTACCTTTTTATGATCGGTTAATATAATTCATCATAGAAATGATGTATTTTAAAGAACACCATTTAGTTTTTATTGTACTTCTCATTACATAATATGCACAGGAGATTAGAAAACAAACTTCAGAAAGGAGATAGGAAACTCCCCAGACACCTTGTCTTCTAATTGAATTAATCTCTGAGGTACAGCACATAGATAATTATTTTAGTGTGGGATGTGATGGATTAATCTGGTGAGACAAATCAAACACAGCTTGTCTTTCCTAATTACATTAGCAGACAGGAACTAGAATGAGTTATTAAAAATGTATTTGGGAAAGCTCTTTGAGGAGCAAAAGGATAGTGTGAAGATACAGGTAATTGATGAAGCTGTGCAGAAGACATTGTGCATCCATTATAGTGTGAGGAGCAATAATGTTTTACTGAAATGGGCATTGATTGGTTGAAGCACCAGGATTCTGGCCTCAATCTTATCTGTCCGCAGTAAGCTTTGGCTTTTCTGCTAGTCGTTCACTCTTTGAGAAGGGTGGAGGAAGTAGAAGTGTCTGCCCACACCAACCCAAGTTCAAGACTGGCGCCTGAAAAAACTGGCACCTAAGGTACTGGGGCAGTGAATGTGAGCTGGGCTATTAACTTCTGCATGTTTTCTGTTTTTAATATATTATCTATTCATTTCCTCATTTTTGCTTAGTTTTTACAATAAATTGTTGCAAGCTTATGAACAGTCTAGTAACAGGATCCCATTCACTGTTACTCGGTTCTGTGTGCATTTGGGGTTTGAAATACATTTCATGGATCTATTTTTATTTCTCTTCTGACACTTTGGGTTTGCCAGCCCTGCCATATGTTATTTGGGGGAAGGCGATGCGAAGTCAAACTGGTGCATTACCTCCACCTCTGGGGCATCTGTCCTGTGGCTGATGAAGGCACATGACAATCTCAGACAACTTTATATTTGAATCCCGGTTGAGTTTGCTACCTACTATTATAAAAACAAAAACAAAACAAAACAAAAACAAATTCCATTCCACTGGAGGAAGAAGCAGCATTAAAAATGCATTGATGCAAGATGTCCATGCCCTTAAAATTTTTGTTTTAAAACTCAATCCTCAATTGAGATCCTTTAAGTCATAGAAACCCATCCCTGGAATCTATCACTTTTTAAAACCCACCCTTGATCAATTGTTTATTTAAACTTGGCTCCAAACAGGACATGAAAGAACTTTTACATCCTTGTGAGTCAGGAAGAATGCTTTTTTCGTTCTGATTTACTGAATCTTTTTTCTCCTTGCATGTAAAGAACAGTGAGCCAGACCTATAGCTAGTGTATACTGGCATTACCTCCGTTGATTCCAATGGAACTATACCAATGGACACATGCTGAGATGTAATATGAATGACGGGAACTCCAAGTAATTCAGCTTGTCTAGTTGCTGAACACCAGTTAGAGCTGGAAATACTCAAGTTCACACAATGAACCTAAGTAGGTTTGTCATGCAGCATGATCGTGGGCTTCAGCCCATATTTGTGAAAGTTCAACACTGTGATGGGCTGAGGGTTGTTAACATAGTTGTGAACTAATGAGCTTAATTTCCCTACCAGCATCCCTCAAGATCAGATCTGTCCATTCATGGGAACCCCTGTGGGACACCTAGGTGAGGACTCCTGACATTTGAAGTTCATCAGTGGAGGTAAGAAAGGGCTGCTTGTTGGAGGTACTCCTTAGTAGCTCAGAATCACCGAACTATATGTGAACATGCAATGATTGATTCACTTCCAATTTCTGTGACCCAAATGGCAAAGTTCTGTTGGCAAATAGTGTTTACTGCCTCCATTGTAAACATTCCCCTTTAAGTATCAGGGGGTAGTTATGTTAGTTTGTATCCACAAAAACAACAAGCAGTCTGATGGCACCTTAAAGATTAACAGATTTATTTGGGCATAAGCTTTCTTCAGATGCATCTGAAGAAGTGTTTTTTTACCCACAAAAGCTTATGCCCAAATAAATCTGTTAGTCTTTAAGGTGCCACAGGACTCCATGTTCTTTTTATTCCCCCTTAATTATTTTTCAACACTCTTGCTTTTGGAGAGTTCACCTTCGGGAATATTTAGTGTTTTCCCCACAGTGCTTTGCATGATTTTTTCCCTGGTATTGCATCTTAAAGCATAGGTGAATAGTGACAGATGTGCTGTACCATTTTGCAAATTCTTGGGTACCTTCCCACTGCCTTGGGAGCTGGAACAGCTGGTGCATGGCCTTAGATAGATGGGAACACTGTCACCTCCTATGGATCTACCCTCACTTCTGCAAGCCTCTTTTATTTACTATAGGACTTTACAGGCTATGGATTGACATCTATCATCATAATAATTAATATCTAGCTCTCATACGCGCTTTTCATCAGTTGAATAACACACTATTTTTTATTGCATTGTTTGGTTCATTCCCCTTTTCTGTTGCTGAAGACTTCAGGACATTTTGATTTCCTGACCATTCAGGATCACTTTGAGAACATTTGCCCACCATGTATTATTTAAATCAGGCACTATGCAACCAGCTGGCCTACCATTAAAATAATCATATATAATATGTTACATTCTCTAGTCATTTGTTATTCTACACCTCTGATTACACATTCAGTCTGTTCAGTTGTGACTATTTATTATGTCTCTTTCCTTTGATCATTTAAAATTTTCTGAGATGTAGCTCATAAAAAAGGGGGGCAAGAAGTGACCAGCATTCTAATAAAACCCAGAATGAGCCTGCATACCAAAAAGGAGCAAAATAGGGCATTTACCCTCCACAGGGCTTCCAGGGGTATCTCCTTCCATCTTGTCGCCTGATGAGATTTCATATTGTGTTGATTATAGCCAAAGGGAAAATTGCTCAAATTATTTAATCATATGCACACCGTGTGTGCTCCTGCTCATTTACTTAAAGTGAAATCAACTTTCTTTCCCAGTCAGCTGATATTTACTGTGCTGATTTTCCTTTATGGTAGCTGCTGCAACCTAACAATAGGAAAAGAGACAGAACATTAAAAAATCATTTAATCTCCTTGAAGTAGTCCAAGGCATCTAGTTACCACATCATTGTGGTGTCTTTGTCTGGAAAAAACTAACCTCTTACTAAAGTCAGCCACCATAATAGTTTAATCAGTCAATAACCCTGACATACATATTTCCTCTCTCTCTCTGTCTTCCCCCCACCATTCCTACTTGTCATAAACAGATAGCTAAGGGTTAATGTTCTTTTACCTGTAAAGGGTTAACAAAGGGAACCAAACACCTGACCAGAGGACCAATCAGAAAACAAGATTTTTCAAATGTCAAGGGAGGGAAGATTTTGGGGTGGGTGTTCTTTGTCTTGGTTCGGTGGCCCTCTCGGCTCTGAGAGTGATCTCTCTATCTCCAGCTTTCTAATCTTCTGTTTCCAAGTTGTAAGTACAAGGATAGTAAGACAATAGGTTTATATTGTTTTTTTCTATTTACATGTGTGTAGTTGCTAGAATGTTTTAAATTGTATTCCTTTTGGATAAGGCTGTTTATTCATTTTTTTCTTTTAAGCAATTGACCCTGTATATTGTCACCTTGATACAGAGACCATTTTCATGTCTTTTTCTTTCTTTTTAATATAAAGCTTTCTTTTTAAGACCTGTTTGAGTTTTTTCACTGGTTAGGGCTCAGAAACGAAGGGAGGGGGAAAATCTCTTTGTGTTAGATTTACTAAGCCTGACTTTGCATACCCTCTGGGTGAGGGGAGAGAGAGATTTGATCTCTCGGTACTTGTGTTTCAAGGACTTGAAGCAGGGAATATCCTAGAGTACCCAGGGCGGGGAAATCTGAGAGGAGGTAAAGAGGGGGAAGGGAAGTGGGTTATTTCCCTTGGTGGTGAGACTCAGGGCATCTGAGTCTTGGGGTCCCCCAGGGAAGGTTTTGGGGAGACCAGAGTGAGCCAGACACTGGAATTTTCTGGCTGGTGGCAGCAATATCAGATCCAAGCTGGCAATTCAGTTTGGAGGTTTCATGCTAGCTTCTCATGTTCTGAACTCTAAGGTTCAGATCTGAGTAGGAAAGTTATGACACTACTACATAACAGCAGTTTTGTCTCTTGTGTAGTAGAGGTACACTGTATATCTGTACTTGTCCACAGACAAAGGGTGATCTCATGATTAAAGCGCTAGATTGGGACTCGTATCTAGGTTGAATTTCCAGCTCCACTACAGACTTCCTGTGGGTCCTTGGGAAAGTCATTTAAGGCCAGATTTACAAAGATATTTCAATACCTACAGATGCACATAGGTGCCTGATAAGAGTTTCTACAGCTCCTAAATGAGCTAGATGCTTAATTCCCATTGATTTTTTCTGAATGCAGTGCCCACTGAAGTCAAAGGAAAACCTCTCACTGTCTTCAGTGACTTTTGGATCTGATTCTGTATCTCTGTGCCTCCTTTACCATCTGTAAAATGAGTCCAATAATACCTCCTTCCTCCCACGCTTTGTCTTCTCACTTTAGATTGTAAAATCTTTAGAGCAAGTCCTGTTCTGCTATGTGTTCGTACATCACTTAGCACAATGGGCTGATCTTAGTTGAGGTCTCTAAGAGTACGTCTACACTGCAATAAAAGACCTATGGCACGGTCATGACTGATCCAGGTAAGCTGACTCGCTTCATGGGACTTCGCACAGCAGGGCTAATTGCAGTGTAGATGTTTGGGCTTATGCTGAAGTCTGGGTTCTGAAACCCAGTAGGGGCGGGGCGGTGAGTCTCAGGGTATGTCTACACTGCAATTAGACACTCGTGCAGTCCGAATCAATTGACCTGGGTTCTGAGACTTAGCACCGTAAGTTTTGCATTACCGTGTTCTACTGTACTACATGCACCCTAAGTTCTATTGTTATACAACTAAAAAGTAATCGTGATTCATACACAATGTATTTTTAAATTATCTCAAATTCCTATTAACATCAATGGTAATTGCATGGGAGTGTCAAGAGGGAAATGGTCCATGAAATTACATTCTGTAATTCACAGTAGAGGAAATGAGCCCCTTGTATGCTATAATTGTAAGGATTCATATTTGGCCAGAAGCAGGAATTTAAGATCTCATGGCTCAGATCTCATCTGCTAGATACTAACCGCTGTTTACTTTAGTATGAATGACTGAATCAGCTCTGACTGCCATATCCTCATTTAATTAGAAAGATCCCTTCAAACTGTATATGTTGACTTTTCTGAATTATGCTTTTTCTTGACAGATGGCTTACACTTTCCAGTCTGACAAAGCACTGGCACACAGACAAACAGTACTGGACCCAGTTTCTCTCAAATTTCACTGATGTAATACTATAAAAGATTTGATAAAGCCTACATTATTGATATAGGAAACCATTTGTCACAGTTTAGTAAATATTGAACTGCATGATTAGTGACAAATTAAGTATAAATTGGGAACACTTAAATGCAAAAAGCCTGACTAGCGCAAAAGATTAGCCGTGACTATACAGATAAGTAAATAATACTCTCTACATATCATTACAGCCTGTACCCTTATGTCATCTTTTTTACGAGACTATGATAAATTTTGTACAAAGTATACCTTGTGAGGTATCATTTTAAAACTCATAATCTGCTGAACATTATTGTCCTGGTAAAATGTGTGGCAACATCGTATGTAAAGTTATAAAATTCTACTGTATAAGACATGTTCCAAATCTGGAGAAACAGCTTCAAACCAGTTCCCCAGAGACAAAACACTAACCAACACCTCAGCCAGCTATCAACATAATCAAATGGACTATCACCTGGTTTAGTTGCTGTTCTTTGGCAAGAAAAAGGATGCGAGTGAGAAATTTACATCTTGGAAATGGAACACCTGAAGGTTCCCATGCAAACAGACTTTCTATCTCCTTAAGCTTAGCTGGAGATGATTTTCAAAAAGGAAAATAACTATAAGTGAGAACAGAGGAGACAAATTTCTCTCTTCATCTCTATTCATGGCATCAACAACATTTGAAAGACAAAGGAATCATAGTTGGTCTGGGGAGAGATCCTGGCTGGAAGATTCAGCCAGTAAGACTGCTAGATTATATGGTGAGGAAGACTTTCACTTTGAATTCACTTGGCTTGTTAAGTTAGGTATTAGTTTGTGTTTTACCTTTTTATTTCTCTGTAACCAGTTCTGAGTTTTATGTCTCATTACTCGCAATTACTTAAAATCTATCTTTCTGTAGTTAATAAATATGTTTTGTTGTTCTATCTAAACTAAGGAGTCTGGATTGAAGCATTTGGGGAATTCCATTTGACATAAGGTTTGTGCATATCATTTTCTATTAATAAAATGACAAAATTTCTATGAGTTTTTATTGTCCAGGAGGGTATTGGGCTGTACAAGATGCACATTTCTGGTGACAAATCTGGGACTGTGGATTTGCTGGCATTGCTCTAATATAATTCAGGAGTGGCTGGCTAGAGCACTCATATTTGACAGTTGGGAATAATTTACATGCAAGAGGCTGTGCATGAGCAAACCAGGAGTGGTTGCTCTCATAGTGAAACATGTAAAAGACACTCCAGGTTGGAGAATTGAGGGGATGCTGCTATTCAACAGTCCAGATTATACCTTGGGTAATGTCATGCATATAGCATGTTATAGCAGACAATCTCAAAACACATTATAAACATTAACATATCTTAGCCTGGAAGCCCTCTCTGGGGGTATGTCTACACTATGGGATTATTCCGATTTTACACAAACCGGTTTTTTAAAACAGATTGTATAAAGTCGAGTGCACGTGGCCACACTAAGCACATTAATTCGGTGGTGTGCGTCCATGTACTGAGGCTAGTGTCGATTTCCGGAGCATTGCACTGTGGCTAGCTATCCCATAGCTATCCCATAGTTCCCACCCATTGGAATTCTGGGTTGAGATCACAAAGTATGATGGAGCAAAAATAGTGTAGCGGGTGATTCTGGGTAAATGTCATCACTCAATCCTTCCTCCATGAAAGTAACAGCAGACAATTATTTTGCACCCTTTTTCTCTGGATTACCCTGGCAGATGGCATAGCATGGTAACCATGGAGCCCATTTAGCCTTTTTTCATTGTCACCATATGTGTACTGGATGCTGCTGACAGACGCGGTACTGCAGTGCTACACAGCAACATTCATTTGCCTTTGCAAGGTAGCAGAGACGGTTACCAGCCCTATTGCACCGTCTGCTGCTTTGGAAATTGGTGATGACAGTTACCAGTCATATTGTACCGTCTGCTGCTGTCATGGGTGCTCCTGGCTGGCCTTGCTGAGGTTGGCCGGGGGCGCATGGACAAAAATGGGAATGACTTCCCAGGTTATTCTCTTCTTTATGTCTTGTCTAGAAATAGAGTCAGCCCTGCCTAGAATATGGGCAAGTCTACTAGAGAACCAGAGAGCACAGCCGCTTCGGGTCATAGTCCCAGATATCCTGCAGAAATGATGAACTGCATGCCATTCTAGGGGGTGCCCCTGCAACAACCCCACCCATTGCTTCCCTCCTCCCACACTCCTCCTGGGCTACCATGGCAGTTATCCCCCCATTTGTGTGATGAAGTAATAAAGAATGCAGGAATAAGAAACACTGACTTTTTAGTGAGATAAAATGAGGGGAAGGCAGCCTCCAGCTGCTATTATATTCTAGGCAGGACATTTCCATTACTCATTAAAGGGTGTGGCGGGGGAGAGGAGCTCAGCCTCCAGCTGCTATGATGAGGATGGTTACCAGCCCTTTTGCACTATCTGCCAGGACTGAATCTCCAGGACACAAAGCTTAAAGAAGGCAATGACCAGGAGTCATTCCCATTTTTGCCCAGGTGCCCCCAGCTGACCTCACCAAGGCCAGCCAGGAGCACTCACAGGATGATGACAAGGACGGCTATCAGTCATATTGTACCATACCATTTGCCACCGGGAAGGGAAGGGGAGAGGAGGGGACAGGATGCTGCTGTTTAGCGCTGCAGCAATTCGTCTACCAGCAGCATTTGGTAGACATACGGTGACATTGAAAAAAGGCAAGAAACAATTTTTTTCCCTTTTCTTTTGTGGGGGGAGTAAATTGACGACATATTCTCTGAACCACTGGCGACAATGTTTTTGACCCTTTAGGCATTGGGAGCTCAGCCAAGAATGCAAATGCTTTTCAGAGACTGCAGGAACTGTGGGATAGCTGGAGTCCTCAGTCCTCCCTCCCTCCCTCCCTCCGTGAGCATCCATTTGATTCTTTGGCTTTCCGTTATGCTTGTCACACAGCACTGTATTGAGTCCCTGCTGTGGCCTCTGTCTATCATAGCCTGGAGATTTTTTCAAATGCTTTGGCATTTCGTCTTCTGGAACGGAGCTCTGATAGAACAGATTTGTCTCCCCATACAGCGATCAGATCCAGTATCTCCCATACAGTCCATGCTGGAGCTCTTCTTGGATTTGGGACTGCATCACCAGCCATGCTGATCAGAGCTCCATGCTGGGCAAACAGGAAATGAAATTCAAAAGTTAGCGGGGCTTTTCCTGTCTACCTGGCCAGTGCATCAGAGTTCAGATCACTTTCCAGAGCGGTCACAATGAAGCACATGGGATACTGCCCGGAGGCCAATTCAGTCAAATTGCAGCCATACTAACCCTAATCCGACATGGCAATACCAATTTCAGTGTTACTCCCCTCGTCAGGGAGGAGTACAGAAATCGGTTTTAAGAGCCCTTTATATTGATATAAAGGGCTTCTTTGTATGGACAGGTGCAGGGTTAAATCAGTTTAATGCTGCTAAATTCGGTATAAACTCATAGTGTAGACCAGGCCGGGGGGATGGGAGATAAGCCATCTATTTTCCAAATGAAGAAACATGAGGTGCATCTACACTCAGCAAAAATGGTCTTGCTACCAAATGGTGGACACCACAAGCAAAATAAATGCGGTCTTGGTTTGCATCATCAGTTGCACCATTTGGGAGAAAGCCTTTAGAGCTTGTGTAAGCCTTTAGTCAGGAGCTCAGAGTGGAGGAAGCACTCTACTCCCCCTGCTGCTGAAAAGGGAAAACTATCTCTATAGAAAGAGCATCATTTTACATATGCTACATACCCACAATTCCATCAGTCACACTTAGAAATCACCTTAACTGAACCAGACTTGCCCTTCAGTAGGGAGAGGAGGTTGGAAGTCTGGGGGGGGGGTGGGAAGAGAGGAAGGGGGGAGGGGTTGTTCCTCTCCTTGGGGAGGGAAGTGCATGTCTGAGTAGCAAAATAGCTGCTTTAGGGTCAGGTGCTCTTAACATCCCCCTCCTGAGGGTCCAGCGGCAGAATGGACTCTTTAGTGGAAACTTGTTGGGTGATAGCACAGCTGAGGCAAGGTCAGTGGGGTTCTTCCTTGTTACTTAAACCGATCTGAAATACAAAGCATGGTCAGGTGGTGGTACTTCAAAATGGGATTAAACAAGCAGTTTCAACAGGGCAGGAGCCAGATCTGTAGAGAATACTGTCCTTAGATACTTGGATTGTTACTATTTACTGATCTGAGCTGTGAATGGGATTGGGGGTGGATGGAGTTATGTGCCCAGGGAACTCTTACCTGCCAGGCATTCACAGTGACTGGAGGGGAGAGCATTGATTGGATTATAGTAGATTTATAGAGTGCTCTAATCTTTGAATGTTATAATATTCCTGAGTTTTCCCTGATTCTATGACCCTATTTCCACTAATAAAGATTCCCTTGTTTTGCATCTAGACTTGGAGTACAATAGGGTAGTCTGCCCCTTTAAGGGCCTGCAGAGCCAGGGACCAACGCAAGCCCTGGCTTAAGAAGAAGCTCAGCAGGCAGGTGTTGGGAACCAGCTGATCCAGCTAAGCAAAAGCTAATGATTGGCTCTGATTCCCAGCAGGAAGATATAAATGAGGACCCAGGCCTATAAGGGGGTGGTAGGAGAAACAAATATATTCCTCAGCAGCAGTGGGCTGCAATGGGGTATATAGGCCAGCCCTGTAGTAACGCTGAGGTTTAAGGAGGACCATGATCCTTGAGTTACTGGATAGTAGAGGACCCTGCAGTATCTGCCTTGGTCAGGACAATCGCTTCTAGTTTTTTCCATATTTCTTGCATTTGTGTGGCAGAAAAATAAAAGCCTGTGCAGAAGGCTAAAACAGAGTTGGGTGTGGCTGACTGTATCCCCCCAAGCTGGTGGACAGGCCACCAGACTACACAATGTACTTGCAGGAGAGGAGGTTCTGCCTGTTAAGGGCAAGCAGATTCATTTATTTTTCCTGGAATTCTGGGGGAACGAGCTAGTTCTGCTCTTTAGGAGGGACCCTAGACATACTGAACCTGGACCTTGTTACTGCTCTTAACCACCTGGCAGAAGGGTATAATGAGATCTGGTCCACAACTAGGTTTCCTTGGCTCTCTGGTGATACTACTACTAATAACAGTAGTGATACTTGCATGCAGTTGCGCCAATGAAACATGCACCAACTTTCCCACACTTAGAAATCACAGGCATTACAGCTGAATGATTCAGCCACTCCCCAAGTTCCAACCCACATTGCAGTGCCTCACACATCAGTGACTACAAGAGTACAGCAGTACACCCCCTCACCCAGTATCCTATGGGGCAGTGCCACAGGAAGTTTGTTACCTGTAATAAAATAGGCAAACATATGTTACAGATAGCAATTACCAGATCAGTTGCATCCATTAGCCAGATCCTCGAACTCCTGTGCCAGGTTCCCACTGCTTTTGGATTGTAACACTTCATGCTGCAGTGAAGAATTTTTTATTGCACTTTGGGGGGGGGGCATTTCTTCTTGTTTTCTGATGCTAAACTTAATACATTTTTATTACCTGAATATTCAGAATCACTCTCAGACCGTTTAAGTAGTATATTGTCAACAAATCAGACCCCGATGGCCTGTATCATGTGACTGTTTAGATAATGTGAAGACCTGCAAAATAGACCCAAACTCATGAGTGAGGGACCTGCTCAGAATTTGGAGCTAGAAGCCAATCCAGGCCAACCTTGTCTCTGCCAAAGTCCTGGGTGTTCTACTTGCAAAATGTTACATAGGCTGACAGAGTTGGACACTGAGACCGGAGCCAAGCAGCGCAATGATAAGGAAAAGGGGCTAAGGTGCAGTTCAGAAAGGCCTAGGACAATAACCTGAATTCTGAGGCCAACAGATTCAGCTGCCCTTCTTGAAAAGCTGTATTTGAGCCTCATGGACAGGCCATCCAGCAAGTTTGCCATGTATGTGGCCAGGGCCAGCGCTTCCATTTAGGCAACCTAGGCGGTCGCCTAGGGCACCAGGATTTGGGAGGGTGGCATTTTGCCGCCCATGGCAGCAATTCAGTGGGGGGGGGTCCTTCCGCGCTCTGGGTCGGCTGTGGCAATTCTGCGGCGGGCCCTTCACTCGCTCCGGGACCCGCCGCCGAAGTGCCCTGAAGACTGGAGGACGGAAGGACCCCCCTGCCACTGAATTGCCGCCGACCGGGAGCATGGAAGGACTCCCGCCTAGGGCTCCGAAAACCCTGGCGCCGCTCTTGCATGTGGCAGCTAGCCAAGAGCCCAGCAAGGGCATACATGGAAAGGGCCCTAAGGACCAGGAGACGACTTAACTGAAGTCCAAGGGTTGGATGACAGAAGAGATAAGGAGCCATTGTTGCAAGGTATAGTGCTGCAGTTCTTTTTATCATATTTTCCCATTGTTTAACCAAGTACTTAGAAAATAAGGGATGGTTAATTTAATTCCACTGCCACTATTGTTATTTTGTTACTAATTGTAAAGGCAGACATTCCAGCGCCAATATTCTTGAAAGTCAGCTGATGATGTGATTGCAGATAGCCTTATAAATTCAATTTAACAGAATACATATGTGGGCAGTTGGGCATTAGAGAAAGGCTTATTGTTAATTTGGGTACAGTTCTTTCTAGAAGCTGCTTCACATCACTGGTAAAGTCTGTTCCCTACTTACTCTCTGTCTGACTACATCATTTCCTAGAGTGTAGATGCTGCTTACATGATACTCCACACAAAGCAAGTAAAAACATGTGATTGGTTCAAAACAATAGAATCACCCATGATGGCAGAAATTCCCGGTTTCTGGAAGTGTCAAACTGTACTAAAACTTACTGTACACTCCATTAATGCCACTTATAATAAATTAGTCAGTGTGACAGCCCTCTTCCCATTGTGGAGTAAATATTTAATGCAGGTAGGTAAAAGCTGCAGATTGGAGAAAAAAATTACTTGAGTATCAGAATAGTTAATCTCTCCGCCATCCATCCCTCTAGCTCCTGACCATGTTAAAAAGCAAAACATCTTTTCCAAGTCTCATGAAAACTAACGTCTCTGACTGCAACAGAGTGTCAGTTCTGATAATCAAATTAAAATGTTTTGTTACAAATTTCCAAGAGACTTTAACATAGAAGTGAGTGACTAATATCACCAACTATGTATCTAGTTTCAAACCCCCAATGTAGCCCCTTCTGCAATAGGCTGACCCAATACACTCCAACTTCAGAAGTGTTCAGATCTGGATCCAGGGTTTTGGCTTGGGCCCAACTATAATTATAAGGTTAAAAATAAACTATAATTGTTAACAATCAGGATGACTGGTGAGGCCAAATCCTGTTCTCTCTCCGTCGGCTTACACTGACCTTACACAGGTGTAAGAAAGTTCTGAGTTTGTCATTAACAACTGCATGTCCCATATTCTCCAATTTTCTTGATTTCTTCCTGTCTCTTGTTGTTCTCTTCACTAGCTGGAGGAGAAAACATTTTATGTGCTTTTCACTGTAACATATTTGTTACACTCCTAGTTCTTTAACTGGCCACTTTTCCTTCCTTAAGGGAAGTTATGAAGTCAGCTGCCGCTGCTTCAGAAAGGGACCACAGCGTGTGAGACAGAAGACTAGAACATGGAAGTGGCATGTAACATTTACAACCTGTTCTGTCAGTAAAGAATCCCTCCTAGTTATACTGATATGCCAGCCACTGATAGAAAAGCCCCAGGGAGTGCTATTCATGAAGTGGGGGGTGGTGGTAAAGTAACAGTGTGGGATCATGAAGAAGGCAGCCCAAAAATGAGCTCAACAACCTTGCTTAAAAAACTAATCTGACCTTGAAACTGAACTGAACCCTTGTCATACATTTTGTTGTGTCAGAAAGTGAGTGACCAAGAGCCCTCACACAGGGATTCATTAGATTAAGCACTATAAAAAGAAATCTGCTCTAATTCTAGTCTTGTGGTACTGGTGTCTCATTTTTGAAGATTCCTACCACTGCTACCATCTTCTAACCTAATGAATGTTATGTGGGGATGGCTGTGTTCACAGAAGGCCAAGACAAACCAAGCCTTGTCAAACGTAAAATAGTGATATGTCAGACATCACTCCACTTGACTCAGCAGTGTGTGCCAGGCACAGAAAGTTACAAAAGTAGTACAAGAAATATTTGGGGACTGCTTGTTTTTAATGATACAGTTGCAATTTAATTACAAAATTGTATAAATGAAGTTTTATGGCTATTTTGATTCTTAGGGTAGCTTAATCCATGACTCATCAAATACCCCTGTGTGTGCATGTGCCCAAATCTTTAAATTCTAAATCTCCTGGCTGGACTAATAGTTTGGTTATAGCATAGTTTATCGCATAGTGATGATTATAGATTCATAAATTCATAGACTCTAGGACTGGAAGGGACCTCGAGAGGTCATCGAGTCCAGTCCCCTGCCCTCATGGCAGGACCAAATACTGTCTAGACCATCCCTGACAGACCTTTATCTAACCTACTCTTAAATATCTCCAGGGATGGAGATTCCACAACCTCCCTAGGCAATTTATTCCAGTGTTTAACTACCCTGACAGTTAGGAACTTTTTCCTAATGTCCAACCTAAATCTCCCTTGCTGCAGTTTAAACCCATTGCTTCTTGTTCTATCATTAGAGGCTAAGGTGAACAAGTTTTCTCCCTCCTCCTGATGACACCCTTTTAGATACCTGAAAACTGCTATCATATCCCCTCTCAGTCTTCTCTTTTCAAAACTAAATAAACCCAATTCTTTCAGCCTTCCTTCATAGGTCATGTTCTCAAGACCTTTAATCATTCTTGTTGCTCTTCTCTGGACCCTCTCCAATTTCTCCACATCTTTCTTGGAATGCGGTGCCCAGAACTGGACACAATACTCCAGTTGAGGCCTAACCAGCGCAGAGTAGAGTGGAAGAATGACTTCCCGTGTCTTGTTTACAACACACCTGTTAATGCATCCCAGAATCACGTTTGCTTTTTTTGCAACAGTATCACACTGTTCACTCATATTTAGCTTGTGGTTCACTATGACCCCTAGATCTTTTTCTGCCGTACTCCTTCCTAGACAGTCTCTTCCCATTCTGTATGTGTGAAACTGATTGTTCCTTCCTAAGTGGAGCACTTTGCATTTGTCTTTATTGAACTTCATCTGGTTTACCTCAGACTATTTCTCCAATTTGTCCAAATCATTTTGAATTTTGACCCTGTCCTCCAAAGCAGTTGCAATCCCTCCCAGTTTGGTATCATCTGCAAACTTAATAAGCATACTTTCTATGCCAACATCTAAGTCGTTGATGAAGATATTGAACAGAGCCAGTCCCAAAACAGACCCCTGCAGAACCCCACTTGTTATACCTTTCCAGCAGGATTGGGAGCCATTAATAACTACTCTCTGAATACGGTTATCCAGCCAGTTATGCACCCACCTTATAGTAGCCCCATCTAAATTGTATTTGCCTAGTTTATCAATAAGGATATCATGCGAGACTGTATCAAATGCCTTACTAAAGTCTAGATATACCACATCCACTGCTTCTCCCTTATCCACAAGACTCGTTATCCTATCAAAGAAAGCTATCAGATTGGTTTGGCATGATTTGTTCTTTACAAATCCATGCTGCTATTCCCTATCACCTTACCACCTTCCAAGTGTTTGCAGATGGTTTCTTTAATTACTTGCTCCATTATCTTCCCTGGCACAGAAGTTAAACTAACTGGTCTGTAGTTTCCTGGGTTGTTTTTATTTCCCTTTTTATAGATGGGCACTATATTTGCCCTTTTCCAGTCTTCTGGAATCTCTCCCGTCTCCCATGACTTTCCAAAGATAATAGCCAGATGCTCAGATACCTCCTCTATTAACTCCTTGAGTATTCTAGGATTCATTTCATCAGGCCCTGGTGACTTGCAGGCATCTGACTTTTCTAAGTGATTTTTAACTTGCTCTTTTTTTATTTTATCTTCTAAACCTACCCCCTTCCCATAAGCATTCACTATGTTAGACATTCCTTCAGACTTCTCAGTGAAGACCGAAACAAAGAAGTCATTAAGCATTGTCATGGTATAATTCCCCACTCTGAACCTTAGCATCCAAAAGATGGGGTACCAGCATGAATTCCTCTAAGCTCAATTACCAGCTTAGTACTTGTAGCACTGCCACCAACCAGGAATTCCAGTGCCTGCTACACTCTGGTCCCCTCAAAACCTTGCCCGGGAACCCCCAAGACCCAGTTCCTCTGGATCTTAACACAAGGAAAGTAAACCCTTTCCCTCACCGTTGCCTCTCCCAGGCTTTCCCTCCCTGGGTTAGCCTGGAAGATCACTGTGATTCAAACTCCTTGAATCTTTAAACAGAGAGGAAAATGCACCTTCCCCCCTCCTTTTCTCTCCCCCCTCCCAGACTGTTCCTGAAGAGAAAGTAATCCTAACACAGAGAGAAAATTAACCTTTCTCTCCTCCTTCCCTCCTTTCTCCCCACCAATTCCCTGGTGGATCCAGACCCAGTCCCCTGGGGTCTCACCAGAATAAAAAAAACAATCAGGTTCTTAAACAAGAAAAGCTTTTAATTAAAGAAAGAAAAAACAGTAAAAATTATCTTTGTAAATTTAAGATGGAATATGTTACAGGGTCTTACAGCTATAGACACTGGTAATACCCTCCCAGCCTAAGTATACAAGTGCAAAGTAAAATCCTTTCAGCAAAATACAAATTTGAACTCCTTCCAGCCAAATACACATTTGAACTCCTCCCAGCCAAATACACAGTTGCAAATAAAGAAAACAAACATAAGCCTAACTCACCTTATCACCTATTACTTACTATTTTGAATCTATAAGAACCTGTATCGGGGAGATTGGAGAGAAATCTGGTTGCACGTCTGGTCACTCTCAGAACCCAGAGAGAACAACCACCAAATTCTAACAGCACACACAAAGCCTTTCCTCCCTCAAGATATGAAAGTATCCTGTCCCCTGATTGGTCCTCTGGTCAGGTGACAGCCAGGCTCACTGATCTTGTTAACCCTTTACAGGCAAAAGAGATATAAAGTACTTCTGTTCTATTAACTCCTACTATCTGTTTATGACAAGCATCTCTGCCATTTCCAAGTTTTCTGTTACTGTTTTTCCCTCCTCACTGAGCAATGGGCCTACCCTGTCCTTGGTCTTCCTCTTGCTTCTAATGTATTGATAAAAAGTCTTCTTGTTTCCCTTTATTCCCATAGCTAGTTTGAGTTCATTTTGTGCCTTTGCCTTTCTAATCTTGCCTCTGCATTCCTGTGTTGTTTGCCTATATTCATCCTTTCTAATCTGACCTAGTTTCCATTTTTTATATGACTCCTTTTTATTTTGTAGGTCATGCAAGATCTCGTGGTTAAGCCAAGGTGGTCTTTTGCCACATTTTCTATCTTTCCTATCCATCGGAATAGCTTGCTTTTGGGCCTTTAATAGTGTCCCTTTGAAAAACTGCCAACTTTCCTCAGTTGTTTTTCCCCTCAGTCCTGATTCCCATGGGACCTTACCTATCAGCTCTCTGAGTTTACCAAAATCCGCCTTCCTGAAATCCATTGTCTCTATTTTGCTGTACTCCCTTCTACCCTTCCTTAGAATTGCAAACTCTATGATTTCATGATCACTTTCACTCAAGCTTCCTTCTACTTTCAAATTCTCAATGAGTTCCTCCCTATTTGTTAAAATCAAGTCTAGAACAGCTTCCCCCCTAGTAGATTTTTCAACCTTCTGAAATAAAAAGTTGTCTGCAATGCAGTCCAGGAACTTATTGGATAGTCTGTGCCCCACGGTGTTATTTTCCCAACATATATCTGGATAGTTGAA
Source organism: Gopherus evgoodei (assembly GCF_007399415.2). Classification (NCBI taxonomy): domain Eukaryota; kingdom Metazoa; phylum Chordata; order Testudines; family Testudinidae; genus Gopherus; species Gopherus evgoodei. The sequence continues at coordinate 256,379,879 of NC_044322.1, read as the reverse complement.
GTCCCCCATCACCACCAAATCTTGGGCTTTGGATGATTTTGTTAGTTGTTTGTAAAAAAAAAGCCTCATCCACCTCTTCCACCTGGTTAGGTGGCCTGTAGTAGACTCCTAGCACGACATCACCCTTGTTTTTTACCCCTTTTATCCTAACCCAGAGACTCTCAACAATTATGACTCCCTCCTCCCCAGAAACCAAATATATGACAGGCTGAGACGCTCAGCTGACCCTCTAAATTCCTTCCACCTTGTCATGGTATAATTCCCCACTCTGAACCTTAGCATCCAAAAGATGGGGTACCAGCATGAATTCCTCTAAGCTCAATTACCAGCTTAGTACTTGTAGCGCTGCCACCAGCCAGGAATTCCAGTGCCTGCTACACTCTGGTCCCCCCAAAACCTGGCCCGGGGACCCCCAAGACCCAGTCCTTCTGGATCTTAACACAAGGAAAGTAAACTCTTTCCCTCACCATTGCCTCTCCCAGGCTTCCCCTCCCTGGATTACCCTGAAAGATCACTGTGATTCAAACTCCTTGAATCTTTAAACAGAGAGGAAAATTTACCTTCCCCACCTCCTTCTCTATCCCCCTCCCAGACTCTCCCTGAGAGAGAAAGTAATCCTAACACAGAGAGAAAATTAACCTTTCTCTCCTCCTTCCCTCCTTTCTCCCCACCAATTCCCTGGTGGATCCAGACCCAGTCCCCTGGGGTCTCACCAGAATAAAAAAACCATCAGGTTCTTAAACAAGAAACTTTTAATTAAAGAAAGAAAAAACGGTAAAAATTATCTTGTAAATTTAAAAAATGGAATAGGTACAGGGTCTTTCAGCTATAGACACTGGGAATACCCTCCCAGCCTCAGTATACAAGTACAAATTAAAATCTTTTCAGCAAAATACCAATTTGAACTCCTTTCAGCCAAATACACATTTGAACTCCTTCCAACCAAATACACATTTGCAAATAAAGAAAACATAAGCCTAACTAGCTTTATCTACCTAGTACTTACTAGTCTGAACTTATAAGAGCCTGTATCGGAGAGATTGGAGAGAAACTTGGTTTCAGATCTGGTCCCTCTGAGCCCCCAGAGTAAACAACAACCAAACACTAACAGCACACACAAAAACTTCCCTCCCTCACGATTTGAAAGTATCCCATCCTCTGATTGGTCCTCTGGTCAGGTGATAGCCAGGCTCACTGTTCTTGTTAACCCTTTCCAGGCAAAAGAGATATAAAGTACTTTTGTTCTATTAGCTCCTACTATTTGTTTATGACACACCTAGACTAGCTGGGAAGACTCCCCACCCACTATAGCCTTAAAGGGTCAGTATACCTGTTTATACCATGCATTGCTTGTCCAGTGAGCATGATATCCACTGGACAAAGGCATCAGGATTCTCAGTCTCATTTCTGAACCCAGGTTTCCAGCATGGCAGCACAATAAACTGCCACTGTGCTGCATGGAGTGTCAATGTGTCAAAGGTCATATAATTTCTTGATTTGTTGATATCAAGACCCATGTTTTCATTTCTGATTAAACAAGTATTTAAAAAAAAAACCTAACATTGCGACTCATAATTAAATCAATGTCACTGTTCACATGAGTAAAGTTATACAGGTGCATAAGGATTTGTAGGATCAGGAGCTAAGTACAAGCTTATAAAAATATCCTTCATCACCCTGGAGCCCCTCTATAGATTTACATTAATTTTGTTTATGTTTTGAAATATATTCCTCTACTTGAGCAATGCAGTCTTTTACTTCCTTTCCCAGTAAAACAAAAAAGATTCGAGTGTGATACGAGGACATCCTCTGTTAAGTGACTCAGCCAACTTACACTTCACCGGATTTGACATCTAGCAGCTTGCTTCACTGTTTACAGTTTTGCCATCAGCTTTATCTGTGCTAAAGGATTTTCAGTGGGTCTGACAAATGGATGTTAGCAATGTAAGAAACCTACTGTAAGAAAAGATTTTGGCTACCAACATGGTTTTCAGCACCATGTTGATTAGCATGGCCCCAGCAGGCTTTGATGACATTCATTTAAATTGTATCTAGACTAGGGCTTCTAACATTGATAACATCCGTTCACATTAACCAACATTGGCACCACTAGGAAATTTTGATAACACTTTTTAGAACAGATATAGTTTCTGTGAGCCAGACCACACCCACCCAGGGTACAAGCCATGACAGAATATAATATAAAGCAATAAGAATCTGAGGCTCCCCTAATCAAATTCGTCCTCACTCATTCTGCCAGGGTTGCCTTCCACTAGCCCTGGGGCTCACCCCCAAACCTGTAGGATCCCCAGGTTTCTACAAGTGGCTAAAGCCATCTGCATGGCAGTCCTGTGCCTCCACACCATCTCTTTGCACCCAGTGAGCCTCCTGCTTCCTGAAAGTTCTGCTGCAATGGAATTGCACTAGCAGGAGCTCCTTTCTGCCAACAGCTGAACCTGGGACTCCATAAAGGGGGATTCCCACTACCAAGAAGCTAGATGGTATTACCTTTTCAGGGTACTCCCTGCCAGACTAGATGGGGATCATGTACTTCCTCTTATCTCCACCTTCAGCCAATATGGAGTCTCCCATTCCCTGCCTCAGCCCTTTGTCTCCTCACCTATTGAGTTCCTAAAAAGAGTGATGTTGCATTACAGGTGCTGGTCCCACTCTTTTGCCTAGGGTGGGGAAAGATCCACAGGCAGACTGTGGGAATGTGGTCTGGCCTTGTGTAAACAGGATGGTGACAAATATAAGTGATGGACAGAGTAGAGGAGCCATATACAACTTATTTTTTACTTGATAGAGCCTAAGAATGGTCAGCCAAATAAATCAGTTCTCAAAGGGTAATGCCCTAATTTGCTAGTATTATGTTCTCAGTGTTCATAAATATCTCCAACATGCCACTAATGTTCAGCTGGTCACAATGAACAAGAACACTTCAAATACTGTCACCTATTAAATAAAGATGTCAAGGGTTGGATTAATCTTGCTTTTCTAGACAGTTCAGTAGTGAGAAGAGCAAGAGACAATTTGATACTAATGGTCTTTTAACATTTTCAGAGCCTTTTTTTCAACTCTAATATAAATATTCTGAGGCATTTTGGAGCCTAAAATGTCTGTGCATCTATAGTCTCTCTAAATAACACAAGTGCTGATGATCTTTGTGGTAAATTGCATTTATCTTGCACCTTTGACACCTCACCTGCACTTTGCACATTAATCTATTTCTACCAGGAATCCTTCTAACATTCCAAACCCCTGAAGAGCTTTGCCTTCAAAAAAAGCAATGAAACTGCCAGCTAAACTTTCCCACATACTAGACTGGTTTGAGGCGTAGGATTGGGCAATATTCAGTTCTGTAATAGTGACACATTTAAGTGTGACCCTTCAAGGCTAGAAATGGGAACTTTATACCCCTGGGAAAGAAGATTTACAATTTTGCAATAGTACAAAGAGCACTTTCTTCTGGCTTGACAGGTTCTAGGATATTGTATCTTAAAATCCTAACATTATTCTATATAGAAGAGCTCCTTTTAGGTTCCTACAATGTTATTGTTCCCTATACAGTTGCAGCAAAGATATTGGACCTCCTCTTTACAGACAAATAAAAAATATTAAAGGCTAGTCTGTACAACAAAGGTTTTGCCAGTATAGCTATACTGACAAAGTCTCCTATTAGAGCCACAATATATATTGACAAAAAGTTGTTTTGTCAGTATAATGAAGTTACTTCCAGGAACAACATAAGCTATACCAGCAAAAAGGAATCACTTGCCAGTATAAGCTGCATCTATGTGGTGTTTTGCTGGCAAAACTTCATAGTATAGACCTGGCTAAAGACACCTTTTTATAAAACTGTCAATCATTTCAGAAATTATTTCTCCAACAAATATGCACGGGTAGTGACTATATAACAGGGCTGTGTGGAACAAAGGTTTGTTTGTCATTGATTTGGGATGACCAACATAATGTAAGTGTGACTTTGCCATTCAGGAATAAGGACATCCTACATTCAGGCCAGTTATAAAGCACATCATCATATATTCTGTGGATGGGGGAGGTCTATAATATAAATGTGATAGGCATGGGTGCTGCAGTCTGAAAAGGGTTAACAGGTCCTTGCTACACGTCTGCTTAGGACAGAATATAAAAGGGAAGGGAAAGCTGAGTCAAAGGGAAACAAAGGAGTTGGTGTATCCTCTTTCCTCCTGTCTAGTTAAAGCAGGAAATAATTTCCCAGTGTTATTCTGTTGATGTTCCTTGAAAAGGCCTTCAAAGACTAACGCCCCTCTAAAGCTTTATTGCCCTGCCCTAGCTGGCTTACTGCCCACTAACTTACCCTTTTTTTTATTTTATTTTTTTTTTTTTTTTGGTGGTGGTGATAGCTTGAAGTCAAAGATTTTATACAAGCATGAATGTACCGAATGGCAGACGCGTGGATCCCAGGATCGGAGCAATTAAGACTGCCCCGAAGACTAAGTGCTGCCCTGAATGTCCCAGGAGCATGGGCTGATGGGAAGTAGTACAGCTGCTCTGCTCTGCAATGGAAAGAAATTGATCTAGAGAGGAAAGAAAGTAATTAATGCTGGAAATATGAGAAAGTAAGAATATACTGAACTGTCCACCAAATAAATGTTGATAGATTTATTTTAATTGATTTCCTACCACCTGTTCTGAGGTATCCCTGGCTGAGTGATGCTTTTATTTGCAGAGTCATTGCATGATTTTAAGAGGTTTTTTCCCCCTTCAATGGCAATGATGTACTTACTGTAGCATACACACAGCCCCTAGGACTTCAATGGGGCCACTAGTTTGAGGCTTTTGTTTTGCCTTTGATCTGTGCTGACTGAACACGAGGTAAATGTCTCATCTATTTAACTAACTCCCTACATTTTGTTTCCTAATGAACAAAATCTCTTCTATGACAATATTCCTTTTCAAATAATGGGCTGGAGCGTGGATAGCCCTGCTATAGCAGGAACTCCATACCTCATTCTGTGTTCCTGCATCTGTGCTAAATACAATTTTGGTCTTTGCAAACCCCTTTTCCTGGAAGTAGGATGAATTGTCCATTCACTGGAATTCCATTATATAGAAAGATTTGCTAATGCAGTACTTGGAGCTGTATTTTTAATTAAGTAAATTGTCTTTGTGTACCCTTACAAATCCATTACAGAGACAGATAAGACATGCCGTTAGCAGACGCATATTAAAGGAGGTTTGTGGGTAAAGTGGGAAAGTCTGAACTTTATTTTAATATTGCCTCATGTCCAAGCACTGAAGCATGTGTTTAACTTTCAATATATAAATAATTCCATTGAACTTCAATGGCCTACTCATGCTTAAAACTAAGCACCTGCTGACCTGCATTAGTTGATCAGATCCTATAGTAGGAACAAATCTTCCTCTTCAGTATCAAGCCTGGGGCCTTGCCTATAACTAAAACTCAAGTAAATTTAGTTACATTTCTTAGGGCTGTGAAAAATTTCACAACCTGTGTGATGTAGCTAGGTCAACCTAATCCCCACTGTAGATGCAGCTAGGTGGACAGAAGAATTCTTCCATTGGTCTAGCTACCACCTCTCGGAGAAATAGATTACCTACAGCCATGGAAAAACCTTCTGTTGATGTAGGAAGCATCTATGCTACGGCTGTACTACAGCACCACTGTAGCTGCTGCAGTGTAGACATTCCTAAGTAGCTGGCCTTGGTGCAAGAGGATTCTGTGACAGTGAGGGGAAATTTTCTTCCCATGCCTAAATCCTGGGACCACTATTGTAGCTCAGAGGCTGTAACAGACCTTCCTACTGAGGCAGCATTGTTTTATAAGGAGCAGTGACCAGCAGATTGTAGCTTCATCTGCCCGTTCCCCTTCTTCCTACCAGACCTCACTGCTCTGCCTCACAGTGTTGGTATGTGAGGGGAGCTACCAGAAGCCAGGCAGCACAAGAGTACAGATCCCACATGTGAGCTGCCTAAATCCTCCCTCCACCCTTTCACACTCAGCACAGTAAAACTGGACAAGTTCTCCAGTTGACAGTGCCAGCCGTGGATGGAAACGATTTGTGCACTATTAAATAATTAAACTGTTGTCTCGAACTGTGAATGAGCCTGACTCTAGAGTGCCAGGAAAAAGTAGATTTTTTTAACCTAAAAATGACTGGCAAGAGTTTGTGGGATTTTCCGCCTTCCCTCCCCCCAGAAAAATACAATATAAGGCATTTTTGTGTTTTTTTGTTGTAAAACTGAACACTTTAAAGTAGTGCAGCAGTTTTATTTTTGTATCATTTCCTTTTAGTCTCTGATTAGAGATAATTGTATCCTTTTAAATTTTGCATTATCCTCCACCACCACTTCATTGCTTGGTTCAGGGATAGCATATTACCATGTGTAAATAAAAGAGCTTAATTTTTATGAATGGCAGAAGCATTTACAATTATAGTTTGAGACTTATCAGGTAACCAGTGTTTGAGCCACTTAATAGGTACCATGTTGATTTTGTATTCTTCTAGCTTCTTAATGAAAATGTCCTACAGAAATCTAAGTATATTACACTATTACCTTTATCAACCAAACTATTGTATTCTAATCAAAAATAGATATAGTCAAACTAACTTGATATCTATTTTTCATACAATCATGTTGATTGGCATTAATTATATTACCTTTCTTTTAATTCTTTATTAAACCAGTCCTCTATTACCAGTGACATTATTTTTCCTGGGATTGATGTCAGGATGGCATGCCTATAATAGCTCTTGCATTTACCCATTCAAAATACCGGTACAACTTTAGCTTTCTTCCAGTCCTCTGGAACTTCCTCAGTGTTCCAAGACTTATTAAAAATCAATATTAACAATACATTGAGCTCCTCATGCAGCTCTTTTAAAACTCTTGGATGCAAGTTTTCTGGACCTGCTGACTTTAAAAATGTCTAACTAACTTTAGTACCTGCTGTTCACCCTCCCCTTTGGTAAATCTGTTTTGGGTTTTTTTCTCTTCATAGTTTGTAGTTTTAATCTACTACACAGCACTTAGACCTGCAGAAAAGTGTCTTTTAAAGTTACATAAATAAATAAAGTATCTGGCCAGTTTAGAAACATGGGATCTGTCATACTGGATCAGGCTAATGGTCTATCTAGTTCAGTATCCTGCCTCCAGCACTGAGTAATCCCAGTCGTTTCGGAGAAAGGTGCAAGAAACCTTGCAGTAACCAAATGTGAGTAATCTGATCTCAGGGAAAATTGCCTCCTAATCCCCATTACAAATTGTTTTTGTGCCTTTAAAGCAGAGGATTTACATCCCTTCCAAAACTCTTCTCTTTTTTCCTTTGTGTTTGTTTTTAATCCTTGCTCTTGTAAATAACTTCTATGACAGATGTGGCAATTTCCTGAAATAGCCTTGAAAAATCTTATTGAATTAAGGTGAAGTATCTTTGGAGTCCATTATATTGAGTGCAAAGAGATTGTATGTAATCTTTCTACAGGGGAATATGATATGAACCGTGGGAAGTATTACAAACTTCAAAGAACTGTATTGAACAGTGGGTCAGACAGGAATGGACTTTTAGGACAAATGGTATCAAGTGGTTTCCCTTGTGATCTCTAGGGTGAGGTGAGTGCAAATTTCCAACCTCCAATTATGCAAAAACCCAGCCTCTTACAGCTACACCTTGGGAGAAGGGACCACTGTCTGTGATTTGTTTCTGGAATCTGAAGTTCAAAGGCCCAAGCTGTATAAATGAAAGACTGGATTATTCATGGTGACTCTGGTTCTGAGCTAAGGTTACATGAACTTGTAACCACAGACAAACCCCTTGGGTTGAAGGATTGACTCCTACTAGAGCCCTGGCTGGAACGGGGGAGGATGATCTTTTGTAAGTTTATTAGCGTTCAGGTAGTTTCTTGTATAGTTTTATTCTGTTTTCTCTGTACTCTTTTCTCCTTGAGAATAAATGTGCTTGCTTAGAAAAAGCTGTGTGGTAGCTCATAACTGCTGGCAAGTATATGTTTTCATAGTCTTTGTAGAGAGAGCAAAGTGCAGACCCTGGCCTGTTTAGGCAGCCTGGCTTTTTGGGGATATCAGTGTAGGCATGGAACTGTGCAGCCGGGAAAATCCCTGCTTAGGAGGGAAAGGGGTGCACGTCTCTACCCAAGAAAGTTGTGACAGCTGGGATCCTAGAGTGGGTTCCCTTGGTGGACCACAGAGGGGGAATACAGGTACAGTTTCTCTTAACTATGGCATCTTCCATTTATAAGAGTGAGTGGTAGACAGGGATCAAAAGACATCACTATCCTGCAATTACATTACCTGCAATTAAACTGCAATTACAATTACAATTATTAATATATAATGTAATTATATTCTGGAGTTACTTAGACCCAGATCCTATAAACCACTACATAAGTGAATAACGTTATGGATGTGAGTAGCCCATTGACTTCAGCTAGTTCAGGGGTAGGCAACCTATGGCACGCGTGCCGAAGGCAGCATGCAAGCTGATTTTCAGTGGCACTTTCACTACCTGGGTCCTGATCATCGGTCTAGGGGGCTCTGCATTTTAATTTAAATGTTTAAGAAGCTTTAAATGAAGCTTCTTAAACATTTTAAAAACCTTATTTACTTTACAAACAACAATAGTTTAATTATATATTATAGACTTATGGAAAGAGATCTTCTAAAAACGTTAAAATGTATTACTGGCATGCGAAACCTTAAATTAGAGTGAATCAATTAAGACTCGGCACACCACTTCTGAAAGGTTACCAACCCCTGAGCTAGTTAATTACTGCTAATATCCAAAATATTGTTATATAAAATATGTAAGTTTTTATTGCCATTCTCTGCTACTTCCAGATGCTATGATATTGTAGCTAAAGCATGAACGGTTATAGGTTCTCTGAATTTTAATATGCTTAGATTAATGGGCACAATAACTAGGGGATTTTAATATAGTGTTTAACTTATTTGGCTACATTGTTCTTAATACTTATCACTGCTTCTGATCTCTTGTAAATCTGGCTTCTCTAATTTTTTGCTTTAAAACCAAAATACACAGCCCTCCCAATAATGTTGTGTTCTTTTCACAAGTTGCTGGAAACATTTTTTTAAAACACCACATGTCATATCAAGAGGATCATGTTGCTGAGTAATTTGGCTGCTAGATGTAGCTCACTCACCCCCATGAAACTTTTAATAATATAATTCATTTCAGCTGCAACCAAGACATTATGGGTTCTGCTTCAGTAATTGTCAGTCATTCTTTTTCATTTTGAAAAGCATAACCTCTCAGAATGCATAATGATCTTTTTAAAATGCAATAGAACTTGTCCTTATTTAGGATGTAAATTGAGCCCTTAATTATTTCTATTCAGAGTAGACCTTGTTGCCATCTGCAATAAATCTGTTCCTTTTGGGAAAATTTGCAGTAAGCACAGACTGATCCCCAGACTTAATCATGTTAATCCACCTTAGGGATGCTCATTGGTAATGTTATAAAATGAGTTAGTGGTTAACATAAGGTTCAACCCAATTAATAGCAAATGTAAGACTATAAAACAAACTACAAAGCTGACTGCAATTTTCATCAATTAGCTATAAATATTACAAATTAGCTTTGTAATTAGGACTAAAGTGAGGGAAAAAAGCAAAGGTGGGAAAGATATGTTGAATTTCCAGCCAGGCATTCAGGAAGTATGGGGAAAGTTATGTTGTTGAGCGAAAATGAAGGAGAAAGATCATGAAGACAGAAAAGCCACAGTTTATTGGGAACTAAATAGAGTTTGAAGTATAAATGACCTAAGCAGGTTAGTTTTGATTTTGCCAGACCCTATTCATCAGTCTTTGATCCTGCAAAAACATGATGGGTTTTTCCTTCACACCCATCCATTAATCTGGGGAGGTGGGAACACTTGGATACATTATTCTAATTTGAGCTCATCTAAATTTGAAATGAAAACTTCATTAAATGGGTTGCGGGGAGGAACTACTTGTCTCAATCTATGACATTTGCACTCAGATGCACCATATGGTTTTAAGGGGGCATTGTGATCATCTAGTCTGACTTCCTGTGTAACACAGGCCAGAAAATTGTGATTCCTGGATGAAGCCAAACAACTTGTAGCTGGACTATGGCATATCCCTTAGGAAGACCTACAAATGGCAGAGAACTTACTACATCCCTTAGTAACTTGTTCCAATGGCTAAACACTCCAGCTTTTAGAAGCTTTCCAATATCAAATATCCCCTTTCTGGTTTAGGTACTTGTAGACCATAATTAAACCATCTATCTTATTTAGTATCTGAGACACTAAATAGATGAGCTCTTGTAGTGTCACAGGCCAGATTGACACTACAGACTTCAACATAGCTATACTGGTAGGTCAGTCCCTAGATTAGATGCAGCTATACCAGCAAATCTTTATATTTACCAATATAGTTTATTTTGCTTGGTGAAGAGGGTGGTTTTACTATACTGGCCCAAAGCACAGGTTTGCTGGTACAGCTGCATCCACATTAGGGGTATGGAACGGCTGCCGTATGAGGAGAGATTAATAAGACTGGGATTTTTCAGCTTGGGAAAGAGACGACTAAGGAGAGATATGATAGAGGTCTATAAAATCATGATGGGTGTGAAGAAAGTAAATAAGGAAGTGTTGTTTACTCCTCATGAAAACACAAGAACTAGGGGTCACTCAATGAAATTAATAGGCAGCAGGTTTAAAACAAACAAAAGGAAGTATTTCTTCACACAACGCACAGTTAACTTTTGGAACTCCTTGCCAGAGGACATTGTGAAGGCTAAGTCTATAACAGGGTTCAAAAAAGAACTAGATAAATTCATGGAGAATAAGTCCATCATTGGCTATTAGCCAGGATGGGCAGGGATGGTGTCCCAACCCTCTGTTTGCTAGAAGCTGGGAACGGGCGACAGGGGATGGATCACTTGTTCTGTTCTGTTCATTCCCTCTGGGGCATCTGGCATTGACCACTGTCGGAACACAGGTTACTGAGCGAGATGGACCTTTGGTCTGACCCAGTATGGCCATTCTTATATAGTATACTCTGTTCCTATACTTGTACATGGCTCCTAAGATAGACATAGCCTCATTCTAAGGTATGTTTGCCAGGCCATAAATCATTCTTTTATAAACCCTCTGAAATTAGAGTTAAGCATAATCCTATTCCCAGGGCCATGCAATACTCAACATACCAAGAGATTTTTTTGTCAAATTGTGCAGCCAAGGTACCTATTCTGACACACAGTCGTTCACCAAGGGAATAAAGAACATGCAGCACTCTGGTTTTATCATTGTTTAAAGTTTTGAAGGAATTGTTTTATTTTTCTCTTTGCACTGGGTGAAACTTACTCCTATTCAGAGGGTGAGTACTAGCTGCACAATTTAAGCATTATATTGAGGGCTTAAGTGGGATTTTAGGTCACTGGTACGTGTTGTGTTGGCTCCCTGCACAGGAATCTATTTCTCCTATTAAGAACTTTATGGCCTAGAACGTTCTGTATGAGCCAGTTTTCTTGAAGGGCAATGCAAAGCACTGAATTTGTAGCTGATTTAAACCAGTAATACAAATTAGAGCATGGGCAATTATATAGGTAGGACCCAATTCCGATCTCACTTACACCAGTGTAAATACAGAGTAAAGCCACTGAAGTCACTGGAGTTAAACTGATGTGAATAAGGCATCTATCCCCTGTGCAAAGCTGTAACCAAATTCCATGAATGCAAATTACTTAGAATTCCGTACCTGTAAAGAAAAAGCAGCTTGTATTCTCCAGACTAGTACAATTAATATCAATTGACAAGGTAAATTCAGATTGATTCAGCTTTTACTGGTAGCCCATAGGTAACCCACAGTTTTGTGGCATGAGCAAAGCCTTGTGACTGGAGGGTACAGTATTCAATTTCATTGTGATAATATTATCCTTCAGTCCTACTAGGTTTTTGCAGGACAGCACATTTGAACTTTTGCTTTACTGCAGCTATTCTGGACAAATATTTTCACTCAGAACCTTTTTCTAAACTCAGTTCTGAGGTCTTTGGATCTCAGCTGTATTTGGATCACATTCCAGCCTTTCTCTGATCCAGTTGTCTTCTAGAGGGCCCTCAATAAATTCCTAGAGGCTGATCAGAGCTAGAGAGAAAAATTCTATATAACGTTATTATTAAATCTCTCCATCACTTCCCACTGCAGTATGTTAACAGTACTTTAGGTTATATAGTTGCATTTAATCCTCAGCATTTGATACACTGTTCAGATATAATTCCAAGAAAAAGTACAATATTGTTTAATCTGTGGAAAGTTCTGCAAATAAAAGGGAACAGAGAAATGTGTTTTTGTACAATGGAGCCCCTGACCTCAGTTGGAGGCTCTAGGCACTATTGAGATACAAAGAATGTATGCCGTAATATTCTGAAATTTAAGAAAACAGAGCAAAGATACTGCCTTGAATATCAGCAATGAGCAAATTTACTAGTGAAGAAATAACCCTGATGCTGAGCTTTTTTGTTTGTGCTACATACTGTCTTTGTCCAGTATGATATATATCCCATTGGTGCGTCGTTCTGCTGTCAGCAGGTCTAACTCTGTAAAACAGGCTGCTAAACTCATTTTGTCCACAGCCTGCACAGAACAGTTGTTAATAAAATTTGTTTTCTGGTTAAGAAAAGACAAAAACTCAATCTAGATGTATAAAATAACAAATGTTTTCATAGGTGGCCAGCCCACCCACCCAAAAGACACAAACAAAAACACTTCCCCCTCCTACTCCACCCCCACAAAAATACCCAGGGATTTGGCACCAACAAATATTGGTGCCCGGGTGGCAACTCTGATCACCCACTTCTCAGGCTGGCCATGCTTGGCATCTGTTCTGATATTAGTGATTTGAAATAACAGAAACATCTGCTGCTAAATTTTGGACTGGTGTCAAAAAGTTCAGTGTAATATAGTGGGCTCGGGATTTATTTTTTATACCTCTACACATGGTTCTGTTTCGATATTTTCTCCCAAGAAATAAATAGCATTGACTGGCTGTCTTTTTCATACATTGCATTCCCTTCTCTATGTTATGAAATGTAGTCTTGTAGTTCCAAGATTGTTGTAAATTTGTTAACGTGCGTGGAACTGAAAAATAACTGAAGCAGGCATATTTAATGAACAATATCCCTCTCTGTAGCTCACATGTGTGACTGTAAAATATGCAGTATCATCTGATTGGCTTTAAGTATTTAGATTGTTTCTGAAGGACATTCCTGAATCTTCAAGAAGGCACTGAGGTCTAGTGAATTAGGCCATGAGGATTCAAGAATCATGCATCAGAATCCAGATTCCAATACTGACTTTCTTTGTGACCTTGAACATGGTACTTGACAGGGCCACCCAGAGGATTATGGGGGCCTGGGGCACTTTGGCAGCAGGTTCCGGGAGGAAGGACCCCCCGCCACAGGTCTTCAGGGCACTTTGGCAGTGAGTCCCGCGATGGAAGGCCCCCCCGCCACCGAATTGCTGCTGAAGACCCGGAGTGGAAGAAGCTCCTGTGGCCCGGGCCCTGTCAGATTTTTCTGGGGCCCCCAGAGTGAGTGAAGGACCCTGCTCCAGGGGCCCCGAAAAACTCTCATGGGGGCCTGGGGTAAATTGCCCCACTTCCCCCCCCCCAGGCGGCCCTGGTACTTGACCTCTTAGATGGGGAAATTGAGAATCAATAATATGGAGATAATCATATTTGCATACTAAATAATGGGTCAGATCACTCCATCTCAGGAAAAATCCAAAGTTCCTTCCTTGTTGCCTAGATTCCTCAAAGAACCCGTGAGTGCTGGAGGCTGAAACATCTGCCCATTATACTGTGGGAAATCAGTAGCTCTCTAGAACATAAGAACGGTCATACTGAGTCAGATCAAAGGTCCATCTAGCCCAGTATCCTGTCTTCCGACAGTGGCCAGTGTCAGGTTCTTCCAAGGGAATGAACAGAATAGGTAATCATTAAGTAATCCATCCCCTGTTGCCCATCCCCAGCTTCTAGCAAACAGAGGCTAGGGACACCATCCCTGCCCAACATGGCTAATAGCCAATGATGGACCTATCCTCTATGAGTTCTTTTTTGAACTTTTTTGTAGTGTTAGTCTTCACAACATTTTCTTGTGTGAAAAAACACTTTCTTTTCTTTGTTTTAAATCTGCTGCCTATTAATTTCATTTGATGACCCCTAGTTCTTGTATTATGAGGAGTAAATAACACCTTTTTATGTGCTTTCTCCATACCCGTCAAGATTTTAAAGACCTCTATCTATCCCCCACTTAGTTGTCTTTTTTCCAAGCTGTAAAGTCCCAGTCTTACTAATCTCTCCTCATATGGAAGCTGTTCCATACCCCTAATCATTTTTGTTTCCCTTTTCTGTAACTTTTCCATTTCCAATATATCTTTTTAGAGATGGGATGACCAGATCTGCACACAGTATTCAAGATGTAGGCATACCATGGATTTATATAGAGGCAATATGATATTTTCTATTTTATTATCTATCCCTTTCCTAGTGATTCCCAACATTCTGTTTGCTTTTTTGACTGCCGCTGCACATTGAGTGGTTGTTTTCAGAGCACTATCCACAATGACTCCAAGATATCTTTTTTGAGTGGTAGCAGCTAAGTTAGACACCATCATTTTATATGTATAGTTGGGATTATGTTTTCCAATGTGCATTACTTTGCATTTATCAACATTGAATTTCATCTGCCATTTTGTTACCCAATCACCCAGTTTTGTGAGATCCCTTTGTAACTCTTCACAGTTTGCTTTTGACTTAACGATTTTGAGTAGTTTTGTATTGTCTGCAAATTTTGCCACCTCACTGTTTACCCCTTTTCCAGATCATTTATGAATATGTTGAATAGGACTGGTCCCAGTACAGACCCCTGGGGGGACACCACTATTTACCTCTCTCCATTCTGAAAACTGACCATTTATTCCTAAACTTTGTTTCCTATCTTTTAACCAGTTACTGATCCATGAGAAGACCTTCCCTCTTATCCCGTGACAGCTTACTTTGCTTAAAAACCTTTGGTGAGGGACCTTGTCAAAAGCTTTCTGAAAATCTAAGTCTCTGTCTCCAGCCTGGCTCCAGGACCTCTGTTCTCTGGGTGTCTAGCTTCATTACCTTGTAGGGGAACTCCACAGAGAAGGCAACTGAGTAGGGCTAGTTAGAACTTTGCCATCAGAACTGTTTTTTGCATGCAACGGTGTTTTTGACTAAATGAAATGCAGAAAACTTCAAGTTTTTGCTGAAACAATAAAAATGCAGCCAAAAAGCAACGTTTTGTTTATAATTTTATTTATTTTTTGATGAAAATCAAATTTTGTTTTCATCAATTTTCCACAGGAGAAAAAATCCATTTCCAACCACCTCTATGGCTGGGGCTGTACTGCCTTGATATTGTATTCGCCATGTGGCTGTGTGTTCAGTGCACTCATTCCCTTGGTCTCCACTCTCCTGTATGCCTGGCGCAGCAGAGGGCTCTTCATCTAAAAGGGCAGACTCTTGTTCCACACAGAAAGGTCTGGCCTTTGGGAAATGTGACAGGTAACCTTTATATCAGAAAAGCCCAGGAGGGTGGGGGGAGTGGGGAGAATAGAATGGGTGAAATATTTCACTCAGTTACAATTATAACAGAATTAACTCCAATTTTGCCTTTTATCAGAAGAAAGTAATCATCAGGCTGAAAGAGCAGTTAATATAACTTATATGCAGACCCTAATACAGCAAAGCGTTTAACATATGCTTCAGTCCATCCCTTGCTTAATTGGACCTATGCATGTATTTAAGTGCTTTACTAAATTGGACCCTAACAAGTTTAAACATACCCTATACAGCCCTTCATAATTTCCATTTCCAGCAGAGTGATAGCCCCATTTTTGTCTCCTGCAGCTTGAAGGAGCATTTTTGCTTCTCTTCTGGGATTCCTTATACCGGTGTGCTAATGGCTGTAACATAGCCACTAGTCCATACTAATAGAACATTTCAAAGGAGTTAGATTATATTTGATCTGATGGTTGTTTACCTGTCCTACTTAGCTTCTTTTAAAGGGTTTATGATGTATCCCAAAGGTTACTGGCATTTAAAGAAACTAATGAAAAATGCCCACATAAATGACATGACATTTCAATAATCTGCACTCAGATTTTCACCCTTATGGCTTTCTGCTGCAGTGAGACAGTTTAAATATGCCCTTTAATGATTATTTAGGATTAGGCTATTCAATTGGAGATGAAGGTATGACCTTATAAAACGTTAAAGATATATTAAGAACATTTCCACACTTGCAGACATCTGATCTTCTACATACAGCATGTGTGTACATCCATAGGGAGACAAGGTGGGTGAAGTAATATCTTTTATTGGACTGGCTTCTATTGGTGAAAGAGACAAGCTTTCAAGCTACACAATTCTTAATCAAATCTGGGGCACACACACGCATGCATGTCAACGTTTTATGCCAGCTATAGTTAAGACTATGTTGAGGCTTTCATTATAAATTCCTTCTTTCAACATTTCTTGCGTTCTAAAATATTCTCTTTTGGGGCTCAAATTTTCTGTGGTCAGCCTCCACCCAGAAAGGACTATTTCTGGAAAGCTGAAGCAAAATTTTCTCAATCTGTCTTTGAGTTAGAAGAGTGAAAAAAAAATCCATTATATGAGGATTACACAGATTATATGTAATCTTTAAAACATCTGAATTTTAGAATTTGAAATGTTGTAGGCCCACCTCTGAAGAGCAAGGCTGGAATTATCAAAGAATCCTAAGGGAGTTAAACAGCTAATTCTCATAGTAGGAGCCGGTTACCTCACCCTTAGGCCAGGTCTACACTACAGACCTGTAGCGGTAAAATCACATTGCTCAGGGGTGTGAAAAGTCCACACCCTCAAGCAATGTAGTTATACCGACCTAACCCCCCTTGTAGAGAGTGCTATGTCAGTAGAGTTGGAGCATCTTCGCTTAAGTACTACAGCGGTGCAGCCCTGCCAATTCAGT
Source organism: Gopherus evgoodei (assembly GCF_007399415.2). NCBI lineage: Eukaryota > Metazoa > Chordata > Testudines > Testudinidae > Gopherus > Gopherus evgoodei. Next base: position 256,362,831 of record NC_044322.1, on the reverse strand, counting down.
GTTTTAAATGTAGACCTGCCCTCAGACTCCTTTGAAAATCCCAGATTAAGTTCTTTCTTTCTTTACACAAATGTCTGAGTTGGAAGCATTTATATTCTTAGTCTTCATTCATGCACAGGAGTAATTTTATGCTAATATTGGGAACTCCAGTACTAACTGCAGAACTAAAGCCTGTCTCTAATGCAGAGCCAGTATTAATGAGCTGTGCACTGAGAGAAGGAAGGGCGAAGGATTGGAGAAGGAATCCTCCTCCAGACAGCAGAGTGGCACCTGAGATGTTTCATAGCTGCTAAAGCAGGCCCAAGGCCTTGCTTGATCACTACGCCATTCTGGAACATTCAGTGGCACAGGTAGCCCAGTCCTGACCTGGGCTTCAGACAGTGCAATGAGTCTGACAGCCTGCTCAGGGTCTGCCACCAATTCACTCTTGTAGTGAATATCTGTATAGAGTGTTTTCAGGAGAGTTGGATGAAAAATAGGAAAATTAGTATGTGAAAATTAAATTTCAAAGTTCTTCCCATTTTGCAGGATTCCAAATGGACCCATTTCTTGATTTTTTTTCAGAAAAATGTCTACTGAATTTTTTTAACTGAAATTGTTTTTTGAAAATTTTTGTTTACCAAAACCCAGTTTTCTTTACAAGACTAAGTTTTTTGGCAAACTGAATTTTGTGATGACAACTTTGAAAACTTTCTATAGGTATCTTGGGAAAAGTTTAACAATAGACAATTTTTCTCAAAGATTTTTTGATAAAAGGGCCACTTTTATATTTTAAAAAATTGTTCAAGAAATTTTCTATCATCTCCGATTTTCAGTATAGAAGACTTCCTTCACAGGCAGATTTCAATGCAAAAACAGATTCTGTATTGAATTCTCTATGCTGCCAACTCAGCATTTGCAAGCTCAGTGGGAGAAAGGCTCCCTCCTGTGGAACTTATGATCTCTGCAGCTTTTCTCCTGCAAAGCACATAAGGTTTTATTTCCTTTATTTTATTTTCCTTTCTTTATTTTAAAAAGTTGGCAAAATTTCTGAGACAGCCCAGAGTTCAGGATGGGTGGATTCAAGAGGCCATAATCAAATGGCCATTGATCTTGAAACCTTAGGATGAAATCTTGGCCTCATTGAAGTCAGTCACCATTAATAGGGACAGTTCTGATTTTGGGGTCTTTTTCTTACATAGGCTCCTATTACCTCCCACCCACTGTCCTGATTTTTCACATTTGCTGTCTGGTCACCCTAATCACTGTTGATTTCACCCTTGGCTTTGGAGAGGTGGCTTTGGGAGGCCTTGTCTAGGGATAACTATGTTCAGAGATCCTGGGTTAAGATCAGCCATGTCTGAAAGGTTTTCATGAAAGGCAAGCTTGTTTAGAAGGTGTCAGTTGAGAACATTTGGTTTAAGGAACCTGGGTTTGGGACCTTTTACTTAAGGAAAGCAGCATTCAGAAGGCGTAAACAAACAGAAACACCCTATGTATCTAAAGATATGGGGAAATTGCATCTTATTACAGAACTATACAGTAACAGACATTGAATTAAGTTCACATTTACCAATCCTTCTCACAGGAAGATAACGCAGGCTACCCACCTCAAGTACAAAATCATCTTTCATCCCTATATCAGCAATTCTTTGATAGATATCTAAAAACATCTATATACCCTCTCTTCTTCGTTACTGTCCAAAATACAAATCAGTATATTCTGAGGATATTCCAACTGTATACCCACAAAAATGTGGGTTATTTCTGAACTCGTGGAGTGTTATCCATCCACTAGGGTGTTCATTGACAAATTTGGAGGAGGGGGAGTAAAGAAGTAAACTATAAGTAAATGTGTTCATTGATAAATGTTACCATTTTATGTAAGACTTTCAAAGACTATTCGGGGGGGTTTTAAATACATTTTTGCATTTTTTGTTTTAATGATTACTTCATTTGCAAGATCATTTCTTTGATTCCAGATGATCCATTTGGTGCTGTAAACATTCCAAGGTCCCAGTGTGCTCTGGTGGTTGTGTGATGATCAGAAATCTCAGACAAAACAGAGTCACTCTGAAACAGCAAGCTGTTAGTGTTTTACCTGCATTACAACACTGTGAGGTTACTAACTTATCCAAACCCAGAGTTTATAGTAATAAATGACTTTCTCTTAGCAATCTGAAGTGGAGGTATAGCTGCATTAGTCTCATGCAATTAGAAAGAGGCAAGGTGAGTGAGGTAATATCTTTTATCGCCCCAGCTTCTGTTGATGAGAGACAGAGCTGAAAAAGAGCTCTCTGCAGCTTGAAAGCTTCTCTTTCTCCAACAGAAGCTGGTTCAATAAGAGGTACCCTCATCCACCTTGCTTCTCTTAGCAAAGCAACACTGCACATCCACTAGACATTGATGAGCTTTTTCTACCTGCAGCTCCCCCTGTGCAGCTCCCCCTGTGTAGTATATTCTAGGTGCATCTGACCCATCACTAGGAGAAGAGATGAACCACACTAGTAACTAAATTTATTCTGTACATCTGTTAGACTTGCAGGAACGTAGCTAACAGATAATGATAGAAAATGGGTATTGGCATTATAGAACTCTAAGCAAGGATTAGGTTAATCATTCCATTTAAATATAATGTACTGTATCTCCCTCCTGGAAGGTGATTATTTACTTTCCTTTGCTGGCATGGCAGAATTATACATTACAAACTTGCTGCAGAGGAACAAGTCAGACTACTGAGTCATAGAAACAATTGGGACATTACAAGCTTTCTCAAGAAATACATTTTGAAAAGCCATTGACTTCAGCGGACTTACTCTACATTTACACTAGGGTGACAGAGTGCAGAGACGGGCTCAGTTGTCCTTTAGGGTGTAATATTGTTCTTTAATAAATGAAATACATTAATTCCCCCCTAAACACAAAGGAATCTGCTCAAAAGAGACCATAGGCTGAGTGGTTGTATTCTGTGCCAGAAACCCCCCCACTGGGGGAGTTCTGGAGGCAGTGGACAGTCGGGGAAGCTGACAGAGGGAGGAGGGAGCGAAGGCAGTGCAGAAGCCCTTGGTTTCCAATGGATTGTCCAACAGCCTGGTGGTGTGACAGATTTTCATTACCAATCTGCCTTGGCTACAGTTGATCAGTCTGGGCCACAGGATCTTTTCAGGGAGAAGATGATGAAGTACACCAAGGGTCTAAGTTTTAAAGTTTTATTAATAAAATAATAAAATAAAGCAGAGCGTGCTGGGAATGCTCCCCTGTCACTCAGGGGAAGAAAGAAAGCATTAGAGCCCCAAGCCCTAACCCACTTTCATACTCACTCACCCACTACCCAAAGCTGGCCAGGCCTGGGTGTGACGTAAAAAGAAGAGGGGGAGGGGTGGACAGGAGTTCTTGCCCTGGGCCCAGGCCATCCGGGAAATCCACTGTAATCTCCGAATTGCTCCAGCTCTTGGGAGGGTTTTAAGTCCTGGGTTCCTTTGCAGGTGTCGTCATCCAGGGCCTTCTGTGCCTGGTGCTTTTTGTACCAGTCCAAACAGGCTTGCTGTGGCCTTCCCTGTTTCCCAAAACATCCCAGCTCCGGAGACTGTTTTCCTTTCTGTTGGCCTCTGCTGTTGCTTTCACTGTTCTTGTTGTTATCTCTGCAACTCTGTGTTTCATTCTCTTCTCACAGCTGGTCGGAGGGGGGGCATGGATTTCCTCCCTTCTGTCTTGGCAGATAGCAACTGGCCTTGGTAGGAGTCAATTTCTTATCTTCAGTCTGAGCTTGCTAGCTACAGTGTTGAGTTAACCCATTCTTCTTCTTTCCTCCACCCCCCTTGGCCTCTCGGACTCTGTAAGGAAACATCCACTCTCCACTCACACACCTTTGACCCTCCCCAAAATACTTTGCGATGCAACAGCATTAGCAATATGCAGTGCTGATCTGCCTTCCCAGGGGACTCTCTAAGGGGAATGGGCCATTGGATTGTGACACTGGGTTCTGCAGTTCTGCCAAGGGAATCTTATGGCATCCTCTACTGGTGGCTTTCTCCCAAGGAGGCAGGAGGAGTGATTTGTCCTCAAGCTGAGAATCTTGATATCACTGTCAACCACACTTAGACCATGGAAAGCCATTTATCAGCCAACACAGAAGTGTTTTTTCCAGGCATTGAATTTATGTAAGTGATGCTTTAATTAAACCTGTGATAACCTCTGAACAGCCATGCATGCCTTGAGACCACAGTACCCTATTAGCAATTTCTAAATCCCCTACGCTGCTTTGGAAAGCTCAACTGTTGTAATTTAATTCAGTTTTGTTCTTATGCAGCACCCTTGTCAAAGTATGCACCCCCACTCTGAACCTTAGTGTCCAAAAGATGGGGTACCTGCATGAACCCTCCTAAGCTTAATTACTAGCTTAGAAATGGTAGAGCTGCCACCACCCAAAAATATGGTGTTTGGGGGCACTTTCTGGCCCCCAAACCCTTCCCTGGGGACCCCAAGACCCAAACCCCTTGGATCTCAAAACAAAGAGAAATAAACCATTCCCCTCCTTTCTTCCTCCCAGATTCTCCCCTCCCTGGGTAACACTGTGAGATTCCTGTGATTCAGCTCCTTGAATCTTAAAACAGAGAGGAAATTCATCTCCCCCCCCCTTCTCTCCCCCTCCCAGAGAGAGAGACAGTAATCCTAACACAGAGAGAAATCAGGCTTTTCCTTTCTCCCACCAATTCCCTGGTGAGTGCAGACCCCTCCCCTTGGGTCTCACACAAGAATAAAAAAACAATCAAGTTCTTAAAAAGGAAAACTTTTAATAAAAGAAAGAAAAAAGTAAAAATTGTCTCTGTAAAATCAAGATGGAAAATGTTACAGGGTCTTTCAGCTCATGGACACTAGAGAGAATCCTCCCCCCAGCACAAATACAAGTTGCAGCAACAGAGATACAACCCTTCCAGCAAAATACACATTTGCAAAATAAGAAAATAATTAAAAGACTAAACCGCCTATCTAACTGGTACTTACTAAATTGAACAGAAGAGGCTGTTTCAGAAACTTGGAGATATTTGCTTACATGTCTGGTCCCTCTCAGAACCCAGAGAGAACAAACAAAAAACCCAGAAAGCACAAACAAATTCTTCCCTCCACCGAGATTTGAAAGTATCTTATCTCCTGATTGGTCCTCTGGTCAGGTGTTCCAGGTTTACTGCTAGTTAACCCTTAACAGGAAAAAGAGACATTAATCCTTAACCATCTGTTTATGACAACCCTTAGTACTACAGTAGTGATCTACTCTGCAGTATATAGAAGTTTTAGTCAGTCAATCACTTTTCCCTACCTTAGACCTTTCATTTGAAAGTTCCTCTTAAAAATGTAACCCTTTCCTGTCAGACATAAGTCAACTTTTACACCAGAATAATTTGTGTCTGTCTTCATTTCTTGCAGCTTGGAAATTATTTAAATTTTTTATATCTCCGAGTTGTTTAGATGTTTTTCATTTCTATGTCAAAATGTAAAATTAGAATTTACACTTAACTGATATGGATGGAAACTGTTAACATTATTTTCCAGAGAAGACTGGAGGCATTTCATTCAGTTAAATCAAGCAATAATCTTGAAAGCCGGGGTCATTTTTTGAACATCGGTATTAACCATCACACACACACACACACACACACACACACACACACACACACACACACACACACACACACACACACACACACACACAGTGTTTGCACATGGAAAGTTTCTTCCATTTGAAAAGCTTCTACTGACTTGAGAAATTCCTTATTCTTAAAAGTTGTGATCCAATGCCTGTTGAAGTCAATGAGTCTCTTCTTGGACTTCATTGGGTGTTCAATGAAGGCTCAAAGTGGGGAATGCTGATAGAACTGGTAATACCTCTCAAATGATAAATTTTTAGGTTCACCCCTTGTATGTTGGTGGGTATGTGTGCATGTATACAATAGTTCTTCTAATGTACAAAGAAAAGACAGGAACTCGGCTAAATGTATATTTTAAAATGTACTTATACAACTCTCAGTAGCTCCATAATGTAAGTTCCATCTGTCCGTGGCAAAGTTGCAGCCTGTCCAGTTCTTGATCAAAATAACAGTAGAAAATTAAATCTCAGTATTTATACTTAATGCAAGTAAATTCACTTTATATACTGTACAAACTGAAGATTAGTGTCAGCCTATCAAACATTCAGTTCTGTGAAGTCAGATGCACCTGTAGAATTAGATTTCAAGTAGATAATCTGCTCAGAGTAACAGCTCTCACTGCAAATATAATTACTCCTGTCTTAATCCATTTTAATTAGGTGAGCAAAAAATAGGTAGGCCAGTTTAGTAAACAAACCTTGATAAATGTAATCAAGAAAGACATTACTCCAAAATTACTAGCTAATTTTTTTTTCTGCTATTTGGTAGAGTAAGTTTAGCCTGCTATTTTTAGTTAGAGGTAAGAATACTTAACTGATAACCTGCAAGATGTAACAGTTTTCCTGGTAAATGAGTTCTGCCACACCAACTTTATTAAATTCCAGTCAATATCATGTATTTGTCACAGGCTTGAACTGGTGGGTCAGTAATTTAATTAAAATCATATTGGATATGGAGATTAGGCATTAGTTAATTCTATTTCAATTATGGTTTGCAATTGGATTAGAAAGCATATTAATAGCTGGGTTATATATAATGCATACAATGTTCAAGTGAGCTAATGTAGAAGTTAAAAATTCATGCATCAAAACATATTGAAAATAACAATATAATCAGTCTTGAGCCTTTTTAAAAAAATTGGTTTAAATGTTGACTGTGTTTACATAGGAAGTAAAAAGAATTAACAATCCTCTCTAGAAAGAAAGAATCATTGAAAGGCTGCATGGTCCAATGAAAAGGGCACTTGACTGGGACTCAGACTTGGGCTGTGTCACTGATCTGCTGGGTGACCTTGGACAAGCCACTCTGCCTTTCTGTGCCTCTGTTTCCTCATTCTGTGTAGTTTCTATTATAGGCAGGGCTGGAAGCTATGCCCATTATTAAGGGTGCCCTGACATTTCCCATTATGAGACTCTGTTTTCAGTTATAATGTTGCCAAACTTTTGCCAGTCAGACTGAAATTTTACATTCCAGGTGTATGCCTTAATTTGGGCATTTCCTAACTTTTGAGTACTTGACGTTGCAACCTTAATGTTCTTTTAATTGGAGTGTGGGGCGAAGGGAAAGAGCGAATAATTTAGGCTGCAAGCTCATTATGTTTTCAGTATGTGTATGTACAGTGCCTAATATGATGAAACTCCAGTTGTGGCTGCCACCACTAGGCAGTATTGTAATAAGAAAACATCATCACAGTTGATGGATGCTTGGACACCTTGTACTGCTTGTAGACAGGGTCAAATCAGCACAGTTGCCCTAGTCATTGGCTACAGGCACGGAGAGTACACAATTCAATTTGGAGGCCAACCGTGTGTTCAAAGATGGTTTTAAGCCACCTTTTCTCTCCTTTCTCTCCTTCAGTGGGCATAGGAGGCGAGTTCCATACCCATGTGGTGTTCGGGCACCAGCAATATTCAGAGCCAGGGGCCCAGCTCCACCAAAATTTGGGGCCAGGGCGGCCCCCCTCCCCGTGGCCCCAACTTGCTGCCCCCACCCCCCGCTCGCCTTTCCTAGGCCCCAGAGCAGAGCGTCTCTGTCTTTGTCTCCTCCATGCTGCTTTCCTGCAGCAACTTCTGCTGTAGGGTCTTAGTGGCCCCCATCTCACTGCCAGGGCAGCCTGACTCTGAGCCAGCCCTTCCCCCTCAAACCCTTCCCTTTTCCACAGCCCCCCCCCCAGTCACTGCTCCTGCCCCACGCTGGGCAAGGACGCAGCCCCATCCCTCATCCCCAGTGAGGCTACAGTCAGGGGCAACAGCAGGGGAGGAGGCGCACGCAGCACCCCCCGGCACCCACCACGGAGGAGGTGAGGGAGATTCCTGGACCTGCGAGGGGCCGTAAGAGCACCTGCAATGACAGCGGTGGAGGTCAGTGTACTGCTGGAGGGGCAGAAAAGGGGGGCTTCTCCCCCAGAGGGAAAGGGCTGGGGGCAGTCCTACTCTCTGGCCCCTGTCCCAAAGCAGCCTGCCTGCACCTCAAACTCATCCCCAGCCCTGCCCCACCCCAGATCCCACACCTCCAGTCAGAGCTTTCATCCCCCACCACACCCTCAACCTTCTACCCTAGCCCTGAGCCCCTCCAGCATCCCAAACACCTTATCCCCAGCCCCAGCCAGAGCCCTCATCCCCCCACACTCCTACTCTCATCCTGAGCCCTTCCCACACCCCAAGCCCCCCATTGCCAGCCCCAGACAGAGCCCTCACCCCCTACACCTGTACTCTCACCCTGAGTCCCTCCCATACTCCAAACCCCTCATCTGCAGCCACACCCTACAGCCCTCACCCCACATCCCACAGTCCTCACTCCTGCACCCCATCCCTCTGGACCCTGCACCCAATCCCCTGCCCCAGCCTAGGGCCTGCACCCCAGACCTCCTCCCTCACACAAACTCCCTCCCAGAGCCTTGGGCAGGTGGGGGGGTGGAGTTTGGGCAGGGGCGGGTTCTGGGCACCACCAAAATTTCTACAAACATGCCACCCGTCAGTGGGTAGTCACCAGAACACAAAGAAGCCCCAACTATACCCTTTTTGTCGATGATCATTCTCAGCCTCCATCTCTCATTCCAACTCAACTCCTCCAGCCAGGACATCTGCATCACTTCTCCCAACCTTCTCCAAACAGCATATTGTTCCTCTACCGTTCGTGACTGACATGCTGTTGCTGCAATGCCCAGCTACTAAACATATGCCCATCCAGCCTCTCTTCATGGTTTTTCTGTCTGTGCAGCTCCCTGCACAACTGCTGATCTAAGCCAGCTACCTGCCCACGTCCTTCTCCAAAATTGCCGCACCCTAGTCCTGGATCTCATGAACCTGTGGTTTTACAGACCTGCCTACAGTGCTGTGCAAACTCTGCAGTAGTCACTTGCAAGCCATGCAAGTTCATGCAAACCATATCATGCAGGCTAAATTCACGTGTTGACAATGTGTCACTTGATGATACGAGTTCCATAGCAATTGTGATCTAGGAGAGAGTAGTGATAAGAACACTGGGGGCATCTGTGCCTGCAAGCTCTGAGTCAGCATCAGAAGGAATGGGATACATTCATGCCATTCATTGTCTTCCTGGGAATGACAAGTGAATTCTGCTTCTTTATAAACCATATATAGGTTGGAGGGGTTCACAGGCCCATACAGGACACCTGCACAAAGATCCTTTTACAGGTATCAGTGACTTCACTTCCTGAAGATCCCACAGAGATGGACAGGCCACCCAAACACTCTGGGGGGAGGTAGGGGAGGATGGTAGTTGGAAAGGGTGACTGGAGGAAGGATATGGGTGGATAGTGGTAGGTGAACAACAACATTAACACAAATTTGAAATTGCTGTCTTATCCTTCCACTGCTAGGCCTGATTCTCCTCTCACTTCAGTCAACCTGCCACTGGACTAGCTCTTTTAACTTCAATGACTCCTGAGTGACACTGGCATAAGTCAGAGCAGAATAAGGCCTGTTGTCCATCACTTTGTTATCCTTTTGACCTGATTTCAACTGCTTAGGCAGAAACACCCTAATAACAAGAGAGATTTTCTAGGGAGTATAATACTGATAATTCCTATGCTTCTTCATATTCTCTCTCTTCTCTGGTGTTTGGATACAATAAAGGTCATTCTAGAGGTTAATTTATATGGATTTATATGACTACCGGTACTTAAATTGCAGTTAACCACATTTTCAAATTGCAATTTCAAGCAGCATGATGTAGTCTTGGAACGTGTAGCTTGACTTGGCTCCATTTAGCTGGTTCTTTCTACAAACTATTAAATTTCTAATAGAAGCCTCCTGGCTTTGAGAGGAATTTAGACCATTCATGACCTCATTTCCACTGTCTCTCATTCAGGCAAAATTTAAATCTAAGCACCCTCCTGATGATTATCATTTTAGCTCAGGTCTTTTAATCCATCACTCTCTGATGATCTGCAAGAAATGTTGAGATTTCTTATTTCAATCATGACTTATCACTGCTTTTTTTATGTAGGAAATTATGGCATTTCTGCTCAAAATAAATCAGCCAAAAGAGACTGAAATTCCTGTCTTCACTGGCCCCAGACATTTCAGTCATCTCTTAATAAAAACCATATTTTATCCTTATTTCTCCTATATGTATGCTGCTTATGTTAACATTCCCTTTTTTATGCTGAGAGCCCCTGGATTGCTTGTAACATTGCTGTACGCAGTAGATTAGTTTCATTCCTGGTCCCTTTATTGTCCAGTCAGGAGATACTGCAATGTCAGCACCATCATTTCTCACAGAGGAATAGAAAAAAAGATTCCCAGTTACTAACCAAACTCCTCCTCTGTCCTCTCCAGCTTTCCTCATTCTCCCGTTTTCAGTCAGTGCTGAAAGTATCAACCCCCAGTCCTGAGTGACAAGGAGGATGGTAACTTTGACTCTTTCCTCTCCCTTACATCCAGGCCCTCTGTTTCAATGAAACCTAAGGATATGTCTACAATGGCCCTGGAAGGTGTAATTTCTAGCTTGAAGAGACACAGTCACTAGCTCTAGTCGTGCTAGCCTGCTAAAAATAGAAGTGTAGCCATAGCGACACTAGTGGTTGAAGGTGCTACCCACCCAAAGTACATACCTATGGGCTCATACTTGGGACAACTAGTCTGGCCCACCACTCACACTGCTGTGGTTACACTTGTATTTACTCCTTCCAGCTCTAGTGTAGACAAATCTTAAGAAAGGGGGAGAAGCTGTGAGCAAAAGCAGTCATATAGCTGAATTTTCACACCCTTGTATGTGGCCAAGGAACTTGGAGCCAGCTTGTAGAACTGAGATGGGAGAGGGCCTCAGAGTCCACAACCATGCTGATCCAGCACTATAAAGACTTCTGAACAGAGGGAGAAAACCAACATTAGATATTCTTACATAGGCCATGAGTTCTCAACCTTCAGGTCATGACCCCCAACAGGCGTCAAAAGAATTACAACCGCTCTGCCCTTCCTAGCTATGGAAAATATATTGCAATACGGGAAAGTTGAGAACTGCTATTGTAGTCCGCAGGCTAGTTGCCACGGATTGCCCAGGGGCTAGCAGGCAGATTAATTACATAGGCTTGATACAGGAGGAGGGTGACTTTCACTCAGTCTGAATTGCCACTGCAGGGAAGTTTTCCATGTGGTGCAATGGGAATTATGAATCACATAAATTAAAGATAGAAAAAAGTTGTCATAAACAGATAGTTAAGGGTTAATGTCTCTTTTACCTGTAAAGGGTTAACAAGCAGTGAACCGGACACCTGACCAGAAGACCAATCAAGAAACAAGATACTTTCAAATCTCAGTGGAGGGAAGCCTTTGTTTGTGTTTTTTGGGGGGTTTGCTTTGTTCTCTCTGGGTCCTGGAAGGGACTAGATGGGCAACCAGTTTTCTTGCCAATCTCCCTGCTACAGTCTCTTATATATTCAGAATGGTGAGTATTTTAGTAAGAAAGGCGGTTATAGTCTTTTGATTGTTTCTGTATTTGCAAATGTGTAGTTTGCTGGAAGTATTTTTTAATTGTATTTTACTGGGGGAGGCTTCTTTCTAGTGTCTATAAGCTGACAGACCCTGGAATTTTTACCATCGAAAGTACAGAGACAACTTTTACTTTTTTTCTTTCTTTTTATTAAAAGTTTTGTTTTTTAAGGCCTGTTTGATTTTTTTCTCCTAGTTAAGGCTCAAAGGAACTGAGTCTGTACTCACCAGGGAATTGGTGGGGAGAAGGGAGAAAGAGGAAATTCACCTTTCCCTTCTCCCACTGCTCTTTGTTTTAGATTCACAGAGTTTGAATCTGTATTGCCTCTGGGTGAAGGGAAAAGAGGAGCGGGAGGAAAGGTAACATTCCTCTCTGTGTGGTGATTCAAGGAGTTTGAATCACGGTGATCTCCTAGTGTACCCAGGGCGGGGAAGAGCTGGGAGGAAGGAAGGAGGGGGAAGGGAAATAGTTTATTCCCCTTTGTTGTGAGACTCAAGGAATTTGGGTCTTGGGGTCCCCAGGGAAGGGTTTTGGGGGGACCAGAGTGTATCAGGCACTGGAATTCCTGATTGGTGGCAGCTTATCAGATCTAAGCAGGTAATTAAGCTTAGAGGAATTCATGCTGGTACCCCAACTTTTGGACTCTATGGTTCAGATTGGGGAAAGATACTATGACAAAAGTCCATCCCTCTTCCCTTCTGTTAATGCAGAATTGTTTCCCACAAGACATTATCTCGTGCATTGTTCCATCCAGTTTTAGATGCCCTAAAGTGATAGCCTTTTACACATCCCTTGAAAGACTATGCCACAGCCTAAGAGATCTCACTGTCAGGAAGCTTTTCCTGATATTCAAGCTCTAATTTCCATGTATTAATTTCATCCTATTAATCCTGATTATCGTTTTGTTTACAGCTCAAATAAAGACTCTCCATCATTGCTGTTTACACCTTTCAAATATATGCAACTATTACAATATTACCCCCTTCTTTGTCAGCTCTTAGACCCTGATCCTGTAATGGATTTATTCAGGGGGGCCTATAACCCCTAATGGGAATCCATTGACTTAACTGGGAGTCTACACAAACAGACGGGTTTAACTATGCACCCTTCTTTGCAGGATCAATCAGGGTCTTAGTGAAATTACACATTTCAGAACTTGGGCCCACTTTCCTAAGCACAGCTAAACAAGGGGTCTCTACGCAGTGCTTCACACAGCACAACTAAAGACTTAAACATTAAACATGGCAGAACTAAGGTGTTAAACATATTTTCACATACAGACACTGCTTATTAAAATCAGCTATTTTATAAAGTAGTTTTCGGCTTGCAGATGTAAATATCTTTATACTTTTTCATAAATAGACCATGCCACTGATTTTTAAAAAAAAGTTCAATTAAAAAAAACTACTGGGGTTCTGTATACATTATTCTAAACAATAACATTTCTCTAAGCTTTTTCTGAACCCCCTTTATAATTATAGCTACTTTCTGTTAAACTCCAAAGAAAGAGTTCATTTAGTAAGTAGGAAACCTTTTCTCTCACTGGACCTTTTCCATAAGGGATGTGAGTGTAAATGTTGAGACATGCATCGACTTTTTATGAATTGCCACTGTGACTATTAATCAAACACCACAACTCCCTCCCCTCTCCCCTCACCAGAACATCTGCTGTGGCTTCTGAGACCCAGCATTCTTTATTACATGCAATGACTTTTTAAAAAAATTCTCTACAAACTGATATAAGTAGAACTTGGAGTTTTCTTTTAACATTTGTCCTAGATTTTATGGCATTTAATATACACTCTCCTCATTTATTTTCTAGTTTCAGAAGCTGTTTTTTGTTTTTGTTTTTTACTTTTTTTAATTATAACAGTTTAGTATGTACAGGTAACTACACTGCATTTAAAAAAAATCCTGAAGTTTACTTTCAGTTAGAGAGACTCATAATGCAAACCCCAGATCCAAATATTCCTAAACTTATAGTGGATTGTCTCCATCTCCATGTTCAGATATATATTCTCAGACTTAGCAGTTTCATAGTAGCATTTCTATCTACTATGGAATTGTAGAAAAGCACCAGCCCTCCACCTCTTCTCATTCTGTCTCTCCTATATAGTATTTTTACTCTTCAACAGGTCATAAGCATAAGCTCCCCTACTCTCCTGCATAACTACTTTAAATCCCACTTAACAAACGTCATCTGTTTAAAACCCTGCCGCTGATACACCCTGTTCCTAAATGCAGACTATCAAATCCAGATAGTCCTCTCTCATAACATATGGAATTCCAGTGCTCCTTGAATTCAAATCACAGTTGATGCCTTCACTGGTATCATCCTTCTCCTTTCTTTCTTCGTGCTTGTCAATGGAATGATCTTTGAGAAGATTACGTGCTATGCTCCTCCACTGCCCTGAAGACATTTTTGGTTCCATCACACCTTTCTCCACTGACGTCAGTTGTTCCCATATTAATTTCATTCAATGGTATGTACCAGCATTTTTAAGGCTTGCTCTTACTCTTATTGTGGCACACTTTATTCTAGCACCCTCCCAGCAGCCTGCTTTCCTTAGTTTACCTTATCTGGACTGCAGGTGTCATGGGCTATGTTCCTCATTATGGACAGATTTCTTTGTGAATACTCTCTGCTAGTGCTTGCCATGTGTTCTTCAGTTGAGCTGTTCTTAGTTTGATCCTCCTCCTGTCACATCAAGGGCATGATAGCTATTGTTGATATCAGATTAAATGGTGCCATCCATGTTTCCCTTCTTCTCCTCCTACAGCTTCTAATCTCCTTGACATCTCCATCTTTCTTCATTTTCCTACTCTCCCCCATCCAGGGCTGGTGCAACCATTTAGGTGAACTAGGCGGTTGCTTAGGGCCCTGGGATTTAGGGGGAGCCATTTTCTTCAGCAGCAACCGTGGCAGCCGGATCTTCAGCCACTCCTGTCGCCGCCAGCATTTAGGCAGAGGGAACTGGAGCAGGGGAGCACAGGGAGGGCTGCCTGCAGCAAGTAAGGGTGGGGAGGCGGCACCAGGGGAACTCCCTGCCCCAGCTCACCGCTACCCCGCCTCCTCCCCAGCACGCTGTGGCTGCTTCACTTCTCCCACCTCCCAGACTTGCGTCGCCTAAGCTGATTGGCGCCACAAGCCTGGGCAGTGGGAGAAGTGAAGCAGCGAGGGCTGCTCGTGCTTGTGCATGGAGCAGGGGTGAGCTGGGGTGGGTGCCTCAGGGCGGAGGGTGGGGGGTGGAGAGCTGCCTCGGGGGCGGGGGCACCTCAGGGCAGGTGGGTGGGGGAGGGGGGCGCAAGGTGGAAGTTTTGCCTAGGGCGCGAAACATCCTTGCACTAGCCCTGCCCCCATCTAATGTATCAACCTGCCATGTCTCACCAGATTGTTCCCATTGGTGTCTCTCCATTAAAACCTGCTTTGTTTTTATCAGGGACTCCAGCTTGTGTTCAGGCTCCTACAACAGTTTTGCTGATTTTTTTTCTTCTCACAACAGTGTTATACTAGTGCAATTCTATTGATTTCAATGGAGTTACTTTTGCTTACACCAGTGTGCGAGGAGACCGAGGCCTCTCATCAGCAAATAAGGAACCAAGCCTCAGCAAAGGGCATGTTCAGACTCACTGATCAATCTGTCTCAGGGTTTGCCATTTGGTTTTAAAATTAATATCATACAAGTACATATGTAAAAGCAAGATTATCCTCACTATCAAAATTTCATTGTCCATGTTCGAAGTAAGAGACCCAACAGTAGAAAATGGGAATAGGCAACATTTTAGGCGACTTTAACTTCAATCAGAGATTTAATTCAGGAAGTAAATCTTGATTTATTTTAATTTTGCTTCTCAGTAAGATCCGCCAGATATATCACTGCTGCATAACATCCCTCAGCAGGGAAAATGACTGACAAACACAGTCCCATTTGTTTTCACTTTACAGCAATTGCCAAGTAATAATGGTAGCAGTCATAAACAACATCAGCTTTAGAGAGCACAGTCATCAAATCGATGTCTATTTGATTCATGTCCATGCCCCAGCCCCGCAGGTTTCTCCTCCTTAGGGCTGTGGTTTGCCTGGAGCCACGATAACCATGTGACCGATTCAATGCTTTCTTGAGGACTAAATTGTAGTCTTTCAACACAGCTGTGCATGACCACACATCCCAGTTAACATCCCCACATAAGAATACAAGATTTTCAGCATGTGTATGTTTACATATGAATACATACATGTGCTCATATATGAGGAAAGGTGTCACTTCACCCACTGCTAAAATCCACCAATCTCAGAAAGCAGAGCACAGCAGCAGCTTACAAAGGCCACAGTGGCACTGCACAGCAGCTAGGACAGAAAATGAAGAAAAATCACCCCAGAAAATTGAAATGGCACCAGAAATTTAGATAAGCAGAATATAAATTACTTGAATGGGACTGTGGCCATGAATCATCCACCAACACTGCTATTTTTATGGAAAGTAATACAGAAATCTGCAGTCAGATTTTCAAAACATTTTTGCGTGCGCAAGTCTGTTGTAAATGAAAGCATTTACGTATACATTCAGCACTTGTACATGCAAGTATCTTTTTGCCCATGCAAAATCTATTTGCATGTTGGTACCGTAGTGTGTCTGACTGGGGCTCAAAAAGGAGTTCCAAATAGTTCTCTTTGAGTGAGAAGATGATGACTATGACACTGGATCAAAAAGGGTAGAGGGGACATACTGGGGAAGCTCTTTGGCACTCTAAATCAAGTGCAGAGGACTTATAGACTCATAGACTCACAGACTTTAAGGTTAGAAGGGACCATTATGATCATCTAGTCTGACCTCCTGCACAATGCAGGCCACAGAATCTCACCCATCCACTTCTATAAAAACCCCTAACTTATGTCTGAGTTACTGAAGTCCTCAAATTGTGGTTTGAAGACCTCAAGCTGCAGAGAATCCTCCAGCAAGTGACCCATGCCCCATGCTGCAGAAGAAGGCAAAAAACCTCCAGGGCCTCTGCCAATCTGCCCTGAAGGAAAATTCCTTCCCGACCCCAAATATGGCGATCAGTTAAACCCTGAGCATGTGGGCAAGACTCACCAGCCAACACCAAGGAAGGAATTCTCTGTAGTAACTCAGATCCCATCCCATCTAACATCCCATCACAGAACACTGGGCATACTTACCTGCTGATAATCAAAGATCAATTGCCAAATTAATTGCCAGAATTAGGCTATCCCATCATACCATCCCCTCCATAAACTTATCAAGCTTAGTCTTAAAGCCAGATATGTCTTTTGGACCCACCATGGTAAAACAAGTTAAGTAAAGGTAATGTTCTGCATATTCCACAGCAACATTCATTTTCATAATTATTGTACAGAAGTATTGTTGACTGAGGGAAAACCTGTAGCAGAGTTTTTACAACAGAGTTACAGACCTACCAGGAATAGAGGGTACACAACATGAAACTCTCAGTTAAACACTTGGCCCCTGGAATCCCAGTAAATAGCAAACACTGCTAAACTAGAATCCTTTTGTGCAATCCATTGTGACAGGTGGGGTATGGGCAAGAAATGTACATAGCTGCCTTCCATTCTGTTTGTTGGAATGAATATTATATTTTAAACTGCTCCCTTGGTAATAAGCAAAGTCCAGGAGCAGCAAAGCAATTATCAGCAATGGTATTCTGAGGGATCAATTTGGCCACTGGCTGGGAGAGCACAGCTTGAATTAGAATAGCAAACCTGGTCTAGCACTATGGCAGACCTTGCTAATTCATTAAATAAATTCTCCAAGGATGTTCTACCAAAACAAATTAGAAAGATTCATTGGGCACCATGGACCACATTCATTCCTGATTTATCTCTGTTATCCCCAACGGCACCACATGAGGAATAAGTTTGGCCAGATATGTTCAGATTTCCAGGAGGTGCTTTTACAGAGCTCTCTATTCCCATCTGGACTTATTGTTTAAAGTTGATAAAGAGTCATGGATGGAAAGGTGAGGGACACTGTGGATTGAAAATGCTCTGAAAGAGGAAAATGTTGTACTCAGCTTCACTGAGCTAAAAAGAAGCAGGATACAGCAGTGACAGAAATTGGAGTGCCAGCATTTTTTATTATTTATTTAAATAATTCCAAGAGTTGGTAATAGAAGCAACACATCCAGATTTGCATCAGATATTTTAATGATATTATTTGGGAGCCACAGCAAATCATGAGAAACAATGTATTGGCACAGAGAACTTCTACCATTTAGGTCTAACACCTGGGCTAACAGATGGCAAGTGACACAAAATTGATAAATATAAAGGAATAAATCCATGGAGAGGGAGAAGAGGAAAGAGCTTGAGCATATTGATCAAGCAGCGTATATGTTGAAAAATCCCCAAAGTTTCACTTCAGTTTGCAGATTGTCTGGAGTAAGGGAACTGGATTCCAATCATTTTGTTCCTAGTGATGTTGTCATGTTTAATTCATTATTGTATGCAAAACACCTTGAGATCCTTGGATTGAAGACCTTGTATTATGCAAACTAATATAATTAGAATGCAATCAAAGGAGAGATCATCACTGCACAAGGTGTTCTCTAATCAATACATTTCCACCCCAGAAAAAATGAGTCTTGTATATCTTTATGTGGGCGGGTAGGGAGGGAGGAGAGCGCATAATTTAGGGTATAGCCTGTTGGAAGTTTGGAAACATTGAAAGAGGTCAGCGAGACTTTTGTTCAAAGTTCACTGTCTCTCATGATAACAGCTGCCTTCCTCTTGGTTCCTGCATTTTATTCCACAAAAATTTTTCTTTTGGATGAAAAGCCATTTTCATTGAAAAAGCTTTCCCATAAGATCTTCAAAATAGATTTTAAGGTGCAGCTGCATTTTGGTTTAAACTGAACAATTCTGCACCACTCTCTAGTCTAGGGTGTAAACCAAAACCACTACCAAATGGGGGCGGGGGGAATGGTTAAAGCACTGGATTAAGATTCAGGTGGTTTGGGTTAAATTTCCAATTCTGCTACCAGCTTTCTATATGCCCTGGGGTATATCACTTAATCTCTCTGTGCCTCATTTGTAAATGGAGATAATAAGACTTCCTTTCACCTACCAGTTGTCTGTCTTGTTCATTTATACTGTAAGCTCGTCAGGGCACACAGACTCTCTTACTATATGTATATACAGCACAATGGGCCGCTGATGAAAAATGTGGCCTTTAAGCGCTACTGTAATCATGACTCTAATGAACTCCTCTGCTGTGCCCCCTCTTTCAATGAGTCCTGTAGTCTGAGTACTCACGCCCTCACAGAGGCAGGCAGCACCTTTATTATTTATTTATTTACTTATTTACTTGGCTGTGGCCAGGTTGTCAAGGCATTGAGAAACAACAGCCGTTCAAGAAGTTTAATCACCCTTGTCATTTAAGGCAATGGCTGTAACAGGGGTTAACTCTGCTTCGTTGCTTTCCAGCACTGAGCTGACTGTACAAAGAAAGTGACTTTCTCCTCACGTCGGCGGCTTTTTACCGCCAGCTGGTGAGATGATTTGAATGTTCTTCCTGTCAGTTTCCTGGCTGTCTCGCTTGTGCCCAGAACGAGCAAAAAATGACAGAAGCTGAGCTCCCTCCACAACTGGCCCAACTACCTACACATCTGAATCTAAAATGTAAACAACTTCTAATTGTTTCCCTGGAATATTAAAGAAGAGAGACAGGGACAGAAGGCACAAAAGAGGAAAGAAGGAGCAGAGGGCATGGATGGGTGGCTAATGGTAAAACATGCAGGAAGGGGGTTAAGGGTAGAGCACTCCACAAGGAACTCCTCTACTACCGTTTTATTGAGTGGGACAGGATTGTTGCCCTCACAGAATGAGCTGCAAGTTTGGCCCGCCCCAGCTCTCCACTTCAGAATGAGCTGAAGGTCTAAGCCCAGGACCCATGAACTTTGTAGGAAGTCTACGCTTTCTCAACCAGCTCAGGTCCCTTTCCCACATTTCCCCCTGGTCCCCGTGGGCTCCCCATTCCCCTTTTGCCCCTAACGCCTGCATTCCCAGCCCTTGCACCCCCTTCACCTCTAACCCCTGCCCCCTCCTGTGCCGTAACGTCTACTCTGTATCCCTTTGCCTCTAACTCCTGCATTCCCCTCCTGTGCCCCCAGCCACTGCCCCGCTCCTGCTCCCACTTCACCCCTAACCACTGCATCTTCTCCTGAGCCCATGTGGGGAAACTGATTTGGATGCATGGAGCAGCTGGCATTGCTGCCTGCTCCCGCCGGAATGCTGCTCCTCTGCACACCCCTAGGGGGTTGGTGGGGTGGGAGTGAGGAGCAATCAGGGCTCCCTGCAGGGCCAGCTTTTGGAAGTGTGGGGCCCAATTCAAACAGTTTCGACGGGGCCCAGACAGGGATGACTTAAAAAAATAAAAAAAAGTGGGGCTTGTACTCACCGAGCGGTGCTCCGAGTCTTCGGCGGCAGGTCCTTCACTCACTCCAGGTCTTCAGTGGCACTGAAGGACCCGCCGCCAAAGACCTTGAGTGAGTGAAGTACCCATCGTTGAAGTGCTGCCGAAGACTCAGAGCGCTGCCGAGTGAGTAAAAATTAAAAAGGCGCCTCTAGCCAGGGAAGGGATTCTCACTGGGTGCAGGGCCCAATTCGGGGGAATTGGTGTAATAGGCCTAAAGCCAGCCCTGGCTCCCTGCATTCAGGTGACTTTCCCCAGCCAGGCTGCATAAGTGGAGGGCAGAGAGCAGCAGCTTCTAATGCTCACCTCACAGCACAGTCCATGGAGGAACGTGTGTGGTGGGGGAGGGGTGAGCTGTATCTGTGGGTACGTCTTCACTACCCGCCGTATTGGCGGGTAGCTATCGATTGCTCGGGGATCGATATATCGCGTCTCATCTAGACTCGATATATTGATCCCCGAACGCACTTATATCGATTCCGTAACTCCGCCAACCCGAACGGAGTTGCGGAATCGACAGGGGGAGCCGTGGACATCGATCCCGCGCCGTGAGGACGGTGAGTAATTCGATCTTAGATACTTCGACTTGCGCATCTAAGATCGATTTTCCCCCGTAGTGTAGACCAGCCCTAAGTGTCACCACTTCGCCCGCACCCCCAATGTTCCTCCACTGGGAGGAAGCAGAGAGAAACCTGGGAGCCCCCCAGAAAGCAGTTTCTGATACTACAACAGCTGCGCACATCTTTGTACTGCCACAAAGCGCCCCTTTGACCACCGAGTGCCCTGGGCAGCTACCTGGGTGGCCCACCCCTAAGGCCAGGCCCTGCCTCTAGGTGGCTTTGAACATGTGAATTTAGATGGTCTTCAAAGACAAACTGAGGAGATCTGCCTAGTGCACATGCAGAAAAGGCCTAAAAATGCTACTACAGGTCATGAACTGAGATGGAATGCTGATCGCCTATACGTTTAGTGCAAACAGTGAATTTCATGGTGTTCTAAAAATCCTGAGATCTCCAGGGCTTTCAAGATATGCCATAATACTCTAATGAAAGAAAAATAGATTGCTTGTGAGGATTATTGTGAGATAAATGTGGTTTCCACATGATGGCAGTGTAGCTTCTGCTCTCTCTGAGGTTATACAAGTCTGCAGCACAGAATCAAATTGCTCATTGATCTGAATTCCATGGGGCGTAAACTTACTCTGATGTCTTCTGACAAGGAGTTCCACTACCAAGGCCCTATTACTGACACTATTTTGTTCTCAATGCCTCATGGTCAGAACCTAGGTCTGCCCAGACGCATGCAATGGGGAGTTGTGCTGAAAGAACCAAGTCTTTTCTATATTTGTATTATCATAACACCTATGAGCCCCAGTCATGGAGCAGGACCCTATTCTGCTAGGTGCTGCGTAAACACAGAACAAAACGATGGTCAGTGCCCCTCAAAAGTTTACAGTATAAGTATAAGACAAAAGATGAGAGATGGACACAACCAGACAAGGGAGTACAAGGAAACAATGAGACAGTATTGACAGCATGGTAGGCATTGTTCTCTGCACACCAGCAGCCTGTTTGCCTTGTTTTTTATAGGCATCTTGGCAAATGAGAGACTTGGGGAGAGTTTTGAAGTGCGATACCAAAGTAGCTTTGCAGCTGCTTATGAAGAGCACCTCCCAGGCATGAGGGGCAGCATGGGAGAAAGTACAAAAGTGGCTGCTAAAAATTTAACAAGTGTAAAATCCTGGGATGATCGAAGGTGAGCATCAGCAGCTCGGTAGCAAATGAGAGAGAACAGGTAGGGTGGGGATTTACCATAAACGGCCTTGTAAATGAATACAAGCTGCTTTTGTGTGATCTTATACAAAGAGAGAGCCAGTGGAGGGATTCAAAGAAAGGGGTGACCTGGTCAAAACTCCTGTAGTCTTCGCTCAAGGAAAAGCTCCCATTTACTTTACTCTCGCTAAGGTTTGCAGGTTTGGGGCCAAAAACTTTACAACAAAATAAATAAGGTTTAACTTAAAATGTTTTTGGTTAAATGACCTAGGAAGTCAGAAAATAAATTATTTCTTAGTATGGGGCTTCTGAATGATTTACCAGTGTTCAGATCTAAATGTCCTGTCCCACTGAGCCCTTTGGGAGAACTCTTCTCTCACTAGCTGCTTCTGTCACTCTGGGAATAATTCAAGGAGATGAACTGCTTCGTTCAGGAGCAACTCTCACATTTTGTATTTCAGTCAACCCCTCTACCGACCATTAGCAGATTTTGGGAAGTTTCCCACTGGAGGAGAAAACAGCGACACGAAGTCTGGGTGTTTTCTTAGTGTAATTAATTTTATTGGCACTTTACAGCCCAGACCAGGGGTCAGCAACCTTTCAGCAGTTGTGTGCCGAGTCTTCATGTATACATTCTAATTTAAGGCTTCTCGTGCCGGTAATACTTTTTAATGTTTTTTAGAAGGTCTCTCTATAAGTCTATAATATATAACCAAACTACTGTTATATGTAAAGTAAACAAGGTTTTCAAAATGTTTCAGAAGCTTTATTTAAAATTAAATTAAAATGCAGATCTTCTCAGTTTAGTGTGCTCCTTGCCCTTGCTTTTCCTTGCTGAGTTTTCTAATGTCTGGTGGCACGTATTTGGATACTTTAAGCTGCATACAGGCTTCTGAGTGATCAGTTGTTAACCGGCTAGAAGCCCAGATCAGCAGCTGAGGAGAGTGGAGCTGGTGGCTGGTAGGGCTGAGCAGGGCTGGAGACCTGGACCCTGTCTGGCAGGGGGCCTGCGCTGGAACTCCAACTGGAAGCAAGGTGAGTGGGGCTGTGGTGGGGACCCCGGCTGGCAAGGGGCCAGCAGCCGGAACCCCAGAGAGGCAGAAGGCTGAGCGGGTCAGCCTGCCCAGCTCTGGGGTTTCGGCAGTGGGCTGAGCGCCTCCGCCCGCCCCTGTTCTGGGGTTTCAGCTGTCCACTCCTGCCAGCTGGGGTCTCAGCCCACTGCCAGCCTGGGGTTCCTTACCCCAGGCCAGCAGTGGGTGCTGAGTGGGACCGGTGGTGGGACCCCAGCTGGCAAGGGGCCAGCAGCAGGAATCTCAGAGCGGCGGCAGGCTGAGCGGCTCAGCCTGCCCCACATGCCATCAAAAATCGGCTCATGTGCCACTTTTGGCATGCATGCCGTAGGTTGCAGACCCCTGCCCCAGACCTTGAACAGAGGTGGTCACAGATGGCATGAAGCAAACTCTTTTTTCAGAACTCTCAGCCCCAACACCAGTGTCTAGGGCCCAGAAAGCAACTCTGTCCCAACAATTGACTTTTGTTGCATTGATTAAGGCAGAGAACAAACTGCCTGGCCTTTTGCATACAGCTTGCCCAAAAGACCCTGCATCTAAAGGAAAACAATCCAGCAGTTCTTCAGAATTGTGTGTAACAGTGCCATCTGGTGACTCCTGCCATAACATTGTTTTCAAAATCTTCAACAAAACTGCTGCACAGTTATGGTATATGTGAAACTGGCTTGGTTTAGATTTTAAAAACTATCCATGTTTTGTGATTGTGCTTTAATTCTAAATCTTAAACTGATTGCTAAGGGAGGTGACTAATCTGTAATCATTGATCATGTGTGCAAATCCACTCTCTTACTGTCTGGAAAGAAAGTGTAACCTGTTCTTTGCTGGAAACCTTTGTAAATCAGTAAATAGTCCTAAAATATTTTAAAATCATTTCTAATTCTGGGGTGTCTTGCCTACTGTTTGTCACTTCCCTTCCTTCTCCACACTTTACATTTTCTTTTTCTCCATTTTCCTGAGATGTTTTCTGGCCATCCACCCCTCTCTACCTACAAGTCCTCCCTTACCTCATGACTGCCCCATATCTCTAGTTCCCTCCTCTCCATGAATTCCTGGTCCTTCTTTCTCTCGGTACCCCTGCAGCAATGGTTCTCAAACTATGGCGCGTGCCTCCCAAGGGACTTCCCAGATCATGTCTGATCCTCCCTAGTAGTAGCATAGTTTACCTCAAAGAACAGGAAATTGCAGCTGAAAAAGTATAGGGCCAACACCAGGGGAGGGAAAGGGAAGCTATTAGGGACAGGCAGGGAGTTGCAGTGGATTAAAATGGGAGACAGACTGAATCAGCCCAGAGGAGGGGACCTATACCGCTGGTGTAGCAGGTATGTCAATATGGAAAAAAAATACTAATAGGAAATACTGGCTATACTGACTCTGTTTGTGCCCTGATTGCTCCATAATTCACAGTTACTTGTTGTTGGGGTAATACCCTTTTTTCATTTGCTCCTAATTTTCAAAAACAATCACTCTTTTAACTAAAAATCTCCAAAG
Organism: Gopherus evgoodei; assembly: GCF_007399415.2. Lineage (NCBI taxonomy): Eukaryota > Metazoa > Chordata > Testudines > Testudinidae > Gopherus > Gopherus evgoodei. The sequence continues at coordinate 256,338,472 of NC_044322.1, read as the reverse complement.
TTGGTCCAAAGGTTTTGTTTGTTTTATTTTTAAATTGAACAACATTGGTTCCTCTGTGTCTTTTTCTTAGAACAGGAAAAGTGAAGGTACACACTTTCCCATTCTAAATAAATTCCTGTGGGGTTTTAACCACTTAATTGCCAAAATGGCTGGAAACAGAATGTTAAACACTTGGTTTTGAGATTGTGTGCACGATATTAAGCCTTGATCCAGCAAACTCTTGTGCACAGGCATTCTGTCACCCCTAGGAGCATAGTTAAGCACATTGTAGCAGAGCGGTCACCCTGATCCAGCCCTGAAGGAGTTAAAACAGCCCTGGGAAAGGGCTGCCCTGCAGAGCCAGAAGGCTAGGCTGATTGGGAAGTCAGTCACAGCCAATAAGGCCACAGCAGGTCCTATAAAAGGGCTGCTAGACAGGTGCTTAGGCAGAGTCTCTTGTTAGCTGTGAAGAGAAATGGGCCTGGTTGCTGAACAGTGCACCAAGTGTGGAGCAAGACTGGGGGAAGGCCAGAGGAGTTCCAGCCTGGGAAACCTCCAGGTTGCAGGTCTTGGTAAAAGCTGGGAAGGGTTCTGGGGCTGCAGAGGCAGCAGGTCCAAACCCCCTATCGCCAGTGATGAGTGGTTTACAGACTGCTGTCTGCCCCTGTGAGCAGGGGCTAGATGGTGACTAGCAGTAGCCACTGAGGTGAGGTGGGAATAGGGAGTTGGTGGCTCCCCTGGGAGGGGAGACTCAAAGTGTGGGGACACTGCTAGGGGGCAGTACCCCAAGATAAAGGGGTACTGGGGTCTAGGAGGGACATGGGGCCAGTAGCAAGGTGAGACACTGGCCTGCAGATGGTGCTCTGGAGCTGGAGAGCTCATTCCCAGGATAACCGGTAGGAGGTGCTGTGCTGGTGAGTCATTGCCTTGCTATACACATGCATAAGTGTTTGAGCCTTAACTTTGGTAATTTTTTTAAAGTGAACAAAGTCAAGGTTGAATGATTTATTTTTTTGTAATGAACATAGATATTTACACATCTCAGGAAGTTCTAATGATGATGTCAATGTTACAGTTTCAGGGCAACTTTACCTGCATTTCCCCTACATGGTTCACCAAGGGCACCCACTTCATGGTTGTGGTTCCCAAAGGTCACCTCTCTTGAATAGAGACCAGCATCTCACTCTCTCTTGACTGGGAATTTTAAGGCTGTATAGCTCCCTGCCGTACACTGTGATATCCCTATCAAGACAAACTGCCTAAAAAGGCATTTTGCTCACTCTCTGAGGGCCATGACTAGTGTATTGCCCGTAGTTAATAAATTACCACAAAGTGCCTTCTAAGCCAGCCCATGTAAAAGCACTATGGACAAAATACTACCAGAAACGAAGCTAGGCTTTCTAACATCTGTCTATCAGAATTCTACTCCAACATAGAGTTCTAGGAGATTTTAGTCCAGGGGTTCTCAAACTGGGGGTTGGGACCCTGAGGGGGTCATGAGGTTATTACATGGGGGGGGCCATGAGCTGTCAACCTCCACCCCAAAGCTCTCTTTGCCTCCAGCATTTATAATGGTGTTAAATATATATAAAAAGGCGTTTTTAATTTATACGGGGGGGGTTGCACTCAGAGGCTTGCTATGTGAAAGGGGTCACTAGTACAGAAGTTTGAGAGCCATTGTTTTAGCCTCTCAAAACCCACAATGGAGGTTCCCCCATGATTACAAGTTCATATCTGTCTTTGATCTAGAACCAGAACAAAAGCTGGGCAGAGCAGCCATTTCTTTATACAGTTCTAGCTTTTGATCTTGGCCTTAGTATCAGGTAATCAGCAGACAATGACTGTCTCCTCAGGGCATAGCTTCAAAAGGCTGGGTTTTTGCATAGCTGGAGCTGAGGAAACCTCTCCCTAGGGATTTACTAGGAATCCACTTGACGCTTATTGTCCCAAAAATCCATACTTGTCTGCTGTGACTCAAAAGCTTGTGTGTCTCTCTCTAACAGAAGTTGGTCCAACAAAAGGTATTCCCTCACCTGCTTTGTCTCTTATACTTGTCTGGCACATTTTCAATTCAGTCATTTGAACTCCTTTTTGCTTACTAGGTCTCACATCTGTCACATCTCCCCCCTCAGGGAAGTTGCATGGAATCCTGGCCCACATTAATAAATTTAATACAATAAGGTCTTCCCAGGTGATTGCCATATCTGTCACACAGTGAAAACATCCAAATCAGTAGAACTTCATTTTCACAGTTGTCAGAATCCTGCATAAATAAACGTATTCACAGATTAGTAGTGTCATAGTTAAAGAACTGCCCAACATTTTGTATTTTAAAATGTTTATTAAAATCCTATACAATATATCCTTTTGTCTGCATGTTTACTGTTTTTAAGATTCAGTTTCTTAGAAACAGGGGAAGGAGGGTGTGAAGCTTTTTGGGAGTTGTAAAAAAAGCCCACATTTGTTTCTTTTCAAAGACCAAAAAAAAAAAACCAGCAAGGTGATTTATATCAGATAAAAGAGAAATCAGCATCATAATTTTCTTTATTTGCATATAGTTCTGTCAGCTAAAATGGTGCCTGTAAGTTCCTTTGGGCTTTCTCACATTCTGAAAAAGGTATTGCTTCTGTGAAGTCATAGCTGCGAAGTACAGGCCTTCACAATACTTCACGGTTATGATATGTATGCTATTACACATGTCAAAACTCGCATTATAGGGTAATAACATATTTTAGCTGTGTTTTGAGGTCTGAGTGCATGAAGCTCTGATCATTCCTATTACAGTATCACATGTCTTGGAATGTATCATTGCTTCTAGTTTTGAAAAAATGTGGTTGCTCCAGTAAATCTACTAACTTGGATTCTTAATCACTTCAAATGTAAGTATAGCTCTATTATAGCTAAGGTGACCAGATGTCCCCTTTTTAAAGGGACAGTCCCATATTTAAGCCCTGCTGCAGGTATCCTGACCCCTTCTTAAAAAGGGGCAAATTGTCCCATATTTTCTGTCTTCCTCCCCTCCCCCCATCAGCAGTACTGGTGGGTCCTGCTGCTGGCCGGATCCCTGCTCGCCAGCCGCCCGCCCACCAGCAGTGGAGGATCCAGTGCCGGCAGTGGAGGTGAGTGTGTGGCCCGGCTAAGATGAAGCGCATAGGCCCAGCCACTCCCCTGGCTGGCCTATCAGTGCAGCCCCTGCTGCTTGCTGGCTCTTGGCCAGTAGGGCCCCACCCCATCCCATTTCCTGCCAGCACTGGGTGTGCACTGTGAGCTGCGGTGGCTGGTGCATGCAGGCAGTCAACAGGTGGCAGCCAGTTATGTGTTGCCTCTGCTGCCCGTCTATCAGCCCTTTACATGCTCCCCTCTTGCTGTCTTCTCTCTGCTTTGCCCCTTTACCACCCGCCCAGCCTCACTGCTCCTCCATATCCCCATAGTGGGACACATTCCACTCCCAGCACTGTAGGGAGAAGCCACCCCTGATCAGAGTGCTCCGCTCACTAACAGCCTGGCCAGCAGGCTCCTTCCTCCCCCCATTGCCTGTGGCTGGGCTGAAATCCTAGAAAAGCCCAAGACCCTCCAGCCTGAGGCACTGGCCAGGAGGAGCTGAGCCCTGTGTGCAGGGATTTCCCGACACCCCCTGTGATTTTTTTCCCAAACCCCACCCCCTGGTTTTGTGAACTAGTTACATGTAGTGTTGCCAATTTAGTGATTGTTTAGAAATTTGAATTGAAATTGAAACATGAATACACACTTTCAAAGCATATACAGTGTATGATAAAATACATGTATCTGAAAAAGGACAATAGATTTGAAAAGTATGAACATAGACTAGCTTCCTTATACAGCTGTCATTTTTTAATGACAATGTCAGTGCATTCATTTTGGTCATGTTGGCCAACCTAATAATATCAAATTATGATTTGGAAGCAAAGTCTCTAAATGAGCTCTCCCTGACAGCTAGTGACGAGCTAGGGGCTGAAGGAAAAGGCTTCAGGACCAGATTGTATTTACATTCACACCTAATCTACCTGGGCAATACAGCTCTGTTTGTTGGATACCTAAGTGATAGATTTTTGGCTGGGATTGGGTTACAAATCACTTGAATGTGGGGTAGGGAGGTAATGAAGTGGTGGTGGTGGTTCTAAGTGTATGAGTAAAGGGCAGTAGAACTGTACTTAGCCTGTGCTAATTGGGGGCATTTAGAGAGGGTGGGGACAGATGTTTTGCTTGATGATCTGCCTGAGTCACAAGTACTATTTGACCTGCTCCTCTCCACTGTTCAAAGACAGAGCTGATTAGGCTCCATAGATAGTCTTTTGTTTTAAGTGACCACTACAGCTGAAGTCACTGATGATCAGGTCTAAGTGCTTAGTTCTGCTGTGGGACAGTCTTCTGTGGAAGAGACAGCCCAGTCTGTACTAGCAGCAAGGTTCCCCCACTGAGAGCTCAGCTGAAATCACTGAGAGCTGGTTAGAAACTCAAGAGACCAACTCAGAGGTCACAGTGATAGGTGGCAACAGAAGTTGATGGCGCAGGGCCATTGGCAACAGAGCAATGGTGTGAATGGTGCCACCATTCACAACAGTGGCCAGAGTGAACAGTGAGCAGCTGGAGGAACAAGCAAGGTGCCTCCTTGCCCCCCAACTGGGAGGTGAACTCATGTGAAAGCACCTCTGAACTGAGTCTCCACTGACCAAGGACAACACTGGTGAGTGTTAATGAGTCTGTTAAGAATGCTGGAGACACACCACCGTTCATGCGAACAAACATGGCTGTGGCATCATACTTTCTATTTAAGCAAGAGATACCATGCACTACTGTCATAAACAGATAGCTAAGGGTTAATGTCTTTCACCTGTAAAGGGTTAACAAACAGTGACCTGAAACACCTGACCAGAGGACCAATCAGAAGACAAGATACTTTCAAATCTTGTGTGGAGTGAAGCCTTTGTTTGTGGGTTTTGGCTTTGGCTTTGTTCTCTCTGGGTCCTGGACGGGACTAGAGGTGCAACCAGGTTTCTGCCAATCTCCCTGCTACAGTCTCTTATCTATTCAGAATTGTGAGTAAGAATAAAGGCGGTCATAGTCTTTTAATTTGTTTTCTTATTTGCATATGTGTACTTGCTGGAAGTAGATTAAATTGTGTTTCTGCTGGAGAAAGTTTTTCTATTTTTTATAAGTTAAAAGACCCTGTAACTTTTTACCATCTCAATTGCAGAGATAAGCCTTTTACTGTTTTTTTTATGAAAGCTTTTGCTTTAAGTCCTGCCTGATTTTTTTTTTTTTCCTCCAAGTTAAGGCTCAAAGGATCTGAGTCTGTGCCCACCAGGGAATTGCTGGGGAGAAGGGAAAGAGAGCAGGGAGGGAAAGGTAAATTTCCTCTTTGTGTTAGATTCACGGAACTTGAATCCGTATTGCCCCTGGGAGAAGAGGGAAGAAAAACCTGCTCTCAGCGTTTATCTGTGTATCTCTCTCCGGGGAAGAAGGGAGAGGAAGTGGTGATTCAAGGATTTGAATCACGGTGGTCTCCTAGTGTAACCAGGGAGGAAGAAAGGAGAGGGGGAAGGGAAATGGCTTATTCCCCTTTGTTGTGAGACTCAAGGAATTTGGGTTTTGGGGTCCTCAGGGAAGGTTTTGGGGGGACCAGAGGGTATCAGGCCCTAGAAATTCCTGATTGGTGGCAGCGCTACAGAATCTAAGCTGGTAATTTAAGTTTAGAGGACTTTATGCTAGTACCCATATCCTGGACGCTAAGGTCCAGATTTGGGAATTATATTATGACAACTACAACCTGGAGGCCAATGTTAAGTTCGCTGTCACTTGTTCATCCTGAAGTTGAACACTGGTTCTGAACAAGCCCAGCAAATGCTCACTATCTTCCTGAAAGAAACTCAACTGGCTGGCTAGAAGCATGTAGTGCAACAGTGAAAGATTCAACAGTTGAAAAAGTGAAGAACTCTCTCATCACATTCAAAAAAATTGCATATATGGCTGATGAATGCACCAATGTAAATAGGTATCAAGTATTAAGTCACTGTATGTTATCTTGATGTCAGTGGTAGGCCAGTAGATGCATTTCTAGATCTTCAAGTTATAGAAGACACATGGGCTGCACCTGTGACAACCCACATATTAGAGTTAAATGCTTGTCAGTTGGACCCCAAACAAATGGCTGCTTGTGCATTTGATGGAGCTGCAAACTTCTCTGGAAGACATGGTGGAGTACAAGCTTTGCTCAGAGAAAAGTGTAACCCTAATCTCTCCTATACACACTGCAGAGGGCATCTACTCCAACTAGCGTTAGTACAGGCTGCAGACTCTTCAAAAGATATTAAAAGCTATAAATTTGTCTTCATTAATTCTTTTCAGTAAGAGTCCAAAGACTGAATATCTTGGAAAATATAGAAGAAATACTCAGACTGAAGTTCAAATTAGTCCAACCTAGGAAAACCCCCTGACTTTCTCATGAGTGATTCTTGGCTATCTTAAAATTACTGTAGCCGTTATTACTGGCTTTGGAAAGTATCCACCAAGATGGGATGGATCTAAATAGTGAAGCTAGTGGATTACTTTTGCTGCTATGTTCAGAGAACTATTGCCATTCTTTCTTGTAAGTCTACTGTTGAAACCACTTGGGTCATTAAATAATACCATCCAGGCACCTGGTACAACAGTAGTAGTTTGATCCAAATGTAGCTTCTATTGCTGGACAACTGGAGAGCTATCCATTGAAAAAGTACTGGAAGGAGCAAAGACTTCAGTCCAGAAGCTGACTAGTGAAGGCATTTATATTGAATCCTTAAGTGAAGAGTCAAGAAGTCTTTCAGACAACTGAAAAAGTACACAGATTTGATTCTTAATCTACAACAGTGACTTCTAGATTCTACTCAACCTCTACACAGCTTTTACAGATCACTGTCCTATAAAATACCAACAGCTGAGTGGAGTGAGACCCTACCAGGAAGGGGGCTGCCATGTGCTCAGGACAGAACAGAGAATTTGAGTGGAATATACAACAAATGAATGAAAATTTGACTTTGACTTTATCATCACTTGTGGCTTGACTCGATCTTTATGCTGTTTCCTGGAATGAAAGAAGTAGTTCATCTCTTGCTACTCCCAGTCACAACAGCTACAGTTGAGCGTTCTTTTCATCATGTCTGATCATGTGAATGTACTAATGAGCATATCAATTGAAGGAATAGAAGTACTGGACACGGTCCCTCACCTAAGCTCTGGAGTGGCGGGGGAAGGAGGGGGGAGCTATTTCCAGGCTGTTCATGCCCCGAACCTGCAGAATCCAGGGCAGGGGGTTAATACCCTCATATATATACACACACACACACACACACACACACCCCTCTTGACCCTGTCACCAGGGAGCATAGGGCTGCTCTGTCCCCTAAGCACCCTCCCATGCTGAGCCACCTCTCTGGACTAGTTTGCTGGAGCCCCTGCAGTCAGGTTCCCTGGGCCCTGGTGCACAATTAATCCTTACAGCTTAACTCCTTCTGGCCCGTGCTGTAGCCAGAGATGGCTGGGTCATAACGGGCTTTGCCTTCCCTGGCACTGACCCACTGCCAGACAACTGGGCTATGATGCCCCCTTCTTCCCCGAGACCTCCACCACCACCTCTATTTGTAGAACTGATGAATAAAGTTGTTTAATCACTTTTATTAATGTAACTTCATAAGTAAAGGTTTTTGAATTAAACAACATTCATTCATAAAACCGGTTACCCCAAGAACTGGCTAATTGACAATGAAGATGCTTGTTAAGAGCCATAGCTGTTCATGTCAGCTGCCTTTGTAAGTTTCACTATCAATCCAATTCCTGCTTAAATCACTGAGACTTGTACTGTTTCAGTATTGTAACTTCTGTTCACCATTTTTTACACTTGCCTACATTGTAACTTCTGTTCACTGTTTGCCATCCACTACACTTGTCAATATTGTAATTCAAGCCCCATTTAAAACACTCACTCCATTTTGAAAAAGCTTCCTCCAACCTTCATTTTGCAAATCCTGCTCTAATCTTATTAGTTAGTTTTAGATGTGTGAATGAGGTATGTATGGATGATGGAATCAACCTCCAGCCACAACCTGTCCTGATGAAATAAAGTTCCAACGCCAACGACTGAAGATGCAGACAAGAGCCCTAACATAGTGAGAAGAGTCCACCCTAAAAAGAAAAGATACAATAGAAGGAAGATCAAAGCCAGGTCCGAGGTGAAAGTCATGCCTGCAATTGATGGGTGATCAAGCACCAAACCCAGAGGCAGCAAGACCTATAGACTCTGGATTCAAACTAAAGCCAACAAAAAGGATGGGTGAGATGGAAGACTGTGGAGGATAACATTCTGCTGCCAACATCAAAGGGCATCGGTGCATGCCCAACAGAGACCCAGCTCAGCCTTGTGCCCGGCTTTCCTGGCCAGTTAGCCGCCAAAAGCTATGAACCCAAGCTGCAAAATCAAGCCATGAACTCAGGCTATATTCAGGACTGGTAACTATGCAGCAGCTCCAGAACATCTGATGGGTGTATGTGTAAGGATTAAGATATTAGTTATTGGTCATAAATCAAATTATCATAACAAATGTGGCATCTTTGTCTTGCTCCCTGGAAAGATCCTGTGTAGTTTTGTCAGTACAACATATTCCAACCCGAAGGTCCATGCTGCTGGGGCTGGTAGCTTGGCAGAGGGAGAAGACCTTTGGGGTGGGAGGAGCTGGTGCTTGGAGGCTGCCTGTGGCTCTTGGCCTGGCTCAACCCTAGCAAGGGAAGGGCTGGTAGCTCAGCCTGGTGCTGGGGCCAACCTGTCACTTAGGGGGGCTGGTAGCTCAGCCCAGGGTGGACTGGGGTGGACAGGCCAAGGCACTACTGGTTGGTGGGGGGTGCCCCGTCAGGGCTTTTCCTTTTAGGGGGGATTTGAAGTTCTGGTGTGCAGGGAGGTGGGGCAGGCAGGCTACCCTCCCCAAAGCAGAGGTTCACCTGCTGCCCGTGGGCTGGGTTATGTCAGTGGCCAGCAGCAGCCTGGAGCTGTTAGCTGCATTTCAACACTATGCAAGTAGGAAGGGACAAGCTGCTTCCAGCTACACGGCAGCGGATGGTGGTGGGAGAGAAGAGATGAGCTCTGCAACAACAGGGGCCAAGTCATTCCCCCTCTTTCCCTTCCCCACCCCATGGCTGGAAGCAACTCCTATCCCTTCCCTCCCATGCAGTGCTGAAAGGCTGCTGCTAGCAACATTCTGGTGTGAACCCTGGCAGAAATCTGGGGAAGGGAGGCATGTGACCCTGTGTGCCTGCCGCCAGTGTGATGCCTCTGGAAGACACATACCAGGAGAGGAGGGTCCATCCCAGGGACCCAGCCAGGTATGGAGGGTAGAGAGTACTGGGCAGGGAGGGTCAGGTTGGTCAGCCATCGTGTGTGTGTGTGTGTGTGTGTGTGTGTGTGTGTGTGTGTGTGAGAGGTGTATAGCTGTGTGTCACCTCTCCCTCTGGGTGGGCAGGGTAAGGGTACATATGTCACCTCTCCCTGTGTGAACCCTACAGCCATAAAGATAAGAAGATAAATAAAAAGAATCCAACTATACACTTTCTTTAACAGGGGCTCAGTCAACTTGTTAATTTGAATGTACTGTATAGTTCTTATTGCCATTGAATTCACTTGAATGAGTCATTTTACCAGGTGTCCTGTACTCTCCATAAGGAAATCTATAACTAGGGTGACTATCTTTAACATAACATTTAGCGTAGTACATATTGTCATTATTTATCATTTTAAGTACCCACATCCTAAGACCCCTGTGTCATAAGAAAGAACTAAAAATAATAAATACCTCCTAACATAGTAGGAAAACAACCACCCGCACATAGGGACATGATGCTGCCACCACTTAGGCGAGTGCTGAACTTTACTGCCCTATATGCCTTGGATTTGGCAGGATCAGGGCCACAGTTAACAAGGGAGAAAGGATCTACAAGTCCTGTATGTATGTGTGGACATATCTAGATATGTGCTTTGGACTGTGTGCCCCTTATCCATCTGGATTATACATTTGTTCCTGTTTGGAAAGTGCTCAGCACATTGTCGGCTGCTGATCATAAGTAATAATTTGTGTGTATGTGTGATTTGCGGAAGGGGACTGTCTATGTAAATATGTGATTGTGTACCTATCTTTTATGTGCCTTTATGGCTGGTTGCTTGGGTGTGCTTATGAGTGGGCATGGGTGTGCCTACAAATGCAGACACTTCTGTGTGTGTGCATGCCTTTATGGCTGGTGGGTTGAATGTGTGAGCGAGCACAGAATCATAGAAATGTAGAGCTAGAAGGGATCTCCAGAGGTCAGCGAGTCTAGCCCTCTGCACTAAGGCATGTGGCTGTGTAGGTGTGTTACTAGATGTGGTTTGATGTTGAAATCAAACTGACACTTTTAAAAAGTTATGCCAGCATAGCTATGTCTGTTAGGAATGGGCGGAGAGGAGGAGAGAATCATACTCCCAATTGACATAGCTATGTTAGCAAAAGGCCTAGTGTAGATTAGGCCCCAGACTTTTACCAAAGTAACAGGTGAGTTAAAACTAGATTAATTAAATTGGTGCAGCCGAGCCCTGTGGGTGGCTGTGTATGACAAAACTTCTCCATCTGTTATTCAGTAGGCCTTGTTCTAGGCCCTGTCTACACTACAAACTTTGATGGAGGCCTGTTTTGGGTATAAGTAGTGTCTTGCTCAGGCAGGGGCACACTTGGCGCTATGCGGCCAGAAGAGCTAGGCTGTTGCCTGTAGGGTTCCCAGGCATCTGGTTATTGACTGGAACACCTGATCAAAATGGTGGCTGTCAGCTCTGCTGACTGGACCGGTAAAAGTCTGGGCAGCAGCACAGCAGGGCTAAGGAAAGCTCCCTGGCTCCACGCAGGTCCCGGAAGTGGGGGGCATGTCTGTGTCCCCTAAGTGTAGAAGTGGCCACTGAGGCACCATGGGCTCCCCTGCCCCAAGTGCTGGTTCCACAGCTTTCAGTGGCCAGGAACTGTGGCTAACTGGAGCTGAAGGGGCAGTGCAGAGAGAGGCAGTGCACAGTGCTATTTGGCCCTGCCTCTGCCTAGGAGCCAAAGGGAAAGGCCAGCCCCTTCCAGGAGCCACCTGAGGTAAGCACCACCCTGAGCCCAACCTCCTGCCCTAGCCCTGAGCCCCCTCCTACACCCAAACTACCTCCCAGAGCCTGAACCCCCTCCTGCATCCCAACCCCCATGTCAGCCCATAGCCCCCTACCCACACTCTGAACCCCTCATTTCTGGCCCAAACCCTGCCTGCAATTCAACCACCTTTCCCAGCCCCCCACCAGAGCCTGCACCCCCGGCTGGAGCCCTCACCTGCCCCACACACCAACTCCCAGCCCAGAGACCCCTCTATACCCTGAACTCATTTCTGGCCCCACCCCAGAGCCTGCACCCCCTGCTGGAGCCCTGCAGACCAATCCCAGCTCCAAGACCCCCTGCACCCTTCACTTCTGGCCCCACCCGAGCCCAAATCCCCTCCTGCACTTCAACCCCCTTTTCCAGCCCTGCACCAGAGTCTGCACCCTCAGCTGGAGCCCTCACCTGCCCTACAGGCCAGCCCAGAGCCCCCCCCCAACCCCTCATTTCTGGCCCCATCGCAGAGCCTGTACCCTCTCCCAAACCTTGCGGCAGACCGGAGTCCCCTCCTACACTGCATACCCATTGTCCACACCTCCAGCTGAAGCTCTCGCTCACTCCTACAACCACTCTCCTGCCTCAGCCCAGAGCCCCACCCTGAACCCCTCATTTCTGGCCTTACCCCTTCCCAACTCCCTGCCTAGCCAGGGAAAATGAGCAGGGTGTGCGGGAAAAGCGCTGGAGGGAGGGCAGATGGAGAGAGGGGGCGGGGCAGGGGTGTTTAGTGTTTTTTCTGCAGTCGGAAAGTTGCTCACCCTAGTTGCCTACACGCTTTGTTTGGGGGAGTCGCCTTTCGGCCCTGACCAAAGCTCATGCAAAGTTGTTCTGTCCCCTCCCTTGCTATAAAGCACTGCCTGAGCCCTACCCAGCTGGATCCTTGTGCCCAGGGACTGACTCCTTCCTTCCCTCCCTCGCCAGAGGCTCAGCCCGCCCCGCCTGGTGTCCTTTCCCTGCGGGCGCTGCAGCGAAAAGGTTACTGATTTCCCCTCCCCTGCCTTGCTGCCACTCCGAGTTGCCGGTGAGCAAACGCAGGGCGAGGCGGGCTAGGCGTGTGGGATCGGAGAGGGCCGCGCCCACGCCGAAGAAGTCCAGGAGCCCTGCCCCCGGGGCCAAGGGGAGGGAGGGCGCGCTCCTCCCTGCTCCTATCGCCAGGCTGGGGGAGGAGCAGTGGGCGCGGCTCCCTCCTGCGCCTGGGGCGGCAGGATCCTGGCAGCCAGCTGCTACCTGCGCTGCGGCGAGGGCGTGGCACAGCCACGGGCTGCCCAGCCCCGTCTGTCCCTCCTGCACTGGGCGCTGGAGCTGGGTGGCGGCGGCTGCTCAGCCAGGGACCGACCGTAGGGAGCAGGCTCCACCGCAGCCTCCGCTGGAGCTTCTTCCCCCAGCTGGACCATGGGCACCTTGGACTCTGCCGCTGCCGCCGACCGCAGCTACATCCGTACCGTCCTGGGCCACCAGACCCTGCAGGAGCAGGACAGTTCCACCCTGGCTCTGCCCTCCGAGGCCAGGCTGAAGCTTTTGAGCAACAGCGCCGGGAAGGAGAAAAGTCTCCGCATCCAGCAGCAGGTCCAGCAAACGCTGGCCAGGAAAAGTAGAGGCTCCCTGTCAAATGGTGAGTGCCCCAAGCAGGGCCCGATCCCGTCCGCCTTATGACTCCCCCTTTTCCCCTTCTCATTCTTTTTGCTTTCCTCACCGCTTCCCCCCTCCTTCTTTTCTTCTTCATTCCCCTTGTTCTTTCTATTCGTCCCTCCCCCTTACCAAGATTAATACCAATAGTCTCTGGTACATTTTGCTTTCTTCTTCACAGTTCTCTCACAAGGCTGCCTTATCCTGTGGGAAGGCTGTTCCTGAAGGTGACACTGATAGTCCATGGTTCTCTGTATTCCTGTCTTGCCCACAGAAAAGTTTGAATCACTTGCCTCCAGGAGTCAAATGTTTCCCTTACAGCCCCTGCCCTCCCCCCAACCATTCTGCCTGTCTTCCCCCTTATGACCTGTTATGCTAAGACCAGCTGGAGGTTCTCCATTTTTCTGACTTCTTTCAACTGTGTGTCAGGTCTCCAGTTGAAATTGTTGCTATATAAATGTAACCAGGAGCACCTAAAGGATTTAAGAGTGCAATATTGATTTGAAAGTCAATGGGATTTATGCTCTATCAGTGCTTTTGAGGATTGTGGGTGTTTTGATTAAGCTCAGTGTTGGTTATGTTCTCTAACTTAGTGTTTGTAAACTGCTGTGGCCCTCAGGGAAATGGCCTTGAGATGATCTAATGGGACTTTCCTGCCTCTTACAGTATTTACCATATGATCATAGCTGTCCCTCTTATTTTCTCTTTAATGATCTCTCTCTTTCCTTTCTGATTAAATGAATTAGCCCTGATTTTCCTCTCTTGCAACAGTATTTTCACAGTAGTATAACAACTCAATTGACTTCAGCTGAGTTACTCCTGGTTTGCCACCTTGTGGAAGAAGAATCATGTCTCTTCCTCCTTCAACCCGCCATCCTGTAACCATTCCAGTGTGTTTGTTTTAATCCTCTTTTAATTATTTTTTCTAACTGTCAAACTGTGGAAAGATATAAAGAAAATATCTTGTCTGCCTTCAGGCTGCAAACATAAAATAAACACACATGGGAAAGGAGTTATTAGGAGACATAGAAACAATAATACCATAGAACAGGGATCGGCAATCTTTGGCATGCGGCCTGAGGGAAATCCACTGGCAGGCTAGGGTGGTTTGTTTACCTGCAGCGTCCATAGGTTCGCGGTTTGCCATTCCGAGGTCAGTGAGGGCTGCGGGAAGTGGTGGCCAGCACATCCCTCGGCCCGCACGGCTTCCCACAGCCCTCATTGGCATGGAATGGCAAACCACCGCCAGTGGGAGCTATGATCTTCCAAACCTGCGGACACTGCAGGTAAACAACCCCAGACTGCTCGTGGATTTCCCTGATGTGCCAAAGATTGCCGATCCCTGATATAGAAGATTATTGTTCACAGTACGCATTGGTGTGTGTAATGCTTATAGTTAAATCCCTGCCTTTAGGAGTCTCTGACCTGTGGGTTGGATTCATGCTGCCACACTCTTTGCCCACCACATGGATCCAGGGCCAAAGAATCCTCTAAAGCGCTGAGAGATGGATGCCTTCAGCTCTTATAATATGGCCCTATGTTGGTATTAATCGGTGTTGAAAATATGATCTTATTTTAAAACAAAGGCACCCAAAAAGTTGAGGCTATAAGGATCAATTATGAAAGCTTTAATCCTGTTTTTAAAAAAGATGAGGAAATATTGACTCACTCTTTATTATAGTCTGATGCTCCATTTGTGTGAAGAGTCTTAAGCTGAGTTTTAAGTACGGAAGTGATCATCTTTTTGTTCTCATAAAAATATGAGAGAAAGTACCTCTTATGGATAAATATAATTCATCTACCTGTCTTGTTCCCAACCAAAAAAAAATAGTAGTAATAATTGTGATCTAGTGCTATTGGTGGCTTCCAGCTTAAAAAAATTCACTAAAAATGAATGGGATGCAGTCACAACTGTACCTTCATTAAAAAGCTTTGCAAGACATCCATCAAAATCATGTACCCTTGGTTTCACAATAAAGTACTCGGTAGCTCTAGGCAGAATAGTTCAGTTTATATGTAAATTCTCAGCTTGTGAGCTTGAGTATTAGAGGAGCTTCCAAAGATTTTAACAATTGCTATTTGTTCTGTTGAAATGTATCTTTACAGGTGAGTCTAATTTTACGCACATTTAACATGCGCGAATTCAGCTTTGCACAGTTGGCAAAAAAAAGAGAAAAATTAACAATTTAAATACTGTACGTGTAGTGCGGGTGATTCCGCACGCCATCACACTCAGTGTAATTTTGACTATCCACAATTTTCGCTTTACGCGCTGACAGCGGAACGTAACCGCAGTATAAAATGAGACTCGCCTGTATTTTACTTTATTTTATGGTTGATGATAGAGTTGAGACTTTGAAAAATGCTTCTTTAAACAAAAGCTGACAAATGAGGGTGGGTTAGGACAATGCAAATGTCAACACACCCAAAACACTCTGAAAGATTGCTCCAGACAGGGGAGGCACCAGCACACCAAGCGCGTGCATGGGGTGGCAAGCCACGGGGGGTGGCCTGCTGGTCCCTGTGAGGGCAGCAGTCAGGCTGCCTTCAGAGGCATGCCTGCGGGAGGTCTGCCAGTCCTGCGGCTTCGGCGGCAATTCAGTGGTGAGAACGCCAAAGGCACGGGACCAGCGGACCTCCCACAGGCATGCTGCTGAATCCGCATTACCAGTGGACCTCCCACAGGCGTGCCATCGAAAGCCACCTGACAGCTGTGCTTGGGGCAGCAAAATACATAGAGCCACCCCTGGCTCTAGACCTACTACTTTCTCTAATTCCTCTTCAGGGTGTTTGCAATTCTAATGGATTTGGGATATTTTGCGGTTTTTTTTTATTACTATTATTATTTACTTTTTTTTGAAATTCAAGTATTTCAGACATTTTGCATTTTTGAAATGCCAATAATTTTTTTAAATAGGCTTCAGAAACAAGAAGCCTATATATAAAATGCCTGTGATAGGTGAACTAGTTATGGCACTAAGAACTTTAACAACAGTTCTTCCTTATGTACCTGTGCTCAATTTATCACACTTCTTTGGGTTATTTCCAACTCAAAACACAAAGACCCAAGACAACTGGATTTGTTTCATATTAATGTTTATACTTAGGTAAGCCCCCTCAGCAGAGATTTGCTACTATTTTAGATGGAAAAAACATCCATCTCCCTGAATTATAAAGCCTTTCAAACTTTGCTTTGGCACTGCTGGCTAAATATACACCAAGTGCCTAATCCTGCACCCCTTAAAGTCAATGAGAAAACTCTCATGCACTTCAAAAAGAGAATCTCCTCTAATATAAATACCCCATTAGTAAGCATTTCAGACCTAGTTCATCAAGCTACTTAAGCATACTTATAACTGGACTATTCACATGCTTAAAGTTAGGCAAGCACATAAGCACTTGTTTCTACGTCTGTAAAGGGGAATCAATGATATGTACCGCAAAGGGCCTGATCCTGTAGTCCCTGAGGCCTAATAATTTCCATTGGCTGAACTGGAAGCTTTGAGTGTGCAAGGAGTGTAGCATCAAACAGTTTATTTTATATAAAAGGCATCAGAGTAATGGTTCCAGCTCAGCCTTAACTGTGACCTACAAAGAGAAACAGATTGCATTTGTGCCCTTTTTTGCTGTTTCATAATGCATGAAGAAGCTGAAAGTGTTCTGTTCTGTTTGTGGGTTTTTCTTTAGTTTCTTTCTGCTTCTTTTTTCTTGTTAGAAGTTCAGATCCATCTTGAAATATGTGCATTTTTATTCCTTGAAAAAATGTGTAGTTAATCTTGAAATGAGAATTACTCCAGTTACTATGAGATTAAAATTAAGTGCTGTTTCAGTTCTATTTCAAAAGAAAAACACCTGGTCAGTGAAACAATTGCTGTAGCTTTATAAGTTAAAAGTTTGGTCAGAAAGAAATAAAAATGAGCACTAAAGCAGTCAAATGAAAATTTTGATTATCTACATAAATAAACTTTCTCCCACTTGGTCTCACTGCAAAATAGAATCTGTTATCACAAAGAGAGCAGTATCAAAATGTTATGCAATAATAGGTCTGGAATTCCTCCCTTCAGTTCACATGTGTAATTTAACAGTAGTGGCGATTTCATGTGCTCTTCAAGAGAGTAGAACCCATTATATTTCTGTTTTTTCTTTTCACCAATCTGGATCTCTTTGATGTGTCTTTGCTGGCTACTTACTTCTGTAGCTGGCATTTCCATTCCTCTAGTGATTGACAAAATCCACACTCCTTTACATCCTTAACCATTTTATTGATGGATAGGAAAGCAGAATCTGGCACCTTAGTTTATCAAAGGGCCCTGACTATATAATTAATTTCACTGAAGGAGTCGCATTCAATTTTATGAATAATAGACCTAAAAGTCTGAGGTTTTGGAGGACAGTTTTGGGTGGAGGACAGTTATGGATTATGTTCCCTTTTATGTCTCCCTTACATTTCTTCATTTGTATAGGTCTTAATGGGATTTTTCTCCCTTGCTTTTAGCTGATTTTCTCTCTTCTAGTTTGAGTAGATGTTTCAGTAGAAATTGAATCATACTCAATCTGATGTTTTGAAATCAGAGAAAATCATTCCCTTTTAAAATCATTGTAGATAGAGGCGTTAGGTAGAAGGAACTTTTGCTGAAGACTTCCATTCATATTTTTTCCTGTTAAATTCTTTGCTGCTTCTTCCTAAACAATAAAGGCTTCTTGTTTTTCTTAAACTATGAGAAATTATGCAACTGTTCCAACCTGGACAAATGTAAAGTATAAAACATTAGGAAATATACTATAGGGATCGCTCCTCCATTGGCAGGGAGATGGACTGAATGATTTGGATGACTCTCTATCTCAGGCATCTGATTCACAGAAGGGCTGATACAATATAGGACGCGTCTAAGTGCTTCCGTGTTTCATGAATGTTTGAATAGGAAATTAATGTAAGAATGGCCATACCAGGTCAGACCAAAGGTCCATCTAGCCCAATATCTGTCTACCAACAGTGGCCAATGCCAGGTGCCCCAGAGGGAGTGAACCTAACAGGCAATGATCAAGTGCTCTCTCTCCTGCTATCCATCTCCACTCTCTACAGAGGCTAGGTACACCATTCTTTACCCATCCTGGCTAATAGCCTTTTATGGACTTAACCACCATGAATTTATCCAGTTCTCTTTTAAACACTGTTATAGTCCTAGCCTTCACAACCTCCTCGGGTAAGGAGTTCCACAAGTTGACTGTGCACTGTGTGAAGAACTTCCTTTTATTTGTTTTAAACCTGCTGCCCATTAATTTCATTTGGTGACCCCTAGTTCTTGTATTATGGGAATAAGTAAATAACTTTTCCTTATCCACTTTCTCTACATCACTCATGATTTTATATACCTGTATCATATCCCCCCTTCGTCTCCTCTTTTCCAAGCTGAAGAGTCCTAGCCTCTTTAATCTTTCCTCATATGAGACCCTCTCCAAACCTGTAATCATTTTAGTTGCCCTTTTCTGAACCTTTTCTAGTGCTAGAATATCTTTTTTGAGGTGAGGAGACCACATCTGTATATAGTATTCAAGATGTGGGCATACCATGGATTTATATACCATGGATTTATATAAGGGCAATAATATATTCTCCTTCTTATTCTCTATCCCCTTTTTAATGATTCCTAACATCCTGTTTGCTTTTTTGACCGCCTCTGCACACTGTATGGACATCTTCAGAGAACTGTCCATGATGATTCCAAGATCTTTTTCCTAACTCGTTGTAGCTAAATTAGCCCCCATCAGATTGGAAAAAATAACCCCAACTATACATACAATGTGCATTACTTTACATTTATTCACATTAAATTTCATTTGCCATTTTGTTGCCCAGTCACTTAGTTTTGTGAGAGCTTTTTGAAGTTCTTCACAATCTGCTTTGGTCTTAACTGTCTTGAGTAGTTTAGTATCATCTGCAAACTTTGCCACCTCACTGTTTTATCCCTTTCTCCAGATCATTTTATGAATAAATTGAATAGGATTGGTCCTAGGATTGGTCCTAGGACTGACCCTTGGGGAACACCACTAGTTACCCCTCTCTATTATCAGAATTTACCATTAATTCCTACCCTTTGTTCCCTGTCTTTTAGCCAGTTCTCAATCCATGAAAGGACCTTCCTTTTTATCCCATGACAGCTTAATTTACGTAAGAGCCTTTGGTGAGGGACCTTGTCAAAGGCTTTCTGGAAATCTAAATACACTGTCTACTGGATCCCCCTTGTCCACATGTTTGTTTGACCCCTTCAAAGAACTCTAATAGATTAGTAAGACACGATTTCCCTTTACAGAAACCATGTTGACTATTGCTCAACAGTTTGTTTTTCTATGTGTCTGACAATTTTATTCTTAACTATTGTTTTGACTAATTTGCCCGGTACTGACATTAGACTTACCGGTCTGTAATTGCCGGATCACCTCTAGAGCCCTTTTTAAACATTGGCGTTACATTAGCTAACTTCCAGTCAATGGGTACCAAAGCCGATTTAAAGGACAGGTTACAAACCTTAGTTAATAGTTCCGCAACTTCACATTTGAGTTCTTTCAGAACTCTTGGGTGAATGCCATCGGGTCCTGGTGACTTGTTACCATTGCGTCCTGGTGACTTGTTAGATAGGAGAAGGAAGAAAGCAGGAACCCAGAAACAGCAATTCATGAGGTGAGAAACCATATCAATATGAGACGATCATGACTACTACCAAACTCTGACTGACGACCTGGGGTGTGATTATATTGAGACCTGCTGGGTATCTTGGCTCCACAAGGTTTTTGTGATAGCTAGCCAAATACAGGTACACATGGTAAAGAACCTCATAATTGAGATGTGAGCGCACACAGAATTTGAGGCATTTGGTGCTCACTGAGTCTTTATAGACTGACTGTCCCATTTGTATTTTGTGCTGTCTCAGGTACACCCAGATTTGTCCTATTGTCACTGTAACTTAGAGGTTGGGTAGTAAATAGGTGGACCTTGGCTGCAAACTGCAGACAGGCTACCATCCATGACCCAGAATTATTGGGAGGAATTCAAAGCATTTTGAAGCCTTTCTGGACACAGGAAAAACTCTGGTACTAAGTCCAAGGGATCAACAAGGGCTAGAGGAGAAACACAGGATGACTGGGAGCTTTTCTCAGAGTCCACTCAGACTCTTCAAGACTCTCTTTCCATTACAGAAGATGTGGTGCTTATTCTCATGATTTTTATCACAAGTCTAGTGATATTTGGTGGCTTTTTTAAAAAACACCAGCTTCTGGAGTCCTGTGATTATGTAAGACTTTTTGTTAAAATGAAAGCTGTGATTAAGCTTCTGGCACCCTAGTTGCAGAAAAAAAAAAGCATTAAAATCTGATCCCTAAAGTCAGGAGTGTGCCCTGCTTGTCCACCCTGAGACCCACCCTGGCCTAAAGGTTTCAAAAACGAGAGGGCAAATATGGAACGCCCAGACTTCATTTACGTTTGGCTTAAAAACTATGAGATTTAACAATCTTCTGATTTTGGTGGCCTAACTTGTGGTTTTTGAATATTTGGAGTTGGCAAAACTGTAAGTCTAAGAGCTTGTCTACACTTACATTGATATAGACCAGGGCTAAGAGTTGGAGACAAAAAGCATATATATGTCCAGCACGAAGCCTAGAGGAAGGGTTCAGTCTCCTTACTCCAGAAAATGCAAAGGCAAATCTGACTTAGAGCTCCTTCTCTGGGCCTAATAGCTAATGGAGAAATCCAGCATTATGTAGTAACACTTCCTTTAGAAGCAGAGTTTCACAAGAGCACTGAAGGTCAAACCCGCTGGTCAGTTAAAAATCTAAAATTCTTTGCTTAGTAAAAGTTCTCTGAATGTTGCAACTTCTGATCAACAATATTTTGGCTTTGCAAAGAGAACAGCTATGCTTGGTATGAAGCTTAGGCTAATTTAGTTAATGGAGGGCAATGTAGTCATCATTGTATTATTGGTTGAGTGCAGACAGTGAGTTCAGAGCTGCACAAAACATGCAGGCGAGAGAGGCCTTGCTCACAGGAGCTTTATGTCTTAACTAACTAACTAAATAATAGACAATATAGACCCCTAGCCTGAGATTTTCAAAGGAATCTAAGGAAGCTAGGTCCCCAAGTCCTATTGAATGTCAAGCTGAGTTGGGTCTCCAGTCTAGGTCTCTTTATAAATTCCCCAACCATAAAACACTGGGCAAACAAAGTGGACTAACGACATGGCATGACTGCAAATATATGTATTTTTAAGGAATAAATAAATGGCAGTTCTTTGAGTGGAGAAGTAATACTGCTCGGCTTCAAAACACATTTACAATTGCTGAAGGAGTTACACCAGTAAATTACATCTTAGTACTACTGAGGCCTTCGGACAGGACAATGATGTGTGATATAAAAAGTCTATAAATTAAACAAACTATATGAACATGTGGGGTCTCAGTTGGTATCGCACAGTGATAGGCAGAATAAGCAGAGTGTACATGTTTGTAGAGCAAACCAGACATGGCTGGCACCAGTTGGTCAAATACAGTACTTAGGTATCCCTTACCTGGTATAAAAGACACACACAGACTTAAAGTGACAGAGCAATGCAGCTGGCACATATGACTGAATTTTGCCCAACATCTTTAAATGCTTTTCAGTAGTATACATAGGTTCTGATTTATCCTTACACTGTTACATTCCAATGAAAATCCATAACAGCTCCATAATATAATCCTTTTTCAGCCTCTTGGTCTGTTTTATTTTTTCCACATCCTTTGCCAGCCTCAAAATAGTTACCCAGGTCCAGATTCATAGAGGTATTTAGATGCCTAAAAGCACCTAAGCAAGTTAATGCTTAACTCCCACTGAAAGTCAATGGGTGTTTTGTTTTTGCAAATCCCACTAGGTTCATAACTTTAGGCACCCAAATATCTTTGTGAATCCACCCCCTAGAGTTTTAAAGATGCAAATTTCATCCAGTTTTGGCTCAGTTAACTACATAGTTCTTTGGTTGTGTTCCATCTGGTATTGGAGGACAGACTGCCTTTTGGATCAAAGTGATGTGACCGGTCAGTTGCTCTAGGTCAGGGGTCAGCAAGCTGCAGCTCTGGAGCCACATGCGACTCTTTGGCTGCCCCCTTGCAGGCAGCCGTTTTTTGAGAGAGTGCAGGATGCAGGCTCTGTCCAGGAGGTGCTAATCACAGGTGGCTCCCGGCCAGCAGTGCAGCAGGGCTCTGGCCCCACGCTGCTCTGAAAAGCTGCTGCACATTTCTGTAAACCACTAGGGGGAGGGATGCAGCGGGTCTCCGTGCGCTGCCTGCACCCGCAAGCACCACCTCCTCAGTTCCCATTGGCTGATTCCTGGCCAATGGGAGCTGTGAGGACAGTACTGGGGGCAAGGGCAGCACATGGAGCTGCCTCCACCCACCAGGGGCACACAGAGATGTGCCAGCAGCCAGCCGCTTCCGGGAGCAATATGGAGCCAGAGCCTTGCTTTGCTGCTGGCCAGGAGCCACCTGTGGTAAGCACCTCCCGACCAGGGCCTACATTTCGCACCCCCTCCTGCACCCCAGCCCCCTGCCCAGGTCAGAACCTCCTCCTGCACCCAAACTCCCTCCCAGACACCACATCCCCTTCCACACCCCTACCCCAGCCTGGAGCCCCCCCCCTGTTTATTTTCAAATTCAAATGGCAGAAGTCACATTAAAAGTATTGGTGAGTAGTAGTAACTTTAATATTTCAATTATTATTAGTTGATAAATTGTAATTCTACAAGTAGCTTTGCGTGTGGTGCATCTCTCAAAATATTTTGGTCAAAGAGAAAAACAAAAAAAGGCTCTTCTTTGAAAGGTTGCCGACCCCTGCTCTGGGTTCTCCATTGTTGAAGACTAGTTTTCTATCCATATAAACTGCTGCAATTATGCTTCAGTCATATCCTTCCCGAAATTTTGACTTTTACTTTACCCCTTGAAACACCTCTCTATATTTTATGTGTATAACAGTATTTGCAGTTAGTCAGAGCCAGTGGATTCTTGTGAACAATAATTTAAATAACACCTGTTACATAGTCAAAAAGTTGTTTGTTTTTTTTTGTTTGTTTTTTTTAAGCAGGGGACTTTACCTTTTGGAAGCATTATATTAATTATAGACTCACAACCTGAAAAAATGTTAAATGAAAACAAATAATCTGATTGTAACCAAGGCAAGAACAGTGAGTCACAGTTTTACCTTCAGTGCTAGACCTTGGATAAAACGTGAGAGAGTCAGTACAGCATGCCTCCCACACTTTCTGTAGGATTACCTAACCTTTCAGGTATGGATTGGGACTGTCATTAACCCCCTTTCCTCTCTGAGGTTTTATGCTATATGTCTCCATAATCCATAGAATTTGCTCATGGCCTCTTACTGCACTCTGCATGCAGAACTCAAGGGATTAATGAAGCACTGCCTGCTCTAATATGTTACTGCTAGATTAGAGCCTAAGGAAAAAGAAACATCAACAGTTGAGCTAGGCAAGTATGCAGTGCAGATTATATATACCATGTGTGCTGCATTTTTCAAAGCTGTGTCAAAATTGCCCCTGCAGTATATGTACAAGGAGTAGCATTGACACATGAACATGCATTTTCGCAAGAATTTCCATCTGCAATTTTCTGTTTTCAGCCCTGCTAGCCAGGGCTGGTCCACAACATTTTTGCACCTGATGCGGGGAGCTCAAATGACGCCCCCATTCTCCCTTGCTTGGGCCAAAACTTTGAAAGGTCTCAATTCTGCCTTTCTTCCTGTTCTACTCATCATGGTACTGCTCTGCTACCTACCCCAATAAAGGAGAATTAACAATTTAAAATGCCTTGTTCAAAAATTTTAAGTAACCATTTTATTTTCAAACGCCTGAACAGTAATGTCCCTTTTCTTGTCTGCATAGTAAACACTGGCATTTTTATCTGTTTGAATAATCAAAGTGATGCTTTCTGTGCCTTCTTGATTGCAAAGATTTGAACTGCTTCCTGAAGGACCACAGTCTGGGCCAGCTCATGCTCTGAGATGGTTGCAAGGCCGACCAGCCTCTCCTGTTTCATTGTGGAGCGTAGATGTGTTTTTATTAACTTCAGCTTGGAGAAGCTGCGTTTTCCACTGGCAACTGTTACAGGAAGTGTTAGAAGTATGTACAGAGCAAGAAAAGCATTTGGAAAGAGGATGATCATCTTATTTCTGCACATATATTCCAGAACAGCCTTTGGAGTTGATCCTGCTGAAATTTATCTTGAAAGGGCTTTCAGTTTATCACCTAAATCACTTGCATCAATATCGCGCATGTCATCATGTGCCAACACTGTCTATAGCGCCCTGCATTGCTGGTGTAGGCCTTCTTCAGGGATAGTGAGGAGTTTTGGAATATCATACAACATCTCAAATATACTGTTGTGTTCCTTGAACTGCATGAAACGTTCAACTGACTGTATTGCACAATCTATCTCCTGGGTAAAAATTCAACTTTGAATTATTGTTTGGGGTATTTTATGGGATTATCCCGTGCCTCGTAATCAAAATGTCGTCATCTTCAGTGACTCTTGTATTCTTGAATGGGTGGGAAAATAGCTTCAGTGTGAAGTACCTCTGCCGACTTCTGTGCGCTCTTCAGAATGTTTTGAAATCCCTCATCTCACCGGTAAGACTGTAGGTATGACTTTGCTTTGTCCAGTTGTTCCATTGCTCCAGATACATCAAGGTCAACACCTTGGAGTCTCTGGCTTACAACATTTATTTCAAACGGTATGTCATGACACAACACTAAACCACACAGGAATTTGAAGTTATGTTTGTTTCTGGTGATTCCATTTCCCTCTGCCATGTTCTCCCATGAACAGTTCCTATCATAGCATTATCCTCCATAATAGCAACTAAGGCCTCGTCTATCTTCCCAATTTGGTGTGTGTTAGGCTTTATCGCCTCCACTCAACTTTCCTATCATGTGGCACTCAGTGGTTTCGGTGTCAGAGAGGCTGTTCCCAGATGTTGCTTCAAAATTTGCTATCGATGAGTTGATGCAGAGAAAAATACATAGATGCTTTGAATTACATTAAAAAATTCAGCAGCCTCACTTGAAGTTGACACTGCACCATTGACCACCAAGCTCAATGAATGAGAACTGCTTGGGACAAAAAAAGCTCGAGGGTTTAACTCTCAGATCCATGTATTCACTCCTCTGTTCTTTCCTCTCATGTTGGCACCATTATTGTAGCCCTGACCTCTCATGTCAGCTATCGCAATTCCCGTATCTTCCAGGTTTTTAAGAAGCACATTTGTCACACCAGCTCCTGTAGTATCATCAATGTCAATAAATTCTAGAAAACGCTCTCTGACAGTCACCGTTGCAGTGACATTTTCACTAGGTTCTGTTGTTGTTACAAAATGCACCATTAAAGTCATGTGTTCTGTATGGCTGATGTCAGGTGTGCAGTCCAGCATAACAGAGTAATATCTTGCTAATTTCAGGTCTGCCACAATCTTCTGTTTGACTTTTGTTGCCAGTAACTGTGTGATCTCATTTTGAATTGTTTTTCCAAGATAGTGGTGTGTGTACAGCATCAAACTCAGCCATCAGCTTCACAATTTTAAAGAAGTTTCCATTGTTTGGCACATACAGCTGATCTGAAGTGCCACGCAGTGCTAGGTTTTGGATAGCAAGCATTCTCACAATGGCAATGAGCCTTTTCAGAACATTTTGCCAGTAAAGAGACTCTGATGCAATCTTCTCTTGATGCTGATCATCTATGGTGGCCTTTAACCTTAGTCTCATCTCAAGCTCTTTCCACCTATGGAATGCTCTCCAGTGATTCGCTGCCTTCTCATGGCATGTC
Organism: Gopherus evgoodei; assembly: GCF_007399415.2. Taxonomy (NCBI): domain Eukaryota; kingdom Metazoa; phylum Chordata; order Testudines; family Testudinidae; genus Gopherus; species Gopherus evgoodei. Next base: position 256,312,823 of record NC_044322.1, on the reverse strand, counting down.
AGATTTCTAGCCAGATTTTTCCAATCCTTTGTTCCTGTAGAACCTAATGGAGCTGGAACATTAGACTGGAAGAGTTTGCAACAAAAACAGTATGCAGCATTCTGAGTTTTTGAGTACATAAGCCATGGCCTCTCCACTTTGTCATCATTGGGGATTTCATGTCAGTAATGTGTTGCATGGGAACTTCTATTTTCATTGTCTTTGGGGAACATGAATTTTTTCACTTGCTGTGGCTCATGCAGTACAAAGAAGTCTCTCAGGCTACTGCTCAAGTGGGTCCACAGTCCTGGATCATCTAGACTTAAGCAACTAAAACTCAGCAGCAGCTGTTTCTTGCGCCTCTGATCTACACTTTTCTTCAGGAATGTGCATGGTTACATCCATTTGAGATGGAGATATGGATGCTGCAGTAGCTGCCAGGTCACCCGCACTCTGACTGACTGGAACATCAGGCATCTCCTCACCACTCACGTCCTCACTGGGGCCGGAAGGCTCACTGTGAAGATTTGTGTCTATGTATCTCAGGAAAGCTCCTTCCTGCTTAGATAGAAAATTTTCCTTTGCTTTCTTTCTTTTTCTGAATGCTGCCCCAGAGGGGAGTTTTCTTCTTTCACTCATGACTGCCATTCTGTGCCAGCTATAGTGATTTTCAGCACTCAATTGAAGGGGACAAATAAGCAGGCTGGTAGCAGGTCATGAGTGAGGGAGGATATCAGCGTCTTAAGGGCCTAGCTGGCTCCTACTTCAGTTGACTGCCTATTCCCCCCAGGTGGGTTCAGGGAAGTGGCAGGAAACAGGAAGCTCCCTGAAAAGCTGATGTTAATCAGTGCAGGCTCCTGGGGGTGCTAGAGAGGTACATAAGAGGCTGCTCCTCCTCCTCCTCCCTCTCCCTGCAGCTCCTGCTGCTTTTTGTTATTCCCTCTCACCTTTTCTCCTGCCTGCCTGTTGTCTCCTCTTGTGCCCTCCATCCTCCAGCACAGCACTCCACCATCTCTGTGAATCTAGAGCAGAGAGAATACATATGCACCAGTAGCAGACACAATCTTCTACACTTGGGTTCTAGTGGTGCCCTCGCCCACAGTCTGGTACCTGAGGCAGCCACCTCAGTTTGCCTCATGGTAAGGCCAGCCCTGCTGCTAGCATATTTTGTATGTACTTCACACTCTGATTTTAAAATTGTAGCTTTGTATGCATATTTTGGGTTATCATGGAAAACAATTGTTCTGTAGTTGGAAAACGTGCCTTAGAGTATCCATTCACTGCTAGAAGCTATATTAATGTAATCCCTTTATTACTTTAGTCAATCATCCATCAGAACATAGGATGTTTCTAAAAATTCTCACTTGCTGTTATCAAAATATTTTTATAAAGAGTTGTTTTGGCCTCTGGCCTTAAGAAAGCTAAGAGATAATTTTTATCTAATATTTTAAATATCTATAATATGAGAGACTGAAAAAATGACCTATTGCTATCAGAGAACATTGCTTATCCGTTACCTAAATATAATACAGTGAATACTTAACACCTTTTCCATTTCTTCTTGTTCAGTCTCCAGGTAATACACCTCAACCCCAATATAATGCAGGCTGGGGCCGCATCACTCTGTTTCCTGCTGCCAGTGAGTGTGGGGAGGTTGGGGAAAGGATGCCCTCCGCACTCACTGGCAGCGGGAAGCAGAGTGATGCGTCCCCAGCCCACTTCACTCCACTTCCCAGCCGCGGTGCTCCACTTCCCACTGCAGGTGAGTGCGGGGAGGTTGGGGAAAGGACGCCCTCCCGTACTTACCTGCAACGGAAAGCAGAGTGCTGCGGCTGGGAGCTGGCGGAGTGGAGTGGGCTGGGGCCGGGCTGCTTCGCTTCTGCCACTGCTGGTGAGTACGGGGGGGGAGGGATTCCTTCCCCCCAAGCCCTCTCCCCCAAGCGACACAGTTGGGGCTGGAGTGAGGGAAGCAGAGCAGGCTGCACCCAGCCCCCTGTTAATCCCCTGGCTACTCTGGGACTGCGGGGCCCCCAAAAGTGCCCTCCCACAGCTTCTGCCCCGCAGACCCTGGTAGGGGAGCCCTTGATCGCCCCCTTATTGAACTCCCTGGCCTGGCCCAACACCTTTAACATGCTGCTCAGAGCAGCATCAGAGCTTTACCACATTGTATGCAAACCCACCATCGGGTCTTGTTATATCAGGGTAGAGGTATATGTATGTTGTTATCATCATAGGCTGGACATGTATTGTCTTTTTGTTATAAAATAGTATTTCCTTAAGACACTACTTACGTTAGTCTTATTTCAATTACAGGCAGTCTCCATCGGGCCATCAGTGTTCCAGAACATGTTTATAATCTGGACACAGTTGATAATTATTCTGTTTCGAGACCTCCACATGGAGTCGCATATTATTCATCTCTCCAGGTGAGGAAAATGTAGGAAATAACTGAAAATATGTAGAATTGCAAATTCATTACTTTGTTTGCTGCCACAAACAGTGGCTAGATTTTTTTTTTCTATCATGTTAAATGTTCACGTTGCCAATCACTGGTTTAAAGAGATTACAGTCTGCAGCCCATCAAGGTAATCCATTCACGGGCCACCAGACAGTATGTTTACTTTTGCGCAGCTCCTGGTGGCTGCGGTTCACTGTTCCCGGCCAATGGGAGCTGTGGGAAGCAGCAGCCAGCCCACACTGCTTCTCACAGCTCCCACTGGCTGGGAACGGCAAACTGTGACCACTGGGAGCTGCAGGCGGCTGTGCAAATGTAAGTAAACTGTCTGTTGGCTCACCACGGGCAGCAGGTTGCCCACCACTGCTTTAAACCTTGCAAAATGCAAGAATTTCTGCTGAGGTTTCCTTGTCATATAGGATTAGTGGAAACTTGGGGCTTTAAAAGCACCACATACCCATGAACAGAAATAATTATTATTTACTATATGAAGCAATTCAGATCTGAGACAGAAATGTGTAAAGGCACTTGTATAACATCGTCACCTGGGAGGAGCCTAATCCCTATTTCAAATGCTAGATCTTTTGGTCTTGTATGAGTCAATGTGGGTTCTGTTCTTGTTTTTGTATCCCAGAGGACTAACATCGCCCTCAACAAAGGAAGTAGGCTACTTAGGCTGAACTCATGCTGCCTGGTTAATTAAGTAGGACCTAGTTTTAATTACAATCTCTGTTTTCTGAATGTATCTATTTACCCTCTTCAGACACCCTCACAACCAATTACATAACTGCACTTGCCTCGCTGCCTGCCACCCTTATGCTCTCATACCCCCCAATAAGAAAATATTTTAAATGGGTTTTACTTCGCATTACGGAATGAATAGTGTCATCTCTACAAAGGAGAGAGTACTGAGGGCAGGAACTGGAGGTAACACAGGAACCTCAAGGAGATGTCGTCACTTTGATGGTAGAAATGGAAGAACGAGAGAGAGTGGATGGTATGGGAGAATGCCTTGCAGCCTCTCTGTATCACAGTGTGGGACTGTGACTCCTGAAATGAAGCATCCTTTTCCCCTTTGCAGTTCCCTCCATCGCCCTTAAATATGTATCTCTCTTCAATAACAAATGCAATCAACCCTATGAGCCTGACCCAATCTGACAGCTAGATTGTGCACCCTTTCCTTCCACTGGTGAGGATTCCCACTGCTGAGACTACCCCTGTGAGGAGTTCCTCACCAGTGAAAGTAAGGAGTTTGTAGTCTGGCCCCTAGATGCTATGGCCTCTACGCTAAATTCATAATTCACATTCACTTTTTAATGGACGTGTATGTAAATAAAATGCGGTTTAGCGATTTATGACAAGGTGCCAATCTGCCCATTGGGGCCAGAAAAGCTGTTCATCACTGCTCCAGTGCAAGGTCAGATAAGCTGACTGCATGTACTAACCTGACTAGAATATCATTGTTAATGCTCTTTGCTGACACAGCCTCTTTCATCTGTCCGAAGGTCTCAGATCCTTTGCAGATGTTTAACTTCAGCTGGAGATGTTGGTGTTCAGTATCTTTGAAAATCAAGCCCTGAGTGTGTCAATCTGATGAACACCTAAAAACAGAGATGACCCAGCATGTAGAGGCTTTTTTGAATATCTAGCAATTTAGTGACTTGCCTAGGATAACACTTCAAGATGGTGGCAGAGCAGGGGCTAGAACTCAGAAGTCTTGACTCCTAGTCTTGGGCTCCTAAACACTAGAATGCACTCCCTCCTTGTTTCACTGGGAGGTTAATGAAGAAGTGCAAAAAAACCCATTGTCATCTGAATCTTTGATTGAAGTTCTTGTTTTATTATACTGTAACTCCTCACTTAACATTGTACTTATGTTCCTGAAAAATGCGACTTTAAGTGAAACGATGTTAAGCAAATCCAATTTCCTCATAAGAATTAATGTAAATGCGAGGGTTAGGTTCCAGGGAAATTTTTTTTCACAAGACAAAATACTATTATACACAGTAAATTGTTTGTTGAAAACTTATACTGTACACCGCAATGATGATTGTGAAGCTTGGTTGAGGTGATGGAGTCAGAGGGTGGGATATTTCCCAGGGAATGCCTTACTGCTAAATGATAAACTTGCACTCAGTTGAGCCCTCCAGGGTTAACACGTTGTTAATGTAGCCTCACAATCTACAAGGCAGTACAAATGGAGGGAGGGGAGACGGCATGGCAGACAGAGACACACACCTTGTGGGTGGGTGGGTGTGGGTGTGTGTGTGTGTGTGTGTGTGTGTGTGAGAGAGAAAGAGAGATGCACATTGCCCCTTTAAGTACGTTGACCCCACTCTAAGTACATTGCCTTTTTAAGTAGATCAGCAAGTTGAGACAGCAGCTGCTGCCAGCAAGCTCCCTCCATCCTGAGCCCTGTCATGTCCCCCCTCCTCTCTATGGAGATAGGGTAAGCGGGGGGCAGGAGGGAAGGGAACACCCTGACATTAGCCCCCCTCATTGTCGTCGTCCGTCCATGCGTGCACACGCATCAAGCAGGAGGCTCCCCGGGGGCAGCTCCAAGGCAGAGGGCAGGAGCGGCACGTGGCAGTTGAGAGAGGGGACAGCTGAACTGCTGGCAATTGATAGCCTGCTGGGCGGCTGCCACACAGGGAACTTAGGGGGTAGGGAGCTGAAAGCGGGGGGCTGTCGGTCCACCCTGGTTCCAAAACCCCACCAGCTAGCTCCAATGGGCTGCTCTTTCTGCAAGCAGTGGACAAAGCAGGCAGCTGCCACACAACTTTATAAGGGAGCATTGCGCAACTTTAAACGAGCACGTTCTCTAATTGATCAGCAATGTAATAACGAAACAATGTTAACTGGAATGACTTTAAGTAAGGAGTTACTGTACTATTCTATTAGCAACTTGCAAAAAATATATAAATTATAAAAGAATAGTTAAAGTAAAAAAGCTCTATCCTTCTGGTGACTTTTGTCCCTTTTTGCTTCTTTGCACAGGTGAGCTCACCAATCGCTTACAAACATGGCTGGGTAAATACAGGCACACAATATAATTCATACAAGACAATGGAGGAGAGGAATCAAAGGCAGCCTCTGAAGAGATTAGAAGTTTCTCCCCAGAAAGGTCCTGAGAAGCTGGCATATGTATACAATGATTTCCGCTACAACAGGGGAAACCAAGTTGGAGTCTCTGCAAGGCACGGTGATAGGAGAAGATACAATATTATTGTCCCACCAAGATATGCTCGCTCTGAGATTGTTGGTCATGGTAATCATGATTCTGCAATCAGAAAGCAAACTTATCAAACCCATTTCCATAGACGATCTTTTAATGACACAGTCTTTAACAGTGCCCCCACCAGCCCGAGTGTATCTTTGTACCCACAAGTTGGATTCAGTCGCAGTATGACCAACCTCTTAGAGAAAGAGAACTACCTGACTACAGGTAGTGCTGTGGGACAAGTCAGATCACCTGTTGCTTCCCAAACTGGATTGCAGAACAGGCAGTCTCTGAAGTCCAGCTGGCAACAAAGTACCTTCCGAAGCACACAGCCCATGAGGGAAACTCCCCAGACTGCTGCAATGACCAGTGCTACTGCCGAAACAGATGGGAAGAGGATTGCAATGACTGCTGCTGTTGCGGCAGCAGAAAATGTTCTCTTACGCAGTGGAAAAGCAGGCGCCAGTGGATCTCAGCCAGGGTAAGTCTGACTCTAAATCTCCTCTAGTTCACAAATACCTGGAAGTTTTCGTACAGATTTTGTACCCCACGTTTTTCCCAGTAAAAAAAAGAAACGATCCCAGTCCATCCATTCACAAAGAATAGATGCATTTCTGGCCAGTGACTCAATAACCGACTCAATCTAAAATATTTCAGTGTGGGAGAGTCAATTTCTGATTTCTTTTTGCACTCTTATTTTGGATGAACAGAAGGAAGAAGGGAAATTATTATTATTATTTATTGTTAACTGTAAATACTATAGTACCAAAAAGACTCACGACTAGGGTCCCATTGTACTAAGCACTAGTCAAACATATAGGGAAACATGTTATTTGCCTTGAATAATTTACAGTCAAACTTGCAATAATATATTGACAGGCCTTGTGCTGTTGGGTAGATCACATCATTTCAGCTCTGGTTCATTTGGCTATTCTTATATAGATTGAACCGCTTGATAACCAGAAGAATATTACACAGTTTATTATGTTTCACATTCCTATTTCATGTTTTGTTGTATATGTAGTTTGAACATTAATTGTTCTGCTAGCACCAACAGTGTAATTAGAGAATTTTCTTTTTTTCCACAAGCGTATAGCCTTCAAATTCCTTTTTACCAAAGCTTTATTTGCTTTCATATTTTGTTGTTGTTTTTTATGTTTGCTGCTCTATTTGTTGAAGTTTTGCTATGGGGCTTGAACATTTCTGATTAGATAGCTACAGCATCATTTGTTTACCAAGGAATTAAGTGTACAGACCATTAAGGTTTGCAGTATCTGAGTAGAGCATTGTTCTGTGTGTTGTCAGGTCAGGACAAGTTATCATACAGTAAAATGATTCCAGTCAAATACATCCTGTTTAAACAAAAATACTGAATTCCTGATGTGATTCTGATGCTCTTTTAAAGCAGGCAAGGTTAAGGAATTAAGATAACTGAGGCTATGAGGCAGGCAGTGCTGGCAACTGAATTTCTATATGTATCCTCTGACTAGGTATGAGGAAGTGACTGGGTGAACCTTAAAAGGTTTGGCTGTTCATTTCAATTGGGATATGCATGCAAAAGTTCAGATTTTATTTGTACCTGAAAAGAAATATCTGAACCTTAGTTGGTCAGCGAAATTGTCCTGAAAAGCTCTCAGGAAGAGCCTCTCTCATGGACATTCCTTACTTCCCGTGTCCAGTTGGCCAGTTCTGAGAATGAGCTGCTTTGAGGTGTTATGGCACTTCTGGTCCTAGTCAGAACCAGGAAGTACAGAAGCACAGGAAAATGAAACAATCAGAATAAAAATTAGCCACACTTTTTAAAAAAACACTCAGAACTGGTGGTTTTGGGATGGGGGGTGAGGAGGGAATTGGTTCAAGATTTAGGCAGTTCTTCCTTTATACGTGCCAGTTTATTTCTCCATTGTATGACTGTCAGTTGTGTCAATGATGGATTTGATTCGCTCTTCGTCAAGCTGTTTCACCAGATACATTTATACTGGAGATGAGGTAGACACAAGTCCCATTGCTCCCCTCCCTCAAAGGCCCTACTAGGGGAAACAGCCATTCTCTGAGACTTCCCAGAAGATAGCGTAAATCAGTGCGTCTCCTGGGTACCCTGGTCCCATGCTCTTCCAGTCTGACTGTATTCACTATGTGAGCAGTGTCAGTTGGCTCCAGGTCCCCCAGCAGCACACAGACTGGGGCATGTTTATACCATTTGCTCCCAACACCAGAGGAAATTTCTACTGCATAAATCCGCATCTTGGATTCTATAGGCAGAATGAATCAGGCCCTCATATTATATTTTCCTGTATACACTACTATTACTGTTGAATGGTAATTTAAGCGGCTTTGTTTCTCTGCTAAGGCCCTGATTCATGAAAACACTTACATGCCTAAGTCCCATTGACTTAAGTATGTATTTAAAGTTAAACACATGCTTAAGTGCTTTCCAGAATCATGTCCTAACTCTGGACTTGATTCAAACTAAACTCATTCAGGGGAAAGAGGAGTTCTTTACCCAGACACGAGTATATTTTTATAGAGAAGGTTTTTTGTAAAACTAGAGGAGCAGCATGGAACAAAATACTGAAATGATTCACAATTAGACGACATGTGGATGAGTTTTCAAGGCAGCACCCAAAAGTAAATGCCAAAATCCAGTTAGCAAATAACTTGGCTTATATTTTCCAAGGTAACAACACTTCAAGGGTCACAATTTAAAAACAAAACAAAATCCTTTAGCTTTGTGCTGGAATAACTTTTGTGTTTGCAATTAATTGTGGGCACACATACTAGAATTTAGATATCAGACTATAAGGCTTGTTGGCAAAATTGCTGTTCACACCTGCAAATGTGTGTCTGTATTCTGTTGTTGTGCCTATAAATGATTGTGACCATGTTCAAATACAAAGGCAAAATTAATGGCCAGACTGAGGTCCTCTTTGAAAATGTAGCCATTAACAGCCAATTTTTTCAGCCCAGCTTTTGTGGGTTCTCTCTCTCTCTTTTTGCACCTATAAATTATGGACACACACAATTGTGGGAAGCCTGTAAGTCACTTGAGTATCAAAATACCCATATGCTCCGAGTTTAGATGTTCAGGTGTCCTAAATTGCATTTTGAATTACAGCCATATTATGAAAATCTAGCCTTAAAATTCCATAAGAACATGGCATTTACTCAAAGTATAAGAACCTATATGATGGGTCAAATTAGTTAGACCTGGGATGGACAAACTTTTTGGCCCAAGGGCCACATCAGGGTTGCGCAACTGTATGGAGGGCCGGGTAAGGAAGGCTGTGCCTCCCCAAACAGCCTGGCCCCTACCCCCATCTACCACCTCCTACTTCCCACCCCCTGACTGCCCCCTTCAGAACTCGCAACCCATCCAAACCCCCCTGCTCCTTGTCCCCTGACTGTCCCCCCCAGGACTCCCATCCCCTATCCAACTGCCCTCTGTTCCTTGTCCCCTGACCACCACTCCCGCCCCTAACTGCCCCACGGGATCCCACCCCCTTATTCAATCCCCTCTGCCCCCTGACTGCCCTCCCAACCCCTATCCACATCCCTGCCCCCTGACAGGCCCCCCGGGACTCCCACTCCGAACCCTCCCTGTTCCCCATCCCCTGACCGCCCCCCCAGAACCTCCCGCTGACTGACTCCCAGGACCCCCCACTCGCCACCCCCTTACTAGCAGCAGGAGCTCACAGCCACAGCCCCTGGCCAAAGCCATCTTCACTCCCCACGCTGCCCAGCGGGAATGGCAGGCCAGAGCACAGCCCACCTGATGGTATCGTTGCGAGGGAGGGAGGACCATGGGGAAGGGACTGGGGACAAGGCTCCCCAGCCAGGAGCTCAGGGGCCAAGCAGGACGGTTCTGCAGGCCGAAGTTTGCCTATGTCTGAGTTAGAGATTGGAAAAGACAAATAGTCAAGATATAGTCCCTGAAAAGAGATGTATCACTTGATAGTACACTTGATCTTAGACAAAAAGTAAAGAATAAATTATAATCATGTAAATTGTCTTTAAATACTGAATTAAGAATAGATGCATTACAGGTGCTGGTGTATAACAATGCACTTGCAGAACACAGGTATCTTATGTTCAGGCACCTACAAAAACTGTAATTACAAACTCTACGAATTCCCCCTTATTAAAAAAAATCTCTAGATGTGAATAATATTTAAGTAGAGCAGGGATTGGCAGCCATTGGCACGTGGCTCACCAGGCATACTGACGGGCCTGGTCGGTTTGTTTACCTACTGTGTCTGTAGGTTTGGCCGATTGCAGCTTCCACTGGCTGTGGTTCGCTATCCCAGGCCAATGGGGGCAGTGGGAAGCGGTGGCCAGCACATCCCTCATCCCACGCCGTTTCTCTCAGCCCCCGTTAGCCTGGAGCGGTGAACTGTGGCCAGTGGGAGCCGCGATCGGCCGAACCTGTGTACGCAGCAGGTAAACAAACCGGCCCAGCCTGCCAGGGACACATGCCAAAGGCTGCCGATCCCTGAAGTAGAATATCTTTTGCAGTTCATTCTATACCATATTAGCATGGTCCATCTTCTCTTACAGACTGCACAGCTTATTGTAGAATTAAGTATGAGAGATACCAGACACATTGTGCTTTCATGTACACCATTGTAAATTGAGTAGTGTAACTACACTGAAGTCAAGGCAATAAACTGTGAGCATAAATTGATTTATTCTGGGTTTACATCAATGATACCAAAAACAGAATTTGGCCCTGCATATGTTGTTCAATAATAGTAATCACCATGGGGAAGAAGATTCGGACAGGTCTTTCTCTTCTAGTAAATGCTGGATAATTAAATGTTATGAGTCCAATTCTGTAGTCCTTTTTTGACTCTTTAGGGTTTGATTCTGCACCAATTAAATAAATGAGTAGGATCAGGGCATTACTCATGTAAGGCAAAAAGGATGGACTCCTGCCTCCATGGAAGTTTACTGGAGTTTTGTTATTGACTTCAGTGGAGGCAGGATTTCATGCAGAGTAATCAGTCGCCTTCCCCAAACATCTCTTAATCTAAGACATGAGTAAAAACTTGAGTATTAAGCCTTAGCAAATTTCAGCATTTAGCCTTATAATAAAGCACACACTGTGTATTTTACAGCCGTGTGCAGGGAGTTATTTAAAACTGAAGGATTCAGTCCTACTCCGGCATCTTTAAAGATTAACCAAGAGGATACAGAATCATTAAACTTTTTTTATATATAAAATACAAGCATTTAAAAACATTTACAGAATATTTAGCTAACACTGTGAATAAAGAGCACAAGGCTTAGAGATACTTGTCCTTATCTTTTGGACATGCCAGTAGGATGTTGCACCAGAAAGACACTCATATCAAAGGCTTAGAGAGTTCCTGGAGTGCTGCTGCCCTTTGATGTTACACAGCTGTTCAGAGAACAGTTCCTTCTGGAGTCATCATTCTAATTGTGCTGAGTGCCACCTTAAAATTATCAGACAAAATGGTGTATTGCAGCTACTCTTTAGTCTGGTAATTAAGATAAAGTGGGAAGCCATTATGGAGTCGTCTGGAAGAGATACAGATATCTTGGAAGTTCATTTGCTTATTTACACTCTGCTTGCTCATTTGTAATATGGTAATTGTTCATCTGTGAAGGTTTTGGAGTTAGGACAAGATCAGAGCTTCAAATTCTGATTTTAAAACGTTGGCATAAGTTTGGAGTGTTTGAACTTTTAAATATGTCATACAATGGGTCACAAATAACATATTCCACTGTCCTGTCAGATAAACTTCAGTGAAGTAAAAATCAGACTAAGCCTCAGACCTGTTATAATTAGCCTCATTATAACCTTGTGAACATGAATAAGGACTAGTGAAAAGACTGCAGTACACAGCAACAGGATGGAGACTTTGGGGAGGGCTAGCTTAGTGGTTTGAGCATTGGCCTGCTAAACCCAGGGTTGTGAGTTCAATCCTTGAGGGGGCTACTTAGGGATCTCGAGCAAAATCAGTACTTGGTCCTGCTAGTGAAGGCAGGGGGCTGGACTTGATGACCTTCAGGATCACTTCCAGTTCTATGAGATAGGCATAGCTCCATGTATTTATTTATTTAATGCAGATATCAGCCATGAAAAACCATATATTGCTCTAGTTCGCCTTGCAGAATTACACTGGCTTCAGTGGGAGTTGTGTGTATTCATTTTGGGTAGTACATGACTGTGTGTCTTTCTTGACTGATCTCAGTGCCGTGGATTAGCTGTTCCTGATATACATGTCCTGCTATCAGGCCTACTTTTATAGCAAAAGGTTGAGAAAGTATGTACTTTTCTGGCTCACATTAAGGGGAGTAAGAGGAAGGAATGTGATTCAGTTTGGTCAGTTTACTGCTGTTCAGGTTCATTATGTATGATTTTGATCACCTGTAAGATCCTTACACCAATGTTGCAATTTAGAGTACCTCAGCAGCTGCACTAAATTGCATCGCCGCCAGGGTCAGTCGTGAGAATCAAGGTGCTGTAACTGGCACCAAGCACAGTTTGGTGCACAAGAGAAGCTAGCCCACGTTGATGATATTTTTGCTCATAAGCCTATTTCTATTTCTCCCTTCCATTGACACTCTCATCCAGTTTCTCCTTCAGCTTTCCTTTCTGTCCTATCCTTTTCAAAGGTATTATTGATGTGCCTAGCAGATGTCTATGTCCTACAAGAGCACACTCCTTGGCACCTGTCTGTTAAATAGATCAATTTAAAACACTAATTCTGAGAAGAAGAGAAGACAGGAGATTGCATGGTTCATAATAAATGAAAACATAGCGGAGACCTCAGGACATAAGAATGTAATTTCATTTGTGATATGGACGTCACAGTTGTTTTCCTTCTCTTTGCTGTTCTTGCAGCCATACTAATCACTTCTTATTGCCTTCTGATGAACCTCCAACTCTAATTGTAAATTATAATCTATTGCTGCTGGTCAGAAAAACTCTGATAAAACATTTTTCCATTGGAAACGTGCCTGGTTTCCTGCCACATCACTCACTTCACAGACTGCGGGGAACACCAGAGCTCCTAGGATCTGCAGCTCTGGGATAGTTCACTATTTGGACTGTCTTGGAGTCGGTGACCTCTAGGCTTTCAGACTTCTGTGGCAATTGGCTTTCTACTGTTATCTTGACAACAAGAGTCTGGTCAGTTTCACTGTGTTGTTCAGTGGTAGGCACAAGCAAATCTGGCAAGATTCATGTTAATTTCAGTCAGAAGCAACCAGGGCTTCCTGAGTCCTGGGTTCAGCTGCAGACCACCAGGTGAGCAATCAGGGATTCCAGGAATATATTTTGTTTTGGAAACACCATGCTTTGGTGTTGCCAAAATAAAATATTGCAGGATTTCAGTTCCATAATTTTTTTGGGTTTTTTACCCCAATTCAAAATGAATTTATTTTCTGAAATCTCAAAAATTTTAATTGAACTGAAATTCAGTTTCCTGGCCAGCTCTGCTTCCACTGTAGAGAAACGTGCTGGGGGTGAAAGGGAGTGAGGGATGTACCTTACCTGTCCTATTTCTGCACATGCACATGTATGTATTTTATTGGCTTACATCCCTTGTAGATACATTTTATTGGAAACATGTGAGCCTGGTGACCGCTTCTTCCAGCTTTTGACATTTTGTGTGATGTCATCATTCAGGCAAAGATGCTGGCAATTAAGGGGAAAATGGGGACATACTTTGGATGCTCCTGGGAGGCAATTTTTTGTGTTTCATTCAGTGAGTGGAAAATAATTTTGTTCCACCATAAACAAGTACTGTCTGTCGGAAACAAAAGCAATTTTCAAGTCTCCCCCCACCGCCCCCCCAAAAAAACCCACAAAGGCCGAAGCATTAGATGTTCCACGCATGGAGCAGCTGAGAAAGGATAGGACACGTTGCATATATGCCATCATAGTGGCATTGCACAGAAAAATAAACAGAAAACCCTGACAGTTACAAACACTCTTTCTAATTTGGCCTCCCATGGGGCCCAATCCTTCATGGTGCTATGCACCTCCTAAGGTCAATGGGAGTGGAGGTTGCTCTGCACCTCACAAGGAGGGATACTTGAACTTCTGGTGTGGTTGAGTAATTCCGGCAGGATTTATCATATGCTGACACACTTCGTTATAACAATTCCACTTGTCAGAATTTTTTCCAAATCATGTGTTAGACTTTTATGGATACCATGACCTTTCTCAACTCTCTCCTGTTACTGGGAGGAGCATCATAGTCTAAGTATAAATAAAGAGTGTTATGAATTGCCTCGTAAAAAAAAAAACAGTCTGAATGCTGGTATTCTGCCGTCTTGAGTCACCAAAACTTCCATGGCTATATATTTAGGAGTCCAGAAGGGGAGATGTCTCTGGAGCTCGCAGTGAACACTCTGGACACTGAAAGGACATCTTCATTACCCAGGATCCTTGCTGCAGTTAACTTTATACAGCATGAGTGCTTCCAGAAAGCAGAAGCCAGAAGGAAAGTGAGTAATTGGTTTTCAACTTCATGCTAGTGGAGCAAGGAGTGTTCTGCATTTACTGTACTGTGTTGTCTGCCATTGAAAGAGAAAATGACAGTTTAAGAAGCATCATGGGAAACAATAAACAACATTCTAAGCCAGACTCTCTGCTGCTGCAATTTACTCCAGCACCATTGAAGTCAGTGGAGTAGCTCCAATTTACAAGGGGAAAAATTCTGGCCCTCTATTTAGTATTTACGAGCAGTTGTGCTTACCGTACAATTAATATGTATTTTCTGTTTCTCTTCTCCCTTCTCCATTTTTTTAAAATTAGGGACAATTTCATTAAAATAGATGTTCAGTTACAGTGGAGATGACAGCCTGATAAATACCTAGGTAGAAAGAAAATAGGTACTTTCATTGTGCTAGTGGAAATCAAAATGTGCTGTGGTATTTGGACAGGAGTATACACTGTGGGATAATGTGAAAGAACAAAATTATTTAAGGGTCTTTCTCATTTAAGTTGAGAAATCAGTTACCCGGTTATTTAGCACTACAATATCTGAGGGTTGGGCATATAAATAAAAACCCACATAACCTGCTGAATCTAGCTCAGCAAATTGCATGTAAATATAGTAAAGTGAGTAGTGTGGTTCCTCATTTGAGAAGAAAATGATCAATTATGGACCACTAATTCCAATATTTTTTGAAGATATGTGCCCAAAGTTAGGCTCCTAAATTCATATTAAGACATCTAAATAGTGGCTTCATTTTCAAAACTATTGAGCACCCAGCAACTCCCAGAAGCACGTAAATATGAACTTAAAAGCCTCACTTTAGACGTGATTTTTAAAAAAGATCTTGGTCAAAATCTACATTTAGCAACTAAATGTCCATTTTAGATACCTAAACCAGTACTTGGATGACTAAAACAGGTAGTTGTGTGCCTAAATACAAATATGGGTATCTAAGTTTGATCACCCAAGTTTGAAAACTAAGTTTTTATGACTGTATCCTGTTTATAGTTGAGGTGATACGGACCTGAGCTGCAAAGTTAAGACCTAAATTTGTACAGTACAATTTCTCAGGGTTTACGAGTTGTGTTTGTGTTGGATTTGAGATTCACTTGCTCAGCAGATGGGTCTAACAAATCTTTATTAAGGCAAAACCCTCAGCAAGCAATTGTAGTAAGAATTATACTGGGTGATCTCAAATCTTGATTGTGTAGGAAAGCCTAGATTTAGGAAGATGGTCTTGCTGTTTTTTAATTAAACGAAAGCCTGAAAAAAACACAAAATGTAGTAAAGCCCACCTTCCTCCTAAATAACCCAAGTGTTTGTACACCCTCCCAAGGCATACAAAGTAGAAACAGTAGTTATTACGTAGTTCTTGTTACTGCTCAGCATGCTGTCTTGTGAAGTCATTGTGTAGAGTATTCCATGTGCTGGGTTTGTTTGCTTTGTATAGTAATGTTTAATCACTTTTACTAGACGTTTAACCATTGGAATAGCAAATAGATAAGTGACACAGATTTCTTTATTTTAAAGAGCCCTATTAGGTTATTTTACATAAAGACTGAATTAAATAGAAAACTGTGTTAAATAGAAACAATTACTTACAATATAAGCATTTTTATCTCTGTTGATTGTGAAACCACTTGTGTCAGACAGTAAAAATGCTGATCATGGTGGACTGCTGAATGTTCCCCTAACAAATTCTTCTATCCTTGGATCAGCAGCTTTATCAGGAATATAGTGTCTCACAGTTTTGTTTTGTTTTTTTTGGGGGGGGGAGGGAGGGGAAATGTAGACTGTATGCACGCTACTCCTTCTAGTCCATGTTTTATGACATTTGGAACCCAGATACTGAGTGTTTTGTGTGATCAGTTTTCATGATCTATTGGATGCTATGTAGTGCTTTATTTATTACTATGATCTTGTGTAACTGTGGAGGTGTCTGTAATAACTCCATAGATAGGTCTGAGTTGAGTTTTGAACTTAAAGCAGAGAATCAATCTCTTTATTACATAAGAGAAATACAGTGTGTCCGCCCCAAACTACTGCACTTACTCTTTAAATACAGAATGAATTTTCTGAGAATTCACAAGTAAATCTGTTAATTTGTTTAGGAATTAAAACAAATTAAAAATGAGACCTTTAAAGAAAGTGAGTATCTAGTATCAAACTCATTTTTTTCATTTCGCCAAAAATACTCAGTAACACAATAATATAGACTCTTCAAGCGTCCCATTAAGTTAAAACTCAGTGAAATATTGGGATATGTTGACTAGATAGATTTTATTCTTATCCATCCATCCATGGTCATTTTCCCCCATTATTCTTTGTAACTGAAAGTTTCTCCTTCAGCAAAGATTGAAAGGTTAAAATGGGCCTACAGAGAATATCACGAAGAACCTCTCTCTTTCAAAATGACTGCTTTATCCAGTTGGTCTCAGTGGGACTCACATTACTGCTGACCTCAGCTGGTGGCCATTTTAAGAAAGGTATCTTTTCTCTCTTTCTCTCTTTCATTCTTCTTAGTGGTTCTGAGTGTCTCTACCTCCGCACAGCATAGGGGGCCACCATGGGAGTTTTCCCTGAGGACAGCTGTGTTCTCAGTCCCACTGAGAATAAGGGGAGGTGGTAGCCGTTTTGAAAAAGGCAGTTCTTTATGACAAACTTTCAGTTATGGAAGATAATGGCAGAAAATTGCCATTAATCCCAACCATCTTTTCAAAGCTGCTCTTTGCATCAAGTGTACTCAAACTAGTAGGCTGGGAAGAGGAAGGAAAGTAATGAGTGTGCATGCATGTGTGCATGCACAGAGAAATGAATGAAGGTGCAGGAGGCAGAAGTAAGCAGATACATGCAGGATAATTCACAAAGATGCAGGAGGGAGAGAGAAATTGGATGGGTGGAGGTTTGTGGTGCGGGGGGGCGGGGCGAGGTGGGGGCTTGGAAAAGCCAGGGGGAATTTGGAGGATCAGAGGGAGGGGGAAACAGGATATACACTCTGGCTGGTTTGCATTGCTCTAGCTAAATAAAGCAGCTATAAACCTATTTTAGCTAGCCCCATATGCTTTGGCTGCTATTTGCTGCTCCAGATTGGGGCAAAGCAGTCGAGTGTGTCAAAGAATCTGGTCACAAAAGTTAAAATTATCGACCTTTTTATATTTTCAAATCACTAAAAATATTAGAGGGCAACATTCCCTTTGAGTTTCTGGTTTAGGGTTCATGTGTTTTTAATTTGAAAAATAACAAGGAAATTCCTGGATCACCTTAATTCTGCCCTATTGCAAACCCAGCAATCTTCTCATATAGTTAAAACTTACAAGCTATGTTGAATTTTTTCCTGATTAGTACTTATTATTTCCCCCCATTATGCTTCATAACTGAAAGTTTCTCCTTCTGCAGAAATCTTAATTCTGCTTTGAAATGACAACAATGCAAGAGCAATACAATAATGTTTAAGGCTCATTAGAGTTTGTGGACCTTGCTTAGATTAAATGAGTTTCAAAGACACATTTGACTTTTCCCCCCTTTTATAGTGTCAGTACAGGGCAGAGTAAAGGTTGATTGGGTGCCCTAAACTGTGCATTACCAAACCATAACGTGTTTGGATTTCCTTTAAATTTAATCTCTAAGTGTGAATTTCCTGGGTTTCCTTGGTTTTCAGATAATTGTACAGCATTGTAATGTAGTCTACCCTAAATTACTGATATGTATTCTCAACCTTAACTCCATTTTAATGTAGTCATTTTCTGGGAACATGTTATGTTGCTATGCATACTAATCTTATGTATGGATGGATTATTGCTTGTTTGTTTCATTAAATGCCAGATGTTGAAGGGATTATATGGTTTACTGTGTTGGGTACATGTTACAGAGCATTTTCCTACTTAGGTCCCAGCTCAAATACACTTAGGCTTCTATTTTTCTGAGTTTATTCATTCAGTTTTCTGGGTTTATTTTTAGCAGTTAGAGCTTTATGTAGATGTGAAAAAATCAGCATGTTTCTGTGTTTTCTCCTTGTGTATATTGTAATAAATAATGCAGATTACATTACGGCAGTATATATTTAGGGCTTCGGATTTTAGATTTTAACTGATAAACACTGATAAAATGCCCCTGACTTTTAAAAAAAAAAAATCTGTTTATCCAATAAACACCGGGAAAAACACAAGAAATGGTTACTTGAATCTAAGGGCCTGTCTGTACAGAGCAGTAATACAAGCTACAGGGGTGCGATTTCTCAAGCACACTAACATGGTGCGCATTAATTGGCTTGTATAGACCCTGCTGATGTGCACTAAACATTCCTTGCTGTGCTTTAATGTAGTACTGTTTGAAGCAGAACAATGTTAAAGCACGCTAGGGAACATTACAAAGAGATTAGTCATTACAGTATATACTACTGTATATACATTATAACATATAATAGTAAGTATACATTATTCTTTACAGTTTATATCACGGGACAGCCTCAAAAACCCCAGTGTTTGGACATCTATATACAACTCACAAATTGCTAAAAATAAATCAAAAATTGAAATTAATAAACCCCCATAACCAGAATCCTGTATATACAGTGAAGAATAATCTCTTTGTAATGTGCTGATTATGCTTTTAATATAGTTCTGTTTCAAACAGCACTATATCAAAGCACACTCAGGAACCCTAGTGTACACCGACACACACTAGTGAGCTTTAGAAATCACACCCCCTATAGTCTGCATTACTGCTCTGTGTAGACGAGCCTTAGCTGCAAGCTACCATTTCCGGTGTTTGTTTGTTTGTTTGTTGGTAGTGGGGGGTGTTTATCAGTTAAAAACAAAAATCGGAAACCTTAAATACAATCTAGGTTAGCAGAGACCAAACCTTGTTCACTTCTTGCGTGGTCTTAATCTACTTTCCGCTGGACCAATGTATGTATTTTAAAAACAACCATCATAACTAGCATCCTTATTTTCAGTCTTGGCAGAGAGTCTCAAAATGAGTTGTGAAGGACAGTCCCATTAGACAGAGCTTGAGGAGCATTTGTGTGGCATCATGAAGGAAGCTTGTATTGCTGCTGCTTGTGTTGTACTTGGGTGGGTTAGCAAAAGAGTTAAGTCTCCAGGTCTGGAAGCTTGACTGTGGGGCCTTTTACCTTTCCCTGGTCCATTCGCACATCCAGGTAGAGTTCTTCTGGATTGTTTCCACTGATTCCTTGGATTCCGTCTCAAAGCAGTGGATGTAGTCTGGGGTTCTCTGCTTGGTGTCCCTTTTGGGTTCCCTTGTTTTACACTTCCACCTGCACCTGTCTTCCATAATCTGTTAGGGCCTGTGGCCCCTTCTTCATCTGAGAGCATGGCCGTCTGTTGTTTGGTGGATATAAATAGGCCAGTAGCTTTCATGAGCTTTACAGTCACTGACAATTACAAAAGAAAGCCAGTAAAAATGTTCAAAGAAAAACTAAGAAAGTAATGTCAAAAGGACATGTCAGTTTTGTAGCAGTAAGCAAATAGTCCTTCAGTGTTTGTGCTCTACTTACCTTGAGAGATGGCTATTTCTCTAGTTCACTCTGGTGAGAGTCAGAGTGCTGAAGGATAGGGAACCAAGTCAGTATAGTATATTAACAGGAAACTTTACCCTTTATACAGCTGAGTCAAAGCAAAGGCAGGTGTGCAGAGTACTTTGCCAGGGCATGAAGATAACAGGAGGCTTTGTTGCGTTTCATTTCTTCCTGATCTCAGCAGCTGCCAGTTAAATTAAATTCTTTTTATCATACGGCTCCATGCTACCCATAAAAGTTATATCACGTTTCTAAGTCTTGTATGTACAATCCTTGCTATACAAGGATGAGTTTGTCCAGAAGACCCTATTGCATTATGGGATATTGGATTAAACCATTCCTAACTGCTTGACTGCAAGACATACTGCATAAGAAACTTGTTCCTAAAGAAGCCAAAACTCATTTACACCACATCTTGGGATAACTGGGATACTGAGAGTTGCCACAGCATCTAATCCCTGAAAAATATTTTATTTCTCTACTACTGCAGTGATTATAAAATGCTCTTTTTATTTTGCATTCTTTTTGGGTCAGATCCTCACTATCTGGTCCTCTAAAAAGAGATTGAAGTGATATCTCTTCTATAGGTACTGCAGTGATTTAAGAATTGTCTAGATATATTTAATTTATGATTGTGTGTACTCTGAGGTTTCGTTTTATGTTTTTATTAAATTCTTATATAGTGTGCTACTGCTAAGAAGTGCTTAGTAAGTAAAATAGGTTATTTATTATGCCTTCAGCCCATGCAGCAGGGGACAACAAGGAAAGCTGCAGATTTGCTAGCATGGGGAAATAATAATTTTGAACTTGTGTAGCACCTTCCGTCCATGATGCTCAAAGCACTTTACAAATATTATTGCGTTAAATCTAAGGACAACCCTGTGAGGTGCAGAATTATCATCATCCTCATTTTATAGATGTAGAAGCTAAGGCACAAAGAGGTTAAATGACTTACATGAGGTTGCACAAGACTGTGGCATATTTGGGAACGGAACCCTGCTCTCTTTAATTCCAGCCCCACGCTTTAAACCATGCTACCTCCCTTAGCTGTGGATTTTGACTGTGACTTATACAGAAGCCCTAAGATAATGGGTTCCATACCAAAATTTATAATTAGAGTTGGGAAAACTTTTATTTGGGGGAAGGGAATAGCACATTTGAAAAATGCAATTTTTGGGTAACTGAAACCATTCACATTTGACAAATAATTTAGGCTAGATACAAAATGAAGGGGGGAGGGAAATTTTAAAAAGCCAAAAACATTTTCAAAACAAAGTGTTTTGACATTTCTTTTCTAAACGACCTATTTGGTTTTGAAATGTCATTTCATTAGATCCAAACAAAAAAAATGTCTTTTCATCAACCTGAAAAAAGTTACTTTCTGTTCAAAACTAACCAATTTTTTTCCAGACTTTTCAGTTCCACCACTGAACCAAAAACTCAGCTATTCACTCAGCTCTCCTTACAGTCATGGCCTGTTCACTGCCCTAACTATTAACAGTCAGAGCTTCAAATCATTCAGCCCACTGTTATACCTAAGCAAATGGAAAAAGCTCCCAGAAGCTATATTTGAGAAGGCATTTTTTTCCCCGTAGCTAAACAATGAGAACACTTCTCTTTGGTTTCCTTTCCCAGGTTTATTTACTTGGTGGCATTCCCAAGCTTCTACAGCTTCTGAAAATGCAGAATGAGGACGTTCAGCGGGTGGCATGTGGAGCTTTGAGGAGCTTGGTGTATGAGGACAATGACAACAAACTAGAAGTGTGTGAGCGGAACGGGGTCCCAGTCCTGCTCCAAGTACTCAGACAAACCAAGGATGTGGAAACTAAAAAGCAGATAACAGGTAATACTTGCATGCAAGTTTGCAGTGCTCTACATAGTGCACAGGCTTGCTGTAATATGTGTTTCTTTATTTAGCTGAATGATCTATGGGTCAAACATAACCGGGAGAGGAACAAGGATTTAAAGGGACATTGTCAGCTAGTAGGGCTCCTGTCCTCAGCCAACCCCTAAAGTCTTGATTCAAGGCCAGTTTGTTCTCCTAGGGAGTAATAGCCACATAGGAGCCAGGAAACGGCAATTTCCTTTCTCTAATCTTCTTCTGAGTCCTTGCGTTGGAGGGGCTCAATGGCCTACAACTCCAGAGAAGAAAGTTGGGGGCCCTTTCAGATTCATGCTGCTCTGAGAAGTCCACTAGGGACAGAGGGCCACTGGTACCGATGCCATGTATGTCTGCAGCAGCTCTGGTCCCCTGCAGAGTTATTCCTATAATTATCCTGCCGTCAGAGCTAAGTGAATGTTTTGTTAACCTGTCATAGTTCAGGAAAATTTTGGAGCTTGGCAGTGCCAGACTTAACTCCTGTGAAAGGCTCATATCCTAGAGTCTCTCATAGCCTAGAGCCTATGATTTTCCTTAATGATGATGTAGTCTCTGTATAAGACCAGGGCAGGAAGGACGCACATAGGAAGCACAGCACCAGAGTTCTGTAACTGAGGGAAAGAATATAAACTTGAGGAAACTGCTAGCCTTTAAAGAGTATTAGTTAACTATTCCCTCTGTGAAGAGGGTCAAGAAGCCTTTGGTCAAAAATTCTTTGTGTGATATTTATTCTCCACCAAATGACAGAAAGATTATCTCATTTTCATATACAGGAGAGCAGTACATCCCGACCTTAGAAGCTCAACTTCAAGGTCACTGATTTAGTTAGTGGCAGGACTGTTAATGTAGATTTAATTGGCTAAAACTAAGCCAGTTCTGACAAGACGAAAATTTATCTCTCAGTTCCTAGTATGCTGGGAGACTACCTCCACCTCCACTGTGCGTGCGTGTGTGTCTGTCTGTATCTCACGCGCTTGCGCATATGCGCGTGCACACACACACACACACACACACACACACACACAGTGGAGTTCCCCTAAAGAAGCGTGACTCCAACTATATGCCTCTGGAGTATGTAGCCTATAGGTATTGGCTACATAAGGTATAGATATTAGGTAAAATATAGATATAAATTGACTGTACAGGCCCAAGTCTGTGAGACAATAGCTTAGCATAAGGCCTATAAAGCCTTAGCAGAAGTGACCCTATGTCACAAAGTATCATAAGATAAACATCTATGACTGGATGGCTGAAAGGTAACCACCAAATATCAGTTGATGCTAGTTTAGATATTTTAAGATAAGAACATCAGTAGATGTTCAGCATGAAAAGTGCCATGGCAACCAATTGACATATATACTAATAAGTTTCTTATCAGAAGACAGCATCCCAGCGTTATCACTGTAGGAGGTTTAGATATGCACGGAGGAGGCCAGGCATCTTTATGAATATTCATGGTGGCCACAGAACCTGTGTATCAGGGCCGACTACGGCCTAAGCCACTGAGATCTTAGAATTCCAGGGATAGGATAACCACTATTAGACTGCCCGTCTCACAAGTTTTAGGGTCTCTGCCAGGAATGGTGTGGATGTATGGAGTATCGGACGCTAGACATAGAGATAACACAAGACAGTCACTATCTAATTTGCTGGGTCAGAGTATTTGTACTTTTGCTAATTGTACTAATAAAAATATTACAAGTATAGAAAGGTGTGACGGGGACGCTCGCGCCTCGTGAGTGCCTCCTGTGAGCTGGGTGGGATGCTGCAAGCTTTCCTTCCCCAGGTGCCCCCTGTTGGTTGTTGACCTTACTAAGTGGGTCTTCAGTGGCACAGCCCTCCAGCCAAGTCACGCAATCTAAAATGAAAGATCCCCTTCTAGAGCAGCTAAGAGGTCTGCCATCACTAGGGTCTTCAGTCCTGTTAACGCCTACCCTTCCCTTGAATATCATACAAGAAGATCTGGAGGACTTCGAAAACTGGAGAAATAGAAATGAGATGAAATTTAATACTGTGAAGTATGAGATCATGAATTTAGGGACTAACAACAAGAATTTTTTTTCCTATAACCTGGGGACATATCCAGGGCTGCCCAGAGGGGGGGGCAACTGGGGCAATTTGCCCCGGGCCCCACAGGGACCCCGCGAGCCCTGGCCCAGCAGCAGTCCTGGTCTTCAGTGGCATTTCGGCAGCGGGGGGCCCTCCAGTGCTGCCAAAGACACAGAGCGAGTGAAGGGCCCCCTGCTGCCGAAATGCCGCTGAAGACGTGGACTGCGGACGGGTGAGTACAAGCGCCGCAGCTCCCCCGCTTTGCCCCAGACCCACTGAATCCTCTGGGCGGCCCTGGACATATCAGTTGGAAGTGACAGAGGGGAAGAAAGATCGGGGGTATTGGTTGTTCACAGGACGGCTATGAGCCACCAGTGTGATGCGGCTGTGGAAAAAGGCTAATGCGGTCCTAGGATGCATCAGGCGAAGTATTTCCAGTAGAGACAGGGAATTGTTAGTACCATTATAGAAGGCACTGGTGAGACCTCCTCTGGAATACTGTATGAGTTCTGGTCTCCCATGTTTAAGAAAGATGAATTCATACTGGAGCAGGTGCAGAGAAGGGCTACTAGGATGATCCAAGGAATGGAAAACCTGCATTATGAGAGGAGATTCCAGGACATTGGCTTGTTTAGCTTAACCAAAGGAAGGCTGAGAGGAGATGTGATTGCTCTTCATAAATACATTAGAGGGATAAACACCAGGAAGAGAAGGGAGTTATTTAAGTTAAGCACCAATGTTGACTCAACAACAAATGGATCCAAACTGGCCATCTACAAGTTTAGGCTTGAAAAAAAACTAACTGGCTTTAAGACTGAACTTGATAAGTTTGTGGAGGGGATGTAAAGATGAGACTGGCATGTGGCAGATCTGTGCCTGCTATTAGCAAATACCCCAATGACAAGAGATGGAGGACTAGATGGGGAGGGCTCTGAGTTACTACAGAGAATTCTTCTCCAAGTGTCTGGTGGATCTTGCCAACATGCTCGGGGTTTAACTGATCACCATATTCGGGGCTGGGAAGGAATTTTTCCCCAGTTCAGGTTGGCAAGACCCTTTAAGGGTGGAGTGTTTCGTCTTCCTCTGCAGCATGGGGCATGGGTCGCTTGCAGGTTTAAACTAGAGTAAATAGGGATTCTCTGTAACTTGAAGTCTTTAAACCATGATTTGAGGACACCAGTAACCTCAACCAGAGGTTATGGGTCTATTACAGGAGTGGGTGGGTGAGGTTCAGTGGCTTGCAATGTGCAGGAAGTCAGACTAGATGTTCGTGATGGTCTCTTCTGGCTTTAAAGTCTGAGACAGAACACCTTTCCTAAGGGTAATTATCTCCCTTGTGCACAGTGGGGCTCTCGTAATAACTCCCAAACTACAGAGTGTTAATAGGTTTCTCTAATAAATCCATATAATACTAGACCAGGTAACAATTAGCAGACTGCAAATGCGTGGCATGGACTGACACGTAAGGTAGGGAAATGGGACTGGGAACAATCATACTATGTGTGATGTACCCCTTGATGAAAGATGTGAATTATGCTGTGAAACACTGGTGATGTATGCTGCTTACAGAAAGTGCTACCTTCTGCCACATACCCTTATGAACCCTAGCAGAGGGTGAGAGGAGGAAGCCTTGTCAGCACACCAACCTGACTGGCTGTGATTCTAGTACTGGGGATTGGAAGTTTCATAGAATATCAGGGTTGGAAGGGACCTTAGGAGGTCATCTAGTCCAACCCCCTGCCCAAAGCAGGACCAATCCCCCAGGCAGATTTTTGCCCCAGATCCCTAAGTGGCCCCCTCAGGGATTGAACTCACAACCCTGGGTTTAGCAGACCAATGCTCAAATCACTGAGAGATCCCCGTCTCCTGTTGAACCAGTGTGTTTTATCCAGATGTGGCAAACAACTGCAGGGTTCCCTGTAGCATTTTCTGTGGATCTCCAGCCTAGTCACAGAAAGGTGAAGTGACTTCCTCAGAGTCACACTGGAAGGTATGGAGTTGTTAGCTTCATAACTGCATTGTAACTATTAAAGAAAGGAAGAACTTAAATTTGCCCTCAGTTTAACATGCAAGCTAATTAAGATATTTGAATTAGATTCTTTTTAGGCAGAGAAGGAAGTTACAAATTACTTGTGGGAGAAGAGTATGTCTGGTTGGGAAAGTGGGTTTTAGCCCACGAAAGCTTATGCCCAAATAAATGTTACTCTCTAAGGTGCCACAAGGTCTCCTCATTGTTTTTGCTGATACAGACTAACACACGGATACCACTCTGAAACCTGTCAGTATGCTAGTAGTGGCATATGTTTCTTGCCTTAGAGAGCTGATACGTGCAAGATGGGAGGGTTTTCCTTTTAAATTATTATTTCTTTCTGTGACAGCTCTGCCTGTCTGTGCTGTAATCCTGCCTGCAGGAGAAATTTTCTTTCATTTCTTAGATGAATGTTGCACAATAACAAGATCAAGAGGTTAGACATTCTCCTGCAAGCTTACCTGGCTCACCTTCAAAAGCTGATTTTGCTTGTTCTGGCTGTTCTACTTTCTGTTTCCTGCTGAACTTTCTACATAATCAACAAATATGCTGTTTGATGCAGACAAGGCGGTGAAATGAGGACAGACCCATGCATGGAATTAAGCAATAGGCCGCAACTTTTATTTAACTTCTGCACACAGGAGGGTTGCTACCCACCCATCACCCAGACTCTCCTGTAGCAGGCATTTAATTGGCTCCAGTGCAGGGGTTACAGGGCTCCTTACCATATAACCCATAACATGGGGTAGGCTCTCCTCAGCCTACCCTGCCAGGACTCAGCTCTCTTTGAGTCCTAGCACCCTCCCAACTGTGAGAGGCATAGGCGCCGACTCCATGGGTGCTCCAGGGCTGGAGCACTCACGGGAAATAAATGGTGGGTGCTGAGCCCACCCGCAGCCCCCCTACCAGAATCTCCCCCTCCCCCCCTCCCAGCGGCTCCTGCATGCCGGCGGGCCCCACTGATCAGCACCTCTCTCTCCCAGTGCCTACCGCCTGCCACAGATCAGCTGCTTTGCAGTGTCAGCAGGTGCTGGGGGGGAGGAGGGAGGTTGCAGCATGCTCAGGGGAGGAACTGGGTGGGGAGGGAAGAGGTGGAGTGGGAAGAAGCAGGGCAGGGATGGGGTTTTGGGGGAAGAGGTGGAGTGGGGGTAGGGTCTGGGCTGAGCTGAGGGGGAGTCCCCCTGCCCCTCCCGGCAGATTAGAAACTTGGCATCTTTGGCGAGGGAGTCAGAAGATGCCAGGGCCGGCTTGAAGGTGGCAAGAGGAAGGCAAATAACTGTCTGATCCATGGCCAATTGGCCCATGAGAGGAAAAAATTCCCTCCTGGCCTGCAAATGGGCAGTTGGCTAGGCCAGCGGCAGCTGTCATGCCGGGTTCCCATTCCTAGTTCAGGGTGGGTATGGTGGGGCTGCTGGAATGGAGCCGAAAGAGGCTCCACATAGCCCCTGCACCAGTTTAAATCCTGGGAGCAGGTGAATGCTTCGCGCTAATAGGTAGCAGAAGCTCCCAGGAGGGGAAGGCTACCTAGTGTCCCTCAGAGAGTGTCTCTTCCTTTGCTGCTGAGACTGGATCCCCTCGCCACTGGTCTCATCAAGTTCCCCCACCCACTGAGGCAGATAAGCGGCATTTCTCTCAGCATCACTCCGATGAAGTGGGTTTTAGCCCACAAAAGCTGATGCCCAAATAAATGTGTTAGTCTCTAAGGTGCCACAAGGACTCATTGTTTTTACTAGCATACTGTGTAGCATATCTGAAGGTAAAGGGCCTGATCCTGCAGACATTTTTGCATGTGAGTAACTTGATTCATGCCTATAGTCTCAGTGGGATTGCTCAAATGGGTAAAATTAAGCATGTGTGGGAGTGTTTGCAGTATCAGCAACATTTTAAATATTTTGGCAGCTGTGAGTCTTTTGTTCGAGGTGCTTTTATTTATTTATTTTTTCTCATTTTTATATAACACTTGTGTTCCTGTGACAAACTGGTATATGTTGTTTTGTTACATGAATTTTGTTTTACAGAAGCCAGTTCACAGTATATTTTACTTGGACCCTCCCATTTTACTTCCTATTTACTGCACTGGTTTTTGTTTGTGTTTCATTTTTCCTAGAAGAAAGTTTTTGTAATACACAGGTGTGGCAGCATTCCCAACATTTGAGTGGGTTTTTTCCCCCACCGTTGGCAATTATTGTAATTCAAACACATGTTGTATCTAGGTATTATAAAGGAAACATTATCCATGAGCTGCTGAGAGGAACATCAGCCCTGCACTATGCTGCTTTTTTAAAGGATGAGGTTTATGAAAGTCAGAGCAGCAAACTGGAAAAACAATCATTCTCTTTGTAGTTCAGAGCAGCAGTTTACACTCACTCAGAAAAGTACCTTTAAAATCCTAGCTTAGTCTGTTAGGGCTTGTCTACATCACAAAGTTGCAGCGCTGGTGAGGGGGTTACAGCGCTGCAACTTAGGAGGTGTACACATCTGCAGGGCATCACCAGCGCTGCAACTCCCTGTTTGCAGCGCTGGCCGTACTCCCGTTTTGTCTCGGGTGTAGAGGATCCAGCGCTGGTGATCAAGTGTAGACACTTACCAGCGCTTTTCTTGACCTCCGTGGAATAAGCAGGTATCCCAGCATACCTGAGGAAGCCTCTCTGGTAATCAAGCAGGTATCCTTCCCCGCAGTTTGCTCCAGTGTTCTCCGAATCCCCCCCCAAGCGGGTCTCCTTCCCAGCGGTTTGCAGGGGGGGTTGGGGAACGCGAGAGCAAACCGCGGGGAAGCAGGTCTCCTTCCCCGGTTTGCTCTCGCGTTCCCCGCACCCCCGTGCAAGTAGGTCTCCTTCCCCGCACCCCCGAGCAAGCAGGTCTCCTTCCCCGCCGTTTGCAGGGGGGTTCGGGGAACGCGAGAGCAAACCGCGGGGAAGGAGATCTGCTTGCTCGGGGGTTCGGTGAACACTGGAGCAAAACCAGGGAAGGATACCTGCTTTCTCGCGGTTTGCTCTCGCGTTCCCCGAACCCCCCTTGAAGCCGCCCAACAGCGCTGCAGTGTGGCCACATCTAACACCACTTGCAGCGCTGGTTGCTGTAAGTGTGGCCACTCTGCAGCGCTGGCCCTATACAGCTGTACTAATACAGCTGTAACAACCAGCGCTACAAAATTGTAGATGTAGACATACCCTTAGTTTTTCCCCTACACTATTCTAACTAGTTAAAACTAGCTATGTAGACTGTGAACATACACAGTATACAGCACCCCTTCCTAAGTGTTCTTT
Organism: Gopherus evgoodei; assembly: GCF_007399415.2. NCBI lineage: Eukaryota > Metazoa > Chordata > Testudines > Testudinidae > Gopherus > Gopherus evgoodei. The sequence continues at coordinate 256,283,939 of NC_044322.1, read as the reverse complement.
TGGCTGGCTGGAAGATAACAGAATTCCAGACATTACTATTTTCACTCCTGTGAGGAATTCTGCTGTTAAATGTGGAAGAAACTTGGTAACAAGAATCTCTCATCTTGGTGTCTGCAGTGTATGATGGTGATGTGCAAAATATTCTGTAGTCAAGTATTGTTGGTGAGCTAAAATTCCACCCACTGACCAGGAAGGAGGAAGGGGAGTGGGTATGACAAAGGTGGTCAGGGGATTTGCTGATTCAGAGCTTCCCCATTGTGACCTCCACCAAGGTGAACGTCAAAATGCCCGAACCTGCATGACCCCTAAGGTATACTGCCTCCCTGCCTCTAGAAAGAAAATAAAAGTAAGAAAAGGTGAGATTTCTGGAGGGCAGCCTTAACAGCCTCACCCTCCAAAAAGAAAAAATTTACTGTCTTATACTATCTCCTATGTCACACCCACCTCCATCCTCAGTTTGGGATTTTCTTGTCAAACTGCTTATAACTAGCTTTCTTTGAGTACCTGCCAATGGTAAAGAAACTGCAATGACAGTCATAATTATACAGTGGTACCTACTGACAGACTCACATGTTCCAGATCGGTAGTTCTCTTTGCAATATCATGCTACAGCTTCCACTGCTGCTTCTAGAAAATAAAAGGTAATACATTCAAAGGGCCATATAATTGCTATAATCCACCTATTGAAGTCCATGGGAGTTGTGAGTGCAGATGTTAGGGGACTTAGGATAAGTTTCTCAGGTGACATGAATGGACCTTGTACTTCATAGCTCTGTTGATATCATTGGAGCTATGCCAATTTACACCAGCAGTTCCTTTACCTATATACAGAAAACAGAACTAATCACATTCTCAGTACCTTTGCTCCCTTTTCTTCTCCATTTCCCTTGAGAGTAGATACGTGAATGAGCAGTTACCTGTTATCTAGTTACCTAGAACGCCTACTCATTATTCCCTTCTGGGCTTTGGAACCCCACCATGTGGTTCAGAGCCTTCCATCTTTATCCTTTGACATAGTGTGTATACTATGTTGCAATAGCTCCATGGTGGGGGAAGGGAGTTCTCACTCATTTGATTTGTGTGTTTAGTTACATTATGGCTTTTTTTTTTTTCCAAGTATGATAGCTAAAATGTATATCTTGAGAGAGAGAGCAAGGAAAGTAAATTTAAAAAAAACTCATTAACTCTGAGCGGAAACTCAGAAACATGCAGTCACTTACTTCTGTTACCATTGTAGGCCCCTGGGCATTTCTTACCTGCTTGTGCAGGTACAGTAAATGCCAAATGGAGTTCTTTGATCATTGTTCCTCACTAGCTGCCTGTCTCCTGATTTTTGGCATTGCTTTTCACTAATTGGTCACTGCTGCATAGAGGAGAAGTTCTTCTATACTTGGTTGATACTACAGAGTTTTCCTTTCAAAGGAAAAAGACAGTGTTGTATTTAAGGACAAAACCTTAGCTTGCAGACTTCGATTAAAATTGTTTTAAGTCCTTTGTGAATTCTTTCAGTATTAAAAGCTGTGTACACATAGTAAGATCAACAGTGCAATACTTGTCCAGTAAACCAGTATTGCATGAACTATTAAACATCTGACTTGCTCAGTTAAAATTCCTGTTAAATTTAAATATATGCAGTAAAATACCATAAATCAATGGTTCTCAACCTTTTTTTTTTTTTTTTTTTTTTTTGCGGACCACTTGAAAATTGCTGAGGGTCTCGGCAAACCACTTAATGACCTTTCAAATGTTGTTTGTGCCATTAGCTAACTATTGTAAAGCACTTTGGATAAAAGCACTATATAAAAAACCCCTTAATAATTAACGTTTTTTGTTCTACAAACAAAAGCACACAACTCATATTTTACTATCACTAGTCTTACCTTTCTAATGCAGTGGATGTGCCCTCCTTCCCCCAGTGTGTCAGCTGGGGCTGGGAAGGAGGGACGTTTCTCCCCAGCAGCCATAGCTCTGGAGCTGGGGAAAGTCCCCTCCTTCTCTGGCAGCCACAACCCTTCACATCCCAAATTCCCCCCATCCCCTCTTCTCACCCCACTGCCCCCTCCCCTCTCCCCCCTATTCTCCCCAAGGCCACCACCTCACCATACATGTGAGTCTTCTCCAGGGTCCAGGCATCTAATTAGTGGAGCCATGCCTGCATAACTCCACTAATTAGGTTGGTGGCTCTTCATTCTCTTGTGCGCATTCACCCAGGTGCGCACCTTAGAGAGAACTATCCACGGACCATCTGAATGGAGCTCACGGACAACTGGTGGTCTGTGGTCCACAGTTTGAGAACCTCTGCTGTAAATCACTGTGCCTTTCCTTCTGTGCTTGATACACTGCCATGCCATGGGAATTTGTGATATCCGTTCCATCACATTGATGCTTTAGGTCTAATATAACTGAGGATAGCAGGGATTGAGTTGTCTTTTAAAAGTTATCAAATTTTCACCTGATCCAAAGCCCACTGAAGTCAATGTGCGTCATTAATTACAGTGGGTTTTGGATTAGACCTTGTAAATTGAGTTCTTGTTGCCATTCTAATTTATTTTGGTCATTGTAGGTTTGCTGTGGAACTTGTCCTCCAATGACCAGCTGAAGACCCTGCTGATTAGAGAAACCCTGGACCCACTGACAGAGACCATTCTTATTCCCTACTCTGGTTGGCCAGATAGAGATTACCCAAAATCAAGTATTGTATCTGACCCTAATATCTTCTACAATGCCACAGGATGCCTGAGGTGAGTTCTCCATCTTCAAATACCCTAAATGCTACTGATGATAAAGCTGGGTTGAACACTCTTTTTGAACTTTACATGCTTCCAAGCACAGAGGGAAATGTCTTGTCTTGTTTTCAGGCTGACATGTAGGTCAGATTTTGAAATGCAACCTAGTGCGTATCTGAACTGAACAGCTGCTGTTCAGTATCATAAAAACAACTTTATTTATAAAGTTCCTACAATCTCTCCAAGAAGTGCAGCTAAACCATTTCAGTAAAAATAACCAGTAATCAAGGACCCAGTTATGCAAGCCTTATTCCTGCAAAATAGTCGCATTGAAATCAAGGGGAAGGCTCATGTGAGCAGAAACTGTTGCTGTGGGTTGCAGGATTGGGCCCTAAATATTATAATATTAAAGGTCTTTTTAAAAAATCGCACCATTACACAGTCTGTGCAGGGGAGGGGAGAGTCATTTAGTCTAATACAAGGGAAGACAGTCATTTTAAAAAAAGGAAAAAATATTTTCCAGTCAGTTTTGTAAAGTGTAGAGGGATGAGTGAAGCTGAGTATCCAGCTTCCCACACCGAGAGGCCGTTGCAGCAAAGCTCTCTCACCTACTGATCTAAACTGTGGATGATGAAAGGTAGTGGTCACCCCCACAGGGAAGAAATATCAGAGCACATTTACCTCATCCACAAAAGTATTGCCTCTGACCCAGCTGTCACATCACTTGCAGAATCAATGGCTGTTTAGTTTTGTTCTGTATAATTGATAGGAACTGTGACGTTCTCATTCAAATACCTAGTAGCTGATCCTTTGGCAGTCTCACAAAAACGTGTCTGCCCTTTTGCTCTCTCCCTCCCATACACACCCTAAATACGTAGCATACTCACACTCAGCGTTGGGTATTTGTCAGTACCTCTGGACAGCTGGGTGGATTTAGGATTGCAGTAAATGAAGCATTATTATTGAAAAAGTAATATTGCAATGCTCAGTGATGCACGTGGAGAATAACAGTTAAATCAATGTTTGTTTAGTTATTTTTTTATTATGCTAGAATGAAACGTTGTTCTGGAAAGTACTTACAAATTATAGTAAGTATCCTCAGTACGTACATATGAAGAAACCTGTCTTAAGCATTCAAGTGACTGATATATCAATTCCTTGTTTAGAATGTGGCCTTCTAATAAAGGTGAAGCAGAGCTGTACTGTGTGCATGTATAGCTACTTTGGGGTGGTTTTTTAAGATATTATCAAACAAGGCGGAAGGCTGCATGTTATATTGATTTTACTATACTGGGTATATTTTCTGAAATTCTGGGTTCACTGACAGCTCATAGGCAAGACTTCAGCAATGTAGTCACATTTATAATTAATGAAGCTGAGCATATTGTAAAACAGTGGCTTGTGCAGCCTCTGGAGAGGAGGTTCCGGATATGTGAGCAATTCAAGTGCTTCGGTGGTGAGTCTGTGACACTGGATCAATCCCATGCAGAATTTGCTCCTCTGCCTTCCCAGCTGTTGTAGCAGTGCTGTGAAGCTGAGATGTAGCAAGGGGAAGGACGTCAGACACATGTTCCATTATTTATGGTCCTTGAGCTGGCCAAAATATTTCTATTCCATGCTGGTGTACTGCATCTGCTTGAGTGAGACTGGATTCCAGAGGTCCCCACACACCTAGCCCCCTGAAAAGAATCACCGTAGGTGACCATTTAATTTGTGAACTCAGCAATAAGGCATTCAGGTTCTGATCCAGCACTAAGTAAAAAGGGTCTTTCCATGGACTCTAAGCAGTCAGGATCATTGAATAACCAGATGAGTAATTTACAAACTGTTCACCCTGGAATTGTAAAACAGACACTATTCCAGGGGTCAGCAACCTATGGCACGCATGCCAAAGATGGCACGTGAGCTGACTTTTAATGGCACACTGCTGCCTGCTATAGTCCCAGCAGGCAGCAGCGTGCCATTAAAAATCCTGCCCAGCCCGGCCCACTCTTCTCTGCCCTCCGCTTCCCCTAACCCCCGTGGGGGCAAGGGGCAGGGGGCAGAAGCTTGGTCCTGCTGGCTGCCCTGCCTCTTCCCCTAGTGTGCTGGGTTCCTGCCCCTCCTCCACCTCTCCATCCCTCCCTCCCTGCCAGCCGATCAGCTGATGGCCTTTGCGAGGGAGGGAGTCAGGAAGGATCAGAGTCAGCATGCTCGCTGCTCTTGGCAGAGGCAGAGAAGAAGTGGAGGCAGGGCCTTGGGGAAGGTGGGGTGGAATAGGGGCATTTCCTCCAGCCCCCTGTCCTGACCCCACACACACACCCAGCCCTCTGCCCTGAGACCCGCAGCCCTGCACACCCCCCAGACCCCTGCCCTGAGCCCTGGACCCCTTTCATACACACCCAGCCCTCTGCTTGAATCCTTCACACACATCCACGACCCAATCCCTGACTCTTGCACCCCCCACATCCCCACCTGCACCCCTCTCACCAAATGGGAGCTGCCCCGGTAAGTGCCCCACACCTGAACCTCCTGCCCCAACCCTGAGCCCCCTCCCTCATTCTAGCTCCTGGCCAGACCCTTCACCCCCAGCCCTGTGCTCGGTGCAGAGAGAGGAAGAGAATGGGCCAGAATCAGGGAGAAGGTAGGTACCCACTATATGTGGGCAGGGCTGGGACCCCAGACCGGCAGCAGGCTGAGTGGGTCCAGCAGCCGGAATCCTGGCTGGCAAGAGCCGGCGGATGAAACCCCTGAGTGGCAGTGGGTTCCCGGCTGCCGGCCCCACACAGCCCGCTGCCAGTCTGGGTGAACAGAACCCCAGACCAGTGGCGGGCTGAGCAGGCCAGCGGTGTAAGATCAACATTTTAATTTAATTTTAAATAAAGCGTCTTAAACATTTTGAAAACCTTGTTTATTTTACAATACAACAATAGTTTAGTTATATAATATATAGAGTGAGAGAGAGAGAGACCTTCTAAAAAATATTAAAATGTATTACCAGCATGCAAAACCTTAAATTAAAGTGAATAAATGAAGACTCAGCACACCACATCTGAAAGGTTGCCAACCCCTGCCCTATTTAGTTATAGTAATTTTATACCAAACATGTATTCACATTCTTATTCACTGATAATTGTTGTGCCACTGGCTTTTTACTTGTTATTGAGGACATGGATGAGATGCAAAATTAATCCATGGAAAGCCTAAGGTGTGTCAGAACTGGAGATTGAAACTGGACAGTCAGTGAACACAGTTGTATTCCCCTCTGTCTTTTTTCTGTCTGCAGGGTATGTTTTTCTTTAAATCTGATATGTGATACACTGAGACACATCTTAGTGGCAGAAACTTTAAAGAAATGTTCCTTCGTCTTTAATTGGAAATAATCATAGACTTTAAGGTCAGAAGGGACCATTATGATCATCTAGTCTGACCTCCTGCACAATACAGGCCACAGAATCTCAACCACCCACTCCTGTAACAAACCTGTGTTTGAATCATTGAAGTCCTCAAATCATGGGTTAAAGCAGGGGTAGGCAACCTATGGCACATGTGCTGAAGGTGGCATGTGAGCTGATTTTCAGTGGCACTCACACTGCCCTGGTCCTGGTCACAAGTCTGGGAGGCTCTGCATTTTAATTTAAATTTTAAATGGATCTTCTTAAACATTTTTTAAAACCTTATTTACTTTACAAACAACAATAGTTTAGTTATATGTTATAGACTTATAGAAAGAGACCTTCTAAAACCATTAAAAATATATTACTGGCACGCGAAACCTTAAAGTAGAATGAATAAATGCTTTTGTAGATTTCCCTTCGGATACTATGAGATGGTCAGTAGAGAATATATTTAATTTGTAAGCTCTTCTTTGGAGCCCCTCCCCATGATATCCGAGAACAGCACAAACATTACTGAATATATCTTCACAGCATCTCATGAGGTAGGGAAATACTATGGCCACTTTACAGAAGGGGAGTCTGAGGCACAGGGATTAAGTAATGTGACGTGCCTGTGGTCACACAGAAAGACAACAGAAGAGCCAGGAGCTGACCCTAGACTTTCTGATTCCCAGGCCAGTATCTTAGTCACAAGACTCATTTCTGTCAGCAGCAAAAGGAAGTCTCTGCATTTTACCTGCAAAATCCACTGTAATTATTTACTTCAAGTTACAGTTTTGATTTTGCAGCATCAGCAGCATGACTGTGTTGTCCTAAAAACTCTGAGGCAGTTTTCTAAAGGCAACTTTTAGTTTTCTGGGAATGAAACAGAAGTGGTGGGCACTGCATTTTTTTTAAAACGAAAGGCTAGATAGCTGCAATACCCCTTCCTCCCTTTGGATCTAAACAGTACCCACTGAATGCTCATTAACGTCACTGGGCATTGGATCTGCCCCTGAAACCTGAATATGCTCACCAATGGAATGGCTATGTTTATTTCTACTCATTCAGCATATAAAACATACTAACATATGTGTTATGGAAGCACCTCTAGGCCCCAGCTGAGACTGAGGTTCTATTGTGCAAACACATAGTAAGGGATAGTCACTGGCCTGAGGACCTTACAGACTGAATAGACCAAACGGACAAAGGGTGAAAGGGGACACACAGATGAGAAGAAGAGTTACCCAACATCACATAAAAGGTGAGGAGCAGAGCTGGGAAGAGAACCAGGGTCTCTGGACTCCCAGGCCATAGCCCTGGGACACTATACCTTGGCAACTTTTTTTTGCAAAAGGCTAGGTGGACGCTTATTTCTGTTTAAACTTATTTCAGTTTAGTTAGCTTAAATCAGCTTCTAATCAGACTAACTGGCAAAAGTCACTCTTAAACCAAAGTACAAGTGTCCACACATCTTTTTGCATCAGTTGAAATAAATAAATAAATAGGTTATAAAATCAAACCTTTAGTTAAACCAGTGCAGCTTTCTTATGTTGAGAAGCCACTGGGCTCTGCACCACATTATGACTTCAGCAGGGCCAGCTCCAGCTTTTTTGCTGCCCCAAGCGGCAAAGTAGGGGGAAAAAAAAAAAAAGATAAAGCCACGATCAGCAGCGCTTTAGTGGCTGCTCTACTGCACCAGTTTCATTCTTCAGTGGCAATTTGGCAGCGGGTCCTTCACTCCGAGGGGACTGACGGACCTGCCACCGAATTGCTGTGGAAGACCCAGACGTGCCGCCCCTTCCCATTGGCCGCCCCAAGCACCTGTTTCCTTTGCTGGTGCCTGGAGCTGGCCCTGGACTTCAGACATGTACACTACACTTGCAAGAGCTAAATACAAGTGTGAGCACAGGAGATTTTTGGTTTTGCTACCAAGTCAAGATGATGTATAGTAGATCAACTATTGCCATTAATTATAAGTCAATTCTATGATAAAAGTAACCTGGCTGTAGTTTTGGACATGCCTCTGTGAAGTCTGTAGAGCTGAATGTCAAACTTCTAGCCTGAGAAGCTGTCCTGTTTCCGCTTGCAGATGTGTGTTTTGTTAACAAATTCTCTTTGGTTTTGGTATGCAGATCTCCTTTAGTGGAGTAGTTGTGTATATATATTGCAGAAACCACTGCTGCTGTGCTAAAGTTATTGCATAAGCCATTCTCCCTTGTCAAACATCATGGTTTTACAGCACACACGCAGTGGTGGTTATACCAAACACATGTTCAAAAATGAAGATTCTGTTCCTATAGGAGCACTTCAAGGCCACAGCTATCCTAACTACTAATTAACTTCAGTTCTAACGGATAATAAACCAGTGTAAAAGGCAAGACCTTTTATTTGAGGGATTATAGAATCAAACCGAGACAAACATTAACTACTTGGTATAAACTTTTGTGTCCTAGTTAATGTCTACTATGGGGTAGCGTACATGGAACTAAAAAGATAATCCTGGCATCTATAAACGTGCCAAAGCTTTGTGTATACAAAGAGAGATGCCTGTTAGATGTGCTCCTTTACAACGGGCATCTGTCATATTAGGCTTGATTAGTTATTTGCTTACATATATAGCCCAGAACAGCCACTTCAAAGTCAGCCAGGATGCAGAGGCACAGAATTATTCCCAGTGCTGGCCAGGAACTAGTCTTAGAAAGCTTATTGTAGCAACTTTTCAAACCTTGATATCTGCTTACTAAAGAATAAAGAATTTCAATGTGAACTGTTTTTGATCAAATAAAAATGGACATTGAGCCAAACTCGTCGTTGGGGTAGCTCTACAGAGTTTAGTGGAATTACAAAACCTGTTCAGAGAATCAGAAGAATTTTGATTAACTTGTTTAAAAATTCTTTTTGTTTGCACTCTGTTGCCCTTCCCACTTTTGTGAAATGAAATACCATGAGATGTATTTCTGACCAAAATGAGATCAAGAAGTACTGGACAACTCACAAATATAGGGGGGGAAAAAAGATTCTGATAAGATTTAGGATCCTTTCCAAGCCAAACCTAACCTTATAAAATTATCCATTTTCGATAAAGGATCAAGAGGAATGGTCTCGATTTTTTTCTCTCATACTTCAACATTGTTGTAGTCCCATAGATTACAGTGGAATTACCCCTGCTGTGTGTCTGTATTAAATATGGGAGAATCTGGCTCAAAGGATCACTGAAATCCAAAGGAATGCTACAGAGAAGACATGCAGTGAAAAACAGGGCACAGAAGGTGCTATGCTGGCAAATAATTTGTTTTAATGTTTATACATTGCCAGAATATAAATCTGTAATTAGTCCTTTCTTTTGTAATAACTGACATGTTTGTTGCTCACGTTGTTAGTCTGTAGCCTGCAGCCTGTGTTGCAGCTGGAATGCTGCACTTTGAAGTTTAAAAATTATACGTGGCATATTGCTCGTGTTAAAGGTGAACTGCAAAGCTGCTTTTCAAAAATTAACACGCTTTTCATGATATCTTCATGATACCAAATGAATAGCTGCCGAAGATAAATGCAGGACAAAAAATAAGTAAGAAAAATGTTTGAAGAAATTTACATTGAAATATTTAAAAATGTATTCCTTCTTTACTTGCAAGATAAGTCCTAACGTCAAGATTCACTTTCAACAGCTGATAACATTGCAAATAACTAAAACACTGCAGTGAACACAGGAAAATGCTCACCACCTCTGATCCAACGTGTATATGATCTTAATTATTTCAGGAGAAACATAGAAGCCCAATCTTGAGCCCAGTATCAGGTCCATGAGTGGGGGCTGGGGTGGGAGGAGGATGAAGGTTGAACTGATTTTCATATATTTTGCTTTAGTGTGTTAAAATATTGGCAATATTTACCCTTGGCATGTGATATGAGTGACAGTGGGTTGTGATTTTTAGAAGAATTTCAAAATCCCTTTTTACTCTATTTGTGATCCCCCTCCAATCGTTTGCTCCCTTTTGCATGTACTGACAGTCATAAAGCTAAACATTAAAAAACAATCAGGCATGTTTCAGTGGCTGCCAGATACTGAGCTTCTGACACAATGGCATTGTTTGTATCTGAAAGAAACTTTGGCATTGTTCCCTGAACACTGCAGAGTTAGGTAAATCAAAAGAAAGGGTGTGTTGCCTAACAGCCAGGCAAATAGATAAAATTGGCTTTACTATTTAATGAGTTAGTCAAAGCAGACCTGGCACTGAACCCAGGGAAAGTGTTGTGGGTTTTAAAGGTAATGTTGCGTATCTTTCTCTTGATCTGAAAGTACTTGCTCTGCTTTGACTTCATTCATTCCTTCAAGTGGAACTAGATGGATTGAGTAGCCTCACAGCCCGAAATGTTGTTATAGCCACTACACACTGAATATATGGTCTTGGGCCTGGTCTACACTGGGGCGGGGGAGGGATGTCATTGTAAGATACGCAACTTCAGCTACGGGAATAGCATAGCTGAAGTCGACATATCTTATTTCGACTTACCTCCCGTCCTCACGGCACGGGATCGACAGCTGCTGCTCCCCCATCAACTCTGCTTCCGCCACTCGCCCTGGTAGACTTCCAGAGTCGATGGGAGGGCGTTTGGGGATCGATTTATCGTGTCTAGATGAGACACAATATATCGATCCCTGATAGATCAATCGCTACCCGCCAATCCGGTGGGTAGCGTGGACGTACCCTTGTATATAACAGTGCATGGCTGGCATGGCTGTGCTTCTGAAATAAAAAAACAAACCCCTGTTCTTAGCACAAGACTTCCTGTGTTTCTTTGCTGTACTTTGAACACTGATGAGAATGTGATCTCCCTTTTGGCATGAACTACCTGTTCAGAAGGGTTCTTCATGAATAACAGGAGATAAATGCCTCACACTGGACAGAGGATGATTGTTCTGCCCAAGTTGCTGCAGAAGCAGATTTGTACAAAGCAGGCGAGAGGCAGAGCTCCTTGACTTCCTTATCAGAGCCATGTGCTGCCCTTACTAGGCTCTGGAATGTTCATTTCCCCTTCACTGTCCACTTCTTCTCCATACCAATACATTCTTCATTTAAAACAACACAGACCTATGGCGTAGGAGCTAGTGCTCAGCGTACCACAGCCGCCAATCTTTCTTATTTCGGCAGAGGAGTCCTGGCTTTTTAAAATCAGTCCTGTGGGTCGCTTTATAACTGGAATGTCCCACAGCAAAATGCATCCTAATTCTTTGAAAGAATGGATGGTCTTTTGGTTAGGGAACTGACCTAGGGCTTAGGAGATCTGGATTTAGTTCCCAGTTGTGACTCAGAATTCCTATGACACCTTGGAAGAGTCATTTAGTCTCTCAAAATGTGGTTGTACAGTGCTCAGCAGACTGGGGGCTTGATCTCATTTGGAGCCTGTAGGTGCTACTGTAATATAAATTAGTAATGATATTACACCTCTTTGACCCCTGTTGCAGCAGGACCTTTTTACATTATCTCCATTCTCTGAATCTGTCCCTATCTTTTCTGGTCTCCTACTCAACTTAACACCCATTCATTTCCTCCCTGTTCTTTCCAGCTCAGCAGCTTGCAGCCCAGCACCTTAGTTGGTTAACTAAATATGTCCCTGAATTCTTAGCCCTGGCTGCTTTCGCACTTCAAAACTGTGTAAGGTATGAAGGGAATGCAACTCCCTGAACTTCCTGAGATGTTAGGATTGCCGTTGTCCATTGACACAGGAAGGCAAGGCACTGATGTCTGGCCTTCACATGCAAAGTTTTTCCGGTCACTTTTTAAAATAAAATTTCAGTGACTTTCATTTTGGTAGAAGGAGTACAAAAGTCCAGTATTTATCAGCAGAACAGCTGATGCACAGGCCCTCAAAGTACAGTATAAGCAATCCCACAATGTCGTGCCAATGTGTCTCAGTGCTGGAGGGGCCTCCCCTCCGCTTCAGTTCAACCTTGATATTAGTAGTTCTGTCAAATATTTTCTTTCAAAATCTTTTCTCATTTTACTTTATAGTAATCCTTTGCCCTAATATGCACCTCTCATCTCAAGATCCAAACATATTTTACAAAGAAGAATTAGTTGAGTCTCTGGAAACACCCTTATGAGATAACTAAAGGATTGCTCCAGCAACAGGACATAACACTGTGCAAGAATTTAAGACGGAATGAAAGAAATAAGCATATTGTGTAGACATTAAATAAGGAATTTAGGTGGGCAGAATTACCTAGACTAGTGTGTACTAAGGTTTGGCCAGGTCACCAGGACTAGCACCCCTATGTGAACAAGTGCCATGAGATTTTTTACTGGCCACAGGTGATCAAAACCTCATCCAAAAGAGAGTGCTGCCAGCAGCAGTGTACTCCCTAACAGTACACTGCAGCATTGATCCAGTACAGCCTCAGAACGAAAAGCACCACCTACTGATCCACAACATCCGCTGTCCTCGTGGTGCTCCCTGAAGGACTCTCATCCACATTCTGACCTGGCCTGACCCTGCTTAGGGCCAAATAGTCATAGCCCTTATTTGGTCATGTACAGGGGAGTATGTCTTCCCTCCACCCTGTTACTCCCCTGCTCAAATTGTGGTAGGGAATGGGAGGAGATACGACCATAAACATGCGTGCACAGCTGGGCGCACAGTGGAGAGTAAAGGAAGGGATGAAATAACTTACTTCTCCCTAGCGTAAAGGAAGATCAGAGGAAGGAGCTGTGCCTCTGAATCATAATTTCTTCTCGGTTCTGCTCCTTAGGCAGTGCAGCCAGGTGCCAGCCCTGGCCCATCACAATTGTAAGGCTGCACTCTAGTCCTTTGTAAGATCTGATAGTATTATACCTCCAAGCACTATGGCTGCTGCTGTCAAAAATTCATACAGGAGGATGCTTTTTGTGCAGTGATTTTCAACTAGTGTGCTGTGGCATAGTGTAGTTCCATATCAGCTAGTGTGTCTTTGCCAGTAATGGAAATTCCGTACTTATCATTCATGATATTTTTAGCTCTTATACGCTAGTGAAACTGTTTTTGATATGCACAAGCAAGGCTGTTACACACACCTCTGTAGACATAACCATAAACTGGCAAAAGGGATGACGTGTTTCAAGTGTGTTGTATCTGAGGAAAATTAAAATCGCAAAGCAACATCGATGGACGCCATGTGAATAAGCTTGATTTCCAGGTCCATTAATTCTACTCAGTATCATTTCACAAAGGAACAAATGAACTCAGAATTATACATACTAACAACAAAGCATGACCGAAAAGAAAACTGCAGTTATAATGCATCCTTGTTTAAACTGTATGAATACCACCAGAGGCAAAAAAGCACAAGAATTGCATTGGCAGCATATAAAACACCACATCTGTTTTATAGTGCATAAACAATAGGGAACTTTTAAAGTGGTAGTTCATCAGCTTTATGGCATTAATAAAATTTTAAACCATTGTAATTTGCCACCTGGTTGTGTAAAACTTTTTTGATGAATTTATTGTGAGTGACTCATTTAAAGGGAAATTTTGCTCCCTTGTTTGTGATGAACTGTGATATCAGACTGCATTGTATATTCTTTTCCAACGAAGAGCCTGAAATGGGGTGCAGTATGCAGGCTTTTCCCCAGCAGAACTGCCTGAGGTCTAAATAGTGAGGCTTAGATTTATGATGCCATTATTCTGAAATTCAGATCACATTCTGTTATAGAAATAAATGTATCTTAAAGTTATTGGCCTCATTGCTCTCTCCTTAAATTGGTAGTTCATTTGGGTTCAGCTTCAAGTGGGAGTTTTTGGTTTTTAAATCACTTTTATAGTTCATGTTAAGATTATGTCTCACAAACTACAGATCTTCTGACTGAAAGCTGGGGTGGACAGTTGTTCCCTGTTGATCTATGAGGCAGAAGAAATCATGTAGCACAGATTCAGTGGCACTCTGAGCTGAGAGAGCGAAAGGTGGCTTTAAGCTTCCTTTGCACCTCCTATATTCTGGCACTCTTCTGGAGCCCTCTGGGCTCGCCTAACTTAGACTCCAACTGCCAGAAGCCTTCTGTGGGCCATGGAAAGGAGAGAATAGCCAGAGTGTAGTATGCTCTGGCCATGTTCCCTACCTCTCCACTCCCTCGTTAAATTATCTTAGTCTGGGGATAGCAAGGGAGACCAGTGTAAAGTTGCCCTTCAGCTATACAAGTCTGAGCAAAGCCCCTTACACAGAGGGCATTCCCTGGGGTGGAGACACCTACTTGTTGCCTTTAAGCCAGTTTAAGGGGATTTAAGGGAATCAGGGAGAGCATCCTATATTGGGACACTAAGCCAGGTGAGTGTAAATATCTCCCCACCTCTCTTTCACCTGTGGAAGCAAAGGGGAACTAAATATTTATAGCTGATGAGGAGATAGGCCCACAAACTCACCAGAAGGTCGAGGAGATGAGGTGAGCAAGGAAGAGGTTCTTGGCCACTGACCAAATCCATCAGTTCTTCATAGCATCGCTGTGGGGACTCTAGGGGAGGGAAGGGAGCCTTTCCAAATGGATCTAGCAAAAGTCTCAGCTCATGCTTACCTATTGCATGCAGCAGCAGCAGCAAATGTGGCTCATCTCCTAACTCCTCACTCCAAGAGGTGAGGCAGGACTGCTGCTGTCGCTTCCAGGGAAAGCCCACTTCCTGTTCCTTCATGCCACATTCCTATCACTGCTGCAGTAAAAAAGCTCTGGGCCTTTTTCCCTCCTGGGTTGAGCTCTCCTTACACTCACAGGAGCTGTGGGCTTCCCTTCAACGCTCATTAAGTTTGGGAAGTTGCTTCTGCAGCAGAATTAATCTCTGGTTCTCGTTTGGTCACCAAGTGAGGTGAAGGGCAGTCTCAAAAAGGGAGGGAAATATACACTTGTTCACTGTCCCAGTACAGTAGCTGGGACATGGACTGATAATGTCTAGGCCACCAAAATAAACCAAAAAAAGAACAGCATATGACTCCAGCACCACCTCTGGTCTCTGCTTTCAGCCATTAGAAAGTAGAGAGAGAGGCTGGGGAAAGAGGAAATACAATATGAAAATAACTCTAAAAGTTAATTTGAAGAACAAACTCCCAATTGGAGTTCAGCTCCAAAGGAGCTACTAATTCCTGGCAACCTTTATGGACAAGTCCTAATATTATTTACATCTAGACATCAACAAGTTGGTACTCCCTTTGTACTAGTGTTGTACAAACACACAGAAATGAGAGTATAGTAGAAGTGAAGCCAATAGGATTCAAGTAGTCTATAGAATCCTCTATTAAATTTTATAGGTTTTTTAAATCAGCCTAATAAATTCTGTTGCTGGAATATAGTTCTCTATTAAGTGCTATATGGTAGGATTTTAAAAAAATCTATAGAAGAGCACTTGAATTTGGCCTCATAACTAAGACTTTAAATTGCAGTGAGCTGAAGAAGTATGAACTTGTTTTATGGCAATTTGTGGAATTGGAGAATAAGTATTCAGAATGCAGAGTATGGAGAAGGGAGTCATCTTCCATTATTCAACACTTACGTTTTATAGCTAATGTACAAAGGTTGCAGAACTTCTTATCACGTGTAACCATAGATGAGTGATCGTGGTTTGGAGGATTGAATGGGTTTGGATAACTGCCCCAAAGTATGGATGCTTATCCAAACCTGGGGTTGCCATATTGTGGCAAAAATCTTCAAATAATCTTTCCAGTGATATTTTGACACATCCATTTACAGTCCTGAGTTAAATTAGAAATCTCACATGGAAATTAAATAATAGAAAAAGCCTATCCAACTTGTCAAACTTTAACGAGTGTTGGTCCAGCTTCTAGGTGAAGGTTTAATACTGGTCTTATTCTATACAAATAGATTCACCTATCCTTCTACAGTATGTTATACTGTGTGGGAGTACTTCCAGGGTTTTAAGATGACAACCTTAGTTAGCAGAGTCTTCTGTTACTTGATGACTTTTTGATTACTCAACATCTGGTGACACCCTGCAGAGGAGTCAAGTCATGGCCCCACAACTTCAGTATCGTTTCTGCTGTTTAGCCAGTGGATGGCAGGAAGACAGGTAAGTGACCAGTATAAATCTCTTCTTATCAATGTATTTCTTTCTGGACAGAAACATGAGTTCTGCTGGCCCAGAAGGAAGAAAAAAGATGAGAGAATGTGATGGATTGATTGATTCTCTTGTGTATTACATCCAAGGAACCACTGCAGACTACCAGCCTGATGACAAGGTACCTCTTCAAAATGAAAGGATTCTGCACCAGGACTAATTGAGAGGGGAAAACAATTAAACCTTTCAATTCATAGAGATATGGTAGAACCTCAAAGATATGAACACCAGATCAGTGCTTCAGTGCTTGGTATGATGTCTGTAGATGGAGGTGGAAGAGAGAGGAAAAGCATGGCAAACATCTCTCTCTTTTATCATGTCTTTTCTTTCCTCTTGTCTTTGCTCCCCTCGCTCCCTTTCAGAGTCAGGTAAGCATTACCTCATTGTAGTCCCAAACTGACCAAAGGAAGGAGGGTGACTCTCCTGAGAGTCCAACAGATCCTTTGTTGCTGCCTAAGCCGGTGACTTTTGTTCCTAGGAGACTGGGCTGGATTTGTCCCATATATGCTCTGATGAGAACACATTTTCAACCTCATAACTATTTACATGAAATTACAACCTATTACAACAATTACTATAACATCACTATGGGCAGGTCTATGCTACAGCCGGGATCGATGCTCTGAGATCGATCCACCAGTGATCGATTTAGCAGGTCTAGTGAAGACCCGCCAAATCGACAGCAGATCGCTCTCCAGTCAACCCCTGTACTCTACCCCCGATGAGAAGAGTAAGGTAAATCGACGGGAGAGTTTCTCCCGTCGAACCCCCTTGGTGAAGACCCCACGATAACTCGGCTTGAAGTATTTTGGCTTACTGTGGTAGTGTAGCCTATGACAACAATGCTCAGTGCATCATGAGCCTTCCAAAGACACCCGACATGACAAAATTTGCATTGGATACCGCACAATCATTTTATAAAGATGAACATGGGGGTGCTGGATGTTCCCCCAAGGTACAGAATATCACAGCAGGGGAGCACCAGGGCTCAGGGCTTTAGGTCTGGGGGGAGTGCTGGGGCTCAGAGCGTCTGCTCCCTGGCTCCTTTCCCAGCTTCAGCCCTAGAGGGGGTGCTGGGGCTCGGGTTGCCCCCCACAGATGAAACCGGAGTGCAGCCATGGGGAGCCCCGAGCCCTAGCGCCCTCTGCCCCAGGGCAGAAGACAGGAATGGAGCCACAGGGCTGATGCCCCTTGCCCCAGCACTCCCCCCGGATCTAAAGTCCTGAGCCCTGGTGCTCCCACGGGTCCGAAGCCCTGACCACCTTCACCCTGCCTGGAGCCCTGACCCACCCTGCAGCCGCAGCTCCAACCTTCCCCAGCCTCAGTGACTGAAGTCCATAATGTCTTGTTCAGAGTTATGGACATTTCAGAGTTATGGACAACCTCCATTCCCGAGGTGTCCATAACTCTGACGTTCTTACTGTATGCAGAAATTATTGTGAAAGAACTATCACATTTTCACTTAGCAGAGATGAAATGTCAGATAAGACACTTTTCATAGGTGGATTTATCATTGTGTCCTATGAGGATAACACACATAGGTAGAGAGTAAATTTTTCAAAAATGTCTAAGTGAATATAAGAAGATGCCCCATATTTTAAAAAGTGATTCAGAGCTAGATTTGTTAATGTATTTAGAAGCCTAAATATGTAGATGAGTTTTAGTGGGGTTTTCAAAAGCACCTGTGGTTTCTGGTGGCCTAATCACTATTGTCTAGTTCTTCTTCAGGCGACCAAAAGCCCAAAGGTTGGCCATGTAAGATCCTGAATCAAACATTCCTTCCATGTCTGTATTGTCTATTCGACATGTGCAGAGAGCTATAATGATATCTACTTCTTCATTATTTTAGGCCACAGAGAACTGCGTATGCATTCTTCACAATCTCTCCTACCAGCTAGAATCAGAGCTGCCTAGCAGTTATGCCCAGAACATCTATATACAAAGAAAAAATACTCCTACCAATGATAAAACCTTGGGGTGCTTTGGAACACGCAGCAGGAAAACAAAAGTGGTAAATATGTGAATTTATTATACTTTGAATTGATAGGCAGTTCTAGCGTGGCTGGTGACGAATGGTGATCTGACAACAGCTGCAATAGACCTGGGGTCCTTCAGGGTTAATAACTTGTCTGGCAGCATGAGCCAACCAAACTCATTTCAAATGAATGACACTTCACTAGAAGCTTGTAGGATTGTGACCCACTGCTGTTAGTATGATAATGTCTGATGTCACAATATTTTTAAATACTTATCTTTTATAAACCATTGTTTGAGTTCACAGCATACTGTAGTTTGTTATATCTGGGGGTCTGAAGAGCCAAGCAATGAACTTTGATTTTGATCTTATACTAGTTTTACATTGATTTTATTCTGTTGACTTCAGTTGGTGGAGTTACTGCTGATTGACATTAGTAAAAATAAAAGCAAAATCAGGTACCAGTTACAGAATGCCTGCTTTAGATTGTGATGCATTGGGCCATATAAGTTCTCCAGTTCTAAAAGTTTGATCTCTTTACATGTTTAGAAGCAACAAGATACTCTGCTGCCCGAGGAAAAGAGCAGTCCCAAAGGAGTAGAATTACTCTGGCATTCCACACTTATTAGGATATATCTCTCCTTAATAGCAAAAAGTACAAGAAACTACACTCAAGAAGGATCTTTGGGAGCTCTCCAGAACCTCACAGCAGGCAGTGGACCAGTAAGTCATCCTGTTTCTTGTTTCTTTTTTAATTTAGAAAGGTGGAGACTAGGGCCACAATGTGAGATGTTTATAGCTTTGAGCTCAGACCCCCATTGTGAAGTTGCAAGCTCACAGGATTGATCAGTAAGAATGAATCTAAGAATATGGACATAGGGGAGCAGGCTCAGAATTGTGGATACTTTCTGCTTGGCACGTTAAGGGGCTGTTCCTTCTCTGTATGTGTCTCCTTCTATATAACAAGCTAATTCATTGGGACAGAGATGAAGGCATGAGTGTATATAATAATGATGTAAAACATTTTTTCTTCTAATATTATAATTATTTTTCTATGAATTTCCTCGAAGAGCAGAAAACTCCCTCTGACACATCCACAGCCAAGGTATTTTTAAAGTGTCATCACTTTTCTAGTATACACCACTGACTGGCCAAACAATCCCAGGATCAGGTGGTACAAAAGGGATTTAAAGCTGCTATTGCATCACCTATCTCTTCCATCCAAGTTTCCACATACTTCAGAATCTGGGCTAATATCTCAAACGTTCCTGAAAATGATCTATCGGGAAACTTGTAACTGCATTGCCTGCGCTTTTCAAAAAATGAGATAACTTAATGTGATGGTTGTTTATACAGCAGTAGAGTCATAACAATTGCTCATTAAAGTTGTATGCCTTATGACAGATGCCATTTTCAGCAGCTCATACTGTTGTCCAGAAGGCAAATGGCCTTCAGAGTATTCGATTCATGCTGCATGTAAGCAATCCAAGTATAAGGAGGACAGCCGTCTCATTGCTCAGGAACTTATCTCGTAATGCCTCTCTGCAGAGTCAAATAGGTGAGCAAAGGACTGTTTTCTTTCAGATTTTATCTTTGTTCTCTATTTTCAGTTTTCCTTTTTTTTTTTTTTTTTTTTTAAGAAAAGATTGGATTAGTGGATTTAACAGATTTAGGGCCAACGCTTGCAGCCTTTTTTCAGGTAAAGGTCCCATTGACTAAAATATAGGTTTTGCCCAAGTGAGGACCATAGGCTCGGATTCTCTCTATTTAACAGTATTATGTATTTCTCATCATATCTTTTCAGAAAAGATTAAATGAAAGAACTTAAATTAGTCCAGTTTTGGAGAGGGAAGATAGTTTTGCATTTAAAGTGATTCACACTCTCACAAGTGTACCATGATGTAATTAATCCGTATATTTGGCCCTTTGAGTGTAGCCACTAGCTGTCAAGGTGACTGTATGCTGGCAAATCTTCTCGTTGTGGCCTCTTCCCACTGGCACTAGTGTAAAGCCATGTCTACACTAGCACTTACGGTGGCAAAATTTTGTCGCTCAGGAGTATGAAAAAACACACCCCTGAGTGATGTAAGTTTGCTGGCAAAAGTGGTAGTGTGCACAGCGCTATGTTGAGGGGAGACACAGCTACTGCCGCTCATTGACCTGGTTTTATTATGTCGACGGGAGAGCTCTCATAATGCAGAATTATGCTGTGTAAAATCTATGAAAGTGTGTGTAGAATCAGGTCGTTGTTCACGCTACTTGTGTGTTCTACCCCTTCCCACCCCATCCTGTGTTTCTTGTCTATTTAGATCGGAAGCTTTTCAGGCAGGGGCCATCTACTACTCTGTGTTTGCTCAGTGCCTAGCACAGTAGGACCCCATTCTCAGTCATTGAGAATGACTGAGGTACTACCGTAATAGACATGATTAGAAACATGAACACAGGAGGCTCCTTTCCCACTTTACCAATGCAGCCCAGTGCAGCATTTAACCAATAACTTCAGTATATTTTGTTGTAGGGATTCGTGCTCCATATTTCTGTGCATCTCTTGAGAAGTGCTGAGTATCCAGAACTCTCAGTGATTTGGTCTCAAGCATCATTTTTCTAAAAGTGTTCTTAAGCACCTGTGTAACTTCAAGCACATTTAATGTTCAGCCCATGCTTAGGTGCTTTCCTGAATGAGGATTGGTTTATACACAATCTTAAATTCTTTCTTAAATCAGGGCCTTGAACTGGAGTTCAGAAAGCTCAGTAGCTCATGTGATCAGGCCCATAATGTATATACCTCACAGTTCAGAATTGCTACGCTAACATTTATGCTATATTATCACACCTTGCACAGTTAGTGCAAAGATATTTTATAACAGTTACATGAATTAATTGAAAATTAGTGAAGTGTCCCCAGCTTGGATGGATTGGAGTAAAATATAATATATATTAATCTGCCTCGGATTGGGGAGCTGCAAAATATACTGTAGGGAGGAAATCTCAGCCTTTCAATATTTATAGCTGGGCATCATTATACCCACAATTGGCTATAAAATAAAATCATGAACTTTCTTATGAAGGGACAGCCCACCTGTTAGCAGACATCCAGTAACATAGGTAGAGTAAACCTGGTATCAGTGTGTTGTATATACAAAGCAGACTATATGGTACATTTGTAATTGAATTCTTTGTTTCCCTTTCATCCTCTAGCCACAAACGTCTTATCAGATTTGGTCTCCATACTTCCTGACTCTGTCCAAGGGTCAGAGGTTACCAATGAGACCACAGCTTCTGTCTGCTACACCTTGTACAACTTGACCCAGAACAGCTCCCAGAATGCCCGGCTTCTCCTAAACACAGATGGCCTACCAAAGATAATGAACATCAGCATGAGTGACAGGTAAGCCATTTTAAAGTTCCCCCAAGATAAAAGAGCAGCAGCATCCATTGGAAAGAATATAACTTAAAGGAATAGACAGCCTAAATAATAATTGTAGTGTGACTCAAATCAAACACATTGGGTAAAACAATGAAGCCCTTTTTAATAACTGCTCTATCCTGTCATTTTAAATGGCTCCTTAAAAGGTGATAGGTAAGGCTGAGAGTCTTTCATGGAGGTCACAGAAGTCACGGGTTCCATGACTTTCTGGGACCTCCGAGACTTCTGCAGCAGCCAGTGGGGCTGACCCCAGGGCTGCCTGAGCAGCTGAGGCGGCCCTGGGGCCAGCCACAACAGCTGCAGCTCAGGCGGCCCTGGGGCCAGCCACAACAGCCGCTGCTCCGGCTGCACCAGACAACTGGTCCCGGCTGCTGCCCGGGAGCAATGATCCGGGACCAGCATTGGCATCCCAGGCTACTGCACCACCAGCAGCAGCAGTTGTGCCCTGAGCCGCCACCCCCCTCACCCCCCGTTCCAGAGCAGCAGCAGTGAGGCCCTGGGCCACCACCCTCCGCCCAAGAAGCAGCAGCAGAGCCTTGGACCTTCCCCCCACCCCCACCCAGCAGCAGCTTCAGGGTCCCAGGCTGCCCCCCACAGCAGTGGCAGGGCCCCAGGCCAACCTCCCAAGCAACAGTGGTGGTGTGCCATAGCAGCAGCAGTGTCCACCAGGGTGTCCCCTCTCCTCCGAGCACCTTCAGCACCCTGGAGCACCCTAGAGCGCCAAAAATCTAGTCATAGGTATTTTATAATACAAGTGATGGACAGGTCAAGGGCAGAGGCTTTTTTTTTTCTTGCCCATGACCTGTCCATGACTTCACTGAAATTATTCATGATTAAATCACAGCCTTAGGCCTGGTCTACACTATGCATTTAAAACGAATTTAGCAGCGTTAAACCGATCTAACCCTGCACCCGTCCACACAACGATATAAAGGGCTCTTTAAAGCGGTTTCTGTACTCCTCCTTGACAAGAGGAGTAGCGCTGAAATCAGTATTGCCATGTCAAATTAGGGTTAGTGTGGCCACAAATCGACGGTATTGGCCTCCAGGCGGTATCCCACAGTGCACAATTGTGACCGCTCTGGAAAGCCATCTGAACTCAGATGCACTGGCCAGGTAGACAGGAAAAGCCCCGTGAACTTTTGAATTTCATTTCCTGTTTGCCCAGCATGGAGCTCTGATCAGCACAGGTGGCAATGCAGTCCTAAATCCAAAAAGAGCTTCAGCATGGACCATATGGGAGATACTGGATCTGATTGCTCTGTGGGGAGACAAATCTGTTCTATCAGAGCTCCGTTACAGAAGACGAAATGACAAAGCATTTGAAAAAATCTCCAGGCTATGATAGACAGAGGCTACAGCAGGGACTCAGCACAGTGCTGCGTGACAAGCGTAATGGAAGGCCAAAGAATCAAATGGACGCTCATGGAGGGAGTGAGGGGGTACTGAGGACTCCAGCTATCCCACAGTCCCCGCAGTATCCGAAAAGCATTTGCATTCTTGGCTGAGCTCCCAATGCCTGTAGGGTCAAAAACATTGTCTCAAGTCGTTCAGGGAATATGTTGTCAATTTACTCCCCCTCCCTCCCTCAAAGAAAAGAGAAAAAAATCGTTTCTCACCACTTTTCAATGTCACCATATGTCTACTGGATGCTGCTGGTAGACGGGGTCCTGCAGCGCTGAACAGCAACGTCCTCTCCCCTCCTTTCCCTGGTGGCAGACGGTACAGTACAAAATGACTGATAGCCATCCTTGTCATCACCCTGTGAGTGCTACTGGCTGGCCTCAGTGAGGTCGGCCGGGGGCGCCTGGGTAAAAATGGGAATGACTCCCTGTCATTCCTGGCAGATGGTACAAAATGCTGGGTAACCGTCCTCATCATAGCAGCTGGAGCCTGAGCTCCATCAGCCCCCCGCCCTCTTTTCATGTCTAAAGAAAAGATTCTGTACTCCCTGAACTGTCATAGCAGCGGGAGGCTGCGTTCCTCACCCCCCTCCCCCCCCGCACTCTTTATCCTGCCTGGACTATCATAGCAGCTGGAGGCTGCCTCCCCCTTGCTTTATCTCGCTAAAAAGTCAGTGTTTCTTATTCCTGCATTCTTTATTACTTCATCACACAAATAGGAGGACACTGCCATGGTAGCCCAGCAGGGTTGGGGAAGGAGGGAAGCAACGGGTGGGGTTGTTGCAGGATCACCCCCTAGAATGGCATGCAGCTCATCATTTCTGCAGGATCTCTGGAGCTCTGACCCGGAGCGGCTGTGCTCTCTGGCTCTGTAGTAGACTTGCCCCATATTCTAGGCAGGACTGACTCTATTTTTAGACAAAACATAAAGAAGGGAATGACCCGGGGAGTCATTCCCATTTTTGTCCATGCGCCCCCAGCCGACCTCAGCGAGGCCAGCCAGGAGCACTCATGACAGCAGCAGATGGTACAAAATGATTGATAACCGTCATCACCAAATTCCAATTACAAACCGTACAAAATGATTGAAAACCGTCATCTCATCGCCAATTTACAATGGCAGACGGTGCAATAGGGATGGTAACCATCTCTGCTACCTTGCAAAGGCAAATGAATGCTGCTCTGTAGCACTGCAGTACCGCCTCTATCAGCAGCATCCAGTACACATACGGTGACAAAAGGCAAAACAGGCTCCATGGTTGCCATGCTATGGCGTCTGCCAGGGCAATCCAGGGAAAAAGGGCGCGAAATGATTGCCTGCCGTTGCTTTCACGGAGGAAGGATTGAGTGACGACATTTACCCAGAATCATCCGCTACACTGTTTTTGCCCCATCGTGCATTGGGATCTCAACCCAGAATTCCGATGGGCAGAGGAGACTGCGGGAACTATGGTATAGCTACCCACAGTGTAACGCTCCAGAAATCGACACTAGCCTCAGTACATGGACGCACACCGCCAAATTAATGTGCTTAGTGTGGCCACGTGCACTCGACTTTATACAATCTGTTTTACGAAACCGGTTCATGTAAAATCGGAATAATCCCGTAGTGTAGACATACCCTTAGTAACATGCTGTGGCTATGTCTACACTGTACCCCACAGGTTGCATCATGTAGGGCATGTGTAGAGAGAGACAGCAGTGAAAAGCAGGCCATGTCCACCTGCAGTGAATGGCTCTGGCAGGGGAAACGCAGCTGGGAAAGTCTCTGGCAGCAGTGAGGCTGTGGGACACTATACTGGTAAAAACAGTAGTGTAGACGGGAGGCACTGCTAGAGCATATAGGGAGCTGTGTAAGTAAGGTACATACCCACAGCATTCAGGCATATCTTTACTCTACTTGCCTAAGCGGTGTCTCACTGTCTACACTGCTTTTTATACCTGTACAAGGGGGGCGTGCAAAATATGTTCTCTATCAGCCACTGTAAGGAGCAAGCAGTGTAGACATATCCTATATTATAGGAAATTCATCTGTTGAAGGACTAGGTCTTTTATATAAATAATTCTCTTTGTGCCAGCCCTTCTCTCATAAGGGTGAAAGTCACCTCAGTAATGGGGGCCTACACAGGACCATCCATAAACGAAAGCCCCATTTTAAGCCTTAAGATTGAGTTTAACTAGGACAGAGAGCCTTTGATGGGTCCACTGTGCTGCAGTGTCTTTCACCCTTAGTGAATACCCCTTAGAGGTGGAGAGTTCAGACTACTCTGTTGGGAATATCGTCACTAATAGCTAAAGCAAGGAAGTGTGTTCCCTAAGCTACTTTAGGTGGTAGGGATGTCATGAGCTGTACTGGGGAACCTGAGAGAATGAACTCAACTCTTCTCAGGGAAATGAAGGGAGGAACTGATCATAAACAATCATATTTTTAAGTCTGAACACACATTGTGTTCACGAATTGGTATTTTAAATGTTTTATATTTATTTTTTACAAATTGTAGTAATATGCTCAGCAAAGCTAGCAAAGCTGCCTCAGTCCTCCTGTACTCCTTGTGGTCACATATTGATCTCCACAGTGCCTACAAAAAGGTAAGATCTGAGTTAGTGCAAACATTGAATCTGCCTTTAGATTAAACTGCTTTGGGGATTTCTTTGTGCAATTCATGGAATTCAGTATCCTGTATACAGAACCAGGGCTGGCTCCAGGCACCAACGGAGCAAGCTGGTGCTTGGGGCAGCCCATGGAAGGGGACGGCATGTCCGGGACTTCGGCGGCAATTCAGCGGCAGGTCCCTGAGTCCCTCTCGGAGGGAAGGACCTGCCGCCGAATTGCCGTCGACATACAGCCACCACATTAATTTAAACCACTGTTGCATGTCCACACTACGCCTCTTGTGTCAGCAGAGCGCATCCACACTAGCAGCTCTTGCATCGACACAGAGAGCAATGCACTGTGGGTAGCTATCCCACTGTGCAGCTGGCCGCAGGGTGCTTTGGGAAGGGTTTGCAATGTCTCAAGGGGCAGGTAGAGCATCACATGATCCAGGTTTCTCAATCCTATGATTCCATGGGCATCCATGGAATTAGATTACTAGATTACCAGCTGAAATGTGAGGAATGGAAGGGAGGCAGAGTGTGTGAGAGAGAGGAGGGGGGAGGGGAGGAGAGAGAGAGACCACGTGTGTGTTGGGCGAGAGTGAGTGGGTTAATATACTGTCGTATGCATTCCCTTTGTTTTCAGAATTGTCATTAACTATAATTAGATCTTTTTGTTTCATTCCAAAGGCTCAATTTAAGAAGATAGATTTCGTCAATACCCGGACGACAAGAGCATACAACTCACTCAAAGACTAAGGCAGGCTACAAATATATAGAGACTGTGTGTGGATTTATATAATTATCTATTCAATGTCATCCTGGCCACCATGAACTGTCAAGTAGCTGAAAAAACAGAGACTGATTTTGTATGATAGCTGATGCTGTCTTCTGCCTTTACCCTATATCACACTGTTCTCGGTGTACTTCAATATATCAATCGTCAAAGATGGTATTGTTAGGGATTCTTAGTGCAAATTTTTTTAAACTTACTATACTAGTCAGTGTTTCAAACAATAAGTATTTATACAGAGACGTTTGAAATTCTGACCTGCAACACATTCTTTATAGGCTACTTTTTAAACATGGAATTTATCTCCACACCATGTGAAATGGAACAGAATATACAAAAAGTTGTTTTATCATGTGCATTTTTAAAAGCACCCAGAAGGTTAGGAGGAGGGGTTTTTTATAGACGGGGGTGTATGTCTTTGTTTTTTTCATTTTTTGTGTTTTTCTATTACTTGTATTCACGTGCTCAATAGCTCACCAGTTGCTATTGCTTTGAGATCTCAGCAGCAACAGCAAAACTGACAAGCAGTAATGCAGCTTCAGCCCACTTTCTTCCCTTTCACTGCTGCCAGAATTTTTGGCTGTGTCCCAGAAGGAGTTTTAAAAAGTGTCGGCAAGTTACTCCTGGGGGAATTCTGTGCCACTGCGCAATGCAGAGTTTTGCAGAAATTAATGTTGCGTGTGCAGAATTTCTCTTTTTCCCCACAAAAAAGGGCTGCAAAGATGTTGCCTGCCACTAGGGGCCCCTGGACCCATCAGAGCCCAGCTTGCACATAGAAAACCAGACCAGGGGGAGGGGGAAGGAACTGGAGGTTTCCCAGCAGCTGCAGTTCCCAGCATGCCCTGAAGGAGGGAGGTGGCAGCATGAAGGAAACTCCGTGCAAGCCCAGGACTGAGCATTGGGCTGTTTCTCCCCCTGGATCCCTGGACTCTAGGAGGGTAGGGGGGTGAGTGCCTGGGCCTTGGAGAGCCCCATGTCTGGGCTCTGGGGGGAAGGGGGAATGAATGTCTGGCCCTCTGGATGGGCTTTGAGAGGGGAGAAACAGGAATTGGGTTGTCGTGGGGGTTTCTCTACTCTTGGGGGAATTTTGTGTGGGTATTGTTACAGACATACTTGCTGACAGGTATTTTGAAATAAATTACCAAAATAATTGAAACTGGCATGATTATATAGTGTTATTTTTACCAATAAAATTTGCAGAATTTTAAAAAATGTTGTGTGCCAAATTTTTAATTTTTTTGGTGCAGAATTCCCACAGGAGTAATCAGTGTCAGGTACCTTGGGCTAAACTGGAATGTGTCATTCATTGCTAATTGGGTTAGAGAAGTGATGTTGATTCATGGACAAGTTTGAGAAACATTCAATTTAAAAACAATTCTGTTGATAGCTGTAAATCGGGGGTGGACAAACTTTTTTTGGCCCTAGGGCCATATCAGGAACAGAAATTGTCTGGAGGACCAGGTAGGGAAGGCTGGGGGAGGCTGTGCCTCACTAAACAGCAAGGCATGGCTTGGCCCCCACCCCTATCCAGCCCCCCAGAACCCCTGCCCCCATCCAACCCCCCCTGCTCCCCACCCCTGACTGCCCCCTGGGTCTCCCGCATCCTATCCAAACACCCCTGCTCTCTGCACCCGACCACCCTCCTGGAGCGCCCCGCCCCCATCCAACCCTCCCTGCTCTCCCCGCCCCATGTTACCTGTGGGGTGGGGGAAAGGAGGGCTCAGTCCTTTCCCTGTTTGTTTCCCCTGCTTGTTTGGCTGCTTTCCCTGACAGTCAGGCAGGGCTCGCTCCCTGTCTGGGCTTGGCTGCTGGGACAGGGGCCAAGCATGCTGGGGGTGGAGGGGGGCCCTGGCTTGCTCTGCCCCTGTCACCGGCAGCAGGGCGTAGGCCCATTGACTGCCGCTCTGCAACCTCCCCTGCTCTTCGCTCCCTCTGCTCCCCACCCCCTGACTGTTCCACTCCGGAGCACCAGGTCTGACAGCTCTATAGCAGTGCCACCCAGCCGGAGCTGCAGCCACACTGCCCAGGTGCTGGGGGAACTGTGACTGCGAGGGATGGAGGGGAGCTGAAGGGGAGGGGCCAGGCACTAGCCTCCACCCCACTCACCATGCTGCTGGGAAGTTAGGCTGGCTCCTCTGCAAGGCTGTCCTGACCCCGCTCCCTGGCAGGAGCTTGGGGGACAATGGGAAGGGTCCTGCAGGCTGGAAGTGGCCCGTGGGCCGTAGTTTGCCCACCTCTGCTATAAATGGTAACGAGAGTGGAGATTGGTCCCTTATCTTTATTAGTAAGGATATAAGTGAGAGATTAGGGACATTGTTGCTTAGGAGTTAATCTGATCCGCTTTATATGGTTTCACTTGTAGACATAAATTATCCATTGGCAAAATCATAGTCTTTCCACAGCAATTAATTGCAATATGACAATCAGAGGAGTGTGACTTCAGCTGTGGGAGTAGGTAACAGCAGGAGATGAAATTCTAAGTAATACAACACTAGGGGTTTCTGACATGATCCTGTACCTGGAAGAGGGGAAGTAGGCTAAAATACAGAAAATCTGCAATGCCCTCAGTAAAAAAAAAACTGTCTCTTAATAAATTTTTCATGGCTTTCTTTGAGCCAGCAGATGATCTTTAATGTATAAAACTCTATAGGCCAGATTATCAACTAGCATAAATCGATGGCTCTCCATTGAAGACACTGGAGCTATGCTAATTTTATGCCATCTGAGAATCTGGCCCTATCTATTTATAACCCCTTTTGCCCAGCCATCACCCTCAGAGCACCTTCACTACCAGCCTCTGGCACAGGAGTTATTACCGTAGCCCTGATCCACCAAAGGATTCCTCCACATTATGGAAATCCTCAACAGAGTCTGTTTTATGCCAGGGGGACTGGGAGCAAGGACTTAATGGGCCAAGAATTGTACCCATTCATTTTAACAGTCCTTACCAAAGTTTCAGATCTTACCTTATCTAAAGCTATAACCAAACAAACCACAGCACAGCAGCATATGCAGATGTATCTCTGGATACTAGGGAGCTAAATTTTGCTCTCAGATGTACATAGCTGTCTTTGACTTCTGTCGGAGCCACATATGTGCATCCAATGCAGAATGTGTCCCAGAAAGTTTAACGAACATTATTTTCCTACCCTAGATCATTTTTATATATTAGTTGATGCTTTTTCTTTGCTTTGAATAACTAACATCAAATGCATCAAGTGGGAGGTTCTTAAAATAGTTTGATTCTTAAGGGACATTTGCAACAAGTTCTATACCCAAATACAGATATTGCTAAAAAAAGAAAAAAAGAAAAAAAAAGTGCAAGGGGAAGACAAGAATACAACCTCATGTATGTGAAAATGTTTTCATTATTTTTTTAAATGTGATTGAAAACAGGTATTTAAAATCTGAATATTTCTCTTCAGTGTTATGAAACCAAACCCCGCTGCATTGTACTAATGAATGAACACTGGGAAGTGGCACTGAACAGTGTTGTACTGCCCTGAAATGAGTGAAATGCAAAGAAGTGTACAAGGAGCACAAAGGGTGACAGTGAAGAATGAAAACCAACACCAGTACCACAGAAACAGAGAATATCTAAGACTTGAGAGGGAGACTTTCAAAAGTGCTCAATATTGGCCTAACTCTGCTCCTCTTGAAGTGTGATTGAATTAATTATGGTGCTAGTTATAGCAGGTACAGATTTGTTTTTTATGTTGACCGTGGCCCTTTAAATCATGAGTGTTCAAAATGTATTTTGCCATTGTAAACAGGAAAAGTCAGAGCTGCCATCACTCTGTGATAAATAGGGCTATTTAGGAAGAAATCTAGGGACACGCCTTATTATTAGGCTTGGGAGGATTCGATTTTTATCGGTAAATGGTGAAATCGACATTTACCAACATACACGTACAGAACAATTAAAAAATATTTCCATCGATAGTAATCAAAATGTACAGAGAGGCTGTCATGGTATAATTCCCCACTCTGAACCTTAGCGTCCAAAAGATGGGGTACAAGCATGAATTCCTCTAAGCTCAGTTACCAGCTTAGTAATTGTAGTGCTGCCACTAACCAGGAATTCCAGTGCCTGGTACACTCTGGTCCCCCCAAAACCTTGCACGGGGACCCCCAAGACCCAGTCCCTCTGGATCTTAACACAAGGAAAGTAAACCCTTTTCCTCACCATTGCCTCTCCCAGGCTTCCCCTCCCTGGGTTACCCTGGAAGATCATTGTGATTCAAACTCCTTGAATCAGAACACAGAGAGGAAAATCCATCTTCCCCCCTCCTTCTCTCTCCCCCTCCCAGACTCTCCCTGAGAGAGAAAGTAATCCTAACACAGAGAGAAATTAACCTTTCTCTCTCCCTTCCCTCCTTTCTCCCCACCAATTCCCTGGTGAATCCAGACCCCGTTCCCTGGGATCTCACACCAGAATAAAAAAAAATCAGGTTCTTAAACAAGAAAAGCTTTTAATTAAAGAAAGAAAAAACAGTAAAAATTATCTTTGTAAATTTAAGATGGAATTTGTTACAGGGTCTTTCAGCTATAGACACTGGGTATACTCTCCCAGCCTAAGTATACAAGTACAAATTAAAACCCTTTCAGCAAAATGCAAATTTGAACTCCTTCCAGCCAAATACATTTGCAAATAAAGAAAACAAACATAAGCCTAACTCACCTTATCTACCTAGTACTCACTATTCTGAGCACATAAGAGCCTGTATCAGAGAGATTGGAGAGAAACCTGGTTGCACATCTGGTCGCTCTCAGAACCCAGAGAGAACAACAACCAAACACTAACAGCACACACAAAAACTTCCCTCCCTCAAGATTTGAAAGTATCCTGTCCCCTGATTGGTCCTCTGGTCAGGTGACAGCCAGGCTCACTGATCTTGTTAACCCTTAACAGGCAAAAGAGATATGAAGTACTTCTGTTCTATTAACTCTTACTTGTCTGTTTATGACAGAGGCAAAGTAAGAAAAATGCTGCTTGAGAACTTACTAGAGCCCCATGTTAATGTGTGCAAAATGTGTGTAGTGCCAGCATTAGCAGAGCTGGGGCTGGGGCTCCATTGAGGTAGCTGTAACTTTTTGAATCTCAGTATCCACTGTCATTAAGTAAGCACTGTCTGACCCACCCAAATGTCCAGCAACTGTGGTAAAATGCTTAAAACCCATAATTTTGTACAACAGAACATTTTAATTGTTAACAAGCAAATTCTGCCAAGCCTACGTATTACAGCTGAGTTTCTTTGTTTATATGAAATCAAAAACATGTCAACTGGACTCGAAGGGGGGAAAACTGTTAACTGGGGAAATAATAAAGCACTTGCTCAAATGGAAAATTTGCCTTTGGATTGTATTGCTGTTAATGGAAATATTTGTTCTCGCTGAAAACGTTCTGCTTTCAAGCCTTATCTACCTTAAAGAGGGCAAGTCCATTTTTGTTATTAGATCTTGGTATGGAGAAACAGAATTGCAGTAAAAGGATCATGTAGTGTTGCAGTTTAGCTGTTTCTGGTTATACCAAAGAACCCCTGCATTAATCTGTTTACAGTTGAGTGCCTGTTACGCATTCCTTGCAGATGCAGTCGTGATCTGCCCAAACACTTGGCATTCCTGAGGTTCTCACTAGCCTTTGCAGAGATGTTTTCTATTGGGCTGATCACACGGGTAGTATCTGAGCATCTCATAAATAAAATTATCCTCACTGTGTTCCGATGAAGCTGGAAATCATTATTACCCCACATTTTACAGAGGGGTAACTGAGTCATAGAGATATTAAGTGATTTACCCAGGGTCATCCAGGGAGTCTGTGGCAAAGCTGGGAATTGAATCCAGATCTCCTAATCTTGGGCTGATGCATTAACCAGAAGAACCTCCATTCTCCTGTAGCAGAAATAATTAGTAGTTAATAGTATTGTGCTAGGACCATGGGATATTGAGATATATTCACTGCCAGAGAATGGTTCATTCTTTTCCTTGTTCCACCCATCTAACTTCCTCTCTCTGCTGTCATGGCTGGTAAGTAAGGGGCAGGGCTCTCTCTTTCTCTCTCCCCCTTGCCAATCAGAGTTCAGTTGCAGCCATCCACAATTATGTATCGTAGCCAAAATAGCTTAATTAGACTATGTGTATATGATTTTTTTTTCCCAATTTGGGGTAGAAATGATAAGGTATGTATTAAGTTAAACCCAACCACTGCAAAGCCCTGAGACTACAAGAGCTCCAGCCCTTGCAACACTTAGAATTGTTTAGCCTGGTAGTGTGTCCTGGAAAGCAACGTATGAAAGCTGAGGGATTGCTTCTTCTGTTTCTTCAATCACCCTGAGTCTGGATGTCAGTGTGTCTCGGGGGTTATCTCAGCTTGCCCAAAGAACTCAGATTTCCCTGTCCATTGGGTTGTAGGACAGAGACCAACAACCTGAATTCACATACCTCCACTTTGCCCAAATTGAGACACATTCTGCCTCCTAAACACAGTGAAACAACTACCACTGTGCTGCAAGTGGGGACAGGTCATGGCAGCTCAGGCCAGGTGTAGTAAAGTAATCAAGGAGCTAACTGGATTACTCAGAGTATACTGGGAAAATTGAGGCTATAAATACTAAAAATGAGGATTGGCAGCAATATATTGAAAAATCAGGCCACTGTTTTCTTGCAAATGAGATTCTAGATAAGGACAGCTGGAAAGCTATTTTCTTCAGTGCTCATGGCAGTAAAACCTACTCCCTCTTAAGTCATTTGTTACAAACTCAGAAACCAGGGGATAAAATTTTGGAAGGTCTGCAGATGATCCTAACAGAGCATTACCCATCAAAACCAAGTATCGTTATAGAATATTTCCAGTTCCATGGTAGAATGAGGAGGCAGAGTGAAACTAGCTGGGTATGTGACAGAGGTAAAAAGATTAACTGATTATTGCTCCTCTGGAAACGTCCTAGAGGATATGCTGCAGGACAGATTGGTTTGAGGTATCAATAATGAGAGAATTCCAAGGTGATTGCTGGCTATGATGAAGTGGGGATTTTCCCTTGTTATGTTGTATGTGAGTCTTACTGTTAAGCCTATGTGAGTTTTACTGTTTTGCATGAATACCGTGTGTGCCTCAGTTTCCCTGTGTTCTGCACCAATACCTCGGTGGTGGGACTAGGGGTGTGTGACATTGGCTGAGACCTCTATGGCAGGTGAGGCTGCTCCAGCTGGCTGCACATATGCTATGACCGGTGCCCTTTGTATCCTGAGACCCAGGCGGGATGCAGCCAGGTGCTGCCCAGGTGACTCTTTGCCCAGGAAGCAAGACAAAGACAAGGAGGAGGAGCAACAGGGGTGTCTGAGGTCAGGTCGCTGGAAGCTGGCAGTCTGCTTGGAGGAAATGGAAGAGGGGGAGTCCAAGGCTTCTACCCAGGACTCCCCAAGATGGACTTGGCTGAAAGTCACTGATTTTGGTGCTAACAAGTTCTGTCCTATGCTGTGTTCCTGTCAACTAATAAATCTTCTGTTTTGCTGGCTGGCTGAGAGTCACATCTGGCTGCGGAGTTGGGGTGCAAGGCCCCCTGGCTTCCCCAGGAGCCCCACCAAGATGGACTCGCTGCAGGAAGCACACAGTGTGGAAGGGGATGCTGAATGCTCCAAGGTCAGACCCAAGAAGGTCATAGTGGTGTAAGCTTCTTGCCCTGGTGACAGTATGCTCAGAGAGAGGAGGCATGCTCCCCCAGAGTCCTGACTGGCTTCATATGGAGTAGTTTCAGAGCATCGCCCAGAGACTGGCCACAAGGGAACTTAACCTGGCCCAAAGCAGTAGACTTAGCAATTGCAATGGAAGCAGCAGTGGAAAACTTACAAGATTTGCACTTAGAATCAAACTGACTCAAAAAACAAAATGTAAATCTAGTTGCAAGGGATTCAGACTCCTGCGGTGTATTTTCATTCTGGAGAAGTTCATTTTGCACCCCTTTGTAAACTTAAAACAGCCTGTTGTGCTATATGCCTCAAGGCTGGACACTTGGCCAGAAAATGCAAAGGTGACTCTCAAACAGCTGTCATGTCCAGGAGGGTAGACCCGAAAAGGCCAGCCAAAAAGAAGAAAATAGAGAGCTTTTTACCTTGAGGGGATGGGAGACACAGAGAAGGAGATACACAATATGTACCATCTAAAGGCAATAAAGTGGGCTTGTACGAAGTAAGGGTAGAGTTTAAACAATCAGTACAAATGGAAGTAGGTAGAGGGGCTTCAGATCCTGTGATCAATGAACATATACATTAGCAGTGCAAAGCAGGACTGAGCCCACTAGTGAATGCAGGAGCCCACCTACCTACACCAGGGAACCCGTATGGGAGGTAGGTTCTGTGTTTTTTTCCTGTAAAATACAAAAACCAGAAGAAAAAGTTACCAATCCTAGTGATCCAGAGATAAAGGCAAAATCTCTTAGGCAGTGATTGGTTGCAACCATGAAAACTGAATTGGGATGAAATTTTCAAATTAGAACCTAGCAAAACAACAGCGTTCCAGAAGTTCTGGGTGGTCAACCAGCCATGTTTAAAGACTGGTTAGTGGCCCTGGAGGATGTAACAGGTGGTATCTAGGATTGGCTCAAGCCAAAATACCTTAAAGCAAGACTAGTTCCTTATGCTTTCAGAGAAAAAGATTGGAACTGAGTTATCCAGGCTGGAAAAGGAGAGTATCATTTCACGAGTGCAGTTTTCTGAATGGGCCCTGAGGAGGCCACCTGTAACAATCTGGGTACAAAAGAATCTTAATGAGGAACCAGAACTCTGAAACTGAACCAAGAACTCTGATTGGTTTTAAGGGGTAGCAATTTAAATGACGTACAAAACACAAAATTCTTGTGGAGAATTAACACCCATTTTTAGCAAGATTTGAGAAGCAATTCCACTCACTTACAATTCCATGCACCACTGCTATATTGTATTCCTTTGAACAAAATTATTTTAAAAATAAGCCAAATGTAGCTACTAAATTGCATTCTATCTTCTAATGCATTGTTTAGCCCTCCTCAGAACAAAAGAACAAAAAGACAGGGACATTCAATGAAATTAAAAGGCCACAAATTTAAAACTGACTAAAGGACATGTTTATACAACATAATTTGCCAGGAAAATTGAGTGCCTGAAAATAACAGCTAACTCAAGAGTTGAACAGCTAACTCAAGAGTTGAACAGGATTCAAAAAAGGACCAGGCATTTCTATGGCTAATGGGAATATCCCCAGTCACATCATACAAGTTTTAAAATTTAAAAAAATGGTTGGAAAGAATATGAGCCTTCCTTTTATTAAGACAAAACCAACCTCTAATGGAGCAGAGGTCAAAGAAACTTCCCCACAGGGGATTCATAATTGATCACACCAGAGTTTACAACACAATTTTCCTGCACCTTTCTTTAAAGCAGCTCGTAATTTGGACACTGTCAAAGACAGGACAGTGAACTAGATGAACCACTATCCTGATCATGGCAGATGCACATCTGAAATAGTTGTACATTCACGTGATGATCTCCACTGCTACCTGTGAAAAGTTCAGACAGACCTTTGCCACAAGGACTATGAGTTGTACTTGTTACAGACAATGGGCCACATGTTATGACCATGAGGTTTAAAGACTTTCTGAGCAAAACATATACAAACTTCCCCAAAGGCTTAGCAGAGAGAACTGTGAGGAAGAGAACTCATCTGGCCTCAATCCATTCCAGCCTGGATGGAGAAGTGTTAAGAAATCAAGCTTTTGAAAATCAAAACCATGGCTGTCATGGTGAATTCACAGAGTTGAGCCCAGGACTTGGTCTACAGCAAAAGTTTCAATACTTACCTGCCAGCATGGATTCTGGGTACCATCCTAGAGCAAAATGGGCCCTTGTCTTTTAAAGTCCATTTAAGTAATGGTCAAATAATAAGACATCCTCAAGATCATGTCTACTTGCAAAGAACCATGCCAGCACCACAGCCTTTGTCCTTGGGTAATGACCATCTGAAAGAGTCAAGGTCAGGAGAGGACACCGTTTTGCCAGGAATGCCTGGGAGAGGGGGTATTTACAGAACTGCTGGACCAGTAGACTGAGGGTAATAGGTCTCAGTCCCTGTAGGCAGCCCTGGCTGTTGAGGAGAGTTGTACTCTGTGTGAGAGAGAGAGAGAGAGAAAGAGAGAAGAGCCCTATTTAAAAGACTACATTTGGGCTCTAAAGTAAGGGAAAGAAAGTAGTAAAGTGGCTTAACTGGGTTTCTCAGAGTATTATAGGTTGGGACTATGGGTATGTCTACACTATGAGATTATTCCGATTTTACATAAACCGGTTTTGTAAAACAAATTGTATAAAGTCGAGTGCACACCGCCACACTAAGCACATTAATTTGGTGGTGTGCGTCCATATACCGAGGCTAGCGTCCATTTCTGGAGCGTTGCACTGTGGGTATCCCATAGTTCCCGCAGTCTCCCCTGCCCAGTGGAATTCTAGGTTGAGATCCCAATGCATGATGGTGCAAAAACAGTGTCGCAGGTGATTCTGGGTAAATGTCGTCGCTCAATCCTTCCTCCGTGAAAGTAATGGCAGACAATCATTTTGCGCCCTTTTCCCCCTGGATTGCCCTGGCAGACGCCATAGCATGGCAACCATGGAGCCTGTTTTGCCTTTTGTCACTGTCACTGTCACCATATATGTACTGGATGCTGCTGACAGAGGCGGTACTGCAGTGCTACAGAGCAGCATTCATTTGCCTTTGCAAAGTAGCAGGATGGTTACCATCCCTATTGCACCGTCTGCCATTGTAAATTGGCGATGACGGTTATCAATCATTTTGTACCGTTTGTAATTGGAAATTGGTGATGAAGGTTATCAATCATTTTGTACCGTCTGCTGCTGTCATGGGTGCTCCTGGCTGGCCTCACTGAGGTCGGCCAGGGGCACATGGACAAAAATGGGAATGACTCCCTGAATCATTCCCTTCTTTATTTTTTGTCTAAAAATAGAGTCAGTCCTGCCTAGAATATGGGGCAAGTCTACTAGAGAGCCAGAGAGCACAGCCGCTCTGGGTCAGAGCCCCAGAGATCCCGCAGAAATGATGAGCTGCATGCCATTCTAGGGGGTGCCCCTGCAACAACCCCATCTGTTGCTTCCCTCCTCCCCCAACCCTCCTGGGCTACCGTGCAATATCCCCTCATTTGTGTGATGAAGTAATAAAGAATGCAGGAATAAGAAACACTGACTTTTTAGCGAGATAAAATGAGGGGGAGGCAACCTCCAGCTGCTATAATAGTCCAGGCAGGACATTAAAGGGTGGGAGGGAGAGGAGCGCAGCCTCCCGCTGCTATGACAGTTCAGGGAGTACAGAATCTTTTCTTTAGACACGAAAGGGTGCGGGGGGCTGATGGAGCTCAGGCTCCAGCTGCTATGATGAGGACAATTACCAAGCATTTTGTACCGTCTGCAAGGGATGACAGGGAGTCATTCCCATTTTTACCCAGGCGCCCCCTGCCGACCTCACCGAGGCCAGCGAGGAGCACTCACAGGATGATGACGGTTTTCCATTTTGTACCGTCTGCCATCAGTAAAGGAAGGGGAGAGGATGCTGCTGTTCAGCACCACAGCACCACGTCTACCAGCAGCATGCAGTAAACTCCGGTGACACTGAAAAATGGCAAGAAACGATTTTTTTCCCTTTTCTTTCATGGGAGGAGAGGGGAGGTTAACTGACGAGATATACCCTGAACCACCCCGGACAATGTTTTTGACCCTACAGGCACTGGGAGCTCAGCCAAGAATGCAAATGATTTTCAGAGACTGCGGGGACTGTGGGATAGCTGGAGTCTTCAGTCCCCCCTCCCTCCCTCCATGAGCGTCCATATGATTCTTTGGCTTTCCGTTACGCTTGTCACACAGCACTGTGCTGTGGACTCTGTATCATAGCCTGGAGATTTTTTCAAATGCTTTGTCATTTCGTCTTCTGTAATGGAGCTCTGATAGAACAGATTTGTCTCCTCATGCAGCGATCAGATCCAGTATCTCCAGTATGGTCCATGCTGGAGCTCTTTTTGGATTTGGGACTGCATGGCCAACCGTGCTGATCAGAGCTCCATGCTGGGCAAACAGGAAATGAAATTCTAAAGTTCACGGGGATTTTCCTGTCTACCTGGCCAGTGCATCCGAGTTCAGATTACTTTCCAGAGCGGTCACAATGGTGCACTGTGGGATACCGCCCAGAGGCCAAAACCATCAATCTGCGGCCACACTAACTCTAATCCGACATGGCAATACCGATTTCAGCACTACTCCTCTCGTCAGGGAGGAGTACAGAAACCGGTTTAAAGAGCCCTTTATATCGATATAAAGGGCCTTGTTGTGTGAACGGGTGCAGGGTTAAATTGGTTTAATGCTGCTAAATTCGGTTTAAACGCTTAGTGTAGACCAGGCCTATGTTCCAACTCTCCCTTCTTGTTTGGTTAGTGGGAGTTTTCCTCCTGACTCTACCACAGTGCAGTAAAATAAAGCAGTCAGTTCCCAGCCTGCAGCCCTAAAGGCCTGGTCTACACTATGAGTTTAGCAGCGTTAAATCGAATTAATCCTGCACCCATCCACACAACAAAGCCATTTTGACATAAAGCGCTCTTTAAATCGATTTCTGTACTCCTCCCCAACAAGGGGAATAGCGCTGAAATCGACATTTCCTGTTTGAATTAGGGTTAACGTGGACACAATTCGACAGTATTGGCCTCCGGGAGCCATCCCACAGTGCCTTTGTGACTGCTCTGGACAGTAATCTGAACTCAGATGCATGGGTCAGGTAGACAGGAAAAGCCCCGCAAACTGTTGAATTTCA
This sequence comes from Gopherus evgoodei, assembly GCF_007399415.2. Taxonomy (NCBI): domain Eukaryota; kingdom Metazoa; phylum Chordata; order Testudines; family Testudinidae; genus Gopherus; species Gopherus evgoodei. The sequence continues at coordinate 256,244,737 of NC_044322.1, read as the reverse complement.
TTTCCTGTTTGCCCCTTGTGAAGAGCTCATCAGCACAGGTAACCATGCAGTCTGAGAATCGAAAAAGAGCTCCAGCATGGACCATACAGGAGATACTGGATCTGATCGTTGTATGCGGAGACAATTCTGTGCTAGTAAAACTACATTCCAAAAGACAAAATGCCAAAACATTTGAAAAACTCTCCAAGGGCATGATGGAGAGAGGCCACAATAGGCACTCACTACAGTTCCATGTGAAAGTTAAGGAGCTCAGATAAGCGTACTAGAAAACCAAAGAAGCAAACGGACGCTCTGGGGCAGAGCCTCACACATGCTGCTTCTACGCTGAGCTGCATGCAATTCAACGGGGGGCCGCCACCACTACCCCACCCCTGACCGTGGATTCCGAGGACGGGATGGGGAAGATGAGGAGGAGGAGGACGACGAGCTTGTGGAGAGCACACAGCACACCGTTCTCCCCAATAGCCAGGATCTTTTTCTCACTCTGACTGAAATAGCCTCCCAACCCTCCCAAGACGGTATCCTGGGCCATGAAGCTGGAGAAAGGACCTCTGGTGAGTGTACCTTTGTAAATATAAAACATGGTTTAAAAGCAGGCATTTTTTAATGATTAATTTGCCCTGAGGACTTGAGATGCATTCACGGCCAGTACAGCTACTGGAAAAGTCTGTTAACGCGTCTGGGGATGGAGCGGAAATCCTCCAAGGACATCTCCATGAAACTCTCCTGGATGTACTCCAAAAGCCTTTGCAGAAGGTTTCTAGGGAGGGTAGCCTTATTCTGTCCCCCATGGTAGGACACTTTGTCATGCCATGCTAGTAGCAAGTAATCTGGTATCATTGCATGACAAAGCCTGGCAGCGTATGGTCCCAGTGTTTTCTGGCATTCAAGCAACATCCGTTTTTTATCTTCTGTGTTATCCTCAGGAGAGTGATATCATTCATGGTAACCTGGTTGAAATACGGGAATTTAATTAAGGGAACATTCTGAGTTTCCTACTGGGCTGTTTGCCTGTGGCTGAAAAGAAATCTTCCCCGCAGTTAGCCAAGCGGTGGGGGGCCCCCCCACTGGCACTGAGCTGTTCACATTTGGCTAGCAGGGATCTTCCCTGATACCAGCCATGTGGTGCAGGGAGGGGTAAAGCAATTATCCCAGAGAATTGGGGTAGTTTGGTTTCTGATGCTACTTGTTAACATGAAAACCTCAGCACTCAATGGGCTTTGCTTGGTATGGGAAAGGAGGGCACTGCTTTCATGAAGGTTACAGAAGCTGAAAGACAATGGCTTACCATGGCTGCTTGCAAGCCGAATTCTGTTGCCCAGCCCTGCGTCTGTGATCTCTAACTCCAAAGCCTCAGGCACTCAAGATACAAAATGCGACCTTGTACCGAAATCACATGTGCTATTTAATGTGAACAGTGTTGTTCACTGTGAAAGAGTATACCCATTGTTCTATAAAATGTATCTTTTAAAATACTTCTCTCCCTCTTTTTCCTCCTGCAGCTGCAAATTTTTCAAGCCTCCCTCCTCTGTCTCGAAGGCTATCTCAGATAAGGCAGTGAAAAAAACGCATGTGAGATTAAATGTTCCCTGAGATCATGCAGTTGACCCGCAATGAAAGCACTCATCTGAATGAGTGAAAGGACACAGTATCACAGTACAGGAAGTGGCCAATGAACGTGAGGACTGGAGGGATGAACATGAGGACAGGAGGGACGCTCGAGATGAGAGGTGAAGGCAGAAAGGTCAGAGGAGGCAGGATGCAATGCTGGGGCTACTGTGGGATCAAATGGACATGCTCCAGCATCTGGTGGAGCTTAAGGAATGGCAACAGGATCACAGAGTGCCGCTGCAGCCCCTGTTTTACCCCCTCCCCCCTCCTCAAGTTCCATAGCCTCTTCACCCAGATGCCCAAGAATGCGGTGGGGGGGGGAAAAGGCTCCGTGCACTCTGCCACTCCACCCCAGTGGACAGCCCAAGCAACAGAAGGCCATCATTCAACAAGTTTTGAAGGGGCCTTTTCCTTCCTTCCTCCCCTCCTCCCACACCCCACCCGGGCTACCTTTTCAATTCTCTCCCTATTTTTATAATCAATTAATAAAGAATATATGGTTTTTAAATGACAGTGACTTTATTTCCTTTGCAAGCAAGCTGTGATCGAAGGGGGGAGAGTGGGTGGCTTACAGGGAATAAGTCAATCAAGGGGGCGGGTTTTCATCAGGGAGAAACAAACAGAACTGTTACACTGTAGCCTGGGCAGTCATGAAACTGGTTTTCAAAGCTGCTCTGATGTGCAGTGCTTCATGGTGTGCTCTTCTAATCGCCCTGGTGTCTGGCTGCATGTAATCAGCAGCCAGGTGATTTCCCTCAGCCTCCCACCCTGCCATAAATATCTTCCCCCTTACTCTAACAGAGATTGTGGAGCACACAGCAAGCAGGATTACCAGTGGGAATATTGGTTTGACTAAAATCTGAACGAGTCAGTAAAGTGCACCAGCAACCCTTTAAATGTCCAAATGTACATTCTACCACCATTCTGCACTTGCTCAGACTATAGTAGAACAACCCCTGACTACTGTCCAGGCTGCCTGTGTATGGCTTCATGAGCCATGGCATTAAGGGGTAGGCTGGGTCCCCAAGGATAACTATAGGCATGTCAACATCCCCAAAAGTTATTTTCTGGTCTGGGAAGTAAATCCCTTGCTGCAGCCATTTAAACAGACTAGTGTTCCTGAAGACACGAGCATCATGAACCCTTCCCGGCCATCCCACATTGATGTTGGTGAAACGTCCCTTGTGATCCATCAGTGCTTGCAGCACCATTGAAAAGTACCCCTTGCAGTTTATGTACTGGCTGCCCTGGTGCTCCGGTGCCAAGATACGGATATGGGTTCCATCTGTCATCCTACCACAGTTAGGGAATCCCATTGCAGCAAAGCCATCCACTATGGCCTGCACATTTCCCAGTCACTACCTTTGGTAGCAGCAGCTTAGTGATTGCTTTGGCTACTTGCATCACAGCAGCTCCCACAATAGATTTGCCCACTCCAGATTGATTCCCAACTGACCGGTAGCTGTCTGGCATTGCAATCTTCCACAGGGCTATCGCCGCTCTCTTCTCAGCTGTGAGGACTGCTCACATCTTGGTATTCTGGCGCTTCAGGGCAGGGGAAAGTAAGTCACAAAGTTCCGTGAAAGTGCCCTTACACATGCAAAAGTTTTGCAGCCAGTGAGAATCATCCCAAACCTGCAACACTATGTGGTCCCACCAGTCTGTGCTTGTTTCCCAGGCCCAGAATCGGCATTCCACGGCATGAACCTGCCCCATTAACACCATGATCTCCAAAGCTCTGGGGCCCACGGTTTGGGAGAATTCTGTGTCCATGTTCTCATAACTCTCGTCGCCGCATTGCTGTCGCCTTCTCCTCGCCTGGTTTTCCAGGCTCTGGTTCAGCATAAACTGCACGATAATGCATGAAGTGTTTACAATGTTCATGACTGCTACGTTGAGCTGAGCAGGCTCCGTGCTTGCCGTGGTATGGCGTCTGCACTGAAAAAAGGAGCGAAACGATTGTCTGCCATTGCTCTGACGGAGGGAGGCGCAACTGATGACATGGCTTACAGGGAATTAAAATCCACAAAGACAGAGGCTTTGCATCGGGGAGAAACACAGACAACTGTCACACAGAATGGCCCCCTCAAAGACTGAACTCAAAAGCCTAGATTTAGCGGGCTGTTGATTTCACAGAGGGAGGGGGGAAGCAAATGAATACAAAACAAATCTGGTCTATTTCTTGTTTTGATCCACTCCATCTATCTTTTATATCTTAGGCTGGCAGCAGACAGTGCAGTATGACTGCTAGCCATCATCATCTCCTGGGTGATCAGCAGAAGATGCTGCATTAAGACCACAAGCCATCATCGTTTCCAGGCTGCTTGCCAGAAGTTGCTGCATTATGACTGCTAGCCCTCCTCATCTCCTGGGTGCTCGGCAGAATATGGGAAATGACCTGGTTGAGTCACTCCCATCTCTATCTGATGATAATGGCTTTCAGTCCTAATGCACCATCTGCTACCAAAAGGCAATGAGCTGCTGCTGCTGTGTAGCAATGCAGTCCCACGTCTGCCAGCACCCAGGAGACTTATGGTGATGGTCAGCTGTGTGGGCTCCATGCTTGCCGTGGTATGGCATCTGCACAGGTAACCCAGGAAAAAAGGCACGGAATGGTTGTCTGCTGTTGCTTTCACGGAGGGAGGGAGGGAGAGGGGGGCCTGACAACAAGTACCCAGAGCCACCCACAACAATGTTTTTTGCACCATCATGCATTGAGATCTCAACCCAGAATTCCAATGGCCAGGGGAGACTGCAGGAACTATGGGATAGCTACCCACAGTGCAACACTCTGGAAGTCGATGCTAGCCTCGGTACTATGGACGCACACTGCCAAATTAATGTGCTTAGTGTGGCTGTGTGCACTCAGTTTTATACAATCTGGTGCCAAAAATCAAACTCTGTAAAATCGGAGTAATCCCGTAGTGTAGACATACCCTAAGAATAAACTTATTTCTGTTGCACCGAGCCTACCTTTGCAAAACAAGGCGACTCCACATACTCCATATTCTGCAGAGCTCTGCTTTGCTGAGCATCTCTGTGGCCATTGAAGAGAGTAGAAGTAGAGTAGAAGAGAATTTAGAAAGTGGCCATTGAGTCTAGTACCACATGAATTCATAGACTTAAATTCTCCATAGATGGGTGTGCAAGGGGGCTAGCTACTAGCATAGCTGTAGCAGTGGCAGAGACAAAGCTGAGTAGTTGCTCTTCACTCAGCTACCAGTTTACAGGGAGGGATGCCTCCCCCCTGCCACCACACAGACATTTTTAAATCCCGCCAACAAAACCTATTCGTTCTGACCTTGTGCAGGAGGAAGGGTCTTTTGATCCTTAAGCAAGGCTCACTTACAGAAGCAAACAAGGTAACCCAAGGGTGTGACTTTCTGTATAGAGTTAGCCAGTATAGTGCAGTGTGATTGCACAGCACTTTTCTGCTAATTGGGCAAGTCAGTGACACGACAAAGAGAACAAACAGCCTTTTTATAGCAGTCAATATACTTAAGCTGATGTTTTCCCTACCCCTTTATGTGTACTTTGCACTTCTATAGGTTTATTCTCGGTGAATCACAGTTCCGGGGAGTAGGGGAGGACAATCTGTTCATTTCCTTCACACACTGTTCACAAAAGTTTTCTCCATATGCAGATAGCAGAAGAGTTACTAATTCAGTATCGTGAATTTGAATTCTTTCCTCTGTGTCTCCCAGTGCTTTGCCCAATCTACTTTTAAATGATTCAAGTTAAAGGGCTTTAATATCATGGTTACAAAATTAACCTGTTACTTATCCTAAGCTCTCATGTCCTTAGTTTTATCCCATTATTCCTAGCAATATACCCCTAAGACTGCCCTAAAATAGCCAGGCATATGAGGAAGGAGAGGAATTGGTTAATCATTTGATATATCAATATGAAATATAATTTAGAGAAATCACAGGAACACTCCACAGGCACAGAGACTTTTGAATGTGAGCACCCTCCCAACCAAGAGAGGAAAAGCATTGCGGGAGTAAAGAAGAACTGGAATCTCATGGTTAAAGCACAGGACTAGTAATCAGGTTCTGTTCCCACCTCTGCTATGGACTGTCTGTGAACTTGAGTGAGCCAACTTAGCTGTGCCTTGGTGTTCCAGTCTGTAAATTGGGGATAATACTTACCTGCCTTGCTGGGCTTTTGTGAGGATTTATGAATTAATGCTTGTAAAATACTTTGAGGTCCTCTACTGCAAGATGTTATAAAATGTAACACTGTGGTGTGACTCTACTTGGAAATCTTGTTCAGCTCCATAAATGGGAATCTCAGCATGCTTCTGACACTATGGAGTATGTGATCTTTAGTGGGAAAACTAGTGGATGGATGCAGGTACCATGTAATACAAAATGCAACTATCTCTATTACAGTTGAGAAACCAAAAATAGGAGTTCAGGTTTGGATAAGAAAATTAAGTCTTTAATTCTGAAATAAATGAGCTGGAAGTATAGGTAAAACAGTTTCTTGTCATATTACTGGCACTTCTGCTTTCTTCATGGCCGGAAATGGAAGTGGAGGAAAAAGTCAGTAACTTAACTGACCTCCACACCAAAGCTTTTTTTAGAGTGAGCAAAATTCAGAAAGCAAAATTGTACATTATTTTGCTGAATGTAAATGCACTAATAAAGCAACATGTCAGGAATGACCAAACCAGATTGGAAGAATAATGCCCAGCACAATAGGATCCAATTTCTGTTGGAGCCCCTGGCCTCTATTGTAATACAAATCATACTCAGCTGTTTTCCTGTTCTGAATGTGAGGTGGAAATTGTACTATCTCAGATATCATTGTATGGCAGCTCTGGACACCATTACAGTGAGCAGTAGCACCATTATTCAGGCTGCATCACAACTTCTGTTTAAAAATCAATCTTTCTAAGTCATCTAAAACTGACATGCTTCCTTTCAAATTTGGTGTGCCTCAGGTGGGTGAAGGGTAGGGTTCATTAATTCAATTTCAGACCATCTGAATCAGGGATTCCAGAGATATAAGCCCTGGAAAAAACAGCCATTTTTCAGAAAGTTTTTAGGTGGGTTCGGGGGCAGTGGGGATTTTTTTTTTTTTTTTTTTTTTTTTGCACAGAGCTAGAGATCAAACTATTCATGTGATATGGATCAAAATGAATCATAGACTCATAGAAGATTGGGGTTGGAAGAGACCTCGGGAGGTCATCTAGTCCAACCCCCTGCTCAAAGCAGAACCAACACCAACTAAATCATCCCAGCCAGGGCTTTGTCAAGCCTGACCTTAAAGATCTCTAAGGATGGAGATTCCACCACCTCCCTAGGTAACCCATTCCAGTGCTTCACCACCCTCCTAGTGAAATAGTATTTCCTAATATCCAACCTAGACCTCCCCCACGGCAACATGAGACCATTGCTCCTTGTTCTGTCATCTGCCACCACTGAGAACAGCCTGGTCCATCCTCTTTGGAACCCCCCTTCAGGTAGTTGGTCTCAATCTGTCATGTTTTACTCAAGGTAGTGCATGGCACCCACTAAATCTTTGAAGAACCCAAACTGAGAGTGGTGTTCAAGAAAATATACATTTTTTTACAGTGTCCATGCATCAATACAGATAAACAGTCAGAATTTTCCATTCCCACTATTTGCTATGCTATAAAACTTGATCTTGTAATTGCTCTAAAATCTATACAGTTCCTCAGATTACTAGGAAATTTGGTGTGTGTCATTGAGGGGGAGGGCATTGAGCAGCATTAGTGATCTAAATTTGGGGTCATTTGACCAAAGGGTTCCCAAATTACAAGTCTCCCCTAAAACAGCTTCCTTTTGCTGCCTTGTTCTATTAAATTGAGAGGTACTAAATCATGACTGAGTAAATCACAGACCTCTGTGAATTCACTGGCGCTGAATTCACCCTTGAATTAACATAACGAAGGATAAATTAATCACAAGCCCCTACTTAAAATAAAAGAAATTTGGGAGTGTGTCTCTGGAGGTTGCTACAATTTGTGAGTCATGAGTGGTAATTTTATTTGAGGGGGATGTAATCCCAGTCTTTGGGGAAAACAAATCAGACATCTGACTGCTTCCTGGGAGGGGAGGGATATTAGGCTGCAGATAAATGGGTCGGGGACTGCAGCAAGGAGAGGCGGGTTATGGGGAGGGGAATAAATGAAGATGAGTGGGAGGGATGGGTAGTACAAGCAGGGAATGTGCTGAGGCTATTGCTGCTGATATCTCTAGTCGGAACCTTTGTACATTGTGCAATAAAGATTTGCTGACTCATTCTGCTTGCTACACGTTGCCTCGGTCATAACATAGCATGTTTTTATTTTAGGGGGAGGCTTACTGTGAACACAGCAGAATAGTCAGCAGCCAGTCTAACCAAAATTGTTGTCCTATTGGGTGAGGGGGAGCTGGAGACATAGGACTGTGTGTGTGGAGAGGTGGAAATAGGGATAAAGACAGGGACAGGGCTTGCAACCATAGAGGGGTTGGGAAATGAGGATGGGCAGTAAAGAAGCCTTTGATTGGTTGTTTGAGAAAAATCTGTATTTCACTAGCCTCTGGGTGGGTGGACAGAAAGGGACAAGTGGCTGCTTCCTGATAGGTCAGATTAATGTGATGTTTCCAAAGACACATAATGCAGAGGGTTGGAACTGACAGCGCAGGTACCTTAACCACTCAGGAAAATGAAATGTATGCGCTGCCAGTGTGTCAGTCCTGGGCGATTTCTGGATCACAAAGTTGCAGAAGTTTGCAAGAGAGCAAGGAGTACACCATGACATGGGGATTGCTGACAACAGGCTGATTTGAGTGGAGAGAGGCAGCCTGTATTGGGATCATAATTTTGCCCACACTACCGTGTCTAATTGGTGACTTAAAAGTTTGTGATCTACCGGATATTGGGGTGATTCACACGGAAAGAAATAATCTGGACCTTTATTCCCTCTGTGCACCTCGTAGAGTGTATGAGAGCAGATTTGGATGGCATCAGAGATTTGTGTCCAGGAGCTGCAATAGTTTTCTCTGATTTGGCTGAGCAGCTGACTAATTGCTACAGTGACAACATGAAAGCTATTAATGAATGTTGAAAAAACATTAATCAGGAAATTGGAGAGTTCGTGGCTGACTGGAAAACGTGTACCGTATGGCATAGAAACATTACAAGCTCTGACATCCCCTGTTTCTTGTAGATGGGGTACATTGGACAGAGGTCAGAGGATCTTTCTCTCAAACATAAAACTGTAAGTCATTTGGAACAGAAACGCTGTCTGTGATTTCTCTCACTGGTCCTACCACAAACTCCACCCTCCAACCATTCTGAAACACCATTCCACTGTAACATAATTGTCCTTGGCTCCAGGCACTGCATGTGAGTTGGGTTACAGGAGGGAGAAAGAAATGGCAATAGATACATTTATATACCAGGAAGTAAGGACTTCAGGGAAATGAGTTCCCTGCTTGCAGGGGGTGGTGCCAGGGCACAGTAATGCGGAAAAGGTGGGGGGGGGATGCAGTCAATAGGTCATGGCTATGGCAAGGGAGATGTGCTGTAGCAGGGATGGTGGAGCCAGCTCATCAGAGGAGAAGCTGACTGGCTTGGTATGCAAATAGTAAGACATATGTAGAACTGCCTGAATGATTACTAACCCCTACCAACAATATTTGTTTTTCTTTTCAAAAAAGCGGGAAATTCAATGACAAAAAACTATGTTAATGCAGAGTTAAGCTTACTTGGTGGGATGTCATCCCCTTGCAGAATTCTGAGTTGAGCAAGACTCAAACTTCTGATAACCAGGAAATGCACAGTTAAGGTTGCCCATGCACCCTTAACTCTGTCTGCATTCAGCAATGCTCAGTATGCTTCTATTAACATGTCTGGGGATGTAGCTCAGTGGTAGAGCACATGCTTTGTATATATGTATGAGGCACTGGGTTCAATCCCCAAGCTCTTTTGGGCAGGGAGGGATAGCTCGGTGGTTTGAACATTAGCCTGCTAAACCCAGGGTTGTGATCTCAGTTGTTGAGGGAACTGGGGTAAAAAATCTGTCTGGGGCTTAGTTCTGCTTTGAGCAGGGGATTTGACTAGATGGCCTCCTGAGGTCCCTTCCAACCCTGTTATTCTACGATACCTTTAGTCTGATACCCCACAGTTGCTGAAATGTACAAGTGCTTTACCTCTTTTTACAATCCATTCACTGTCACCCAACTCAACATCCTGCAAAAGGATGACATACAACCAAGCAACCTTAACCCTGCATTAAAATAGCTTTTTGCCATTGAATTTAATTTTTAATTGGTGTCCATTGTACTCCAGATGAAATAACGATGTATAATTACTACATTATTTTAAAAATTCCCCTGCATAAAGCAGGGAGCTGAAAGGATGCAATGGACCACTTTAGGTGTGAAGAGATGAAAAAAAGAAAATCTATGAGTTAATTGTGGCCTGGGTGTGGTGCGGTATTTTCCAACTGAATATAACCCAGCTCAGTGGTTAGGGTTTCAGGCTGATCATGGCCCAACAGGAGACCATAACAGAATTTGTTCCAGCTAACCTGAGCAGTAACTTAGCTTGGATAGTGAAACTAGAATGCTCAGTTTCACTTTGATTTCAATGAGTTTCTCTTTCTGGTTCTCATTCACTGAAATAAAGCTGCTGTGTTTGGGTTCACGCCATCAGAGGTTAATGTTTTCAGTTTTGAATGTTTCCACTGACTTTTGTTTTAACTGAATCAAAAACATTTCTGTTGCTATGAGGCTTTGTAAAATCTTTTCTTTAAAGAATGAAAATGTTGAGACTAAAACAACTTGTCAATGTCCCTTCAAGGGAGTCTTAAAATGAGTCGCTTCAAAGGGCTCGCCGTATCTCATTTATCATATTTTGCCAAGTTCTTGATTTCTCCAACACCATCACCTGCTTGTATTTCTTTTAATTCCTCCCTTCTCCACCGCTTTCATTATAATTCTCATATTACATCTCCAATAGCCCCAGCAAAGCAGGTTTGGGACAGCTGTCGCCCTTCTTTTAACCAACTCATTAATCAGAGAATCAGACATAAATCCCACATCAAGAAGAATCCAAATCTCTTAAAGAACTTGTGAAGAGTCTCGTTTAGCTGATGAATGAACAGCATTGGCCAAATGTCAAGGACAAATGAGATAAAGATGAAGGCTAAGCATGTCTATGCAATCGTTTTGGGCTGCTTTAATCAACAGATTGCTTTCAAGTGCTAACCCCAAAGCCACTTTAATATTGCTATTAAAGGTCCCAACATCTGGAAATCAATCAGTGGTGTCCACGTCTTTCTCGCTTATTTTTCTGCAAATGCAAAGCATTGTGCTGAGTGGTCATGTAAATTCTTACAGGATTAGTAAAGGCTTTAGGCCACGATCATCTAAATATCTTTGATGCCTAACTCCTGTTGATTGCAGTAGGAGTTAGGTGCCTAAATATCTTTGAGGATCTGGCCCTCAGCTCCTCCCACTGGTTTATATTGCTCAGAGGGAAAGGCATTATAATCCTTAATTCTCCAAAATATTACTATGAAAATCAGTTTAGAAATTGTAGGCCTTCCCTTGATAATACACAATATATTGTAAACAAGAAAGATATATTGGCATTGCTCTCATTTTTCTCTAGCTTCAAATGGGAGATGTTAACCCCACCCTGTGAAACTTAATGTAGTTGATTGTAGGATTAAAGGCAACTTCCAGCTTTGCTTGAAGCAACCACAGTGACTAGGTGCCACAGACGATAAATGAGTGATGCTGACATTGCATCTGGCACTTGGTAAATCCTGGACACTGAGCAAAATGAATGGAGAGAGGTACCATGGTATGGAATGAAATAAATATATTTAAGGACATCAGGTGAAAGAACCTCACACAGAAATAGTTCATTTGTTATGCCTCCAGGCCAAAATATCATAAGACTCTGCTACCCTCACTATGATGAAGGTGGCCTGGCCACAAGATAACACATGGGTTCCTTTGCTATTGAAAGTAGCTTCTGAAGGTGTGCTAGAAAGTCTGTCCCCAAGTTGTTGATACTACCTGAGAAATATTCTGATAGTGAACAGTTGCCTTGCTTCCCGAGTGCCCAGACACCATAATGGTGGATGGCGTAGACATATATAGAATAATTAGCCTTCTGCTTCTAAATGTGAGATGTTATGGGATTCCATGCAATCTTACATTGCTCCAGAGCAGTTTCAAAGGATTTCATTCCAGCTCGCACTAGAAAATGTTACTCCTAAGTTGTAGCTTGGTGATTTATAAGAGATTTAAGAGGTAATGGGCTTGTCTGCGCTGCTGCAGCGCTATAAGTGTAAGCAAGCCCCTTGGCTTCTCAATCATTCTATGGTTTTGAAAAATTTAGGCTAGGACCATTGGGGGCGAGGATTGCACTCTGATGTTAGGCTTCTGAATGTCAGCGCACACCGAAAATAGCTGCTGCAATAAACTGAATCTTGAGCCTATCGCTCACTCTGCAGAGAAATGGCAAGATTCAGAATGTACTGTAGACAACGACCAACTGGTTTTACCTGCTTTGCACGCTATACTTAATCTTCCCAAGCCCATAGTTAATCTATTTACAAAAGCTCTGTTGTCAAATTTTTGAAAGGTTCTTTGCTTCAGCAAAATCTACACTTGACTTTATGCCCTCCAAGTCCAGCACAGTCTTATAAACCAGTTTTCACTGGCATCAGCTAGCATGATGATGGATCCGTTATCCCAAACGATGATGTCTTCAATTTGTGAGAGAGATGTCATTGGGACAGAGAACTACCTGTTGTTAGTATTATTTATTTGTACTACTATAGCACTGAGGAGCCCCAGTCATGGACCAGGACCCAATTGTGCTAGGCGCTGTACAAACACAGACCAAAAAGGAGGTCCTTGCCCCATTGGGCTTACAATGTAAATATAAAACAAGAGATAGCAGTGGACACATCCAGAGAGGGAATACAAGGAAACAGTGAGGCAGTATTGATCTGCATGCTAGGCAGTGGTCTTTGCACACTAGCAGCTACCCAAAACTCATAAATAAACTGTGACTGGGTGTATCAACCCCACACTGGCAGTGCCGGGGTTAACACACTGCTTTGGGCTCAAGAGGTCATGCCCCCTCACCCTTGCTGCACATGCCCCTAGTGGAGGGAACATATAAAAGGAAGCAGATCAGCTCAGTCCGGGCAGGCTGAGGAGGATCGTGGACGTGTGCTGCAGAATCCTGCTGAGAGACCACTGAGGCGTGTATCTGAGCTGCGTCAAGTGCAGCGAGCCGATCGTAGGAACCCAAGGAGACAATGAGCCACAACAAGCAGAGGAGATACCAGAGGTGGAGGAAAGGGTAGGAAGCAACCAGGGAATGCACTTGGGAATACAGAGACCTGAGGCGCATAACAAAGTGGTTGTGAAGGGCCCTAGTGGAGTAACGTGGGCCTGGCTTCCCCTCTCCCCTCCCCTGCACTCACCACTTGGTGACCTTGCCACTAGGGAATGTGGCCTACTGGGACTCTAGCCATTGAGCCATACTACCACTTGCCACAGAGGCTACTGGGAACCTAGCCATTGTGTGGCACTGCCACTAGGAAAGCAGCCTATTGAGACTCTTTAGTCCTTTGGCGATACCGCTTCTAGCTATACCGGCCTACTGGGACTTGAGGTATTGAGCGATCCTGCCACTGGCCACAGCGGCCTTCTGGGACTTGAGCCATTGTGTGCAACTGTCTCCAGTGAAAGTGGCCTACTGGGAATCTAGCCATTAGGCAATACTGCCACTAGTTACAGCAGGATTGGGACTTCTGCCACTGTGTGGGACTGCCACCGGAGAGAGGGTGGAGCCTTGGACTCCTGCCACTAGGCATCCCCCACCATCAGAGAGAAAGGGCAGCTCCTTGGATCCCTGCTGATTCCTTAACACAAACTCATAAAATCTAAATTCATTCAGAGCAGTATGTAACTAGTTAAAATCCTCCACTCCAAGAAATAGTCACGTGTCACTACAGTATTGAGTTAGAAGCCGGCGGTAACAATATCATTCATTATTTAAAGCGCACTTTTGTCTGGTTCATGGTATAATTCCCCACTCTGGACCTTAGCATCCAAAACATGGGGTACCAGCATGAATTCCTCTAAGCTCAATTACCAGCTTAGTACTTGTAGCGCTGCCACCAACCAGGAATTCCAGTGCCTGGTACACTCTGGTCCCCCCAAAACCTTGCCCGGGGAACCCCAAGACCCAGACGCTCTGGATCTTAACACAAGGAAAGTAAACCCTTTCCCTCACCATTGCCTCTCCGAGGCTTCCCCTCCCTGGATTACCCTGGGAGATCACTGCGATTCAAACTCCTTGAGCCTTAAAACAGAGAGGAAAATCCACCTTCCCCCCTCCTTCTCTCTCCCCCTCCCAGACTCTCCCTGAGAGAGAAAGTAATCCTAACACAGAGAAAAAATTAACCTTTCTCTCTCCCCCCTTCCCTCCTTTCTCCCCACCAATTCCCTAGTGAATCCAGACCCAGTCCCCTGGGGTCTCACCAGAATAAAAAAACAATCAGGTTCTTAAACAAGAAAAGCTTTTAATTAAAGAAAGAAAAAACAGTAAAAATTATCGTTGTAAATTTAAGATGGAATATGTTACAGGGTCTTTCAGCTATAGACACTGAGAATATGCTCCCAGCCTAAGTATACAAGTACAAATTAAAATCCTTTCAGCAAAATGCAAATTTGAACTCCTTCCAGCCAAATACACATTTGCAAATAAAGAAAACAAACATAAGCCTAACTCGCTTTATCTACCTAGTACTTACTATTCTGGACATATAAGAGACTGTATCAGAGAGATTGGAGAGAAACCTGGTTGCACGTCTGGTCACTCTCAGAACCCAAAGAGAACAACAACCAAACACTAACAGCACACACAAAAACTTCCCTCCCTCAAGATTTGAAAGTATCCTGTCCCCTGATTGGTCCTCTGGTCAGGTGACAGCCGGGCTCACTGAACTTGTTAACCCTTTATAGTCAACAGAGACATGAAGTACTCCTGTTCTATTAACTCTTACTTATCTGTTTATGACAGTCTGACTATATCCCAAGTCTACACAATGTTATTACAAAAGTGTCCTTTTTAAAAATGTTAAAAACATGGGTTTCATTAGCTAAATCACTTTGGAATGTGGCAGTCCAGCAACAGCAACAGACTATGAAGAACAGTGTTTGAATTGGGATAAGGTACAGGTGATTACTCCATACATCCACTTCTCACCACTGCTGAATGTGTAAAGGAAACAAGACTGAGAAAAAGGACCATGATGGAGGCGCTTTGCAATAATTTATGAATAGTGTATGTTAACCTGATCACTGGAACGTTCACTGTATGAAGATATTGGCTTAACACAACAGGGACTGTCTCAAAAAACAGTTAAGAAGGACAAGAATAGCTCAAGATAGCCACCTCTCAACAAACACTTGAGAGCAGTTAAGTGACAATGACAGGACTATTAGCTTTAAAGATTTTGCCTCCTTATCCAGCCAACCTGCAAAACTGGTTTCGACCAGGACAGGAAAAGACCCCTGACCACAGAAGATCAAAATATTTATGACAGGATTTAAAAGGAACACTCTTTCAAAAGAGGCAGCAGTTGTTTGGGGGAACCAGATTGCGACACACTACACTGCACTCCAAGATTTACCTTGCAAATAGTACAACATGATTTTTTTTTCATGAGAGCCAGTGGGTCAAGACCACAATATAGTTCTTCAGCTCATCTTCTGGAGACAGGTGCTAAACACATCCCTCCAAGTAAAACGTTTCCTGACATGTTAATTTTCAGAACTATTATAATAAACCCATATCTAAAAAAAACAACAAAAGACCAGATGGCATTATTGCAGAATCTGAGCATTCTGACTGCTTGTAAAGATAGCTGGTATTTTCTTTTGGAAAATACTCCACCCTCAAGGTCAAATAACTACCTGCTGTGGTTTGCATTCAGATTTATCCCTTCTGACAGACAATGCCATATGAAATATATTTAGGCACTTCCATACATTTGACTGTAAGATTTTCTTCATTCATCATGCTAGCCCAGGGGCACTCTTTACCAAGGGAGTTCCCGCAATCCCAAGGCAGTTATTAGAGAGGGTTAGAATTAAGATAGATAGAGCCCTAAGCTCTCACCTGCTCCCTCATTCATTACATACAACATAAAACCCTAACAGAACATTGTTTAGGTTGCAAACTCAAGCATTCAAAAGTTAGGAAATGCTAGTGTGACGGTGGGACCCCCTTCTGGGATGCCACCTGATATACCGGGATTTCACTGAGCATTTCTTGCTCCACCAGCCTGGGTTCCCTCTCCCTGCTTTGCTGAATTAGGCTCTCCGGCCTCTTGCAGCACACACACAGAGGAAGGGCCACACCCCGCTACAGACACAGACGCAGAGGTTTCGATTGCACAGAGTTCCTGGAGTAATCCTTGTGCTTGTGTGCATTTCCTCAATAAGCCACTAACATTGTTTGGCCTCATCCAACATATCACATTTGAAATACAAAGACATGGTCACTAGGCCAAGATTCAGGTACAAAAATGATATATGCATGCCAATTGGATAAACACATTCAGTAAATTATAACTTTTCCAATGATATCTTACAAGACCCATCATGCATAAAGTATATCTTAGTTATACCATAGTCATATCACAAGCATATTTCCATAAAGAATATAGGGTGTAACATCATAGCTAGATTTATGGTTGCCCATGTAACCTTAA
This sequence comes from Gopherus evgoodei, assembly GCF_007399415.2. Taxonomy (NCBI): domain Eukaryota; kingdom Metazoa; phylum Chordata; order Testudines; family Testudinidae; genus Gopherus; species Gopherus evgoodei. The sequence goes on along the minus strand of NC_044322.1, from coordinate 256,228,356 downwards.
TTCTGCCCTCTTGTGCATCCATCCTATGCACTGAATGAGGCAGGGGTCCCCTGGGAAATATAGCACAAGATCACACAAATAAAGAGTGTATCATAATGCACATGCACAAGGGGACCATGAGCACCGTAGAAGTAAATGCCGAAGGTGGTAGTAATAATTATTGAATCTTTGCCCTTCCCCAGTACTCTGTGGATACTTCATGCAGCCTAAATGCTGATATAACAGCTTGCTGCTACTCTAGTATAGTGTCTCAGAAAATTCATGCAGTCTTAGTATGACTTTAGCAACCCTTTTTCTCAGGGTTACTAAAACTGCAGAAGGCAATTAGGGCTGGGTGAACAGCTCAGGCAGAAATTTGAGCCTGCCTAAACACCCACATTTACATCTGACCTTTGAATCCCAAATTTGGCTTGGCAGAAAGCTATTAGATGTTTGCATTTTCAGTGTTTTGATGTTATGTCAGGCCTCAAACATCTTATGCTCTCTGGATCTATCCCATAGCAATAGTGTGTACAGGAAAATGACTAAGTGAATTGTACTCTGGTAGACCATCCCCAGAGCACAGGAGAGAGGAGTTCAAGTTTGCCAAAGTTCAAATATATTTTTAGGGACAAGCACTTGATACAGTTATAATTTTGCTGTCAAACACAAACATATGATGCCAATATTAAGAGCACATCCGCTCTTCTTAGGGTGAGGTTCTATACTGAAAAGCAGCTTCGGGGAAATGACAGCATGGGAATCCATATATATCTTCACTCAGTCACTTTCAGATTCCAGTTTGCTCGGATTACAAGGGAAAAGAAGGCTTTTCTGTCTGCAAGCTCTGCAAATTCACTCTGGGATCTCTGAAAAATCAAGCTCTTTTCTTTCTCCCTCACTTTATTACTAGGGCCCTACCAAATTCACAACCATGAAATATGCATCACAGACTGTGAAATCTGGTCTTTTGTGTGCTTTTACCCTATACTATACAGATTTCATGGGGAGAGACCAGTGTTTCTCAAATTGGGGGTCCTGTCCCGAAAGGGAGTTGCAAGGGGGTTGCAAGGTTATTTTAGGTGGGGTCGCAGTATTACCATCCTTACTTCTGCACTGACTTCAGAGCTGAGCAGCTGAAGAGCTGCAGCTCTTGGTTGGGCACCCAGCTCTGAGGGCAGCACCCTGCCAGCAGCAGCGCAGAAGGAAGAGTGGCAATACCATATCATGACATTATTACTTCTGTGCTGCTGCTGGTAGCAGTTCTGCCTTCAAAGCTGGGATCCCAGCCAGCATCCACCGCTCTCCAGCTGCCCAGCTCTGAAGGCAGCATCGCCACCAGTAGCAGCACAGAAGTCAGGATAGCAGTATTGCAACCCCTCCTACAAAAACCTTGTGACCCCTCTGCCATACACACACACACAACTCCTTTTTGGGTCAGGCCCGCTAAAATTACACCACCATGAAATTTCGGATTTAAATAGCTGAAATCATGAAATTAATGATCTTTTAAATCCTATGACCATGAAATTGATCACAATGGCCTGTGAATTTGATAGGTCCCTAATTATCACAAGCAATAAAAATTCTTTAGGGAGAATTTAGTTGAAAATTGTGTCGGTGAATGACAGAGGCCAATAAAATTGTTTGTTCTGCCATAATGGTTTGGGCTTCTCAGTACAAACTTCTTCTTGGTGGTGAAGAAAGCAGATATGCCATGAAGATCCATAATTACCATTTTTTACAGTATTCTTCTGACCATAGCAACACTTTGCATTTTCTGTCCTAAATGTACTTGTATCACAGATTTAGAACAAAATTGATCACAAAAGAAAATTAGTTATTTCTATTAAACATTCAAACAGTCCTAGGAAGTTATGACTTTCTCTAACATTTCCACAATGGGGAGACTTCCTTATGAGGGAAGAATTTTCAAAGACCTGGGTCTGTCTGAGGTGTACGAAAACATCACTTATGTGTCAAAAACATCCCTCCAGCCCATCTAAAAACAATTTCTCAATGGGGGTGCCTAAGAGAGAGCTTTTTTTGAGGATTTCCTAATGCAAAAGTCAAAACTCAGGCAGGTCAGGGTCATGGTCTTGACCCCAAAGCATCCGTGTCCAGTTTCACTACCTGTAATGGTGATTCCCTATCTAAAGCTCCATTTACACTGCAATCATGATAAGAGAATGGTTAAAGCATGGTTCTGTTTTCCAGTGTAGACAGGGGTTAACTGTGTTTAAATAGTTGTGCTGAAGCCATGACATGTCCACCAGAGCTTGGAAGATTGACTGACGGGCTCCAGTGTATATCCAAGACATATCAAGGCTACAGCACATCCGGTAAACATAGTTATGCCCTGTCTACATTAGAAAATGGAACCCTACTTTAACCATGCTGGAGGGTAATTATAGTGTTACTGGGTACTCTGACGCAATTGTATTTGCAATATCCAAAACCAAAGAAGATAGCTGAGTTAAGGTGACTGAATGTTCATGTGGATCTTATTGTGATTGCTGTTGAAACTCCATTTTGCATTTGAACTCCTTACTTTGCCATGCCACAGGAAATAACTTGCAGAAGCTTAGCTCTGTTCACTGATCTTTTAAAAATATATATTTTGTTTTCTTTCACGTGGACTGTTTTTCCTAAGAGTTTATCTCAGGCAATTGTGCTCCAAAGAGCTATCTGTATACCTTTGTGTTTCCTGGCTTGTAAAGCCCTTTTTTCAGGGCTAAAATGAAGAAAATACTACTGAAGAAAATTGATGGGATAGCAAGAACTCTGGTTTAAGCTTGAGCTGGCTACCTGCATTGCCCGTAGCCAGTAATTAAAGCTCATTCTGGCTGAGTCAGGTGCCTAAGCACATTTTCAACACATTTCTGCAACATTTGTTGTGCACTGCAAAATTGGTTGTGTCTTTGATCCTCACACAGGGTGGTGCTAAAATGCCCCAAATCGGAATCTCTGAAAAATCAAGATCTTAATTCTGCACTTGTTGTAGTTAATGGGAGACCTTGACGGGAGCCGAATTGGGGCACAGACTCCCTAATTTTAAATCACCAATTTGTTCCCAGACAGAAAAAAAAATAAGAAGCAAGTCTAGAGAAAAGATGTTTAATTGTTTAAGGTGAGATATAGGGGTGTTGGTTATACATTTAAAATGAGTGCAACCTCACCTACGTTTCCTCAAGCTAGTTCCAAGAATTTGCAGTCACTAAGTTGTCTGACCATCTTTTACCTGCTGTTTGACTCTCTTTTACATCTGATGCCTTATCAATCTGAATGTATTGCTGACCAGTTTTCAAATGTTTGCAACATTTACTTAATGAGCACTAATCAACAGCAGGAGCATTCAGCAGTTTAACAGACTTAGAAATCTCTATTTCTTGTTTGGAAGATAAATGACCACAAATAATCATGAGGTTGGGAGGCCAGAGGCAGAAAACAATATGGAGCAGGAGAATTCTGTGTGGTAATTTGGATTTAGCTGCCAACTTCTATGTAATTTTAGGGCTAGCCATCTGAGCTTGCACCTCAGTCACCAGACTGGGAACGCTCTTGTGAGTTCCTTGTGATTCTCATCTGCGCCAATATTTAAAACAGGACAAAGGAAATATGTTTACTGTTCTCTTAATTAGTCCAATTTCCTGATATTTTATATAGTTGAATAGTGTGACATCCTGAGGCTCAAAAGTCAAAAATTTCCACAGGGAAAAGAAAACAGCTCTAGTCAGCACTTTTGGGTCCTGTTGTTCCCAGGCCTGTTTCATTACTGCATTGCTTCAACTTTCTTCTACTGTAACGCCATTGTTTTCTGTGGGGTTACACCAATGTGAAGCTGGCATAATATTGTGGTTTATCAAGCCTGCTGTCTCTGTAGCTGACTGCTTCAGCGACCTTGGGCAAGTCATTTATGGGCAAATTTTCAGAAGTGGTGTCTAACTGTGGTTGCCTCCATTTTGGAGGGAGTATCTTTAGTGGCGACACTCTCTGGGTCTTAGTTTACTCACCTACAAAATGGACATAATGAAGCATAACAGAGGTGAGGGGAGGTTTTATCATCATTAGTTGTTGTGGACTTAGATAAAAGATACTCTGTGTAAGTGCCAAGTATTAGTACTATGATGCATATGCAGTGGGATTTCTTTGTGCTCTCTTTCTACTGAACAAGATTTATGGTACATAACAATAAAATAGAAATTACAGTGAAAAGCAATATGCTCTGGCTGTGCAGATTATGGACATTCCAGATATGAACTGGGGATACCTGATGTGCTTCTTTGTATGCCTTATCCTGAAGGCATGTCCCGCTATGGTAGCAGCACTAAAGACGTGTGAGCCTTAGGAGCACTCTGAAGGCCATGTTTACACTTCAAAGCAGGAAATCATTTTGGAGTTGAAAAATCCAGTGTGGGTGCCGTAGTTATGTAAGTGTGCAGCTCCTGCTACACAGAGTAGTGACTTTCTGCAATGTGCAACACACAGTGGATGGCTTTGCAGCTAAGGAGTTTCCGAACTGTAATGGAGCAATAGATGGCAGGCACATTGCTATTTTGGCCCCAGGGCACCTTGCCACAGAATGGGCTACTTTTTTCATTGTTATGCAAGCGCTCAGGGGTGGCTCTAGGTATTTTGCCACCTCAAGCATGGCAGGCAGGCTGCCTTCAGCAGCTTGCCTGCGGGAGGTCCCCGGTTTCTCCACAGGCATGCCGCCAAAGGCAACCTGCCTGCCGCCCTCGCAGCAACCAGTAGAGCACCCCCCGTGGCTTGCCACCCCAGGCACACACTTGGTGTGCTGGTGCCTGGAGCCGTCCCTGCAAGCACTGGTTGATCACCAGGGATGCTTCACTGACATCAAAGTTGGCTGGTCAGGGAAGGTGCATGATGTGCACATCTTTAAGAACAGGACGTTCAGAAAGCTACAAGTAGGGACTATCTTTCTTGACCAGCAGATTCCCATTGGCGATGTTGAAATGCCAGTAGTGATCCTACCTACCTGGCTCATGAAGCCATACACTGATCACCTTGACAGCACCCAGGAGATATTCAACTACGAGCTCAGCTAGGGCAGAATGACAGTTGAAAGTGCTTTTGGTACGTTGAAAGGATGCTGGCGTTGTTTACTCAACAGATTGGATATCAGTGCAAAAAATATCCCCATGGTTATAGCTACCTGTTCTGGTCCTGCACAATACTTGTGAAGCAAAGGGAAAGAACATGCCTCGGGATGGAGGGCAGAGGTGAAGTGGCTGTCTGCTGAGTTTGAACAGCCAGACACACAGGCTATCAGATGAGCTCAGCTGGGGATAAGGAACTTGGGGTGCAGACAGGATGCCCCAGGGCTAGGGCTAGGGCCAGAGAGGACTCCCTTCCCCCCGCCCCCACTGGCAGCAGCAAGCTCCAGGGGAGGGACCCCTCCTCTTCCTCACCCCCCCCGCTGCGCACACGCTCTGCACCACAGTCACTGCACATGCTCCTAGGGCCTCTCTTAGGTCCAGCAAGCCTACTCGCCTCCCCTATGCTGGATACTGGAGCAGGGGGGGTTGCCATCACATGTGGCCTCCCCTGCTGCTGTCCTTCACCATAGCCTCACCGCGGATGGGGGATGGGTCCAGGGCCGGCTTATGAGCCACAGGGCCCCATTAGAATACTTGACAGCAAGGCGTCCACTCCGGGTTTTCCGCGGCACCAAAGGACCCCTGCCTCTGAAATGCCACCGAAGACCCCCGGAGCAGGGCCCAGTTACGGTCAGGTGTGGGGCCCTATTCGGCACAGGGCCCAATTCCGGGGAATTGGGTGAATCAGCTTAAAGCTGGCCCTGGATGGGGCTGCCCTTTGCCCAGCGTGGGGCAGGATTGGGGACTGCAGAGTGGTGGCTGCGGGTGGGGAGGGAGCAGGGTGTCACAAAATTCACCCAAGCCCCAGCTGCTCAGGTCTAGGAAGCCCCCTACCTCCATCTCCCCTGTGGTGGGTAGGTGGGTGCTGGGGGGGGGGCTACCAGCACATGTGGCTTCCTTCCTCCCCTGCTGCAGCCTGCTGCCCCTCACCCTCACTGGGGATGGGAGATGGGGCTTCCCCTTGCCGAGCATTGGGCAGGAGTGGGGGCTGCGAGGGGGAGCCGGTGGATCACAGGGTCAAACCTCACCGAAGCCCCAGCAGCTGCTCAGGTGAGTGAGATCCATTCCAGATGTCCATCTCCGGGCTGGAAGTCCCCTTGGCGACTCCTCTAGGTGGGTGCCGGGGGACAGGAGAGAGGGCTCCCAAGCATGTGCGTGCCTCCTCCCCCCTCCTCTCTCCCCCTCCCCCTCCCAAGCTGCTCCAACAGTCTGCTGGCCACTGCTCTCTATAGCCTTAGGCAGTCGGCAGCCCAAGCAAGGGAGAGAGGCACCTGCTGGTTTTTTCAGGCAGGAAAGCTCCGTGGGTGGGGACAACATTCGGGGGCGGGGTGGGCAGGACTCGCTCCAGGCGGGGCCAGGGGAGAAACCCAGCTCCAAATATTGGTGGAGCACAGCCCACAGCCTTGAATATTCCTGGTGCTCAGGCACCTCGAGCCTATATAACCTACCACCCCCTGTCTGTAGCATCTGTGTTTGCTGACAGAGAATCTCCATTATGTCCTGGTGCATTTCCCTCTCCCTTTCTTGCTGGGACTCCTGGACTTCCTCCTCTCCGGTCTTTCCTTCTCCATACAGTTTGCAGTATTCACCATCTGATGCAGCAATGGCTTTCAGGGCCTTGCAGAATATATCCTCCCATGTCCTCTTTTTCCTCCTAGTTATCTGGGTCAGTCCTTCTGCAGAAGTGGAGGGGGTACCCCTCAAGGCCACAGTAGCTGTAGTTATAGATGAAACACACAGACGTAACAGTGTCAGTATAGTATGTACAGAAAGCAAACCTTCTGATTCAGAAGTACCCACTTCCCTTGCTCCCGAAAAGAGTTAAACAAGACATAATTACTGGCACTTCTGCTTCAGAGTTCTTGTTCATGGTGCCACTAACTGCACCAGCACTGGTGAGTATGACTTGCCAGGAGTGAGGGAAATACTCAGTTGCACGAAATGATGAGTATAGGGCACTGACACTGAATACTGGTGACGTTTTCCACAGGCAGTGGTTTTAGCTGACATCTCACTCCTGAGGGTAACAAAGGCAGAGAAAACACAGCTGCAGTTGGCATCCCGAAATCACCTGACCTGTATGTCACTAGTCTGATTAAGGTAATAGTGCCTGCCGTAGTGATGGTCGAATTACGTGGGAAAGTGTCCTACCACAGAGGAAGAAAAAAGGCTGCCATCCCTAAGAACATTCAGGAACATTCAGAAAAGGATTGCAAAGTACCTGCATTGAGATCTCTCAGGAAGATTGAAGGGACATCCCTGTGTATATGAACAAACTGCTTTGAATATCCCCTCCCTCACCTAACTCTAGAGGGGAATGAAAAGCAGGTAACAACTCTACCTCTTTGTTGTTCCTCTACCTCTTCTAGTACAAGTAACTTAATGGAAATTTTTTAGCTTACTGGAAATTTTATAACTTTTAAGATGGGGGTGCCATGAGTTGTTATAGGAACTGTATTTACACACTTACTCAAGTTTCCTTCCCCTGCTTCCCACTCACCTGTGCTCAACTGCAAGTATTGGCCTGACAGTGGTGGAGTCAAAAACAGGTCCTGGTTCACAGTACAGCTGGACCTGCCAATTGTCTGTCCCCCATACTGCTCCTCTTCCTCATCCACCTTCTCCTCATCACTGTTCACAGAAAGAACCTGTGACTCAGGCTTCTTGGAGGTATCCACAGTGGTTTGCAGGGGTCATGGTGGATCTTCACCAAGTATGACACTTTGTGAACATGACAAGTCTGCAGCTCTGTACCCAAACGATTGTTGGCCTCCATGACCTTCTGGTACTCCTGCCACAGGTCCTTGGTTTTCACGTGGCACTGCTGCTGGTCACTGTCCTACCTCTTCTCCAGCATCTCTGAGCAATCTGCGCATAGATGTTGACGTTTCTATGGCAGGTTTGGAGCTGTGTCTGCCCAACCTCTTCTCCCCACAGGCCCAGGAGATCCAATAACTCCTTTCTGCTCCAGGCAGGAGCACGTCTGGAGTGTGTAGCCAGCATGGTTAGCTGGACAGTTGCGCACAACAATGGAAAGCAGTTAGGTGGGCTCGCTCAGCTGGAGAACCAGGAAAAGCTATTTAAAAAATTTGCAAGGTTTTAAAGTCAGGGAGGGGAGGTTTGCAGTCTATGTGACCCCTGGCCACTGAAATTAACAATCGTGTGTAAAGCAGTGTGCGTCGGGCATTGTGGGACAGCAGCTGGAAGACTGTTAGGGTCCATATAGGTAACGCAGTGTCTACATTTGTGCTGTGACAACCTACGTACATTGACCCTGGCTCAACGCCGCTCGGGGAGGTGGTGTTACTATGTTGACATAACAAGGCATTTACATGGTTTGGAGACAATTTTAAATGGAGACCCATGGACAGCTAGGTTGACGCAAGACTGCTTATGTTGGCCTAACTTTGTAGTGTAGCCCAGGCCTGAGTTCTGCACCATACTCACTCACCAGGATTGAAGGGTGTGCCTTCACTGAGCCTTCACAGCCCTGTGGTATGCAACTTTTCTCTGGAAGTAGTATGGTAATTACCAGCTTATCTGTAGCTGATAAATAATAACTGATTCTTTGTGTGAGTAACAGGCTATAAACAAGACTTCATTGTGGTAACTGGCTGATTGTACGCTAGCCAGGAAAACCACACCCAGCCTCAAATGCAGTTTCAGCTGGATTATTCTGACGCTGCACGGTAAGTTTCCCTGCAGTGTTCTCACCAAATGTACTGCAGCCATTATTTACGTATTGGAAACCCAGGGATCCTCCCACAATCTGTGCAATCCTCTGCAGCTCAGTGCCTCTGCAATGACACTGGGGCCCACTGCCCCTTACCCAATTTGACTCCCTAGTGCACAGCACCAGTCTAGCTGTGATGCCAAGTGATACCGTCTGGCTACAGACCCTGAAGTCTCTCCTTAGTTAGGTTCCATAGCAAAGTCAACGTTGACTTGGTTTGTATTATCATTCTATGTTGCAAAACCTAATGAGATTGATGGAGGTCAGGGTCATGGGCATCCTTCCAGCCTCTCCTGCTCAGGTGTGCCCGACAGATCCATAACCTTTTGAAAGGCTTCTGCAGAGAATTCTGTTGCAGGGAATGCTGCTGCAAAGGTGGAGAGGACACTTTGACCAAATGCACAGCCAGAGCATGCCATTCAGGCACAGGTCTACATTGCAGACCATGCAAAGATGCACTAACCTATGGAAAACACCAAAGAGATTTTGCAGCAGAGAGGTGTCCCAGAACTCCATAAAGAGCCTACACAGTATTGCACCTTGAAGGTGCAGCATGCTTCACTCCAGAATGGCCAAGCAGCACTACTGGCTGGTGTGTGGGGCAAGGGGAGTTATGGCTCCACCATCTCCCAGTTCATTCCTGTCCCTTTTGGGTCACTGTACTTCCTGTGGCAAGCAACTCAGCAACAAGCCAGCACTCCCCTAAATGCAAGGTTTGCCAATTCTGGCAGGTGTGACTGGAGTCTCTGTGTGCCTACTGTAAAACAAATAGTGAGTGATAATACCAAACAAACAACCCTGGGAAGAAAAGGTGATGCTGATGCTGTGTGTGGAGACTTTTATACATTGCCAATACACCAGTGTGATGCATGGCTAGAAAGGGTAAAACATCCTGCAAAATAAATAACCCTCAAAAGACATGTGGGGAGATAATTGTGTTTTTGTGCATTTACATATGTATGAGTAGGGTGAACAATGTAATCAACAGTCCCTGTCTATGCTGTATTCTGATAATCCAGAGGTCAAAAGAACATCCTTTCATTTAAATGAATTGTAAACGCAGGTTATCTTGGTTTACATCTCTCTTTGAAATGTACTGTGAATGGTGGAGGAACAAGCAAATGGCCTTATGTTAATTCATATAGCTAAATACCAGTGATGGACCTCCTTCAAAATCATGGTAATCACCTTTTGTTTCCTGAGGAATTCCAACTTGTCAAAAGACATGAAATTGTATAAAAGATCCTTGGGTCCTGATTCTGTCATCTCAGATCTACTTAGGCTTCATCAAGGGACGTTTGAGTCGCAAGACAGGTCCCAGTTATGTTGGTACGCCCTGAATATGAGATTTGGACATTGGACTATAACCTATGAACTATTTCTGAAAGAACTCTTTGCAACTACAAAGCTCACCGTCTCTGCTATGAATCTGAACCTCAGTGAACTGAACTCATGTCTGGATGTATATTGATCTTTTAACCATACTCTCTCTCTTTTGTTTTTTAATAAATTTTAATTTAGCTAATAAGAATTGGCTGTAGCATGTATTTGGGCAAGATCTGGAATATTCAATAACCTGGGAGGTAATGTGTCCGGTCCTTTGGGATTGATAGAACCTTTTCTTTCATATGATGAAATAAGATTTATAGAAATTTTCATCATATTTGACGTGGATACCTGGATGGAAGCCTAAGGCTGGATCATTTTAAGGGAGCTGAGTAACCAGTGAGGTTAAAAAAAAAAGCTGTTTTATGCTGGCTTGGTAAATCTAAGTACTGGAATATCCACCAGGTTTATGGGGATTGTCTGCCCCATTCTTTGCAGTTCACTCTAATTGATTGACTATAGCTGGCCCCCACTGGGAACCCGGTCACAACCAGCTACTGACGACTTTATTAAAAACCTATTTTTGCAGGAGAAACAGACTCGGTGAGAGCCTTAGCCCTGCTCTGGCCCCGTTATTCTGCATGAAAGGGCTGGAGCAGCTTAAAGGGGCCAAAAAAACAGTGAACGATCTAAGCATTGCAAAGACAGCCAGAACCCTTTGCAAGCCCTGGCATAGGTGGGGTAGGGCAGCAGCAAGCAGCACTGTGGAGATCCCAAGAACTACTGGGATCTATAGGGCAGCCCAGAGAGGCAGCCATAACTTAACAAGTTATATCTGGGGCTTCACCAGCCCCTGCAGCAACCCAGGACTTGGAACGGTGACTTAAAACTACCTTAGTCACCCCCTCCACTTGGGCTGTGAGTTCTGTGATGTGCCTCTCAGAGGCCCAGTGCAGAATCTCACCCACCGTGTATGTATATATTTAATTTGAAGAGATTATATTTCAAAAAGGAAAGTCCCTCAGGTGGGGGACTTGGGAGGGCTCTTCCAGCTCTACATTTGTGTGTCTGTGGGTACCTCTACAGTACAAAATTGATTTGAACTTGTTCTATTCGAATTTTCAGAAGTGATTTTATATATTCGGTGTTGTATGTCCCCACTAAAGTGCGTGAATTCGTTGGAGTGCATCCACAGTACCGAGGCTAGCATCGAATGGTGGAGTGGTGCACTGTGGGAAGCAATTCTACAGTTACTGCAGTCCCGGCCGCCCATTGGAATTGTGGGTTAAGCTCCCACTGTATGATGGGGCAAAAACATTCTTGCGGGTGTTTCTGGGTGTGTGCTGTCACTCGCTCCTCCCTCCGTGAAAGCTATGGCAGATGCCATATGGCCAGCAGACGGTGCAGTACGGTGCACTGCCTGTCTCCTAGTACTATGAATCCACCTCGTGTGTCCTCTCGTCTTTCTATCTACTCTTTTATCTAACCATTTCCCACTTTTTTCGGATATCGTGAACTGAGTAGCGGTTATACAGGGGCTGCAGCCGCAAACTCTGCTCTCCCACTCTTGCATTGCTAACTAATTTTTCCATGTTGTCTGTCCTGGGCTTGCGTGCAAGCTACAGAAGGCAACAATTCCTCACCGTTTTTCGGCCATCGTGAACTGAGCCGCACAAATTCTGCCACAAACTCTGCTCACGCTTCCGCCGCAAACTCTGCCCTCCTGCTCTTGCAGTTCTAGAGAGCTTCCCGACCCTGTGAAAGCTACAGAAGACACCCATTTACCGCCTTTTATCGGCCATCTTGAACTCAACAGCTCTCCTACGTTTTGCGCCCTTTTTCCTGGATTACCCGTGCAGGCGCCATAGCATGGCAATAATGGAGCCCGCTCAGATCTACAATGCAGTTTTGACCATTGTAAATACCTGGTGTATTATCCATCAGTATGTGTAGTACCTGCAAAACTAGGCGAGGAAGCGACGACAGTGCGATTACTATACTGATGAAGACATGGACACAGACGTTCAAAGAAGCACAGCATGTGGCTTGGGAGATCATGGTGGCATTGGACTAGGTTCATGCCGTGGAACGCCGATTCTGGGCCCGGGAAACAAGCACAGACTGGTGGGACCGCATAGTGTTGCACGTCTGGGATGATTCCCAGTGGCTGCGAAACTTTCGGATGCGTAGGGCCACTTTCATGGAACTTTGTGACTTGCTGTCCCCTGCCCTGAAGCACAAAAACACCAAAATGAGAGCAACTCTCACAGTTGAGAAGCGAGTGACCATAGCACTGTGGAAGCTTGCAGTGGAAGGAGCAGTTCAGCTATAGGCTGAGCAAGTGCAGAATGGTGGTGGAGTGTGCTTTTGGACATTTGAAAGGGTGCTGGCGCAGTTTACTGTCTCGGTTAGATCTCAGCACAACCAATATTCCAATTGTAATTGCTGCTTGTTGTGTGCTCCACAATATCTGTGAGAGTAAAGGGGAGATGTTTGTGGTGTCGTGGGAGGTTGAGGCAACTTGCCTGGCGACCAGTTTCACACGGCCAGACAACAGGGTGATTAGAAGAGCGCAGCAGGGCACGCTGCACATCAGAGAAGCTTTGAAAGACAGTTTCATGACTGGCCAGGATATGGTGTGACAGTTGAGTTTGTTTCCCTTGAAGTTACCCGCATCCTATATATATGAAAGGAAATAAAATCAAAATTGCTTAAAAACTGTTCTTTATTATTTGATGCACAACACATTGAGAGAAATCAGAAGGTAGGCCTGTTTCAACGTGGTCCCTATCTACTCCATCCCAGAGACTGGTCCAGATTAGAAGGTGGAAAAAATGAACTCAGGACAACATGTTTTCCGAGCTCATGCAGTCCTCCCACACTGATAGGGCCTAGCTGAATGCATGGAGGCAAGCATGAACTCCAGCATTCAGGTTGTTGGGGAAGGGGGTTATTGGGTTAGGGGGTTGGAGGAGGAGGGAAGGACAAGTCCAGAAACCAAATCAAAAGTTCACATATGCCAGTTTTCTGCTGCTTGGACGATCCTCTGGGGTTGGATGTGTGGGTTCCTGTAGCCTCCCCCCTTGTGTTTTTGGGCATCTGGGTGAGGAGGCTATGGAACTTGGGGAGGAAAGAGAGCGATTATACAGGTGCTGCAGTGACAGTCTGTGGTCTTAGTGCCTTTCCCGCATTAGATCCACCATACAGCGGAGCATGTCAGTTTGCTCCACCATGCGCTTGACCGTAGCGTCCTGCCTGCTCTCATCGCATGCGTCCTTCCTCTCTTCGAGTTCCTGTAATGCTTTACGGGACTCTGCAATTGCTTGCCTCCATGCATTCAGCTAGGCCCTATCAGTGTGGGAGGACTGCATGAGCTCGGAAAACATGTTGTCCTGAGTTCATTTTTTCCACCTTCTAATCTGGACCAGTCTCTGGGATGGAGTAGATAGGGGCCACGTTGAAACATTTGCACTTGTGAGAGGAGAAAAAGGGAGAGTAGTATTTTAAAAGATACATTTCAGAGAACAAAGGGGACACTTTGGTGTGAGTAAGCCATCACACATGGTCGGGCAACAGAATTCAGCTTTCAGGAAGCCTAGGGGCACTTAGGGTTCTGTTTCTTCTACATTCATTTCAATGCTTTCAAACAGCTGGGCCCCCTTTCCCATAGCAAGCAATGCCTGGTGGGTTTGCCATATAAAAGAATGGCCTGCAGGCTCTCTGGGATCATCGCTTCACACAACACACACACACACCCCGCACCCACCGCGTGGCTCCGATGAGGCTTTAAGCAGGGATGAGCCCTTTAAACTAATAGCAAATAGCCCAGCACAGCTGGGTTTCCCCCCGCCCCCCACTGCATGGCTCCGATCAGGCTCTCACTCACCAGAAGTACCTTCTTGAGGGTCATGGTTCGGGAACCAGCCTTGGGAGTGGGGGGAGGCTATTGGCTCCAGCGTTAAAAATAGTTACTGGCTAAGGGGGAAAACAGATTCCCCATTTGCTGCCTGTGCACTGTCCTCCTCCTCCTCCTCTTCGTCCTCCAATGACTCTTCCTCCTCGCTCCATGCAACTCCCACCTTGCAGGTGTCCACAGACAGTGGTGGGGTAGTGGTGGCATCACCCCCCATAATTGCATGGATCTCACAGTAGAAGTGGAATGTATGGGGCTGTGAGCCAGAGCGCCCGTTCGCCTCCCTGGCTTTTTAGTACACTTGCCTGAGCTCCTTGATTTTTATACGATACTGCTCTGTGCCCCTGGAGTAGCCTCTTTCCGTCATGGCCCTGGAGACTTTAGCATAGGTATTTGCATTCCTTTTTTTGGACTGTAGTTCTGCCATAACAGACTCATCTCCCCAACATGTGATGAGATCCAGTACCTCCCATTCAGACCACGCTGGAGTTCATCTGCAAATCCGGGACTGCATGATCTCTTGTGATGGTGGACTCTGCTTGGTCGCCTGTGATGTGGACTGTGCTGATGGTCACTTGTGCTGATGGTGACCAAACAGGAAATGAAATTCAGAAGTTCCTGGGGCTTTTCCTGCCCACCAGGCTAGTGCATCGGAGTTGAGAGTGTTGTCCAGAGCGGTCACCAGGGAGCATTCTGGGATAGCTCCCGGAGGCCAATAACATCAAATTGCATCCACAATACCTTTAACCCAGGATTGCGATCTCGATTTAAGTGTTACTCCACACAGTCTGACCATGTAGACGGAATCTTTTTTTTTTAATTAACTCGGCTAATTCCAAAATAACAGACTAGTGTAGACCAGACCTGTGGTTCAGTTTTCAAAGTGTTGATAAACTCTGTGTGCAGCAAAACCCTTTCTCAGGCCGGTCCCTAGTACCTCCAAACCATGATGTTATTATTCACAAAAAAATTGTCATAGTGCCTGTATAAGTTGGCCCTTCTGTGAGCCAGTAATTGACCTTTTATTAGTGACTCCAACAGAAACTTAATAGTCCTGTTTTGGAAAATTAAGATCTGAACTTGAGAAGCATGGAGCATCCACAATTCCCACTGACTTCCCAGGCCTGGATCCTAAGGCAAGAACTCTGAATCTTTTAGTAAAACATGGAAACGTTCTGGCCATTGAAAGAGCTTCTAGGCAGGGCCGGCTCCAGGAATCAGCTTAGCAAGCAGGTGCTTGGTGCGGCCACTCCAGAGCGGGGTGGCAGGTCCAGCTATTCTGCAGCAATTCAGCAGAGGGTCCCTCATTCCCACTCGGAGCAAAGGACCTCCCTCTGAACTGCCGCACATCGCAATCGTGGCTTTTATTTGTTTTTTTTTTTTTTTTTTTTGCTGCTTGGGGCAACAAAACACCCTGGAGCCAGCCCTGCTTCTAGGATAACTTGTAATCTCTGTTTTTCACATGACTGCAACAGAACAGTTTACAAATAATTAACCCAGAATGCCAGCACCTCTGAGTGTCAGAGCTCAGGACTGACATACTGCTTTATCAGATATCCTTTGGCTTTACTTGTTTGAGTACTTAGTTAATAGAGCACAATCAGCTCAATCTTCAGTTGAACTGGTCACTGTGTCTCAAGGACAGTGGGATAACATCAATGTAAACCACATTATTGTGTAGTTCATTGCCGGTTCAGCAGTTTCTCTCTTACTTTCCTGGAATTTTCCAAGAGGGACATGTAGTACCAAAGGGCAATTTTACTATATTATTGATCTGGATCAAGAGTATGTTGCTTTCCCATCAATATTATATTGACTCCACTGTTTTAAGACAATTAATGTTAGAGGCACTCAGCGTGGTTCTACTTGAAACAGATTTAAGAAACAAAACTCCAACAGACATCAATGATATTTTTGGTTATGGCATATACACAAATAACAGCGTAGCAATTTTTTGCCCCTCTGTTCACTGTTTCGCTGATAAAGAGGTCCCTGGGCCCAACAATGATAAGATATGAATGGAACACTTTTTCACTGTTACCCCAAAGCACAGTTAGTGTGTCCTGGATTTTTGTGTCAAGTTATCAGTGGCTTATTTCCATTGTAACAACCGCCATTAAAAATCTTTGAAATCTTTTCTTAAAAAGCAGTTTTTATAGGCAAAGCCCCTATCCGCCATACTTTTTAGCTGGTATTATAGAGTCTTAAATGTTCCTTTGGGATGGGTGGGGGGTAGAGAAGGAACAGTTAGTTTAGATGGTCTGGCGCGATTGCTGCTGGAGTTTAATTTGTTCCTTTTGGGAGTGGGAGGGGGAGAAGAAATAGTTAGTTTAGATGGTCCAGACCGACTGTTGTGGGAGTTCAATTCTGTTTTCTTTAAGGGAAAAAAAGCCAAACCCACACAGAAGGGGAGAGGAAAAGTCTAGCAATGGTAGAAAATGCAGCTTCTGTCTGATACTTTCTTTAACTTGCAACCTCACTGCTGAAGGAACAGCACACAGTCTCAGAGACCTGGCAAACTGGTGCCAGCGCTGGGATGTGTGAGGCATTACTTGTAACTGTCTTTCTGGTCACTGGCTTACAGCAGTGCTGCAAAGGTTGTGTTGGCTTGCTAAGCCTAATTTTTATTGGACAGAGAAAAAAGGAGACAGGAAAGAGAAGAAAGAAGGTGACAAAGGAAAATGACACCAGGGAAGGGTTAATGACCTATAGCTCACATCCCAGGTGGTGTTCAGGAGTTAGCTAATGCTGTTGGAGGTGGTGATGATATCTGGTTCCCTCTCTGGCCCAGTCTGGTCAGGATGCTTTCAGGATCAGGACAATGAAGGCCCAAAGGTGTCAAGATGGATCCCAGTGTCCCAGGAGATAGTGGGGGTGGCAGCCATGATGGTAAAGCTTGTGTCTTCCAGAGCATGTGACCTTACTTTCCCATCAGCAACCCTGACATAAACAACATCCAATTAAAATTAACCAATCAAAACACATTTCAGTGGTTTCAACTTTCAATATTTCCTCTCATTCCTGGAGTCTTTTAGTTTATTGTTATGCCAACTGTGACTTTGCCAAAAGCCTTGAAAATCTCTTATCATAATTCTTTTAACTTAAACAAACAAGTTTGTACCAATCTGTTTGTCTTCTGCTTTTGCTTACTTTCATAAACAATTTTATGGAACTGGCTGAGTTGGCCTTTTTCTTACCTTGGGCTACTTAGAGCACAGGACTTTACACAACGCCACAAATCCTCATTATTCCTGCTTCCTATTCCAGACTCTTAAATTATTCCCTCCCTATGTCTGGCTATGCCCACAGCTGTGTTAAAACAGCAGAACTAGCTGATCACAAATGTAGAAGAGCATTTCAGGCTCAGCAGCAGTGCATAGCTGCAGAGACATGAGGGCTTTGCTTTTTTAATGAAATGTGTGACTTTTGTTATTATCACTGCACTGCCTCTCACCTCTCAGCTGTACCTCATCCTGTGGGACATCACTCAGTTTGTAGACCCAAAGTTCCTGTGTTCCACAGAAATTTGGGTCTCAATCCTGTTATTTCTTGCATGATTGGTGGACTGTTGCACTCACACACAAACAATTGTAGTATCAGGGCCTACACTCTTCTTGCTTGATATTACTGAAAAAGGTTTACAGCAGTAATATAAACTGAAGGCACAGAAAGAATTATCAACATGAAAGGAAGGAATCTCTGAGGATGTAAAGTTTCCTGCATGGCTTGCTTTTGTGGAGCCCTCCTTCTGGGTGTTTGTCAAAACCTGGGTCCCACATTTGGGCCTTGGAAGGTCAAAAGTAGAGCCGGCCAACCTTCACAGTTTCCCATGGAAGGGAAATTCCAAAGCAACGTTTATTTTGGAAAAATCAAAATGTTTTTATTTAATTTTTCAGAAGTGAATTGAAGCAGCTGGCTGCCCCAACTCCCAGGGACTCTGCATGCTGGCCAACACTGAGGGACTCCCCAGGCCAGAGTCAGAGGCAGCCAAGAAGTTGCCTAGAATTAGGGGCAACCAGAGAGTCAGGGGCAGCCCAAAGGCTTCCTGGGAATCAGAGAAGTTCCCATCACACAGCAGGGATTCTAGATGCCCCAAGAGCCTTGGCTTCCCAAGCTACCAAGCTCCTGGCTGCATGGCAGGGCACCTGGAAGCCCCAGTGATTCCCAGTCCCCAGGCAGTCTGCATGGCAGGACTGTCTTGGAGTCACAGATCCTGGTAGTGCAGGCTGCCCAGCAGCCCACTTAGAGAGCCGTCAGGAAACCAGGCAGGTTTCAGTAGAAATTCATCAAAAGTGAAACATTGTCACAAATCAGCATTTTCCAGTGATAAACCAGTTTGTTGGGAAATTGCCAACCTGTTCTAGCTGAGAACTGTGCTAACTGCACAGGTACGGTTTAACTCCAAACCCAGTTTTATTGGCTAAACAATGTTTCTAAAATGGGCTTTTAGACAAAGGGCTCTTTTTTAAAGTGTTTGTTTTCCTAATCAGAACTTTCATTGAGTGCTAGCCTCAAACTGCTCTGTTTTTTAATGCCTAGGTTATAAAGTGCTGAATAGCAGGTTTCATAATGGAACTGCTGCCAGACCTTCAGCCAGACTGGCACTAGCGGTTGTTGAGTGAGAGTCATGGTAGTGATTTGAATCGAGTCACTAGCACTGTATCTGTACAAGAACAAACATGGAATCTGCATTGCCCTGACTATACCAAGCTTTTAAACCTTCATACTCCTGGGCCCCAAGCCCAGCAAACTCCAGACCTTCAGTGACCTAAATGTGAAATTTGAGTGTGCAAGGAATGCAGAATTGGGCCCTTTATGATTTTGCATTTACATGGGGTCTGGTCCTGAAAACTGTTATTTGTGGGAGCAGTCCATGGTGCTCCCTGATCTAGCTCCCACTCAGTGGAATTAACTTCAATTAACTTCATTAACTTCAATGGGAGCTGGATCAGGCCCTTGTCTAGTCTCCGTAGACTGTACAGGAATGTCTTGTGTGAGTCAGGGTTTGCAATATTGGATCAATCAGATTCCATCGTCATATAGTAAGAATCATTTTAATAGATGCCTATTTAGGACAAAAGGTGTAGCTGTAATGTAAGAAAATTCTTATTCTAATTCTCATTCTCCTCAACTTCTATAAGCAGCAAAGCACACAGCAAATTGATTCTGGCTTGCGTGGATCATTGTACGCATTCAAAGAACAGCCTCTCTATTCAGTTGTTAAGATTAATGTATTTATAATTTTCTAATTTTACGATACTTGAGGAATAATAAAGGGATCCCCCTAGGGCTGAGTTAATGTAGTTTTGTGAAATCCGTCACATTTCAAAGTAAATGAGTTTAAATGTTTTACAGATTGGATTGTGCTAACCTTTTGAATAACTTTGTCCAATCAATGCAATTCCAGAATTCTTTTGACCAAACATATTTCATTCTTTATATTTACAAATAATAATTAAAAAACAAAGAGGGTCAAACAAACACTAGTGCCTAGCAAAAAGGACAGTCCTCCGAATATTATTATTAGCAACCGAGGATCTTTTTCAGGATCGTTGAACAACCTAACTTCAATATAGTTACAGACTTAACTTCAAGCCAGGGCTGATAACAGATTCTCACAGAAAGTTCTCTTTTTACTGCTGCAGGTGAACTAAATTTATCCATAGTGCAACTTGATTGTAGTTAACGGATTGGTACCAAACATGGGTTTGAGCTCTTTTTAGAAACAATCTTTTTTAAAGAATAACTTATGTCTGAATTAAGAACTATCAGTTGATGTATGTCAGATGAGCATTGTCTGTATATTCTTGCCCTTCCCAGGACTGGTTTTAATCAAAACAATCCAGGGAGCATCCATATCACAGGGATGATTTTTATAAGTAAACTATGGAACTAGAATGTGTAACCCAAAATATTGCATAATTCTCTGCTTCATTCAGTAGCACTAGAACGATCAAAATATGTACTGGAATTGCAGCCTTTTTATGATTAATAACGGCATAGGTGGAAACAAAAGTCTGCAACAAAGAGTGGGGCTTACTGCACTGTATCCCTAGATCAATCTCAAAATGATCCACCAATCAATTGCTCCGCTGATATAGCGACAAGGGTTGTATGAAACTCAGCAGTTTCAATGCATAACAGCTCACTGGAGTTTTTTTCTTCCTTTTCCATCTATGTGAGATTCAAACCTTCCTGAGTTTGGATTGGAATCCAAAAACACAAGGCAAAATTCCCTAGCAAGTCCTATGGTTTACCTGGTGTTATGTTGAAAACATGAACAATGGAATATTTCTAATTTGGCACTTTAAAGAAATATACATGAAATATTTTTGATATGATATATGCCACTCAGATTCATATTAGTAATCTTGTGCCCACCCAGGAGCACTCTGAGCTTGTACTGATGTCCAATGTATTTTGAATAATAGAAAACATCACCAATTCTAGCATATATCTTCATATCTGAAATGTAAAAGCTGTCCAGCATCTCTTTACAGATAAGAAATGAAATATAATCCTTTAAATGAACACATTGTAAAGCTTACTTAATAATGCAATTGCTTAGGATTACTCATTCATCACATGAGTCTGACAATTTGGGTGGCACCAAGTGTAAAATCAGATTGCTGTGGTTTTCCTTATCAATGCAGAAAACCCATTATAAACACAGTGGAAATGATACATATTGGACCAACTTCATCCCTGGCGTAATTGCATTATTAGTGAAATCAGTGGTGCTACACCAGAGGTAGATTTGGCTCTTTGCATTTCTGTAAGGCACATGTCACTTTAAAACAAGTAGAGTGGAATGCTGAGAGCGCAGAATGCTCAGGCAGGAGTCAATCACAAAATGGAGGGTGGGGCTCAGTGTTCTGGGTATGGCCATTGGAACTCACCAACAAGTAGCACTGCCCTGTATTTCTATGTCACCATATTCTGATAAAGTAACTGTTCGATTACACAGGGGAGGAGAGAAAGAGAGTGAACACAAGCTGTTCTTTATGATGAATATAAGCATAGAGAACATCAGGTTCTGTCACCTAGGCCTTGGCTACACTTGAGAGTTACAGCGCTGTTGGTGGCTTTATAGCACTGTAACTCACTCCCTGTCCACGCTGGCAAGGCACATACAGCGCTGTATCTCCATGGCTACAGCGCTGATTGTACTCCACCTCCCCGAGAGGAATAAAGAGAATAGCGCTGCTGCTGCAGCGCTGGGGTGCCAGTGTAAACAGGGAATAATCTTAGTACGCTGTGACTGACCTCTGGAAACTTCCCATAATCCTTTAAGTGCAGATTCCGCTCTTTGTTTTGTTGCGATGCCTCTGTTTGTTTTGTTGTGAACTCCGGGCTCCCAGAGCTGCTTATCAAAAAAACAAACACAAGCCCCTGTTTGCTGTGAATGAGCAGAGGCAGGGGGGCTCCCTTTGGAATGCCCACAGCTCGTGTTTGCTTGAAGAGAGGGGGAAGGGGCTTGAGGAGAGAAGCAGCACGGCAGGCGGGGAGGTGGGGTCCGTTTCAGAGCAGCTGCTTATCTGGTCTGTGAGGAAAAAAACAAAGAGGGCTATTTGCTTTTAGTGCGCGAGAGAGGGGTGGAGGAGGGAGTCGGAAGTTGCAGCTGCTGACACAGTGTCAGCTCCAAAAATACACTCTCTCTCTCCCCCACACTCCCTGTCACACTCCCTCCTCCCCCTTTTGAAAAGCACGTTGCAGCCACTTGAATGCTGGGATAGCTGCCCATAATGCTCCGCTCCCAGTGCCGCTGCAGATGCTGCAAATGTGGCCACGACAGTGCGCTGGCAGCTGTCAGTGTGGACAGACTGCAGCGCTTTCCCTACTCAGCTGTACGAAGACAGGTTTAACTCCCAGCGCTGCACAGCTGCAAGTGTAGCCATACCCCTATTCAGACACTTGGATACTCCAGTAACAGTTGCCATTTTAAGCACCTAGGAAATGTCTATTTCCTGAGCACAGTGAGACACCTTCAGGTAATGAGGTGCAGGTCTGGTTGCACAAGCTATTATAATGAAGTGCCACTAAAGCAAGCCTCATCAGCACTGAGCTGGTGGGCTGCGTAAGCAGAAAAGAGGCACAAACCAAGTATTGAGCCTGTGCTTATTGAACTGCTCTTCAGTATCATTAGCTCCTCAAAGTCAGGAATGAAAAAAGTGACAGATTCAGAGTCACAACTGGAAAGTTTGGATGCCTTAAATTTCCATCCATCCTGGCGAGGACGTCCCATCACACAAATGAATTGCATGGAATAACACTAGCCAGTTTGAGTAACAATAGCAGTGTAGCCAAAGCAACACAGGAGGCTGCATGGCCTACCCACCCTCTCACATACTTGAGCAGCCACTGCCCATGTCACTGCAATGTTATTGCTATTGCTACTCAAGCCAACTTTGATATGGCTAAACATGCTGCAGTCCCACCCACTGACTGCACCATAGACAAACCCTTAGTTCTTATTAGAAAGATACTCCTTGCCTGCAGGACCAGTAGAATTTTCAATATCCAGGCCTGTAAGATGCATTCTTATTCTTTAGTTATTATGCAGCACTCAGAAGTGTGCTAAGCACTTCACACGCAATATAGAAAGACCCAGCCGCTTCCAAAAGAGCTTCCAATCTAAAATTTGTATCAAACTATAAATCCGGTTGAGGATGGACTGGAGTAATGCTTGTATGATCACATTGCTGCTTACTGTACAGAATGGGCATGTCTTGGCTTATTGTTTTAATGTGCACATGTAAAAGGTGTCCAGGGAAAACAATTGACTCCCTTACTGTGGGTATCAAAGAAGAACTGAATTTTCAGGAGTTGCAGCATTCATTCTTGGTTTGGTGAAGTGCTAAGAAAAGGGTTGCCAGGTGTCCAGTTTCCGACTGGAACGCCTGATCAAAAAGGGACCCTGGCTGCTCTGGTCAGTACTGCTGACTGGGCTGTTAAAAGTCTGGTCAGAGGCACAGAAGGGCTAAGGCAGGCTCCCCGCCTCCTGTGGCTCCACATAGGTCTCAGAAGCAGCGGCATGTCCCCCCTCCAGCTCCTATGTGTAGGGGCAGCCAGGGTGCTCCACACACTGCCCCTGCCCCAAGCACTGGCTCTGCAGCTCCCATTGGCTGGGAACCATGGCCAATGGGAATTGCGGGGGTGGCGACTGCAGTCAAGGCAGCACACAGACCTGACTGGCTGTGCTGTCATGTAGGAGCCAGAGGGAGGACATGCCGCTGCTTCTGGGAGCTGCTTGAGATAAGTGATACCTGGAGCCTGCACCCTGTCCCTCTCCTGCACCCCAAACCCTTCATCCCCAGCCCCACCCCAGAACCTGCACCCCCACTGGAGCCCTCACCCCCTCCCACACCCCAACACCCTGCCCCAGCTCTGATCCCCCTCCCACCCTCTGAACCCCTCAGTCCCAGCCTGGAGCACCCTCCTGCACCCCAAATCTCTCATTTCTGGCACAATCCTAGAGCCCCCAGCTGGACCCCTCACCCCCCCAGACCCCAGCCTGAAGCACCTTCATGCACTCTGAACCCCTCACCCCCCAGCCTGGAGCCCCCTCCTGCACCCCAATCCCCTGCCCCAGCCCGGTGAAAATGAGCTAGTGAATGAGGGTGGGGACAGTGAGTGATGGAGGGAAGGGGAGTTGGAGTGAGCGGGGGCAGGGCCTCAGAGGAGGGGCAGGGCAAAGGTGTTTGATTTTGTGCGAGTATAAAGTTGGTGACCCTAACCAAGAAGCATGAGACATGTGCTACTATATATCATTCAATAATCAATTACAACAAATAATCCCAGGAGAAGGCATTTACAGAAGAACATCCTTACCTGGAAAGGCTACTGTGATTTAAAAGAAGTGAGTTGGTCTGTTGGGCTCTTATATTTGTCCAAATGCAACTGTAAAAATCCAACTCAACTTCTGACCAGGTTCAGACAGAATAAATGCTGCATTAGGCTCTATTTATCTCCATGATAAAGACCTCCCTGCCATGGAGCACACTGCAAACACCTGTTGGCTAATGAGTGCATATATGTTTTTCTTAGTTCAGATTTTTGTGTCCTGATGTCTGTTGCACAATTCACAAAGTTGGTCTTTTATGCTGGCTTTTGTTGTTGCTGAATGGTCTAATAATTTTGATAAAATTAAATTAGAAGCTTTACACTGAGCTTTGGTCAATTATGTTTTAATTCTTTTCTCTCCCTTACACATCAGTTTATTTATTCCTCCTTATTCTACTTTGTTTTTTATTATTCCACCCAGAGTAGAATTCAGCTGCCACAACAAAGTGGGAAGGTCACTTTCATTTAGTTTGACCTCCCATCATAAGTGATTCTAGGGCTTCTTATTAAGCTCAGCAAGAAGCTGGTCCAGGGCAGGCAGAGAAAACAACGTCCACCCTGTTTATTCAGTGGTTTATGTGCTGAGACAATAGCTGCATAAAATAAAGGAAAGAAGACAGACAAGTGAAGGAAGGGCTAAGAAAAGCTCCAACCCAAAGAGAAATCAGAATCCCTTAGTTCAAATATTTTAAGTAATGCATGTTTTTCTTAAGGTGTCTTTGCTTTTCTGTTGCATTTTTAGCACCCTCGGATTGGTTTCACACTGCCTCAGCCTGCAGCCCATGCTGGAAAGGCTTGATTTTTCAGTGCCCCATCACTCCTTTACACTGCCTCTGTCCACAATGAGTCATAGGTTTTTAAGGCCAAAATGGGACCATTATGGTCATCAGCTAGTCTGATCTCCTGCATATCACAGGCCAGCGAACCTCATCCAATAATTTCTGCAACAAGACTATAATTTCTGTTTGCTCCCTAGCACACCTTTTGGCAAGACATCCAGTCTTGATTTAAAGCTATGCAACCCATCATTGTCTCCTGCTCCATCACCCTCTGGTCCAGTCCTGGGTTTACAATGGCACCAGTGACGCCACAGAGCCAGGCCCATGCTCAGAAGGGGTCCTCGCCTGCGCCGCTTGTACTGCGCCCCAACACCCCGCCAGCCTGCTGGCTCCCCCGACCCTGCTCACCACTTGCTCCTCTCACCCTGCCCGCCAGCGGGCCCAGGGCTCCTCTCCACCCTCTGGCCCCACCCACTGGCTCCTCTCTGCCTGGCCAGACCCCAGTGCACCTCCAGCTCTGGCCAGTCTCTGCTTCCACCACCTGTGAAGCCCCACCTGTCTCCCCGGAGCTGAGTGTCCTCGGACTGGTGCAGAAGACTGGCCAGTCTCAGCCAGGTGTGGAGGGATGTTGCCGGGGGCTTGGCTGGGCCCCTCCAGGCAAGTGAGTCCTAAGTGAGCCCAGCCAGGGCAGGTCCTGGTCTGGCTGATTCTGCCACTCCCAAGGGGCCAGAGTGATTCCCGACCCTGGGACCAGCCCTGATCGACTCCCAGCAGGGTCGGTGAGAGCAGCCGGGAGGCAGGGTGTGGGGAATGGAGTCTCTGGGAAGTCTGGGGGGGTGCTGGGCTGTGAGGAGGTGGGGAGGATCTGTGTGTGTTGGGGCATTAGGGAGTGGGGGTTCTATTGGGGGGTGCTGGGAAGTTGTGGTGGGGCTCTGGGCAGAGGCTTCTCTAGGCATTTTACCTCCCCAAGCACAGCAGGCAGGTTGCCTTCGATGGCTTGTCTTCAGAGGATCCCCTGGTCCCGCGGTTTCAGCGGACCTCCAGCACGCCTGCAGGAGATCCGCCAAAGCCGTGGGATCAGGGGACCCTCCACAGGCAAGCCACTGAAGGCAGCCTGCCTGCCGCCCTCGTGGCAACCAGCAGAGCTCCCCCAGTGGCTTGCTACCCCAAGCACATGCTTAGCGTGCAGGTGGCTGGAGCCGCCTCTGGCTCTGGGCAGGGGTGGTGTTGTGCAGCACACTGTGCATTTGTGACAAGGTCGGGGTGGGGGGAGGCGTGCTGGGCGTAGCGGGTCCATGGGCCTCTGGCCATAGGGAGTAGGGGGTGTTTGTGTTAGGTGAGGGGGGCTGTGTGGCAGGGCATGGGCCCACCCTCAAGGGAAGGGGAATGCTGGCAGCACAGGGGATTGATTGAGTGTGCATCCGGCAGCTGCCAGTTTGTAAATAGTGCCCTTGCACTGGGCTGGGCGGAGCGGGGCCGCCCCTGCCATGCCGTTCCCCATTGCCCCTGGCTGGTCCCTCACTCTGGGGACCACAGTCCCCCGTGCCATGCACCATTGCCTCCATGGGGGCCAACAAGTATGTTTAAAGCCGGGCCCAAAGAAGGTAAATCCGGCCCTGCTCTGTTCAGCCAGCGATACCAACCTGGATGGCCTTTTTATTCTCTCCTCCCAGACATCTCCAGCACCATACTTTTTTTTCACATTGCACTTGAAGCATGGAACACTTTTCCCAAATCTGGCCTGTCCCATGCTCCTCCCCATAGTCAGGGCTCTCCTTAACACTCTTCCACACCACAAAAAGTGAGTTGATGCTGATAACAATTATTTTTTGAAAATGGCTTGAGCCGCCTAGGTATGTCTGCATTAAGTCACAGTGTCATCATTGCTATAACTCTTTCACTCTCTTTCCCCAGTCCCTCCCTTCTCTTTGTTACCCTCATTTAGTGTGTTACCTCTGAAATCAGCTTGCAAGATCTTAAAGGCAAAGGCAGGACCAGCATTAGGGGTGGGGCCACCCGAGCGGCCACCCAGTAGTCAAGGGGGCACCATACAGCAGATCAGAGGTGTGAGCTGCCAGTATAGTGCCAGAAACTGCTCCCTGAGGAGTGCCACATGGGGAGGGAGCTCCCAGATTTCTCCCTCCTTCCTTCCAGCAGAGGAACATGGATGGGGGCAAATGGTGACACACAGATACTGCTCCCCCACCCATGTTCCTCTATACGCCTTAGGGGGCTGCGAGGGGAGGAGTTTGGAGCAACACCAAGCACTCCAAGCATCCAGGTCACTTTCCCACCAGGACTGTGCTGAGAGGCATCAGGAGCTGCTGCTATCCTGCCCTCTCTTTATGCAGCTCGGGTGAGGAAAATGACCTGGATGCAGGAAGCCCTGACATTGTTCCTCACCCCCCCACACACACACACAGACTCCTAGAGGGGTATGGAGGAGCAGCATTTCATGGGGGCTCAAGCAGCAATGCCAGGTGCTCTGGGCAACAAGGTCAATTTTCCCACATGGGTGCAGGAGGGGGGGAGCAGGGGTTAAGGGCACGGGAGGGGGCAGGGATTAGGGGTGCAGGAGAGAAGTGCAGGAGTTGAGAGTGAAAAGGAATAGTGTAGGTTTGTGGGGAAGAAGTGGGGGTAGTGGTTGGGGCAAAGGGTGGGGGGAGTGCAAGGGTTGGGGTGAAGGGGGGGGTTGGGAGCCCATGGGGGATGGGGGGGCACCAGGAGCAGTGCCAGGGTTTTTGGCGCCTGAGGGGGGGGTCCTTCCACGCTCCCGGTCTTCGGGGCACTTCAGCGGTGGGTCCCGGAGCGAGTGAAGGACCCGCCGCAGAATTGCCGCCGAAGACCCGGAGCGTGGAAGGACCCTCCGCTGCCGAATTGCCGAGGGCCGCAAAATGCCGCCCTCCCAAATCCTGGCACCCTAGGCGACCGCCTAGGTCGCCTAAATGGAAGCTCTGGCCTTGGGGGGCACCCACAGGGTTTAGGAGCAAAGGGGGTACTGCATCCATGGGGGCTAGAGGTGCCAAAATACAAGTTCAGCCAGGGTGCCATTTTCCCTAAGTCCAGCCCTTGGCAAAGGTGATGATGGGCCAGCATGCCAGCTCCAGCTATGTTGAATATGGAGCAAGGATCCATAGTATATTGGTGTAGAAAGATGAAGCTAAGCCATCCATCCTTTTGTCTGATCCCTGGCCCCCTCTCCTCTGATCCCTGACCCCCGGCACACGTTAGAGCAGGCTAAGTGTTGCTCTAAGTTACTATAGCTACAGTGGTCCCCTAGGGACAGTTTCACCAACTAGGAACTGTCAGTGGAGCGTGTGCTTTAGCTCCACCATCTTCTGCCAGCCTATTTTGGGTTTCAGATGAGGTGGCATAGAGCCAGCTCCATGAGCTTTACACCACCAGGGAATTCTCTGACTGCCCCCTTTGAGCTAGACTCAAAATATTTTGATAATCTGCAAAGAGCCTTGCACAATTTGGGGGCACTATGATAAATATAACTATTGATCGGTCTCTTTGATTGTACTCAATTGCAGTAGAAAGCCAAGAGAATTCAGGCAGCTCCTTGCCTTGTTCTGTTAGTGGGATCTTTGTTTAGAGAACACATGGTTTTTCTGAAAAAAGTGCTGAACAATGTCCTCATATCAGGTAGGTTAAATTGAGCAAATAGTTTCACATGCAGCAAAATTGTTTACCCAGCTGCACCTGGCCTTATGAAGCTCATACAAATCAATGAGCTCCATTGCATTCTGCAGCTGTCTGTTTTTATTTTGGGTTCCAAAATAGCATTTCCCCTTATTTACTTACCCTTAAATATACCAGATCTAAGAAACATAAGCAGTTCATGGTAACACCACAGCAGGCAGTAATGTTGAGCTGCTTCACTGAGTGAAGAAATGATATTTACACCCATTTTCAGGGGAAATTCAGTAACTGCAGCAGGAGAAAGACATTTCCCTTGCTTGGCATTCCCCTTCTCCCCCACTCCACTCCCCTCCCCCCACCCCACACACACTGTATCACATTTTCAAGCAATGTATGAGTCCTAAAGTAACAGGGCAGACTGTTCATTGCTGCAATATATTTCAAGAATTTGCAGAATATCTAATGACTAATCCTTGTTATGGAGATTAGTCAAATATTGGCTAAGCAAATTTATGACTTCACTGGAATTCTCACAGTCTTTGGTGGCTTTGTGGAATTGGGTTGGTTACAGGATTTGCGTTATTCCTATACAGAGCTTTGGTTTTCAAAAATAATCTAATAAGCACCATTTTACAGCTTGGGGAACATGGCCATAAATCCAGCTGCTATTGGGAGTGGATGTTAGGCAGCTTCAAAGTTCTAAGAGTCAGCGGGAGTGTTTGTTTATATTTAGCATTGATCGAAGGAATGAATGTCTGGACTGACTGACCATTCAGTGGTCAAGACTTTGGGCAGTTTTTCAGACTCTCTTGGGTTGATTTGGTTAGTGTAGCTGGCAACATTATAACTAAAACAAAGCCACACACACACTGCAGAGGATGCAAAAGATACAGAGCAACGTAGGTAGTTTTGTAAATTGGGCCCATTCATATGAAATATCTTTTAATACAACCAAACGCAAAGTTATAGATTCTAGGAACAAGGATTACAACTCATATATACAGAATAGGGGACTGGGTCCTGGAAAGCAGGGACCCTGAAAAGGATTTAGGGACCATAGTGGTCAAGCACCTAAACATAAGTGCCCAGTGTGATGCTGTGGCCAAAAAAAAAAAAAGCAAGGGGGGGGGCAGAATGCAATCCTTGGATGTATAAACAAGGCAGTAGGAGTAGACAGGTGATTTTGACTCTGCACAAGGCATTGGTGAGCTCCAGGGCCGGTACAAGCATATTTTGAGCCCTAGGCAAAACTTCCATCTTGCGCGCCCCCCCCAAAAAAAATCACATACATTATAGACAATACACAGTCTCAGAGTAACATGTTATAATTTAGAATTTATGTTTCCGTGCTTTAAGTTTAGCAAATTTAGAAACAAGTTCCTCCAAATCAATGCTGTGAGCAATGTCATGTTCTAGTGACAAGGTAGATAGCCCAACAAGTCTTTGTTGCAACATTGATGTTCACATGTATGTTTTTATCAATTTGAGCTTCGAGAAGCTTCGCTCACCACTAGCCACAGAAACTGGGAGAGTCAAGAGGATGAGAAGAGCAATAACTGTGTTAGGGACACTATCTGTCAGCTGGGGGTCAGGGCTGTGGGGAGGATGGGGTCAGGGGGTTTCCAGCTCAGAGAGACTGGGCTCGGAGCTGGGGGTCAGGGCTGTGGGGGGGATGGGGTGAGGGGGTTTCCAGCTCAGAGGGACTGGGCTCGGAGCTGGGGGTCAGGGCTGTGGGGGGGATGGGGTCAGGGGGGTGCCTGGGGGCACTGCGGCAGCTCAGCTCTGCAGGCTGCTGTTCTCTCCAGTCATCCAGGCACAAGGGGAGCAGCAGCAGGGACCAGCTAAGGACCAACGGGACAGGAGCACAGGCGCCTGAGGCCAAGCTGTGGGGAAGCACTTGCTTACCTTGCCCAACGCATGAGCATCGGGGTCCTCTTTCTTCCTCCACTCCACCAGACCACGGCTGAGGCTCTTTTCTTCTCCTCGCTGGGGCTGACATGGAGGCTGAGCCAGGGGGCAGCCCCCGCTTTCTTCAAGAAGCCCTGGTGTCGCGCTGCTCGCAGGGCTCCTGCCACCTGCCCTAAGCAGAGCTGCACAGCTCTGCCCAGCCGCCGGCGCCCCCGCCGGCAACGAGAAAAATGGCACAGGCTGGAGCCCCTGCTCTGGGAGGGAGATGGATTCTGAGCCTCTGCCTGCAGCCCAGGGATTCCCCTGGGTCAGCGCACAGCGGGCAGCCTGAACCTCTGGGCTGCCACGGCAGCGCCCTGACCCAGGGGACCCTCTGGGCTGCTGGCTGCAGCGGCGGCGCGCTGACCAAGGGGAGGCCCTGGGCTGCCGGCTGCCACGGTGGACACCCTGGGCTGCCGCTGGCAGCTCAGACTCTCTCTCTGTCCCAGCAGCAGCGGCTGCTCAACCACTTTAAAAAAAAATTGGGGGATGCCTCTTTTTGGCGCCCCCAAATCTTGGCGCCCTAGGCAACAGCCTAGTCTGCCTAAATGGTTGCACCGGCCCTGGTGAGCTCCCATACTAGAATACTATGTACATTTCTGGTGTTCACATGTTAAGATTGTGAAAAATTGGAAAGGGTGCAAAAAAGAGCCACAAAAATGATTTGAGGAGTAGAAAACATACCTTACAGTGCGAGACTTAATGAGCTCAATCTGAAGCTTTAGAGGTGATTTGATTATAGTGTATGTACCTTCAGGGTGAGAAAATAGGCAGTACTAAAGGCCTTTTTTAACCTAGGAGAGGAAGGCATACCAAGAACCAAAGGTTGGAAGCTGGAGACAGGCAAATTGAAATTAGAAATAAGACACAGATTTTTAAAGGTGAACATAATTAATCTTTGGCACAAACTACCAATGGAAGTGGTAGATTCACCATCTCTTAATGTTTTCAAATCAAGACCAGATTATAGAATCATAGAATATCAGGGTTGGAAGAGATCTCAGGACGTCATCTAGTCCAACCCCCTGCTCAAAGCAAGATCAGTCTCCATCTAAATCATCCCAGCCAGAGCTTTGTCAAGCCGGACCTTAAAAACCTCTAAGGAAGGAGATTCCACCACCTCCCTAGGTAATCCACTCCAGTGCTTCAGCACCCTCCTAGTGAAAAAGTTTTTCCTAATATCCTACCTAAACCTCCCCCACTGCAACTTGAGACCATTACTCCTTGTTCTGTCATCTGCCAGCACTGAGAACAGTCTAGATCCATTCTCTTTGGAACCCCCTTTCAGGTAGTTGAAAACAGCTATCAAATCTCCACTCATTCTTCTCTTCTGCAGATTAATCTTCTGCAGATGCCTTTCTGGAAGACATACTTTAGTCAAACACAAGTTATTGGGCTGAATAGGTTGAACTTTTGGGGCCTATTATATACAGCAGATCAAACTATATAATCAAATTGTCCCTTCTTGTCTTTGACTCTATGAATCTTCCAAAGATTCCCCTTCAAAAGGCTCCTGAGAAATCTTGGCTCTCAACTCAACCAGAGGCTGAAAAAAATCCCCACATGAGCAAGTGACTGATGTGCTGGTTCTAGGTTCCAACACAGGGAATTCAGTCAGTGATGGATTTAGGCAGGCTACTTGGAGCCCCAAGATTTGAGCCCTCAGTTTATAGGGTACTAGACTATGAGGGAGGGAATCTCCTCCCTGCTACAGCCTTTGGAACAGAGACTTCAGCTTGGATCCTTTACATTGCAGGTGAGGGCCCTAATTACTGAGCTGCAGAGTCATTTTTTTCTTGCTTTCTCTGTCTGGCCCAATGACTATTTAATCATTTATACAAAATTGAATCACTCTAACAGTAGAGATTGCGAGACCCACCCCAGACTATCCACATCACCCAATGGCTAGGGCACTCATTTGGGAAGGCGGAAGCCCTCGGTTCAAATTGCTGCTCCAAATCAGTCAACATGGGGATTTGAACCTGGCTCTCCCAGGTTGAGTATACAAACCCTGGGCTAAAAGGTATCTAGGGGCAACCACCTACTCCTCCAGTATCTTTTGTGCATGGTCCAATCCAGCAGGCAAGACAACACTTCACTTGGGGATCCTGCTGGGGCTTAGTCCTCAGCTGGGCACCCAGATTTAGGTGCCTGGGCACCACCTACTGGCAGACATTTGAACACTATGGGAATTTTACTAGCACCTAGGGATTTTGACACCTTCAGGGTTAGACAGCAGTTGACATGGGGTTTTGAGGCTTTAAATTTGGACATAGGCAACAGAAATATTTTGTAGATCTATCCCTAAGTAACTTGCCCAAGGTCACACATGGCGCCTATAACAGATCAGGGACTTCAACCCACAGCTCTCAGTTCACAATCAGCCTCACAGAGGAACTAGATGATATCTCTGAGTAGCTGGGTATTGTTTCTTTAAAGGGTGTAGCTGGAAGAGGGGCCGACAAAGGTTCTAGCAGAAGTCTGCAGCGAAGTAGAGAGAGAGAGAGAGAGAGACACACACACACAGAGACAGAGTAACAGTATTTCAATTAACATCTTTGTTCACTGTAAGAAGAAAGTAAATTCTTCTGTGATTCTTTACCATTGTCATATGACAGTGTCACAGATTCCATGCAACTTTAGTAGTACCAGCTACAACTGGTGGGAATGGGAAGGGGATTGACATGTTAGTGATTAAAATAGAAGAATAGAGTTGAAAATGTTCCATGTGACTTGCAATTCATTCTCGGTAGACGTTTGTGTGCTGTATTAAGCCTGTTTATCACCTAAAACTTTGCTTTAGTTGGGAGGACGGGAACATACATTATGCTGGTATCAGCAGATTTCTCATGCTGTCCTGTTCTCTCACTCTATCTAACATACTCCAACAGGTGAACTAGGACGAGTCACATCTTAATCCTCTACTGATATAAGCAATCAAACACAGAAGACATATTTGGCAATATTGTAACAAGCAGCATTGTGCAAAACACTCAATTTTTGCTTTTTGAATTGCTTGTTGTGAAATTCTGATTTATACCTCCCCCCCAAAAAATGTAGCTCTGTAAGTTTGCACTAATTTTCATTATCTCCCACCAAATGAGAGCAAATGGCGCGTGAAGCTGAATCATAAAGTAGATGTTGTCATCTGTATTTGGTGTCCTCCCATGGAAATGAGTTGGTGGCTTCACTGTCATTCCTAATGGACAGGTTTCCACCACAAACCCCTCCCCACCAAAATGGGCACTAAGGCCCAGATCCTCAAAGGTATTTAGGCACCTACCTTGCATTGATTTCAATGGGCATTAAGCACCTAAATACCTTTCAGGATCTTGGCCTAATTGCCCTCCGCCCCTCTGTTGGCAACATCAACAGAAAGACTGAGAGACGAAGAGCCATGGAGACCAAACGCCACTTTCAGCCCAACCGGGGGGGGCTTTCTAGTTCAGGATGGAGGCACTTTGGCAGGCCAGCATGGGGCTGCTTTGCACTGTGCCTGCCATGTTATGCTAGTTCTGTTGGTAGAGTTTCTAGTATCAAGGAACTTTCACCACTACTAAAGTCTCAGTCACTTTCTTTTTTTTAAACTCTCTCACCTTAAGCAATTTGCCTCTTTTTTGCCAGAGCATTTTTTTCACCAGGGAATAACAGTTTTTGCCACAGCAAGGGTTGGCAGCAAGACATTTCTTTGGATAAAAAGGAATTTGCATCTGTGGAAAAGTTGCTTTCACCTTAGCGAAAAATACCACCTTTGAGGTGAAAACACTATGTTTTCTGCAAATCCAGCAAGAATGTTACTTTTCAGGGTTCTCACCATCTTGAACTTTATGTCATTGCGGACTGTGCCTTTAAGGGCTTCCCAGGCAGTGTATGTGGGTGAGGTACTGTGAAGCTCCTGTTATGCCCATCCAATTGGAAATGGACACAGAATAAAGCAGATCTCAAGCACCTTAAGCACCAAGTGATAATTGATAACCACAAATTTCATAGGATAGCCATCATTTTGCTGTGTAGCTTTAATATCCTCCATACCAGGTTAGATACTATGGCACCGTGATACTGCAGTGGTGGGCCTTCTATAAACATGATTATCTCTTTTGGGATTAATGCAATGTTATCACTTCATACCATCGCAGCATGATGTGCTGGTTTTGCACTGCAGTGAGTTTGTCCAGCTGATCTATTGGTGACACCTGCAACAGGCAGTGTTTTTCATGAGAGTTCCCGCTCCCTCTCCCTCTTGAGAGCTATGGGAAAGAATGGCTACTAAATTGCAACGCAAAAGCCTCCCAGCAGAATCCCAGAGGTGCTTTAATGTATTAGCTGTCACTTTTCAATAGTCCCCTCTCTGTTCTATCAGGAGGAAGAAATATGTCTTTTCACAACAGTTGGGCATATTCATCTGACAAATACAGTACAACAAAGGAGGCAGTTTGTATAATAACGTTTATTTTTTCTTCTTTGGGCCAAGCCATTTCTTTTAAATTAGTTTATCATGACAAGGTAGTTCCTAGTTAAACTATGCATGTGAAAACGCAGCTCTACACTTGTCTGCAATTTAGTTTTTATACCAGTCACTCCCATTATATTTAAGAGCTATTTGTTCCTTTCATAGACAATGCAATCTGTTTAATCAGCGAATATGATCTTGAAACGATATCTTGGCAGCTTTGCAGTTACACCTAAATATAAACATCCCCCACTGAGCCTGAATTTAATCTCTCAGTGTTAACACAAGATCTGGAAAAGTATTACTGTGATAGAGCACTGCAGGAATGGAAGTATACTGTAGACTTGCCTATAAAGTTATCTCTGATGCCTGGTCTTTGATGATTCAGCCCTGCTGCAGTTCATCAGAAACCCTTCAGTCAGCTTTTTCCACAAACACACCCCGCCTCCCCCATAGTGGAGGCTTCATGCTTCTGAAACACTCCTCTGAGGGCATGTGCTCTGTGGCTTGACCAACCTGAACACTGGTTCAGACAGCTGTGCCTAGATCTTAACCTACTCGTCAAACTCACTGTAGCCCATCTCCATGGCTTCCTGAAAGAATCCTTCCCAGAAAAATCAAGGGCCTCTGAGCATCAATAACAGAAAAGCTGGACTCTAAAATAAAATGTTGCTTTTATATAGCATCTTTTCTCTGTGGTATATACTATTCCTACTGAGTCGGCTACTCCAGCACGAGTCCATGCTGCTCCACAGCGCAGGCTGGTGTTCTGTATAAATTATTTAATAGCACCCAAAGGTTTTTAAGGCACTTCCTGTTAAGAATGTTTGCATTTACATGACCCAAGGATTTCACTTTACAAACATTAGGGTGAATTTTGTATATGTGTTACCCCTGAGGGAATTCTGCACCAAAAATTTTAAAATTCTGTATCATAAAAATTCTGCATGCAATATTTTAAAATTCTGCAATTTTTATTTGTCAATAAATAAATGTGTAGGCTCCAGCATGGCAGTGGGGAGCATAGGCCACTGACTGCATGGAGGTGGGAGATCACTCTGAAGCCCTTCTCCACCAGGGACATGGACCTGGCAGTGAGGCTGCACCAAATCACGACACAGCAGAAGGGACAGGCATGCCCAGAAACATCCCAGGGCCCTGCCCTTCTGCTCCAGGTGCACAAAGTGTGGGGCAGGCAGTGGGCAGTTTGGCGGGGGGGGGGCCTGGTTGCGTGGGGGCTCCATATGCAGGGGGTGAGGTGCAGTGGAGCGGAGGTTTCAGGGTAGATGGCTTAGTGTGGCAGTTATGTGGGCAGGGGTGTGAGGCTTGGTGGGGGGATCTGGATATCGGGGGGGTTCAGACACACAGGGTGAGTGAACAGGGGTGCAGTTCCCTGTTCAGTGACCTGTCTCCCCACAGCTGAGGAGTGATGGGGGCAAGAAGTGTGGGGGTTGGAGCTTCCTGCAGCTAGAGAGGTTTCTGGAGATGTGTCTGACTCAGCCATGATCAAGGCCACTCTTTGCAGGGGAAGAGGAAGTCCCGTCCTCCCTTGCCCCCAGCCCAGCTGGGACTGGCAGCTGAGCCTGCTGCAGGATAGGAGCCACTGTCCAGAGCATCCCCAGCCCCCACCCCTCAGATTTACCTCTTCACTGGCTGCTCTGGGCACCCAAAATGGCATGCCCACACTGCTGAGCAGGGGCGGGTGACTGCGCTTGCGGCTTCCCTTTGCTTCCCTGTCAGAAAGTCATTTTTCTGCAGGGAATCAAATAAATCTACAGGGGATATGAATTTTCCATGCACGCAGTGGCGCAGAATTTCCCCAGGAGTAACACTGTATACAAGGCCATCAGTGAAATGTTGCCTAAGCCTTCTTTTGAGTGAGTCCATCCATGGCTCTAGTTGGGAATAGCAAGGAGCCCCAGCTACTGCTGCTCCAGAAAACATTCAAGCCCATTTTGTTCCTTATTGTTGCTCAGCAAGTGGGAACATATTTCTCATGCAAGAATACACTAATGGAATGCCAGCTTTAAGATCACAGCATCGTTATGTTACACATCTAGTGTGTGAAAGCAAGGAACCTATAAACATCCCAGTGTCACATGAAATGTGGCTATAGTCCTCTCTATACGGGGGCTTTCCAGCACTGTAGCTACACCAGAGCAAATCCCCACGGTAGGTGAGCTATACCAATGGAAGATAAGGCTTGCAC
The DNA here is from genome assembly GCF_007399415.2 of Gopherus evgoodei. Taxonomy (NCBI): domain Eukaryota; kingdom Metazoa; phylum Chordata; order Testudines; family Testudinidae; genus Gopherus; species Gopherus evgoodei. The sequence continues at coordinate 256,191,412 of NC_044322.1, read as the reverse complement.
TGGCGATTTCCACTAGTAAGTTGCCAGAGTATGTCAAACTGGTGCAATGTGTCTTTACACGGGGTTTGCACCTACGTCAATGTAATTACACCAGTGCAAATTTCCCTTAGCTATGCATACATCTGAAAACTACCACAAGAATGCTTTCTAGGTATATTAAACATGAAGGCACTTAACTGCAAATAAATAAATAAGACACATATTAGGTGTGTTTGTCTTTGCAAGGTGTGGCACAAAACTCTTCTCTGATGAAAACCCTGCATTGGAAACTTTGCTGACTAGTGACATTTTCAGTCTGTCACACCTTCTATCTGTAGGGTGTCTGTGGCATACTCGGGAGAGGTCCCATGGGCTTAAAGGACTCTAAATAGACTCCTGTTGTCTGATTTGCCATTGAATCATATGGAGGTAGAGAGAAAAGAGAGCAATGAAAAGCCTGAACTAAGTGCATTGACTGGCAATTCCAAGGAAGAAAAAAAGAGTATTCCCTTTGGGTAAAGAATCAGTATTTCATGTTGTTCATCTGAGAAGTATCAGTGACACCTGCGGTGCTGTAAAAATAAAATCATGATTATTAATATCTACCTCCACCCAATTATGAAAACATGAGCTGTTTTCTAGCAGTCAACTATGGCTCTCGTGATTCTTTGATGTGGTCAGCAGATGCCTGCTTTTTCAATGAAATGTTTACTGAATGTTTTAAAACACCATGCGTAGAAAAACACACACTAACTCTGATTCATTGCTCATTGAGGTCAGTTGACAGATGCATTGGCTTCAGAGGGAGTTGGACCAGATGTACATAGAATGCTGAAGACATACAAAAGACCAGCAGGACACAGAGTTTGGAGTAGGAATTATATTTGATGTTCAGAATGGTGTATGGACAACTTTTCATGATTACTTACCAATGAAACCACCCTCAGCCTGACTGAAACAAAACATGAAGAATTGCAGGCAGCTTATGAAGACATTCCAAGAAGATTTTCATGCTATTTCAGACTCCTGGCAAGATTAGGAAAAAATATTTCTATAATAACAAAGATCCTGCATTTTAAGGTCATTTCTGCAAATTTCAGAGCCCTTTCCCCCATCCTACAGTGTCTTAGTCATTACCAAATTCCAGGCAAGAAAACAAATGACTTGCCAAAAGCAAAACACAGAAGGATGCCTGCTTATAGACAGTCACCACACAGCCAGCTGGGCATCTCGGTGGATGAAGCTAAATAAAGAAGGAAAATAGGGAGAGTCTCATCTCTTCCGCAAGGTAAAGTATGCAGTAAATAAGCTCTCTGCCAGCTATCCAGAGGTGCTGCGTATGATGGGTCAAGTGCCTCCCCAGATTGGCCTGCCAGGGGCAGGGAGGGAGAGAGGGTCTGGCCTGCTCTCCCTGTGCCTCCCCCCCGAAGCTCTCCCTAGAAGCCAGGCGGGGAGCAGGATGGAGCCGCTCCTACCTGAGAGACCCTGGGTGCGAGACAGCAGTAGACCACTCCATGCCTGGGCTCAGCTACGAGGGACTGGGGCTAAGTGAGCTGGAGCCCACCCACTCGCCCATCTGGTATGCTTGTCACCCCCTGCCCAGGCAAGGAGTGGGCTGCTGCTACCTTTCAGCCAGGCTCTCTCAGGCAGAAGTGACTCCATCTCACTCCCCACTCAGCTGCCATGGAGAACAGCTGAATGTGCAGGGACAGAGAGCCTCCCCCCACCCACCCCAGCAGGTAACGTGGGGTGGGGAGAGTGGTGCAGCCGCAGGCTGGGCATGGGGGTGTGTAACTGTGCAGGGGAGACAGGTGGGGTGATCACAAGTCCTCCCCTTTACATTGTGCCCCCCCAGTAGAGGGCAGTATCAGTCGTCTATGCAGAGGTGACACATGGGAGGGTGATGGGGGTGGGGGGGTCATAAGCAGCCGAACATGCCAGAGGCAGAGGCAGATTACCGCACGGGCCAACAGGGCACGTTCCCAGGGGCTCCAGCCCTGCCCCTCCTCTCCATTGCCCTCAGCTGTGGTAAGAGCCACCCAGGCAGCTATGGGGCACCCCGGAGCCTTCACCTGCCTTGGTGTGGGGCTGGAATGCACAAGAGCAGCTCCTGGCACATGGCCTTGCCCCCAGGGCATGTCCCAGGCCAGGTGGAAAGCCCAAGGCACCCACAGTGGGAGCTGTCTGAGGTAAATCCTGCCCAGCTGGAGCCCACACCCCAAACCCCTTCCCATACCCCTACCCCCTGCCCCAGGTCAGAACACCCTCCTGGAGCCTGCATCCCACACTCCCTCCCGCACTCCATCTCCAGCCCTGAGCCCCCTCCCACACCCAAACTCCCTCCCTCCCAGAGCCTGCACCCCAATCCCCTGCCCCAGCCCTGAGACCCTTCCTGAAATCTGCACCCAGCACCTCCTCCTGCACCCTAGCCCTGATCCCTGTCCCGCACCCAAACTCCCTCCTGAAGCCCGCACCATCACCCTCTACACCCAAAGCCCCCTGCCCCAGCCCTGAGCCCGCTCCTGCAGTCCAAACCGCTCAGCTCCAGCCTGGAGCCCCCTCCTATGCTCCAAACCCCTCATCCCCGGCCCCACCACAGAGCCACCCCCAGCCGGAGCCCTCACCCCAACCCTGTGAAAGTGAGGGAGAGCCAGCAACAGAGTGAGAGAGAGAGAGCCAGCAACAGAGGGTGGGGAATGGAGTGAGTGGGGGCAGGGCCTCAGGGAAGGGGGCAGGGCAAGTGTTTGGTTTAGTGCAATTAGAAAGTTGGCAACCTAGGGGAAGCACAGGTAGAGAAGGACAGAGTAGCTCCCCCCCCCTGCAGGTAATGAGGGGGCAGGGAGAGCATGGCAGCCGCAGGCTGGGCACGAGGAGATGGTCACTGGGCATGTAGACATGTGGGGTGGTCATTTGTCCTCTCCTTTAGATTGTGCTCTCCCACCCCCACCCCAGTATGGGGAGGCACCACTCATCTATGTTTGGAGGCAAGATTGCTTTGCGACACAGAAAGAAACACTTCAAGGTTGTTGGTAGCATTCACAGAGCAGCTGCAGATGATGGAGAGCTGGTTCTGGGCCCAAGAAACAAGTACTGACTGGTGGGATCACATTGTCATGGGATGACAAGTGGTGGGTGCAGAATTTTTGGATGTGCATTCCTGGATCTGTGCGCCTAACTCTCTCCAGCTCACGTGTGCAGGGACACCAAAATGAGAGTTGCGCTGACAGTTAAGAAGCAAGTGGCAATTGCACTTTGGAAACTTGCAACCCCAGATTGCTACCAGTCGGTTGGGAATCAATTTGAAGTTGGGAAATCCATCCCAGGAGTGGGGCTGGGGCCACAATGCAGTTGGGCAATAGATGGCACACATATTTTAGCACCATCCACACAGTGTATCAACAGTCTGGGCTACTTTTCTGTGGTAATGCAAGCACTGGTGGATCACCGGGGTCCTTTTACTGACTTAGTTTAGGCAGGTCAGCGAAGGTTGCATGATGAACTCATCTTTTAAAACATAAAACTGTTTAGAAAGCAAGAAGCAGGGACTCTCTTTCCTGATTGGGGGATTACCATTGGGAATGTTGAAATGCCCATAGTGATCCTGGGAGACCCAGCCTATCCCTAGCACCTCTGGCTCATGAAGCCTTACATGGGCACCTCAGCAGCACCAAGAAGTGCTTCAACTACAGGCTCAGCAGGTGCAGAATGACAATGGAATATGTCTTTGGCTGTTTGAAGGGGTTGCTGGCATGGTTTACTTTCTAGATTGGACCTCAGTGAAAGAATATCCCAATGGTTATAGCTGCCTGCTGTGTCCTGTATAACTTCTGTGAAGCAAGGCAGGGAAATTTTCCGCTGGGGAGGAGGGCAGAGATGGAGCAGTTGCCTGCTAAATTTCAACAACGAGATATCAGATCTATTAGAAAAGCTCCTTGTGCAGTTTTATGGCTCAGGAAGACTATTTTAATAGTTAGCCAGTGTAGTGTGTGTTGCTGTAGTGTGCTCTATCTGGCCTCACTCTTTTGCAGCAAGGCATGAATCGTGTAGTGATTGCTATGTATGTAGGACTATAACATTGTCAATGCACCTGTTAATATGGTTTGTGAATGATATTATTGGTTCTGTGACACAGTACAGGAGCAGGAAATTAGTGGGTGTCAGACCTGTCCAGCAGCAGATAGCATCCATTGTGAAATAATAAAGATGAATTTTGTTCTAAAAATAGAATTTTATTCTGTTCCATGAACAGATAATTTTTTAAAAAATTAAAATTTACCAAATTAAGAAAACAGAATTTAATGAAGGGGAAAGAACACACATTTCCATTTCAGGTACACATACACCAACCATGGCTTTCACAGATCAGTGTATGAGAAGCTGTGATTGTCTTTAATGTCCCCCAGGGTAGAGTGGTAGGGGTAGTGTAGTGATCCCTTGATGCCTTGTTGTGGTGGGATACAGGGAGTTCCCGATACTGAGTTCTTTATGAGCTGTGGAGGGAGGTGAGCATGGGCTTGTTGAACCTGCGGGTCTGCCAAAGTCTGCAGCAGCTCAGTTTGCTGTTTAAGAAGCAAAAGCATCTCTTGCTACACATCCCTCTCCTTTTCCTATGCCTTTCTGCTCTCCACTCTATCATTCTCCATGCTGCCTGCAAGGGTGATCCTCCAGGCCCTGTGCTTGTTCTCTGATACAGCACTGGCTTGCAGGCACTCCTGGAACATGGCATCCCAGGCACTTCCCAGGTGTGAAGGAAAAGACCCTAAAGCCACAGTGACAACAGCTGCAGCTACAACACACAGAGGTACCATTGTCAGTGTATTCATGATGGAAATTGAAACTTAAGAACTTACTGCCCTTGCACCCCAAAAGTTGTAAGCGCACATTCTCACTTCTGCTTGGAATTGAGAGGGCTCAGCAGCAGTCACAACCCCAGCCATGATTAGTAGGGCCCCGGGGGGGGGCGGGGGGGGGGGGGGGGTGTTGGAGAAATGGGGGAGGGGAGGGGAATAGCTCACAGGCATGATTACAGTTGCAGATGGCAATGGAACTGATTACTGGCACCATTTTCCATAGGTGGTGGTTATTTTAGCTGATATCTCACTCCTGAGGGTAATAGAGGCAGAGGGAGCACAGGAACTGCTGGCATCTAGATGCTGCCCAGGCCGGCCTACTGCTAGCCTGTGCACTGCAAAGGTGCCTGCTGAAGTGATTGGTGAATGGCGTGGGAGAGTGGCAGAAGAAATAAGGCAGCCATCCCCAGAAACCTTCGGCAGAGGATTGCAAACTACCACATGACTGTTTCATTGAGCTCTCTCAGGAGGATTCATGGGACATACCGGTGCTCATAAACAAACTCTCTGCATGACCCCTCTGTGCCTAATTCTAGAGAGGAATGAAACAGAGAGCAACTCGGTCTCTCTCAGTTGGCCCACTACCTCTTTTAGAACAAGTAAAAAAAGAGTAAATCAACAGATGTGTCTTGCTATGTCAAAGTAAACTGCATACTTACCAGAGGTTCCTTTCCCCTGCATCAGGCTCACCCGTGCTTGACTGCCAGGACCGGCTGGATTGTGGTGGGGTCAAAAACATGTCCTGGCTTGCTGCACAGCTGAATACCCCAGTAGCCTAACCCCCATACTCCTCCTCCTCATCCACCTTGTTGTTCATGGCAGGGGACTGTGATTTGAGCCCCTCGGAAGTATCCACAGTGCTCTTGGGGGTGGGGGTGGTGTCTCCACCAAGGATGGCTTGCAGCTCATTGTAAAAGCACCAGAGCTGTGACTCAGCATCAGCTCAATCATTGGCCTCCCTTGCCTTCTGGTATGCCCTGGCTTTCATGCAGCACTGCAGCTGGTCCCTCTTGTAGCCCTTCTCCAGCATCTGCCAAGCAATCTGCTCATAGATGTCTATGGTTCTACAGCTGAATCAGAGTTGTGCCTGCACAGCCTCTTCTTCCCACGGTCCTGTGGAGCCGATACCTAATGGCAGGTCTGTGTCTGCAGTGTGTAGCCGGCATGATCAGCTGGGCAGTTAATGGTAACAATGGAGAGCTGTTAGGTGCGCTCACCAAGCCAGGCTACCAGGAAGACATTTCAAAAATTCACAGGGCTTTAAAGGGCAGGGGGCAGCTTCCTGTGTACCTGGCCCCCGGGTAGCAGAGTTCACAATGGTGACCACAGCGGGCAGCTCCTGGGGGGTCAATAACAATCGATCTAAGTAACACAGTGTCTACACTATCACTGTGTTGACCTAACTACATCAATCCTGACTCTACACTGCTCGGGGAGGTGGTGTTATTAAGTCAGCAAAGCAGAGCGCTTACATCAGCAGGAGTGAAATTTAAGCGTAGGCACGTACACAGCTCGGTTGATGTAACCTGCCTTGTGTTGACATAGCCATGTAGTGCAGACTAGGCCTAAAGTTTGAAAACTTCTGACACTTCACCCTTCACCAAAATGAAGCCAGCTCTGGCATGGAGCATGGCCCTTATGTGGCAGTGTATAGCAACACTAAACTATAGCCTGGGACAAAGAGTAAAGAGCCTCAGCTTGTTAGAATACTGAAATAGCAAAATATTATATTCAGTTGCAACTACAGGGACATTTAGGTAACTAAAACTATTACTGGATGTGTAATTTGGCCAGGAAATTGGGACTGGTTACCCCCTGTCTTTTATAAAGTATTGCATGTGATCTTAAATATTGGGGGCCTCCATTTTCCACCTAATCCCAGATCTGGCATCTTTGGCCACACACTGCTCCACTATTGTATTGGCTCAGAACTAACTTGCAGAGGAGACAGCCCATTATGGAATCCTCTTAATTTTCACAGAGGTCACCCATCCAAATAATGACCACACCATATACCTTTTGAAATCAGCCAAGAGCACAGCCTAAGGATGCATGGCTGCAGGCCACACTGCTGTAAACAATCAAACAGCTGATACACACATACAAGAAGGCTAAATCAGGGATCAGTATAACTATTTGCCTCCAGAACAGAACCATCCTTGAGGGAGTCTTACACCTTTTCCCAGAAGAAAGCTCTTATTATCAGCTTTTAGGACGTCTTATTTATAACCTATCTAAACAGGCAGATAAATGGACATTAATAAGTTTACTGATAGTTGGCAGCACAGCAACTCAAGCCCAAGGGCCTTTTACCAAGACCTGTGTTTAGCGTACTCCATGCATGTAAGTTTGATGACAGTAGCAGAGATGCATATCTAATAAGCAGAACCACAGTAAATAACATGAGAGAGGGGTGCTGCTAGACAGCTTCTTAGTTCAAGGTTCCTTGCCCTGAAAACTGTTTGCAATAATACAGTCTGTCATGGCCTTGCTCTCTACTCAACATTAAGAGTATGGGGAAAATCACTTGGGCACAGTTGGATGTCCAAAAAAAAAAAAAAAAGTGTTTATTAACTATGTACAATTATATAAGACCTAGCACTGCTCAAAGGCGGTGGTTATAAGAGGACAGTGGAGGCTAAACCTCCCCAAACAGCCAGACCGCTGCCTTTGGAGCATGCTGCTGCTGAAAGGGTATATGCCCCGGGCAGGGCCCCACTCGTGCTCCACCCTGAGGCCCTGCTCCCACTCATCTGCTTCCCCTGAGTCTCTGCCTTTTCCCATCCCTGCTCCGCCTGCATGGGAGCCTCACGGGAAGGGGTGAATACGCGCACAAGCTGGTCGGCTGACAGGCAGGTGGGGTGGGGTCCAGGGAGGGGGCAAGAGGCGTGAGTGGTGGGCCTCAGGGAGGGTCCGAGTGGGTCCAGGGGTGCAGCATGAGTGGGGCTTCAAGAAGAGGTGGTTGAGTGGAGGTAGGCCTCGGGGTGGGGCCCCGGTGTGGGGGCACACAGCCTCCCCAAATGGAGGAGTCATGCACCACCCATGGCACTTCTGTTCTCGCAGGATCCTGATGGGTTCAGCAATAGACAACACGGAGGCCCGCTACAGAGCACCCAGACTATTTCAAGGGCTGGTCCCCAATTCCCATACACCATCTGGAATTAGGGTTGTAAAACGAACTGTATTTTACTGCAAGTACATGGTACTCATGCAGCTGTGTCCACAACAGATCAGAGAGCCTAACCACACCCAGTGCACATTCTGAGTTGGCTTACTAATGCTTCCTTGTTAAAAAAACTCTTAGCTCAAGAGAAACAATTCTACCTCTTATGGGTTTCTCATCTTCTCATGCTCCTTGGTGCTGCTATTCATTTACTTAATCACACACTCACTCAGTACCAAAAAGAAGAGTTACACAATATCACACTGAATCATAGTATAGCCCTCAAAAACATGTGACAAAAAAGTTTCCCAATTTATATAGCACAATGCAACATAATGCCCTTGATTAGATTCATAGATATTCTCTCTCTAATGCAGGACAATTCAAATTCTGGTAAGTGAGAACAACAACAGTTCTGCAAGCTGCTATGCCTTTGAGAAAATTAGCAAAGCGCTGGTTTCTGATAGGCTCCTCCTCAGTTTGTGTTACTAATCTGTAAATAGTAATGGTGGCTACAGTAGATATGCGACACATGCTGCAGAGTTAAACAACATATCTCAACTAAGATCCATTCCTGGATCTACATAATCAGGTTTTTGTGTGTCTGCTTTAAGGAAGAAGTAATAAATGCTGTAACGCTGTAGATTTAAATTCATCTTGAAGGCATAAAGCTGAAAACTGAACAATGTCTTCTATATTTTATTCCTCACAGGGTCAGAGAAATGAGACCTTGCTATTGAAGATGACGTTGATGCTCTTAATATTTGGGAATCTGCAACTGATATGAATTGTTTTTAGCAACAAGAAAGGAAGGGAATGATTACCATTTTACTTTGGTTTAATACACTGTCCAAAGAACTAATGGTGATAAGAGTCAGACATGCTGAGAAGTGAATCAGCAACCCAAATGATAAAAAGTATTAAGTAAAGAAGGCTGGGGTTTTCAAATAGAACCTAAGAGAGTTAGGCACCTAGCTACTGTGGAAATTCAATGAGAATTGACTTCAGACTCTCTTGAAAATCCCAGACCAAATTTTAAAAGCCCAGTAAAACAGTAGACTACTCAGGGTGAGTTAGAGCAGCTTTATGCCACTTTGGTACTATCTCTCCTGAGCTATGCGCTGTGATCCTAGGCTATCTCTGAGTATCCAGCCCTGAACCTTTTATCAGCTGCTTAGTCTTCCTAAATGTAGGTACCAAGTTACCAGCTGCATAATAGGTACTAGTCTTAAATTGTACTTGAGTTTGTATGGATTGACACTTGACCACTCTCAGTTTGTGCACAGAAAAAAGTTAATGATGTATAATGTGGATTAACTGTTTATTATTATTTGGCAGGACAAAACAGTCAAACATAACAGCAACACTAGACACTGAAAATATCTCTGGATCAGTTAACTGAGAATAAATGTAACACAACCTCAGTGAATGAATGTTAGCATTATCACTTAGTGGATAAAGCTGTTATACTGCCACTCAGTGGTTAACATATATATGAATTAATTTATTTTTGACATCTGTGATAGGAAAGCCCTTTGTCCACCATTTTATCTGAGTAACTGTTGTACCTGTAGTTTTCACAGGCAGGGTACCTAACTATCATCATGGCAAATAAATTAGATCAGAGTATTTGTCTCAGGGAATACTTATTTATGGGATGTACCTTGCCATATCACTGTGCGCCTGCCAGTATTATCCTGCTGATGTGAAAAGCCTGCAGTTGTGCTGCCAAAAGATATTGACACTCAAATGCAGCCAACTGTCTGGATCAAAGGAAAAAATGAGCCAATTCTGAAATACTCCCTCTCAGTAGCACTTCAGCTTCTGACTTGGTTACCCCATCCTTTACTGGTCATCCAAAACCATAAATGTTCCAGGAAAATTTATGGGAAGCCTAACATCCACTTAGAATACAATCCTAGCACATATATTAAGCATATTTTTAACATGTGAAAAAGCTTCTCACAATAAGTTTATTTTTCTCAGGGTATTTCTCCTGTGACCCCCCAATAAAAATCTTTAAATCTTTAACTCAATGCTAAATTGGATCCTGGACCGTACAAGACATAAATACATGTAATTTTACTCACATGAGTAGGCTCCTTAAATTATAATATAATATAATATAATATAATATAATATAATATAATATAATATAATATAATATAATATAATATATAATGTGTCACGAATATCAAACTTCCCCTATTGGTGTCCAGTCCATAGATCAATTATTGGGCCAGTCAAATTTACATACAATAAAGTATCAGCCAAAAACTGACTAATTGCATGTACATTTGGACCTGACTACCAACTCCACTTTCAACCTAGCTAATTTGATCTACGGTGATCAGAATGTATATGAAGAATTCCTTGCAGTGACTAGCAACTTACTGTCTGGCACAAGGCAATGTAGAATTTTAAATTTCAACTTGTGCTTAATGTAAATACACCTCTACCTCGATATAATGCTATCCCTGGGAGCCAAAAAATCTTACCGCGTTATAGGTGAAACCATGTTATATCAAACTTGCTTTGATCCACCAGAGTGCGCAGCCCCCGCACCTCAGAGCGCATCGGCCCGCCTCCCCAGAGCACTGCTTTACTGCATTGTATCCAAATTCGTGTTATATCGGGTCACGTTATATCAGAGTAGAGGTGTACATCTCTGTGGAGTTACTATCTTCCTTCTTAAAAGAGAGAGAGTTAAAAACATGACAGAATGTTAACATATAGTCTCTGTTATGTCAGTTATAGCCTTTGCAAGAAGAGTGTAAATCAGATAAGAATCCATTATTTAGCTATCTATCAATATACTCTATCACGCAGAAACTCACTTAGTTACCCTGCTATTATTTTGTTGGTGAGGCCAACATAAGAGTACCATATCCCAGAAAACTAACATGTCACCATCACTAAGCAGTGGATTACAGAATTACTTCAGTATGATCCTTCTGGGAAATTCCTGTAATAGTTCAGGAGGCCAGGGAGTGACTCTGAATTTAGTTGGAATTGAGGCAATTCTGTTTTACCTGTAAATTTGTTTTTTTCTCAATTCTTTACAACATAAACTTTAACCATAAAATGTACATATCACCATTAACTGGGCTTGTAAATGAAACAGATTTGGAGGCTCATGTACGAGTTTTTGTGAGGCTAAAGGCATGAAGCAGGATCGATTGCGCCTCTTCTTGAGTGAGTGACAGTACCATCAAGGGTCTCAAGTGGCCCAGGTCAGACATCTGGGACATGGTGTTCATTGCTAAAACTATACAAATGCATAGGAAACTGCAGGCAAAATAACATTCTCAGATTAATACTCAATCAATTGCTCAGCTGGAGAGCATCCAATCATATGACTCACCAATACATATAAAGTTTTTAATTAAAAACAATACAGCTTTATTAGTCTCAGCTCTGTTAACTAATCAGTGTGTAATAATGTCATGTCTGGAGTCTATCTTCCAAAACTTCATGATAACCACACTACCCTTAAAATGTATCCCTGGTTCTGTCCCTATTTCTGAAGGAAAGATACAGACAATGCCATGCTCAGCTTTGTTTTGATTCATTTATTTAAATGGCTTCCAGTACAAGGGAATTTGATAATTATAGCACTAAAAAAAATGGAAAAAACATGTAAAAGCTGTTATCAAAGCCTGATATCTAATGCCACAAGAGGCTCTTAAGCTAGTAAGGGCAGGTCTACACTAGAAGCGCTACATCTGCATAGCTGCGCTGAGTGCAGGGTGACCAGACAGCAAATGTGAAAAATCGGGACAAGGGATGGGGAGCTGGGGGGGTAATAGGAGCCTATATAAGAAAAAGACCCCAAAATCGGGACCGTCCCTATAAAATCAGGATATCTGATCACCCTACTGGAGTGTGTCTGGTGAAGATGCTGTATGCCAACCTGAGAGCACTCTCCTGTCAGCATAATTACTGCACCTCTGCAAGCTATGTTGGTGGGAGAGCATCTCCTGCCAACATAATGCCAATGTGAACAGCACTTAGGTTGCTGTAACTTGCATTGCTCAGGGGGGTCTTTTTCACACCCCTGAACAATGTAAGTTACATCGATTTAAGTGGTAGTGTAGACCTGGCCTACACCATGTGTGTGTGTATATATACACCTCTACCTCGATATAACGTGACCTGATATAACATTAATTCGGATATAATGTGGTAAAGCAGTGTTCTGGGGACGGGGAGGGGGTTCCGCACTCTGGTGGATCAAAGCAAGTTTGATATAACACGGTTTCACCTATAACACGGTAAGATTTTTTGACTCCCAAGGACAGCGTTATATCGAGGTAGAGGTGTATGGGGCAATTACTTCAAAATTCTAGTAGTGTATAATTGTTTATATATAAGCTACCTGAAGAGGGAGTTTCTTTAAGAATCTAGCATACTTAGGTTTCTTTGAAGATATTGCCAGCACAAGTTTCCAGCTATTTTCACCAGGAAGGATGGTCTTATTGTTCAGACTCTGGTGTGGGCTCAATTCCTGACAGCCTTACAGATTTCCAGTGAAAGTCACTTAGTCTCTATGTGGCTCAGTTAAAATGGATGTAATGAAACTTTCTCACAAACTCTGTTGATCTGGTTTTTAAATGACGCATGTTTGCAAGTGTTCACAGGTCCAGGGCCTCAGGCTGTGAACTCTTTGGTGACGGATTGTCTTATAGTATGCGTTTGCATAGCACTTGGCACAACGGGGCCCCACAATCGCAGCTGGGGCCTCTAGATACTCTTATAATAATAAAAATAATTTTCCTGCATATGTCCAAATATTTCCGCATGGTGTGTCACTCTGATTATTTGGGGACTCTAGGTACAACTTATGAATTCGGTTTGATGTTATAAAATTATGAAATTATTGTATCAGGAAATGCCTCTATGAGGATGTAGATTCCACCAAACCAGGGAGTTGTGAACCTTAATGATTGTTCTCTGACAAAAGGGTCTGCTAAGGATATTGCCCAAGTAGGGAAAACAGTTCAACCAAGTTTCTCTGCAGGAAGGGGAATCAGAAAATACCCAGCAGGAGAACAAAGAAACCAGATGTTGGTAGCGGCCATAAAAATTTGAGGGAAGACTCACAGATCAAGACACAGGAAGCTTTGGGCAGAAGAAAGGAAGAGAAGTGCATGCTTTCTTAGTAGAGGGTCCAGGGCAAGCCAAGTTCAAAGAAACCTAACTAACTTAGAAGTACTCAGTGATTCAAAAAAGAAACCATGAGCTGCAGAAGAAGGATCCTGGACAGCCCAGAGGAAGCCCAAGTCCAAAGAACTCTCCAGAGCGGTTAGGAAACTGAGGTGTGCTTATTATGTTGTCTGTGTATCTCTTGTGTTGCCAAGTAAAGAGTAATTGTGTTTTAGAATGCTGTGCAAAGTTTGTCTGTGTGTCTGTTGGCTTTCACTGTCACAGGGGTAAGGTCTGGATTCTGTTCAGGAGACTTAAAGAGCACAGAGGGCCTATCTCACTGGATCCCTGGGAAATGCCCAACCAGATTTGGGAGCTCTACTAGGGCTGTTTGTGTGGAACTGTCATATATTATGTTTTCAGTTATTTTTGCTAAGATGCCTAGAAACTTATGGAAAGAGGTACCTATACAATTAAAATGCATTATTATTTTAAGTTTATAACATCATATAGTGCCTGGCATCTCAAGATTAATAACCTGATACTGAACTATCTGAGATTTTTTAGGGGGTTGCCGTGTCCCTAAAACTCTTCTGATTGTTCTGATGTTTATGCTGGTTCATCTTCTGCAGCATTCACAGAGGGCCCCTCTGCATTATGTGACTCTGAAATTATTGCAAAAATATAAGACATATTAAAAATAATTAATTGGTAAGATGATTCCTGGCCGATACTTTGCTTGTCATTGAATTAAACAGATATGGGTCAACTGAGGCTATCACTCACTAATCTGCACCCCAGTGTCATTTTAGTGACTTACAACTATTATTCTAAAATCATCACAGGTACGCTTTCCACTTCCATATTAACATGCTTCAGCTTGTTAATGTAGTTCTACACAGTGCACTTCTCAATTCCACCAGGCCTTGTTTTTACAGAATGTCCTGCACAACCTACACATCACATACAGTCCCCAGCTAAAACCCCTCCAACACATCATCAGGGATCTACAACCCATCCTGGACAACGATCCCACACTTTCACAGGACTTGGGTGGCAGGCCAGTCCTCGCTCACAGACAATCTGCCAACCTGAAACATATTCTCACCAGTAACTGCACACCGCACCATAGTAACTCTAGCTCAGGAACCAATCCATGCAACAAACCTCGATGCCAATTCTGCCCACATATCTACACCAGTGACACTATCACAGGACCTAACTAGATCAGCCACACCATCACCGGTTCATTCACCCGCACGTCCACCAATGTAATATACGCCATCATATGCCAGCAATGCCCCTCTGCTATGTACATCAGCCAAACTGGACAGTCTCTACGGAAAATGATAAATGGACACAAATTAGATATTAGGAATGGCAGTATACAAAAACCTGTAGGAGAACACTTCAACCTCCCTGGCCACACTATAGCAGACCTTAAGGTGGCCATCCTGCAGCAAAAAAACTTCAGGACCAGACTTCAAAGAGAAACTGCTGAGCTTCAGTTCATCTGCAAATTTGACATCATCAGCTCAGGATTAAACAAAGACTGTGAATGGCTTGCCAATTACAAAACCAGTTTCTCCTCCCTTGGTTTTCACACCTCAACTGCTAGAACAGGGCCTCATCCTCCCTGATTGAACTAACCTCGTTATCTCTAGCTTGCTTGCATATATATACCTGCCCCTGGAAATTTCCACTACATGCATCTGACGAAGTGGGTATTCACCCATGAAAGCTCATGCTCCAAAACGTCTATTAGTCTATAAGGTGCCACAGGATTCTTTGCTGCTATTTGCAGAAAGTGATGCACCTCCTGTCTCAATGGATGCTCGAGAGAAGGGTCCCTGAGAAGGATCAGGGAAGGAGGGTGGATAGTTAGTACAGATGTAAAACAGATGGTATAGCCTGATAGAATTGGTTCTAAAACCCGCTGATCAGATGTGATCATGGCCCAGTTGGTGTAAAATGGCCTGAGTCACAGTGCCCAAATATTTGTGTGTTGTCCACTGACGCTGGTGTTATGGGAGATCATGCAGACCCTCAACCAATACTTCAAAATTGCGGTTTGTTTGGTGGTGGTTGAGACGCTGAGTTCTGAGGTTGATTCTGTCGGTATCTTTGTGGTCTATTTCTTTGTCCCCTTGATTCATATGGTCTCTGCTGTCGCTGAGACATGTTGTCCCTGTTTCTGTTGTCTGGCTGATAATGTTACCTCCTGTTTGATGTTATGTATAGCCCTAATGTTCTGAGGGTCACCCTGGAATCTTTCATGGACTAGAGAACTTCATCGGTTTTGGCCTAAAATAGTCTGTGTCTGTCAAAGGGCAAATCTTTCACTTTGTGTTGCAGTTCTCCGGGGATTCCTGATGAATGCAGCCATGATGCCCTGACATTACAATGGCTGTTGCTGTCGTGTGAGCTGCTGTCTGCCACGTCGAGGGCGGCCTATAGTGTTGTCCTGGAGATAAGCCGGCCTTTGTTCACAATGGCCTGGAATTGTTCTCTTTTCCCCTCAGGTATATTCTGGGTGAATTCTGTGAATTTGTTATAATTGTCATGATCATACTTTGTCAATAGTGCAGTGTAATTTGCAGTGAGGAATTGCTGTGTGGCTTATGTTCACTTTTTGGCCTAGAAGATCAGCCTCTTCCATTCTTTGTTTTGAGGAGCAGATTTATATTGTTTGTTTCTTTGATTTACTGCATCCACCAATAAGGAGTTTGGTGGTGGGTGTGCAAATAGGAATTCCATCCCTTTATTTGGTACGTGGTATTTCCTATCTGTGCACTTGTTGGCTGGTGGAATGGAGGTCGGTGTTTGCCACATTATGTCTGCTGGTTTCAGGAGGGCATCATTGATAGGGATGTCAATCCTGGAAGAAGTTGATGTATGGAGTATTTTCAGGAGTTAGTGTTGTGTCTCTTGTACTTCCTATAGAGGGATGTTCTGGCTCTGTGCCCTCGCCTGAAGAGCTCCTAGAGGTGTTTGAAGTCATCAGGGGCCGTTGTAGATGTGGGTATAACTGTTTCATCCGGAGAGGATGAGGAGTTGTGTTCCAGAGGTTCACCATGTTCTGATGTGTCATCTCTTTCTTCTTCCCCTTCCTTTGTGGCTTCAGAGGGTTCGGGTACTGAAGTTGATGCTGATTTTATGGTTTTTCTGTGCACGGATGTAGGCCATTGGAATTGTACCCTAAAAGTTGCCCTTGGGTAGCAACTGTAGCTGGAATGGCATGGGTGGGCATATCCATGGGTTAGCCAGCCATGGTGGCAGACCCTTATTTGGGTCTGATTTTCTTTTGTATTTGGTCGCTGTTGGGGAAGAATGGCCAGAAAAGAAGACAGCTTCCTCTTCTTCATCGCTTGGAAATGGTGGTGCGATGGGAGAGTGGGGTTAGTCTGGTGCTGTAGGTACTGGAGAATCCACAGTGCCAAGTAGAGGAGAGTCAATGCAGATGCAATTTGAGGTTTGTTCGGCAGACATTGGTGCTACCATTTGCAGTGCCACTGCTTTTGGTGCTGATTGCTTCTGTGTGGCCTTTCTCGGCACCATGGTGTCTTGATTAGGTTGTTCTATGCGCTGTGCTGCTATCATTGGTGCCGGAGGGGGTGCCATGGGTTGCAGCATCGGTTGCGGTGCCGTTCCTTTCACTGAGGTAGAGGGTGCTGTGGAGTAGGAGGAGAAGGCTGAATGGTGCCTGCTGCTCGACTCTTTAGCTTTGCTGGCAGAGGTCCCTTGGTGGATGGTGCTGAAGGTGTCCGGTGTATCGAAGATGCTCTCTCTAGAGAAGCTCAACATCGAGGGCATGGATCTTGCCAGAGACTGTTTCTTTTTTAATGGTTCTCGGCTTGGAGATGATGAGGCTCTCTTCCTTGATTTCTCTGAGGGCGAGACACTAGCTCTGTCCAGTGACATGGCCCCAGGGAGCCACTTGTGGATTCCATTGTGAAGGTCAATGTTTTCTCCATTAGGATGCATTTTAGGTGGAGATCCCTATCTCTCCTTGCCCTTGCCTTTGGGTTGCAACAGTGAGCGCACTTCTGACAGATGTGCGACTCCCACAGGCAGCGGACACAGAGTGAATGTCCATCTGAGACCGGCATGGCGTCCTTGCAAGATGCACACATTTTAAAATCTGGTGGTCCAGGCATTTTTGTTTTCGTCCCTCTTCAAAGTTTTGAGGACAAAGAGAAAGAAATGTAAAAAAAAAATTTTTTTTACACTACACTATTAAAAACATCTACTTAAATCCAAGCTTAAACTAACTATTAACACTATAAGCACTATCCTAAATCTCTAAAATCTAACTAAAATCCACTAACAGATTCCATCTCAAGCCAAGGACAGCTGAGAAGGAACTAAGGAGGTCAGTGCATGCACGTGCCAGAAGAGGCGCCAGCGCCGTCACAAGACAGCTCTTGCGCATGTGCGCCCCGGCCAGACACTGCTAGCAAAATCTCCAATCAACAATGCTGGGATGCACTACCACCTGAAATGGAGCACCCACAGGGACACCACTCGATGAAGAACCTGACTCTAGGAGTTATGTTCCTCCAGTTGTGGAACAGAAATTTACCATGTGACTTAGATACACCCTCAGAACTAATCAACACCACTTGAATTTCAGATATTAAATTTTCACAGTGAACAATCTATAGCTCAAGAATGATTCACTCTAAACCATTAAGTAAAGAATTTCAAATAATGAAGACATTCAAGAAAATCAGACTGCTCAGAAAATTTGTGGACAGAAAATTTGTCATGTGAATGATTGGCTCTGAATTACTGATATTGTCACTTCAAAACTTAGAAAGGAATCTCTCAAATTTGGGGCTATTTTCTGTCCAAGTTATTGGTAATCACAAAGATAATACAATTAAACACTGGAACAGTAGTTATAAGAAATTTTACAGTAATCTTGCAATTGCTTTCTAATAAGAGTCGAATGACACATGACTGTAAGCCACCATGAGTGGATATGCATAAAGAAAATGAATGAGTTGAATCCTACATTATGGACTTCATTATACCTCTAGCTAGCTATAACAGGTTCTTTATGGCCCTAGCATCACTTCTTCAATTTGCCCACCAGTCCTCAGTTTCCTTTCTGCTACATTAGTTTGGATTCTGGCCAAACTATAAAGTCCTCACTTCCAGGACAAACAAAAGCAGGCCAAGCACAAAACAAAGTAGTTTGTTTGCCCTGCCCCAAGATTTTATCACAATTCTCAGGATATTTGGTGTTTTTCGTAAAGCCCCAGCTCCTAGAGTTGTGTGATTAAATGAGAGTCTCAGCTTTCATTTAAACAGAAAGGTAAGTTTCTAGCCCTTCTAGCCGTGGAAAAAAGCTTGAAACAAAGGCTCAAAAATCAGAAGTCAAACAGAAAGCACCTATTTAATAAACATATGATTTTTAAGCCAATTGCATGATTAATTTTTTAGGGCCCAACTCATGATTTTTGGCCCTTTAGGGATGGCAAACCCCATCCAGGGGTTGAAGTGGGGCTTCCTCCCATCCTCACTGAAAGCTCTGGACTGGGCACCTAGAAAAAATTAATGGCAAACCTGCACCTCCAGCATACACCAGTACTGTATTGTGGCAGGTCTTTTCCTTCTTTTACTCTACCTCTTCCTGGCTCATTTGATGTCTTGTCTCTTCAGGCCCAGAGAAACTTACTCCTCCTCAGGGTTCCTGCATCTTCACGAACTTTTTCCACAGACCCTCCTGGGCTCAGTGCCTACCCAGTTCTATAAGTTGTCAGGCCCACACAGGGCCTGGTCTTTCCAGAGAACTTTCCCCAGCAAGTACATGCTCCCCTCTCTCCTTTCTCCCTCCCACAACATCTCCAGTCACTTTAAGGAAAGGTTGCCTTTTAAAGGGCCTGCTTTTTCTCCCACCATGCACTGCAGTTCTGCCCACAGTTACCAAGCATCTGTGAGAACTACATCTCACAGAATCCTTAGTTTTGAAGGCCAAGCTCTGTTGGTAGGCAGCCCAGCAGTGCCTGCTATTAAAGGGGCCAGCACTCTCAGTTACAGTAGGCAACGAAATTATGGTAAATTTGTCAGTCTCAGAAAAGACTAGACAATCAGACCAGCATACTTCTCAAAATGTCAACTACAATTAAAGTCAAAGGGATAATCCCCAACCAATTAAAAATGTTGGCATTAATAATTTTATTCATCACTCACAGGCCAATTTAGTGAGTTTTTATCTTTACCATATTATTAATTATTATTATTTGTATCATAGTAGTACCCAAGAGCTACTGGGCGCTGTACAAATACAAATACAAAATTAAAGGATGGTTCCTTGCCCAAATTGCTTATTATCTTAACCATTCTAATCTAAATATTTAAAGCATTATGTAGGCATATTTTTCTGGTTTTATCCGCTTTATTATTTTTTATAAAAAATCTGTTTACCTGACCAGAAGCATGTCCTTCATCCGCTGGTGACTGTATTTCCATTGTCTTTCCTTCCTTCTCTCCTGAAACTGAAGTTCCTTCAGTATCTTTTCTACTACATTTCTCTCGATCAGCTGTAAGTAAAACTGCAACTATAAATACTGGCTGATGAAACTTAGAACTAAACAGAAACACAACTCCCTCTCCTCCTTAAAAGAAAAGTACATTCTTATGTAAGTAAATTTGTAAGTCTGGGAAATATGGGTTGCAATAATTTTTCAAAACTCTGCTAAGGCCTTTTTGGTGGACGGTGGGTTCTTGACCACAGTTTTGTCTTAACATGATTTAACATACCTGATAATTCTTGAAGGACTAGTGTGGATACTCTAAACTGATTTTGAAAGTGATTAGACTAACATACACTTTCAAACTGCATTTAAAATTGGATTAAACTAATGCCAGTGTAGGAAAGGTTAAAAACACTGATCAAACTTCCTGCTGAATTAAACCTTAAAGTCATTACAGTCTTCAGCAGATCTCAGAGAAAGTATTAAAAAGCCAGAAAACTCACCTTGGAGTGCTAAAATCTTTTCATCACAATGTTTTTTGATGATGCTTTTTATCTGAAAGGGTTCAGTGCTTGGGTTATTTTCTTCTTCTGAATGTGGGATTCCATGTGGGGGAAAATTTAAAGTATTAGTATGTTTAGGCAATATACACTCAGAAAGCAGTTTAGTGTCAGTCTCCAAAGCCATGGAGTCCATCCACCTCAAGAGTTTGATACTTAAATTTGTACCGTATTTACAAACATATGGAAATACAATAATATAAGGCAAATGTGTATCAAGATAGCACTGAAAAACACAGTAGTTCTACAAAATGCTGCAGAAACAGATGCAAAATTTTTGCAAATCAGACATTTCTCTTGATATATATCAGCAGTTCTCATTAATGTTATGCACAACCTACTAATGTTAACAGGAGTTGCATATTTATTAAAGGAATAAACTACTTCATTTTTCTACATGACTTGGTGTTTCTACATTAACTTGACTATTTTATGTATCATTGCTTTCATGATTAAGCAAATGTATGTTAATAAATCACAGTAAGTAAAAGTAAAACTATAACAAGTATGACAGAAGTTAATGTGCATCTGAAATGAGGGAAGAGCAGGAGTTCAAGTTGTTTACTTTGTGAACTCATGTGCCTACAGAAAGATTAAACTGTTCTGATTCTCAAGGTCCTCTTTACTTTTTTTGAACATATAAGTTAGCACCAACTAACTTCTCACGGGAGAGTTCACTGGCGGGGCAACAGGATGGGATACAATTTGAGAAAGAAACAATAGTATACAAAAATAGAAAGTCTCCTAAATAGCTTTGATAGTGCTCATATACTGATGCTAGATAAAAGGACTGTCCCTCTCTCACAAAAAGAGAATAAAAGGCGGAATTGAAAAGGCAACTCTGCTGTGAACATTTATGCAAAGGAGTAACTTTATATATGTGACAAGTCTCTTTAAACAAAATGGGTCTCTGCATATGTAAAGTTATGTATTTACCAATCAGGGCCTACGACAGTATTTTCATGCATTTAATATAAGCTCATATTTTATATAGTTGCCTACCTGTTGGATCTTTAGTTGCATGTTCTGGTTGCTTCTAGAAGAAAAAAAAGAGAATAAGTGAATGGAAAATATTGAACATTTCACTTTTCTAATGAAAAGTGGGACTATTTAGTACAAGGATCAGCAACCTTTGGCATGCGGATCGCCATGGTAAGTCCCCTGGTGGGCCAGGCTGGTTTTACCACCTGCCGCTTCCACAGGTTCGGCCAATTGTGGCTCCCACTGACTGCAGTTCGCCCTCCCATGCCAATGGGTGCTGTGGGAAGCGGCGTGGGCCGAGGGATGTGTTGGCCACTGCTTCCCGCAGCCCCCATTGGCCTGGAACGACAAACCATGGCCAGTGGGAGCTGCAATTGGCCGAACCTGTGGATGCAGCAGGTAAACAAACTGACCCAGCCTGGCAGGGGGCTTACCCTGGCGAGCCACGTGCCAAAGGTTGCTGATCCCTGATTTAGTAGCTTGTTGTGCTGAAGGGAATTTTTAAAATAATTGTCTGGATTCATTTCATAGTGGGGCATAATAGTAACTATCATGAGTTGTTGAATGTCAAATAGTTTTATTTCAAACTCTAACCAGGCTAGAGAGCTGCGTACATTAATTCTTGTGCTGAAATGACTCTACAGAATCATTTATACAGTCATTAAAAAAAGATCTTAGTTCAATGAGCTGTATTATCTTCAGAAAAAAGAAGTCCTCATTCTACTTTAATAATTATACTATAGGAATATCCGTATATAGGAAGTGACTGCAGAATCAGGCCCTCTGGCCCCAGTCATGGAATGATTTGTGAACATAGTCCCACAAAGTTAAATCTCTGCAAGATTGAGACTGTGACTCCAAATCACAGTCCTAATTCACTCTATTAAATATGAAATGAAATACTGCTAATGGAACATCATAGCTGACACATATTTAACAAGCACCAAGGTCAGAAAATTCAGTTATTTTCCCACAGCAGCTGCAACTGAGCCACGGATGCATATACAAGACCAAACCCTGCCCCCTTCCAAAGCAGAAAACTCTAAAAAACAGCAAAACCTCCATGGTTTTATCATGCAAGGTGGCTAGCCATGGAGAGGGTGTGCAGGGGAAAATCACATTCCATATCATGGAATTTCCAGATTTTTGTGCCTGGGTAATTTCAGTTATAAAGCTTTTGTTTGAATTTAATGTCTTTGGCTAGCTAAAAATCATTACACCATGAAATGGAAATCATAGCACCTGGTCCTGTAACCACTGAAGTCAATGGTAAAACTACCACTAACCTCAATATTGCAGGATCAGGTCCTTAATGCACTATGATTACGTATGCAAATAAATGCACTGGTGCCTTTGTTAAATATTAAAAGAAAACTTTCCACATATGTTCAGACAGCCTTTGTTTGAATTTCCCCATCTTGTAAGAGGAGAGATCTGCCAAGCATTCTGCTAGGTATCACCACGGGAAATTTCCAGTTTCATGTATTGTATAGGTAGGGCCCTTCATTTGCAGTTTTAGTTTAATTTAATTTAATTTTTATTTAATTAATTCCCAGGAATTTATCAGTTTATTACCACAAAAAAGGTGAAAATCAGTGCAAAAAGTTATTAATAATTTTTCTGGGTAAATATCAGGGTTTATTTTGGTGGACAGAAAGACGGGGAGAAAGGTATTCAGTAGATTAATGCTTTGAATTTCGTTCATCAATGTGGTTTTCTGCAGAACTAAAACAGAACTCAAAACACAATGCCACCTCTGAGTTTAAGAAAACAACGTCTCTGTAATCCCCAGATAAAACTTTTCATTTGAATAAACAATTGACAGTTGTAGACTTAGAGCTATTAGCCTATAAATATTACATTTAATAATTGGGCCACACCATTTGCAGCGCATACACTCAATTTCGTCCTTTTCTCCTGTTTTTGTTTTTTTTTTTAAACTTTCAAATACTTCCTTGTGTTCTGAAATGTATTCCAATATAGATTTTCATTTTCTTCCCATTTTCGTGTGTCAAATCTTTAAACCATTATCTGCTAATAGCTTGAAATGTGTATGTGGTGGGTGTGAGCTTCATCAGTACATTCAGATGCACACGCATTTCTGAGCTTGCGTGTGCGCCTGTTTCTTTATTGTGTGCATCTTCTATACCAGTGTTTCCCAAACTTTGGACGCAACTTGTTCAGGGAAAGCCCCTGGCGGGCCAGGCCAGTTTGTTTACCTGCCGCGTCCGCAGGTTCGGCTGATCACGGATCCCACTGGCCGTGGTTCGCAGCTCCAGGCAGCCCCCATTGGCCTGGAGAGGCACATAAGCAAACCGGCCATGCCAGCCAGGGGCTTTCCTTGAACAAGTGGCATCTCAAGTTTGGGAAACACTGTTCTATACTAATACATAGCCTTACTTCAACAGGCAGCTTGGCATATACACACATACTAATGCATTATTGTAATACCTATATCTCATGCAATATAGTGTATTTTCCTAATAAAACAAATTATTTTGTATGTATTTGAATGATACAAAAGTAGGGTGAAAAATCAGAAAAAACTGAGTAATACTTTTTGTAAAACCCAGAAATTTTTCAGTAAAAATTGGTTTAAATGGAAAATGAAGGGGCTTATCTATAGGGCACAATATTCTCTGGGGTACCGTACAGAGCTTGTGAAAATTGCTATGACACACTCCATCAAGAAGGCTGATAAATGCCTCTCCTAATGCCACTGTAAAAGTAGGAGTTGGAGGAGATTTCTAAAGGAAATGAGACGAAAGATGGATTACCAAGAGGGGAGGGGGTCAAGGAACCAATGGTTGACTGGGACTACATTTACGCTATGAGCTCGGGTTGTGATTCCCCTGCTTGTATACACATACTAGCACTTGCTCTCAGTGAGCAAGTGCAAATTTAAATAGCTGTGTAGTCATAGCTGCACAGGTAACAGCAGCAGAGGCACAGCTGAGCCATGCCAAATACTTAGCCACTAGTTTCAGGCAAGCCTGCGAACACAAGAGGACAATATGATTTGCTCTCGGGGGGAGCGAGAGCTAAGGTGAACCAGGGCTGTCTGGGACAAGCTAGACCTTTCAAGGGCCCCTTGGTTATTTTAAGATCCTTTTCTCTTAAGTGCTTTGTGCTTTAGTTAAATAAACAATACTCTTTTTTACAAAGGTCACTGTAACCAGAAGGTCATAGGCTTCCAAAGGGAAGAACAGCAGATATTAAACCCACTAGGACCTGCTGGGTAAATATGTTTGGTAAACAGGGTACTGCAGCCTAGGGCCATTTGAGAGTGAGAAAATCATGTGATTCCACCTGAAGAGAGGTAGTCACAAGGTCTGTGCACTAAGAGAAGGGGCAGAATTGCAGTTAGCCCTGTAACTGTGACACATGGCTTTTTGCTGTAAATTTTCTGCTACCTACTTTTCCATCTCGATTAGGCCAAATGATTTTCTTTATCTTCATTGCTTTAATTAGGTTTTCACAGACACTACAGGGCTCACATGTGGTGATTAATTCAGTGTCACTCAGATCATCATCAGTTCTGTAAAAGACAAAAACACTGTTGTTTTTATAAATTAGCTCTTTGTTGGTTGAAGGTGTTTCTCTTAGCGTATCTAAAGCGAGTTCTTCTTCCTTCTCTTCCTCTGCCACTGACCAAAGGAGACTAGTAAGGAACCTCAGCACTATGGCTAAGACTCAGGATATACTGTGGACTCACTGCCATGGGAAGTGATGGAATGAGGTTGCATAGGCTCTATCCAAAGAGTCTGCATGGTCCTCCTTTCAGCTGTGTGCTCCCAGCACTGTAGAGATAATACTCCTGTCCTCCCCACCACCCCCAACCCACCACCACCCAGATCCTCCCAGTGTCCTAGCTCAGCTACCTTCCTCCCCTTCTCTAGTAGGGTGAGGTAACATACTCTAGAGTACCTTTTTGTAATCGTGTCCATCCACCATTCATCCATGGCTCTCACCAAACCCCTCTTATACATCATAGCATCCATCATCATCCTCCCTCCCCCTTTCCCCACGGTCTCATTTCCTCTCCCTTGTTACTCTCACATCTCTACAGTTCTCATCAGGTCTATCTACTCCTCTTCCCCTATCTCCTCCCACCCACACAAATTTAGGTTCCACATCTGCATCCTCCTCCTCACCCCTAGTGAAATTTGCCCCCATTCTACCCCTTCCTCCACACTCTCCACCTCCCACATACACACCCTCTGCCACCACCTCCTTCCTCTTTTATGCCACCATTCCTCACACTTCCTACCTTAGAATAATTGCATTAGCTTCTGCACAGATGATTGCATGCTGGTCACAACTACCATCATCCTTCTGTGCAAACAGACTATTCGCTGTCCCTTTTGGAAATCCATTGTAGCCAACAGCGACCTATAACAACACCAGGCAAAAATAAACAAAAAGAATACTTTCCCAGGACTCTGATGCATTTAGGCCCAATCCAACTCCCAAAGATTGTCACTGACTTCCACAGGAATTGCTGTATTGTTGTGCTCTTTGATCAGCTCATTGTTATTCTTTGAGCATGTAGGTTTCCATCTTGCAAAATGTTTGGTTTTTGAATCATGAATACTAAATGTATCTGAAGTCCCAGTCAGGGTTACAGTTCCTAACAGCAAATCCTGTTTTTAGGACAATTTTTCTTTCAATTTTCATGAAATCTTGTTCATGCAAATTTGAAGTTTGCTTTCCATGAACAGACATCTCAGCAAAACCTGATTAGTCATGAAGCCAAATGCAAAAAAGATTGTGGTCCATGAAGTGAATAATTTAAAAATTTAAGCAAGACTGCGGTGTTTGCCCAACTGAGGTGGAATTATTTATTCATTTTGCAAGTATTTATACTTTAGAGATTGCATGAGTGTAGCAGGACTGGAATGCAGGGAAGTCAGCTGATTAGTAATAATATGTATCACATAGAGGGGGCTTGGCACAAGCCAAGCACTGTGTAGACATTAAATAATTAATCATCACAACATTCCTTCAAAGTAGGTCAGGAAGTATTTTTATCTGTATTCTTCACATGGAGACACAGACGGCCTAATTCTGATCTCACAGTGTTGTGACTCCACCGACTTGGTAATGGACCTCAAAAGTGCATTCCTTAGTCCTAGTCCCATCCTCAGTCAGCTACACCATGTTACATCTCAGCATGTGTAATTGTGTGAAATATTAGTAGTGCTATTGGTGTACTAAGACAATAAGTTCTAAGGTCTCTGGAAGACTGCAGCTGCACATTTTATAAGCCTTATTATATTCTATCTGAATGTCTGATTATTTTTTATACTCTGTTAAAAATAGTCATGTGGAAATATGACCATGTGGGTAATTTGCTCCTTGTGCAAGTTTAATTGTCTTTAAAATCCTTTCAGATTTTGACTTGCATGGGGAGGGGTAGTGTAGGAGAGTTTTTAAGAATCATTATTTATGTCAGTAGAATTAACTTGCTCACTTACATAAACAATACTGAGGAAACCCCACAGAAATACAATGCATATCTATGGCAGACTTGAGCTCTTTTAAATATTTCTATGCATCACAATACATTGCACAAAAATCCTACAAGCAAAAGTTTAATGTGACAATCAGCTATAATAGATTAATGTTTGTATCAAAAATGAATATTTGACTGTGAGACTGAGGGGTTTTCCTCATCATTTTCAAACTGTATCCAGAGTAATATTAATAGTTCTTGGGCTGCATATAACGTACTTACAATGTCTTCTTTCCTGTAGATCAGTGTCCCCACTCCAGTATTAGGACTGTCTGGCATGAAAAAAAAATCAAATAGTGAAGCTACCAACAAAGTCTCAGAACTTGATTCACCCTGTTGGTGCAAATATATGCAAGTACACCTCCCTGAGCCAGAAGAGGTTGCTATTATCACTACTGCCCTCCAAAGGGGATTCAACCCAGGAAAGAATGTGTTAAGTTGCAGTGAGGGCTCCATATCAGCACCAGCAGTGAAGACTATCCAGGGACGTGGTGAATCAGCACATTCCAGAGTTGATTCACCTGAAAGACTTCAGCCCACACAGACCTATGTCCCTATGCAATCCACCTCTACCCCCCCGCACCTGGTGGTGTCTTCTTGAGTAGAAGTACCAATGATCTGTTAAATTCCTGTAGCACTCCTTGCTGCTCATTCCAACAGTTATTGTATCTCCCTGTATCTCAGAAAAATACTATCTCCACCTGAGAAAGTGAGTCATAATGGTTTCTGCTAAGCCTTCTCACTTCAAAAGGTGAACTCATCCACTCAGTGAAGCAAAACCAATACAATACAACCCTGGGGTTTTTTGTCTTTCTCTGCAGCATGGGGTATGGGGTCACTTGCAGGTTTAAGCTAGTGTAACCTGAAGTATTTAAATCAATATTTGAGGACTTCAGTAACTCAGCCAGAGGTTAGGAGTCTATTACAGGAGTGGGTGGATGAGGTTCTGTGGTCTGCAATGTGCAGGAAGTCAGACTAGGTAATCATAATGGTCCCTTCTGGCCTTAAAAGTCTATGAGTATGACCAATCACAGCCAGCCAACCCAGCTTGAAATGCAAAAAAAGTAATATTGTCTCAGAATTGTTTTAAAACTGTTATAAAATTACTCCAAATTTGCAAATGTTTAATGGACTCAAAACCAGGAAAATCTGAATAAAAAAATATATGTTGGACCAATATGTCCGACATCTTGTGTGAGTGCACAAGAGTGGGAACAAAAGAGTGGGCAAGGGAGCAGCCATAACTGTAGTGTCTGCACTCAGAGCACAAGAACGACTGTCTAATAGCACCCCCTGAGGTGCTAGAAACCACAAAGGGGTGCAGGTGAAGGTAGGGTAATGTACTTGCTGTTTAGTCAAAGATAAAATATGAGCCTTCCTCCTAGAGGTTAGTGGAATGGATGTTCTTCCCTTGCTCACCATGGACCTCTAGGAAGCATTGTGCTTCTTTGGGGCATAATTCTGCATGGAATTCTTGGTAGTGCAGCATGGCTCTTCACCAAATGCAAGCTGGTCTAGGGTTTAAGGTGCAATCTGGTCCTTTGTAATGGATATTTTTGCCGATCTCTACTACCAGCCTTGAAAGTATTTTTTCAGATGACCTGTATTGGTTGTATATTGACGTATAATTAATTTAATCTGGTCTGCATACCACAGGCTAATTTTCTAACACAGGTGATACCACTGTAATATTTCACCTCTAGTGTAACAAGTTAGCTAAATGCATGCACAGCTTCCTTGAAAGTCATTACCATGAATAAGGTCACAGAACTCAGTGTTACAGCTTCACTCACATTAAATATATATAATTCTCTACTACCCAGGACTATAAATTCCTGAACTCATATCTTTCCTATACCATATTACAGTACTTACTGACTTTACCTTAGTACTAATCATTCACTTACCATTTCTGGCTGCTAGTAAGTTACAGAGTTGCAATGCATGAGTATACTTGGGCTGTTTTTCAATGGCATGTTTATCCTCTTGAAAATTATTTTCCTTTATTTCGGTATCAATGCCACCTGCCAGTGTCTGAAAAGATTCCATTGCTTTATTAATATCATCTTCATATGATTGTTGGAATGATTTATCTTTTTTAATGTGTGTCAGGTTAAGTATTTCTAAAAGTTTAGTTGATGATAAACTATTATATACAGAGGTAACAGGAGTGGTGCTCTTATCAACTGGAGGTGACCCTGTTCGTGGAAAAATCCTTTGCTTCACTATTTCAACATCTAATATTGGTATGTAGACTGCTGAAGTGATATAGCTTTCCCTAAAGATGTTATCAACATGTTCAGCTTCCATTTCAATTTTCTTCAGATTTACTTCTGTTGTTTGTATTTCAAGATTAGGCCAGTAATACACTTGAGAAACTTGAGCTGCATGAAGAAAAATAGATGTAAGATAATATTTTAAAAGAAATAATAAAGTGAACACATTTTCTTAACTAGTAAAATTAAAGCAGTACTAGAAGTAATTATATTAGTTATACTTTTTCATGTATTATTATTTATTATCATGAGAACAGCAGTGTGAGGCAGTTATGCCTAATACACAAAAGGGGGCCTGGTCCATGACTAGTGTTCCTAGGTACTACTGCACTACAAATAAATAATAATAATCATCATCATCACCCTCTATGTACAGCACCAGCTACACAAACATGAAAAAATGAGAAATTAACAGCTATGTCATTAACAATCTAGATCTTCCTATTAATCTCAGACGTAATATATCCTCTTCACAGAACACATTCAGTAAATTGAAAACATAGCTCAATCAACAATAAAACAGAAGCCTCGAAGCAAAACAAATTATTATTAATAGAAATTTTAAAAATTGACACCTTTTGAATTATAGACATAACATGAAACCAGATACTTACTTTGTGATATTTATTTTAAGAACTTTGTTGCCACTGTAAATGGAAATTTCAATACAACCCTAAAGATGGAACTGCCCACACATATAAATAATCCATTTTAATGCTCACAGAAATGTATATATTAAAATTAATTTCACCACTATAAATCTTAGAAACATAACTCCATTTAAAATTCAGCTTAGTCAAGTAGGTCTTGATGTTTCTATTTGTTTAAAAGGTGGTCACTACTTAACTGTGATTGGACTAAAGATATATATATGATTCCTTTCTATTTAGCACGGTGTTACCATATTGTAGAGTGAATCTCTTTAGACCATCCAGGAAGCATTGTTTCACGTGATGTGATTAAACTGAGTGAAACTACAGATTACTCATATTTATCAAACCAGGTGTGACTATCAAATGCTAATATTAAAAAATATTAAATGGGTTCTATATGGTTTTGTGTTTGGGTTTTGTTGTTGTTGATTAGGTTTTGTTTGTTTGTTTTTTTGCAGGCAAATGCACTTGAATAAATGGCAACCAAATATTTAACTATTTGTCTTCTGTCTTTTTTGCTGCGCAAAATTGATACATTAATTTTTCCATAGCAACATCCTCCCTTAATTTTTTTATAATTATTCCTCTAGTTTTGTATTATTTTTCTTTTTCCAATCAGAGGTTATCAGTAGCTTAGCAGCTGCAAGCAGATGAGAGATGAATTTTTATTTCTTTGAGTGTGACCATTTCTTCTAGGAAGCCCCAGAAGGCTTGCCAAAGGATCATTTGGTAATAATATCCAACAATTTGTATTATCAGGTTAGAAACTGCATCCTAATACTCTCTAAGGACTGAACATGTCCACCATAAATGCCTAAAATCTTTCTGTCAACACAATTTCTACAACATTTATTCCTATACAACCTCTCTCTATTTTTAACCTGACTGGAAACGTTAAAAAACAACACCACCACTTTCCTAACCTGAGCCTCCAGCAGGCCACCTCTGGTCAGTGTTAAGGTTGCAGTTTCGGTTTTAATTTGACTCATTTACTCACTCAGTTTCAATAACAGGATTGTGGTATGAAAGTTAATTGAAGAGGACAAGATGACTTACCTCTCTAGCTAAACCATCACTCAACAATAGGACGAGTTATTCAGCAGACGACATGCAGGAATGGGAAAGGAGTAGAGAGAAAAGGAAGTAACCCTTGACATCACTATTTTATCAACTTGTGAGCCTTTCACAGGTATGATGCCAGTTAGTTACAAATATCGTATCTCTGATACTGACCTTGAATCAAAAGTTTTGCACACCTGATGCAAGGCATTCGAGACAGGTAAACTTCACAGCCTCCTAGTGCATTTGGAAATCTTAATAATGCTCTTGGCACAGCATGAAGCTCCTTAGTGGAGCAGTCCATTGTGATAATCCTTTTCGGTTTGTTAGCCTCACAGATGACAATTCCAGTTCTGAAAAACTACAAAAAAATGCTTTTACAATATCTTTAAAACAAATAAAAGGAAATATTTCTTCACACAATGCACAGTCAACCTGTGGAACTCCTTGCCAGAGGATGTTGTGAAGGCCAAGACTATAACAGGGTTTAAAAAAGAACTAGATAAATTCATGGGGGATAGGTCCATCAATGGCTATTAGCCAGGATGGGCAGGGATGGTGTCCCTAGCCTCTGTTTGCCAGAAGCTGGGAATGGGCGACAGGGAACGGATCACTTGATGATTACCTGTTTTGTTCATTCCCTCTGGGGCACCTAGCATTGGCCACAGTCGGAAGACAGGATGCTGAGCTAGATGGATTTTTGGTCTGACCCAGTATGGCCGTTCTTACGTTCTTATGTTTAAGCCTGCCAATTAAAACAGGGGATGGCAATATCCATTTCAACAAAGCAAACTGCTTGCAACACTTCCATCTGAGTGGAGGCATGTGCAGCCAGCTAGCAGAACACAGAAAATGTTTGGAATTGACTGGGAAGATGGTGGGTCTAACGCACCCAGGAGATCTGCTGATTCAATGCCTCTCCAGGGAAATCTCCATTAGGGCTTGTCTTCACTGCAATGGTTAGTTCTAGTGTACTCAAATTACTGCACTCGAGCTTGCCTAGTTTAAATGCAAGCGACCATACTTCAAAACAATACTGGAGATACACCGAGTGATCTGATAGCAGCACAGATAATTGAATTAGCTGCTGATGCATTATTATAACTCAAGGGGTTGCATCCCCAGTGCATTATTAGTTTGAGCTTCACTCCAGCATAACTTGAGCTTCAGCTCACCATTAGCTAGATGTGCCAGCTAGTTTGATCTTAAAGCACCACTTAACTCAAGCAAGAGCCTGGTGTGTGAATGGGAGTCAAGTTAGGGGTATCACTCAAGTTATAACTCAAGCTAAATGTGCTGTGAAGACACACCCTCAGTCCTAGCTAGAATTATGCTGGCTCCCCATGGTGAATCTCATGCAGGAAAGTAGAAGTTGTATGACTGACTGCTTTCCAATATGGTGAACCCTCCCCCAGAGCAACTGCCTCTTGAGGTGCAATTTACGTCCTCTGCAACTGCAGGGATGAAACAAGCACAATACTTTCACTGCAGGACCAAACAGGAAAATATTGGCTAAGGGACAATATTTTAAACAGAGGTAAGTGAGATTAAAAATATAGATAAGAATTATGTATTTTAGTATTACTTATTTTAAAGTTTTCTTCAGTATGAAAGTCTTGCTTTTATATTTCTGTCCTTGAAAACTAAGGCTGACTATGCTACAAACTTAAGTTTTTCAAGAGCCAAATGTTATCAAATATATTATTGGTATTATTTAACATTTATATTGCTGTGGTATCCAAAGACCTCAACAAAGTTGAGCTCCATTGCACCAGGCACTGTGCGAACATATAACACATGTCAACCCCTAGCCCGAAGACCTTATCCTGGACATTTTTAATACGGAGAATTAGTGAGAAAGAAGGAAAATAGTCTTTCTGTCTGGAAATTCTTCTTCAGACAGACACACAGATCCATCAATTTCCATAAAGATAGATGGGAACTGCAATAATTTAGTACTAATATAGCCAAACCATTCTGTTTACTACTCCTAGTTCTGCAGCCCCACGTTAAACAATATCAGAACATACTAGACAATATCACATATAGAATTCCTGATTTGGGGGGCTGAATTTTGTGCTTGTGAAAATGAGGAACTATCAGAGTTGGCTTGAGGCAGATACTTTCTCTGCAAGCCTTCTGTACACAAGTGACAGTGCACTTCAACCCCAACCTGCAAAATCTCTGCTCATCTGGTTCTGAACCACTTTAAAACAGACACTATCAACTGTGCTGTGTGCTTGTTTTATGATATACCAAATTTGGACTATGATGAGATCATGTAAGACTAAATATTACATGACCATGTGAAAATACTAAGATTTGGAAACCACTTCACTCATATGAAATCTTTACCAGATAATGTTGTGATATTTTTAAAGGCTATTCTACCACTATTGGCTGGCATAAGGACCGAGTATTTATGCAATTTGGAAAAATAAAAGGAGTTTTTGATTTATCAGAGCTTCTTGTATGTTCTGCATATTGTAGGTTAAAATCCTAACCAGTCAAAATCACAATCAGCAATATGTAATAGTCAAAATCCTAATTAACATCATGGCCTCTCTTATTCTGCACAATAGATACTGAATTCACTCAACTCACTTTTAAGATATCTGGGTTTTTTTGTTTGTTACCAACATATTTACATGTTGGTTCTTGACAGTTTGGTGCATTTTCCATATGGAGTGCTAAGAAGATGCACAAGTCTTCTTTATTTGGTAGACGAGAAGGAGGACCTGAAGAAAAAAGTAGAATTAGAAGCTAGTTCTTCAAAACAAGCATGGAGCAAAAGGAGCAAATGGAGTAAATGTAAAATAGCCAATGGGACTGAGCTACAGAGGATAATTCCCAAACTATGCAGTCTCTGGTTAAAACGAATGCTGCTGTACCTTTCATTTCTATGTGTGTTAAAATAAAGAACTATATCCTAAAATCACATTAAAATTTGGTCCACTGATACTCTGCGAATCCTCTTTCTTGAACTTTCCTGATCCTGAGACCTATCTGTGCCTCTCCAGTCCCTGCTGTAAGTTACACTGGCCATTCCAGCAACTGGGGATTGCCAATGTGCAATGATCCTCTAGTCTTGCTTCCTTCTCTGGCTACTCTGCCTGTATCTGCTGAAGGGAGAGTAACTCCTATGCCTGCCCCTTCCTTCGGCTGGCACAAAAAGTGACTTCCATTGACTTCAACAGGCTTTGTATCAGGCCCAAAGCAGATATCCTATATCTGGGACAGCCTTTTCCTCACTCACTCAACTTCAGTCCTCTCCAAAACTCATTTATTTCAGCTACCATACTGCCATTTATCTTCTCTTTGAAGCTATATGTCCTTCTCTGTTACCTGAACATTATTTAAATAAATAACTAATTCATAATTAATACAAATAATATAAAATAAGACAATTTATACAATCAGCTTTACTTAAAAACATCACTCTCCCAAAAGCTATATTTCCTTCCCATCCATTACTGTTGTGTCTATCCCCTTCCCCACAACGATCTGTTGTCACTATCCATTATGTTAACTGTGTGTTTTAGGTTGTAAGATCCCAGGGACCTTACGTCCGTACATGTCAGTAAAGCACCAGTGGCACAGTCATAGTGCTATACAAATAACAACCCATACTATCAGAACAATAACTTTATTTCTATTATTATAGGAAGAGAGGCCCAGAAGTGGAATAGCATGGAAATTTCAAATTAAGACTGAGGTATGTTGCCAGAGATGGATGTTAGAAGTATGCAAGTTGCCTGCCTGCACTATGGCTCAAGACTTTCAGAACAATTAAATTTATTCAAACATCTTAAAGAAAAAAGAATTACGTAAACCAAGAAATAAGAATATATGAGCAAGTTTGATTAATTTTTTTTGCCTTTATCATTCTCTCTTTCTGTTTCTTCTCCATCTCTTTTTTCTGAGTTCTCTGTTTGCTTACTGAAGGGGGAAGCTGGAGGATAAAAGACAAAAAGTTTAAATTAGGAATGATATATCAGATTTTCTCTGATGAGGTTTAGTAATGGATGGGATCCCATCCGTTACCATGAATGGCACCAGATCCCTGCTCACTACAAAAGGGAGAGGGTGAGGTATCTCAGGATCAGTTTATTACAATATTTGATAAACAAGAATTAAAATCTGGTTGATGTTTGGATCCAAAGGTCCTTCTACGCAAAATTCAGATTTGTCAAAGCTTATCATGAAAAAATTCAAAGACAAAATCAAGACAAAAATGTCACCCATAGTACAAGATGCAGGATAGTGAGATCATTATCATCATTGCACAGAAAAGACCTTAGACAGACCAAGTCATCCTCAAATGATCCCAATCTTGTAAATTTTAGCTCCTCTATCCTTTAGTCTTTCTTTGGACATAGACTTCTAATTCTCATGCCTTTTGTCATAAACAGATAGTTAAGGGTTAATGTCTCTTTTACCTGTAAAGGGTTAAAAAGCTCAGTGAACCTGGCTGACACCTGACCAAAGGACCAATAGGGGGACAAGATACTTTCAAATCTTGGTGGAGGGAAGTCTTTGTTTGTGCTGTTTGTTTTGTTTGTTGTTCACTCTCGGGACTGACAGGGACAAGACATACACCCAGACTTCCCAATCTTTCTGAATCAGTCTTTTGTGTTTCAAAATAGTAAATAATAGCCAGGAAATGCGGATTAGTCTTAGGTTTGTTTTCTTAACTTGTAAATGTGTCTTTTTGCTGGAAGGATTTTTACCTCTGTTTGCTGTAACTTTGAATCTCAAGCTAGGGGGGGAGTCCCTTTAGTCTATATGAATGTGAGTACTCTGTAAAGCATTTTCCATCCTGATTTTACAGAGATAATTTTTACCTTTTCTTTCTTTAATTAAAAGCTTTCTTTTTAACAACCTGATTGATTTTTCCTTGGTTTTAGAATCCAAGGGATTGAGTCTAAACTCACCAGGGATTGGTGGGGGAAAGGGAAGGGGAGAATGGTTAATTCCTCTTTGATTTAAGATCCAAGGAGTTTGGATCTGTATAGTCTCTCAAGACAACCCAGGGAGGGGAGAGTCTGGGGGGAAAAAGAGTGGGATGGTTAATTTCTCCTTGTTTTAAGACCCAATGGGTTTGGGTCTTGGGTTCCCCAGGGAAGGTTTTGGGGGAACAGAAGGTGTGCCACACACAGACTTCTGGCTGGTAGCAGCATACCAGATTTAAGCTAGTAATTAAGCTTAAAAGTGATCATGCAGGTCCCCACTTCTTGAACCTAAAGTTCAAAGTGGGGAAAAAACCTTGACACCTTTGATGTGTAATCCTGTTATTTTATAATAAGGGTCCTGATTCTTTCCACTACCCTAGTGTTAGTCCACTGACTTCAGTGGATTTATACCAGCATAAAATGAATGTAGTAGGCTGAAGAATCAAGCCCAAGGAATCCAAGCTGTTCTCAGAGAAAAGAAAAATAAAACGCAGGATTCTGATCAGCCTATTTAGTGCCAGAGGAAAGCACCTAAACACACATCAAAGGCATGAGAATGAGAAGCCTATGTCCAAAATGAAATTTTCATTTCATATTCGAGTCACAAAGAAAGACTAAAGACCAAAAGGAACATCAAAGACTGGTGAGCAAAAGACACCTGCTGATTTGTAAATGTATTATTCATTTTGCACATTCCTATAGCTAATCTGAGGCCCATTACCGCATCCAGAAAACTGGGCCACTTACTGTACAGAGAGCAGGATTCTTGTACGCATCAGCCTGTTGTTGATTCAGAAGTATTAAACTAGCAAGTAGAGTGGTGGGATGCAGATATTTGAATTGTATGGCCCTGAACCAAAATAGAGCTAATAGGTCTAATTCAGAGGTCGGCAACCTTTCAGCAGTGGTGTGCCAAGTCTTCATTTATACACTCTAATTTAAGGCTTCGCATGCCAGTAATACATTTTAACATTTTTTAGAAGGTCTCTCTATAAGTCTATAATATATAACCAAACTACTGTTATATGTAAAGTAAACAAGGTTTTCAGAATGTTTCAGAAGTTTTATTTAAAATTAAATTAAAATGCAGATCTTCTCAGTTTAGTGTGATCCTTGCCTTTGCTTTTCCTTGGTGAGTTTTAAAATGTCTGGTGCATTTTTGGATACTTTAAACTGCACACAGGCTTCTGAGCGATCAGTTGTTAACCGGCTGGAACCCCAGATCGGCAGCTGAGGAGAGTGGAGCTGGCGGCTGGTAGGGCTGAGCAGGGCTGGAGGCCTGGATCCTGTCTGGCAAGGGGCCTGCGCTGGAACTCCAACTGGAAGCAAGGTGAGTGGGGCGGCAGCAAGGGACCACAGCTGGCAAGGGGCCAGCATCCGGAACCCCAGAGCAGCAACTGAGCGGCTTAGTCTGCTGCCGCGCTCTGCGGTTTAAGCTGCCAGCTCCTGCCAGTCGGGGTCTCAGCCCGCTGCCAGCCTGGGGTTCCTTCACCGAGGCCAGCAGCGGACGCTGAGTGGGACCGGCAGCAGGACCCCAGCTAGCAAGGGGCCAGCAGCTGGAACCCCAGAACGGCAGCAGGCTGAGCGGCTCAGCCCGCCCTGCTCTGGGGTTTCAGCCACCGGCTCCTGCCAGCCAGGGTCTCAGCCCTCTGCCAGCCTGGGGTTCCTTCACCAAGGGCGAGCAATGGGAACCCCAGAGCGGTGGCAGGCTGAGTGGCTCAGCCCGCACAGCATGCCATCAAAAATTGGCTTGCGTGCCACCTTTGGCACACGTGCTGCAGGTTGCCGACCCCTGGTCTTATTTAATAATAATAAAATACCAACTGTAGCAACCTTAAGACACAATGTTCAACTGTATGTAGTTATCTTACCAGAACATTCCGCATATTGAGGTTTCCACTGTTGAAAAACAGAAGAAATTTATGCAAAGCACAGTCCCAAATAATTTTTTTGAATAGTTCTTTTTCTGACCACAGCTGCCTTTATTCATCCTAGCTATTCATTAGATCTGCTCAGGGAATTTCTTGGGACATCAGACAATTCCTGGTATCTTTACCCATACCTACATCCCATCTATGTCATTATTTCATTCCTAAATCTTTTAGTCTATTCAGGCATGGCAAGGTCCAGGTCAAAAAGCTACTTTTATATCAGTATTTATCTAATTTGTCACTAACTCTGCCTCTCCCATTTCTCTTTCCACCCCCAAACTCTGATCCTTTTACCTATATCAAACATATGTAATAAAACTTAATTATTTAAGTGATCTTGTTTTCCTCCTCTGGTGCTATTCCTGACATTTCTTCTTGTTGGTGTTTCCCACTCTATCCCTAACTGGATGACTCCCAAACCCATAATGAGCTTTCAAGAAAGCCATTAAACACCTCTATTGTGAACACTAGTGTGAATACATATTTAAATAAGTATGCTCCTCAGTTTCTTGTTTGGTGAACTTTCTTACAAACCAATACTGGCTTGGATAAACGTTTAAAAAAAGAAAATCGAAGTGGTCTTGAGCAACATCAAAGTGAATTTAATTTTATTAAATGAGTGTTTGTGAATACTTTTTCACAACATTTTCCCTGCTTTATACTCCTCAATAAGGATACATACCTGATAATATTCAAAGTTGCTCTTTAAAGAGTCTGTAGAGTCCTGAAAAGGAAAAAAACCTTTTTCAAAATACATATATATCTCTGGCCAATGTGGTCTTATTTGTGAATATTCTTTCTAGAATTATCCATGTCTGAGTAGTCTTTACAATATACATATTCTCATTTCTTCTGTTAACTGGAGGCAGACTAGATATCTGGATGTAAGCCAGGCTTAGGACAATCCCCCAAAAAAGAATTCTCCAGAACTAAAGTTTCCAAAACTGTAAAATACTAACTATGTAAAAGTTAACAAGTCAACTCAA
This sequence comes from Gopherus evgoodei, assembly GCF_007399415.2. Taxonomy (NCBI): domain Eukaryota; kingdom Metazoa; phylum Chordata; order Testudines; family Testudinidae; genus Gopherus; species Gopherus evgoodei. Next base: position 256,152,880 of record NC_044322.1, on the reverse strand, counting down.
GCCATTTGCAATAGAGCCAAGGAAAGAAATATAAGTATTTCCTTGGAGAAAATGGTCCTCCATTTCAAGTTACTCAGAAAATGAGTAATGGCCAGGAAACTCTGGATACAATACAGTGCTCCAAGGGAAGGCCAGACTGTCAGATATGGAAGGTTCAAGAAAGCCTATTCACTTGCATGATCAAATTTTCAATTCTCTGTTTTTCTTGTGTCCAAAAGTCTTTAAAGTGAGATGTAGAAAGCACTTGTAAAGTGTAGCAAGCCCAGGGGTGAAAGTAACTTTGTCAAGGTATTTTTCCCACTTTGAACTTTAGCGTCCTAAAAGTGGGGACCTGCATGTACCCTTCTAAGCTTAATTCCTAGCTTAGATCTGATAGTGCCGCCACGAGCCAAAAATATAGTGTTTTGGCACACTTCCTGTTCCCCCAAAATCTTCCCTGGGGAATCCAAGACCCAAACCCCTTGGGTCTTAAAGAGAAATAAATCATTCCCCCTCCTTTCCCCCTCCCAGACTTTCCCCTCCCTAGGTTACCCTGAGAGATTTCACTGATCCAAACTCCTTGGATCTTAAAACAGAGAGGAATTAACCTTCCCCCCCCCCTTTGCCTCCACCAATCCCTGGTGAGTTCAGACCCAATCCCCTTGGGTCTTAAACAAGGAAAAAAATCAATCAGGTTCTTAAAAAAGAAAGCTTTTAATTAAAGAAAGAAAAAGTAAAAATTATCTCTGTAAAACCAGGATGGAAAATGTTTACAGGGTAGTCAGATTTAGGTAGCCTAGAGGGACTCCCTCCCCGCTAGCCTGAAATTCAAATTACAGCAAACAGAGGTAAATATCCTTCCAGCAAAATACACATTCACAAGTTAAGAAAACAAACATAAGACTAATCCACCTTTTCTAGCTAGTACTTACTATTTTGAACATGAGAGACTGTTTCAAAAAGATTGGAGAAAGACCTGGTTGCACGTCTGGTTCCTCTTAGCCCCAAGAGCGAACAAACACAAAAACAAACAGCACAAACAAACTTCCCTCCACAGAGATTTGAAAGTATCTTGTCCCCACATTGGTCCTCTGATCAGGTGTCAGCCCGGTTCACTGAGCTTCTTAACCCTTTACAGGTAAGAGAGACATTAACCCTTAACCATCTGTTTATGACAAACTTAAAGGAGTTACTGGAACAGCAGAGTCCTGAGAGGAGGCATGGCCACAACCGGAAGAGGTGGGGCCTTTAAATACCCAGCTCCTTTAAATAACCCCTGGAGCTACCAGCTGCAGAGGCGGCTGGAAGCCCCAGGGCTCAGGGGCGATATAAAGGGCCCGGGGCTCCAGCAGCAGGGCTTGGGTGGCAATTTAAAGGGTCTGAGGCTCCGGCTGCTGCAGAGAACCCTGGGCCCTTTGAATCACCACCAGAGCCCTGCTTTCGCTACCCCGGGGCTCTGGCAGCTAGGGAGGTTTTTACTGTCAGTCCGTATGATTAAACTGCAGGAGGTTAGACTTTCTCAATGGAGAGTGTCCTAGAATATAGCATTTACTCCTTTTTTGGCTCCAGAAAAGTTTGGATTTAAAGGCTTTCAGGGCACAGTGAAAGCCATATTATTTTAGTCATTCATTTGTATAATTATGAATGTTTAAGTATGTTGAAGGTGTTTTGTATAGTGGAGCTTCCTCTACTACATAATGCAGGCATGTACAGATGCTTAGGATTTTTTAAATTGAGTACATTGATCATAAACTATAGCACTAAACACCAAATGAATGTATAAATAAATAATTACAATAATTGCATTGCATTAGCTCACTTGTTGGTTTGATGATGACTGTGATGATTCTTGTACGGAAACAATTTTCTTTATGCCCACAAACTGTATATAGTTCTGACATTCAGAGCAGGGAGGTTTCGTGCAATAAAGAACATCATTATCTTCTATCTTTTTTCTGGATCTGAAAAAAAAAAAGTAGCAGCATATATTCTCTGCAAGAGCAAAACAAGAGATCATGATGAGCTGTCCCTCAAATAAATCCTAGGACTTTCCCTGAAGAACCTTATTTATTGTTAGTTCTCTCTGTCCCAGATTTCCCATCTCACTTTACTTCTGCCTTTGAGCTTCTCATCATTATACATATACATTTTCACTTATAATTTACAACAGTAAGGTATTTCTGTCTTAACTGAAACCATTCCAGTCTCGTTGAAGTACTCTGTTTTTTCTCTACAGAGAAAATGGCCATAAATTGGCTGCTAGGCCAGTTATAACTACCATCTTTCCCTCAACTGCTGGATGTATAGTCTTCTTGTACTCTCAGTATGCTCTCAGCTGTGAATCAAGAATAACTCCACTGAAAATGGAGCTGGAGCAATGTAGTCTAGTGGAAGGGAAGCCAGGAAATTTGGATTAGTCCTGGTCCTAACACGGCTTCCCTTTGTGATCTTGGGTAAGTCACATAACTTCAATGTGTACCAGTTTCCATATCTGTAAAATGAGGATAATATCTGCCTTCTTCACAGGAATGTTATGTATTAATTAATTAATGCCCCAACATAATTTTTAACAGTTATATGCTAAGTATTATTAATAGTAATTACAATATTCAGTGTAAAACAGATGTGAGTTCGCAATCAGGCTCATACTGCAGTACTGGGAATATTGTTATTTAATTTTTGCATATTTTAAAGTAATGTGAAAATTAAATGACAGTGAATATTTTCAGCCTGGCCAGGGAATGCAGTAGGTTGGAGAGGAAAGAGCAGTCTGCTGGACTCAGGGGTACTAGCTAGAAGGAAGATTTACTCACCTTGTGCAGTAACTGTGGCTCTTCAAGATGTGTGTCCCTATGTGTGTCCCACTTCAGGCGCATATGCACCTTTCAAATCCTTGATCGAAGATTTTCTGTAATTAGTGTCCACTCAGACCATGCATACTATACAACCTCATGCCACACTCACAGGGTACAGAGGGCTGCACAGGTGAATCACCTTCATTTCCCTCTCTATCCCAACATGCAACAAGAACAATCCAAAGCAGAGAGGAAGGAAAGAAGGCAAGTAGTGAAGCACCCATAGGAACGCACACCTTGAAGAACCACAGTTACCGCACAAGGTGAGTAGCCTTTTTTTCTTCTTTGAGTAATGTTCCTATGGGTGCGACTCCTGAGCAGTATTCTCCCAGAAAGCTTCAGAATCAAGACCAACACTGAAGACAACACAGCACAACCAAGTTCTGCATCAAATCTGATGGTGTGGACCAAGGCATAGTGTTTAGAAAAGGTGTGCGCTGAAACCCAAGTAGTAGCTCTGCACATCTGAGGCACTTTGATGTTTTTGAGTCACACTGTGGAAGTTGCTTGTGATCTGGTAGAGTATGCTGTAATCCTTTGAGGAGGCAAAACACCAGCTGCACTATAATAAGCAGTAATACACCCCGAGATCCATCTCAACAGTCTCTGTGAAGAGATTGTAGATTCTTTTGATCCTTTCACAATGGAGACAAAGTGTCTCAGTGATTTCCAAAACTGCATAGTCCTATCCAGATAAAAGGTCAATGCTTGTCTAACATATGCCTGTCTAACATACGAAGGGAAGTCTCCCACTGAGATTTATGTGGTTTAGGAAAAAATACCAGATTAATAGACTGATTAAGATGGAAATCCAACAGCACCTTAGGTAAAAACTTTGGGTGTGGTTGCAGGTAGACTTTGTCCTTGAAAAATACTGTAAATGAGTCAAGGCTCCAATTTCTCCAGCTGACAGGATAGCTACTGGAAAGGCCATCTTCATAGATAAGTGAAGCAAGGAGCAGGTTGCCATAGGTACAAGCAGAGGTCTCATAAGGAATCTAAGTACCAGGCTGAGATCTCAAGTCAGAATATAGATTCCCCAGACCCCTAATAAATCTTAAGGATAGAGCAGGGGTCAGGAATCTTCCTGAAGTGGTGTGCTGAGTCTTCATTTATTCACTCTAATTTAAGATTTTGCGTGCCAGTAATACATTTTAACGTTTTTAGAAGGTCTCTTTCTATAAGTCTATAATATATAACTAAACTATTGTTGTATGTAAAGTAAATAAGGTTTTTAAAATGTTTAAGAAGCTTCATTTAAAATTAAATTAAAATGCAGAGCCCTCGGACTGGTGGCCAGGATCCAGGTAGTGAGTATGCCACTGAAAATCAGCTTGTGTGCCGCCTTCGGCACGTGTGCCATAGGTTGCTTACCCCTGGGATAGAGGATATGCAAAAACAGAATACCCCACTAGTGGGGAACGAAAAGCTGATATTGCATCAAGGAGAAACTTAATGGAACTAACTGATAAACCTGTTTTGTTTTTTTTTAAGTTGAGCAGATAATTCAAGATGGCTGAGAGCCGAGACAATTGAGACACAAGGCAATGAGGGTGACACTAGTGACTGAAGCTCTTCCATTCTAAAGATAAATAATTCAAGTTGACTCCCTTCTACTGTTTAATAATACTTGTTGTACTCCTATTGAGCAGGTGGATTTTAATCCCATGAGCCATCTAGGAGCCATGATTGGAGATGGAGGACCCCTAGGCTGGGGTGAAGCACATGACCCGCTTCCTGGGAGAGGAGATGAGGGACAGTTGAAAGTTTGAACAGTGGTTGGACACACAGGTGAAGCAGATAAGGATACCAAACTTGCCTTAGCCAGGTCAGTACTACAAGGATAACTCTGGCTTTGTCCTGCCTTATCTTCCTCCTCACTTTTAGAATTAGTGGTGCTGGAGGAAATGTATAGAACAGGCCGTTTGTCCAAGGAAGGAAAAAGGCATCTCCCAAAGAGAGTGGAACTTCCTGTTGCTATATGTGGCCAATAGGTCCACCTGTGGAAGTCCCCATGAAGGATCTGAGAGTCCAACTCTCATTTGCAGTACCGGGAGAAGCATCTGTTGAGCATATTGACTGTGACATTCTGGACTCCAGGAAGGTAAACAGCTGAGATCTGTATCTGACGAGTTATACACCAGTTCCATAACTTTATAGCTTCGGCACACGGGGAGGGGGAATCTTTCAGCTCTATTTGTTGATATAGAACATATAAGCTACATAGTCCATCATGATACTCTTTGATTTGCCCTCGATGAGGGGTAGGCATTGAAGGCAGGCATTTCTGACTGCACTGAGTCCCAACAAGTGGATATGGAGACCAGTTTCCTGAGGTGACCATGTGCCCTGAGTTGTGAGTATGTTGAGATGTGCTCCCCACCCTAACAGTGAGGCATCCATTCGCACAGTTATTGTTGGAGCTGGGACGCTCATGCAGACACTGCGTTGATCTTTCCACTAATCCAAGGAGTTCTTCACCTTGAGAAAAACTGTAACCAGTTTGTCCAAGCTGTTACTGGCTGAGTAATAGGTCCTCCTGAACCAGCCCTTGATAGCAGCAAAGACATAGGCCTGGTCTACACTACACAGTTAGGTTGATGTGAGGCAGCTTACTTCAATTTAATTATGTCAGTGTACACACTGCAGCTTTGCTCCCGCCTGGGTAGGGGCTTGTCTATACTACCACGCAGGATCGATCTGAGATACGCAACTTCAGCTACGTGAATAGCATAGCTGAAGTCGACGCACTTAGATCTACTTACTGCGATGTCTTCACTCCAATAAGTCGACAGCTGACGTTCTCCCATTGACTCCACTTGTGCTTCTCGTTCTGGTGGAGTACCAGAGTCCACGGGAGAGTGCTCAGCGGTCGATTTATTGCATCTATACAAGACGCGATAAAATAACCCCCCTGGATCGATCACTGCCTACCAATCCGGCGGATAGTGTAGACAAGCTCTAAGTGCCCTACTACACCAACATAATAACTCCATCTTCAAAAGAGATGTGGTTATGTCGGTGTAGTTAGGGTGGCACAGTGTCTGTGTAGACAGCAGGAGCCGTGAAACTGACAGAAAACTGGGCAGCTAGAGCTCAGCTGCCATCTGCTCTCCTGGAGAGCTGGGCAGCTAGACCCTGCTCCCAGCTGGGAGTCAGGCTAAGAAGCCCAGGCGGCTGGAGAAGCTGGAAGCGGACAGAGGAAGAAGCTGGAGCAGCTGGCAGCTGGACCCTGCTCCTGGGTCAAAGAAGCTCCAGATAGTTTCTCCCTTGCTCCTGACAAGGAATGCAGAGGTGAGAATCCCAGGGAAGCTTCTCACCCCCTCCCAATGGAGAACGGGAAGGTGAGAAGCTCCAGGAAGCTTCCCTCACTCCCAGCGGGGAACAGGAACGCAAGAGGAGGCAACCCACTGGGAGCTCCTGGCAGAGAGCTGCCAGTTGAGCTGAGACACTTGGCTCTCATCTCCCCACACTGCCCCTCTTAGGTCAGTGGAAGTGCTGCTGGTGAGGATACACACCACCAACCCAAGAAGGGTAGTGTGGACATGCACCACTGCAGTAATTACTTTGGTGGTTGTAAGTCAACTTACATTTCTAATGTAGACATGCCCATAATCTTGCACGTTTGATCATGAAAGTGCAAGCTTCCATATGACCCAGGAGCTGCTAACAGTTCCTTATGGTAGTATGGGGACTACCTTGAATTGTCCCAACCGGATTCAACAAAGTTATGAATCTGTCTGTGGAAAGGGAGGCCCTGGCTGCCAAAGAATCCAAATATGCCCCTATGACTTGTACTCTCTGTGCAGGGACTAACTTGGACTTCTTTAGGTGTAGCTGGAGACCCAACTCTTGGAAAAGGGAAGAGAGCTGTGTGGGTGGAAGTTAGTATTGCTTTGTAAGATCAGTCCTTGAGTAGCCAGTTGTCAAGATACAAGAAGATCAAAGTTGCTTCTCAATGAAGGTAAGCAGTTACTACCACTAAAATCTTTGAGAACACCTTTGGGGTCAAAGAGAGGCCAAAGGGAAGTACTCTGTATTGAAAAGGATCCTGGCCCCTGGTGCAGCACAGATATGTCCTGTGTGCGGATGTATTGCTATATGAAAATAAGCCTCCTGTAGGTTGATGGCTGAAAACCAATCTCATGTTTCTAGAGAAGGGATTGTAGCTGCCAGAGTCACCATCTGGAACTTCTGAGATGATAGAAATTTGTTCAGTTGTCTTAGATCTAAGGTTGCTCTCCACCCTCCATCCTTCTTTGGCACAAGAAAATACTTTGAGTAAAACTCTTTCCTCCTGTGAGGGGATGGGACCAGTTCTATTGCTTCTAATCAAAAGAGGGAATGTACTTCTTCACTTGGTATACTTTTGTGGGAGGAGTCCCTGAAGAGGGAGGGGGAAGGGGAGATGGGCGAGACCTATAGCAGTAGCCCGATGTTATAACCTCTCTGACTCACTTGTTTGTTGTAATATGCTGCCAAGGCTATTGGAAATTGGAAAGGCAGTCTCCAAAAGTGGGAAGGTGGGCAAAAGGTTGCAGCTTGCAAATTAGAGGTGCGGGAGGAGTAGAGCTCTCAACTGAACTGTCAGAATTGCTGTTTCAGTGATGGCGGGATACTAGCTGAAGGAGGTTGGGAAGCTCTTTTTCACTGAAATCTGTCTTTTTCTTGTGGGTTTGGTAGTTATATGAAAACTAGAGAACTGAGCAGGGCACAATCCCTGGGCAATTTGAGGCCTGCTAAATCTCCCCTTGTTTGGAGGGGCGTATATACCAAGAGATCTCAACATGGGCCTAGAGTCCTTCAGCATGTGCAAAGACTCATCTGTAATTCCTGAGAAAAGTTTCTGACCATCAAATGGGAGGTCTTCAACAATATTCTGAGCCTCTCAGGAATCCTGAACACTGGAACCATGATCCCCTGTGCATGACAACTCCTGTGGAGATGGATCTAGCGGCAGTGTCTGTGGCATCCAAGAATGGTTGGAGAGAGGTTCTGAGTAATAACTGATGATCCTTAATGATGGTCTGGAAATGTTCTCTATGCTCCTGTGGAAGATGTTCAATAAAGGATGTGAACTTGTAATTCATGTAGTCATACTTGGCTATGATTGCCTGATAACTTGTGATCCAAAATTGGAGGGTTGCGGATCATTACGCCTTCTGTCCAAAAAGGTTTAACCTTGTCATGGCCCTTGTCATGAGGAGTAGATCTGAAATAATGCTGTCTACTCTGCTCACTTACAGCATCCACCATCAGGAAATAGGGTTGGGATAGGAAAATTAAAATTCTGAATCCCTGGGGGGAAGATAATATTTCTTATCCATCCATTTACAAGTTGATGATTTGGTGGCGGGAGCTTGCTACACAGTCTTTGCTGGATGCAGGAGTGCTTCATTAATGGGTAGCACAACCCGAGTGGGTGTTGCCGACAGCAAAATGTCCAGGAGCTTGTAATGCGAGTCTTTAACCTCCTCAAGAGATGTCAGGAGGGTGTCTGCCACCCCCTTCACAAAGTCTTGGAACTGACAAATATCATTGGCTATCGATGGTATGCAGGCATTAGTGCCTCATCTGGAGATGCATACAAAACAGAGGCTTAAGGAACCTCTCAATCTGCCCTAACTTCCTGTTCCTCAAAGGTCTCCTTACGCCGGGGTTTTGGTGGTGGAGACTATGTGACCCTAGTTTCCTGGTGCAGTGGAGCTGGAGATCTGGCAAATTGTAGCTAATATGCTGCCCAAGGATCCCAGTACACCCACTGGGGAGGCCGATACCAGAGAGCGGGTGATACCCAAGACTGAGCCCACCATCCCTAATATCAAAGCATGGATTCATTTAGTGATGTGAAGTGGAACCCTACACTGATAAAAGGGCGAATGACTAAACATCTCTTTCATCCTCCTCATTATCCTCCAAAGGCGGGGCCAGAAGAAAAGGGTGGAGAATCCTGTAGTACCAGGAAGCACCAGTAATCCAGAGATTGGGGTCTCAGTACCAAGAGTTGTTTGGTACCCATAAGCAATGGGGACGCCAACTCATCAAGCACTTGCAAATCCCTGGAGTAAAGACATTCCTGTGGTACTGAGTGGGTAAGCACTGATGCAGCAGTTGACTAGGGCAGTATCATTGGTTTGGAGCCCACAGGTGTCAGGGCTGAAGGTATGTGCTTCAATGTTGTCAGTACTAATGTGGACAGGCACCATTGGTAAGTCTGAAATAGATGGCCCCAATCTGGAGGCAGAGGGTAGCGGGGTCCTGCCAGTGCCATGTTTCTCCAAAGTGCTCCACAATCTGGTACCCGAAGAAGTTTTTAGACTCCATGGGACCAAGTCAAGAGGCTGAAGCCTCTGACACTGTAAACCTAGCAGCAGACTGGGACTTCTTGAGAGCTGCTCCTTGTGGTGAGAGACTGAGTGCCTCTTCTTCAGATCCTTCCTTGAGTCTACTGAGCTCCTCCCCTTTTTAGACAAGACCTTAGCCAAAGTCAAAGGAGCACTGGATCTGTCTGGAGATAAATGTATGGGGAGGGAGTCTCCTGAGCTGACTTGGAAGCAGGTCAAAGGGAGCGCTCCATCATCATCAGCTTCAGTTTGATCTCCTAATTCTTCCGAACTCTAGATTTTAGAAGCAGGCAAAAGTTACACTTCTGGGAAATGTCAGTTCTGGGTGCCAAATTTCAGAAAAGATGTGGGCAAATTGGAGAAAGTCCAGAGAAGAGCAACAAAAATGATTAAAAGTCTAGAAAACATGACCTATGAAGGAAGATTGAAAAAATTGGATTTGTTTAGTCTGGAGAAGAGAAGACTGAGAGGGGACATATTAACAGTTTACAAGTACCTAAAAGGCTGTTACAAGGAGGAGGGAGAAAAATTGTTCTCTTTAACCTCTGAGGATAGGACAAGAAGAAATGGGCTTAAATTGCAGAAAGAACAGTTTATGTTGGACATGAGGAAAAACTTCCTAACTATCAGGGTGGTTAAGGACTGGAATAAATTGCCTAGGAAGGTTGTGGAATCTCCATCATGGGAGATTTTTAAAGGTTAGACAAACAGGTGTCAAGGATGGTCTAGATAATACTTAGTCCTGCAATGAGTGCAGGGGACTGGACTAGATGACCTCCTGAGGTCCCCTTCCAGTCCTACGATTCTATGTCTATGGTGTTGGAATCTCCTAAGCAACAGCTACCCGTACCGTGGCTGTTGCTAATCTTGATAGCCTCCCGATGAGAAAGGTAGTGTTTGAAACCTGGGGAGCCAAGCATGCCCAGTCAGGCCAAATAAGCTCCCCAGAAAAAGTGGGGGAGAAAAAAGGAGGAGAGGAAAAATGGAAACCTCTCATAACTATCTAACTACTTCTATACTAGCAACATCTAATACTAATTAGAAACATTAAAGTAACTAAATAACTACAAAACACACTGAGGCACACATGAGGCAGACACTCTAGAGCTCCTTCTCAGGCCAAGATGGTAGAGAAGGAACTGAGGGTGGTTCACCCGCGCAGCCCTATATACCTTTGGAGCATGGCATGAGGTTGTATACAGTGTACACATGGGATGAACGGACACTGCTAATGGAAAATCTCCTATCAAGGGCAGGAGTGGCACATGCACACCTGAAGTGGAATACCTATAGGGAAACTACTCAAAGAAGTGTCTGTTTTGAAGGGCAGGAAAGTTCTGTAATTCTAGTGTATCTGAACCTCAGCTAGTCTTAATCTGCTTCAAACACAGCTGCTTGCCTATTGCTAAGGCAGTGGCAATGCCAGCCAAAACATCTTCTGTCCTTCTTCTCCAGTACCACAGTTAAGTGCCTGCACAAGGAACAGTGCCAAGACTGAGGGGAAAAACAACTGAGGAGAGTTGGCAGTTTTTCAAAGAGACGCTATTAAGGGCCCAAAAGCAAGCTATTTCGATGGGTAGGAAAGATAGAAAATGTGGCAAAAGACCATCTTGGCTTACTCTTGAGATCTTGCGTGACCTACAAAATAAAAAGGCATCATATAAAAAATGGAAACTAGGTCAGATTACAAAGGATGAATATAGGCAAATAACACAGGAATGCAGAGGCAAGATTAGAAAGGCAAAGGCACAAAATGAACTCAAACTATCTATGGGAATAAAGGGAAACAAGAAGACTTTTTATCAATACATTAGAAGCAAGAGGAAGACCAAGGACAGGGTAGGCCCACTGCTCAGTAAGGAGGGGGAAACAGTAACGGGAGACTTGGAAATGGCAGAGATGCTTAATGACTTCTTTGTTTCGGTCTTCACTGAGAAGTCTGAAGGAATGTCTAATATAGTGAATGCTTATGGGAAGAGGGTAGGTTTAGAAGATAAAATAAAAAAAGAGCAAGTAAAAAATCACTTAGAAAAGTTAGATGCCTGCAAGTCACCAGGGCCTGATGAAATGCATCCTAGAATACTCAAGGAGTTAATAGAAGAGGTATCTGAGCCTCTAGCTATTATCTTTGGGAAATCATGGGAGACGGGGGAGATTCCAGAAGACTGGAAGGGGGCAAATATAGTGCCCATCTATAAAAAGGGAAATAAAAACAACCCAGGAAACTACAGACCAGTTAGTTTAACTTCTGTGCCAGGGAAGATAATGGAGCAGGTAATTAAAGAAATCATCTGCAAACACTTGGAAGGTGGTAAGGTGATAGGGAATAGCCAGCATGGATTTGTAAAGAACAAATCGTGTCAAACTAATCTGATAGGGTTCTTTGATAGGATAACGAGCCTTGTGGATAAGGGAGAAGCGGTGGATGTGATATACCTAGACTTTAGTAAGGCATTTGATATGGTCTCGCATGATATTCTTATAGATAAACTAGGAAAGTACAATTTAGATGGGGCTACTATAAGGTGGGTGCATAACTGGCTGGATAACCGTACTCAGAGAGTAGTTGTTAATGGCTCCCAATCCTGCTGGAAAGGTATAACAAGTGGGGTTCCGCAGGGGTCTGTTTTGGGACCGGTTCTGTTCAATATCTTCATCAACGATTTAGATGTTGGCATAGAAAGTACGCTTATTAAGTTTGCGGACGATACCAAACTGGGAGGGATTGCAACTGCTTTGGAGGACAGGGTCAAAATTCAAAATGATCTGGACAAATTGGAGAAATGGTCTGAGGTAAACAGGATGAAGTTCAATAAAGATAAATGCAAAGTGCTCCACTTAGGAAGGAACAATCAGTTTCACACATACAGAATGGGAAGAGACTGTCTAGGAAGGAGTATGGCAGAAAGAGATCTAGGGGTCATAGACCACAAGCTTAATATGAGTCAACAGCGTGATACTGTTGCAAAAAAAGCAAACATGATTCTGGGATGCATTAACAGGTGTGTTGTAAACAAGACACGAGAAGTCATTCTTCCACTTTACTCTGCACTGGTCAGGCCTCAACTGGAGTATTGTGTCCAGTTCTGGGCACCGCATTTCAAGAAAGATGTGGAAAAATTGGAGAGGGTCCAGAGAAGAGCAACAAGAATGATTAAAGGTCTTGAGAACATGACCTATGAAGGAAGGCTGAAGGAACTGGGTTTGTTTAGTTTGGAAAAGAGAAGACTGAGAGGGGACATGAGAGCAGTTTTCAGGTATCTAAAAGGGTGTCATCAGGAGGAGGGAAAAAACTTGTTCACCTTAGCCTCCAATGACAGAACAAGAAGCAATGGGCTTAAACTGCAGCAAGGGAGATTTAGGTTGGACATTAGGAAAAAGTTCCTAATTGTCAGGGTAGTTAAACACTGGAATAGATTGCCTAGGGAAGTTGTGGAATCTCCATCTCTGGAGATATTTAAGAGTAGGTTAGATAAATGGCTATTAGGGATGGTCTAGACAATATTTGGTCCTGCCATGAGGGCAGGGGACTGGACTCGATGACCTCTCGAGGTCCCTTCCAGTCCTGGAGTCTATGAGTCTATTTGCTTGTTGCTAGGCAATGGAAGTAGAACATTTTCTTCCCAAAATGGCCAGTCTCTGCTATCAACAAAGTAGACAGTAGCAGTGCTGCCCTCATCAGCTCCTCACATATACAGATGTAAATAACTGACCAGCCACTATCATTGCCACAAGAATCCTCAAGGCAACCCACCTCCCACTACTGTTGCTGTCCTAAGGATCAGCTGATGCTGCCAGGTAAATCTTTCAAAAGGTGCTTGGAGCTTCATGTTGTGGGGAGGAAGTAGGCATGTTGGGTAACTATTCCTGAAGAGTGGAATAATGAGGTGTTATGGTGAAAAATTTGTGAAAACCCTTTGTTAAAAATTTTGATAGCATATTACTGTGCTCAGAGGTGTAGAATATTAGTAGTCCCAGGGGGAAATAAATTACTGAGCAGACACCAGGTGAGGTGGTCAAAGGTGAATGCTGAATGCAATTTATATCATGGGTCCACAATTAATCACCTGGATATTACAACTGCATTGATAAATAGTATCATAAGGAATTTATGTAAAACCTCTGAATTATTTTTAAACAAACAAATAAATAAATAATAACAACAACTACCTGAATAGTAGAGCATTTGCTTCAGCATGGATAAGGACTGGTCCTTTTGCTGTTCCTGACTCTTTTTTGATGTTTCTACCTGCACAAGGCAGGTTTGCAAATATTGCACCAATAGGGTATCCATTATAACCTGCCCCAAACTAAGAAAAAAAATTAGTAGAACCTAACAGAGCTGTAAGATAACAAGAATGACTAAGAAAAATAAGACACATATCACTGTAGTTTAAATAAAGATAAATATAAATACATGAAATTGCCTCTTTTTTTTTAAGATGCACACAATTTTCATGTTTGAGAAAAGTTTGCAATATACAATAGTTACATCACTTTTACTTCTCAGGGATTTTTCTACTCAAATACTCAGTCACTGCCTACTATCGAGACCAATTATTTCTTACATATATACATCAGTCTGAGAGCCCTATAATGAATGTAATATACACTATTTTGTATATTTAATAAACTGTTTCCCAAATTGTTTTGAGGCAATTTTTCCAATTTACCAGACTAAAATATCTCAACTGCACCAGCAAATAACCTTCTCATCCTCACTATCCCACTCAAAACCACTAACTACTATGTATACTTTTTTCTTGCATCCAGTGACCTCAAAATTCCTCCACCATCATAATATCTTTCCCTTCCTACCTTAATAATATAGTTAGAGCTAGCTTCTTTGCTGGGCCATGGTGAATCATTTGTCTGGATTTCAATGATAAAATGTTATCATTATTGTCACTGTGTTTATAGTTAAATGATTAGGAGCTAGCCTTCTGAGGGAAAGGAGGCTGGAAGTGAAATTCAGAATATTGGAGGAGGGAGGTGCCAGGAACTGTTTGCTGCAATTACACAAAAAGAAGGTACGTTTATTTAAATGAACTGTACGTGGTATTCTAGAAACTGTAGGTGTTTTAATAAGTACTTTTAAGTTTTCAAAGAGGTGAGAAAGGTACAAGGCTGGATTCTGATTCAGTTATCTTGATGTAAAATGAAGTCTAGTGTAACTAAGATTAGATTCAAATCTCATCACCAAGGCCCAATGATAGGGTATGCTTAATCACTGAGTTACAGAAGTGATTGAGAGTGCAGCCAAAAAGCCCGGGGCTCCTGTGGGGTATTGTACCTTATACACTTTACTAAGGGCTAATACTGAAGGCATTATCTACTTGTAAGGTAGATACATTAATGCAGCAATGACCAGCCAGGTAACAGTGGCAAAAACTGGAAGTACCAATACTAGTATACTTATTAGCTAATGCACTGGAGAGAGTGAACATTAAAGGAAGTGCATGAAACATTTGCCATACTTACAAAATATCCATTCTGACTGTATAATATGCAACCAACACCTCGATCTGGATCATCTTTTATAAGAGAAAGAGCATTTTTATCACTTTAGTGGTAGGACTTAAACATTATATTGTGTTTTAAGGTGTCACGCTTTAGAATATTGAAACAGAATGTATAAGTAGATTGATCTGTCTAAACTACCACAAATACAGAGCATACACTATATTAATACATTATCTAGATAGCAACATATACACCGTTTTTATGGAAAGGCATTATTATAATCAGATACAAAGAAAAGCATATTTCATCACAACACAACAACCCAATGTTAAGTTTTTCCTTAATTAGTAATCTCAAAATATAAACACAACACAAAACCCTGAAAATGGAACATAAAATGTTTTATGTACACATTAATTGGGTATGGTGAGGACTCCAAATGCAAGGCCATTTACATACATAGTTTTACCATAAACAGATAATTTTATACACTTTTCCTGGTAACTACAAATGCAAAAGAAGAACAAGCAAGTATAAGTACTTTACCAAAAAATGTGTCAGTTGATAAATATAGTAACTGATCATTTTCATCTGACATTATCACGAGAAAATATTCAGAGGCCAAAATCATGAAAAAAAAATATCTAAATATAAACATTCACACATGCACACAATCCAGGGAATCAGAATTATGGATGCTGCATTGTGATGAAATATGTACTTCTTTGTACTTGATACAAAACTTTTGTTTATGTTTATTAGCTAGACATTGTAAGATTTACTTATCATTTCCTTGCTTTTAATTGCTTAGATTTTATAAATGATTTTAGATAAGAACATGGTTGTCACTTAGTAATCGTCACTGTTTTTAAACAAAGCTTTTTGGGTTTGAAATATGATAATATGATTCAAAATAACTTGTTTGCAATTTCACTTGAACTGATTTGAGTTTAAGTCTATTTTGACTCAAATGTAGTACCGGATATGATTTCAATAAACATATCTACTTATTTAAATGAAAAAATATTTATTTAGATCCTGGGTGAGGAAAGCATACCAATTCTTTTGTTATCAACATGAGTTACGAAATATTTGGCTTAGCTCTAGCTAAATTTATTAGGAAAAATACCTGGTTTTCATATTTGTTTGCTATTTTTTCCTATATTTTCAGTATACTTACCAGATCTTGCTGCTAAAAGATAACAAAGCTGCAATGCATGTGTGTGCATTTTTTCCACATCGATCTTTTCTTTTTCTTCAAATTGTCCATGGGAACAATGTAGTAAACAATCAAGGCAACACAATGCATTCTTCATCTGCTCTGCACATATCCTTATATGGCCTTGCATATTAAGCAATGAACTATTTTTTTCCATGTCTTTAGGAACAGCCTCAGCATAATGGGAACTGCATTCTGTGCACTTGTATATTTTGATTCTAGATGAAATCTTAAATACAGTGTCAGAGTCTGCGATTGGTAGAAAAACACTGCTATTTATATTACTTCTGAGAAACATTTGGTCAACTTGCTTGAGATCTTCCTCAACTGCTGAATCTTCCCCTTTTAGTTCTGGAGACATTGGCCAGTAATAGACTGAAGAAACTGATCCTAAAGATGAACATTTAAACTGATTTACAATACAATTCAACCAGACAGGCTCATTAATGCCTACATTTCTTGATAACAATGGTGGGCCTAATTCTCTGTTGCAGTGCTGCCAGTATGTGCAACACTGTTAGTGCATTCTAATGTCAAAAAACTAATGTAGCTGGCCATAGAGAATATCCCCACCCCAGTACAGAGGGCTCCTTGGATGCTGTAGAATCACTGTAATGGCTACTATCACACCCCTCATGCCTGAGGCCAGTAGAAAGAGCATGGTTGAGAAAAGGAGCCAGAGCCAGGTTAGCCCTATATCCTGCTGTTCTAACTTTTGCTAGGGGCTGGCCTGGTGCTCAGCCAGCCCAGCAGTGGGAGGGCATAAAAGCAAGCTTTGAACCACCATCTTGGGCTGTAGCATGTGGTCCTTCGGGCAGGGGAGGCTCTATGTATTTTGCTGCCCCAAGCACGGCAGTCAGGCGGCTTTCGGCGGCGCACCTGCGGACGGTCCGCTGGTAACATGGATTCGGCGGCATGCCTGCGGGAGGTTAGCCAGTCCCACGCCTTCGGCGTACCCACCGCTGAATTGCCGCGGAAGCCGTGGGACCGGTGGACCTCCTGCAGGCATGCCGCTGAAGGCAGCCTGACTGCTGCCCTCATGGTGACCATCAGGCTGCCCCCTGCAGCTTGCCACCCCAGGCATGCGCTTGCCAGGGTGGCAAGAGTTATATATTTTTGGACCTGCTTCATAAGTGAATTCTGACACAAGCTCACATTACATGACATGAGAACTACAATTTATGACCCTAGCCTGCATATTCTTCCCAGGCAAGTAGTTTCACTGATTTCAAAGGGACTACTTACATGAAAAAAGGACTACTTGTGAGAGTCAGGATTTGCAGGACTGAGCTCCATAAGATAACATGATTTTTTCAAACCTGATATTCAGTATGGGCTTATTTCTGACCTCCTTATTCAAAAAAACCTCCCATTGACTTAAATGGGTGAGTCAGTTTATTATTTACCTTGAATGAGAACTGTAGTACAGGTGGAGCAGGGTTTCCTGGACAAGTACACAGTGCAGTTATTCAAAGAACAGGGAACGTTCAGCATGACATGTTGCACAGCATGTAGGTTTTCTCTGGAGCAGCTCATTGCTACCATTTTGTGTATTTTGTCTGACTCACACACAACAATCCCAGTTTTATTGAACTGAAAGAAAATAATGTGACTTACTATTTGTTTGCAAATTTTATTTTACAAACACCTGTGTTTTAAAAAACAGCTTCAACATATTACAGATTTGGCTACACTCTATGTAAATACATTGATTCTTCAGTCCTAATAACCTTCGGGTCTTAATTTGTCTTTCTGCTTTATCAGTCCTATGAATATTTATTTACTTGTTCATTATTAATTCACTATCTTTATATGCGTATGCTGTTTCTGAATGGACACAATCAGTCTCCCTTTGAAGTCACTGATGGAACTCCAGGTGACTTCAAGCAAGCAAGATCAACCATAGTTTTCTAGAACACCCTCAAGTGAAATTTATGAGCAAAAAGGAAGCGTGACTTTATGAGGGGTATAAATCATTTAAGTCAGGTTCTTTTGTCAGCATTACATTAGCTGTAATGGATCCAGTAAGGCAGAGAGACAACAGTGCTACTGATTAGATTGCAAGCTTTTTGGATGAGAAACTATATCCATGTGTAATGGTACGTTTATACAGTGCCCAGCACAATAAGGACCTAATCCTTCTGGGTGGCTTTGGATTCAAATAATAGATAATATTATCTGACAAAGCTTTCTTATGAAGTTAGTGTATAAATTAAGCTCAACCAAATTCACTCTTAAAAGCTAAAATTCTAGTCTTCTCTGTGGAGGTAGTAACTGGAATAATCTACCCGAGGGGGTTTCACATGTTATTCAGTTATCTTAAAGAACAGTAGCATACTAGTTAATCTAGCCCATTATGCACAGGAAGGATGGAAAGTGATCAATAACAATAATATTTAACACATACAATGTTTTACATTTTAAAATCACTGTACAGTATGAATTAATCTCCACAGCCCCCCTGGGAAGTAGGCAAGTGAGCATTACTATCCCCATTTAACAGATAGAAAAACTAGAACAGAAGTCTTGTATACACTAGCCTTTTTCCAGAAATCTCCCACCACCATACTACTTACCAGCAAGTATGCTAAGAATTATGGTATATTGATATGATATAGTGACTGTGAATGATCACATCTCGGCTGTTATCTAATCAGGGAACTGAGCTCTTTATGTAACTGTTCATCTGCTTACTAATTGAAAACTAAATGGTATTGATTACTGTTCGCACCTATTAATTGATATTATCAGTGATTTTAAGGGTTCATCCCCTTTTATTGGAGAGAAACACCTCTTTGCAGTGACATCTCATTGCATACCTTTTCAGATGGGCTAACACACATTGGAGAATTCTCCATATGAAGGGCTAGAAACATACACATGTCTTTTTTATTTCCTAAACGTGTGGCAATCTTGTAACCTACATAGTTTCAAAGAAAGAAAAAGACATATTCAATAAACATATTCAAAAAGAGCTCCAATCCATCTTGTTAAAAATCCTGTCAACTGTTGTAATGCAGGTAATTTATAGAGCATCTATCATGAAAAAAACAAACAAACAAAAAACACTTTGGATGAAAACTTGGCACCACTGAAGTAAATGGGGCTAAGATTTAACCCTTGGGCACCTTCTAACTATAAGGACAGTTAAGCTCTGGAACAGGCTTCTGTGATGCTGGCAGACCAGGTGCCAGCTCTTGCCAAGGCCTCTAGACATCACTAAACACTGACAAATGCATAGCTGGAAACCAGTCTGGCTCACCTGTGCGTTAGTATTTTTACAACAGATGTTAAGCTTATAAGAATGTGTTTAGTGGAACGCTTGTGCAGTAATCTCACTTGTAGTATCTGTATCCCTTGTTATAAGGGAATACGGAAATGTTTGCTTTGTACTATGAAAGTGTTTGCTATGAAACTGACACCCCTCCCACCCCCACACAGGAGAGAAGAATGATCAATTGTGAAATACTAGTTTATCATTTCCTCCCCAACAAAATAAGGCCTGTAGGCACCAGACAAACCACTGTGGAACACCAGTGGATGAATCAACTTTGTTGATTGCTTCCCCCACACCCATGAAGTGGATACATGCACAAACCCTCCTCCCATCACACTTGAATGCTGGGGGAAGGGAATAAAAGTCCCTGTTAAGGATAAATTGTTATCACTATGCTGCTTGGAATTTGGAGAGGGCAACAATTCTAATAAACAAGGGATTTGCTGAGGCTGGGTTAGTCCTAAAGGACATATTGAGCTTGCGCATGACAGCAGCTACTATTATCTTTTGAAACCTAAGAGAGTAACTCATTTGTGTATGTATGTTTACCTGCTTTAACCTTAGAGACCAGCATTTCTCAAACTGGGGTCTGCGGACCCCTGGCAGTCCCCGAGGGTACCCCAGGAGGTCGACAGGCCCCGCTAATCAACTCCTTCCCCTCCCTCCCTCAATTCCTCCCCCTCCCTTCCAGTGCCTCCTGCATGCTAAAAGTCTAACGGTGCAGCTGGGCTAAGGCAGGCTTCCTACCTGTCCCGGCCTCCCACTGCTCCTGAAAGCAGCCATCATGTCCCTGGGGTGGAAGAGGAGGAGAGGGGGGGTCTCTGTGGACTGCCCCCACCCCAAGCACCGACTCTCCAGCTCCCATTGGCCAGGAACTATGGCCAATGGGAACTGCGGAGGCAGCGCCTGCGGGCAGGGTCAGCACGAGGAGACCCCCTTGGCTCCCCGCCTAGAAACTGCTGCCAGACAGACATGCAGGTCGGTTGCTGTTGGGGCCACTCGAGGTAAGCGCTGCCTGGCCAGAGTCTGCACCCTGTACCCACTCCCATACCCAAACTCCCTCCCAGATCCTGCACCCCCTCCCACACCCAAAATCCCTCCCAGAGGCCACACACCCCTGCACCTAAACTCCCTCTCAGACCCCAGAGCCCTCACCCCCTCCCACACCCAAAGTCCCTCCCAGAGCCCACACCCAAACTCCCTCTCAGAGCCTAGAGCCTTCACCCCCTCCTGCACCAAAACTCCCTCCCAAAGCCTGCACCTCACATCTCCTCTATGACGTTATCTGATGTGATGGGGCAAGGCCAGATGGCTACAGTAAAGTACTGAGAAACTGGTATGTTAGCCCCAGGCTAAACAAATTCCTAGGACCCTGGTAACCAAATGGCAGTTGCTCCAGGTTAGTCAAGGTACCTGGGGCCAATTAAGATCTTTCTAGAAGGCAGCGGAGATAGCTACTTTAATTAGAACACCTGCAGCCAATCAAGGCAGGCTAATCAGGGCACCTGGGTTTAAAAAGGAGCTCACTCCAGTCAGGCAGGGGGGAACCAGAGGAGAAGGAGTGTGTGTGAGGAGCTGGCAGCAAGAAGCTGAGAGTGAGAGAGTGTACTGCTGGAGGACTGAGGAGTACAAGTGTTATCAGACACCAGGAGGAAGGTCCTGTGGTGAGGATAAAGAAGGTGTTTGGAGGAGGCCATGGGGAAGTAGCCCAGGGAGTTGTAGCTGTCATGCAGCTGGTACAGGAGGCACTATAGACAGCTGTGATCCACAGGGCCCTGGGCTGGAACCTGGAGTAGAGGGCGGGCCCAGGTTCTCCTCAAACCTCCCAACTCCTGATCAGACACAGGAGGAGCTGACCCAGACTGTGGGTTCCACAAGAGGGGAAGATCACTGAGGTGAACAAATCTGCCAATAAGCGCAGAACCCACTAAGGTAGAGGAGGAACTTTGTCACACTGATTAAAATATGACCATGTAGATCACAGTTGCTACCACTTTTATATAATTGCAACAAATATTGTACAAAGGTTGTCAAGCAAGTTGTCTATAGAAAGGTTATGATTTGCTGAATATGATTATGCTATTCATATGTATGTATCATTTTTTGTATTTAAAGTTACAAGTATTAGCTCTCTACCTGGATTTCAAATATGTTTGCTCTGGGGCAATGCCCACAAGGTATTTACCCTGCACATCTTGAAGGGATTATTCAAATTAAGTGGCCCATCAAAAGAACACTTAGCTCACAATGGAAGGTGCCTATTTACTCTTAATAGAATTTCCTGCTATGACTAAGTGAAATCATGCATGGACATGTGTCTTGCTCATGTGACTCCAAATTCCATCTTTTACCTGTAATTTTCCACTATTATGAGAACCACTGTTCCACTGTCCTAAAGGCTTTGTTTGAAACAATGGATTTCTCTCCACATGGCAGAAGCTATAAAAGGTACTGGAAACATCTCATTTTTGCCTCTTTCCTGCTCAAACTCTGGACAATGGACTTGTACTAATGGGAGCATTCTAACCAAGGACTGAGGCCCTTCCAATGATTTGGAAGCAACCAGAGACATAACAAATCCACAGTTTATTCCATCAGTGCTACAAGCCTGAACCAAGGACTTCGCAATTGCTGTATGTATTTGATTCCTTTAACCAATTTTAACTCTCACTTTTTCTTTCTTTCCATAAATAAAACTTTAGATTTTAGATACTAAAGGACTGGCAACAGCATGATTATTGTGTAATATCTGAGTGATATAGTGACCTGGGTGTGTGGCTGGTCCTTTGGGATCAGAATAACACTTTGTTTGATGAAACTGGTTTTAAAGAACCACTCATCTTTAAGTCTAGTGTCTGGGTGTTGAATCCAGGACTGGAATGCGTAAGGAAACTGCTTTTCTGACTTCTTGTTAGCCAGTGTGGTGAAACAGTTTATTTGTGTTGCTGGTTTGATATCTTATGGGAAAATAACCACCAATTTTGGGATGTATCTGCCCTATTTCTCAGCAGTTTGTCCTGAATTTGGTATTCTTAGTTGTGATCTACGAAGACACGCTGACATCCTCCCATACCCAAACACCCACCCAGATTCCGCCCCCCTGCACCCAAGCTCCCTCCCAGAGCCCACACCTCTTCCTGCATCCCAACCTCCTGCCTCTCCCAGCCTGATGAAAGTGAGTGGGAGTGGGGGAGAGCCAGCGACGGAGGAAGGGGGTATGGAGTGAGCATGGGACGGGGCCTCGGAGAAGGGGGCAGGACAAGGGCTGACTGGGGAAAGGGCTTGGGAGTCCCCAGAAATGTGTTCATCAACATAGGGGTCCTCGGGTTGCTAAAGTTTGAGAACCGCTGTTGTAGATAACTCTCTCATTTATTTTCGTAGTTAATACATCTTTAGTTAGTTTATTACAGGATTAGCTACAAGCCTTGCGTTTGGTGAGAGATCTAGGTGCAACTGACCTGGGATAAGTGACTGGTCCATTGGAACTGAGAGTAACCTGAATTTTGTTGTGCTTTCTGGTATATGGGACCATCTATCACAAAAGTCAGGCTTGCCTGGGTGGAAAGATAGACCAGAGTGCCCAAGGGGACTGTCTGTGACTCCATGTTATCATAGAATCATAGAACCACAGAGTCAGAAGGGACCACAAGGGTCATCTAGTTCAGTGGCGCTCAACCTTTCCAAACTACTGTACCCCTTTCAGGAGTCTGATTTGTCTTGCATACCCCCAAGTTATACTTCACTTAAAAACTACTTCCCTTACAAAATCAAACATAAAAATACAAAAGTGTCACAGCTCACTATTACTGAAAAATTGCTTACTTTCTTCTTTTTACCATATAATTATAAAATTAATTTGAATTTAAATATTGTACTTACATTTTAATGTATAGTATATAGAGCACTATAAACAAATCATTGTCTGTATGAAATGTTACTTTTTGCTGACTTCGCTAGTCCTTTTCACGTAGCCTGTTGTAAAACTAGACAAATATCTAGATGAGCTGATGTGCCCTCTGGAAGACCTCTGCATACCCTAGGGGTACATGTATCCTTAGCTGAGAACCACTGATCTAGTTTAACCACGTTAGGGCTATTATAGTGCTTGTGGAGTTCACACTTGTTACTTGGTTTGTGAAGTGTAGAACATACAACCAATTTGAGGATTGTAGCCCTGCTTCTTGACAGTCTGCCCTGGGGTTGGCGCCCATGTTCATGAGCCACTCCGGGTAGCCTGACAATTTCTAAGGCAGGTTCTGTAATCCACCACTGGAGGTTTTTTAGGCCTTGGCTACACTGGCACTTTACAGCGCTGCAACTTTCTCGCTCGGGGTGTGAAAAAAACACCCCCCTGAACGCAGCAAGTTACAGCACTGTGAAGTGCCAGTGTAAACAGTGCCCCAGCGCCGGGAGCGCGTCTCCTAGCACTGTAAGCTAATCCCCTCAGGGAAATGGAGTACCTGCACCGCTGGGAGAGCTCTCTCCCAGCTCTGGCATCGTGACCACACTAGCACTTCAAAGCGCTGCTGTGGGAGTGCTCCCGCGGCAGTGCTGTAGAGCTGCAAGTGTAGCCATACCCTAAGAATAGGTTGGACAAACTCCTTTCAGGGATGGTCTAGGTTTATTTGGTCCTGCCTCAGTACAGGGAGCAGGACTTGCTGACCCTTCCAGGTTTTTTGTTTTGTTTTGGAGTTTTTTGGTTTTACACAGCTGTATGCAAAAAACAAACGCACAGCAAAAACAAAGCCCCTAGCTTTCTTCACTACTTATCAACCAGCCTACACATTGGATGAGGCAGGGGTCTTACAGAAAAAATAATGGGCCAGATCCTCAACTGATGTTAATTGGCATAGCTCCATTGCCTTCAAGGATCTGTCCCAGGATATCACTGCATATGTTAGGACTGAATCATACATCATATGCACAAAAGGAAAGAGTTAAGGTCATGACAACCTCAGCTTTGGTATTTGCTGAATTCTGAGTACTTCACATTACACTCTTTATATTATTTGTAACAATTTTTCTATGGAATTTCTTATATTTACTAAAATATCAATAAATCCATTATGTGGAACAATTTGCTAGACATAGAATGCTCTGCTCTGCACAAGACTCATACTCACTCCACTGCATCAGTTTTACCTATTTAACTTTATAGACCAGAATGTAGTTATACTGGATAAGACCAGTAGTAATGGAGCAGGGAATCAGGTTCAAGATGTGCAGCCTTGCCTCTGTTGATGCCCAGTCACAACACAGTTGAAGTCTTTCAGATGACTTCAACAAATGTTGAATTGGGCCTTAAGTAAGTGAAATTCTGAGTACTGAGGTACACACGCCAGATATAATAAAGGATTTTAGAAAAATAATTATTAGTGATTTAATGTTGTTCACACTGGAGCAAGTGGTTGAAAATTATTTTCTACTCCACCCACTTTTTCCTTTAAATTACACTGGAAATTGTTTCTTATAAATATTCCACATCTTTTATCAAACTTACCAGTGGTACTTACCACTTTGTTCGTTAACTGCATAGTTCTCAGGCCTGGTGGACTATCTTTTGTTTACCATATTTTACCTATTGTAAGAACCCCATATTGTATCCATTGCTTTATAAAAAGTAAGGCACCAGTCTCCTACTAAGAACCATATAGGCTTGTGACCTATGGGTCCCTTCCCATGATGTTGTACATCCCTACTATTATTTCCTCTACAGCCACCATCCACAAATGGGCAGAAAGAAGTTGTTGTGATCCTGATCTATGATTGGAGCCCCTAAATGCTACCACAATACAGATAAGCAATAAATAAATAGTAATAGATCTGGGCTGCCACAAATTTCCTGCATGTCCATAAGCAGCTTGGATCTACACATCAGATCTACCAGGAAGAGCCCAATTGTCAAATGTGTAAATATTTTTAACTGGGTACCAGTTTCTTCTATTAGTCATCTCAAAATGTAAGACAAAAGAAATACAAACCCCGTTCCATGTCTAACTCTAAAGAGTCTCTTCCTTTGGAAAATATTTAAGAATGTCTTCTTTCCTTTTGCTTTCTTTCATCTGATATCACTGTGGTAAAGAGAGATTATATCATTACATCGATAATCAAAATCATACATTGTGCTTGCAAATGTGTTTTAAAAGCATATAATAAACTCTTTCCCTCCATATGAATGAAAGGTAGATGAACAAGAAATTTTGATATGTAATATCACAGCCTCATACTTTTTGCCAGCAAAGTAAATCTTCATAAAAATAAGAAAAGTGAGCCCTTCTCTGTAATTGGATTAATTCAAACATACTATCTAGTTATTTGTAGGAGAACAATAACATTAATATTTCAACTTCTCACAGAGTACTAGAGACACATTCAGTAAATATTGCACCATCATTTTGGTGTGTCCTTTCCATTTTCTTCTGTTATTAAGTTCAATTTCTACTTTTCTTTTAAGGAATTGTTCACTATTGGTGTCTGAAAGAACCTTTGTGTATTCTAAACTTAAATAACAAGCCATTTAATATCACAAAGTAAATTTATGCTTTTCTTACCTGTTTCTCTATTACCAAGAGCATTTGCTTCACAGAGATTTAAAAGGCTTTTAAAGAGCAGAAGTGAAACTAAAAAGCTACTTTCAGTTCATTTGTCTGTCGTGATCATAAGCTATTTCCTGTTGATGTTGTAATAGCTCAATCTGGTTCATATTGCTGTATGTATTATTTAAAATTCACAGTGTTTATTAAACAAGATTAATTCTCTGAAATAATGGAAATTGACCAGACTAGTGCAGGGTATGAAGATAAGCTCCAAAAATGCCCTTTGAAATGAGGGTGTTTATTTTGTACTTTTCCCATCTCTAGCAAAAAAATTATGTCCCTGCTTTTAAATGTTAATTTGCAAGTGAATAGCACCTTGCTTCTGATTATGGAGTGATGTACTGGAGAGCAGGGGCAGCGAGTTGTACGGGCCCATGGTGCCCAGGCTTCAGCAAATTCAGGGGGACCCAGCTCCACCAATGTTCAGGGCCAGGTCTCTCCCTCTGCCCTGCCTGCCCCCCTCCCCGCCCGCCTCCCTTGGGCATCCCTGCCTGCAGTGGGCGGCTGCCCCCTGAAGCTTCTTGCTGCACTGCCATGCCGGCCGCTGTCACAGCGGCTACAAGGAAGCGTTGCAGGGAGCAGGCTGAGGTAGCGGCTGCTGTGCCTGCAGAGGAAGGTGGGGAGGAGGTGCATGGCAGCCTCCCCCACCCCCTCTCCGCAAGCAGGCTATTCCTGACTGGACTTCCTCAGCTGCAGCCGGGGGGTGGAGGGGCCCTTGGGTGAGTGGCATGCTAGGGGGCCAGAGGGGGCCCCCCTCCCCTGGAGCTCGCTGCTGCCAGTGGGGAGAGGGCTGGGGGGAGGCCTCATTGGTCCCCAGCCCCAGGGCAGCCTGCCTGCTACACCCCAAACTCCTCATCTTGGGCCTACCCCCATGCCCTGCACTCCCTCCTGCACCGCAACCCTCTGTCCCAGCCCAGAGCCCATACCCAGCACCCACTCCTTCCCAGAGCCCACACCCAAACTCTCTCCCAGATCCTGCACCCCAAACTCCACGCTGCACTCAAACTCCCTCTCAGAGCCCACATCTCTCCTGCACCCCAAACCCCTGCCCCAGCCCAGAACCCACACATAGCACCCAACCCCCCCCAGAGCCCGCATCCCTCCTGCACCCAAACTCGCCCCCAGAGCCTGCACCCCCTCCTGCACGCAAACTCCCTCCCAGAGCCTTACGCAGGTGTGGGGTGGGGTGGGACTTGGACTCATTCTGGGCACCACCAAAAATTATACAAACCTGTCGCCCCTGCTGGAGCGGGCTTTTAAGGCTGGCAGGAGCCCTCTGTTAAAATCCCACCATCAAATTGAAGAGATAATTGGGATGTTTTTCTTGACTGCCTCTGACCTTCAGTGCCCATCTGACTACTGAGAAATCCTCTCCAACAAAAAATGTGTTATCCATTAAAATTATATCTGAAGAGCATTACCTAAGGAAAATACCAACTTGCACCAGGTGAAAATGTGTGGTATTATTCATTAAAGGTCTGCACTACCTTCATCATAAGGATAGGTACATTAGTTCTTTAAAACTGTAGCAGGAAGTTGCCAAGAGGAAGAATGAAAAAAGAAGTTCTACACTGAAGCAAAGAGACAAGGTAGCTTTAGGAATAATACTGTTTTTCCTATTCTAATTAACTTCCTTGTTCAGTGTTAGAACACAGTGACTCATTATGAAAATGTATCATAAGTTGCCTTATTTTGAACCAGCAATAGAACTAGGCAAAAAACTAGGAAAATATTTTGAAAAACTAATTCAAATTTGTTTGTGAAAAATGTTTATTGAAATTTCAAACTTTTGAAAAATGTTAAGCCCTAACCAGCATAAGGAAAAAGAAAAGTCAATACCAAAGTTCAGCCTTCAATAAAATGTTCAGTTTGATAAGCCCACGGAATTACTTGCGTGGATGGCATATGTTACCTGAGTCAGACCTGCCATAAAGCTTAAGATAGAGCATAGCAAAGTGCAGTTCAGTTCATTAACTCATGTAACTGGTAGTGCAGACAATATATATATATAATTTGCCTTCACTCAGAAAAGAGATTAAGAATAATTACATTCTTTAAAAGTCTGATAAACATTCCATTCCACATATGTAATATATGAATGGAATTGCTTTTACCAAAGAGGTGCCAAGGCTCAGAGAAGGCATGAAAGCCTGTTTTAAGGACCTTATATATACAAATAGAGCGTTGTGACTGTGATATCTATAAGAAAGAATGTCTAAGCGATCAATTGAATTTTAAAAAGGAACTTTCTCTACAATATATTGTTAATGTCTGAGCTGACAAGTGGTGTAAAAATCACAGATACCTGAATGCAATAAGTGCGAGTCACCTAGCAAGAAAGCAGTGGGTGACAGCATGGTGCAAGAAGCAAAGAAATAATTCCCATGGAAAAAAGAGAAGAACCATTACTAAAATACCTGAGTTCCTGGGCAGAAATGTAGGTGTAGAAAAAGAGGACGCATAACAGATGAAATGGAGTGGAACCAGTGGAAATGTGCAGGGAATATAAAGAAAAGGGTATTTGTCTAAAAAAAAAAAAAAAAAAAAAAAAAAAAGCAAAGGAATCGGGAAGATAACTGAAGCAGGGATAATTGAAGCCTATTTCATGGGATTGTGTATCCAAAAATGCATGCCAAACAGATTTGGACTGTTAGTGAAATCCTGTTACATTTGAAATTAATTCAGGAATAGAGGTGACAAAAATGAACTCCCTAAAGCTGAAGGTTTGATTTCCTATGGCAATTGTATTGCAGTTCTACATTCTTTTACGATGACATATTGAAAAGGATTCACGGGGCATCTCAAGGCCACAAATTACATCTAGTTGCTTTTGCTTTATTATTTTGCTATATAACAAAAATTATTTGGAACATAAATTTGCAACATTTTTTAGAACTGTTTTATTTTATATTAGTACATAGAGTCTTTCCCTATTTCCTTTTCAACTGATAGTCACAAATATAACTCTTTAACAACAGGTCATCGTGCTCCAGTACCTCAAATGTATTGTTTTATGTTGGTAAAGAATTTCACCTGCCACCCAAGGTACCTACAGAGACAGTCTGCAACTCTTCTGCCCTTTTCTAGGCACCGTTTTAGCTAAGTACTTAAGCATGTGCTTAATTTTAATTACTTCAATGAAGTCACTCACAAACTTTAAACTAAGCACATGCTTAAGTGCTTTGCTGAACTAGAGCCATGCCATTTGGTTACATATGGTCCAGTGGAAAAAACCTCTAGTTTTTCTTCTTCTATCCAGAATAGAGAGTCTCATCTTTGGAAGGTTCAGCTAGAACTTGTTCCCCAATAAGGGCAGTCAAATCAGATTGTGATGTCATTGAACCCAAATGTTAAGAACAAGAAGCATATAGTGGGGGGGGGAAAAGGGGAAGTATTTAAAACTAGAGTAATTTTAATGTATGTAACAATAACAGGGGCTTGAAAAATGAAATGGGCCAGGGAGCTAGTCCTGAAAATATTTCAGAGTAGCAGCCGTGTTAGTTTGCAGCCACAAAAAGGAGTACTTGTGCACCTTAGAGACTAACATTTATTTGAGCATAAGCTATTGTGGGCTACAGCCCACTTCAGCTGATGCATGTAGTGGAAAATACAGTAGGAAGATATATATATATATACACACACAAAGAAAACATGAAACAATGGGTGTTTACCATACACACTACAAGGAGAGTGATCAGTTAAGGTGAGCTGTTATCAGCAGGAGAGAAAAAGAGCTGCTTGGAGTGGTAATGAAAATGGCCCATTCCTAGCAATTGACAAGTAGATGTGAGAAACTGTGAAGGGCAGGAAACATGCATGGGGAAAGTTTTACTTTGTGTAATGACCCATCCACTCCCAATCTTTATTCAAGCCTAATTTAATGGAGTCTAAATTGCTAATTAAATGCAATTCAGCAGTCTCCCCTTGGAGGCCTGAAAAGAGGAGCCCTTTGTGCCGGCCTGATGACCATGGGAGTTGATTTGCCGCACGGACCCATTCTTTGACAACTGACGGACACCGCCGCGCGCGCGCCACTTTCCCCGCGCAGACACCCTGATTTCAGGGGGCGGGGCTAGGGACCACGAGGCGCGGAAAGCGGGGAGGGGAGGAGGGGCCTACTCTCCCAGCTCTAACGCAGAGCCCAGGCTCCTCACAGGGCAAAAGGGGCGGGGCCTAGGGAGCCCGTTCCCGCGACAATCCGGGCTGACCCCGCCTCTACTCCCAGCGTCCCTGGCGCTGCTCTTCCTAGCCAAGATGGCGGCGCCCACGGTGATGCGAGTCGGGTGCCGCCGGGCTGCGGGTCTTTGCGGAGGCCTGTCGCGGCGGATCCATCACCAGCCGCAGCGGGCTCCGGCCGCCAAGGGGCTGCTGGCGGCGCAGTGCGAGCGAGGCCTGTTCCAGGAGGTGTTCCCGGCGCAGCGCGCGGAGGAAGGGCTGCCCGCCCTGCTGGAGCCGGGCCAACCCCCGCAGACCGTTTACTGCGGCTTCGACGCCACGGCCGACTCGCTGCACGTCGGCCACCTGCTAACCGTCATGGGCCTGCTGCACTTTCAGCGCGCGGGGCACAACGTCATCGCCCTGGTAGGCGGCGCCACCGCCCGCCTGGGCGACCCGAGCGGCCGCACCAAGGAGCGCGAGCCGCTGTCGGAGGAGCTCGCGCGGGAGCACGCGCTGGGCCTGCGCGAGGGGCTGCAGAGGCTCTTCGACAACCACCGCCAGCTCTTCTGGCCCGCAGCGGGCGGCGCGCGGTTGGGCGAGGTGATGCTGCAGGACAACGCGTGGTGGCTGGGGCATGAGCCAGTGGTGGGCTTCCTGTGCGGGGTCGGAGGGTTCCTGCGCATGGGCACCCTGCTCAGCAGGCAGAGCTGCCAGGCTCGGCTCCGCAGCGCTGAGGGCATGAGCCTGGCCGAGTTCCTCTACCCGGCCCTGCAGGCCTACGACTTCCTGCACCTGCACCGACACCATGGCTGTCGCATCCAGCTCGGGGGAGCCGACCAGATGGGCAACATCATGTCCGGATATGAGCTTGTCACTAAGTACGGGCAGCAGGACAAGGGGGCAGCCGGGCTGCACCAGTGGGCTCTGGCTTAATCTCTCATAGGGATGGGCAGCCCCTGAGAGATGCTTCATCTCATCAGGATTGGCAAGCACTGAGGTGCCAGTGAGAGCTGCACCATGATGGCCATCAGCTTCATCTCTCATAGGGATGGCTGGCTCAGAGATGCTGGCACAGCCTGCCAGGTGCCATCATGGGCTATACCATGTGTCCAACCACTTCATCTTATTGGGCTGGGCAGCCCTTGATAGATGCCAGCATGAGCTGCATCACCATCGCTTCCGACTTCATCTCTCACAGAGATGGGCAGCCTCAGAGAGACCACATGTCCCAAATTGCCAGGAGCAGCAGAAGCACGGCTGACTGCTTCCTCTCATAGGGCTGGGCATTGGAAGCCCCTGAGGCCATGTCTACATCTAAAATTTTGCAGCGCTGGTTGTTACAGCTGTATTAGTACAGCTGTATAGGGCCAGCGCTGCAGAGTGGCCACACTTACAGCAACCAGCGCTGCAAGTGGTGTTAGATGTGGCCACACTGCAGCGCTGTTGGGCGGCTTCAAGGGGGGTTCCGGGAACGCGAGAGCAAACCGGGAAAGGAGACCAGCTTCGCCGCGGTTTGCTCTCGCGTTCCCGGAGCCACCCAGCAAACCGCAGGGAAGGAGACCTGCTTGCTCGGGGTTCCGGGAACGAGAGAGCAAACCGGGAAAGGAGACCAGCTTGATTACCAGAGGCTTCCTCCTTCCACGGAGGTCAAGAAAAGCGCTGGTAAGTGTCTACATTGGATTACCAGCGCTGGATCACCAGCGCTGCATCCTCTACACCTGAGACAAAACGGGAGTACGGCCAGCGCTGCAAACAGGGAGTTGCAGCACTGGTGGTGCCCTGCAGATGTGTACACCTTCAAAGTTGCAGCGCTGTAACTCCCTCACCAGCGCTGCAACTTTCTGATGTAGACAAGCCCTGAGAGATGATGGTTCTAACCTGCTAGGTGTCATCTTGTGCTGAGTGGCCTGAGGCACCTAGCAGGTTGGAACCTGTCCTCTAAGGGTTGGTCTACACTGGGCGGGGGGAATTGATCTAAGATAAGCAACTTCAGCTACGCTATTCACGTAGCTGAAGTTGAAGTATCTTAGTTCTACTTACCTGGTCATCCTCATGGCGCAAGTCGACTGCCACGGTGTCCCTGTCGACTCCGCTTACTCCTCCTGCCGAGGTGGAATACAGGCATCGATTCGTGGATCGATTTATCTTGTCTAGACAGAACATGATAAATTGATCCCCAGTAGATTGATTACTACCTGCTGATCTGTGGGTATTGTAGATGTGACCTAAAAGCAAGGAGGCGGCTATCCCAAGTTCAAGCCTCTTGCTTCACACATGCTAATCCACAAGTGTGACAGTGATGAGGATGATATTAAAGCACTGGAGGGGTCAAACTTTTTCCTTTGTTTCTCAAATAATGGAAGGAACGCAGGATGGCCAAGTTCAAGTATTCAAAAATAATGAGTCAGGCCTCAAATAGTTTATATTGGCTTAAAAAAAAAAAAGCAGGTATTATTTGTCTTCTGAATTTTCAGCCTTTAGGAACACAAAGATCATGCGTTCAAGCTTTTCCTCCTAAGCAGGAGGGCTAGACATTTTTATTTTTTAAATGAAAACTGAGAGTCTCACACTCATTTGTCTCCAGCATCTGGGGCTTTAAATAAAATATCAGATATGAAACTTGATAAAATTGTAAGGAGTGGTAATGCTAAAGTGGTCAATATTTTCCAAAATTTCAACAAGTTTTCCACCAAATGAAAAATGACACTTTTTTTAGCAGGGCTTTGGAGCTGTACTCCAGTTCCACTCCAGCTCCAGGCAAAAACCTTCAGCTCCATTGCTCCAGAGCTGCTCTGCACTCCAGTTCTGGGCTCCGCTCCAAAGCCCTGTTTTTTAACATCTCTAATATATAAGTAGACACAGCTCTTGGGTGCCTGGGTGACAGTACAATCTTCCATTGTCAGGTTGCCTGAGGTATAGCAACTTTGAGGGAGCAGCACTGAAATGCTTGCTCAGACTTTTTTTTTTTTAATTATTATTAAAGTTACAATCCATAAAAAAAGACCAGGGGACACTTACGTTCAGTAATTGCAGTCTGCATCATGGCAACAACTAGTCTGTTAAGAAGATGCCTCTAAACATTTCTGACTGTCTCCAAGGTATAAGACTGTTTGTGAGATTTATAGCAGCATCTACTGCAATAGATAAGTGGAAGTGGAGGAGAAAAGGCGGCTGAAAAATGCTTTTAAGGAGCAACTGCAGGTACCAATGGTGGTGGGGGGGTGTTGTTGTACTAATAAGTGAAATACAAACAGAGTGCTAGGTCTAGCCTGTCTTGGTAGTTGAAATGGAAATTAAGCACTTCTCAAAAAGCTAGACAACATTCAAAGTTATTATGCAAGTTATGTTGAACATAGAACAACATCTACAAGACATTATACATCAAAATTGACATTCAGTGCATCCTAATACAGTATTCTGAACCAGATGCTTCAGAAGAACCTGCCAAAAACCCTGTTATGAATAACCTGCCAACAGACGAAGTTTCTTCCTAACCTCTTATTAGCTGCTAGTTGTCTTATACCCTGAAACTTGGGTTTACATATCACGTCTAATTTTTTAAAAACCTAAGTGGATAGTCTCATTATTACATATAAATGTAGCTTATTTTGTATCCCACCAATATTGTTGCCTCAAACATTTAGTGGCAATGAGTTCACAAGACACACATTTTAACAATGTATTTTAGTATAATCTAATTACTTTGTGAAAGGCTTATAAGCAGCTCAGAACCACCAGTAGTTTCAAGTACAAGTTATATTTAAGCTTACCAAGCAATGTGATCTTAATGCAGTTTGGTTTTTTCCCCACAGAGTGACGGGAGAAGATGTGTTTGGAATCACTGTGCCTCTTATTACCAGTACCACTGGAGATAAATTGGGAAAGTCTGCTGGTAATGCAGTTTGGCTAAACAGAGATAAGACCTCTCCATTTGAGCTGTATCAGTTTTTTGTTAGACAGCCAGATAGCACCGTTGAAAGGCAAGTAGTTCTTCTTAAACCTCACTTTTCACAAAATTTGCTCCAGAAAACTATATATAACAGCAACACTGAAAATGTGCCTGTGTTTTATACCGATAGATACAGTATGAGATCATGCAGTATGATGAATTTCCACTATCATCATGCCAGTTTTTCTTTTGAAAATGAGTCTTTATTGGTTAAATAACATACATCAGATTAATAAATGTACATGACATTAGCACTTCATTTATTCACACATACCGGTAGACGCATCACAAGTTAGCATCAGAAAAGTGGCCCGTTGAGTTTTAAGTGGCATGAAAGTGTATGAGTGTGCAGTTGAGGAAATAATCTACAAAAGATATGGTTAGTCCTAACTTTGCAAACAGAAATAAAGGTTTGGAAAAAGTAGAATATCTAAAATCTGGATATTTTAAAATTAAAAAAAATCATTTTAACATGGGGAATTAAATTTGCATGAGAGAGAGAGAAAGGAAGTCTAGTATACAGACCGCTGTAGAGATAAAATAATTCCCTCTCTGCCCTTAGGTACCTGAAACTCTTCACTTTCCTTCCTCTTCCGGAGATTGAGCACATGATGGAAATGCATGCCAAAGAACCTGAAAAGTGGGGACCTCAGAAACGACTTGCTGCAGAAGTAACTAAGCTTGTTCATGGAAAAGAAGGTCTGGAATCTGCTAAAAGGTAAAATTTGACTAATTTATCTGTCCAATTTCAGGCTTATTTAGGAGGAGTGTTCTTCATGACCAGAAAGAAATACTGTGTGGTTAGTTCATGAATAGGGCTCCGTGTCTGTCACGGATTTCGTGACTTCCTGCAACCCTGTGACTTCTGCAGCTGCCACATCTCGGTGGCTCCCAGCAGCGGTCCCGACACAGATGGAGCAGCGGCTGGCCCCCCAAGGTGCTTCCCACCCCCTGGCAGATGGTGCCGCGGGCCCTCATGACTCTGTCCTCTCTCTCAAGATTTATGGGGTATGTATGGTATAGGCCATGACATTTTGTTACCCGTGACCTGTCCATGACTTTTACTAAAAATACCTGTGATTAAATAGGAGCCTTATTCATGAACAGTTGAGTGGGGGAAGGGAGGGCAACAAAATGTCATGTAATTCTGCCGCTACTGTTATCCTTGAGTGGCATTGACAAGGTTTTATGGGTTTCAGTTCAGTCTTTTTTTTCTTAATATATATATATTATATAATATGCAGGAAGGTAGGCTACTCTAGTAAAAAGATGAGTTTGGGGAGAAAGTCTTAAAACAGGAGAACCCTAACTTAGTTAACCATATTTGTTTTTAGATGTACAAAAGCACTGTATTACAGCAATGTGGAGGCACTGGAGGCTATGTCTGACCAAGAATTACAGGAACTTTTCAGAGAAGCTCCATTTGCTGAATTGTTGCTTGAACCTGGAATGAGTGTACTTGACTTGTGTCACAAAGCAAATGCCATTCCAGATGGACCTAGTGGGTATGTTCCTCCTTTAATACTTCTTTGTTTATATGAGCTACATTTGTACATTTTCCAGGAATTCACTTCTAACAGAAGGTCTGCTTTGTTCAGTCCTCAGTTATATCAAAACAACTAATAGTCATCCATCTGAGAAATCAATTAGTGAGGTGTTGATGATCTACCTACCAATACTACAAACTCAGGTGGGAGAAAGGCATAGGTGTAGAACACACTAGATTGATTTATAAGTTAAGGTGAAGTTATTAGATAGGTCTCAACTGTGCTGCTAAAATATCTTCTCACTATTGATCCAAGTTGTAGAATGTTGCTATCTGCTACAT
Source organism: Gopherus evgoodei (assembly GCF_007399415.2). Lineage (NCBI taxonomy): Eukaryota > Metazoa > Chordata > Testudines > Testudinidae > Gopherus > Gopherus evgoodei. The sequence continues at coordinate 256,117,212 of NC_044322.1, read as the reverse complement.
TTCATTAAGTAACTAAGTCTGGCATGCTTGTTTGTTCTGGTGCACAGTAAAAAGTTCTAAAAGAATGACACATGAATTCCAAATGCACTAAAAAGTAAAAAAGCTATCAAGAGTATTGATTGGCTAGAGCAAAATATTGAAATAAGTGAATTTATTGCTGGTGCAATGCACCAAATTAAGAGCCATGAATAAAAAAGGACAAATAAGAACAGCCATACGGGGTTGAACCAATGGTCCATTTAGCCCCAGTATCCTGTTTTCCGACAGTGACCAATGCCAGGTGTTTCAGAGGGAATGAACAGAACAGGCAGTCAAGTGCCCCATCCCTTGTTGGCCATTCCAAGCTTCTGACAAAGGCTAGACAAACAGGAACACCATCCCTGCCCATCTGGCTAATAGCTATTGATGGACCTATCCTCCATGAATTATCTTGTTTTTTTGAACCCTGTTATAGTCTTGGCGTTCACAACATCTTCTGGCAAGATGTTCCACAGGTTGACTGTGTATTGTGTGAAGGAATACTTCCATTTGTTTGTTTTAAACGTGCTGCCTATTAATTTCATTTGATCCCTAGTTCTTGTGTTATGAGGAGTAAATAGCACTTCCTTGTTCAGTTTTTCCATACTTGTCATAATTTTATAGACCTTTATCATATTCCCCCTTAGTCATTTTTTCCAAGCTGAAAAGTCGCAGTCTAATTAATCGCTCCTCATATGGAAGCCGTTCCATACCCCTAATAATTTGTTGCCCTTTTCTGTACCTTTTTCAATTTCAATAGACCTTTTTGAGATGGGGCCACCAGATCTGTATGCAGTATTCAAGATGTGGGCATACCATAGATTTATATAGATACTTTGTCATGCTATCATATTGCCTCTATCCTTTCCTAATGATTTCCAACATCCTCTGAGCTTTTTTGACTGCTGCTGCGTATTGAGTGGGTGTTTTTAGAGAACTATCCACAATGATTCAGAGATCTTTCCTGAGTGGTAATAGCTAATTTAGACCCTGTCATTTTATATGTATAGTTCTATATGTATGTAAAGACAGCAGTAGAGTCAGTTTCCTCCTTTAACTCACCTCTCAACAAAGGCATCAAATTGCTAGAGGGGGGGGAGTGGTGTATCCTTTAGGAATGTGACTGATACCAGTTACAGTGTTGACCTGAAATGAACCTGAATGAGTGACCTAGAGGCAAATGGTTTCATACTCCAGTATGAACTGCTCAAGTTGTCCAGTCTCCCACACCAAAATTAACAGTAATTTTTTTCTAAACGGAATGTATGAGAGTTAGCAACAATCAATCAGTTTCATCGTGCAATTACTGTTTTGTTTCAAGGTACCGGAAGATTACAGATGGTGGAGTCTCTGTAAACTACATTCAAGTAACTAATCCTGAAACTGTTCTTGTTATTGGGCAACATATCCTCAAGAATGGAGTGTCACTACTTAAGATTGGAAAGAAAAACTTCTACATTATAAAATGGCTGCAGTTATGACAAAAGGAAATACCTAATTAAAATAAGATACAGCTTCACACTAAATTTCCCAAAGCCTCTATCTTAGGGTTCTATATTGTGCATATTGCACATCTCACAACAGTGTATTGTTTGTCTCATTCTTCTCACAATGTGAGATTCTACCTAACACATGTGGTTCAAATAAAAGCAGCTACATTTATGAAGATGGATAATTTTGTATTTGTTTTAATTTTGACAGAGTTTATAAATCTGAGAGGTTTGCTACATACTAGAGTCATGGAGTGAAGAATACAGTAAAGAAACTCAGAGCAAAATATTCCATCTAGTGTACGCCAGAATTCCTTTAGGGATAGAGCAATTGTCATTCCCATAATCAGTCCTCCAAAATAGAATTCTCAATGCAATAAATGTCCCAGAAGGCAGTCTACTCATTTGCCATCAGGGTTACAAAAAACTAATTTATTCCCTGCCCCCTCCAGAAAAGACATGTTTTGTGCTCTAGTTTGAGACTTTCATGTTTTTGAATAGTAACAGAATTTGAAAGTTTAAACACGGGGCTCTCATTTCAACCAGTGCAAATCAACTTTTATCCAAAAAGGTGAGCTGTGGAGAGATGACAGTTAATGTTTCCTGAGGAGCAGAACAGTAAGTTACAGAAATGTTTAGAAGCTAAACTCATGGAGGCTTTAGTGACTGGAGGAAGAGGTGTGAGTAAAGGATAGAATGAAATAACAGATGTTGGATTTGCTTAAATGTCTTGCTTTACCCCCTGCAACTCCTAGGCCTTCTAGCCTCTTGTATAGGAGTTAACCCACTGGAGAAATAAGACGGTTACTCACTTTTGTAACTGTTGTTCTTTGAGATGTATTGCTCATATCCATTCCAATTAGGTGTGCGTGCACCCAATGCACGTTCGTCGGAAGATTTTTACCCTAGCAACACTCAGGTCAGCTGGAGTGGCGCTGTTATGGCGCCGGATATATACCCCTGTCGACCCAACGGCCCTTCAGTTCCTTCTTGCCAGCTACTCTGACAGAGGGGAAGGAGGGCGGGTTTAGAATGTATATGAGCAACACATCTTGAAGAACAACAGTTACAAAGGTGAGTAACCGTCTTTTCTTCTTCGAGTGTTTGCTCATATCAATTCCAATTAGGTGAGTCCCAAGCCTTATCTAGGCAGTGGGGTTGGAGTGAGATGTTGTAGAATGCAAAACTGCTGAGCCAAAAGCTGCATCATCTCTGGACTGTTGAACCAATGCATAATCTGTGAGGCAAAGGTGTGAATCGATGATCAGGTAGCTGCCTGACATATTTCCTGGATGGGAACACAGGCCAGGAAGGCAGCAGATGAAGCTTGAGCCCGAGTAGAATGGGCAGTGGGCTGGCTAGCCAGAACGCGAGCCAAATCAAAGCAGGCACGGATGCAAGACGTCACCCAAGATAAAATTCACTGGGAGTAAACCTGCAGGCCCTTCAGCCGGTCTGCCACTGCTACAAAGAGCTGAGACGACTTTCGAAAGGGTTTTGTTTTTTCGATATACAGGGCGCGAGCCCTACGGATGTCTAGGGAGTGCAGCTGCTGTTCCCGACGCAATGAGTGCGGCTTCGGGAAGAAGGCCAGAAGGAAGATGTCTTGATTGACATGAAAGGCAGACACCACCTTAGAACGGAAGGTGGGGTGTGGTCACAGCTATACCTTGTCCTTATGAAACAGCATATAGGGGGGTCTGCTGTCAGGGCCCGAAGCTCAGATACTCGCCTTGCCCAAGTAATAGCGATGAGGAAAGCCATCTTCCAAGAGAGGTACAGCAGTGAGCAGGTGGCTAGCGGTTCAAAAGGAGGACCCATAAGCTTGGCTAGAACCAGACTGAGGTCCCAGGTAGGGGTAGGGCATCTAACCTGCAGGTACAAATGTTCTAAACCCTTGAGGAACCTCGAAATCATGGGGTGAGAGAAGACTGATCACCTGTCCTCCCCTGGGTGGGAGGCGGAGATGGCTGCCAGATGTACTTTTAAGGAAGAGACCGCTAGACCGTGTTCTTTCAGGGACCAGAGGTAGTGCAGGACAGTAGGAACTGGTACCTGTGTGTGGACAGTTACGTTGAGCACACCAGCAGGAGAAACACTTCCACTTGGCCAGATATGTCAACTTAGTGGAAGGCTTCCTACTGCCCAAGAGTACCTGTTGGACCGAGACAGAGCAACGTAACTCGAATTGGCTTAACCACGCAGCTACCATGCTGTGAGGTGAAGAGACTGTAGGTCTGGATGGTGAAGTCTGCCTAAGTCCTGAGTTATGAGATCCAGCCAGAGTGGTAGGGAAATTGGGTCTGCCACTGAGAGGTCGAACAACATGGTGTACCAACCACTGCTGCCTCGGCCACGCTGGAGTGATCATGATCAGGTGGGCGCTGTCCCTGCGGAGCTTGAGAAGGACCCTGTGGAACAGCAGGAATGGTGGAAAGGCATAGAGTAGACGGTTGGTCCACGGTATCAGGAATGTGTCTGAGAGGGAGTCTGGGGAGCGTCCCTGGAGGAGCAGAACACATGGCATTTCCTGTTCTCGTGAGAGGTGAAGAGGTCTTTGTGAGGAAAAACCCCACTTCCGGAAAACAGAATGGATGACGTCCGGACGAATCGACCACTCATGAGACAGGAAGGATCTGCTGAGATGATCTGCCAGAGTGGCCTGAACTCCTGGGAGAAAGGACGCTCCAGACTGAGCGAGTGGGCTATGCTAAAGTCCCAGAACTGAATGGCTTCCTGACAAAGGAGGGAGGAGCGTGCGCTGCCCTGTTTGTTTATGTAAAACATGGCCGTTGTGTTGTCTGTGAACACTGATACACGACGGCCTTGGAGATGCTCTCAGAACACCTGGCACGCTAGATGAACTGCCCTCAGCTTCCGCACATTGAGGTGCAAGGTTAGTTCTTGAGCTGACCAGAGCCCTTGAGTGCGAAGGCCCTCGAGGTGGGCACCCCAACCCAGAGATGACGCTTCTGTGGTTAGGGCCATCGAAGGTTGCGGTGGGTGGAATGGCATCCCTGCACAAACTAGGGTGGGAGTCAGCTACCAGTTTAGAGAGCCTAAAACATTTAGGGGAACAGTGAGTATCGAGTCCAGGCTGTCCCGGCCCAGCCAGTATACTGAGGCAAGCCAAGTTTGAAATGGATGGAGGCATGGCCTGGTGTGTTTGGTCACGAAGGTGCAGGTGGCCATGTGACAGAGTAGGCTGAGATAAGCGCGAGCCGATGTCGTTGGGAAGGTTTGGAGGCCTTGAATAATTGTAGCCATTGCCTGAAAACGAAGCTGCAGCAGGCAGGCTCTGGCCAGAGTGGAGTCCAGAATCGCCCCAATGAAGTCTATTCTCTGCGTGAGTATCAGAGTAGACTTCTCTATGTTGATCATCAGGCCTAGGCTCCTGAAGAAGTCTTTTATGATGTACAGGTGATGTCTCACTTATGACTCGGAGGTCCCTCGAATGAGCCAATTGTCGAAATACTGGTAAACGTGCACTCAACGACACCGGAGGGAGGCCGCGACTACTGCCATGCATTTTGTGAATACTTGCGGAGCCGTAGAAAGGCCAAATGGAAGGACCATGAACTGAAAATGTTGATGGTTGACCAAAAAACAGAGGTACTGTCTGTGTGGTGGGTAAATCGTGATCTGGAAATACACGTCCTTCATATTGAGGGAGGCGTACCAGTCTCCGGGATCCAAAGATAGGATAATAGTCCCCAGGGATACCATGCGGAACTTCAACTTTATCATGAATTTGTTGAGTCCTCGCAGGTCTAGGATCAGTCGTAGACCTCCCTTTGCCTTAGGGATTAGGAAGTATCAGGAATAAAACCCCTTGCCCCTCAGGTCTTTTGGAACCTCCTCTATGGCTCCAAAGGTTAGGAGTGACTGGACCTCTTGTAAGAGGAATTGCTTGTGAGAGGGGTCCCTGAAGAGGGATGAGGAGGGAGGGTGGGGTTGAAACAAACTGAAGGTGGTATCCCAACTCCACCGTGCGCAGGACCCAACGATCCGAAGTTAGGTGGGACAACACAGGGAGGAAATGGGAGAGGCAGTTGTAAAAGGGAGGAGAAGGATCCGGGAAAACAAACTGATGGACCTTCCTCGGGTGTCCCATCAAAAGTTCCATTTGGGCCCCGCTGGTGGTTTTTTTTTGGGGTGGGGGGCGTGTGATTTTGCCCCGCTTGGGGGCCAGACTGCCTCCTTCGATTCCCTCAGCCACGCCTTCTGCTGAAGTCCTGTCGTGGCCTAGGAGGGGGTAAGTACGGTGAGACGGGGGCCGGAAGGTCCTGCGTTGGGTCACTGGTGTGTGCATCCCCAGCGAGTGCATTATTATGCGACTGTCCTTCAAACTTTGTAATCTGGGATCAGTCTTGTCTGAGAAGAGCCTCTGGCTTTCAAAGGGCAAGTCCTGAATAGTTTGTTGTAATTCAGGAGGAAGGCCTGATACCTGGAGCCAGGAGATACGCCTCATCATCACTTCTGATGCCAGAGTCCTGGCCACAGAGTCCGCTGCGTCCAGAGAAGCTTGGAGGGAGGTTCTCGCCGCCTTCTTACCCTCCTCAAGTAGAGCCTAAATTCCTGGTGGGACTCCTGGGGAAGAAGCTCCGTAAACTTCTCCAAGGACGTCCAGGTGTTATAGTTATACCTACTTAAAGGAGGGCTTGCTGGTTTGCCACCCCAAGTTGAAGGCCCCCAGCCAAATATATTTTGCGGCCTGGGAGGTCCATGCGCCTAACCTCCTTGGGAGCATGACGCTCCCTTTCATTTACCGATTGAACTACTAGGGAGCAAGGAGGTGGGTGTATGAGAAACTCATACCCCTTGGAGGGTACCATGTATTTTCTCTCTACTCCTCTGGCTGTGGGGGGGGGATCGCCAAATGGTGTCGGCGTTTGCTTGAATAGTGCGGATAAACAGCAGGGCCACTCTGGTAGGTGCATCTGCAGATAGAGAACCCTGCAGTGGACATCCTATTTCAGGGACCTACTCCACCTGCAGATTCATATTCTGCGCCACCTGTCTCAAGAGGTCTTGATGTGCCCTTAGGTCACTTGGGGGAGGGCCGGAGGATGTTCCTGCCACAGCCTCGTCTGACGAGGAGGAAGAGGAGAGGCCAGGGACAAGAGGGTCCTGTAGGGGCTCCTGTTCTTGAGGAGCGGCCTCTGACTTCGGTGGGACCTGGGTGTCTGCAGCTGGTACCGAAGCCTCATCCGTACCCATGGAGGGGGCAGGGGGCTTACGGTTGCCTCTGGTGCCCGGTGTTGTGACAGGGCAGACCATGGTGCAACTGAGGGAACACCTTGGGCTTGGTGGTACGCCCACGGTGTCCAGAAAGACCACTGATGGGGTCCTTGCTCGTGGCTCTGGCTCTCAGGAAACATATGCTGGGGACATCCGAGTCACAAGTCTGTGGATAGGAAATGCTACCAGCCTGTGATGACAGTGAGGTGTGTCTCAACGGCCAAGGTGGTGCTGATAGACCCTGACAGGGAGCCACGTCCCGGGTTGGTCTTATGCAGGACGGCACCAGGGAGCGGTACCGGGAGCTGTAATGGTACCGCGAGGGAGACCGGGACCTACAAGTGAAGCAGTGCCGAGAGGTCGACCAAGATCTCAAGTCCCTTCGCCTGGAGCGGTGGCGAGATGCGTGGTGCCGTGAACGGTGCCGGGAGTCAGATCGGTACCGTGAGTATCTGACAGGTGAACAGGAGGCCGGGCAGTGCCGCGAGTGCTACCAGTACCGCGATGGAGAGCAGTGCTGAGACTGCGAGCAGCGTCAGGACCAGGATCGTCGGCACGACCAAGATCTTGAACGATGCCTCTCAGTGGCTCCCACAGAGGGCGGCCTCAGCAAGGCAGGCTTGGCAATAGATTGGATGACCCACACCGGCGGTGCTGGGGGTTGAGGCAGCGTGGTCTCTGTCATTGCGATCAACTCCCGTGCCGTGGAGAAGGTCTCCGGCGTGTATGGGAGAGCAGGCTCGACCACGGCGTGAGCCGGGGAGTTTTCGGGCACCGGACTCAATGGCCCTTGCAGGACCGGAATTAACGGTGCCGCACTCGGCAGTGCTGTGGCAGATGACGGTGCCGGGCGATCCGTCGTCGACGGGCACTCCTGTGGTGCGAGTGGTGCTGAAGCAGCTGGAGCACTGTGTTGCTTCCTGTGCCGCAGGGACAGGGAGCAGGGCTGAGCAGACATCAGTGCTGGTGAGGGTCGGTGCCGTGGCTCCTTCGCGGTACCAGAGTGGTCCGGAGCCGAAGGAGCGCTCCTTACAGATGCAGGTTGAGCGCTCGGTACCGATGTTGCAGGGCTAAGTGCCGCCTCCATGAAGAGCTGTTTCAGTCGAAAGTCCCGCTCTTTCTTCGTCCTCGGTTTAAATGACTTACAGATGCGGCACTTTTCAGGAAGGTGGGATTCCCCTGGGCACTTGAGGCAGGAGTCGTGGGGATTCCCTATTGGCATCGGCTTTTGGCAGGCCGAGCACGGTTTGAATCCCGGTGACCTGGGAATGAGCCCGGCCCTGGGGTGGAGGAAAGGGGCTAATCCCTGATCCCCCCTCAACTAAATACACCAATTATACATATACACAACAACTAAAACTAATTACAACTGTAAAACTCAAACTATAAACTCAATTAACAGTAAAGAACAACGAGTAAGCTAGGGAAGTGGAGATCAGCAAAGCCGTGCTCCACAATTCCAACGACCATCACGGGCAGTAAGAAGGAACTGAAGGGCCGTTGAGTCAGCAGGGGTATATATCCGGTGCCATAACGGTGCGACTCCAAGGGGCGACCCAGCTGACCCATCAAGTGTTGCTAGGGTAAAAATCTTCCGATGAACGTGCACGCAGCGCGTGCACACTAATTTGGAATTGATATGAGCAAGCACTCGAAGAAGAATACAAAGGTTCCTACTGCTACTTTCCTGGAACAATTGTAAAGAGGATATGCATAAGAATGTAAAAATACCAATTTATGAAGGTAGTTGACCTCAAGGGCAGCCAGAAGCCTTGTATGTGATAGTGGATCTGTTCCTTTCACAACCTGGAGCTCAAGATGCTGATGAAAACCACTGTGAGCCTGTTGAGTGTGACTCAAGAAACATGGGCTAGAATGTCTCATTCCTTGATCATCAACCTATTAGAAGTGAGAGCCACCAGAGTCCTGTTGCAGAAGGAGCAATCCTTGGCAAGCTGAATTCATCCTGACAGAGCAGCCTACATAAATTGGTAAGGTGAAATGAGCTCAAGCTTGAAGACAATAGAGATCCTTTCCTGGGCAGATATGGCTTTCATCAGGCAAGTTACATAAGAGATCCAACTTTGTGCAGGGGGTCGGACTAGATGATCACATTGGTCCCTTGTGACCCTAGAATCTATGAATCTATGAAAAGCAGACTGGCTGAGCCTCACTTAAAATGTAAGCTGCCTGAAGCAAGGACCATCTTTGTGTATGTACTGTGTCTATTTATAGTACTTGAGCCTCTTGATGTTATTGCAGTGCAAATAAGCAAGCTGTCAGAACAAGTTTTCCACAGGAGCAGTGACATTTTGGACCTCCTAAATTAGACGCTTCAGATACAGAAGCCACACAAAAGAAGGAGCAGATAATATGTACTTTGTTGTGGGTAGGATTGGGTAGGCAAAAATAACAGTGCAGTAACTTGTAGGAAAACACACACTCTCATCAGTTTGTCAAATAAAATTTTAGCAATGTAAAGCAATTTTTTTTAAAATAAAAGTTTTAGTACTTAAATTTCAATAAGGGATAGATTTGATGGCTGTTATAAAATATTTTTTACATGGTTTAGGCAAGATTTATTCTTTTAGTGATAAATAATTGGAATTCAAACAATTTTATATATATATAAATACCAACTGTAGTGTGGGGTTTGTTTTTTTTAATAGCATGGGGTAATCTCATGGGACTTGGATCTAATTTTTTTGTGGGTAGGAGCAGGCTAACAATGCAGGAGCAGAAATGAGTACTGCAGGACAGGAGGAGGAGGAGTGGGATTTAAAAAATAGTCTCATGCAGGGCTTTTTCTAGGCACTGAAGCCAACTTCAAACTCCCCCCTACCCTGGCACATAAGAATTAGAGTTGTACTTGTTGGACAACATAGCAGTAACCAAGATATGTAGATCTAGACTGCTTGGAGAACAACAAAACCTTGAAAGTAGTCATTGGATAAGTTTCTTTTGAGTATTTTTGAATGCACTCCATAATTGACAACACTTGTTGAAAGATTTTTGATGTATGCTGGAGACGGCCTGCGCCCCTCCTACAAAATGCTGCAGGTGGCCTAGCTTAGCACCTTCTTTCCCACCAAGGACCTTGTCAGATTCATCTCCTAGAGTTGCAACTATTGCATTATTTTCTAGAAGGTCCAACAACCCAGCCTATGCTTTTGGTTCCCCATTATATGGTTATGAACTGGATTCTTGTCTTCTGGAACCCATGCTACCTAGCAACATGGAAACATATAGGAAGCATGCATGGTAATCGAATTGGTTCCCCACTAATGGGGAACGCTTGAGTGTAAGAAGCAGTTACTGGCAAAAAGTCAGTCACCTACTTGTAGCAAAGGATAGTTACAGCAAAAACAGTAAATTCAGTAGTAGTATGAGAAAAAAATGTCATTCTGAGTCCAAACAGGCAAAGATGAGATGGGTTTCTGCTATATGGAGCCCTCAAAGATCACAATACATAGTGCAAGCACCCTGGATGCAGCGATACAGAGACCCTTTTATACCCCCACTCTACCTGAATTTGCAGGCAACTTCTAACCCAGATAGGGTACATCATGATGTTCTAGCCTCTCACAGGTCATCCACCTGCATTATCTATATAAAAATCTGAACTCAGTTATTGTATTAGCTAGGAGCCACAGACATGGTCCAAGGCTCCACTGTGCTAGACACTAAACATTGAACAAAAAAGTCTTCCAATTTTCCTATGTGTATTTCATAAATCAATAACATTAGGAAACCAGACATTCTAGTTCTTATATTTTCTTTAGGATAGTCTGGACTTTAGCATTAAAGTCCATGCCATCATTTCAGCTTTATAAATCATTAATTGCCAGCACCTTACCTGTGAGGTTCCTGGAGCAGTCCTAGCCAAATAATTACTCAGACCTTTCCTACACCTACGGTTGGCCCTTTATACTACAAAGTACTCCACAGCTCACTCCATAGAGTCGATGCAAGTCTATATTTCTTCAACTCTGTCAGTCAATGTCCGCATGCTGGTAGCAAGCATAATAGCAAGGAGAGTTTACCTTACTCCATATTGTATGAGACAAAAGTTGTGCTTTGCACTAAAGAATCATTCCTATGCAAAATCAACATATCCCTTCACGCCTCAAAATGGGAGTCATACCACTATCATTTTGCCCAAAGCCACATCAGAAAGCAAATAGCACCAAACTTGAGGGCAATGACGAACTCTAAAATAGACCAGTTCAGGAAATCACCTTCACTGTTTCCTTCATCTAAATTCTCATGGACTGGTGGAAAAGTCAGACTCCAGAATGTAATATAATGGAAATCCAATTTCCTTTCTGGGACTCATCTCATCCTGGCTCTATTTTTCTGCGATCAATTCATCAAATTCTGAGCTCTCTCTCTCTCTCTCTCATTCATAGCTAGATAAATTTTTGTAAAAAATGAAATTGTGTTTAATATAGCTTTAGAAATACTCTTTGAAAAGGGAAAAAGCAACAGTAAACATGGAGGCAGGCAGGTTTTTTTTGTTTGTTCAGTGCCAAGGATTATAGGACCATGGTTTGGTTGGCCTCTATGCTACCACAATATAAATGTTAATATAATGATGGCTGCTATCCCAGGATGGAATAGCCTTCAGTACCTGCACAAAGTCAAGACTGGGGAACAGGTCAGTCCTAGAAATCAGATAACAAGAAGTTTGTACTTGGTACAGCTACAGAAAAAAAATAGATTGCAGGGTTTGAATACAGTAACTCCTCGCTTAATGTTATAGTTATGTTCCTGAAAAATGTGACTAAGCAGAACTATGTTAAGTGAATCCAATTTCCCCAAAAGAATTAATATAAATAGGGAGCTTAGGTTCCAGGGACTTTTTTTTCACCAGACAAAAGACTGTATCATATATATCTATATTATATATAGATTATACATACATACAGAGTATAAGTTTTAAACAAACAATTTAATACTGTACACAGCAATGATGCTTTTGAAGTTTGGCTGAGATGGTGAAAAATTGGATGGGTGGGGTTCTGTGGCCTGCCTTGTGCAGGAGGTCAGACTAGATGATCAGATTGGTCCCTTCTGACCTATGAGTCTATGAGTATAAGTCAGGGTGGGATATTTCCCAGCGAATGCCTTACTGATAAATGATGAACAAGCACTCAGCTGTGCCCTCAAGGATTAACATGTTAATGTAGCTTCACACTCTACAAGGCAGCAGAAATGGAGGGAGATGAGAGAGCATGGCAGAGACACGCCCTGTATGTGAGAAAGAGATGCACATTACCCCTTTAAGTACACTGACCCCACTCTAAATACGTTTCCTTTTTAAGTAGATCAGGTTGAGACAGCAGCTGCTGCTAGCAAGCTCCCTCTGTCTTGAGCCCTGTCATGTGCCCCCCCACACACTCTGTGGAAATGGGGTGAGCAGGGGAAGGGGTAGGGGGACACCCTATTAGCCCCCCCCTTCCTCCGTGCCTCCCCCCGGCACAGCAAGCGGGAGGATCCTGGGAGCAGCTCCAAAGCAGAGGGCAGGAGCAGCACATGGCAGTGGTGGGAGGGACAGCTGAACTGCCAGCAATTGATAGCCTGCTGGGCGCAGGGCTGGCCTTACCATGAGGTGAACTGAGGTGGCCACCTCAGGTGCCAGACTGGGGGGAGGGGAAGCGTGCTACTAGGACCCAGAGTGTAGAAAATTGTGTCTGCTGCTGGTGCATATGTATTCTCTCTGCTCTAGGTGCACAGAGATGGTGGAGTGCTGTGCAGGAGGAAGGAGGGCACAAGAGACATAACAGGCAGGCAAGAAAAAAGGGGAGAGGGAATAATAAAAAGCAGCAGGAGCTGCAGGGAAAGAGAGGAGGAGGAGGAGCCTCTTATGTACCTTTCTAGCACCCCCAGGAGATTAACACCAGCTTCTCAGGGAGCTTCCTGTTTCCTGCTGCTTCCCTGAACCCACCTGAGGTGAACAGACAGTCAACTGAAGCAGTAAGAGCCAGCTAGGCCCTTAAGACACTGATATCTTCCCTCACTCATGCCCTGCTACCAGCCTGCTTATTTGTCCCCTTCAACTGAGTGTTGAAAGACACTAGAGTTGGCACAGAACAGCAGTCATGCGTGAAAGCAGAAAATGCTCCTCTGGGGCAGCATTCAGAAAAAGAAAGCAAGCAAAGGAAGCTTTTCTATCTAAGCAGGAAGGAGCTCTCCTTAGATACAAAGACACAAATGTTCACGATGAGCCTTTCGGCCCCAGTGAAGATGTGAGTGGTGAGGAGATGCCTGATCTTCCAGTTAGTCAGAGTGCAGGTGACCTGGCAGCTACAGCAGCAACCATATCTCCATCTCAAATGGATGTAACCATGCACATTCCTGAAGAAAAGTGTAAATCAGAGAAGAGTGTGGTGGAGGTGCAAGAAATAGCTGCTGTTGAGTTTAGTTCCTTAAGTCTTGATGATCCAGGACTGTGGACCCACTTGAACAGTAGCCTGAGGGACTTCCTTGTACTGCATGGGCCACAGCAAATGAAAAACTTCATATTCCCCAAAGACAATGAAAATAGAAGTTTCCATCCAGCACATTACTGGCATGAAATCCCCAATGGTGACAAAGTGGAGAAACCATGGTTTATGTACTCAAAAACCCAGAATGCTGCATACTGTTTTTGTTGCAAACTCTTCCAGTCTAATGTTCCAGCCACACTGGGTTCTACAGGAACAAAGAACTGGAAAAATCTGGCTAGAAATCTGGCATGCCATGAGAAGGCAGCAAATCACCAGAAGGCATTCCATAGATGAAAAGAGTTTGAGATGAGACTAAGGTTAAAGGCCACCATAGATGATCAGCATCAAGATTAGATTGCATCAGAGTCTCTTTACTGGCAAAATGTTCTGAAAAGGCTCATTGCCATTGTGAGAATGCTTGCTACCCAAAACCTAGCACTGCGTGACACTTCAGATCAGTTACATGTGCCAAACAATGGAAACATCCTTAAAATTGTGGAGCTGATGGCTGAGTTTGATGCTGTACTCCAGGAGCATCAAAGAAGAGTCACCATCCAAGAAATATATACACAATTCAAAATGAGATCATACAGTTATTGGTAACAAAAGTCAAACAGAAGATTGTGGCAGACCTGAAGTCAGCAAGATATTACTCTGTTATGCTGGACTGCACACCTGACATCAGCCATATGGAACAAATGACTTTAATGGTGTGTTTTGTAACAACAGAACCTAGTGAAAATGTCCCTGCAATCATGACTGTCCGAGAGCATTTTCTAGAATTTATTGACATTGATAATACTACAGGAGCTGGTGTGACAAATGTGTTTCTTAAAAAGCTGGAAGATACGGGAATCACGATAGCTGATATGACAGGTCAGGGCTACAATAACGGTGCCAACATGAGAGGAAAGAACAGAGGAGTGTAGACATGGATCTGAGGGTTAAATCCTCGAGCTTTTTTTGTCCCATGCAGCTCTCATTCATTGAACTTGGTGGTCAGTGATGCAGCATCAGCTTCTAGTGAGGCTGCTGAATTTTTTAATGTAATTCAAAGCATCTACATATTTTTCTCTGCATCAACTCATCGATGGCAAATTTTGAAGCAACATCTGGGAACATCCTCTCCGACACTGAAACCACTGAGTGCCACACAAGTGGAGGCAATACAGCCTATCAAACACCAAATTGGGACGATAGATGATGCCATAGTTGCCATTATGGAGGATAACGCTATGACAGGAACTGTTTGTGGGGGAACAGTGGCAGAGGGAAGAGAATCACCAGAAATACAACTTCAAATTTCTGTGTGGCTTAGTGTTGTGGCATGACATACTGTTTGAAATAAATGTTGTAAGCCAGAGACTCCAAGGTGTTGACCCTTGATATATCTGGAGCAATGGAACAACTGGACAAAGCAAAGTCATACCTATAGTCTTACCGGTCAGATGAGGGATTTCAAAATGTTCTGAAGAGTGCACAGAAGTTGGCAGAGGAACTTCACACTGAAGCTATTTTCCCACCCATTCAAGAATACAAGTGTCACCGAAGAAGACATTTTGATTACGAGGCACGGGATGATCCCATAAGAGACCCCAAACAATAATTCAAAGTTGAATTCTTTAACCAGGTACTAGACTGTGCAATACAGTCAGTTGAAGAATGTTTCATGCAGCCCAAGGAACACAGTAGTATATTTCGGATGTTGAATGATATTCCAAAACGCCTCACTATACCTGTAGAAGACCTACAACAGCAATGCAGGGCACTAGAGACAGTGTTGGCACATAATGACATGCACAATATTGGTGCAAGTGATTTAGGTGATGAACTGAAAGCCCTTTCAAGATATATTTCAGCAGGATCAACTCCAAAGGCTGTTCTGGCATATATGTGCAAAAATAAGATAACCAACCTCTTTCCAAATGCTTTTGTTGTTCCATGCATATTTCTAACTTCCTATAACAGTTGGCAGTGGAGAATGCAGCTTCTCCAAGCTGAAGTTAATAAACACACAGCTATGCTTCACAATGACACAGGAGAGGCCAGTCGGCCTTGCAACCATCTCAATAGAGCATGAGCTGGCCCAGACTGTGGACCTTCAGCAGGAAGCACTTCAAATCTTTGCAACCAAGGCGGCACGGAAAGCAACACTTTGGCATTTTTAATCTGTTTGAATAATCAATGTTTACTATGCAGACAAGAAAAGTTACATTTGCTATTCAGGCGTTTGAAAGTTAAGTGTTACTTAAATTTTTTGAACAAGACATTTTAAGTTGTTAGTTCTCCTTTATTGGGGTAGGTAGCAGAGCAGTACCATGAGAGGAGTAGAATAGGAAGAATGAAGAATTGAGACCTTTCTAAGTTTTGCCCCAAGCAAGGGGACATGGGGGCATCATTTGAGCTCCCTGCCTCAGGTGCCAAAATGTTGTGGGGGGGCCCTGGCTGGGCGGCTGCCACACAGGGAACTTATGGGAGTGAGGAACTGATAGGGGGGCTGTCGATCCACCCTGATTCCAAGCCCCCACCAGCTAGCTCCAACAGGCTGCTCTTCCTGCAAGCAGTGGACAAAGCAGGTGGCTGCCAAACAACATTATAAGGGAACATTGCGCAACTTTAAACAAGCATGTTCTCTAATTGATCAGCAAAGAAACAACATTAACCTGCACGACTTTAAGTAAGCAGTTACTGTAATTCCTTCAGTTTTGTGGGAGAGAATGTGTCCTTCTGGTGGTTGGGTCAGGTTCCTTTGCCTAAGACTAAAGAGTGATGTTATTTGCTGAACCTTCAGTTATCAGTTTCCCTCTAATTTTTGTCTAGACTTTAATACAGTTGAACTCACTTGCTACTATGGTAAGAGCCATAATTAAAAAACAGTTCTCTCTTCCCGATCCTTATAGTCAATATAGGTTTTTATAACACTCATTGTCATCGTCTCTGAGCTCTTTCCAACATAGCTCAGTAAGGATTAAGTCATGTGACTACACTTCTGTCACGTTTGTTCTCTCATCCTCTTCTCAGAGGCAGATGTGTGTGTAGAAGAGTGGTTTAGTTTAGTAGTGGATGTCTTTTTATATATAAATGTACCTGTTGTGTGTTTATATTAGAATAGGCAAGGTCAAAGAAATGCACCTTGCACTTGGAGCAGAAAGTGATGTTTGTTCCTGGGCAAGTTCATTCTACAGTCTCACATCGCCCCTGGAGAAAGCTCTATCTTGCACAGACGAGCATTACTCTTATTTCACAAAGTTTCACTGAGCCAGAGGAGCATAGCTGTAGACCATGGTCTTCCTCCTGGAGCTTTAGGTATGTCCTGGCCCAGGTCATGGAATGCTTCACAGATAAGAGCTGAGACTTTGAACTTGATTTGAGATTCTATGGGAAACTATCATAGGCGCAGAGGACATCTCCAATATGTTCCTGGAAGCCTGTATTGCTGAGGAGACACGCTGCAAGATTTGTGTACTAGTTGGAGTTTCCTAAGTGCTGAAGGCTTTATGCCCAAGTATATTGCATTCCTATAATTCAGTCGAGAGATGACGAAGGTACTACTTACTAACTGAAGCTAGATCTTCAGCTGCCAAGATGAAAATTTCCTAGCCAAGTGGAGATGGTAGAAAGTATTGCTTGCGGATGCTGCTATGAGAGAGGAATATATCAGCAAGCAATATCAGCAAGGAATTCAGGAGTACTCCGAGACTACGACCTGAACTGACCAATAGTGGGTATAAGTCTTCAGACAACAGAGACTGCACCATGGCTGTGAGATCTTGAAAATACTTTCCTCTAACCACCAGCATCACCTCTGTCTTGTTCAAGTTCAGCTTCAGGCAAACGTTCATTATCCACTAGCTGATCTCATCCAAGCACTGGGACACAATGATAGTAATATAGTCAAATGTGGTGAAGGACAGGTAGAGCTGTGTATCATCTACATATTGCTTGCACTTGAGTTAGTCTCACGTGACCAGTTAACCTTGTAGTTGCATGCAGATGTTGAAAAGGACTGGACAGAGAATAGATCCTTGCAGAACTCCACAAATGGGGTATAGTGGTAGAAGTGCAGTTACCCATCAGTACTTCTTGCAGTGTTCTTCCAGGAAGGATTCAAATAATTTTAGCATATTACTCTGAACTCCTGCCATCTGTCTCGGGCGAGACAGCAGAATCTCACATTTAACAGTGTTGAATGCTTTCGAGGTCCAGCAAAAGGAAAATAACCCATTGACCAGAGATCATACATCAGTGCCACTAAAGCAGTTTCAGTTCCATGTCCTGGCCTGAATACAGAATGTGCTGGATCTAGAATGTTAACTTCAGTTACATGAGCCTGTAGTTTGCCTTTTGCTAGATTTTTTTATTATTATTTTTTAATGAATCTGCTCAGGAATGGGAGGTTTGACACTGGGTGACAGCTGGCTAGGACTAAAGTATCCAGAGTGGGTTTCTTCAGTGTTGGTTAGACCAGTGAATGTTTGAAGGAGGAAGAGAAGATTCTCTAACAGAGGTGTTAACTATTTTGGTCAGTAGTGGTGCCAGCTGTTCATGATTCTTTCACAAGCCAGGAAGGACATGGATTGGATTCACAAGTAGGATGATAGTTCTTCACTAAGGCTAAGATTTTGTCATGGTTATTTTTAGTAAAAGTCACAGACAGGTCATGGGCAATAAACAAAAATTCACAGAAGCTGTGACCTGTCCATGACATTTACTAAAAATAACAAAATGGGAAGTAGGGGAATCCAACACCCATTTGATTGGGAATAATGTCCTTAAGTATACACACATATCCCACTCCCACCTACCCCCACATAAGTAAAATTTAAAACTGACCACTTAAAAAAAGTAATTTATTGATATGAAAGCTATGTGCAAGTCTTTCACACTATCAGTTTTATTTACAGTAACATACATACGTCAAGTATATTAAATGTCAAATTTCTATTTCTCTAACTTTTCTCCCTTGATTACTTGCTTATGCCAGTAGTTTCACTGGATACTGGATTTGTTCAAGGTGTGCAAAAAGAATAGCTGTTCTTGATGAACAAATGTTAAATTACATTTCTCAAGAGGTGTTTGACTTCATTTCCAACCCTTCCTATTTTTTGCTTTGTGCACACAAGCTGTTAGAAGTTTTCTTCCATAGAAACCTAAATCTGTGGAAATGAGTCTAATTCCCTCCCTATTCCCTGCCAAGTAAAACCAAAGAACTACAGCCTGGCCTACACTAGGTTTCTTTCACTAAAATTTCCATGCCATTTCTTCCATCGATGGAAGTAACAACCATAGTTCTAGTATAGACAAAGTGCCAGTGACTGCTGGCATTTTAACCATCCCATTATCTAGCACTGCTTAAGCTAGTTGTAGACAATACCGTACTTAAAACACAAGCAGCCACCTGAGTCCTGTTGACACTAAAACTCCCACTCCTGTACTAGAACTAGTGATGGGAAATTCTGGGAGAGCAAATCACAATATAGAAAAAGCTGTACAAGTGTAACTACATTAGAAACCTAAAGTTCAGATGGTGATGGGTATCTGACCCAGTTCCTCATAATTCAGAGCTGACTATCTGGTATATTCAATACACTATATATAGCAGGGATTCTCAAACTTCATTGCACTCCCTCTTTTGACAACAAAAATTACTACGTGACCCGGGGGGGGGGGGGGGACACAACACAAAGCCTGAGCCCACCGAAGTCCCACCACCCTGGGTGGGAGGGCCAAAGTCAAACCCAAGGGCTTCAGCCTGAGGCAGGTGGCCTGTACCCTGAGCCTCACTGCCCAGGGCTGAAGCCCTTGGACTTCAGCCCCGAGTGGTAAGGCTTGGAGTTTGGCCCTGGGCCCCAGCAAGTCTAAGACAACCTTGTCAACTGTATTAAAATGGGATCATGATTCACTTTGGGATCCCAAACCACTGCACTATAGCTTATTTAGTCAAAAGATGAAGTAATGTTAAAGCATGGACTGATTTTTTTAAAAATATTAAGTGATAAAGGCAGACCAAGTTCATTTCTTTCAAATCATTATATATCCTTAGCTTATTTACAAGTTAGTGTGATACCAAAATATTATCACAGCATTTCCAAAAAGAATTCAGGTCACCAATGCTAATTAACACTTAATCAATTGGATCATTTCTTGTGAAATTTACTTTTCACTTGTGAGAATTTCTTGAGTAAACTGCACTCATTTGCTTTGTGCAGCCTTCTGAAAGTTCACATGATTAGTGTATTTCCTGACAAGGAGACTAAATTATATTTTCCAATTAATCATTGATTAATCTCTGTCAGCCACTAACATGTTGAAAAGTAGCATTTCTAAACCAAGAGGGTATATACATGGGTGGATGGGGAGACATGGGCAAGAAAGAAGCCCAGTTGCAGAGAGTTGAACTGTATTAAAAGTGGATTCCAATTAAAAGGCATTTAAAATAATTGTTGGTTAAATTAGTATGAAAACTAACAGTTTGAAACCCTCTCTCTTTTGACCTCATGTTTCCAGAACCACAGGAAGCATTTTTCCCTGGTAATTAAGAATGCTAAATTGGTTTCTTTATGTTGATTAAATAGGATATTTAACATGTAAAGTTCTAGACTGCTTACATATGTGGAATTTAATGTGGCATATGAGACAGGATTCTTAAGCCAAATAATGTTGTTTTCATCTTTTGATCTTAATTCAGTGTATCAGTGATAAATGAAAACTGATACTTAGCCATTATTTTAAACTAGTCCCTTAAATGTTTGCAAATGATCTGGTTTGTACATTTATAGTTTTAGCAGCTTAAACAGGAATTCAGTTTCTGTTAAGTGATGAAATAGTGAAGGAACTGTGTGGGTTGGAGAAGAAACCCAGGCCTGCTGCACAGAGAAGAGCCATAAAAATGTGGACAGTGATGTCTATTTAATTCTTCTACAAATAAATGTGCATGTGAGAGAAACAACATCAGGAACAGCATCATGAACATTTCTACGTTATCAAATAAATAAATCTGTGTGAAAAAATACATGCAAGTGTGCTGGAGTTTAAATTCAAATTGTAGGAAGCTATATTGTATAATAAGATTTTAACTTTTAAGAGGCTCATGTGATCAGCACGTACGGTGCTATCTATGGCCAGAAGAAAATAACCATCAACTTCATGCTCAACCTCACATTTATCTTACAACAAACTGGGTTGTCTTAGAAAAATTCCTCACAGCACAGTAAAATTTGTTTCCCAGGACGGAAGTATTTAAAGTAGACTCTGGTATAAACATTCTAGTCATGCTGTCTCTTCCACAGATACTCTTAGCCTTCATACTTTACAAAATTATTTGAAAAGAACTAAAAAAAATCCCACCTCCTTTCTGTCCAACATAATTTTAAAAGATAACATTACTATCCCACAACAGTTTTGAAATTCATTTTATTTTTAAATTCTATGAGAACAATTTTGCTAGTGGATGGTCCAGAGGTTTGGTCCCAGAGGGGGGAAGGGGTTCTTGCACTTAATTATCATCCCCAACAATGAAATGCAAACTCTGCTGCACATTCATTGGTTTGCATCAATTCTTTAGTACCTCCTCCTGTTTGTTTTTTAAAGTTCCAGGCTAACTCACCTAAAAAGTGAAATTCATTTATCCAGTTCAAAAATTTGTTTTATAATGCTGCTTTCTTTTAAAATTCTGAAATAAAATGGGTGCACACATACTTATATAGAAGACATTTTTACTGTGCCAGGTATCAAATTCAGATCTCCGTTTGCCATGGTACATGCAGTATACTCATGAAAGAATACCTGGTGCTTTCTCATCTTCATGGTATTTAAACCTCTATTATAAAAGCAGCTTAAAACTATGCAACAAGACTACACTGTCCATCTACCCCACAGGCAACCTGTTTAGCAAGCTAGGCACTGGAACTTTAATGGTTCTGCCTAAGTTTAAATGAGACTGTCACAGGACAGTAAACTTGGTCTGTTTTATTTGCACCAGATAACTGGTAAGAAAACATTTAGAGCCATTTATTATGTGGATTAAATGTGACTTGTTTTGCAAAGTACAGCATACTTTTCAGTCTGTAAGCCAAACCAACTGTCTTCACATGAGCAAATTTACACATAGTTGCAGTACACAGATAAGAGTTCATAAATAAAATTCTACCAAGTATACAATGCTTAGCAAATTTTCAAGTCATCAGGATTCTCCACCCATATAAACAGTGTGGCGGGTAGAGATAACCTTCACCAAAGATGCGTCTCTCGAATCTCAGCAATAATCTGACTGGCTCGCTGTAATGCCTGCAGAGAGGGGAAAAACAAAAGAAGAAATATTAATTTTTCCCCTATTTGCTTCTCATATGACATCCAGGAGATCATTCTGTGGAAGACAATGTTAATTCAGCAATGTTTTACAAAACAAGATCAATCATTGTTTTCACTGTGACAGTGTTGGGAGGATTAATTCACTAATATTTGTAGAGGCCTCTCAGATCCCCAGATGGAGCATACTACACAAGTGCAAAATATGACAAAAACCACAAAGGTATTGTCAAAATAGTAGCCCAGAGTTATTGTGTCAAGTCACCCCCTCAGCCTCTCATTCACAAAGTGAAAACGTTAGAAATTCATGCAAAACAGGTCTCAGTTTAAAACAAAAAGGTTCTGTTCCAGTCGTATCTTTTTTAGACTTTTCTTTTGGTTCGGAGATATTCTCGCCTATTCAAAGCATTTGTATTAACATTCCATGTGGATCAATTAATCTTTAGGTAAGCTACACAGATATTTGCCACCACGTATCATCATAATAAAGAATAGTTTCTTTCTGCAACTAATGTATAAATAGTACTCATTTTGTACCTTTAAACCTCTTCACTAGCATTCTGCCTAATTCATGCACCACTGGACTATGTCCAAATCCTAGCAGCTTTAAAACAGCTGTCATTTTAAACAAACTTAACAAATAAACCATTTTATGATAAATATTAACAATGCACTCAGGACTGTACAAAACAGATGACTCATGCCCAAAGAGTTTACCATCTACAAGACTCTCTCTGACTCAAACATGTGGGTTAGGTAAGAGCAGAGATTTAAAATGACACTTGCTACATCCAGTCCTGGAACAGTGACAGGTTAGGGGGTCTGGTATCTCAAACATCCAGAGTCAATGCCTGCTGCATTCTATGAGAGAACTGACCCACACTATTTCTCCCTCACTGTGCTGACTTGATCTTTTAGAAAGCATATTTCTCTATGCCAATTCAGTGCAAATGAATGGAACAGACAGTATTTGGTACACCACAAAATTAATGGAAAATTATAGCTTTGGAAAAAACAAAATTTTACTCTATTTATGACAAGTTCAAACTCGCTGAAGTACAAGAAATATAGGTGCAGCATCTGCAGTGACAGCCAAATCCACTGCAATATATCCCTGATCAAAATCTTTAGGACAGGATACTTTAGGACAAAATAGTTTAGTACTATTCAGAAATAAGCATGGAAATTGGCGGGGGGTGGGGGGGGGAGGAACGGGTTGAGATGACACCTCTTAACCCCACCTTCAAAAGGAAATTCTGTCAAGGGAGGGTTACAGAGCTTTAAAAGAGTATGTTGGAAAAGCTAACAAAGTTCACTATTCAAAAACTCTTATGAAAGAAAGATAATACCTAACAAAGCTGTGTTTGGAGTTTACTCAAGGAGTTAGATTAATGATGTATAGTAAACATTACTAGTATTTCATTATTGCTTTCTTGCTCATGCAGGGCTTCTATAAAAGAATGAACTAGATCAAAACAAAACTGACCTGAATCCAAAAAGCATGGCAAAAACCTGAAGACTGTTATATACCTGAAATCTCAGCAGATTTAATATGCTTCAGTTTAATTAACTGTTCATTGGGTGTTTTGATTTTCGATACCTTTAACATGTCAGCTGCCTCCTTTCTGCGCTGTGCCATGTCCTCAGATTCCGTCAGAAGGTCATCTAACAACAAGGATTTGTACAGCTGTCCAACTAGCTCGCTCTGAAGAGTGTCTTTCACATGATTCACCAGAAAATGCATCACCGCCTTTGGCACACTGCAAGTGAAAAAATAAAATATAAAACAAGCCACATAAAGCTAGGGCATTAGCTATTCTAGATTCAACATGCAGTCTGAATAAATCTATATGTTCCAATGTAAGAAATTATACAGATTCTTGACAAGAATCTTACAGCAATGTCTTAAATAGCTGTAAAGTTACTGTGTGCAGTCCAACAGGTGCTGAGTTTATTGCCTGTAAGATGGCCGCATTTCAAAGTGAACTGAATCCCATATGTACAACCCTGAACAGTTCTGTACCAACTGTTAGGTCTAAATTATTTTTATTACAGTAGCACCTAGAAGCCCTAATCAAGATCAGGCCCACTGTGCTAGGCACTGTAAAAACATTAAGCTCTTCACAGCAGGATCTGTCTATTAATATCTAAATAGACAATACAAAAGGATGACAAGGGAAATGGAGGCACCGGGCAGTGATTGTCCATGGTCACACACTAGGTCAGCAAAAGAGCTGGCAACAGAACATAGGTCTACCAATTCTCTGCCAGTACCCTATACACTGCTTCTAAGGCACCACACAGCAAGAAGTGATTGGAATTTCAAAATGCGAGGAGAATTTAGACAAGCAGAATATAGTTACCCAAAACAGTTTGGCCATGACCAAGCCTGAAGACTCCTATTCATGAAAAGGCAGCTATGAAATCTTTAATGATCACAAGTGGGCAAGATTTCAGATTTATGTCACACTTGAAATACCAAGAAGGAACACTGGTTTAGTATGGATTTCTGTAGTTACAAGTGCCCCTGAATTTCCTGCAGTAAATTCAAAATACTGACCCTGCCTTGCTTATGAATCTGACAGGACATTGTCAGAAGAGCTCTTCTGACAAAGTGGAAAAATCAATATAGATAGGAATTGGCAAGATAAAAACCATGAACTTCTTATGGAGTGATAAGTGCAACGAAAACATATCCTAACTCAGGTGATCAGCACCCAGGCAGGAGCACTTGGGATAGCCTAACCTGGATGTAAGCAGCTACATTGAAAAGCCATACCCAAGTTAATGTTGTCTCATTGGCGCTATATTATGTCTGTCACTAGCACTTTCTGGGGGCATACCCCATGGTTTGTTGTGCTGCAGTAAGCCAAGCTACTCTATTCTTTCCAAGTGAATGTGGGAGAACTTGTCTGTCCTTTTGGGCATGTGGGAAGATACTGTAGGACAGTGAGCAATCAAGTGATTTAGTCTGTGTCCTCATTGCAAAGCGGGCAGGTTACCAGCTTGAGTGAAAACAGATTTTAAGCCTACAGTGACAGATGAGATAGCTAACCTAGGTTGAAAGCACCGCTAAACTCAGATCAGATGGTTGTGCGGATGGGTGGATGATACAGGGTTAGAGGCAACATCCAAGTAAGAGCCTGACTTAACTCTGCCATTAAACTTAGAGATGAAAGTGCTCTTTTCGATGGCCAATTCCTAAGACATCTTTGCATGGGAACACATACTGGCTCTTAAGTGTTGTAAGGTTACACAGTGTAAAAGTAAACAGCCATGACACACACAGTATGTGAGCCTATGTGGGAAAAAGTGCATGAAGAAGGGAGAACAAAATTATTTAGGGGAACACAAGAGGGTATATAACGTGGAATACAAGGATAAAGTGAAGTACAGGTAAATCAAGGTTGAACGTGTGGGGTAAAAGGACTTTTGGATAGCATTAAAATGGAAAATGAGGAAACACCATTTGAGTCATTTAAAATTAAACTGGACCAGAATACTGGAGAACAATCTTGCAATTGTCATAGCGTTGGCTAGACAACCAGATCGAAGCTTCAAATTACAGAATTCTCTTACTTTGCCTATTAAAAAAAAAGGGATAAATTGCTGGCTTTTCTGTAAAACCTTCAGTAATAAAACCATTAGTCTCTTCTTTGCTTCATTCTTCTTACCAAAAACAAAACAAAACAAAACTGGGCAACAGCAACTTTAAAGACAGTCTACACAGCAGAGGCAGCATTACTACATCTAGCCTTACGGCAGAGAATTGGCACACACTAGTCAAAATA
This sequence comes from Gopherus evgoodei, assembly GCF_007399415.2. NCBI lineage: Eukaryota > Metazoa > Chordata > Testudines > Testudinidae > Gopherus > Gopherus evgoodei. The sequence goes on along the minus strand of NC_044322.1, from coordinate 256,091,877 downwards.
ATTCTATATGAGCATCCTCAGACGGAAAGCTGGTGGCTGCAAAGCTAAGTCCTTTGACCGCACCTTGGATGTATGCCAATTATTTGCCCCCAGTCCATCAATACAGATTGCAGTATCCTATACAAAAGCAGACATTCTCTTTAAAAGCAAATGAAGTTTAAAGTGCAATGCAACAGAGTACTCAAAAACAAGAACTAGTATTGGATGCTTTGAAAAAGTGTGCTCTTTTTGCCTATCAAGTGGACTTCAATTTTATAAGGAATCAAATTTCACAGCTCCTCCTTGTAGATCTACTAAAAACTCTGCCTAGAGAGATAAAGCAATATAAATGCAATGTTGTATTCAGCAGCAAATGGTATGGCTATATTACACGAAGATTTGCAAGGTTTACATGTCTACATAAAGTTAGCTATTACCTGTCCTGAATGTTCTTCCTGACAATAAGAAAGTAGGATTTGATAAGTCGTTCTATCACTTCGCAGTCTCGTTGCTCACGGGAAGAGAGTCTGCGTGCAACAGGTACAGGCTACAGGAAAAAATAAAGACAATCTTATTTTAATGTTTACAGGTTGATTTTATTTAAAACACTTCACCTACTTTCGATAGCAGTGTGTAAACTCCATTCATCTTTGAGCTTGATTCCAACTGGTCTTGCAACAAGTGTTTACTCTCCCCAAAACAGAACTACAGATGTTTTGATAAGTCAAAAACATGAGCCTGAAACTGAGCGGAGAGGTAGTACAAAGGACAGGAAATTCTCAAGAAAACAACCTCTCAGAGAAAAAGGAAGGAGTGATTTAATTTAATCAAGTGACTTTAGTTTTTACAATAGCTCATGGTTCCTGACAGTGAAAGTGATTGTCCACTTGATCCTGCTGAAGTCTAGGGCAATTTTGCTACTCTGACAAGAGATTAATGCTATAAAAAGATTAATGAAGTAGACAAATAGTCCCTTAATTTAGATGGGTGTGAAAATAAGTCAGTTTCCCCCAGTTTGTTCCATGAACTAAAGGGAATGGAAGTGTTAATGGCAGAGGACCTCAGAAGGTATCTGCCTATCCATATGCCAATAATAGTTTTGTATTCTACAAGTACAGAATTCATATAGATTAAAATCCTGTTTCCTGTGCCTGAGATAATCAGGAGAGGTCCAGATATATCATCTCTTTCACAACTCACCACATCCAACAGGTTTACAGCATGGCCTTTTTGAGGACTGGCAGGTAGGACTATAACTGGTTTGGATTTTTCCTCCATTAATAGTTCTTCGGCTTTTGAGGGTTTCAGCATTCCTCTCCAGTTGCCTGTTCCAGGTTCTTGAGTCACATCTCCCACCCCAGGAGCAGCCTGCAGAAACAGGACAATGCAAAGAAATACTGGTCAGCCAAAACTCAGGCACTGCAAGGCAGTCTCCTGTGAAGCTTACTACTACCACCACCAGGTGATCACGCATGGCTCACTTTATTTCATTCTTTGCTTCCAACAACTCTACCCTCTCTCCAAGCTTCATCTTGGGTGATGGACTGGGGAGGACACATTCAATTCACTGTGACAATGTTGAGCAGTGTCAGTGTAAACAGAGTACAATTTTTCAAATATGCGTAATAGGCTAACTCCCATTTTAAAAAGTGAATTAGGCACTTCAGAGCTTAAATCCCACAAGTCTCTGAAACTTGGGCTTATGTACACTGGACCTTTTCCAATATATTAAACTATAATAATCATCATAATATCTTAAGAGCTATAGTTATATTGGTATAACTACCCTGCCTGGATATTCTTATTCTGGAATACAAGAGTGTCTTATTTTGGTTTTAGCTTACATTACTCCCGAAGTGACATAAGCAACACCAGAATTCTGGAATACGAGTGTCCCTAGGGGGAGTTACACTGATATGGCTATAGTGCCTTAAACTCACATTCTCCCTTACAGCACTTCAAGATTTCCCATGTAGATCAGGCTTTGACTCTTAAGTACCTAGTTCATTTTGAAAAATGGGAATTAGGCTCCTAAATCACGTTGGAAAGTATTACCCCCTATCTTGTAGCAGTAGGTGCCTTCAATAACTGAAAGGAGTAGCTTTTATTTAACACATTTGGTTCGGTAAATATATTTCTACGCAACATAATTCTGAAAGGTTTGAACCCATTCAACAGATTTTCTCTAGTGCCTCAATTCAAATAGAAGCAAGAACAGTCCTTTACAATAACAGTTGTAAAACCCCACGCATTCAGGTTCCCAGGTATTAAAAGCTTATGTGTGTGCCGCAAAGCTTTAGGGATCTGTCTCCAAGAGACCAACTGCCCAGCCCCTCCTTGTGCAAGAGCTGGTATACAATGGGACATAAACCAAAGTTAAATAATCCAGATCAGCAAAACAGAAGGAAATCTCCACCCACTGGGAGACAGGCAAGAACTGGCATTCTCAGCCAGCAGAACTTCCCTTACAGAGAAAGGCTGTTCTTCATCTCCCAGTAAAAGGATGCAACACCCACTCTGGGTCGCACATTAGGGACACTGGATGAAAAAGTATTAGTAGGTGATACTGTTGCATTACTTTGAAGATTGTTAGTTTGAAGGCTACATTGCTAGATGCACCCATATTCACAGAACCTGATCATCCATCCCACCACTCTACAACCCTACCGTCTGTTTTATTCACCCTGCTCATATACCTTTGACAAAGCTATTACTGTTTGTGAAGAGAAATAAATTTAAATCTCATAGTTGAATCACTGAGAACCTTGAAACACTTCTTATATCTTGTTTCAAGTACATGTGGAAAACAAGTCAAACCCCACTTTCTGTGCTCATGATTAAAAAATTAATAATTACCAAAGCTTGTCATGGGTCAAAAGGAAACTACAAGCAAGCAAGCAAGCAAAAAAAAATATATATATACACTCAAGTTAATGATGAATCAATCTAATCAGAAGACAACTCAATTTTATATCTGAGCAACTCAACTGTCGGATTCAAACAGGTGTTTTGGGTTTTTTCCTAAACACAACTGTTAACAGGTAATGTGCATAAAACACACTGATTTGAATTTTTACAGTCGTAATCTTAACCACTAACAAAATAGGAGACATTAAGACAGACAAAGACTTAAGAAGGTTCATTACATTTTCTGCTAGTAGTAGGACTGCTGCCAAAAATGACTATCATCAGATTAGGTGCTAAACCACAGAATATGGCTTCATAATAGTAATCTCTAAATGCACCCCATATCCTTTCAGCACAGAATCAGTCACATATATCACTGTCCAAAATATTTCAGAAACAATCTCCAAGACAGACTACATTTTGTTAACACACTGAGAAAGAGTATTAAGATTAGCATATAGCCTTATCAAATTTACAAACACAAATTTTATACAGTGAACAGCAACGTGCTTGAATTCAACAGTTCCCCTGTAATCAATCCTGCCATCATAATGCCTAAGGAATACACATCACTAGTACACAAAGCCTAGTCTAAGAAGAGCCGTTTTCAGCTTTTGTTTAGGTGACCTTGGTGGATTAACCCCCCCTAAATCACTTGCTACTGTGTACAGATAAAACTCCAGTTTCAACTAGAATTTATTTTAGGTTCAAACTCCTTAATCGGGGCTGGGCGGGGGGGGGGGGGGGGAAACACGACGATACACGACAGTGTCTTTGCATATATACATGCATCATCTAGCACAATGGGGCATGAAGCTCCTGTGATAGCAATATTCAACAGCAAACATTCCTGCCTGTAAAATGACGACGACTAGGAGGTGAAAGGTTTTTCACACAGATGTGCTGTGAAAACAACAAAACAGGCAGTACACTGGAGCTGAAATGTAAAGAGCCATTGCAAGATGTATTGTACAGATACAAATAAATTGGTTAGCAGGGATTATTTTTAAAATGACAAAAAGGGGATTCAGCTAGAACAGATCCTAGAGAGATTCCCTGCAGGCAGCAGGAGACTCACACCTTTAATTTATCTTCTGCTTTCTTCCATTAAACATTAAGATATATTAAAACACAACTTGACAAACATGCTCAAAATGTTAGATTACAGTATGGTAGGTGAACAGACTATTTTGGTGAAACAATTTCCTGCAAATTATGTCTCTCCACATTTGCACCACAATTCACTGCAAACAAATACGCAGATAACGAAAGCAATGACATTTCTATCTGAGTGTACCGCATACATTACCTGCCCTGTACAATCTAATGAAATGTGAGTAATGCTAGGCAACCTCAGCACTACAGGACACATGATCTGACAGATGCAGAGGACACTGCATCATTGACAAAACACTATGTACATGAACTACTTTTTGTACTATCCAAGGTGAACCACAACAGGATTGAGCATGCAGTGCTAATAGGAAGGATCAGGACAGACCTTGCCATCAGCCTCAGCAGAAGCAGCAGTAGAGGTCTCCTGGGAGGCAGATGTCAATGCACCTGGAGGTTTAGTAGACTAAAAAGGTAAGAAATGCAGAAAAAAATCAACTAAGGGTAGACACTGAATGTGCCTAATACAGTCATACATTGTTCTCTACTAACATCTCAGCTATCCAGAAAGACATTTTTAACTTGTAGATTTACAAGCAGCCCAGCACGAACAGGAGAAGAATCCCAAAGGCCTTAAAAAGCAGCCAATTAAAAATTAAACACTTCCGGCTTGTTTGGCCTCCAAACTGTCGTCAATTCCCACGCTGCAGATTTAAATTTGACTGTACAATGAAATAACAGAAAAGCATGATGTAATGGGCATGATCAAACAGCATACAAAACAAGCTCTGTACTGCTGCTTAACACTCCCAGTTCTTCCACCAACTAGTTCACACAGATCCTAGGTTGATCCTATAAAGTAATATTGGATACATTTTGAATGCTTCTCTCACTTGCTTAAAGTTCCGTTCATTAACTGTTTTTTAAATTACAAATGTCAACAATTCCTGCAAAGCTTAAAACAGTATTTTGGAGACTCATGAAAAAGATGTTTTGCACCAATCTGGGCTTATTATAATTTCACACAACACAGTGCATGGAACACTCTAAAATGACATATTGCCCATTTTCACAACTAAGTACACTTTTCTATGTCACTCAGTGCTGCCTCGTGCACTTACCAACTTATCTTGAGAACCTTGCAAACCTAAACGAGCTGATGGGATACAGCTGAAAGAGCAGTAATATAATAGTACTGGTCAAAAGGTTGGAATTGAATAGACAGGATCTATGTCTAAGCCTGAGAATAAACTCATGCTACAGCTTAATTTTCTTCTTCCAGAGAATAAAATGCTGCATTATTAACTGTAGCTCTAAAAGTGACTTTGAAAGTTTGAATCATCATGTTGGCTTTGGGATCTTAAAAAAAAAAAACAAAAAAACCCACCATTACACCATAGAGGATTAAAATCTCCAGATTCTCCCTCAAACCACATTTAAGCATACAAGTTATGACCCACTTTTTTTTTTTTAATGCTTGCAAACACATTAAATCTCACCTACTTAACAAGATGCTCATGGACTATAAGTGTGTAATACAGTTCTCACACTTTGGATCAAAGATTGTGCATTAAACAATTTTTTTTTTAAATGAATATTCACTCACCTTGTCTCGTGGCATAGCAGAAGGCAATTCTCGGGCTAACCTGTTACGCCTTTGCTCCTTTAAAAAAAGCCAGCAAAAACCTTGATTATTTATCATTCTAGGTCAAGGCGCATTCAAGCTTTATTGCTTCAGGGACAAGAACCTAAACTGTAAAGACTGATGCTAGCAACATGTGTCTCATTTATCGCAAAGTAGCTTGTATCCCACACTATGATGTTTTAAATCAAAACCTGTTAGCTGGACAAGACAGTTTTGAAGGATTAAGTGGCCAGATCTAATTTGCAATATAAAATCTGAACTGAACAAAGTGTTCAATGCACAAAGTATTCAAGGCACAGATCTTTGCAGTACACTCAAGAAATTGAGCTTCTAAGCCACAGACCTTAAAAACCAAGATACAGCTTGGATCAGGATGGATTCCCTATAGTCTTCATTATGAAGTGTGTTTATAAAATAATATCCATAAGGAACTGACTACTAGAGCAGCATGGTCAGGCTGATAATTACTAGCCCAAAAGAAAGGGGGGAAAGGAGAGACCTTGCACTACCTATAGAACAACAAAGTAGCAGTTGAAGCAAGTCAAGGTGAATAAAGAGAAAGATTGGACTTTTATGATGATTGAGAATAGATTGCTCATTAGAAAGGACAAAGCATTACAAACTTAGAAGAACAGATTTCAGACCCATTATTTTTTTTTCAGAAAATGTTAGAAAAGGGGATTTTGTATGCTATTCAGAATTTGTATAAGATACCACAGACGTTTACATGCACTGACAGAGTCCTTATTCCTGCAATAGGATCATCACAGACAGACTTTGTTCCCACACTAAGTCAATGGGAGTCCACCTGCACAAATCTGATGGCAGAACTGTGGCCATAGGTAAAAGACTTGCCCCCAGCGAGCTTACCATTATATAATACAAAATAAATAATAAAGAGCATCAAAACATAAGCGACAAGAGGAAATATAAGAAGTCAATGGACGGTGAGAGATGTGGTTGGAGAAGTGAGAGAAGAAATCAATGTTAGGGTAGTGAGAAGTGGGAAGCCTCAGGATAATGGCCAGTTCTCAACATCTAAAAGGCTATTTTGTCTCTCAGAAATAGATAGATATTTAGGGGAGAAAAAAGCCAATCACCTGTGCTAAACAATGTACATTAGTTAGTATTGGCCTCTGTTCTGTGAAGTTTGCGTCTTGTCAATTAGTTTTGTTTTGTACTTTAAGTGGCTTTTGAAACACATGGAATTAGTATTTACAATGTATTATCCGAGTTTATTTCGCTTCGCATATTTTAAAAACATGCTATTTTAAGAAAGAATAAGGAATACTTACTGATGCCTTAAGAGACATGCTCCAGAGGAACACGTAAGCAATGTCTTAAGTTTAAATTTATGGGTTGTAATTATAAAGGTTTTCATATTAAGTATATAAAGGCACAGGACAGTTGTAAGAGTATACAATTTATGTTCAGATTTTTTTAAAAAAAAGGTTCAACTTGAGTCCCTTATAGATAATCAGGGCATCACTTAAAAGGCTGTGTTTTCCTTACCTCTATGTTGTTGTTTATTAACCCACAGGCATCAGCAAAGTCTGGGTGTTTCGTGTTGATATAAGCTAACTCAATGGCCACCAAATTATGAACCTAGAGGGAGAAAAGTAATTCATAGTTAAGATTTTATGAGTTGTTTAATGCCAGGAAAGGGTGTTGGACTGGCAACTGTAGAAACTGCAGTCTAATTATCCACAGTACAGCATAAACACCTACATCATAGGTTTTGCCCGCACTGCCCTGCTGTTGCATTTCATTTCTGACCCAAAAGGACAAATTCTTAGGGCAAGAAGGTAATTCATCCATCATGAGCTAAGTTCCCTATAAGCTGCATAGCCATGCAACAGCCTATTTAGCACCCTGCAGATGCTCAAGGAACCTGCCTGGGACCTGCCGCAGCCAGGGGAGGGGCAATCCCTACCCCTGCCCACATCCAGCCTGGCCCCCAACCTGCAGTGGCACCCCCACCTCTAGCCACCCGGACCCAGCCCTGGCCTGGTCCTTAGCATGGCCAGAGGAGTCCAGCCCCAGGTGCAGCCAGGGCAGCCCTCTCCTGGCCCGGACCTGCTGGGGTTGGGGTACTTATCCTGCAGTCCCAACCCCAGAGCTGCCGCAGCCAGGAGAGAAAGCTGGGGGGAGTCCTCTCTCCCCGCCATAGCGCCTGTGCACCCTGCTGCACCCCAAACCCCTCATCCCTGGCCCCATCTCAGCACCTTCACCCCCTGCAACCCAATCCTCTGCCCCAGGCCTGGGCCCCTCATCCTCGGCCACAGCCCTGAGCCCACACCCCCTGCCAGAGCCCCCACAGCCTTGCACCCCCACCCTCTGCCCAAGCCCTGAGCCCCTCATCTCTGGCCACACTACACAGCCTGCACCCCTCAGATGGAGACCGCACACCCCTGCACCACAACCCTCTGTCCCAGCCCTCAGCCCCCTCCCACACTCCGAACGCCTAGGCCCTACACATCACCTCCATATTGGTGCACATAAAATTCATTCCGCACATGGGTGGGAAAAATTAGAGGGAAAACTGATCAAGACATATTTAATCTTTTCCCTGTATTGAAATCCCCCCAATCCCCACAAACTGGCACTCTTGATGGTATTTTCAGGCAGACATCTGTCCACTAAGAATTGGACTAAGCTGCAACTCATTTCACACTCTTCACCTAACAGCTGCGACATAGTAACTTTCAATCACAAGCACTCTGCACCACATTTGAACCAGTAACCTGAAAAACTGTCCCAGAGTTGCTGATGCCATCCAGTGGTGCAACAACCCAGCATGTTTTTGTACAATAGTACTGACTACATCATTCTTTATTATGAATGGTGATCAGTCAAAACTACCATTACATTTAAATTTGAGCAATGAAATCAAATTACAAAATCCAATCCAAGACAACCCAAGCCTTATCTTTTACATTTATCATAGTATAATAAAAAAATTAGTTAGCCTAATTTTGGTTAAGAGAATACCATTCACTTTAGTTTGTGGCCAATAGGGAAAAGGCCCCAATCAGCAAGTAAATGAAGGCCGTGAGAATAAATAGTAGTTTTATGGAAGGGTGTATGATTTGAAAAGTAAAGTAAAAGAGCTCCAGTAACAAGACAAAGAGAAATTGTCTCAAAAGAAAAACCCACACCTTCCCACTGTTCTGCTGTGCAAGCAAGGATTAGGGGAGAGAGATGAGACAAGGCCTTGAAGGATGAAAAGTAGCAAGGAGACACTGCTTCAATCTAGTTTTTTGCTAAAGCTAGTAAATTAGCGGGAAGGTATAAATGAGGCCATGAATTGGGGTTCTTTGTCAGACCCTACCTGATCATGCTGGAGCACACCAGAGTGTGATGGTCATCTCTAGGTGTGGCCTATTTGTAAGTGTAAGTCCATTAATGGCTGTTAGCCAGGATGGGTAAGGAATGGTGTCCCTAGCCTCTGTTTGTCTGAGGGTGGAGATGGATGACAGGAGAGAGATCACTTGATCATTTCCTGTTAGGTTCACTCCCACACCTGGCATTGGCCACTGTCAGCAGACAGGATACTAGGCTGGATGGACCTTTGGTCTGACCCATTATGGCCATGCTTATGATGTATGGTGGTACATGCTATATTACCACTCCACAGCAGCAGTGTCAGTGTCTACATACTAATCAACTATGGAAGTGAAGTGAGTAAGTTTAGTAATGTATTTTTGTGCATCTCTGAGTCTGATAAGAAAGCACAGCTTCCATGTTATTAAGAAAACAGAAGCTAAGAGGTTTAAAATGTGAATTCTAGGTAAAATTTTTTTGAAGGGGAGGGGGATTTTTTTTTTTTTAAATTAGGCCAAGGTATTCAAAATCAGGAGCCTAAAGTTAGGTGCCTAAATATGGATTTAACTTCTATTTTTGAATATTTTGGTTTAATCTAATGTTTTAGAAACTTTAAGATTATATGGTAAACAAAAGCACTAAGAAAAGAAGTCACCAATAGAAACAACAGTTTGCTAGCAAGCAGGAATGGAATACAAGGTGGTAAGTAACAACACTAATTACCATTTCATTTGTAACTGGTAGCCTCTTACGCAGAAGACTGGTCACTACTTCAACTATGGCATCATGTAGTTTGGGAAACCTCAGCAATTCCTAGAATACAAGGAGAAAAAGCAAGGTAATAGAGTCAAAGTCTAATGCCACCATTAGAGTGACCACCAGATCATCTAGTCTGACCCCCTTTATATTACTGGCCATCAACTTAAATTGCCCTTAAAGTTGGAATTGTGATTACAGTTCTTGTTGATTTCAGTCAAAAGCAGGGTTAATACCAAGTCAATGAGCAATAAGAGTTAACAGCAGGGAATGCGCCGTTATCGCTTATAATTTTTGTAGCTACAGCTTGATATTGTTGTCCCACTAGGCACATTTGGGGGAAGATTTTCACAGACAAAAATGGCAGTCACCTAATTACAATTTGTGCCTTTGATAGTATCCCCCAAAGTAAATTAAAATTAGTGTTACATGCAGACAATTTGGAGATGTTGACGTTACCAGAGTTTACATTATCCAATTAAAATTGGTGAGAAATTTAGACAGGCAGAATAAAGTACCCAACTGGGACATACCAAGATGCTGGGGTTAACATTTCCATTAATGAATAGCGCTGTGAGATCTTTTATAGCCACATGTACAACAGTTTGGACCTCACTTAGGTCTCATCCAAAAATACACGGATTCCTACCACTGAACTGACTGTGCCTCTAAATTCCTTCCTATCTCCCACACAAATCTGCTGTGGCTTCTCTCATAAGCCTCGACGAAAGAGGGAGGAAGAATAAAAAGTTATTCTTAATTAGGGACTTTCCTGCAAGTCTCAGCCCTTCCCTGGTGTTGTGCCGATTCAGAATATGAGAAATTTCAACACATAGATAGGCTAAACTATCAAGGTTAAGAGACCTGGTAAGCAGGAGATTTTTGTGAAGCCAGAGCAGCATGAGTTTCTAGTAATCTGCTGTAAGCTCTGCTATCAGCAATTCATGGCTTAATAAATTATTCAAAAGTGTAATTAACTTACTTAACACTTTATTAAATGATCACAAAATACTGAAAATAGGAAGAATCTTACACATTTCTAATCATTTAAACCTTTTTCTAAGAGAATAAGAGTCTCTGAAAGCAACACTCTAAAGTTTTCCAATAAAAGTTTCTTCGATACATTCAACAATTATACATGGAGGGCATTCTGAGCTATCAGTGAGATGAGAATGGCATTTTCACGAGGACTGCAAAACCTGAAAATCAATTTTATATTCTTGTGGCCCTGCAAACATTAAGTCTAATGTGGGAAATGACAACTGAATTTAGACTGCCGCATTTAAAAATCAGTCTAAACAATCTCAACCATTGTGTTAACTTATGGCATTCAATAATACTACCCTATCTGCATCTCTTCTATCAAAACTAGAGCATCTGAACCTTATGGCCAAATCCATTAGTGCCTTATTAGAGTCACAAGCCAACAATGACAGTCTGCCCTTATGAATAAGATCCTTTGTATTCTGTGGGAAATGTGTACTTTCACAAAGCTGTTTACACAAGTCTAACTCTGTGACTTGTGTGTGTAAGTAATGTGGATACTGAATTTTTACTATAAAGGAGGCTGCTCAATACTGTTAGACAAGTCGCAATGCACTGAACCTGGGTCTTAAGAGTCTATGATATTTCTAAAAAAAATACTTGTACACATTTCTAAACCTAGTAATCAACCTCTGCTTTTACCTGTGTACTGTAATTGCTACAATGTTGGATAATCCTCTGCATTTCCTCATGAACCAGCTCCACACAGCGCAAGCTGGGCTCCTCTAAACGTTTGATTTGCCTCTTCACCAACAATTCAAATGACACTTCAGGCACGAACAAGGCAGGTCGGGGTCCCTAGTCGAAAAAGGGAAGAAAAAAGGCAGATACTTTTTGTGTGATAATAGCACCAAAGTGTGCTAGGTGCTGCATGAACCCTAAAGGGGCATTAGATGATGAATCCCAAAATTAAATCATGTTATTCCCACATCAAAATATTATGTTCAGATGAAGATAAGGTTGAGAGTATGTACCAGTAACCTAAGGGTTTAAAAAAACACTCCCCTCCCCCGCCGCACAGAATAATCCCAAAACAGCACAGAGAAGATATTGTAATTATTCAAAGCAATATATACTCATTTTCACACTGAGAAGCTCACTAGTACACAAACGCTGCACAAAAAAACACCCAGTGATGAACCTTGCCCTCAATCTACAGTTGATTTATAGGTTCAGAGGGGTAGATTAGTGAGAATTGTACTATGAAGGGGGAAGCAGGGAGAACCCAGTCACCAAGGCCTGGTCTACACTGGAGGGAGGGTTGGGGTGGCGGGGGGGAGAAATCGAACTAAGTTATGCAACTTCAGCTATGTGAATAACGAAGCTGAAGTCGACGTACTTAGACCTACTGTTGCCACTTCCCTGTTGACTCTGCCTGCGCCTCTCACGGTGGCGGAGTACAGGAGTCAAAGGGAGAGTGGTCGGGGGTCGATTATCGCGTCTAGACTAGATGCGATAAATCGACCCCCGCTGGATCGATCACTGCATGCTGATCTGGCAGGTAGTGTAGACATACCGCAAGTTTCTGTGCTTTAAGGTCTCTTCCCTGCACTCAGACCTCAGTTCCTCTGGCAAAGGAGTTGAGGCAGCAATGCTATGGGGCGCCTTTCAAGTATTTGGGGTTGTCAAAGCTATTATGTGACCAATGAACCTTTAAAGACCAGCGTCGGTTGTATCAAACATTCTATCGGTGAAAACTCTTGACAGATGTTGTCCAGTATTCCCCATAGAATTGCTGCATGCAAATTAGCTGTAGAGTAAAGATGGTTAGTGGCTGAGTTACTTCTGATGCCACAATGGCCTCACTCAAGAGTTGCCTGAGTTGTTGACCTGAGCCCGTCTGTAGCCTAAATAATCATAGTAATGAGATCCAATCATTAATCTTAATTCCAGTCTAGTTTCTTTGCTTTATAAACTATGCACAAGACTGATTATTTTTGTAACTATTAGGAAAGTTTGAAGTGCATGTGTTATTCCACCATTAAGATTACTTGGGACCAAGAAAAGACGGACACCTTTACATTTCTTGAAGGACCTAGTTTTAATTAATGTCAGTTAAAATTAATTTAACTTGTATGGTCTCAGAAAATGTGAGGAGGATATATTGTTTTCTTCACACAATAAAGAATTCCTGCTTTAAGCACAACCTTAATTTCATAATACAACAGACATGAATCAAAACAAGATTTTTTAAAACCATTTCAAATCCAACAAGCAAAAACCGTAGGAAACCTAAGATAAATACTCACTGTAGCATTTCTAATAGCAGTCAAAATATCTATAGTGTTAAGGCCACCTAGTGGATCAACAGATTCTAAGGTTCGTCCAAATGTCTCATGAAAAATGTAGCAAATTCTAGCTCCACCACAACTAAAAAGATAAAATTAAGATTGAAGTTACAAACGAGGAAGAGGAAAAAATATTAACTGCAAGGTTTTTCTGTGCCAAACACATTGAATATTTTAAAGTTAACATTATCAAAGTATAAAATCTTCAAATATATTACGATTTGCTTTTACTACTACTACTGTAGTTTTAAAGTAATGTGATCCAATGTTTCACGCCAATTATCACAATCTAGATTCTATAAACAAACAATTATACTTACAGCTCAGAAGTTTCTATATATTTTGCTGTTCCTTCAATGGTGTTGCAATATTCAGTGGCAAACTTGGTAATCAGTTGCAATAAAGTGGCACTCTTGTCCTCTACAGGTTCCCCATAGCTGTTCAGCAGAGACTGATATTGAGCAGCTAAAACATTTATTCTTGTTTTCAGTTCTGGCAAGCAATCTCTGATATGATGCATTAGTAACCTAAAAATAGAGAAAGTATAAATTCCTCTGTTAGAAAAGGGAAGAAATCCTCTTCAAACTTTGTTACCTCCAACATAATTTAAAATATAAACAATTACAATCAAACAAATATATTCTATGACATTTGCTAAGAAAGAGTACAGTAACCACAGATACTAAATTTTGTTTCAAATTTCAAAGGGAAACATCCCAATGTTTCACTGTAGAGCAGTAGTACTTAAGGGATGCTAAAGATAAAAATAATTTTTAAAACATTAATTTTAAAATCTTTTCATTTGTTATCGGCTTTTTGCATTTTGCATGACAATTGATCTGTGGTACCTGTTAAGTGTCCTAGCGAGATACTTGGTTCCATTTCGGTTGGCTAGAGATGGATACTTCTTTTGAAGAAAAGCATATTCATCACGGATAGAATCAGCTACATTCTTCTTATTGTTAATATCTAATTGACTCCTAGAGTAAAAAAGAACTATTAGTAAATAAATGTAAGGTGCAATTATTTTATTCGTGCTTCCACTTTTCTTGATAGTGCCATCCCAAAGTCATCAGAACATCTGCCATTTTTGCCTTCATTCTTAACCCATTTCTCCAACCATTTTCTCTCATTAACTAACCATGTTTACACAAAGTCTGGTCAACATTTTCCTCTGACTATGAAGGTGGTGGTTCGGTACTGGGAATGAAGACATGTCATCTCTTCTGAAGGTATAGAAACGTTACTCCATGGACTGACTGGTTGGTGTTGTACAGTAAATAGGAAAGCAGTATGGGCAGTAGCCACCCGCAGTACATTAAGCATGCAGCCTCTACATCAAAGTGGTATCAGCTCTCACATGGAAGATTGAGGGGTAAAGCAGGTGGAAAGATTAAGTTTCTGAATCCAGGTACCCACACAGCAGCCAACATTTTGAATCTGGGCCACTCACTGCTTATTTCTTTCTGTAATTAAATACAGATGCTATTGTCGTCTCCAAATCCCTTATTCTAAATCCCACACCCATATGCTTGAGAAACCTAAACATTCCTTCGTATTATGGAAAGATCCAGCTTTCAAAAGAACATATTAATTGCCATCCCCTACACCAGTGGTCACCAACTGGTAGATCGCAGAGCCTCTGACAGTGGATCTCAGTCTCAGTAACTGAGACTGAGATCCACTGTCAGAGGCTCTGCGATTGACCAGCCAATCACAATAGGGTTGCCAATCCTCCTGCAGTCAAACCAGGAGATTGTACGCTAACAGTTCGGCAGCACAGCAGGGCTAAGGCAGGCTCCCCGCCTGCGCTGGCCCCACACTGCTTCTGGAAGTGTTCGGCATGTCTGGCAGTGGTTCCTGGGAGAGTAAGGGGTACAGGGTCTTCATGTGCTGCTCTCACCTGCGGGCACCATACCTGCAGCTTCCATTGACCAGGAATGGGGAATGGTGGGGAACTGGCCACTTCTGGGAGCAGCACAGGGCCAGGGCAGGCAGGGAGCCTGCCTTAGTCTCACTGCACCGCCGCCCGGGAGCCGTCTGAGGTGAGCAGTGCCCAGCTGGAGCCCCACCCTGTACCCCTCCCATACCCCAGCCAAAGCCTGAACCCCCTCCCGCACCTTCTCCTCCACCCCAACCCCCTGCCTCAGACTCAGTCCGGAGCCCCTCCCACACGTCCAACCCTTCACTGAGCAAGACGGGGCCTCTGAGAAGGGATGGGGCAAGAGTGTTTGGGTTTATGTGATTACTGTTATTTCTATTGTTTCTTTGAGGTAGATCCTGAGTTTCACTTAAATTCAAAAAGTGATCTTGTACTTAAAAAGGCTGGAGACCACTGCCCTACACTCACCTGTTCACGATCCCAATTATGCCAAGTTTAACTGGAATCACTCTTCCCATAAGTACATCCATAGCATCAGTGCCAGCATCCATGAGATCCAGCTTTGTGATAACAGCAAGCGTTCTTCGACCTATCAAAACAGCAGGAAAATTGTCATTTATAAGAAGTTTGTCAGCTGTAAGCAGTTTAGTAAGGCGGTAGAGCAGAGGTGAGCAAACTACGGCCCAGGGGCCACATCTGGTCCTTCAGATGTTTTAATCAGGCCGTCGAGCTCCTGCTGGGATGTGGGATCTGGAGCTTGCACCACTCCACATATGCCATAGCTCTGCATGGCTCCCAGAAGCAGCAGCATGTCCCCTCTCTGGCTTCTATGCACAGAGGCAGCCATGGAACTCTGCACGCTTCCCCTGCAGCTCCTATTGGCCAGGAACCGCAGCCAATGGAGTTGCAGGGGCAGCACCTGCGCATGAGGCAGGGCACAGAGCCGGCTGGCCGCACCTCCATATAGGAACCGGAGCGGGGACATGCTGCTGCTTCTGGGAATTCCTTGAGGCAAGCACTGCCTGGAGCCTGCACCTCTGACCCCCTTTTGTGCCCCAACCACCTGCCCCAGTCCTGATCCCTCTCCTGCCTTCTGAACTCCTCAGTCCCAGCCTAGAGCAGCCTCCTGCACCTCCAGCCCCACTCCAGAGCCTGCATCCACAGCTGGAGTCCTCTCCCCCCCCCCCCCGCTCTCCCCCAACTCCCCCACCACCACACACACAGTCCAACCTCCAATTCTGTGAGCATTCCTGGTCTGCCATACAATTTCTATACCCAGATGTGGCCCTTGGGCCAGAAAGTTTTCCCATCCCTGCTTTAGAGTATTCAAGAAGCTCCACGCAATGGTCAGAACAAGATGACTAGAACTATGAGCAGCAAATTCTAGGCTCCATGGAGCTCTAGTAACCTGCATAGAAAATAAGGTTTGACTTGTGCACCGGCTGGAAATTCAGATAATTGACGTCAGTGACAGGAGCACTATGCCAGCTGAGATGGAGTTAGAGTGAGAGAGAACAGGAAGTACTATGCTCACAAGCTTATAAGTTTTAAGTGTGAGCTGAAAGAAGAGAGCCCTGGTATATACCTGGAGCTAGACTTGACTTGTTTGCAGTTGTACAAGGCCTACACTTGCAACACTATCACTATATGAATGGCTAGGAAAAAAAACTATTAATTTTATTCTGTACACAATGAAACAGATTTAACCAGTTTCTAAAGTATATGATCAGATGTTTCTCAAGGAAAATAAGAACTTTATATTTGGATATGAACATCTCTAGATCCAAATGTGGAAAGAAACCTGTGTAGATATACTGGATTTTCTTACTTCATGAAATGCTTTAGAAACAAATAAAACTTACACTATCTTGGAGCCTTAACATCTTAAATAAATGTGTTAGTCTCAAAGGCGACACAAGCACTCCTGTTCTTTCTGTGGATACAGACTAATATGGCGGCTACTCTGAAACCTAGTGAACTAAGCACAGTTTGACTGGGTAAGTATTGGCATAGGAGGCTACTGCAGACAAACCAGGTGCTGCAGGAAGAGATAATTCAGTGTTCAGTACTGCCCCAAATCTATACTGAATCAGCATCTCAGCCCTGCGTTAGCTATCGCTGAGCTGTTATTGTAAGGGCCATCTTTCAAATGGATGCAGATCAGAGGTCCTGACCACTGATATGCATTAAAAAAAATCCTATAGAACTTTTTGGAAGAATAAGGACGTATAATAATAGCTGCAGACCAGCAAACGTGGTACAGGCCTCAAACCTTTAAGGCTGGGAATTATTGAAAGTAGTCCTAGGGTTATATGCCTGATCATATGAACAAGGCAATAAATAAAAAGCAGGATCTGTTGCCCCGTCAGACAGCCCTAGTTCAAGGAAAGACCTAGGAGGAGGTTCTTCAAAGGGGTTAAGAAGGTGGGACCTCCGAATGGAGCCCCTGAGAGTACGTCTACACTGCAATTAGACATTTGCATCTGGCCCATGTCAGCTGATGCAGGCTCGCAGGGCTCAGGCTAAGGGGCTGTTTAACTGCAGTGTAGAAGTTCAGGCTTGGGCTGCAACACGAACCCTGGGACCCTCCTAACTCGCAGGGTTCTAGAGCGCAAATGTCTAGACCTCAATTAAGCAGTCCTTTAGCCCAAACTCCACAAACTCAAGTCAGCTGCCATGGGCCAGATGGATGTGTTTAATCCATGTAGACACACCTTGAGGGCCTTTGCCTGAAGAGGCCCAAGCAGAGACTACGTTCCTGTGCCTGACACAATGGAAAGGGAAAAAATCCCAGGCACCAAGGTGAAAAGTACTTGGGAAGCCACATTAGAAGGGTGAAACATGGAATATATTTTGTTTGATAATAAATGAAACCCTTGAACAGGAAAGAGAGAAGGGAGAAGAATTTTGTTGTGAACTTCAGCTCTGTGTTTGGGGACTTTGAGTTGGGCCCTGAAGAAGAGGGCAAACCAAGGCAGGTTGGTACACCGACAGGTAAGGCAACTGCATGACAGGGTGTTAATCCCAGTGTCTTCAGATAATTTTAACTTGAGTAACTAGATTCACTGTCTCTACATATTTCTCCTCTAGGTTCAAGTAAATAAAATACTTTTAGCTATTTCAGTGGTTGTGAAAGTGATTCTCACATACATACAGTCAGCAAGTGTGTAGAGTGCTTTAGGACTCATTTGGCTCAGTCACTACATAAATATAAAATTAGTGTATATCCACTGCTCAGAAGAAGTTCAAATCAGCAGACTTGCCAGACAAATACAGAGCACTGAAGTGGGCAGTAGCTGAAGACCAATGCTTCCAAATGTATTTTCTCCCTTTTGAGACTAGAACAGAACCATATGCAATAGCCAATTACTAACTGTAGAAGTATGCATTTTCCCTGCTACAAGACATACATTTTATTCCTCCAAAATTATAATCACCTGAGCAGGTCATACTCAGTGACAACTCTCATGAAAGCAGCCTTCTTCAATGCAATTATATTGCTTTGTAAAGAGCAGTGGACTACATGACCATATTAGAAGAGTAACAGGATCTGGACTGGCCTTGCCTGTGAGCCAGCAGGCCCTTAATTAATCTCAGCATTGTTAACAGCTTCCGAATCACACAAGATACAATTGGACAATGTTATTTGTTAAAATATAACAGCTGTTTCCTAAGAAAACCCACTAGTATGAAAAACAAATACCATTTTCTCCAGAACTTCAATTTGATTCCTATTTTTCCTAGGAAAATCCATTTTAAGAGAAAT
The DNA here is from genome assembly GCF_007399415.2 of Gopherus evgoodei. Classification (NCBI taxonomy): domain Eukaryota; kingdom Metazoa; phylum Chordata; order Testudines; family Testudinidae; genus Gopherus; species Gopherus evgoodei. Next base: position 256,073,173 of record NC_044322.1, on the reverse strand, counting down.
GCTAAAATGCAGGCTCCGGTATGTCTTGCTGCTTACCATCTGGATCTACCTCCCGTGCAATTTTAAGTGCCTCTGATGTAGCCATGTCTGTGTTGGCAGCTGTGACTGCCAGAATAATTGAATTTGGGTTACTAATGAATCGAAGGATTAGTTCTCTGATTTGAAGTTCAATGTCCTTAGGCTGATCACCTACAGGTACCTAAAGGGAAACAATATAGAACTCAAGGGGGGAATGAATCATGCAAATGCAAATTATACACTTCTCTCTATAAAAAAAACACAACAATATAAAATCAAATTTCTCTGGACTTTGAAACCAGGTTAATGAAGATACTATAAGAAAAGTACAAAAACATGAAAACAGTGCACAGTGAGAACCAAACCAAATACTCCAGCTTATTATGTTAATTTTGAGGAGATTTTCAAAGGAACAAATGGCAGTTCTGCCCCTAACCTGCACCGCAAGTCTAGGGAAGTTACGCACTTAACTGCCATTGGGTACCCAGAAAATAGCTCCCTTCCTGTAGAAAAAGTTACAGTTCAATAAAAAACTTTCATATGGGACCTGAATATTTCCTCCCCTTCAGGGCACTCTGTGTGTCCTTCAGAGCTCAGAGGGTTTCCTCCATTGTTTCCTTGCTTTACACAATTCTTCAAGCATCGCCAATTCTGTAAGATGGGGAGGTGTCATTTTGATTCTGCTCAATACTTACCTAATTAACTACAGGTGTTACTGCTGACACTAAAGTGCTACCTCTCCTATTAGCCAAGCATGCTGCCTCCACAACATTTCCAAGCCTCTTAGTGTACATCTACTCCGCAAAAGAAAAAAAAATCCCACAGCAGCAAGTCTCTGAGCCCAGAAATACATACATGGGCTCATGGAGCTTGTACTGTAGTGATAAAATAAGCATGTAGACATTTTGGCTCGGCCTCTAAAGACCAACTCCCTTCCCAATCTTCAGAGCCCAATCTCCAGCCCAAGCAGAATGTCTACATGTTTATCTTTAGAGTCGTAGTGCAAGCCCAAGTATGCAGACCCAGGCTCTGAGACTCGCTGCTGTGGTTTGTTTTCTGCAGTGTAGACATAATCTTTATAAGAAAACCCTCTCCCCTCAGTATACAGCACTACCAAAGATCCTAATTCTAATCATAAGATGGGGACACTTCATTTCAAAGCTATACAGAATTGCTACTCAACTTGATGAACAATAACATTTTCTGTTTTTAAAGGGAATCTTAGATGATTTATCAAATAGTACAAAATGGTCAAAACAGAGGTAATTTTGCCCCTCAAAAATAATCTACCTGCAGCAAATCAAAAGGTAAAATTCAGTCTCTTACCTTTGTCATTCCTGGCAAATCCACAAGAGTCAGATTGACGACATTCGGTGAAAAAATTTTAAGGTGAATAGGTTCAGGACTGATCCCCTAGAAATACATTAAAATCACCAAGAATTAGAGTTAGAGGATTTGTTTACCTAGACATACCTCTCAGAAAGCCAATTCTTTACTAAAATTAAACTCCTGCACCAGAGACCTCTACACAAGAATTTGTCCAGAAATAAAGTCAGTTTATCAACCAATTTCTGAGTGCATGCAATCCCACTTTCTCCTACTTAATGGATAAAAAAAAATGTCAGCCACGGCACATAGGCACATAAACATGGCTGCTGATTTTACAAGCTAAACAAAGTGTCATACATATACATAAAGCTGTTTATATAAACACCATATGGGTTCGACCTAGAGAGGTGGAGGCCACTTCCACTTGTGGCACTACTACATAAACAAGTTTTGAAGCGAAGTCTGATACTCAGAATTCTGCCAGCATAATCATTTCATAGCAGTGTTAGTGTCACCTCAGACCTATGAACTACATGTGCTAGTGGATCCACTACATTATTTACTGTACACCAGAGTTGTATGAGTCTTTCCCAATGTTTAACCACCAGATTTTCTGCAAGTAGGATGGGGTGTTTGCCCGATGTCAGCCCCAAAAGGGCCAAGGAAGCTGAGAAAGGGGCAATCAGTGGCCATACATGAGAGGTTAGGCTGCCAAAGCAATTCCTGATTGGAAGACGGCATTCAGCTGAGCAGAAAATGGCTGCAGCAACCCTCCATACTTTAGAGAGGAAGGGAGGAAACCTAAGGAAAGAGTAGGATCCTGTGGTCCTGGCCCTGAAAGAAGGGTGTACCTAGCAGAGAGATGGGCAGAGAAGAAAGCCTGCTGGAGATGAGTAGGAAGCAATCCACGGAGAAAAGGGAATGAGCAGAACTTGGCTACGTGGTGTAGAGTCCCTGGGCTGGAACCCAGAGTTGTGAGAAGGCCTGGTTCCCCTACCAGGCACCGATGGAGTGGCATTGCCTGGACAGCAAGTCCACTGTGACTCTATACCCCAGAAGGGGAAACAACATAGTGACCTGGCAGGAGGGTTGAGTCACAAAGAGGAAGCTGCAGTCCCTGGAGTGAGGGAGGGGCTGTACAGCGAGAGAGAAGACAACAGGCTGAGACCCTGCAAAGAGAAGTGTCGAACCTGAAAGAGAGCTAATCCCCAGAAAAGCCAGGAAGAGGTGCCACCATCGAGTACCCCATGACAGTAAGGAATGATATTCTGTGAACTAGAGTTTGAGTTCATCTCATACCAACCTTATTATTTCCTGAAATCCTCTCTGTTTCATTTTCTATTTCTTGTCGAATTTCATCAAAGTCTGTATAGAGCTGAAATACAGAAGCAAAAGTAACAAAGTCAGACAGCAATGTACTTACTGCATATATCTATGAGAGAGAGAGAGATCTATATATCACCAAAATGTTCTTCGTGCCAACAAAGTGATAAATACTGTAAGTATGCACATAAAAAGCAAGAATCATCTTCAGCACTATTTTACAATGTTATCAACGTAAACATTAATAGCTGAAAACTCATTATTGAGTAATAACATTCGCCTTTTGTTACAATGGGCAGCAAGAGTTATTACTTGTTACCAAGATCTCATCAAGGGGAAAGATTTATCCACAATAAAGTGTTTAAACTATATTAGTTTTATATCTAATAAAATTTTGTCTTTGAAGTTTTATCATGAGTAGGATACACTAACAACATGTTGCCCTCTGTATCTTTCAGGTACCCTGTTCTGCCCCCTGCCAACATGCCCTGCCAATCTTCCCTGGTCTGCCTCCACATTCTGCAACCACTCTTCCTTCTTTAAACAAAAGACCAGTTCAAAATTAGGTAGCACAGAGCTATGTCATCCAGTCTTCAGTCCTTCCTGGCTCCCCATCTCTGTATGTATCCCCTATCAGTCTCCATCTTTGGCTTTGCCAAAAGTTGTAGAAACAGTCTGGCATCAACAGCAAATCAACTAATAGTTCAAAAATAATTTCATAATAGTGTTCTATAAACATGTGAAAAGACTCCTCTACATGAGTGGCCTAAGCCATAGCTTCAAGCAACACACAAAGAGGGGAAAAAACACAATGACACAAAATACTGCATTCTGTCACATCTCTTCACAGCAAATTTCTTCTCCCTGACCCAAAGTACAGGGAGTCAAAACTGGGGCCCTCTTCAACCCACTCCAAAAAGATCCAAATCAAAATCAACAAGCAAGTCATCAAATCAAGGATGGCTTGCTTCAACCAAGGGAGATAAACTGTCCTTAACACAGGAAGACTCTTAAGCATTACAGTCCTTCACTGTTCATCACATGGCTGGGGAAGCTCCTTCTATTCCTTTCAATCCTCCTCCCACAGTCTTCCACTACTTTCCTCTTATCTCTCTGCTCAGTAAGTCTCTAGTTAACTCCTTCCCTGACTATCTTAATCTGGAGTAATAAAAACAATTTGTGATGGTATATGTACTTAACTTTGTAATTTCCACTCAATGCTTCACCAAAACACACTAAAAGCAAAGCCAACAATACATACGAATTTGGAATTTTTAAAGCCTAGCCATTCAAGCCAATATAGTGAGGACAAGCATTGTAGAAGAGAAACAACCCAGAGACACCGTAACTTTAAACTTCCTTTTCTGAACTTAAAAAACCCACAAACTTCTCAAGAAAAAAAGTTCTACCTTGCCATGAAATGTAGCATGTGGAATTCATCCCTTTTAGGGGAAGCTGATGGTGGAGAAAGGGTTGGGATTGAACTTCAGGCTTATAATGGAAAGATACCTCACTTTAACTATGAAGGAGCTACTGTCACTCCACAATAAACATACCTTATTTTTGGTGTGAAGAAATTTACCCCATTCTTCAGCATCAATCCCTGAAAACAAAACCATTACATGAGTTAGAGAGGAAAAAAGTTTCATTTCAAGGACACCCTACTAAGAGCCTAAGTATCCTCGTGTCTTTTTCACATGAAGTTTGTTGAAAACCAATATACATTTTCTTTTGAAATAGCAGTAGAAATGCAAACGTTAATCTACTTCCTACTGTAAGAAATTAAATGGCTTTAAATACATATACTTCACATTCTGCATCTCATTTCAAATGTTAATTTGTAGATCCGTTGCCTAATTTCCACTCTCTGAATAATGGATTTGATTAAAAGAATGACTCATTTTCCTATCCTAGAAGTCCCCAGAAATGCCCTGCTTATTTAAAGATCAGTTTGTGACTGAAAAAAAACAATTTTGCAACATCATTTTTTGCATACAAGCAAGCATACATATAGTGCACTGTACAGAGATCAGATTACAGCTGAAAGAAATTGTTAGAAAAATCTGCTCAAGCAAAAAAAAAAAAAATTAAGTAGAACACTTATGTATTGTTTAACAATGAAACCTTGGGGCAGAAGTCTTATAAAGCCCAATTCTGCCAGAGGTCAAGCATCCTTAGCCATATGGACTTCAATGTTGGCTGACAATACTCTGTGCTTCTTAGGACAGGCCCAAAACTAGCAAAGGAATCACAGAAGTGGCCACTTCTGTTACTGAGTGTACTTAAGTGCAAGCTCCTACTAAAAAAAGTAAGTTTTAGTCACATCTGGAGACATCTGTATTCCCTCAACTAGATCTCCATTTTTTTAAATGATGTTGCATTTCAGAAATTCACAGTTGCTCCATACAGAAATCAGTTCTAGAAAGGAACCAACAAGAACTCTGCTTACTACTTGCTCATCCAAATACTGCTTATCTAAAAGTAAGTACCATTCAAACTGTCTCATTCTGGTACGAGTCCCAAAAGAAACTCACCTATACATATTAAAAACACATTATGTAACTAAAATGTTATGAAAGTTATATGATAAAGCAACACATCGCAAAAGAAAAGTTAAATCCATCCCTTAGATGCTAATGCAGAGCAAAGACAGAAATTACTGAAATTGAAAAAAAAGCCATAAAACCGACCAAAATAACCATCAGTCAACACAGTAGGCAGTGTGTTAAAGTAAAAGTGCAGTCAGCAATAAAGTAGCATGAAAACAGGTAGTTAGAACACATAAACATGCAGATAATGTGTAGGGACAACAAACAAGTGGCTAAAAGAAACCTTTAGTAAGGTGTCTTGGATTTTTCCATGTAGCAGGGTCTGCAGTTAAACAGAAACAGCATTGAATAAAGTTTAGTACTTGCCATTAAGTTTTACATAGCATTCTCTTTACCTTTCTGTACCAGACTTAGAGGGATTATAAAAGCATGCAAACAGACATGCAAGCTATTCAATTCTTAATGAAAATGCATAATGCATTATCACAATACACTGTAAACAGATCTTGAACACTCATCACTAAATGATACCTATTAATCAAATATATTGTCATGTCGTTTATGTGATGTCTTTATTATTGATGTTCATCTCAGAATTACTGTTTTGAAGTATTTTGATTTCAGAACACACAAAACAATGCCCTTTTCAATAGAGCAATCTAGGACTTCCCTTGATGAGAGTCATCTCTCACCCTGGATAAGCTATAAAACCTATTTGAAAACAAGGATTTAACATGTGTTTGTGTTTTTTTTTACACATTGCTGGAGATGGCTAATGTTCTGTAGAGAGATTAACTTTTTGCTGCATAAATCACAGTTATGCATGACAACTTCCTGCACATCAATAAGAAACTCATGAAAATTAAAATAAGCAGAATACAATGGCCAGAAATCTGAGATTATATTTAAGAAGAAACAGTGCCAGGTAATTTAGACTTTAAAAATGTAGGTTTCAAAAACAAAGTTTATCCACATCTTGTAACTGCCTTTACACTAAGAAGGCTATTTCCTCACACCATCCTCTACTGGGAGTGGAAGAAGCCAACTAGGGTCATAAAATGCTGCCATCAGAACCCCAAGATAGTCTAGGTTGAGATGGGGACAGCAAGGACTTCCCAAAACAGTAACAAGTAGCACCACTCGTGCATGAAGAGACCCAGCTGGTCTCCCAGCTCTCCCTCTCCAATACTTTACAGTCCCTAAACACCAGTAGACCACTTCTTATTATCTGAAATTTAGACATTATTGTTCCTGTTTACTCATCCCTTCATTCCACCCTATAACAAACAAAAATAAAGAAATGGAACAAAAGAGAGACATGCCCAGCCACACTCTGAAGATGCTGTACCAGTTACTCCACCCTTTGTCTTTTTAGATGGTAAGTTTTTTTGCAGCAGGAACTGTCTTCCTTTGTGCTTGTACCAATTACAAAAGGGGGCCCCAAAACCTGACTGGGGCTTCTGCCTGCTACTGAGATATAAACAGCACTTGCTTCAAATATCACAAGGTCCTATATTTGGAGGTACTGATGTGAAAAGCTGATAAAATAATGTTGCTTTAGTAAACTTCAGATTCTAGATTCAGACTCTTGCTCCTATCTTCTGGCTCTATATTAACTGTCCAGTTAGACTGCAACATTTAACTTCCCACCTCAAATATTAAAACAGTAAAGGTTACTAAACTGATCCATCATACGTCCTCTTCCCCTATCCCATCCTCCCACAAAACGGATGAAGTTTAATTGTAAAAATGATTCTTAGCTGCAAGGCCAATTTAATAATTAATGGGGGCAGAAATTTAACAGAGCTCTCTCAATTGTTTTCTTTGTCCTGTAATTCAATAGAAAACAATGCATGCCATGAACATGTTATATGACTATCAACAAACAGAACTATTATGAGGTATTTGCTCTGATCAAACCAAGAACCCCTCTCAGATCTCAGTCTAAATGAGAGCTATGGAGATTGTGTCTCTGTCAGATATGATGATGTGAAAATACAGTGCTTACTCCCTCACTTCTAATGGAGTAGACTATTCTCTTTAGTTAATATATTTTCTGTATTTTGGGTTAGAAGCTCTTTGGAAGCTTCAAATTCTGTTCTACTGAATGGCAATCGTATTTACTGTCCCTTCATTTCAGTGAAGCAGTATGATTTCATGATGCACAGAAGCGACTCAAAAAATAGTTGCTCTTTGGTCTGGCACAAAAGAAAATCAGAAACATTGACAGTTACATGGTTCTTAGACTTATCCTCCCTACCAGAGTGCTGAGGATCAAACTCAAATACAGTAGGTAGGCTTCTTCAAGAGAAAAATTATACAGGCTCATTCTTCAGGTAAATCACACTGACTCTTGTCAAAGGATATCAAAATGAAATTAGCATCACTGGAAAGTAGAGGTTATTTCCAATTTCCTGTACAGTTGTCATGTCAATGTATTTACCTTCAACTTCTTTTTGAAAAACAATCTAGTATTGGGCACAATAATATTAAGATCTGAAAACAAGTACAATAGGTGACAATTCGGAAGTCTCTAAACTACAAAACAAGGGAGGAATTTTCTGGGTGAATATACCTATGCTGAAGATAAATTTCTGTTTATAAAAACATATGTATAAAGCCTCACTTTTGGAACCAAGATGTGCATGATTTATATACAAGCTTCAGTGAATAAAGCTCGTGTTAAAATGTTAAGTCAATATCAGCACAACACAAGGAGGCATTCAAATGAGAGCACAAGGAACCATTATGTCTTCTTATGTTTATGAGCATGAAGAGTTCATTAACAGTATGTTCAGAATAGTACAGTGCACTGGTGCAGAAACTGAAGACTTCTTGTGTAAGATTCAACTAGCAGAAAAATCTCCCCTCCTTTAGGGATAATTTGTGTTTTTGATAGGCAAATATTAAGTTTGTTTTCCTCATTCTAATTAATTCAAATCAGGGGTGAACTATAATATTTTTTGCCCAAGCTAGTAATTTTTATTGACAATTCTGCAAGTTTAGTGTATTTTTTAAAAAATGGAAGCAAATATGTCAATTTATTTAATGACCGGATGCTAAAATATGCTTGAAAAACAGATTTCCACAAGAGCTCTGAAACAGAAACCAAGTTTACTAGGCTGGAATAACTGGAGCAGTTAAACCATTGTGGATAATATGAAATCCTTCTTTATTATACAATAAACGTCTAGCATTCCTGATTATCCAGCATTCTTGCAAAAATGTCATATGTCGCTATCCAATGCCCTGTCTGGGGATTGTGATATTATGGGCTGGACTTGTAAAATTGGTAGCTAGCCTATGACATTACCTGGCACTTTAACTTGTAACCAACTTAATCAACTAGTCAAATGCCCCAGGGTTAGTTCCATGAAATGCACTTCAGAGTTAGACGTGTAGGGTTCAGATATGCAACTGTCCTTAGATTTATTTACAAACAGTATTGTATACACATACACAACTACTATACATCAGTTTTAGAAATATATACTTTCATCTTATTAGCAAGTGGAATACAATTCTAATTATTCTGAAAATAATCCATTATTTGCACTATTTTTGGAATTTTAAAAATGAACTACCAAGTTGTCCTAGTTCATTTGACAAAACCTTCACACTACATTTCAAAGCTAAAATGGTTCTTATAATTCTGCATATGCACTAGCACAATGATGTCAGCGGGAACACATTTAATTCTGAGAATAGCATTTGTTAGGGAACAGTATTAGAGGGCCAATAAATTAAGCATCAAATCACTCCTCTCCCCCACTGGTGTTTGTCATATGTTGTCATTCAGCTTCTGTCATAAACAGATAAGTAAGAGTTAATAGATCAGAAGTACTTCATCTCTCTTTTGCCTGTAAAGGGTTAACAAGATCAGTGAGCCAGGCTGTCACCTGACCAGAGGACCAATCAAGGGACAGGATACTTTCAAATCTTGAGGGAGGGAAGTTTTTGTGTGTGGTGTTAGTTTTTGGTTGTTGTTCACTCTGGGGGCTCAGAGGGACCAGACGTGCAACCAGGTTTCTCTCCACTCTCTCCAATATAGGCTCTTATAAGTTCAGAATAGTAATTACTAGGTAGATAAGGCGAATTAGGTTATGTTTGTTTTCTTTATTTGCAAATGTGTATTTGGCTGGGAGGAGTTTAATTTGTACTTGTATACTTAGGCTGGGAGGGTATTCCCAGTGTCTATAGCTGAAAGACCTGTAACATATTCCATCTTAAATTTACAAAGATAATTTTCACGGTTTTTTCTTTCTTTAATTAAAAGCTTTTCTTGTTTAAGAACCTGATTGTTTTTTTATTCTGGTGAGACCCCATGGGACTGGGTCTGGATTCACCAGGGAATTGGTAGGGAGAAAGGAGGGAAGAGGGAGAGAGAGGCTAATTTCTCTCTGTGTTAGGATTACTGTCTCTCTCAGGAAGAGTCTGGGAGGGGGATTGAGAAGGAGGGGAGCAGGTGCATTTTCCTCTCTGTTTTAAGGTTCAAGGAGTTTGAATCACAGTGATCTTCCAGAGTAACCCAGGGAGGGGAAGCCTGGGAGAGGCAACGGTGAGGGAAAGGGTTTACTTTCCTTGTGTTAAGATCCAGAGGGTCTGGGTCTTGGGGGTCCCCGGCCAAGGTTTTGGGGGGACCAGAGTGTACCAGGCACTGGAATTCCTGGTTGGTGGCAGCACTACAGGTTCTAAGTTGGTAATTGAGCTTAGAGGAATTCATGCTGGTACCCCATCTTTTGGACGCTAAGGTTCAGAGTGGGGAATTATACCATGACAGCTTCATATTAATAATCTAGGTTTGGTGACAAAATTACACATACAATTCAAATTCCAGAGGGTATTACCTGCCAGAATGTTTTTGGTTTTTTTTAAATGTAGGTCAAATTCTGGACTTCATCTCCTTAACAGTGTTTGCTTTATAATATCAATAACACAGATCCTCTGACAGCAGGCAGCTTTGACATTGTATGAGAAACAACAGACCATGCTGACTCATTTAGGAAAGACTGCAGTATTACTGGCTGTAATTATATACTGCTGTATATAATTATGTAAATACTCAAAAGAAAGCAAAACAAGTTATTTTTTCCAAAAAAGAAATTTCTCTAAATCCCTAAAATTATTATAGGACAACTATGCGTAAGGACACTATGTAAAGATAAAGTTCATATGGTTATTCTTTATGTCATGTCATTTTAGTCCTTGAAGCTGGAATGAAAAAAAGACAAGCCTGATAATCGTAATTAGCTACATATAGGTTTATATATATATAGACAGTTGTTTATGCACTTATATCTAACACACAAATAGGGCCCTACCAAATGCATGAAAAATGCGTCACAACCGTGAAATCTGGTCTCCCCCCATGAAATCTGTATAGTGTAGAGTAAAAGCACACAAAGAGACCAGATTTCATGGGGGAGACAAGCATTTCTCAAACTGGGGGTTCTCACCCAAAAAAAGAGTTGCAGGGGGGATGGAAGATTATTAGGGGGGGTGGTATGTGTCCAGTGATGAGCTGCCAAAATATTAACAACTGGTTCCCTCCTCCTCACCCCATGAGGGGGTCGTGCCCCCCCACCCCCGGGACTCCTGCCCCATCCAACCCCCCCACATTCCTTGACACCCCACCCCCAGGATCCTGTCCCATCCACACCCCTTCCCTATCCCCCAACTGCCCTCTGCCGCCCCATCCAACCCCTCCTCTTACTCCTGATGGCCCTCCAGGACCCCTGCCCCCTCCAACCACCCTTTCTCTCTATCCCTGACTGCCCCCCACCACCTCATCCAACCCCTGCTCCTTCCTGACTGCCCCCCGGGACCCTTGTCCCCATTCATTCCCCCTGTTCCCTGCCCTCTGACTGCCCCGACCCCTATCCACCTCCCCAAAACCCACCAAACATCCCCTCCCTGCTCCCTTACCACACTGCCTGAGGCCCGGGCCAGAGCCGCTCGGCTGGCACCAGGACCAGCGCCGTGGGGCCCGACTCCCTGAGCCAGGCCGGAGCCCTCGGCCGGCACTGGGACCGGCGCTGCGGCACCCAGACTCCCAGAGCCGGGCAGGCCAGGCGGGCACCGGGACCGGCGCCATGGGGCCCAGACTCCCTGAGCCGAGCCGAGGTCACTCGGCCAGGACCAGCCCAAGCCGGGGGCCAGGGGCAGGGGGAGCCAGACTGGGCCGCGCACTCCGTGCCTCCCCCCAACCCAGTTTACCTGCCTGCTCCTTGTTTCAGGCTTCCCGCGAACATTTGATTCACGGGAAGCAGAGGAGGGGGAGGAGAAGGAGCACGAAGCGTTCAGGGGAGAGGGGGAGGTGAGCTGGGGCCAGGTGGACAGCTGCCGAAGCCTTTGTTAAATTTAAAAGCATTTTTAGAACCGGTTTTCCTGAAACAACCAATTCTAAAAAGGCTTCTAAATTTAACGATGGGTTCCTGAGAACCAGCGCGAACCGGCTGGAACTCACCACTGTATGTGTCACAGTATTGCCACCCTTACTTCTTCGCTGCATTCAGAGCTGGGTGGCCAAAGACTGGCGGCTGTTGGTTGGGCGCTCAGTTCTGAAAGCAGCACCCTGCCAGCAATACCATACCATATCATGCCCCCCATACTTCTGTGCTGCTGCCTTCAGAGCTGAGCAGCCAAAGAGGGGCAGCTGCCGACTGAGGGCCCAGCTCTGAAGGCAGCAGCGCAGAAGTATGGGGGGCAAAACCATACCAAGCCATCCTTACTTCTGCACTGCTGCTGGCAGTGGCTCTGCCTTCGGAGCTGGGTTCCTGGCCAGCAGCTGCCGCTCTCAGGCCACTCTGCTCTGAAGGCAGGGCCACCGTCAGCAGCAATGCATAAGTAAGGGTAGCAGTACCACAACCCCTCCCACCAATAACCTTGCAACCCACCCTGCCCACCCCAGCTCCTTTTTTGAGTCAGAACCCCTACAATTATAACATCGTGACATTTCAGATTTAAATAACTGAAATAATGAAATTTACTATTTTTAAAATCCTGTGACCTTGCAATTGACCAAACGGACCGTGAATTTGATAGGGCCATACCCATAAAGAAAGGTATCTATTGAAAAGCGTCTGTGTATTTTGCTTTAGTGTTTGTCCCTGCTTCTTGGAGCATCCGTGCAGTTTGTTTGCACCTTGGTAAAGAAATTTTAACTTAGCTGATAGAAGCCATAAAGCTCTGTCCATTCCAATCAGATGAGACTACCTTACTCTGAAAATGAAAAATATAGATATACAACTTGGCACATATGTAGTGGCTTTCATCCAAAGATCTCTATGGGCTTTATACCATAAATATTTATTTATTCATCATCCCTGTGCAGTAGGTGCCATTATCCCCATTTTATAGTTGAAAAGACTGAAGCCCAAGGTCACAGGAAATTTGTGACAGAGTTGAGAACAGAAGAGATGCCTACAAACTCCTAATACTCTGTCCTAGTCTACAAAACCATCTTTTCTACCCTTAATCTTGCAGATTAGGACAAAAACTAGTAATTAGCATGCATCTCATTCTACAGTGCATGAGGTGAAAGCAGTTCAAAGGGTACCAAAACATTAAGTTCAGATAAAACACAATGTGAAATTAAATTTCACAGATACTTTAAAGAAACCAAATGTGTTCTATGGTTCTATTTTAATATTCATATACCTCTCAGAGTCCATCCTTGTCAATTAGTTTATTGTGCTGTGTGTTAAAAGCTTTTAACTTTTATACATTGGATTTGTGTTTTCTGTCACTTTCAGGAACAATGGCATTTGGAGCTGGAACACATTCAAGGTTCTCCGGTGCTTAATGGTAATTTTTCAAGAACCAAAAGATACAAGAAGTATATTAATAAAACAAAACAAGTAACAGACTTCTAGAACCTTGATTGAATATTTTCAGGAATCTGTTCTGAACTAAAGGTTTTAAAAGGAACTTTATTTAAATTCAGGAAAAAGTAACAATTTTAGTATATATATATTTAAGTTTATCATGCCATCAGAAGTGTATGTGTTTTCACTGTTAAATGGAAAGATTTTTTGCTATGATTGATTAATTCTAGTGGCCTCACTCTTACATAGACTAAGAGTATTACTTCATGCAAAGTGAAACTGTTCCAACTTCCAGCAGGCAATTGAGGTGACACTCTTGATCTGCTAACGGGTAAGGAGTCGCCACTAAAAGAGACTAAAGCTTTAGACTAGATAAGATTTAGAATAATCTAAATCATCCTGCTTTTCTATGGCTTAGAATTTCTCAATACTGCTTAGTAAAATGATAGCAATAAGCCACTGGAGGTTCCAATTAAGTTTTAAACTAATGAAGGTTTGTTTTTGTCATCCCCAGCCAACTATTTTTTCCAGTGTACATACATACTTTAACTCCTCTCTACAGTCATGCACTTGTTGGGGAGGTTTTATTTATCAGCAGGAACATAGAACATAAGCAAAAATGCTCTGCACACCCTATGCAATCACTACCAGTCAGATACCGTAATAATCTCTTCTCACAGGTGCTCACTGAATACAAGGGAGAGAACAAAGGTAAGACTAAAAATATGAAATTCAGAAAAACTATTGAAAAAATCAATTAGCCTAACTGCCAGAACTTTTGCAGCTTCTGTTGTATGGGTAGCACAGGTGGTGACAGTGGCTATGTTTTCTCAACACAATTGTATGTATAAAATAAGCCTCAGAGAAATAAGAAAAAAAGTTGGTGGTTTTTTTTCCCAGAGAAAGGATAGAAATATCACGAGGTATTTTCTTTTAAAGACAACTACATAAACATGAAGATTAAAATCCCAGTTGGATCACTCTTACCATTTTCATCTCCAGATGTTTTCCGACGATCCTCTGGTGAAACATGCACCAGCTGCAGAATAAGGGGTCTCCGGGTGATAATTCCAGTACCTCTTGGGAGTAGATCCCTCCCCACAAGGCTTTCCAGCACTGAACTCTTTCCACTGCTCTGAAAATTGAAACACATCTGTGACTTTCTTATATACCTATTATTGCAATGCTGTAATATTAACCTTTTAATAATTTATTTTCTTTAAAGGAAAACAAATGCCTCCACAGATTGTATTCATTTGTTTCACCAACCTTGAAATAGGAACTTACTGGGCTTAAGAAAATATTTTGCATTTTTTTTTTTTTAGCACTTTCCATCCAGAGATCTCAAACCACTTTAAGAACATTAATCTTCACAACAAGCTTTTGGAAATAACTGAAAAGTTGTTTAATTATACTTTAATTTCTATATTCTTTTTATCTTCTGGGGTGACTATTTTGTTACATCTTACAGTAACACTACAATGAATAACAGTATAGTAGAGAGTTAATTTTCCTGGCTACACCATGACGAAAACATTCAAGTGTCACTGAAAAAGACGTTTTGCATTTGGGTACTTGTCCTTTCTACATCGATACAGTAAATCTTTCACATGAAAACAAGTACCCCAAGTAGAATTTTGCACAGCTATTGTACACTTCTTGGCAGATAACTCCACGGATTGCAAAGCTGATGCATCTTGCCTATAGGACAATCAACCAGCAGCTGCTGACACAACACAGCAGTTAAGATATACTTTCACTGAGGCCTGGTCTACACCGGTGGGGTGGGGAGGGAAGGGAAGATCAACCTAAGTTACGCAACTTCAGATACTTGAATAACATACCTGAAGTCCACGTACTTAGATCTACTTATCGCAGTGCTGACTGCGGATGCTCCCCCGTTGACTCTGCCTCTCACTCTGGTGGAGTACCAGAGTCGACGGGAGAGCACTCAGTGGTTGATTTATTACATCACCACTAGACGCAATAAATCGAACCCTGCTGGATCGATTGCTGCAGAGGTAAGTGTAGACATGCTCCAAGACTGCACAATCCTAAATTCCCTCTGCGTGGCATTTCCCTCTGCAGAACTTGTATAAGAGGTTTGTAGAAGTGTAACGAGACAGGCAAAAATATCCTATACATACAGGTTCGAGGAAATACCTTGTTAATCATCTACTAACATTTACTAAGCCTGGGTACATTACCTCAATTCACTACAATTCTGGATTGACAGGTTTGGTTTGGGGAGTTGTTTTGTTTTAATAGAACCATACTACACTATTCAATTTCTCTGTAGTTTGCAGCTGAGGGAATAAGAAAAGAAGGCAGGAAGCTAAAAAGGTCTTTGGCAATCACTGATTTATTGAGTGCCCATATTATCACCCACCATCATGGTAGTTATTTAATAATCACGGAGCATATGGAAATGTCTACCTGCTACACACTAGCTCTATGGAACCCTCTACACCGGGTTCCAATCCAAGGCCCAATAGTAAGCAGCTATGTCCTGCTACTCCAAGTGCTAGACTGCTGTTTTTCCTCCCTGGATCATTTTCTACCAAATCTCTCTTTTACCAATGGATAAAGTAAAAATATGAAATAATTGAAATCAGAAAGTCTCAGACCTTCCGAGAGCTGCAAGTCCCTTCTCTGTAGGTTTTGCAAAGGTGGTACAGCTAGTAGCAGCACCTGCAGTGCTCCTTCCCAAGAGATCAGGGTGTAGGTCAGTTCTCCACCTCTGCCAGCCAACTATTGAGCTGATTGCTCCTCTTTTAAGTTCCTCCTCCAGCCCATGCATGCTTTGCAGGTGAGGTGGGGCAGGGCTGCCTGGGCCCAAAGTAGCTCCTTACCCCCTTCCTTTCCAGTGCAGGGTTTGTACACTGTCACAGGGGCACTATTTAAGTCAAAATAGTATATACAATTTAGTAAAAATTGTCTTATTCTCAAGATTAGCTGCTGCTACCCTTCATTATCTTCAGGTAGAAAGCTGCTTCTTTAACAATAGTTTAAAATCAAGAACCGGTATGGAGGACTGCAGCAGAGTCCTGTGGCATGTCCATATGGAGGACATGAACCTAACCATATCATTGTTTACAAAGGCAGATTAAGGTGTCACACTGAAAGGAGGATAAAATAATGGGATCAAAAAGTGACTTGCTAAGGGGTTAACTTATAAAGTGCAAAGTAGTAACAGATTTTTACTGATGTGATGGGACAAGACAGCCAAATCACTATCTGCCCCACTAAAGGAAACACACACAGCAAGAGAGAATTAAAGAGAATATTTATGAATAAGGCTTCAACCTTAGAATGTATCACCTCCTCCTCAAGCATACAGGGCCAAACCCTTCAGTTGTTACTCAGAATTTCAACAGGAACATTGCCTAAACTTTAATTTAAAAAAAAAAAATAAGAGCTTCATGCTGAGGGAGAGAGCTATTTTATCAACAAATAGAGAAAGACTTAAAAACCACACTAAAAGTTACGCTGCTGTCAGATTTGCAAACCGCAGCTGGAGTTACATGATGATGAAAAATAAGTCCAAAATAATCACACCGAAATAATCTGAATTGGAATGTGGACTCACTCTAAAAAAATAACTACATAAATACACACTCACTCCATAGATCTGTTCCCTATATGAGTTGCGGATATATCTTCTGACTTGTACATTTTAATGACTTTCTCCCCAAGCAACTCTACAGAGCCAACAATTAGAAAATATGACTTGATTCTATTTCTTTTCGTCAATCCACAGCCGACGTCTTCACCGCTAAACTGAGAAACAGGCAGCTCTTGGCTTAAGTCTATCCACAAACAAAAATCCTTGTGTCTGATGTTGTTTCTAACTCAAGTTGGCTGGCCCACCAGGAGATAACAGAACACAGCTGGAGTTAGTACAACTCATCAGTAGGTCACATCCCCCCTTCTGTGTAGCTCCAGTATTATTTTGCAGGAGGGATGCTCTCACTCAAACCAGGCTAACTCAAGAGGAGTTAACTTGAGCATAGATATTTACATTAACTCTGTAGTAAAGATATAGGGTACACCTACATATATACACACACACACACACACACACACACACACACACACATTCTGCTCATCTTAGTGCCTACAAGTGGAAGTGTGGCTAAAATAGCATGGATGACAGCTCACATAAGCAGCCTGAGTATGTAGCTGGGGGTCAGAAGGGCCTGTACTCAGGTAGCTAGCCCAAACTGCCGCCCATGTTATTTGTTGTAGAAAAGAGCCTGGATACATAAGACTTGCTGTAAAGCCTAAGGCCCTGCTTATAAACAGCGAAGTTCGCAAGAGTCAGGCTATGACCAAAGTTGGGCCCTGTTACAAAATATGCCAGCTTGCAGGTTCGCTGTCCGGAACACGAACTTGGCAAGAACACGGCTGGTGTTGCAAAAACACAAACACTCCTAAAAAGTGCTAGGCACTGGACACTTGCATAAATGCATTCCAGAAGATCACGCCAGAACACCCCAATACAAAGTTATGGTGTAAATACACTCCCCAAAGATGATATGGAGACACACTGACCCCTCCTGAAGATGACAAGGTGATGGATAAAGATGTTTTGATTAAACCAACATGTACAAGGTAAGGGGTGGTAACTAACCACATCAGAGAGGCAATAAGTAACTTGTTTGTATCAATGTATAAAAGAGGAGTCACAGAGGAGGTGTTTTTGTCTGGCCAAGGGGAGAGCGGAAAGTCACATTGCTTACTGGGCTGGTTCATTGTAACAAACATACATGTATTATTCTTAAGGCTGCAATTTAGTCATGGAAGCCATAGAAGTCACGGATGGCTCCCCTGGTGCCTGCGGAGGCAGGTAGCTGTGGGACACCCCCACAGCTCCCAGCCACTGCAGATGGCAGAGGGAACCCCCATAGCTCCACACCACCACCACTCCTGGCCACCATGGGAGGCAGGGGAATCTGCTGCTCCCGGACAGCAAAGGGAACCCTCGACCACTCCCCACCCATCCACTCCAGACAGCAGGGGGGACCCAGCAGCAAGAGGGACTCCCAGAGCTTCCAGCTGCTGTGGTGCCACCAGACGGGGACCCTGAAGCTCCCAGCCTCCACACCCTCCGCCCAGGCTACCCATTTTGTGATGGGAATTTTTAGTAAAAATCAAGGACAGGTCACAGGCTTCCGTAATTTTTTCATTATTGCTCATGACCTGTCTGTGACTTTTACTAAAAATATCCATGACAAAAACTTACTCTTAATTATTGTACCTGTAACCACTGAGCCAAGGCATTAGGACTGTGCTTCGTTAACAATAAACCTGGTGGAGCGCCTTTGCCACTGAACCAAGTTTGTGGTCTTCGTGGACAATTCCATCAAAGTCTGTGGCATGGGCTATCTGGCCAGAGAACACATGCAGCCAACAACAGTCACCAGCACTATGGCCATATTGCTATTTTTATGCATTAGCTCCAACAGCACTAGTGCACATACATCTACCCGAGCTGGGAATCACATCTCCTAGTTGCTGTGTGGGTGCACCCATAGCATAAGGTCCAACTGCAGGGCCAAATTCTTTCCTAAGTCACACTTGCACAATACAGATGGGTTGTAGTGGTTAAAAAGAATTTCTTCTGCAGAATCTCTATTATGAGTGAGACTACATGAGAAGGATTAGACTCAGGTTTACTTAGATTCCATTATGAGTTTGCAGGACTGATAAAAATATCTTTTTCCTCAGACTGAAAATTTTTCAATCAATAACTAATGATACACAAACAAACCCTACAATACCAGTTTACAGTCATTTTCAGACAAGAACTGCACCCTCAGCTAATTTCACTTCAGACATTAACACTAATGGACTTGTACTAACTGTAGATATTGTCAATTTAAATTTGTTGTTGCTCTTTAAATGTATCATGTTCTTCCAAGATAAAGTTTCTCGTTTTAAAAAGTGTTTCCAGTGAGGGATAAGTTGTCAAATGCAACTACTGAGGAATTTCAAATCTTCAGTAAAGATAATTTGTAAATGCATCATCTTTTGCAAAGTTACACATAACTGCAGTATTGGAAAAAAGTACAGAATTTATGCTTCAGATAACTTATAATAGGACCATAGAGCAAAGCAGGAGCATTATAGCCCTGACTTAGCAAAGTAACAATGGCAGTATCAGAGAGTTTCCCCTACAATATGAGATAACAGCGGCAAGAACTCGGAAATAGAAAAAGCTTTCACTACAGGACAGAATCATCTCCTCAACATTTTCTTAAAACTAACTACCAGCCCTGCTCTGAGATTCCATATGGGATTGCAAAACTGCATTCTTTCCTTCTTGCATACAATCCCCAACAGTAAAAGTCCAACTGGATAAATTATGCTTTCGGTAACACCTGTGTGAATCCATAATCTTCAGCAGTTTGCACAGTTGCAACTATTTGTCCTCATACTCCGAATTTAGTAAGCAATTCCATAGCTGATACATAGGGAGGAATAGAATCTAGTTCACTTTATCTAAGGACTTGTCTACACAGGGAAATTGACTGGGATAGCTACTGTAGACTAAGTAGCTACACAATAGGTATTCTGGAACAGCTCCCCACATGGATGTTATTCCAGAATAATTACTTTGCTTTGGAAGTGCACTAATTTTTCTGGAAGAAAGTATGCACATGGGAAACTATCGTGGAATAGATATTGCAGAATAGCTTACTATACAATAGCTCAGGGGTCCCCGCGCTGCAGGGGCATCTAAACGCACCCGCGGCCTGGCTGGCAGTGGAGCATCCGCTGAAATGCCACCGAATTTCGGTGGTGACGCCTCTCGATGATGTTGCTTGTCGGCGGCAAGTGGCATCATCGAGAGGCGTCGCCGCTGAAACGCCCCAAAAATTTGGTGATATTTCGGCTGCTGCTCCACTGCCACCATGGTCCTTCATTTGGCGCCCGCCAGACGAAAAGATTGAGGACCACTGCAATAGCTATTCTAGTCAATTTCACTGTGCAGACAAGCCCTAAGTTGCATTGGCTCTACAGGGCTAACAAGAGTAAAGCATATTCACCAAAGGCAACAGAGTGGACTCTTAAAAACATAGGAAGCTGGACTGGTGAGTTTTCATATAATTCCTTTTTAGAGTAGGACTGCACTCCAAGCAGGCTTCAGAAGGGGTAGCCCGTATCTATATCCCCTGTGCACATGCACACACAGCCCCTCCAATTTTTTGGCAGAAAAGTGAGACACAGCAAAAGGGTACCAACTGCAAATCCTTCATCAATAAATACATTCTGTAACAAGAGATTGAGCCAGTATACTCTTCTGCTTTGCTGGAGTCTCAACTCAGTACTACAGCTGACTGCAGTTCTTCCAAGTTGCACCATGAAACAGTAATGTTGGATATCTGACCATTCAAACGAGTTCCAGTGGAATATACAGATCTGCCTTTCCATACACATAAGTAGTACTGTACAAACATACTACAATAATTGTGCTTAACCTTATTAAAACAAAAAAATCCACTTTACAAGATAGCAAGAAAACTGTATCTTAAAAGAAGCTAAAGTAGAACCTCAGAGTTACAAACACCAGAGTTGTGAACTGACTAGTCAGCCACACATTTCATTTGGAACCAGATGCACACAATCAGGCAGCAGTAGAAACCAAAATAAAGCAAATACAGTAGAGTACTCTATTAGACGTAAACTGTTAAAATAAAGGGAAATGAGCATTTTTCTTCTACACAGTAAAGTGTCAAACTTATATTAAATTCAGTGCTGAGTTGCAAGCTTTTGAAAGTTCCAAAACATTTTGTTCAGCGTTATGAACATTTCAGAGTTATGAACAACCTCCATTCCCAAGATGCTTGTAACTGAGGTTCTACTGTAGTCTCAAACTTATTCTAAATTCCAAACCAAAAAAACTTATTACTAGAGATTTATTATTCAGACATTTGATAACATAAAGCCTGTGCCTTGTGATCATCACATGTAGGAATCTTCTCCAACAGCTTCTAACATACATTACAGATTTCTCTACATTTAGAGAGTACATTTGTGGTTGTCAAATTGATTTTTTTCTCAGTTCTTTTGGAAACATTTTTTTTTAAGTAAGTGTGGGCAGGATTAAGGGACAAACAAAAAAAATTATCAAGTTTTTGGAAAAAGCACTCTACCACTCCGAAGGAGAACAGAGCCCAGGCAGCAAGCAGGAGTCAGTGGAAAAGAAAGAAAGAAGGTCCTCTCATGTACTGATAACCAGTTAAAAGATAGGAAACAAAGGGTAGAGATAAATATTTAGCTTTCAGAATGGAGAGAGGTAAATAGTGGTGTCCCCCAGGGGTCTGTAATGGGCCCAGTCCTATTGAACATATTCATAAATGATCTGGAAAAAGGGGCAAACAGTGAGGTGGCAAAATGTGCAGATGGTACAAAACTACTCAAGACAGTTAAGCTGCAAAAGGATCTCTCAAAGCTAGGTGACTGGACAACAAAATGGCAGATAAAATTCAATGTCGATAAACACAAAGTAATGCACAGTGGAAAACATAATCCCAACTATACATAAAATGATGGTGTCTAAATTAGCAGTTACAACTCAAAAAAGATCTTGGATAGGTCTCTGAAAACATCCACTCAATTTGCAGCGGAAGTTCAAAAAGTGAATAGAATATTGGGAATCGTTAAGAAAGATACGAATAAGACGTCAAACTATAGTGCCTTCATACAAATCCATAGTACACCCACATATGGAATACTGTGAGCAGACACGGTCAACCCATCTCAAAAAAGATATATAGGAATTGGAAAAGGTTCAGAAAAGGGCAACAAATGATTAGGTGTATGGAATGGCTTCCATATGAGGAAAGATTAACAAGACTGGGACTTTTCAGCTTGGAAAAGAGATGACCAAAGAGGGATATGATAGAGGTCTATAAAATCATGACTGGTGTGGAGAAAATAAGAAATTATTATTTGCTCCTTCTCTTAACACAAGAACTAAGGGTCAGCAAATGAAATTAATATGCAGCTGCTTTAAAACAAACAAAAGGAAGTACTTTTTCATACAACATGGTCAACCTGTGGAACTCCTTGCCATAGGATGTTGTGAAGGCCAAGACTATAACAGGGTTCAAAAAAGAACTTGATAAATTCATAGGGGCTAGGTCCATCAATGTCTATTAGCCAGAATGGGCAGAGATGGTGTCTCTAGCCTCTGTTTGACAAAAGCTGGGAATGGGCGACGGGATGGACCACTCAATGATTACCTTTTCTGTTCATTCCCTCTGGGGCACCTGGTATTGGTCACTGTCAGAAGACAGGATACTGGACTAGAAGGACCTTCAGTCTGACCCAGTATGGCCATTCTTATGAAAAAAATGGCAGTACTTTAAATTTCAGCTTGGCAGAACCTTTTTTTTTTTTTAATTTCAACAGAAAATATCAATGTTTAAGCATTTTACTTTTTATTGATTTTAAAATTTCACAATTGTATAAAATCATGGGTTTTAAGCTTTTATTTTTATCAATTTAAATTTTCATAAGTTGCAAGAAATTGGGGGGCAGACAATTATTTAATGACATGTTGCAATTCAAAAAGTTAAATCTTCATAACAGTTAAAACACAAATTGTCCACATCTGTGTCAACATATACAAAGTATATGCGTGACAGAATTCTGTGCCACTGAGCATGCGCAGAATGTGTGTCCCCCGCAGATTTCTTTGCTTCCCTGCAGAAAAATGACTCTCTTACAGGGAAGTAAAGGGAAGACACAAGAGTGGTCATGCGACCCTTCCCAGTAGTATGTTTTCAGTGCCCAGGGCAGCTAGCAGAGGTACATCACTGTGGGGCAGGAGGCGGGAGCGGGGAAGACTGGGCCAGTGGCTCTTACCCTGTGCTGGGCTCGGCTGCTAGTCATGGCTGGACTGGGGAGGACAGGACTTCCTCTTTCCCTGCAGAGTATTTGAGGCCGGGTCAGACCCACCTTTAGATTTCTCCCCAAGCTGCGGGAAGCTCTGCAAACCCACCCCCGCTTCCTGCTCCTTGAACCCATCGTTCCTCAGCTGCAGGGGGAGGGATCCATGTAGAGGGAGCTGCTCCCCCATATGCCCAAATCCCATGCATCCGGACCACCTCATATCTAGACCCTCCGGCTGAGCCCCACTCCCCCTGCACCTGGACCAACCCAACAAGCCCCAACCAGCTGCACCTGGACCCCTACCCCACTGAGCCTCACTTCCCCAGCATCTGGACCACACACTGACTCTCCCCACCCAGACCTCCTTGCCAAATTCTATACCCCAGACACTGACTCCTACTGAGCCCCAACCACCTTTACCTGGACCCCCCTGCAGAATCCCATTACCGTTGCAACCAGAACCCCCGCCTCCAACAAGCCCCCTGTGCATCCACATCTCCCCTGCACCTAGATCCCCCACTGAACAACCCACACCTGGATCCTCCCCAATACTTGGATCCTGCCTTGCTCAGCCTGCATGCCCACACATGGTGCACCTGGCCCAGAGAGGAAGGGACCTGGGTTGTTTCTGGGGTAGGCCCAGTTCTTGCACTGTGTCAGGATTGGATGTAGCCTCACCTCTGAATCTGTGTTCCCAGGGGTGGGGGTGGAGGGAACTGCACAGTGATTTCCCACCTCTGTGCAGCCAGTGGCTTGTGCTCCCCAATGTCATGCTGGAGCCATCAGATTTATTTAACAAATAAAATTTGCAGAATTTTAAAACATTGGGCGCAGAATTTTTATTTTTTGGGCACAGAATGCCATCAGAAGTAAAAGTAAATATCCTTAAAGCTGGTTAGATTTGTTTTAAATCAAACTGATTTAAATCACTAGTCAGGAAGACTTGATTTAATCATGGATTTCTACATAAAAGTGCATTCTTGTCGGTTGTTATAACCTTAATACATATTCTTCACAACTCAGAGATAGATGTAAAAGATACACACTATACATTTTTAAGTGATTTATTTTGAAAACTTTTCAGATTAGTTTTACATCTGTATCAGGAAATGAATGATTGTTTGGTTATTTCATTTATCAAAGGTAATCGAAGCAGATAGTTATGAAGTCATTGGGAGATGAACTATCTCCAATTCAACAGGTTAATCATTAATATTTGAAGGATTTTCTTGCCATGCTGTATTAGGAGGAGATCACCACTAGACAGACATTTAAATTGTTTTAGTTAACTAAAGCAAGAATGTTATGTATTCTGGATTTTTTTCTTCAACAGCAAATATAATATTTTAACAAAACAAGCATATGAATTTTTGAATTTAGTTAAACGTTCCAGTTTTTTTAATTAGTTTTTTTGTTAAAATTGTTTTTAACTAAAATAGTTAAATTAAATATTTTTTTAAAAATTCAAATCAACTGTGTCAGCCAGGTCAACATCAGAAACTTAAAATATTGGCTTCTGCAGTTAACTCAGTCGTCTTCACCTTCATTTTCCTGTTCGTTCAGAATCTGGAAAAGAAAAACAAGCTTTCCTGCTTTTTCAGGACCCAAACAATGTGGAATCAATTAGTCCAAAGGAAGAAAATATTCTTTCTACACCAGAAGAAGAAGCTACTGCTGTTAAAAGAGAGATTATCACTTCAACAGTCTCTGAATCCAAGTGCTTAAGTGACTTCCACCAGTTCACTTGTGTGACTTTCTTTAAAACATCAGCAGCAAATATATATTTCTTGAATGGTTCTCATTCCCAAACTGGGTCTCTTTTACGGCCTGCTGCCATTATAGGTTTTCCCTTCTAGTGAGAAAATGGTATGGTAGATCTCAAATCAATGAAGGCTACACTCAGAAAGACTACAAGACTTCTGGAATACGCTGCTCAAGCAGTTTCACTTTTGTTTCTACTCCCTGTCCCTCTCTTCTCACATTTATCTCCAGACGACTTCTCCTTGTCCAGCTCTATTCTACCCCCAAAAATCTTCAATTCATTGAACTTTTTGAAACTTTGCACTTCAGAGAGAGGTAAAGGATAGACTGTGTGTACACAAATTTGCAGAGGGACAATAGGGTTGAGGTCTGTTACTTCTCACCTCTATAGATTATTTTTATTTTTTTGCTGTTAACAAGCATGTTATCTCTGGAGACACAAATCCACACTTTGAGAACTGCAAAACTACTCATCTCTGATGGTATCTTCTAGACTGAGCACCGAGTCCCATTGGATAGATAGAAAGATTATCCTAAATAATCTATACAGAAGCCCCTGGAACCCCATAAATTTGGGTCCCTAATCCATGAACTATTGGAACTCATTTACAAAACTTTTCTTAAACATTACATGAATACATTGTCTCATACTCTAGAACTAGAATTTATAATCCCTATTCCATGATGAGATATCTTTGAGCTATAATGTATCTGTCTTTAGATACATTTTTTCCTCAAAAAGCATTTTATCAAAAAAATCAGATTTTAAATAAAAAAATCCAATTTAAACAAAAAAATCCGTTTTTAACTTATTTTTTAAAATCATTGCTTTTTATCCACCCTGCCTTGAAACCAATTCTAATAAGGTCTCAAGCACCATTTTTCTCTCTTGCCTATCCATAAATTTTTCCATCACCAATGGAAATATCTTTTCATTCATTTGTGGGGAAATTGATGTTTACTGACTTTTACCAATCAAAATCTAATCCTTCCAAGTCTATCTATACTCAGCTCTGCTCACACGCTCAAACTAGCTAGATGTACCCACCAAACTGATTGGCAGTAAAATAGTCAACATTGCCATTGGTTTCAATGTTAAAATCCTTTAGATGAAGGGGACACAGTTCATGCTTCTGTTACAACTATCCTTTCATTCATCCATCTGCAGACTCATTGTGAGACAGTGAGGCACTGATCACATTCTGAAGGTTTTCTTCAAATCTAAGGCCCTAAAAAAATTCTGCAGAAACTAATGATGGGGGCCAGAGATGCTCCAGTACAGCATACCATCAAGTACTGCTCAATCTGACCTACATCAGAAGTAGATTACATGGTATCTTGACAGTGTAAATAGCTAATTAATGTCAATTTCAAATCACTGCTTCTGCTCAAAGCAGGCACCAGAACAGGCAATCGTTGGGAGGAGACACTTGAGAGGAAGACAGACAATTGCACACAAAACCAGACACTATGAACAGCAGATAAAAACCAACAGGTTTTTGGTTGGGAGGAGTTGGGGAGACAAATGCACACTCCTTGCCAGTTGTCTGGATTATGCATTTGCAGTTCTGTCCCATCAGTGGCCAGCCACTGTGTAGATGCAAACAAACCCCTTCTACAGACACAAAAACTGGAGCATTGCTAAGTAGAGCACACCACTGTTTGAAATCTGGGTAAACGAAACTGGTGCAAATTGCAGCTTGCCCTATCTAAAGCAGGGGTTTACACCAACACAGTGCAAGCACACCATTGTTTTACAATTGACAGCTGAAATTGGGACAAATCCCCAGTCGAGACAAGGCCGTAGCCGCTAAGCACGAAAACTCAAATTTAACAAACTAAATCAGGGCCAGCACAAGTACGAGGATATCCCGATAGAACATCTGGTACAGTTGCCCCTGAATTCCAGTAGTTGAGAGTGTACGCCTGGCTTCACAAATCTTTTTTCCCCAACCAATATCTTGCTGTGAGAATTATAATCTTAACTTTATCCAACAGAATACAATGGATGTGCAGGACAGCTGTTATGCAGAACCTGACATACCCCATTATGACATTCAGAGTGGCTCTATCATTGGGGTACCAAGGACACCACATCCACTCAGCAAGATTAAAAAATTAATAGAAATAAAAGCAAGTTAAGGCAACCCCAAATCTGTGAGACACTCACAGACATTAATAGAATAAAACAGCTGTTGTCTTTGAAAGATCCATGCAGGAAGGCTGTATGTTAAATACTGGGAAGTACACTTAGGCACTTTCCAGTAGGAAGCCCCAAAATAGCAGTGAAACAATAGTGAATAAGTCAGAAGACAAACATAAGTCTGAGAGGCAATTTCAGAAGTGCTACTAATGAGCATATGTTCAGTTAAGTATTACAATATCTCATCTGAAATACTGTCCCAAAGTCATGTCCAGGATGCACAGGTAAGAGCACAATTTTACACATAGTATGAGTTGACTCATAACTCATTTCTGTAATGGTATAATGGTATTTACTACTAAGCTAGTCATTATTTAAATTAATGGGAGAGGCAATGCTTTCTAGGAACCCCCTGCAGAAGGCAAACAATAACCTGGAGGAGTAAAGCTACCTCATTCATAGCCATTTGGATTAATGCCCTCTTGCGATGGCCAAATCTGATAATATTCTCATTCTCCATAATGAGCCGTGTGTTTTGACCTCTTCTTGAACCCAGACCTGATTTTGTAGTGCAGGCAATTAACCACAGCAGTAACTATCACACATGTATTTTGTATGTACATACATTCAAATACACTCATTGTTTTGGGAATAATCAATATTACTCCTTCTCTCTTTTTATTGTAGTGTTTTGTGCTATTAGGTTGAAGCCATTCCATAATGCTTTGAAAATAACAAGTCTTAACCACAGAGCAAAGACATCAGAGCGGTTGGACGCTATTGCACTATTGTATTGTGTGTGTTGCTTATACAGTATTCCCAGCCTGTGCTTTTTCATGAAATTTGATAATGCAGAAAGCTAACATCTAAAACCAAAGGAGAAATAAAAAGCACACACTCACCACTAGGAATGACAGAATAACCAGAATTAGTGACACAAGATTAGTGTAACAGGAAGGGTTCAAAGGGCAGAAGCCAGTAGTAACAACTCAACTCTTTTTGCTAAGGCTGGCAAGAATGCTAGCAAAATATCTATACTATGACACAGAACTGCTGCTCTACGCAATGCCTGGAGAGAACTGGAAAATGATCAATTCTCATACTGTTTGGAGTAACACAAAACATGACTAGAGGGGCAGAGGCATCTGAATAATAGTGCCCAAAGCTCAGTTAGGAAATATTTTATAATTAGGACTAAAATGTGTTTACAGAGAGAAGAAATAGGACACTGAAGTTCAGCAGAACATGTTTTCAAGGAATGCAGGAAACACTGAATCACAAAGCAATGGAGGAAAGGAGCACACTGGGGAAATAGAAAGCGTTCAAAAATAAATTAAGTGCATGCCTGCAGGATATGGGCAATTTCTAGCTAAAAATACTGTAGGAATGAATAGAATCCACACACCATGCACAAAAACACAAAATATATCATGAATAAGAGAAAGGCACAAGCAAGGTATGAAATATTATGTAAAGGGAAAGAGTGGAGCCATTACAACATAGAGGGAGAACAAAAGTGATGAGTGTGAAATTAAAATTACAGAAGATTAAAACAATATTCCTCTCCAAGGAGAATGTATATTAAAAAAAAAAGGCCATTTAAGGAGAGAAACAGACACAAGGAAAGAATGAGAACAATTCACTGACAGGAGAGACAGAGAAATTCTCTTTCATTTGACAGTGTCCGTTTTCCACAAAGAATGAGGCAGGTGAAGAATACAGAAATGGATTTGAAAAGTCAAAAGGAATAAAGAAAATATTTTTAAAAGTCTTCACATGCCAGCAAACTACTAGGAAATTAGGCATCTTCGAAGAACTCCAGGGCCATATGGCATTTAACCCCAAAATTCTGAAGTAATTGGCCTACACAGAGAATCTCAAGAAGGTTAATTTCAAAATTTACTTAAATAAGGTAATAAAACTAAAGTAACAATTTAAGAAGAAATTTGAGGAGTCTCCAGAAATCTGTAGAATCATAAACCAACCTTAATAAAGGAACACAACAAGAACACACCCAGACGGCTATAATTTCACTGAAGGCAGACAACATAGATTCATATCACAGCAATCAAGGCTAATGAACATAATAATTATTTTTACTTTTAAAATATTAGGAAGGATGCAATTTATCTAGACTTTACAAAGCACTTTAACATAGTGTTATGAGACCCCCATCTAAAAGGTAAGTAGGATAATTATGAAAGTATTGAATACAGAGCTGTTATTAATATAAAAACAGAATATTTATAAGAGTGGACCATTCAAATTACATGAATTGTAAGGAAGACCATTATTTGCTCTTTGCATTTATGAATGGTATACGAGGAGAAAGTTGTTAGTCCTTTGAGATTCTTGCCCCCAAACTGCCATGTCAATATACTGCACAAAGTTAGGCAAGGAAAGTTTCAAACAAAGGGTCAGGTGGAAGAATGCCACAATTACATCTGCTTTGGGAAGTGAATTACCCTGAAATATACTGTAACTACTGCTTTATAATTCTTTTACATTAAGAATAATTAATATCAGTGGAAGAGATTAAATGTTTTCAGAGGATAATGGTGTCCTTTCTGCTGCAAAAATAGTTAAGCATTTAACCGTAAATGCAAAATAGACTTTTTCCCTAATAGTAGGAAATATACCCTTGACACTGTTCTATTACAAGTATGTTACATCTGTTACACTAAATGACTGATGTATAATTATTCTATCTGAAGAATGTTGGTAAAATAGAATGACAGCCGATTCCTGTACTTCTCTTGACCACTACATTCTAATTGGCGTAGAGAGCCAACCTATTCTGTGCTTCAGCAATACAGACTCTTTTGTAGTACAAGTATTTCAAAGGTCAAAATGTATAGTGCTCTCCTGAATAAATCATTTTCTGAGTGTCTGATATTCTATTATTTCCCATTCGCCCCATATATAAATATAACTGACCCTCAAGTATCCAGAAATTGAGTTGGATTTGGTATAACTTACAAAAAGAGACATCAATCCTAAAAATAAAGCAAATTTTTTCTTACAAAATTTTTAACAAAGGGTACTACTTCTACACAGAAATAGGATGTTGCAATAGTCACTCTCAGAGCCCAGATCAATGGGCTCATGATGTGACATTAAAAATAGCTATGTAGAAATTGGACTTGGGCTGGAGCTCCGGCTCTGAAGCCTAGGGAGGGGAGTGGGCTTCGAAGTCAGAGATCCAGCCTGAACCTGAAGTCTGAGTCTGTAGAAACAGGCTCAGAATCGCTGCCACGGGATCCTGCTTGCTACAGAGATGTACCAATCCTGCAGCAAGATCCACATGGCCAGACTGATGTACCTGCAGAAAGCTCCACTGAATTCATTGGGAACTCAAGGGTCTGTCCACGTAGATCCACCTGCAGAAGTGCTGCCAAAATATATAAGTTCTGTCTAATTTCCATGAGTTTCTATGGTCATAGGAGTACAGTCAATTTAAGTAGCTACAGTAAACTTTTTTTTTTTTTTTTTTACACACACACACCTACAGGAATAACACTGCTTTACACTATGACAAATGAAAGAATTTTAAAAATTTAATTTAGCTGGTAACTACTTATGTGCTTTACTTTCTGCATTTCTCCAAGTATAGACAATGGGGGAAAAAATGCAATACTACTACTTTTAATTCGTTTCACTTTCAGTGTCCTAGTGCTCAACGTTTGGGTTTCAAACCCTGCACAGGAACTTTCTCTAAGAACTATTTTCATTTAGATAGACTATTAATAAGGTTTTACCTATGATTTTATATTTTGGTTTTAAAAAAAATTAAGGGTCACATTTAAGTTGACATCATCCCTTTAAACTACAGTATGGTACCAATTTGGTTTTTAAACCATACTAGCGCTGCTAGATTAAACCAGTAATTTGTTCCAATTATGTTGAGCCAACAGAGGCTCGCGGTTTTCAAACAGGTGCACCAAATTGCCATTTAACACGAACCAACTCTAATGATCTATGATTCTATACTTCTAGCAGGACTGATAAACCCATTATTTGTTCAGACTAAATGCTTGCTTCAAGTTTATTTTAAACTTGGAGGGATAGCTCAGTGGTTTGAGCATTGGCCTGCTAAACCCAGGGTTGTGATGAGTTCAATCCTTGAAGGAGCCATTTGGGGATTGGTCCTGCTTTGAGCAGGGGGTTGGACTAGATGATCTCCTGAGGTCCCTTCCAACTCTAATGATCTATGATTCAATCCAAGTAACTGCCAGTGATGTTAAAAGACTGGTACATGAGAGCAGAGGGCCGGGGTCACAAAGATGCGGTGTTGGGAGTTACCTTACCAGCCCTATCTTACTACATCCCCTTTCCAACGTTATGCAGCCCGAGCACCGCGAAGGTCAAGCCCAGAATAAAACGGGGGCCTGCTAGCGGCCCAACACGTCAAGATGCTGGAGTGGGCAGCGCAGTCACCTTCAGCGGGACATTTGGAGCCGGTCCCTTCACACCTCCCCCTCGCTCAGGCCCCCGCCGAAGAGGGAACAACCCTCCCCCGCCTGCCAGGGCTGAGGCGCCGTCAGTCACTGACGGGCGCTGGGCGCAGCAATGCGGGACACCGGCTAAAGGGCGCCAGCGGCTCTCCCCGGGGTCCCCTCGCCGCCGGCTGGCAGGCCCCGGGGGAGCCCTCGGGCGCCAGGCAGGAGCGGGCTCGGGGGACTCAGGGCCCGGCCCCGCGCGAACCCAGCTCCCCGCCGCAGCCCGCGTCCCCCGGTGCCCTTCGCAGGAGGGCGGCTGCCGCCTCGGGCCCGCCGCTCCCCGCCTCGCTCACCTGCGTCCCCACCACCACGATCTGCGGCAGCTGGATGATGTCGGCCCCCACGGCGTTGAACACGTCCTGCAGCTTGTTGATCACCGGGATCAGCGCCTCCATGGCGGCGGGGCGCCCGGCCGGGGACGCGGCGGCGATGAATGGACCCGGCAACCAACGGTTCTACCTCCCCTCCCCCCCGGCCACTACCCACCATGGGCGCCGGCCCCGCGCGCAGCCCGAGCCCAGCAGGCTGTGCGCGCGCCCCTGCTCCCGGGGCGGTGGCGGCAGCCGCAAGGCCCGACGGGAGTTGTAGTGCCAGGAACCATGTAGCGCCCTCTAGTGGCTCCCGGAGGCAGCGGCAGGCTGAAGCGGCGCAGGCTGCCAGGCCTCGCCCCTGGACGAGGAAGAAATGGTGCAGCAAAAGCCACGGGCCTCCGGCCCACCCCCATACCATAAACAAACCATAGCCCTGAATTGTCATTCATTATTATGCCTAAGAGAACAACAGATACTGTACTACAGCGGTACTGCAACTGGGGATGCTACTGCACCCCTTGGCTTGAAGTAGTGACAGCCCCAGTAAAGGATTTCTGCCCTCTGCACCCTTACTATAAAAATTGTGCCAGCACCACTGCTGTACTAATACCAAAGTCCCTGCATTAGATAACCCCAGAATAACCAAACCACAAGGCCTTCCCCAGCTGTACAGTGTTTATTTACTACCCCCAGGTTTACACAGCACCTTCCCTGCTTCCTCCATAACAGACTCCTCACAAAACTCCCAAATACACCCCTTTGCCCTGTCAAGGTGCACATATAGCGATTAATGAGTGGGGGTGAAAAAACACAAGAGACCCTCAAAAAGTATTTCTCAAAATGTTGTGGGACTCCTGCCTTGCACATGTGCAAGTTAACTCTGTCTTTTACCTCAGTTGCATGTATTTTTATTTCTGTTGTAAGTAATTTTCAGCAGTCACTGTGAGGAGATGGCAAATTAGCATAGGACACAACCTGGGGACTGATTTGCGCCAACCCTCACACTAAGATAGGCTGGAGAGCTATGTCTCTGAAATGCAATCCTGAGAGATAACCTAGTTGTTGTAAAAGCACAGGTGCCCTGTCTATGTTATAATTTCCATTCCTTCCACTGATGCAGCTGCACAGATGTTGAATTATAACTCTGAAGTTTGCTAGAGCTCTGTTAACAGAAGTAATTACAAAGGAGTGCATCAACATTACCTCCTAAGCAACTTGTCTGATGGCAAATTGGTGCACTTCCTCAGTGACGTTAACCCTACAAGGTCATCCAAACAGGAGAAAAGGGTAGCCAAAGGGATATGAAAATACCATAAATGGACAGAAACAAAATTAATAGCATTAATTTTCATAACTTGCCATGTTTAGTAAAGTGGAGATGGGCCCAAACCCCAACATTCAGATCCAGATCCGAAACTTCACCAAAGCAGAAGTAAAGCTGATCTAGCATTTCAGATCAGATCTGTTTTACCGGGAGTCATAAAGGCAATTGCATATGCACAGCAGAGGGATGCTGTGGAGAGGACCTCTCTACAGAGGAGTCCTATATTCCTCAAAACGTGAGTGTTTATGGGAACCCACCAAGGCTGTGGAGGCTGATGCCAGGAACATCTAGTGCCTTGTCTCCACACTTACGGCACACAGTGAATACTACCACACATTTAGAAGACTGGTGTACCATCAGCACTCACAGCGACATCCTGCAATTGAGTCAGTTACATAACCTAGTCTCCCCTAAGAGATGTCTCCCTTTACTTGCAGTTACAGTCTTGGCTTCAAGGAACAGCAGCAGGTCGAATGTAGGGGCCCGGGCCGAGACAGATGCATCGTGGAGGTGAATGCCTGGCTGCGAAGATGGTACCACCAGGAGGGCTTTGGCTTCCTCGACGACGGGATGCTATTCGAGGAAGGACTGCTAGGCACAGATGGCGTTCACCTTTCGAGAAGGGGAAAGGCCTTATTTGCGCACAGACTGGCTAACCTAGTAAGGAGGGCTTTAAACTAGGTTCGACGGGGACAGGTGAGTAAACCCCACAGGTAAGTGGGGAACAAGACCTGGGAGATGTGTTGGAAACAAGAGGGAGCACGGGCTATAATGGCAGAGAGAAAGGAGGGTCAGGGCAAAGCTGGGAGGCAAGATTAAACCAGTATCTTAGATGCCTATATACAAATGCAAGAAGTATGGGTAATAAGCAGGAAGAACTGGAAGTGCTAATAAATAAATACAACTATGACATCGTTGGCATTACTGAAACTTGGTGGGATAATACACACGACTGGAATGTTGGTGTGGATGGGTATAGTTTGCTCAGGAAGGACAGACGGGGAAAAAAGGGAGGAGGTGTTGCCTGTTATATTAAAAATGTACACACTTGGACTGAGGTGGAGATGGACATAGGAGATGGAAGTGTTGAGAGTCTCTGGGTTAGGCTAAAAGGGGTAAAAAACACAGGTGATGTCATGCTGGGAGTCTACTACAGGCCACCTAATCAGGTGGAAGAGGTGGATGAGGCTTTTTTCAAACAACTAACAAAATCATCCAAAGCCTAAGATTTGGTGGTGTTGGGGGACTTCAACTATCCAGATATATGTTGGGAAAATAACACCGCGGGGCACAGACTATCCAATAAGTTCCTGGACTGCATTGCAGACCACTTTTTATTTCAGAAAGTTGAAAAAGCTACTAGGGGGAAAGCTGTTCTAGACTTGATTTTAACAAATAGGGAGGAACTTATTGAGAATTTGAAAGTAGAAGGAAGCTTGGGTGAAAGTGATCATGAAATCATAGTTTGCAATTCTAAGGAAGGGTAGAAGGGAGTACAGCAAAATAGAGACAATGGATTTCAGGAAGGCTGATTTTGCTAAGCTCATAGAGCTGATAGGTAAGGTCCCTTGGGAATCAAGACTGAGGGGAAAACAACTCAGGAGAGTTGGCAGTTTTTCAAAGGGACGCTATTAAGGGCCCAAAAGCAAGCTATTCCGATGGTTAGGAAAGATAGAAAACGTGGCAAAAGACCACCTTGGCTTAACCACGAGATCTTGCGTGACCTACAAAATAAAAAGGTGTCATATAAAAAATGGAAACTAGGTCAGATCACAAAGGATGAATATAGGCAAATAACACAGGAATGCAGAGGCAAGATTAGAAAGGCAAAGGCACAAAATGAGCTCAAACTAGCTATGGGAATAAAGGGAAACAAGAAGACTTTTTATCAATACATTAGAAGCAAGAGGAAGACCAAGGACAGGGTAGGCCCACTGCTCAGTGAGGAGGGGGAAACAGTAACGGGAGACTTGGAAATGGCAGAGATGCTTAATGACTTCTTTGTTTCGGTCTTCACTGAGAAGTCGGAAGGAATGTCTAGTATAGTGAGTGCTTACGGGAAGAGGGTAGGTTTAGAAGATAAAATTAAAAAAGAGCAAGTAAAAAATCACTTAGAAAAGTTAGATGCCTGCAAGTCACCAGGGCCTGATGAAATGCATCCTAGAATACTCAAGGAGTTAATAGAGGAGGTATCTGAGCCTCTAGCTATTATCTTTGGGAAATCATGGGAGACGGGGGAGATTCCGGGAGACTGGAAGGGGGCAAATATAGTGCCCATCTATAAAAAGGGAAATAAAAACAACCCAGGAAACTACAGACCAGTTAGTTTAACTTCTGTGCCAGGGAAGATAATGGAGCAGGTAATTAAAGAAATCATCTGCAAACACTTGGAAGGTGGTAAGGTGATAGGGAATAGCCAGCATGGATTTGTAAAGAACAAATTGTGTCAAACTAATCTGATAACATTCTTTGATAGGATAACGAGCCTTGTGGATAAGGGAGAAGCGGTGGATGTGATATACCTAGACTTTAGTAAGGCATTTGATACGGTCTCGCATGATATTCTTATAGATAAACTAGGAAAGTACAATTTAGATGGGGCTACTATAAGGTGGGTGCATAACTGGCTGGATAACCGTACTCAGAGAGTAGTTATTAATGGCTCCCAATCCTGCTGGAAAGGTATAATAAGTGGGGTTCCGCAGGGGTCTGTTTTGGGACCGGCTCTGTTCAATATCTTCATCAACGATTTAGATGTTGGCATAGAAAGTATGCTTAT
The DNA here is from genome assembly GCF_007399415.2 of Gopherus evgoodei. Classification (NCBI taxonomy): domain Eukaryota; kingdom Metazoa; phylum Chordata; order Testudines; family Testudinidae; genus Gopherus; species Gopherus evgoodei. Next base: position 256,037,408 of record NC_044322.1, on the reverse strand, counting down.
TAATTTTGCGGACGGGAGGGATTGCAACTGCTTTGGAGGACAGGGTGAAAATTCAAAATAATCTGGACAAATTGGAGAAATGGTCTGAGGTAAACAGGATGAAGTTCAATAAAGATAAATGCAAAGTGCTCTACTTAGGAAGAAACAATCAGTTTCACACATACAGAATGGGAAGAGACTGTCTAGGAAGGAGTATGGCAGAAAGAGATCTAGGGGTCATAGTAGACCACAAGCTTAATACGAGTCAACAGTGTGATACTGTTGCAAAAAAAGCAAACGTGATTCTGGGATGCAATAACAGGTGTGTTGTAAACAAGACACGAGAAGTCATTCTTCCGCTTTACTCTGCGCTGGTTAGGCCTCAACTGGAGTAGTGTGTCCAGTTCTGGGCACCGCATTTCAAGAAAGATGTGGAGAAATTGGAGAGGGTCCAGAGAAGAGCAACAAGAATGATTAAAGGTCTTGAGAACATGACCTATGAAGGAAGGCTGAAGGAATTGGGTTTGTTTAGTTTGGAAAAGAGAAGACAGAGGGGACATGAGAGCAGTTTTCAGGTATCTAAAAGGGTGTCATCAGGAGGAGGGAGAAAACTTGTTCACCTTAGCCTCCAATAATAGAACAAGAAGCAATGGGCTTAAACTGCAGCAAGGGAAATTTAGGTTGGACATTAGGAAAAAGTTCCTAACTGTCAGGGTAGTTAAACACTGGAATAGATTGCCTAGGGAAGTTGTGGAATCTCCATCTCTGGAGATATTTAAGAGTAGGTTAGATAAATGTCTATTAGGGATGGTCTAGACAGTATTTGGTCCTGCCATGAGGGCAGGGGACTGGACTCGATGACCTCTCGAGGTCCCTTCCAGTCCTAGAGTCTATGAGTCATTCCCCCACTCTCCAGCATCTTCAGGGAGCTTCTCCTATATGCTTTTTGTTGGGAACTGGGGACTCCTGGCTTCTCCCCTTTTTGTCTCTCTCCAGGGAGTTAGGGAGTTTTATGGTTTCCTTAGTCCCTTAGTCTCCACCCCCCACCTCTCGCGCAATCCTGTATGTCCTTTGTTTATCCCCAATGTGAGGAAGTCAAAATGCCTCTCCTCTAATCCCTCTCAAAAAAAGGCCTCCCTCCACCCTACTTCCAAAAATGAACCCTGCTCTGCAACCAAATTTCCTGATGCCCCCTCAACACCACATCATAGCTGCCTTTTGTCTGCCTGCACAATAACCCCATAAAAGGAAGGGAATCTCTCTACCTTGCTGTCCTGACACATGGCACCTTGGTTTGGAACATTTGTAAAAACTTAGAATTGGGCTGGCTAAATGGAGACTGCTGGAAACCATGAAGGAAAGGACTAGGGTAATTTATAGGGGGGAGAGAAAGAGTACAAGTGATAAGCAGACTCTATAATATGTAAGGCATCAGCAATATTTGGCAATGAGATGGATCCCAAATTTAAAATCAGATGGATGAGGGAAGAAGAAAGCTATCAGCCAGATTTATTAGCTAACAGACTTTGCATTAAATGTTTTTTTGTTATGTCCATAGCATCTAATTACTGGCAAATCACATCCCAAACTTGCTTCTGCTAGCCAACTTTTGCATTTCACCTTGATGATCAAATCACATCTGATGAGCTTTATCCTGCCAGCAGGAGCTCATATGACCTATTATACACAGAAATCGTAACACTGGGAAACTATTCCCAAGTGCTCAGCACCTCTCCCTAAATATCTACAGTACACTGAAACCAACTTGCTTGATGTTCTGGCACTGGACCATGTTCAAAGTATCTCTAAGCAAGGGACCTTTCTGTTGCTTGAGCATCCCCACTCCTATGCCCTATGCTCACTGATGTTCATGCTAAGTGATCACTCCATTACATTTATTCAGCTTGGTTGCTTATTTTAAAATCACTGGCTTTTTCACCTGTTCTCTTCCTATCTGTGATATCCTCACTCCAAAGCACACAAAATGAGTTTTAAAGAAGGTATATAAGGTAGCTTGTTGAGCCTTTATAGCATGAATACAAGTGTTCACTCAAGAACTACCAAATGAGAGTTATGAATATAATGGAATTGAATTTTGTTAACTTTTACCCCACTATTCAGCCAGCTCTAGTACTGACACCCTAGCACTTGTTTGAGTCTCTGTGACAATTAAGTGCTGGATGACATCATGCTTTGTATTCATTCTATGGATAAATTGTTCAGTCCTTTCCCATTTCCGCCAACCATCGAGAGGTGACAGGAAGGTAAAGAAAGAAAAGGGGAAAGAGAGCAGAGTAAGTCTTGTCTTCCCAATCAGCATGGAATCTTCTCTGCACAATTCTTATTCCCAGTCAGTAAGATGTATTTTCCAGCCATATTTGGATTTATTATCCATTTATGTTTTCATAAGTGAGACATCCATAGCAAATGGAATATCAGTGCTACTGGAATGACTAATATTTAATGACAAAAGTTTAAAGCAAAAATTAATTAGTCATAAATTAATATATTCATGAAAGAGAGAAGCAGTTAAAGCTTATGCAAGGTAAAGTGCAGAAAATTGTGCTTGAATGACTGTACCCAGGGCAGGCTCCAGGTTTTTTGATGCCCCAAGCAAAAAAAAAAAAAAAAAGCAGGGGGGAGGGGGAGGAAGGAGTGCTACTACCGAAGCAAAAAAAAAAAAAAAAAAAAAAAGCCAGAGTTCTGCCCCTTGAAAAGTGCCACCCTAAAAGAGCTGGAATGCAGCCCCTTGAAAAGGGCCGCCCTAAACACATGCTCGGAACGCTGGTGCCTAGAGCTGGCCCTGATTGTACCTGGTGGGGAAAAGTCCCAGTGGAATGTATTATTCCCAATAATGATACAGTAATCCATTGTGATTATCCTACAGTGGCATCGGTTAACCTTTGGAATGCTAACGCTCAAGTATTCCTGTCATGGGCAGCAGGTCGCACAGGCTGGGGAAGGCTGTACCTCCCCAAACAACCAGGCATGGCCCTGGCTCCCTGTGTGCGGTGGCTGCAGTCCTGCTCCTACTCCAGCCCCCGAGTGCTCCAGTTGGGGCTGGGGCTAGGGCTGGGGAGACTGCATGCTGCCCACCTTCCCGGTGCTCCAGAGCTGTGGATGCTGGGGCTGTGCATGCCGCCCACCTTCCTGGTGCTCCAGGGCTGGGGGACTGGGGCCATGCTCCGCCCACCCCACTGAGCTGGGGAGGCTGTGGTCGCCCACCCTCCCCTGTGCTCCAGGGCTGAGGGGACTGTGGCCACATGCCACAGGCCCTCCCGTGCTCCAGAACTGGGGAGCCTGCGGCCACACGACACTTGCCTTCCCAGACATCTGGGGCTGGGGGAACTGCAGTATGCCCTCCCGTGCTCCGGAGCTGGGAGGACTGGGACTGCGTGCTGCCCACCTTCCCGGTGCTCAGGAAACTGCGGCTGCATGCCACCCATTCTCCCAGCACTCCGGGGTTGGGGGACTAGCCTGGGGTGGGACTGGGCAAGTGGCTGTGGTGGGGGAGAGGCTAAGGCAGAAGAGGTGGGGGTGGGGTTAGCCTCTCCCAGCCGGTGGTTCACATGCTGCCCAGTACTGAGGTACAGAACCTGAATTCTGGATCCTGGGAAGTGATGGGGGAGCCGTCCCTGAGTGCATTCTCAAAATGCCAGTTTCTGGCTTCCTTGGAAGAACCAGGCTGGGCAGAGGAACAGGAAGATGAAAGGTGCTGCTGTTAAACCCGTTATCTCTGTCCTTCTTCCTGTAGGAGATGGACTGGGGGACACCCCAGGACCTCAGTGGAGGCAGGGAACAGAATGGCTTCCTAGCCTACGTAGGGGTGCGTAGAGCCAAGGAACAGAATGAGGCATGGGAGTCTAAGTCCATGGAGCCGTTCGTCGGTCAGTTCCGAGAAGAACCCTTCTCCCTCAAACAGGAGATCCTGTATCTCCTGGGACAACCTGGAGGACTGCAACCAGGAGCTGCACCTCATGACCATTGTGGAGGCAACTGCCCTCGTCACAGAGTCCGTAGCATTCCAGGCCACCTGGAAGATGCCTCTCACCACTGCTTTGCCATTGTTCACTAAGGCGGCAAACTCCTGGGCTCAGTCCTGTGGAAGGCCCTCGAACTTGCTGATGGAGTCTCACAGGTTGACATTGTACTTGCCTAGCAGGGCCTGATGGTTAGACATCTGAAATTGCAGGATGGCTGTTGACCAAATTTTCCTGTGAAACAAGTCCAGCCTCTTGGTGTCTTTATTTTTCGGTGTACTACTGGCCTGTCCCTTTCGTTGATGATGGACATGACCAAGGACCCCGCTGGAGGATGGGTGTACAGGTATTCAAATCACTTCACATGGACTTAGTACTACTTTTCCACCTTCTTAGAGGTAGGCAGAATGGAAGAGGCGGTCTGCCACACAGACTTAGCAATTTTTAGGTCCCCTGGGTGGATGGGCAACATGACCTGGGCCATGGTAGAGGAGGGTATGATATTAAAAAGGTCGTCTGACTCCTCTGCTAGCTCCTCGACCTCGAAGTTCAGCCTGGCAGCCCCCCGTCAGCAGGGCCTGTTGCTCCTAGAAGTTCTTTGGGAGGGATGCTCATTTGCCAGGGGCCTGCCACAGCTTCGTCAGGAGACGACGAAGATGACTGCACTGGAGGGGGAGCGTTGGCTTCCCCTTGCTTGTCTGGGAACGGATCCTTGAGCATTAGGGTGACCAGATAGCAAATGTGAAAAATCGGGAGAGGGGGTATGTGTGTGTGGGGGGGTAATAGGAGCCTATATAAGAAAAAGACCCAAAAATTGGGCCATCTGGTCACCCTGTTCGGCATTGGTGTCACCAACATGTCAAGTATCAGAGGGGTAGCCGTGTTAGTCTGGATCTGTAAAAGCAGCAAAGAATCCTGTGGCAACTTATAGACTAACAGACGTTTTGGAGCATGAGCTTTCGTGGGTGAATACCCACTTCCTCAGATGCATGTAGTGGAAATATCCAGGGGCAGGTATATATATGCTAGTAAGCAAGCTAGAGATAACGAGGTCAGTTCAATCAGGGAGGATGAGGCCCTGTTCTAGCAGTTGAGGTGTGAAAACCAAGAGAGGAGAAACTGGTTCTGTAGCTGGCAAGCCATTCACAGTCTTTGTTCAATCCTGAGCTGATGGTGTCAAATTTGCAGATGAACTGAAGCTCAGCAGTTTCTCTTTGAAGTCTGGTCCTGAAGCTTTTTTGCTGCAGGATGGCCACCTTAAGGTCTGCTATAGTGTGGCCAGGGAGGTTGAAGTGCTCTCCTACAGGTTTTTGTATATTGCCATTCCTAATGTCTGATTTGTGTCCATTTATCCTTTTCCGTAGAGACTGTCCAGTTTGGCCGATGTACATAGCAGAGGGGCATTGCTGGCATATGATGGCGTATATTACATTGGTGGATGTGCAGGTGAATGAACCAGTGATGGTGTGGCTGATCTGGTTAGGTCCTGTGATGGTGTCACTGGTGTAGATATGTGGGCAGAGTTTGCATCGAGGTTTGTTGCATGGATTGGTTCCTGAGCTAGAGTTATTATGGTGCGGTGTGCAGTTACTGGTGAGAATATGTTTCAGGTTGGCAGGTTGTCTGTGGGCAAGGACTGGCCTGCCACCCAAGGCCTGTGAAAGTGTGGGATCATTGTCCAGGATGGGTTGTAGATCCTTGATGATGCGTTGGAGGGGTTTTAGCTGGGGGCTGTATGTGCTGGCCAGTGGAGTCCTGTTGGTTTCTTTCTTGGGTTTGTCTTGCAGTAGGAGGCTTCTGGGTACACGTCTGGCTCTGTTGATCTGTTTCCTTATTTCCTCATGCCACAGGATTCTTTGCTGCTTTTACAGATCCAGACTAACACGGCTACCCCTCTGATACTTGACACCATGCAAGGCACTGCATTTAGCCGTATGGAGTGGAAATCCATCAACCTCATGAAGAAACTTGCACAAATACAGACAGATATCATCTTCCTTTCCAAATGCAAACGGATGGACATCATACCAAATGGACTAAAGGTAAAAAATCCACTGCTATCTACATATTACACAGACCACAGTGAGAGATTATGCCACACTCTATCAAAAAAACTGAGGAACCACCTGATCAGCATCCTATACAGCAAACAGGAAAACATCAAAAAAGAGCTCTCTAACCTGGAGACTCTCATTAATAACCAAATGTCTACACAAACGGACTTCACTAGAATAAGACAGGAGATCTACATTACTCACTTCACCTCTCTACAAAGGAAAAAGAACTGTAAGCTGTCTAAACTCCTACCTGCCACAAGGCGTACCACAATCGTGGTACCCCTAACCCACCCAGCAATATTGTCAATCTATCCAACTACACACTCAGCCCAGAAGAAAAGTCTGTCCTATCTCGGGGACTCTCTTTCTGTCCTGCCACCCCTACCAACATGATACAGTTCTGTGGCGATCTGGAAGCCTACTTTCGCCGTCTCCGACTCAAAGAGTACTTCCAGGACAACACCGAACAGTGCACTGATACACAGGTGCCCTCCCACCAACAGCACAAGAAGAAGAACTCCACATGGACTCCTCCTGAGGGTCGAAATGACAGTCTGGACCTATACATTGAATGCTTCCGCCGGCGTGCACAGGCAGAAATCATGGAACAACAACATCGCTTGCCTCACAACCTAAGTCGTGCAGAATGCAATGCCATCCAGAGCCTCAGAAACCACCCTGACATTATCATCAAAGAGGCTGATAAAGGAGGTGCCGTTGTCATCATGAACAGGTCTGACTACCAAAAGGAGGTCGCCAGACAACTCTCCAATACCAAATTCTACAGGCCACTTCCCTCAGATCCCACTGAGGAATACACTAAGAAACTACAGCATCTACTCAGGACACTCCCTACACTAACACCAGAAGAAATCAGCATACCCCTAGAGCCCCGACCAGGGTTATTCTATCTACTACCCAAGATCCACAAACCCGGAAATCCTGGATGCCCCATCATCTCGGGCATTGGCACTCTCACTGAAGGACTCTCTGGATATATGGACTCTCTACTCAGACCCTATGCCACTAGCACTCCCAGCTATCTCCGTGACACCACTGATTTCCTGAGGAAACTACAATGCATTGGTCACCTCCCAGAAAACACCATCCTAGCCACCATGGATGTAGAGGCTCTCTACACAAACATCCCACACACAGATGGAATACAAGCTGTCAGGAACACTATCCCTGATGATGCCACAGCACAACTGGCTGCTGAGCTCTGTGCCTTTATACTCACACACAACTATTTCAAATTTGATGACAATATATATCTCCAGATCAGTGGCACTGCTATGGGCACCCGCATGGCCCCACAATATGCCAATATCTTTATGGCCGACCTGGAACAATGCTTCCTCAGCTCTCGTCCACTCACGCCCCTTCTCTACCTACGCTACATTGATGACATCTTCATCATCGGGACCCATGGGAAGGAGACTCTGGAAAAATTCCACCACGATTTCAACAGCTTCCACCCCACCATCAGCCTCAGCCTGGACCAATCTACACAGGAGATCCACTTTCTTGACACCACGGTGCAAATAAGTGATGGTCACATTAACACCACCCTATATCGAAAACCTACCGACCGCTATGCCTACCTTCATGCTTCCAGCTTCCATCCCGGGCACATCACACAATCCATTGTCTACAGCCAAGCACTGCGGTACAACCGCATCTGCTCTAACCCCTCAGACAGAGACCAACACCTACAAAATCTCCACCAAGCATTCTCAAAACTACAATACCCGCACGAGGAAATAAGGAAACAGATCAACAGAGCCAGACGTGTACCCAGAAGCCTCCTACTGCAAGACAAACCCAAGAAAGAAACCAACAGGACTCCACTGGCCATCACATACAGCCCCCAGCTAAAACCCCTCCAACGCATCATCAAGGATCTACAACCCATCCTGGACAATGATCCCACACTTTCACAGGCCTTGGGTGGCAGGCCAGTCCTTGCCCACAGACAACCTGCCAACCTGAAACATATTCTCACCAGTAACTGCACACCGCACCATAGTAACTCTAGCTCAGGAACCAATCCATGCAACAAACCTCGATGCCAACTCTGCCCACATATCTACACCAGCGACACCATCACAGGACCTAACCAGATCAGCCACACCATCACTGGTTCATTCACCTGCACATCCACCAATGTAATATACGCCATCATATGCCAGCAATGCCCCTCTGCTATGTACATCGGCCAAACTGGACAGTCTCTACGGAAAAGGATAAATGGACACAAATCAGACATTAGGAATGGCAATATACAAAAACCTGTAGGAGAGCACTTCAACCTACCTGGCCACACTATAGCAGACCTTAAGGTGGCCATCCTGCAGCAAAAAAGCTTCAGGACCAGACTTCAAAGAGAAACTGCTGAGCTTCAGTTCATCTGCAAATTTGACACCATCAGCTCAGGATTGAACAAAGACTGTGAATGGCTTGCCAACTACAGAACCAGTTTCTCCTCTCTTGGTTTTCACACCTCAACTGCTAGAACAGGGCCTCATCCTCCCTGATTGAACTGACCTCGTTATCTCTAGCTTGCTTGCTAGCACACATATATATACCTGCCCCTGGATATTTCCACTACATGCATCTGAGGAAGTGGGTATTCACCCACGAAAGCTCATGCTCCAAAACGTCTGTTAGTCTATAAGGTGCCACAGGATTCTTTGCTGCACCAACATGTCAGATTCAGCACCGTGCTCCAACTCTGGGGTGCCAGCTGTGTCAGGGGCAGTTTGTCTGATGTGGCTTGGGAGGAACGGTGGAAGTATGGGACCGGCATAACAGGCTCCCCCACGGATTCCAATACTGCTACTGAGCAGGCCACTGTCCCTACCTCCATACTGTCACTGCAGGATCCACGCCGATGGTGATTAGTTTGTTTTTTTTACAGGCGAGGGGCTGAACTCCCCTTCTGACTCAGACCATTGCCCTTCCAGTGACTAGGGCAGGGCTGTAGATGCCTGAGTCTGCCAACTGACCCTCGTCAGCAACAAGTAAGGAGAGGGCTATGATCAGTACCTGCCCAAAGAGAGGGACTGGGGAGCCAGAAACCGGTGCTGCGATTGGGAATGATCTCGCACTGGGAGGGATCCATGCCTGGGAGACCGCTTAGTGACAGTAATCTGCACTGCGGTGATCTCTGGTGGGAGATCCGACAGTGCAGTGGGTACAGGGATCGGCATTGTGACTCAGGTGTCCCGTGCCTTGTAGGTAGCAACCTTGGTGTCAGAGACTGGAGTCTTCTAACCAAGGCTGCTGTGCTGAGGTCCTAGGCAGTGGTGATGGGGATCGATGTCTGTGGTCCAGGGATCGGGAATGGCCACTGCTTTAGAGGATGATCCCAAAACTTGCTTGCCCCTAGATGCCAGGGCCTTAGCTGGGTCCATTGCCTGGCTATACATCAGCAGTGCTGGCTGGCCTACTTGATCTTTGGTTGCTGGGCACAGATGGCCCTATGAGGGGCTGGGATGCTCTGCTGCTCCCAGGAGTCCGAGGTTTAACATCCCTTCCAACATTTTATCATAATTAATTATCATAACTGGATATTCTTCTTTTCCATATAAATGTCCAATCTTTGTTTTAATGTTGCCAAGTTCTGGTCCTTAATAACTTCCTGTTAACAATGTGTTCCAGTGTCTAACTGCGCGTTGCGTGAAAAAGTATTTCCTTTCATCGGTTTTGAATTTGCTACCTTTTAATTTCATTAAATGTTCCTTTGTTCTCATGTTAGGAGTCAGAGAGAATATAAGTTCCCAATTTATCTTCTCTGGACCATTCATTATTTTATATATACTTTTATCATGTCCCCTTAAAAGAAAACAGTCTTTTCAATCTCTCTTCCATATGGATTTTTCCATGACCTTGAGCATTCTTGTCACCCTTTTCTGAACTCCTTTAAATATGCAATCCTCTTTCTGAAACAGTGTGACCAGTTCTACACACAGCATTCTGGAGGCTGCAGCACTAAAAGTCATATAATGGTAAGATATTTTCCATATTATTATTCTCCATCCCATTCCTTATGCATCCTAACATCTTGTTCGTTTTTGACTACAGCTGTACATTGAGCAGAAGTCTGAATTGACCTATCTACAGACACTCAATTCCCTTCTTCAGAATCTTGCAAGGTATAGGGGTACCTTACATTTTTCCCTCCAGTGTGCATTACTTCGCCTTTGTCAATGCTGAACTTAACTTGCCATCATGCTGCTCATTTAGATCTCTGAAATACCTCAGTCCTCTAGTTTTGATTAATCTAATGACTTTGGGTCTGCTGCAAATTTTGCTACCTTCTCTACTCACCCTCATGCCCTTTTTGCAGATCTTTAATAAATATATAAACCCCTGATTGCTGGCTCAGGCTAGAGCAATAGGGCAAGTCACCTGCATGCAAGAATCAAAGAAATGCTAACAAGTCACAGTGTGTTCAAGCCTATCCACTTGTTAGAACAGATCAAAAGGAGATGTATTGTTTTCGCCTACCTGCATTCTGTTGTCTGCTATCTCATTACATGTAGTTCCATTATGTATACCCTGTAATTAGCTAATCCTAAATCAAAGGTATATTTACTTGATGTTTAAACTTCATGAAAACTGAGGAAAGATTGTTTGGATTGTTGTAACTAAATGTATTGTGTATGTTTCTGTAATTGGATTGTCCAATCAGGATCGGAGCCTTTGAACTGTAAATGAAGAAGCATGCTAACTTCAAAGCATGGGTCATTGTGTTCGACATTGGGAAATCCACAGACCCAGTTTGTGTTTAGTCTGAGGAAAAGCCCATGCTGGAGCCACTTGCCAGATTGTCTCCCAGGGAAGACACTTATAAGAATGGATTTAGGGAGCAATCTGTATCTCTGGATGTCAACTGAGTGGAATACTGAATGATTGAACAGATACCTAGAGCGATTCTAGGTAATCCCGAGAGATTTATGGAACACTAGCAGATTACAACATTTTTGTAAGGTTGCCAGGCATCCAGTTTTTGACCGGAACACCCAGTTGAAAAAGGACTCTGGTGGCTCGTCTCTAAAAGTCCAGTAGGTGGCACAGTGGGGCTAAGGCTGGCTCCACATGGCTCCCAGTAGTCGTCGATAAGCCCAGCTCTTAGGCGCAGCTCCCACTGGCGTTGCCTGTGGGTATGGGCAACATGCAGAGGCCCCTGGCTAATGCGCCTAGGAGCCAGATGTGCCAGCTGCTTCCGAGAACCACCTGAGGTAAGCACTGACCAGCCACAGCCCACACCCCCTCCCACATTCCAACCCCCTGCCTGACACCTGAGCCCCCTCCCACACCTTGACTCCCTCCCAAAGCCTGCACCCCTCTCTCCTCCTAATCCCCTACCCCAGTGCTGAGCCCCCTCCCACACCCAAACTCCCTTCCAAAGCCTGCACCCCTCCCACATTCCAACCCACTGCCCAGCCCTGAGCTCCCTCCTGCACTACGAACCCCTCAGCTCCAGCCGAGAGAGCCTTCTCCTGCACCCTACAGCCCAAGCCCCCGCCTCCAAGCCCACACTCCCAACCAGAGCCCTCACCCCCTCCTGCACCTGTCATAGTATCTTTCCCCAATCTGAACCTTAGAGTCCAAAAGTTGGGGTAGCAGCATGAATTCCCCTAAGCTTAATTGCCAGCTTAGATCTGATAAGTTGCCACCAATCAGGACTTGGAGTGCCTGATAAACTCTGGTCCCCCCAAAACCTTCCCTGGCGATCCCCAAGACCCAGACCCACTGAATCTTAACACAAGGAAAGTAAACCCCTTCCCTCACTGTTGCCTCTCCCAGACTTTCCCTCCCTGGGTTACCTTGGAAGATTACCGTGATTCAAACTCCTTGAATCTTAAAACAGGGAGGAATGCCCCCCCCTTCCACCCTCACCCAGAGGCAATACAGATTCAAGCTCCGTGAATCTAAAACAAAAGGGGTTCCCCCTTCTCCCCTTCCTTCCCCTTCCCTGTTAAGAACAGACTCAATTCCCTTGAGCCTCAACAAGGGGGAAAAAATCAAACAGGTCTTAAAAACAAAAAACTTTTAATAAAAAAAGAAAAAGGTAAAAGTTATCTCTCTAATTTAGATGGTAAAAGTTAGAGAGTCTGTCAGCTTATAGAAACTGGAGGAAAAAGCCTCCTCCAGCAAAAATACAATTTAAAATACTTCCAGAAAACTACACATTTGCAAATACAGAAAACAATCAAAAGACTATAACTGGCTTTTCTACTAAATACTCACTATTCTGAATATATAAGAGACTGTAGCAGGGAGATTGGCAAGAAACCTGGTTGAACGTCTAGTCCCTTCCAGGACCCAGAGAGAACAAAGCAAAACCCCAAAAAACCAAACACAGGCTTCCCTCCACCGAGATTTGAAAGTATCTTATTTCCTGATTGGTCCTCTGGTCAGGTGTCCGGTTCACTGTTTGTTAACCCTTTACAAGTAAAAGAGACATTAACCCTTAACTATCTGTTTATGACAGCACCACATTCCCCCGTCCCAGCCTGGTGAAAGTGAGAGTGGAGGAGAACAAGCCATGGAAGGGGGGAGAATGGAGTGAACCAGGGGGTAGAGCCTCAGAGAAGGGGTAGGGCAGGGCCTCAGGGAAGCGGCAGGGCAGGGGTTGGAGCAAGGATGTTCAGTTTTGTGCGATTAGAAAGCTGGCAAACCTACTTCTCTGCTGAACTTACATTAACCTGTGAGTCAAAGTTTGCATTTTACCTGCTTTCACCTCTCAATAATTCATTTCTTTTTCTAATCCAATAAACCTTTAATTAGTTTACTAGAGAAACTGGCTGTCAGCTGTCTTTGGTGTAAGATCCAGAGAATCCATTGACCTGCAGTAAGTGACCAACCTTTTAGGGTTGGGAGAAATCTAATGTGAGGTGATTTTTTGTTTTAGTAACCTTTCATCACAAACTCGTTTGTCTGCAGAATTCTATTTTTTTTTCAGTAAAAATACACCAAATATTTCAATTCCATTAAAGAACCTGAACCTTTCTACTAGGTGACTTCATTGCCAAGGCAACCTGTGACCTGACAAACCCATGCTTAGGTATATGATATTGTCTAGAGAAATGACTTAATATGTTCAAGCATTGAAATGTAAAAGACCCGCTTTTATTCTGCCACCACACTTTGGAATGGCATTCAGGATATCACAGTTTTTGTAGTAATGACATAAGAACGGCCATACTGAGTCAGACCAAAGGTCCTTCTAGCCCAGTATCCTGTCTTCCAACAGTGGCCAATACCAGGTGCCCCAGAAGGAATGAACAGAAAAGGTAATCATTGAGTAGTTCATCCCCTGTCGCCCATTCCCAGCTTCTGGCAAACAGAGGCTAAGGACACCATTCCTGCCCATCCTGGCTAATAGCCATTGATGGACCTATCCTCCATGAATTTATCTAGTTATTTTTTGAACCCTGTTATAGTCTGGTCTTCACAACATGCTATGGCAAGGAGTTCCACAGGTTGACTGTGTGTTGTGTGAAAAAAAATACTTCTTTTTATTTTAAATCTGCTGCCTATTAATTTCATTTGGTGACCCCCTAATTCTTGTGTTTTGAGAAAGGGTAAATAAAACTTCCTTGTTTACTTTCTTCACACGTGTCATGATTTTATAGACTTCTATAGATCCCCTCTTAGTTGTCTCTTTTCCAAGCTGAAAAGTCCCAGTCTTATTAATCTCTCCTCATATGGCAGCATTTGCATACCCCTAATAATTTTTGTCGTCATTTTCTGAACCTTTTCCAATTCCGATATATCTTTTTTTGAGATGGGGCAACTGCATCTACACTCAGTATTCAAGATGTGGGCTTTTTTGACTGCCGCTGCACATTGAGTGGGTGTTTTCAGAGACCTAGCCACAATAACTCCAAGATCTTTCTTGAGTAGTAACTGCCAATTTAGTCCCCATCACTGAATATGTTTTCCAATATGCATTACTTTGCACTTTCTCAACATTGAATTTCATCTGCCATTTTGTTGCCCAGTCACCCAATTTTGAGGGATCCTTTTGTAGCTCTTCTCAGTCTGCTTGGGACTTACAAAATAGCTCAAGATAGATATCATCTGCAAATTCTGCCACCTCCCTCTTTACCCCTATTGAAGTAATATTCAAAATAGCTTCATATCATCAACCAAAATTTATGTTTGTACAGACAGCATCCCAAATTGAAATAAGCCTGGTTTAAAGTAAAATAAGCATCCACATGATGTTTGGCATTGGTTTAAGATCACACATTAAGTTAAGTCATTACAATCTTATATAGACAAACCCTTATTCTCCACAGTCATCTATATGCTTGGCACTGTATTTTAAATCATTTATCAGGACAGCAATAAATCATGGACAGATAGTCAACAGTACTTAATGATTTATTTTACGGCATACAAACTAAGTATTCAACAGGAATTAAAGTGCTTAATTTTACAATATGCCAGCTCCCATCTTTATGACCAAATATACATATGTTACACAAAATATATACAATATCTGTAAATATTTTACATTCATATTTCTTGACCAGGAAAATTACCACTTATATTTGCACAACTTATATTTTGCTTCTTTTTTGAAATTTTGCAATTCAGTGTAAAATCAGAACAAAATTTACACCTCTTCGAAACTTTAGGTTTTTTTAAAGAAAAAAATCAGTTTCTTCCAAATTAAACTGCAAACAGTGTTTTCATAATTAAGAGAGATTCTAATACACTGCATGTATATCTGATATTACACAGAAGGGCTGATCCAATTCCCACTGAAGCAAACAGTCTAACTCCCATTAGCTTAAGTGGCAGCAGGAGATATCTCACTGTATGTAAAATAATCTTCTACTGCAAATGATTCCCCATATATAACAAACTTGCCCTCCTTCGTCTAAACATTATGGCACCTCTGTGTAAAAGAGGCTTTGACACAGTTCCCTCCCCTTTCTTGAACATTACCACCATAAATAGTTTATGAATCCACAAGGATAAACTATAAATTGAAGTAGGTTAGTATCGCACATTGACAGAAACAATATGTTTTATTCATGGAAACAATCTGCTTTACCATTTAGTCGAGAAATAAAATCTACATTTATTTGGAGGGATGGGGATGACAATGCCATGAATAAATGTGAGAATAATTTAATGAAGAGGCAGTACAAAAAGCACATTGAATATTTAGCTGAATATTTAGACTGAATTTCAGCTTATAAATCAGTTGGAACCAGTAAACAGGCAAGTAAAGTAGATCGACTTATGTATTGATTTTTATCCCCTTAAGGTATATACAATTTTGTCAAAAGACTACTTATATTTTTAATCCACAGTGTACTTCTGATTGTAAAATGCTGTCTGAATCAGATAATTGTCTTAAAAATATATGTTAAATAAGTCTCCCTATTGTTTTATAAAAAGGAGAGAGGACTAAAACAATCTGATTGGCATATGTAAATTTCCATCCAAAGAATATATTTCACTACAGTCCAATGGGTCAGAACCATGTTGGTAAGTTAACAACCTCTTACCAATATGGCCATGAAGACGATAACAGCTAGGTTAAAACAAGTTCTCCTTTTTATAGTTTATTTGAAGCTCATCACAAACAGTACACTACAGAGTTAAACCCATACAGACTTTGCCATTTTTTTTTTTAAGCATTAAAAGATTCTGCTCATACAATTGCTGGTAT
This sequence comes from Gopherus evgoodei, assembly GCF_007399415.2. NCBI lineage: Eukaryota > Metazoa > Chordata > Testudines > Testudinidae > Gopherus > Gopherus evgoodei. The sequence goes on along the minus strand of NC_044322.1, from coordinate 256,021,689 downwards.
TACCCACCCCCATTCCTTATTATTTGAATTTATCTGCCTGAAAGCAAATTATTTGTTCTCAGGGACTTCCACCTGCTTATTCTCACCTCTGCCATTGTTAAGTTGTTTTGGAGATTGCAACAGTGTGATAGAGGATTAAAACTTGATCCAGCTCAGTTCTGAGTTGGATCTGGTCCTACGAGTCCAGGTGAATGGCAGTAGCAGCAGCACACCTAAAGATGGAGTGATCCTGGTTTTCATGAGCATGCCTTCAGAGAATATAGGCCAGATGTAGCGCTAGTGCAAAACATCATAGCTGTTTAGGCTCCATTGAAGATATGCCAGTTTACACCAGCTCAGGATCCTTCCCTATATACTTTCATGGATGGGTCTCAATTTATTATTTAGAATTATTTCCATAGTATTGTTTTTTAAAACTTCCTGCAAGAAAAACAGGTTCTTAGAACAAGAACTCGTTAAAAAAATGGGAAAAATGGCATTTGTTTTTGAAATTCCATGTTTTCCTTTTGAAATTAAAAGTTTGACCAACTACAGACGTAGTAAAAATGGGAAAAGATTTATTAAAAGTATTTGAAGTTTTCCCCATCTTTTCAAGTTTCAAAGTTTTGACCACTCTACTTAGAACCTATTTGAATCCCTGTCTGTAACTTCTTCTAAAACCTATACAGGCTTGGGGTATGTGTTTTGTATTTAGTCTCCCTGCCTCAATTTATCCCATATATTAAAATGGAAGGAATAATACACCTCTAACCACACAAGGGTATTATGAGGCTTATTAAAGGTTAGTAAAGAGATCTTCTTTGTAAAAAGCTGCAATTATATGATGCACACACGTACTTTAAATATTTTCCACATTCCACTCCAATGGGAAGAGAATGTTTCTCTTTTTCAGTGCTTTCTTTTTTTAAAAAAAATTTTTTCCTGTTGAACAGGAGTACTTAAATACAAAAAATACTCCTGTCAAAGTCAATAGAGTTGAAGCTGCAAGATGCTCCAGGCTTTAACAGCTTTTAATCATTCAAGTGTAATTACATGAAGCCATAATAAAACAGATAGGAACAGCAGTGCAGAAATGTTTAAGACATATTAAAAATAACGCAAAGGGTTACCAATTGGGATTCTGTGCTTGTAGACATCAGGAAAAATATGTTGAAAAAATAATGTTGTAAATCTTACCATTATATGTCAAATAAATGCAACTAATGCTTTTTGATTAGCCATAGTTCTGGTAAAAAACAGAAAAAATTTAAATCTAACAAAACCAGTAAGTAGTCAAATATCTGATAAGCTCTAAATTGCACAAAAATATCCTCCATCACATAAAACATTTTAAAATGAGCACTTCTTGAACATAGGGGTCACAGAGCTTAAATAATGTAGCTAAGGCATTCACATACATTATAAATGAATGCCCATTTGTCACTTAAACATATGTAGCATCTCTTCATGCTACTAAAATTAACATTTGTCAATGTTTTCTTTCAGGAACTTTGTTTAAAAAAAATCACTCAGGGCTGAAATTGGTACACAATCTAAACAGTCGGGTTGGAAAGAATTTTTTTCTCCATAATTCAGATGTTCTAATGTCATGGGAATTAAAGCATAGCAGTTAACACTTTTAGTTTGTGTCTTTACAGTCAGAACATAAACCTTAAAATTAAACAGAAGTTTTTACATGTGGTTATGTGGATTAGCCTGTGAGGTACTGGGTAAAATATTTGGAGGAGTTGTCACTGGGTCCAGAAAAGCAACCTCTCTCCTTCACTGTCTGTACTTTTTTTTCCAGAATGGTTGGCACGTGTCTCTACTTGTAGAATATACATATAATCAAATAATTCTGCTTTTCAGAGTCTCCCATTACGTGCTGATTGAGAAGAGAATAGCTTTGAGCAGACTGTTTTATTACTGTATAAAGTGAAATAAATTATTGGGTCAAAAACCTAATTACAGATTTACACAAACTTTAATGGCTCAAAATGAGATAACAGACCAGGAAAGAGAAAGGGACCAGCTACTGGAACACCTACATTCTGATTCTGGCTTAATCCCTAATTCATAGTCTGATTTTGGAAGAAGTCATTTAGGGCTTAGTCTTTCAGAGGTGCTGACTAATGTCCACAACTCCAGCTGAAGCGGTTGCAGGTACTTAGCATCTCTCAAAAGAGAGTCAGACCCTAATCTCTTTGCATCTCAGTTTTCCCTATCTAGGAAAATGGGGAAAATACTGCCTACTTACATGCCTTACAAGGAAGACCGAGTTAATGTTTGGGAAAAGCTTTGAAAATATGAAGCACTTTATTAGTGCTATGTATTACTACTTTCGATCCAAATCATCACTTCCTGTGGGAGGTGGCAAAAGAGAATAAATCTGAGGTTTTCCTTACATGATTCCTTTCTATAGGGTGGGTGAGGGAGTTGTCCATTCACGGAACAGGCCCTGAAATCTCATAGATCAGGCAGAATCTATGGGTATGTCTACACTACCTGCCGGATTGGTGGGCAACGATCGATCCAGTGGGGATCGATCGATCACATCTAGTCTAGATGCGATAAATAGACTCCCGAGCCCTCTCCCATCAACTCCTGTACTCCAGCGCCACGAGAGGCGCAAGCAGAGTCGACGTGGGAGTGGCAGCAGTTGACTCTCCACGGTGAAGACACCATGGTAAGTCGGTCTAAGTACATTGACTTCAGCTACGTTATTCATGTAGCTGAAGTTGCATAAATTAGATCAACACCCCCCCAGTGTAGACCAGGACTACATGATTTCCAAGGTATTGGCACTCAAGGCTCCCAGAACCAGCAGTTGCCTTGGGAACTCCTTTTGAAGGCAGATATCCACCGAGGAGAATGGCCATGGAAAGATACAATACTGACCCTCAGGTAGTTCTTTCTGGCCAGAGCTCAGCCTGTATGTTTCCATGCCCTAAGCCTGGATGTTCCCAGGAGAAAGTACCCATTTGGGGAAAGAAGGCAAAGTCACCCTGCACTTTCTGTGCGAGATGAGCAGATCCATGCTTTAGTTTGCCCCTGTGCACCGGCATGAATCTACGCGTATGAGTAGGCCCAACTTTAAGGGAAATAGTATGAATTGTAGAAGTGGTTTGAATTTCTTTAAACTTCAAGAAGATTTTTTTAAAAAATAAGTTGTACATTATATACCCTATAAAAATAAGGTAGTGAACTGGATTACACGCAGAGCAGCCTAAACCTAGTGAAGACTAAGGGACAAACTGTGCAATGACATACATCCTGGGCAACCATATGAGGCCAGATTCTGATCTCGCATGGGTAAAAAACTGGACTAACTCTGCTCAAGTCGGAGGGTTACACCAGATTTACACTAGTACAACCGAGATGAAAATCTGGCCCACTAACTTCAGTGAGGTGGCATAAGAGTTAGCACAGAATCTGCTGTGACTGCCTTTTACTCACCCTGGTTTCCCTAAGTATTGGGCAATACAGAAAGATTTGGGATGCTCAGAAGTAAATGACATTAGGTGAATGACTATACCTAAGTACAACAGTTGACTGAAGAGTAATCTTTCACCCTCAATGACGATTTTAAAAAAAAGGGTAAGGTCTGTCAGAGTGACAAAAAGAAATTTTAAGGTAAAGTAAATCTTGACTCAAGTTACTAATTTTTATCTAATTGTAAAGATAGGCCCAATCAAAACTCTAGATCCATCCCCCAGAGTTTTTGAGGAGACTGTACCTAAATCTGAACTTTGTGACTTGGAACCATCTTAACTAATTGCTGCATTTTAGAAAATAAAAGACTTCATTTAGGTTTTTTTAAGTCAGAAATTGATTAACTTGCTCTATTAGAGAGACAGTCATTGCATATGTACCATAAAGACCTATAGTCCATCTAAAATGTTACAGTGGAATCCTCTTATAGCAGAGTCATTTGCCTCTTCATAAAAGACTACTAGAAATGAAGATTCATCACAGGCCCAATACTGGCTGACGCCCACAGATAAGTCTTTACTCCCAAGAGCAGTCCTACTGAACTCAATAAGAGTAAGGACTACTCATGCAAGTCAAGAATTGCAGGATCAGACTTTATATCTGAGTTCATACAAGAAGGCTCTAACATGATGTATAATCCTTGCAGATAGTTTTTAGTGATCACTAGCTGATGCAGTATGTGTATTTGTGAAAGTTAAAACACTTTAAACACGTCCAAGTGTTCCATCCAATGACCATAAAGGCAAAAAATATATGATCCCAAAAGATCATTTAAGATCAGGATGTTAATTACTAAAGCACATACTGTATTTTAGAAAGGTAGCACCGGCACCTTGAAAAGATAACAGGCATAGAACCAAACCAAACCAAAAAGACTACTCTTTTTTAAAAACACAGCTGGAACTCACAAATCCATCACATGCCACTTAAATTACTGCTATTTAAAAAATATTCTTAATATACAAAAATATCAAGATCAGTAGGTATAAGCTAGTTAAACAAATCACTAAAGAGTGATTTTTTTCAATTTAGAGCCCTCTTAATTTGCAAGAGAAAACATACTTTATTTTAAATAAATTACAGACTAATAACCTATGTATTGTCATGAAGCAAAATCAAGTACAATTTTTTCTAACACTGTACATATATTGTACTTTATTTGTATTTTAGCAATGAATTTCTAAACTGAAACAATTAGATTCTTTTCCTGATAAACTGACAAAAGCCAATATTATTATAAAAGCAATTTGCATTAAAAAAGTGAATATAACATATGTACAGCATTGTATAAGTAATTCTATAAACTAGATACAATAAACCCAACTGTCCCTGTATATTTCACTACAGATCTATTTTGGCAACGTGGAGGTATATCTTTTATACTGATAAAGTCCTAACGTAAAGGATGCATCAAATATCCACATTCTTTAATAAAGTAGCAAACTTTTACCCAACAGCAAGCGAATCATACAATGCAATTTACTTTGACACAAACAAGAAGTACACTAAAGTTAATAGGTTTTGTTCTTTTAATGGCATTTATGTTTTAAAATAAAATTCTGTGGAATGGATCTGTACATTAAACTTTATTGACAGAACATAAATATAAGAAAATGATCTCTAAATAGATCAGTATCTTTTCAACATAAAGTGCTAAGAGATGCATGTAGTAGTTGGAGAATTTGCTTCTTTTGCTTGAACAAAGAAAAATCAACCAAGAATCTGACTGGATTATTTTAAAACACAACATGGTCTTGAGCTTCAGCATTCAGATTTTTTAGAAGATTCAGGCTGTTCCTCTAAACTCATCTGCAATTCATTTTGACATTCTGGTGTCTCACCTCTGACAGCTAAATGGATGACTTTCAGCCATTTCTCTTTCAGTTCCTCGCTGTCTGCTGCAAAGCTGTGTACAGATTTGGACTGGGTCAGTTTAAAGCTATGTGGGAGGTCAGCACTTCTTGGAGTGTCATCTACTGCATAGCCCAGTAGTGGAATTGTAGCCAAAGCTTTAACATCCTAGGAAAAAAATAAACCCTGATAAAAACCTGCTTTGGTTCACAATACAGGCTGAAAACAACTCCTTGACTATTCCCAGACCTGAAGAAGAGCTCTGTGTAAACTCAACAGTGTGTCTCTCCCACCGACAGAACCTGGTCCAACAAAAGATACCTCACCCACCTTCTCTCTCTTCCCATATATCCTGGGACCGACACTGTTACAACACCACTGCCTACACAGATTTCCCCTTATTCTCACATTACATGTCCTTCCTCCCAGATGCCCCAATGGGGCAAAGGAGTGAGGAGGGCAGGAGGGATTTCCTATTTGTTTTCACACTATTTCCTCGCTACATACCTGTGGAGCACCATACATGTACAGCACGAGAGCTTCATGTTTAGGAATAACACACCAAGCTTTCTGCCAAGGCTTTGATTTTTCCATATATTGAAGAAAGCTACATATGACACTGTTTCCAGAGACTTCAGCTGATTCAATCTGTGGGGAGACAAAACAAAGTGTCAGAAGGAAAATGAGTTTTTCTTAAGAAAAACTCAAATTTTCATGATGTTGACAAGAATGCATAAAACAGGACAATTAAATACGACACTATTTATAACAATTTGTAGAAGTTTCTCAGAGATGTTCTAAAATGCTAGTGAAGAACCAAATCTTGGCAAACTTCTGCTGAAGATCATGGGAGTTTGCTTGATTAAAAACTGAATAAGGGCCTCAGGATTGGATTATGAAAAATAAAAATGTATCTAGATATATATTCAACCTCCCTCGCCTTAAATATGCCCAATCTGCCTTGTTCCCTCCAGAATTTTTTAAAAAGTGCAGGTGGCAGAATCACATTTAACTTTTCATCTACCTCCACCAATGGATAGTTGCCAGACACTAATATCTGAAACAATCTCTCTGATTTCTAGCATGTCCACCATGAAGGCGCCCAAATGTTACCAGCAACCCATCACAATTACACTCCTCTTTTGGCATTCAAAATTTTATGAAGGCATCCAACAGAAATGCATTTTCAAGGATCATACTGGAATTCAACCATTAATCCTGGGTAAACTCAAGAGAAATAACTAAATACATTAATGGAAGAATATTGATAGAGTGACCTATTACTTGGACTCAGTCATCTTGGGAATCTGTAGAGAGAACATGCATGATGATTTAGTTGGGAATTGGTCCTGCTTTGAGCGAGGGGTTGGACTAAATGACCTCCTGAGGTCCCTTCCAACCCTGATATTCTATGATTGTGTAGTGTTAAGATTTTATTGGCATGAATTTGGGATAAATGCATTTCTCAGAAATGGCAAGAATTTAATAAAAACTGACTTGGACAATAATGTATATAAATTGGTGCTTATCCTCTTAATTCCCTGCCTTCAAACACACACACATTTCTAGACCTGATTGTTGATGAGATATTGACCTTACCCTGCACCTCAAACACAGAATTTCACAAAATGTTCACATTTTAGGAAGACGAAGGAAGGAAACATTTTGAAGCTACTTGATTTGCAGTGTTTTAATATTGGATTAGTGAACAGACTGCAGTTATGCTGGGCCACTTCTCACAGTTACCACCTCTACTTGTATGTTACAGTGCATGTGTTATATAACTTTCCCCCACAACCAATTTTTCAGTCAATCAATCTTAGTTCAATTTCTCTTGACGTTCACCCCAATAGAAATCTCCCCAATAGAATTTTTTTTTTTAACATTGAGAGGTTTACTGAGTAAATCAGAGTGATGCTACATATATTGATCAAAACAAAATCTTGTTTTGGGCATTTGGAATGTCATCAGAAATATCTGAAATTCTCTCCATTCTGGCCACAAATTTCAAAGATATAGCATATTTTGGGGTTTTTTTGAACTAGCATACTGAAGAGATACATGGTGAAGTCCAGTAAAAAAAAAATTATTCAGCTTTGAGGATGCATATTCAATCTGGCTCAGAGATAAAGAGTAACTTTCACAGACTTCCATTGCAGCCAGCTACAATGATTTACCCAATTGGCATATGCAATCTGGTTGGGTGACCTTGCTCCAAACTTCAGTATTGTTTATTTCTAAAGTGGTAAAAAAAAAAAAAAAAGAATTTTACTGGCTCACAGGACTTTTCAGCCAGTGATGAGCCAAGAGATTCTTATTGTATGTAGCAATACATGCCCACGCAGGAATTTTACAGATTCAAGTATTTCAATTTTTAAACATCATACCTCCAAGATGCCTCTTTTTTTCTTTTCTTCACTATCTGTGCAACCCCTTATAATCTGATAGCAGTCCTTACAAACTTTGTTCAATTTATTGCCATCATATTCAAGTTGAGCTTTATAATCAGAACATTTCCAGCAAACCACCTTAGGAAAAAGAAATAAAGCAAAATTAAGCAAGCAAATTGTCAGAAAAATCAAATGATCACTTTAAAAACTACTAAAATGCAGATCAAGTGATGTGTAAGTGCTGTTTTCTGATACTAGCAGTGCTATCATACCAATTGTAATTTAAAAGAAAAACTTAATTTTTAACTATATTTCACTATTTCTTGAATAAGTGAGTGCTTTTTATCTTTCAAATTGCTGGACTGAATAAAATGAGTACTAGGTTTCTTTTAAATGTTCTACAATTTAGATCCTGATTCAGGAAATCACCCACATTCGGGATAGATGCTTACACAATAAGCTTAACTTTAAGCACATGTTCAAATCTCACTGAGGTCAAATAGAGCTTTCAAATTTATATCTTAACGTCAATATTAAGGACCACTTCAGTGTAAGATAAATTCTCCTGAACAAACCTCTCCCACTCAGTTTAGCCTTATGGTCCTTTGTCTGCGAGAAATACACAAGAGGTTTGCTTACTATTTCACTCTCTATACCAGTGGTTCTCAACCTATTTACCATTGTGGGCTGCATATGCCGCTCTCTCTGTTGTGTGGGCCACATCCACAGAATATATACACTACCTGTATTGCCCTGAAGATGTCACATGCATGGGTCGCAGCTGCGTGCTGATTTGACCGTGGATTGAGAACCACTGCTCCATACACTCCAATACATATAAAATGATACTGTGTTGTTTTTTTTTTTGTAAAATAAATTGTTGCTTTTGTCAGAAACCAATGTCTTAACTTTGTTATAAAATCTAAGCATACAGCTTCATAGTTAGTTACAAAACAACGACAGACAGACACACACACACCCACCCACCCCCAAGGGAGGAACAACTGAAACAGTTCCATGTTGTATCCTGACAGTGAACTTTTTTCTTTTAAATAGACTAAAACAAGAAAGCTAGACTCCTAAAAGGTGTAGGAGGAAGGTCTTTTATTGTAAATATTTTTCAGCAGAAAATACTCCTCTGAGGAGAAAAAGAAGCCCAGAGTGAAAAATGAAAGAGTAAAAAGGAAGAGAGTCAAAATAACTTTTTAAAATGGTTGTTGTAGTAGCTAACTGGAATAGTACATAAGCAGTACTATGTACTCTGCACTCTGTTACACCACCAAGACAAATGTTTTTCGTTGAGCCCAACCCAATTTAGATCACAAGGTTTTCAACCAAAACCCCTAATGAAAATTAAGTGAGCAATATTAACTATCATTTCTAGAAAAGACTTCTGGCATTAACCCAAATAAGCCTTTAAAAATATATTTATATCCCCATAAAACAACATTTTAAAATGAAATGGAAGGACATGTAATAGAGATAATACAAAACGAAGTCAGTTAAGAATTTCCTGCATCACCAACCATGCAGAAGGAAAAGGAATTATCATAAATTTAACTGGGCACCTCTAAGCTGAAAGAAGCAATCCAAAAACTATTAAAAGAGTTAGTGCTAACCAGAAAGAGCTATTGACAATGCCTGAAGCATAGTGCAAAGCACAAAAGCAAAGCTATGAATGCAGTAAAGGCATGAAAATGTACATCAAGCAAAATCACCCAGGATGACCTCTGAGACTAAGATTAAAATCAGAGGTTGCACCATCACTTAGTGAAGAAAGAAATAACTTACTGGGAGAGAAGGGAAGAAGCACGGTAGTTTTGCTCTATTTATAGTGCATCCAAAGGTGAGTGAATAGGTCAGAGTTGATAGACTGATATTTCTGGCATTTTGCCTATCTTACACATTTAGATACCTAGCTCTGCTGAGAACAACTGAAAATATATTTTGACCAGCTTTTGCTCCTTTTCTGGGTTCACCTAATAGAGCTGCTTCTTACGAACCACAAAAGTCACAGCTGAAGTCTCTGCTGCAGTAACATGAACAACCAGCCACCAGATGGGGACTCTAAACAACTGTTTAGATCTGTTCTAGAGTCTGGTCACCCAGCTAGCAGATGTGGATTTCCACTTACATGTCCACATGCTCGACAATGATGCCGTCTCCTTGTCAGTGCATTGAAGGGCTCCTTGCATTTCATGCACATTGTTACTTCATTGTCTCGGATCCATCTTGGTGCTCTCTTCCCAAGCTCAGCCTTCTGAAGAGGGAAAAGAAGGACAATTGTGCAGTATTTTTAGTAGAGAAAATAATTATTCTCTTCCTCTGGAAAGGAAATGGCAAAGCACAGCTCAAGCTGTGTTTTGAAATTTATGCGAGAGATAGCTAACAAAGATTCCAGTCAAAGATTGTAACACATTGCTGAAAGGACACTCCATCATTCATTTTAGAAAGAACAGGATTGTTTATAAGGCATGGTCTGGCTCATAAAGGGAAATGGTTGACCAGCAAAATGATTACTTTGTAATTCCATTTCTATAAGAATCTTAAGCCTGAATATGCAGCTTCTGACACCCTCCAGCAATATGGCATTTGTAACTGGAAAAGGACAAAAAGGGCACTAGTTGTACAAAGCTACAGTAACCCGACTTACAGAAACTTCAATGGGCATGTCCTCATATTCTTTTGCAATGGCATTTCTGAAGGTTTCATTCCTCTGCTGAAAAGCTTCTATGGTATTCTGAAGAGCCTATTAGAAATACAATGGATAAAGGTCACAAACATACAATATTTAATAGACTCTTTGAATTTAAACTATTTCATGACCAACAACAAAACTACCAGAAATGTGAATTAATTATGATCAGCATTTGATTACATCAGAAGTTAATATTTCAACTTAAATATCACAGGCACAGCCCAAAAATAAAGTTTTGTTTTTTTTAAAGTAAGTCAAAATATAGATGTGTTTACCTTTATCCATTCTTCCTTATCTTGTTCAGAACTAAAACAAACATTGACATATTAGTATAAAACTAGCTGAGGAAACATTAGCTCATGGTAGTTCGTGAATGAAGCTGTAACTTACAAAAGAAGCAGAGACTTTGAAATGATTCCAACATTTATAAAAACAGTAGAGCTCCTGAAAGTGTCTAGTTAAAAATGAATCAGAATCGTGGTTTGAAGCTTGGTAAATTTAATAGACTAGAATTAAGTTCTACTCGAAAGATCATCTTAAATGCACTCTTTAAAGACATATAAGAATGGCAATTTCAGCATTAAGCTTTCTTAAAGCACAGTGTATAAAAGAAACAGCACACAAATTTCAGTGTGAATTTAAGATAGCTGTAAATGAACCAAAATGGGAGAAACTGTATCAGTATAACAACTTTTCCCTGTAGCATTCTTCCTCAAATTAAAGTTAAAGTAAATGAGAGCAGAAATAAAAAGGGTTGACATAATAGGGTGATACTATCTAACAGAAACAAAGAAAAGTTTTAACACTATAAACCAAGCATCCATGTGTTTCCTTTTATTCACTGGGGTAGAAGATCTATAGAGGATGACAGAGCTAAGCATTTTCCACCCAGTGTCTTGTACATTAATTGTTTTCAAAGCATCTCAGTAAGGCTTCTAAATTCAAATCCTATGAAAATATGCCTTGTATCCCAAGGAAAAGCACTACTGTAATCTAGTGATGGAGTAAATACAAACCCAATTTCCCATGAATTTTGAATCATGAAAAAGACTTGAAATAGTGTAACCCACACACCTTCTTGGTGTGGTGTTCTGTCCCATCTAGTGGCACCGAGACCACTTAAAGGGAGAGATAAAATGAGTCTGCTCTACAGCCTTGGCTAACAGTCAGTTGGATTTTAGCTTATGTGGTAGAGGCTCATGCTCTAAATTCCAGAGGTCCCAAATTCAATCCTGCTCGCCAACCACTGGGGTCTGTCAATGTTACAATAGCACCACAGTATTTTTTTTCTGCTACTCATTTAATACTTCCTCCACTCACTTTGGTGAAGTGAGGTGCATACAAAGAATTCTCTCTCTCCCCCCCCCACCCCTCGCACATACACACCCCTACCTCCATTTTGATTTTTTCCTACTGCTGGATGGGATGTGGAGGTGAGATCACATTCCCACCATAGATGGGTATGTCTCCAGTGAGACTTATATATTTTGTAATATTACTGCAACTAGCAATAAAACTAGAATCCTAAAATAGAAGGACAGAGTCCTGTTCCTCATTCTTTACCATTTGTAAATATTGGAAAAATGAATCTTCTAACTAAACAAAATAATTCTCCCTAATCCAACAATTCAACTAACTTTTAAAAGTAGTATGTAATCCCCATATCAAACAAGCAATCACTCCATGTGGGAAGTGATCTAATATCAATTTTAAAAAAGTGACTGAAACACTAAAATGCACTCAAGCAGTAATCTGAAAATAAATATATAAAATTATCTGGAAAAGGGAATTCCTGGGGCAAACTAAACATTTCATCAGAGCTTTGACAAATTTATAGGATGAGATTTATGCATAGTATACATTAAGAATAAAGTATGCATCAACTAAGATTATTTTAGTCTCACTAATCTACTTTTAGGACGGCATTTTTGTACATATTACTTGACAATTTTGAATGATCTTTATGAAATACATCCTAAAATGTTCTCAAAAGCTAGACAAACTTTCCCCTTAAACTAAATAACTTTAGTGCTAATGAAAGTACTAATAACTCTGGAAGTTGAACAAAATAAAAATAGTTGATACCTGCATTTTGTTCACAATCACAAAATGCTTTTCACATGTGAAATGCATCTGTCTCCAGGTGGAATACAGTGGATATGTTGTATGGTGTTACTTCTGCCACCACACAACAATTTCCAACCAGTATGATATGTAATAAAAATAATCTATTATTGAATTAAAACATTAAAGACAAATTTACCTTTATGGAAGAGTCCTAATACAATTTAATACAAATAACTTTTCTATGGGTTTTGAATCATCCTATATAATTGACAATTGTATCCCTGCCATTGAATTATATTGAATAGTTAAAAATCTGTATCAAGATTATAATTTTCAATTACATTTTAAAGCTTTTAAAGATAATTTATATAGATCTGTTACATTTTTAGAGAGAACATCATTATAATTCCTATTAAATTATAGAGGATTTTTCCATAAAGCTAAGTAGGCAGATTACAATGAAGCCTTTGTTTATTCACAGAACATATACAACATGCACAAAAAAGACCACAAGAACTTTGCTACAGTGCTTGACAGTATGCTTCTATCATGAACTGCAATCATCACTGTTCAGGATGAAAGGTCAGTTCTGCATGCCTGTTTAATCCTTGGTCTTTCTGCAGAGGCTGTCAATAAGGGCTAAATGTGGCAGTCATTTCTGAAAAGAGGAAACTTATCCACTAAAACAGAACTAGGGCACCAATTCATTCAAAAAGGCTAAACAGCAGTGAGGACAATTTCAAAGTCCATCAAGCTGGGCCCATTTTTAAACTAATGATTTACAAACAGAAGGCTCCATATCACCTTACCAGTTCTCCAAATCAACCAGTCCCACAATTCTCCTCTATTTTGATATATTTTTAATGCTTCAAAAGTAAACCAATGTCTCCTACCTGGCCTGCAACTCCAGTGTTCGCTCTTTTCCAGACACCTGGAAGGTGCATGGATATTCTTCATTGTGTGTTTCTATAATCTTCATACCATCAATACCAACTCTTGTTCGTACTGAGTACTTTGATCCCACCAAACTGAATTTGGGTACACAATACAGCAACATGTTGTTGAACTATTAAAAAAAGAAAAGAAAAAGGACACATCAATAACAAAGAAAGTCAAGTACAGTATATTAAGAGATGAATTGCACTATCACCTTACAAAAACAATGTGAAGGAGAGCCTGGTTAGGCTTGTTAATTTCAGACAAAATCAAAATGGAAAGAACTGATAATATGGATAGGAATTAGAAATAAAATTAAAAGCCAACTATTGATACATTTAAAAACCAGCTACTGCATATGTGCAGTAATTTTCATAATGTTTATAATTATGTGATGTTTAGCAACACTAAGCCTTTTGTTGAGAATTTTCCATGCTGATTTCAATACGCTGAACAACTGGGTAAATAGATTTTTCTTAAAATCTTTATTCTAGAAGAGCAGCAAATTGAAGGAATTTCCCATCTATGATGTCAAATGGTAGATTTCTGTCTTTTCTTCACAGCATCTTTTTTTTAAATCAAAGTTATGGTGAGACTACGTAAACCCACAAAAAGAAGGGAAAAATTAAGAGGCCAAAGTGGACATACTGATGACATTGATCTTTTTTGTAAAGTGCTATGATTTCTACTGAAGAAAAGCACTATACAAAAGCTAGGTATCATTAGTATCATTTATTATTTGTAGCTTTTAAATAATCATTTTTAACAGCCTAGAATTTCAGCTCAGGGAGGCATCCACTGCTATGCATTTGTGCTTTTGAAGATTTAAATCAGATCAGTAGTATACCGCTCAATAGTATTCATCACCATGCATTTTTGACAGGTTTCCAGGCCCATTTTAGGGCTTATGTCCCGCCTTCCCACCCCTTTCTTCATTGGCACCGAAGTGTGGTGCCGTCAGCCATTTTGAAATAGTGTGTGTGTGTGTGTGTGTGTGTGTGTGTGTGTGTGTGTGTGTGTGTGTGTGTGTGTGTGTGTGTGTGTGTGTGTGAGAGAGAGAGAGTGTGTGTGTTTGACTAGGGGAAGTGTTGTGTATGTTTGTGCTTGGTTACGTTGAGAGAAAAAGGTTGAAAGAAGAGTCAGTTTAAAGCTGAAAAAAATTGCATAAGGTTTAGAGAAAAAAGGAAAGAAAGGTTATTTGGATGTGACTGAGTAAGGAGAGAGGCTGGTAAAGGCAGGTTATGAAAGAATAGAAAGATTTTTGTTTTTAAAGGGTTAGTTAGTTTGAAAGAAGAGAGATTTTTAGTGAGTTTGAGTAAGGAGAGATGATTGTAAAGACTTAGTTTGGTAGGCTATTAAAGAATAGAAAATTTTGAGATAAATGTAAAAGGTGTATTAACTATCAGGATGGGTTAAGAAAAAAGCTTTTAAAAACATTAAAAACTAGGTTTAAAAAGGGAATTTACTAAGGCAGAGCCTGTTTGGTAAGCACATGGTAAAAAAAAGTGAATAAAAAAGAATTTCAACTATTCAATACCAGTGTAAAGTTAAGAAAAGAAAGAGAGGTTAAAAGAAAGAACAGGACAAGAAAAAAGAAAAGAGCCCTCTTCGCAAAGAGCAAAGATAGAGAGAGAGAGAAAAAAATGAGATTGGCACCAACTTTGGCGCTGTCAGCCATTTTGAAAAAAATTGTGCGTGTGTTTTAATAAGGGATGTGTTGTGTGTGTGCTTGTGCTTGGTTACATGGAGAGAAAAGGCTTGAAAGAAGAGAGAGAGTTTAAAGATGAAAAAGAAATTTTGCATAAGGTTTAGAGAAAAAGGAAAGAAAGGTTATTGGATGTAATTGAGTAAGGAAAGAGGCTGGTAAAGGCAGGTTATTCAAGAACAGAAAGATAGAACTTAAAGAAAAAAGGAAATATTTGTTTTTAAAGGGTTAGTTTAAGAAAAGAGTTAAATAATATTGAAAACTATGTTTAAAAAGGGAATTTACTAAGGCAGAGCCTGTTTGGTAAGCACAGGGTAAAAAAATGAATAAAAAAGAATTTCAACTATTCAATACCAGTGTAAAGTTAAGAAAAGAAAGAGAGGTTAAAAGAAAGAATAGGACAAGAAAAAAGAAAAGAGCCCTCTTTGCAAAGAGCAAAGATAGAGAGCACATGGTGGAATCAGAAAGAGAGAGAGAGAAGCAGGCAGAGTTTGTTTAGTAAGCACATGATAAAAAAGTGAATAGAGAAGTATTCCGTATCAGGGTAGGTTAAGAAAAAGAGGTTAAATGGAAGAACAGGGCAAGAAACGGGAAAAGAGAGCCCCTTTGCAAAGGACAAAGATAGACAGCACATGGTTGAGTCAGAGAGAGAGAATTAAGTCTTTCTGTCCTTGGTTCAGACCCTCTCAGACTTATCACCACCACCTTTGGATCAACCCAATTAGAGGTTGTTTTACAGCAGCGTCATAGAATTCGTTTTCCTGAACCAATCCTAGAGTCCCAAGATTTTAAACAAGAGCCAAATCCCTTCTTTCCCCTCTCCCCTCCTCCCTCCCTTTTAACTGTTTTATTCTTATCTAAAGAAACAGACCTCCAATATTTTTTTCACCATGTAGCCCTTTTACAGAGAAATTTTTAGAAAAGTTAAAACCAAAGCTTTTAGTAACAAGCAAATTTTAAAAGTTTTCCCCTAGGTTTTAGACTGACGGGTTATTTTTTAGTAAGCACAATGTGAAACAGACTTTTGCAGCAAAGCTCCTGTTAGCAAAGCAGCCTCTGAGAGTCAGTGGATCATAGAGAAGGAGTTTGCTTCTTTACCTGCTTTTTAACAAACACATGTTAAAGTTATATTAAGTTTTGCAAAGGTATAATGACAAACCTAAGACACATCCCTTTTGTATGTGTTGTAATAAAAAAAGGAGCAGGCAGAAACACCCCAGGTTTAAAACCCCAGGTTTTTAATAACAGACAGTTTATAAACCCCTTATTTTGTAAACCATTGAATTTGAAAGAAGATTGCTTCTTCCCCCACTTTTTAACAAATAGAGGTGAAAGTTATATTAAGGCTTTTAAGGGAATAAACACTTGAAAAGACATGCCTAAATGAAGACACATTTCTTTATTTAACCTCCTTGGTATAAGTGTTTCAATGAAAAAGAACAGGCAGAGGGATTTTTATAAACGTTAAAACCATAAGCTTTTAGTAACAATTTTTTTTAAAAGTTTTCTCCTAGGTTTTAAACTAACAGGGGTTATTTTTTCATTATCAAAAACAATGTGAAGCTGCAGCAAAGTGCCTGTTAGCAAAGCAGCCTCAGAGTCAGTGGATCAGAGATAAGAAGGGGGCTTCTTTCCCAAACGTTTTAACAAACATAAGTTAAAGTTACATTAAGTTTTGCAAAGGAATAAAGATTTGCTTTATAAGGACTTGAAAAGACAAACCCAACACAACACATCCCTTTTTGTATGTGCTCTAATAAAAAATTATGCAGAAGCACCCTAGGTTTAAAACCCCAGGTTTTTAGTGACAGACAGTTTATATTCCCCTTATTTTGTAAACCAGTGGATTAGAGAGAAGAAGATTGCTTCTTCTCCACCTTTTTTAACAAAGAGGGGTGACAGGCTTTTAAGGGAATAAACACTTGAAAAGACATGCCTAAATGAAGACACAGTCCTTTATTTACAGGGGTGTTTCAATAAAAAAGAGCAGGCAGAAACACCCCAGGTTTAAAATCCCAGATTTTTAGTAACAGACAGTTTATATACCCCTTATTTTCTTAACCACTGGATTAGAGAAAAGAAGTTTGTTTTTTTCCCCACTTTTTAACAAAGAGAGGTGAAAGGCTCAGAAAGGAATAAAGACTTGAAAAGATAAGCCTACCTTAAGACCCATACCTTCATTTAGCCCCTTAGGCATAGGTGTTTCAATAACATGCAAGTCCGCAGAAACAACCCAAGCTTAAAAACACAGAAAGCCTGTTCATAAAAGTTTTTCCCTAGGTTTAGGCTTGCACCGGTCATTTTTTTAGTAAGGACAGCAGGCTTTTGCAGCAAAGTAGCTGTCAGCAAAAACAGCCTCTGTAAGCCAGTAGATCAGAGATAAAGCTGCTTCTTCGCCTGCTTTTTAACAAACACAAGTGAAAGTTATATTAAGTTTTGTAAAGGAATGAACACTTTAAAATACAAGCCTATATGAAGACAGAGCCCTTTATTTAACATTTTTACATGCGTGTTTCAATTAAAAAAAGAGAGCATGCAGAAAACACGCCAGAGTGAAAACCACAGAACCTTAGTAACAGCTAGTTTATATCCCCCTTATTTTGTAATCCTATGGATTAAAGAGAAGTTTATTTTCCTCCCCATATATTTGAAGCATTGTGTGTTTTTAAAAAAGTTTATTATGAAAAAGCAGTATTGCGTGAGCTGTAACAAAACAAGGCACCTCTTAGGCCTGGTCTACACTACGCATTTAAACTGATTTTAGCAGAGTTAAACCGATTTAACGCTGCACCCATCCACACAACGAGGCCCTTTATATCGCTATAAAGGGCTCTTTAAACCGGTTTCTGTACTCCTCCCCGACGAGAGTAGCGCTGAAATCGGTATTACCATATCAGATTAGGGTTAGTGTGGCCTCAAATCGACGGTATTGGCCTCCGGGTGGTATCCCACAGTGCACCATTGTGACCGCTCTGGACAGCAATCTGAACTCGGATGCAGTGGCCAGGTAGACAGGAAAAGCCCCACGAACTTTTGAATTTCATTTCCTGTTTGCCCACCGTGGAGCTCTGATCAGCACAGGTGGCGATGCAGTCCCAAATCCAAAAAGAGCTCCAGCATGGACCGTGCGGGAGATACTGGATCTGACCGCTGTATGGGGAGACAAATCTGTTCTATCAGAGCTCCATTACAGAAGACGAAATGAGAAAGCATTTAAAAAAAATCTCCAGGCTATGATACAGAGTCCACAGCACAGTGCTGCGTGACAAGCGTAATGGAAAGCCAAAGAATCAAATGGACGCTCATGGAGGGAGGAAGGGGGTATTGAGGACTCCAGCTATCCCACAGTCCCCAGCAGTCTCCAAAAAGTATTTGCATTCTTGGCTGAGCTCCCAATGCCTTTAGGGTCAAACACATTGTCCGAGGTGATTCAGAGTATAGCTCGTTAATTTACCCCCCTCCCCCTCTGTGAAAGAAAAGGGAAAAAAATCGTTTCTTGATTTTTTTCAATGTCACCGTATGTCTACTGCATGCTGCTGGTAGACATGGTGCAGCGGCAGTGAACAGCAGCATCCTCTCCCTTCCCTTCCCCAGTGGCAGATGGTACCGCACAAAAGGACTGATAGTCGTCCCTGTCATCGTCCCGTGAGTGCTCCTGGCTGGCCTCAGGTGAGGTCGGCCGGTGGCAACTGGGTAAAAATAGGAATGACTCCCGGTCATTCCCAGTAGATGGTTCAGAATGGCTGATAACCGTCTTCATTATAGCAGCTGGGGGCTGACCTCCATCAGCCTGCTCCCTTTCATGTGTACAGAAAAGATTCTGTACTGCCTGGACTATGATAGCAGCGGGATGCTGGGCTCCTCTCCCGCACACCATTTAATGTCCTCTCTGGACTATCATAGCAGTTGGAGGCTTCCTCCCCCTCATTTTATCTCACTAAAAAGGCAGTGTTTCTTATTCCTGCATTCTTTATTACTTTATCACACAAATCGGGGGACACTGCAACGGTAGCCCAGGAGGGTTGGGAGAGGAGGGAAGCAACGGGTGGGGTTGTTGCAGGGCACCCCCTAGAAAGGCATGTAGCTCATCATTTCTGCAGGATCTGAGACAGAGTGGCTGTGCTCTCTGGTTATCTGGTACACTAGTTCTGTAGTACACTTGCACCATATTCTAGGCAGGACTGATTCTATTTTTAGATACCATAAAGGAGGGATTGACTCAGGGAGTCATTCCCGTTTTTGTCTTTGCGCCCCCGGCTGACCCCAACTAGGGGCACCCATGACAGCAGCAGACGGTACAGAATGACTGATAACCGTCATCTCATTGCCAATTTACAGTGGCATGGCAGACGGTACAGAACAACTGATAAACATCTCTGCTGTCTTGCAAAGGCAAATGAAGGCTGCTGTCTTGCGCTGCAGTACCATTTCTGTTCGCAACACCCAGTAGACATATGGTGACAGTAAAAAAAAGCTGAACGGGCTCCATGGTTGCCGTGCTATGGTGTCTCCCAGGGCAATCCAGGGAAAAAGGGCGCGAAATGATTTTCTGCCGTTGCTTTCATGGAGGAAGGAATGAGTGACGACATTTACCCAGAATCACCTGCGACACTGTTTTTGCACCATCATGCATTGGGGTCTCAACCCAGAATTCCAATGGGCGAGGGAGACTGCGGGAACTATGGGATAGCTACCTACAGTGCAATGCTCCAGAAAAAGTGGGGGAGAAACAAACAACTTCTCTCTAATCCACTGATTTACAGAATAAGTGGAATATAAACCGGCTGTTATTAAGGACCTGGGGTTTTAAACCTGGGGTGTTTCTGCCTGATCTATTTTATTACAACACACTTGTAAATAAAGGGATGTGTCTTCATATAGGTTAGTCTTTTCAAGTAATTATCCCTTTGCAAAACTTAATGTAACTTTTACTTGCATGTGTTAAAAGTTTGAGGAAGAAGCAGCCTTTCTATCTCTCACAGACGCTGTTTTTGCTAACAATGGCTTTGCTAAAAAAGCCTGCTGTTTCAAATTGTGCTTACTAAAAAATAACCCATGTTAGTCTAAAACTTTTTTGTCACTATACATTACTTTTAGAACCCGGAGTTCTTTCTGCACGCTCTTTATCTATTAAAACACCTATACCAAAGGACTGTGTCTTTAGATAGACTTGTCTTTTCAAGTATCAGAGGGGTAGCCGTGTTATTCTGGATCTGTAAAAGCAGCATCCGACGAAGTGGGTATTCACCCGCGAAAGTTTATGCTCCAATACGTCTGTTAGTCTATAAGGTGCCAGAGGACTCTTTGCTGTTTTGTCTTTTCAAGTGTTTATTCCTTTACAAGCCTTTCACCCTCTTTGTTAAAAAGCAGGTAAAGAAAAACTTCTCTCTAATCCACTGGTTTACAAAATAAGAGGAATACAAACTGTCTGTTACTAAAAACCTGGGGTTTAAACCTAAGGTGTTTCTGTCTGCTCTTTTGTGTGTCTTCATTTAGGCATGTCTTTTCAAGTGTTTATCAAGGCTTTTACAAAACTTTTCTCTCTCTTGGTTAACAAATTACTTTTATAAACTACAGACGTGCATCTGACGAAGTGGGTATTCACCCATGAAAGCTCATGCTCCAAAACATCTGTTAGTCTATAAGGTGCCACAGGATTCTTTGCTGCTTTTATAAACTAGCTGGTTGTGGCTTTAACCCCAAGATAATTTCTTTTTTATTTTACCTTATAAATAAAATTACTTACAAAGCAGAGGCTGGTAACTTTAACATGTGTTTTTTAAAAAGCAGGTAAAGCAGCAAACTCCTTCTCTGTGATCCACTGACTCACAGAGGCTGTTTTTGCTGACAGCTGCTTTGCTGTAAAAGCCTGCTGTCCTTACTAAAAAAATGACCAGTGCTAGCCTAAAACCTAGGGGAAAACTTTTATAAACAGGCTTTCTGTGTTTTTAAGCCTGGGTTGTTTCTGCGGACTTGCATGTTATTGAAATACCTATGCCTATGCCTAAGGGGCTAAATGAAGGTATGGGTCTTCAGGTAGGCTTGTCTTTTCAAGTGTTTATTCCTTTCCAAGCCTTTCACCTCTCTTTGTTAAAAAGCGGGAAAAGAAGCAATCTTCTTCTTTCTAATTCAGTGGTTTACAAAATAAGAGGTTTATAAACTGTGTTACTAAAAACCTCGGGTTTTAAGCCTAGGGTGCTTCTGCCTGCTCTTTTTTTATTACAACACATACAAAAGGGATGTGTTTTAGGTTTGTCTTTTCAAGTCATTATCCCTTTGCAAAACTTAATGTAACTTTAACATGTATTTGTAAACGTATGCCACTCAATAGGATTCATCATCATGCATTTTTGACAGGTTTCCACGCCCCTTTTAGGGCTTATGTCCCGCCTTCCCACTCTGTTTCCATTGGCGCTAAAGTGTGGCGCCGTCGGCCATTTTGAAAAAAAGTGTGTATGTGTTTGACTAGCGGAAGTGTTGTGTATGTTTGTGCTTGGGTACATGGAGAGAAAAAGGTTGAGAACAACCTGCCTTTACCAGCCTCTCTCCTTACTCAATCACATCCAATAACCTCTCTTTCCTTTTTTCTCTAAACCTTACACAATTTTTTTCGTCTTTAAACTCTCTTTCTCTTCTTTCAACCTTTTTCTCTCAATGTAACCAAGCACAAACACATACAACATATCCCCTATTAAACACATACACACACAATTTTTTTTCAAAATGGCCAATGGTGCCAAACTTTGGTGCCAACTTCATTTTCTCCCTCTCTCTCTTTCTGATTCCACTATTTGCTGTCTAACTTTGCCCTTTGCAAAGGGGGCTCTCTTTTCCCTTTTCTTGCCCTGTTCTTTCTTTTAACCCCTGACACTGAATAATTTCAAGCATTTTTATTCACTTTTTTACCCTGTGCTTACCAAACAGGCTCTGCCTTAGTAACTTCCCTTTTTAAACCTAGTTTTCAATATTTAACTTTTTTCTTAACCCATCCTGATATTTAATACACCATTTACATTTATCTCAAATTTTTCTATTCTTTAATAGCCTACCAAACTAGGCCTTCACCATCATCTCTCCTTACTCAAACTCACTAAAAATCTCTCTTCTTTCAAACTAACTAACCCTTTAAAAACAAAAATCTTTCTATTTTCATAACCTGCCTTTACCAGCCTCTTTCCTTACTCAATCACATCCAAATAACCTCTTTCCCTTTTTCTCTAAATCTTACTCAAACTTTCTTTTTTCATCTTTAAACTTTCTCACACACTTCTTTCAACGTTTTTCTCTCCATGTACCCAAGCACAAACAAACATACACAACACTTTCCTTATTCAAACACATACACACACACACACTTTTTCAAAATAGCCGATGGCGCCAAACTTCGGCGCCAACGGAAACAGGGTGGGAAGGTGGGACATAAGCCCTAAAATGGGCATGGAACCCTTTCAAAAATGCATGGTGACGAATACTATTGAGCAGTATACTACTCAGATCTATAATGGTTAACATTTTTTTCTTATGATTAAAACCAGAAACTCATGTTTTTATATGATCTCATAGAAGCACAGTCTACCCCATTAAGATTATTTAAGGCCTTTTTAATATTTCTTACAGCTTCAGAAGTCCTGTTGACTAGGGCTTGCTTATCTCTGGAGCACACTTGAAAACCACTCTCAAAAAAAGAATCATTATGGATTACATACAATGGCTGGTGAAGGATTCTATATGATTCTTTTGATGGTCTAAGCCACATTCACATCAGCTGAAGTGTATATCACAGATATGGCACATCTGAACTTTTTATGTCCCTCATTTTAATATCATGTCTAGCCCCGTTCAGAGACTTTTACTAATAATTTATTCCACTGCTAGAAACTTGGGTGAGCAGAAGTCTGTCCCTCAGAAAATATGTACTTTACTATCCAGAGAACATGAAGCAGCCAGTAGCTCATATAGAAAATGGGACAAATCATGACTCGAATTTGTCATTTTAATATATTGGAAGCAGTGAGTTATATCAAACATTCCACAAGGGAATTAATGAAGAATCACTGATGGAGTCCAGCAGTGCTAAAATAAAGACAGAACTGAGTATGTGAACCAAGGGAAGTGTGATGAGGTAAAGCAACGAGAGCATTTGAAAAGAGGGTATGAACTTTCCAGGGGTACTAGGTTCTGACAAAGCCATGGGACTCATTTGGTCACATCACACTCAAGGATTTTGAAGGACATCTAATAATTACTATATCTGTAACCCACATGCATGTTCAGACTACTTGATTAGCTAAATAATCTACTGCTATAAAATACTATTCTAATGTATTCTAATAATATCTAATTAGAATAGAATCTTAAATATTTTTATTCCAAAAAAGTAAGCACCCCAAATACAGTAGTAGACTCCATCAATATAAATGAATAGCCTCCATGACAGCTGTAGCAACTATGAAAGACTAATACTGCATTTGCTCAGATATGTTACTGGACCTTGGTTTAATTCTGTTTGAAACACATTCTTTTCTAAACGTTTGTCATTTTCCAGAAAACATTGTGGGTAAAATCTTGGCTCCAGGTGAAGTTAATGGCAAAATTTCCCCATTGACTTAAATGGAGAGAAGACTTCACCCTTGCTTTCAGGCAGCTCCTTGGAATTAGAAAGGAGCCTAACATCACTCACACAAACACAAGTTTTGATACTTACTAAGAAAAGGTATCGTTCTTGGGCTGATGTATTACGAGCAGCAAGTTTAAGGATCTGTCCTTCTTTTATCAGCTCATTTGAGGGGTTGACAATATCTTCCTCTTCTCCCAACATCTCATACACCTCCAGCAACTTCTTTAGATTCTCCTTTTCAATTAAAATAAAATTACACTCGTGAATAAGTGATTTTGCCAGTGTAAAATGGTTTACCTGAAGCTTATGTAAGAGTCGGAAAAATGCTAGTTTAAAAGAATATAAACCTCTACCTCGATATAATGCTGTCCTTGGGAGCCAAAAAATCTTACCGCGTTATAGGTGAAACTGTGTTATATTGAACTTGCTTTGATCCACTGGAGTGTGCAGCCCCGCCCTCCCGGAGCACTTCTTTACCATGTTATATCACAATTTGCATTATATCGAGTGGCGTTATATCAAGGTAGCGGTGTAGATAAGCCATTCATATAGGTTGCCAGAACCAGCTTATATTTGGGCATAAACTGTTTCTAGTAATCTAATTTATCTAACTAGTATTTAGGTGTACTTATATAGTGCTATTTCATGTCCAAAATATTTTACAAATATTTAACGGTTTATGTACCACAACATCCCTGTGAGGGAGATAAGTATTTGCTCCATTTTACAAGTGCAGAAACAAGCACAGAAAAGTTAAGTGACCAGCATAACCTCTTACTGGCAACCAGGAATAATACACAGAAATCCCAATTCCCACTCCTGAATTTTAGTTACGATATCATAGTTTATTAAGCATTCCAGGCAACAGTAAAAAGGACAATATAAATAGCAGCATTTTGGCGCAAAGAAACCAAAGTTTGCAAGTTCAACTGTTTGAAAAATCTGCATTTCAAGTGTCTGGTAAAATTCACAGAATTTCCTAGCTGTACATGCTATTTAAAACACAAGACTAAGAATAGAGTATTAAGAAAGGGAAAACCCCACAAAAATCACTTACCATTTTTCGTATAGCACTATTGGAATGACTGGCTGCTGTGGATATAATTTCCAGGGATTCTAGATGGCACCGAAAATGAAAAACAAATGTAAATACATTGTTATTTACTACAGTACACAGACTGCTAGGTCTCATGGCATACTTGTAAATTTCATATGAATGAGAGCCTCCTCAAGCCCCAGAATTGTCAATAAAGTAAGCTACAAGTGTTTAGCCCAACTTTTGCCTTAACTGAATGTAAAATACAATAAAAGTTAGAGTTAACAGATTAGATGCTGGAAAAGTTTAGCAGGAATCCTTACCAGTTTTAATCAATTATTGTAGGGTGTTTGTGGAGTGAATTTCAAAATTCATGAACTTGAGTACTTGTACCCAAAATATGAATCTAAGATTCACGGCCCCTCCAGTCAAGGAGCAGAAACATGCAGAATGACCTACAGATCCATCTAAAACAGCTCCAATTTCAAATACTTTTAAGAAACTGCTCCAGGCCAAGAATTATTTTCAGAAGCTATTTGAGAAATAATTCTGAAGAAGAAGAAAAATATGATCTGTTCTTGCATATTTCATACATGAAAAATGATAAAACTTGATAATGGAATCTATTTTCACAAACAAATTGCTGAAATGTGTATTTTAAACAAACAAAATATGGATCCCATTTTCAAGGTTGTTTCCCCCCCTCCTCTAGCAAAAGACCATTTCTATATCAAAAGCCACACAACAGTGTGCTTAAATGCCAGACTAGCCTTCTCCTAAGAATCGTGCATATGGCGTAGTTTCAGAAAAGGGTGCAAAATCATGTGAAACAAAAGTAGACTTGTTGTGCTCCTTGCCAGGAAGGACAAATTGTAAGTTTCACTGCTCTAGCTTAGAAATCAAAATAAACAATTGATCATTTTTCAGAGAATCTTACAACTCTACGCTAACATTTTCCATGCAACTGCAACTGCATTTCTTTACCTCTTTTTCATTGAGATAGCTTTAATTTACAGAGTCCTTTTATTACTGTTTTCTTATTGCTATATTAAGTTATCACACAATCCATTAAATATTTACTTTCAGCATCCTTCCAGTCTGGGGAATCTTGAGGCAGTTTCCTTAGGTAGTCCTTTAGTAGCATCTCATAGCGTGGAATGCGTTGTACTGGTTCTAGCATATGATGTTGCAATGTCAAACTCCCACAGACTTTTTGTGTCTAGGAAAATGTAAATATATTTAGATACAACAGTTCAGACAATATTTTTCCATAACTTAATATGTCATAACACAATACAAAAGTTGTGACTGACCTAAATCCAAGACTACTGTATCTTCATAAAAAAGGACTACAAAAACATGGGATTTTAACATAAGAAATCCTGATTGCAGGAAAGAGAGTTAGTTTTTTCATCATAATCAAATAATTAAAATCCTTTCCAATGACTTTAAAAGCAAGTAAAGTTAATTATTGTAAAGCAGAGAGTATCATTGTATTTATTTTCTTTGTATCCAGAAGAAAGAATTTCATAAATAGAACCACAAATGACATTGCATTTGAACTTAATTTTTCAAATAATATCTGTAATAACTGATCTTAAACATCTAATTCATTTAATAAGGGACAAACATAATTTACCATGACAAGTCATAAGAGCAGGGCATTTTATTCTGGACTCTAATATGGCACAGGTGTATGACAAATGCCTTCTTTCAATACATCGCTATCCATGATGTAAAAACAAGGGTAGCTATTTTGAGAAAAATGTCTGTTTACTTCCATTTCCTTAAAAAGTAGTAAGCTGTAGATTAGACTAAAGCACACAAAAGAAGTCCCTTACTGAGGACCACACATTCTGCTTAAATTGCATTACATTGCAAGAATGTCTTATTCCTTTCCTAAACTTCTAGTTGGTAGGTCTGTAGGTTGGAAATGATATCCATACTAATTAACAGAAAAATCAAGAAGAGGCCCTGGAGAGGTGAAGTTACAGACTTTTCCAAAGAGATACATTCCCATGACTGACTGCTCCTTCAACCTTCACTTACTCAATAATTTAGAAATGTAAATGTACTTCCTAACTCAGGTGTTTTGGAAAACTGCAGGTCATGCACGACAGGTTAGGAATTTAGAGATGGACAAATATATAATTGTAAAAAAAAAGTGTTATTTACTTTTTAGTATCTATGACTGACAAAGCAAATTTGTTGGTCCTCATGTGTTTTAACATTTATGCTTTGATTGATGATGTGTTTCACTGGAGAGAAAGGGTGTCGGGAAAAGAAAGGAAAAATAGGACAAAATTAAAATGGACAAAACAGAATCTTGACTTACTTCTAAGGGACCAGAAAAATAGATTGTGTTATGGAACGGGGCACCCAAATACCCCGTGAGAACCTGCTTCATTAGAATAACCCCACTGACCGCATAGCCCTATTTGTCACCTAACTCCCCACACTGGAATCCATAAGGGGTATCAAACAATTACAATGCATACTTGATGGGAACCACATCCTGAAATAATTCTTTCCCAACCCCCTTCTTCTGGGCTTCAAACAATCCCCCAGCCTATCCAAGCACATCATCAGAAGCAAGCTTCCCACAGACCAGGAAACATCAATTCAAAGCAGCACCAGACACTGCCAAAACAACAGATGCAAAACCTGCAGACATAACTCCACTGCTACAATGATCTATACCTCCCACAAACACACCTTTCAAGATCCATGGGTCCTACACATACCCATTGCAACATGTGGTATACCTCATCCAGTGCAACAAAGACCTCAACAACAAGGGTGAAACCAGACAATCACTACAACTCGAACAAACGCACATAGAAAAATGATAAAAGACAAAAACCAACCTATCACTCATAGGTGTATATTTTTCACAAAGCAATTACTCCATATCTGATTTCAGTGCTCATCCTCTGAGGCCTGGTCTACAGAAGGGAGGTGGATCAATCTAAGTTACGCAACTTCAGCTATTGAATAACATAGCTGAAGTTGACATACTTAGATCTACTCACCACGGTGTCTTCTCTGTGAGTCGACTGCTGCCAGTTCCCCTGTTGACTCCGCCTGCACCTCTCACGCCGGTGGAGTACAGGAGTCGACGGGAGAGTGCTCGGGGTTAATTTATCGCATCTAGACTAGACGCAATAAATTGACCACCCCCTCCCCCGCTGGATTGACTGCTGCCTGCCGATCTGGCGGGTAGTATAGACATATCCATAGGAAACCTACACAACTCCTTCAAAAGACAAGCCTAGGAACTTAAATTCATAACTCTGTTGGACACTAAAAACCATGGACTTAACACAGAGATTGGTTTTATGGCTCATTAAAACAATTTGCAACACACCCTACTGCCTACTCATCCTTTACTTAAAATGAAGTGGGAAGTTGTCTCCTACAGTGTGTGTGAACCCCTTAGACTTGTCCCACCTTGTATTTAGCTCAGATGCTCTGGTTACCTTCTCCAGATTTGAGGAAGAGCTCTGTGTAGCTTGAAAATTTGTTTCTTCCACAAACAGAAGTTGGTCCAATAAAAGATATTACCATACCTACCTTGTCTTTCTAAGGAACTGGATATTAAATTATTTAACACCGTCTTTCAGAAATACAGAAAATGACACATACACAGTACTTTGTAGCTTTTCAAGAAATAGCCTCTTCCATTACCTGAATGTCCTGAATAATGGATTTGAATAGAGGAGACCGCTCAGTCCACATTTTCACCAGTTCCATTGCATTATCAAAGTTTTTCACATACTCTCCATACATCTTGAGGAAAGGAGCTAACTTCTGCAGAATATCTCCAATTCTGGGGGTTTCAGCCCTGTAGAGCAAGAGGATTGAGTCTCAACTTCACAGCAAATAAGTGAAAGCCGACAAGGTATTAACTAGTAGACAAAATGAGGGGAAAATATTATTTAAAAATCTAAATTAATGAATCCTCCAGTTCAATACTACTACACAAAGGATCCCAGTCTGACCATCAAAGGAGACCTGCAAAAGTGAAAACAATCTTTGTGCCCTATCTTGATCATATATAAAGGCCACAAGTAAGGAATAAAGCACTACATAAAATGTTAATTCTTCTTTCATTATTTCCATTTAGTAAATGGCATTTCTCTGGGCTGCCATAATAAGTGATATAACACTGCATTTCTCAACTGGAGGTGAAAACTCAGGAGGCCAGTCAAGGCAGAACTGAGAAGATTCCATTATTGCTAGAAATTATTGGAAAAAAATCAGACAATTTTAAGTTATGATGATGATAGATTCCATACTTTGAAAAAATATTAAGTCACTTAGAAGCTTAAAGTGGTAAAGACTATAGAGTTGCTTTATGTCCACAGTAAACAAATAGCTTTAGCAGCTTTTCAAAAATTGAAAAAAAATCACTTCGCACTGACCTTTTCACAAACAGAGTTCGCAACAAGGTTCCAATAGTTTTATGAGCCAGCCAAACAAGATAT
Source organism: Gopherus evgoodei (assembly GCF_007399415.2). NCBI lineage: Eukaryota > Metazoa > Chordata > Testudines > Testudinidae > Gopherus > Gopherus evgoodei. The sequence goes on along the minus strand of NC_044322.1, from coordinate 255,992,431 downwards.
AGCCTACAAATGAAATGGACTACTTATCTATAGCTGCTAGCTCACCAAAGGTGGTCTGATTTCACTTTCTCTCCAGAGAAACTAAACTTTTAAGGCTGTCTCTAATGCCAGACCAGGTGGTTTCCAATTTCTATAAGCTTGGGCACTAGGCCATATCAGATATGCCCAAAAAAGTCTAGCACATTGAGTCTTGGCAAGAATAAAAGTCTCCTGTGACTTCAGAACCCCTCCATAAGTAGGGCCCTTCATTTTCAGTTTTTATTTTATTTAATGTTTCGCAGGAATTTGCTGGTGTTTATTACAGCCACAAAAGAGGTGAAAAATCGGTGGCAAAAACTATTAATTTTTCTGGGTAAATATGGGTGCGGGGATGGTGTTGGTGGATGGAAGAACAGGAGGAAAAGTATCCAGTAGATTAATGCTTTGATGAATGGAGTTCAATGTGGATTGCTGCAGAACTAGACCAGAACTCAAAACACAACGCCACCTCTGAGTTTAAGAAAACACAACATCTCTAATCCCCAAATAAAACTTTTCATTTGAATAAGGTTTACTATTGTAGACTTAGAACTATTAGCCCATAAATATTTACATTTAATACTTGGGCCACACCATTAGCAGCACATATGCTCAATTTCATCCTTTTCTCCTGTTGTTTTTTTTTTTTTTAAAACTTGTGAACCCTTCCCTTGTGTTCTGAAATGTATTCCGATACAGACTTTCCTTTTCTTCCCATTTCAGTGTGTCAAATCTTCAAATCATTATCTGCTAATAGCTTGAAATATGTACATGATGGGTGTGAGATTCATCAGTACATTCAGCTGCACACACACACACTTCAGAGCTTGTGTGCACCTGTTTATTGTGTGCAACTTCTAGATTAATACATAGCCTAACTTCAATAGGCAGCTTGGCATATACACACAGACTAACATATACTGTAAAATCTATATCTCATGCAATGTATTGTATTTTTCTAATAAAACAAGTTATTTTTTATACACTTGCATATATAAAAGTAGGTGTGAAAATTGGAAAAAAAAGAAAAACTACTTTTTGTAAAATCCAAGATGTGTGTGTGTAATAATCAGTTTAAATGGAAAATACAAGGGTTCATCCATAAGGCACAGCCCAAAGCACTCTGGAAGAACATGCAGCGCAGAGGTGCCTTGGAAAGAAGAATCTTCTGATGAGAAAACATATAGTGCCATAGGTGAACTGATGGCTGTAGATAACCAGTCCATTTCAGATTAAAAAAAAACAATTTGTGCTTTGGCTGGTTCATCAAAATTACTGGAACCTTGTTACTTGTTCCCAAACCATAATGTTATCCTCAATATATGCCGCTGTCTGAAAATGCTTGATTCTAGTGACAATGCTACCTGTTTACCCATAGACTCAAAGCCATAACAATTTTTGGTGGGATAAGGGCACCCACAGCATACAGGCAACAGTTCCCATAAGAAGAGTTCGAACTCCAACGAATAGCAATTTCAGAGGCACTTCCAGACACCAGAGATAACATCCTCACGATGTTCCAAGTCAACAAGGCTAATGAAATAAAAGCTTTTCATAGTTATGTAAACCCTGGGACACTTCATATTTCTGCATTATCAGACCAACCTTCTACGGGGAACTTATTGCAGTGAGTCAAGCCTGGCTGGTCATTTCTCAAACTCCTCTTTTGCTGTCTTCAAGCTGCACAGCATACAAGAGGTACTTAGGTCTGGTTGTGATGTCTCAAGCAGGGCTGTCAAGTGATTAAAAAACTAATCATGCAATTAATCATGCTGTTAATAATAGAATATCATTTATTTAAATATTTCTCAATGTCTTCTACATTTTCAGATATATTTATTTCAATTAAAACAGAATGCAAAGTATACAGTGCTCATTTTCTATTATAAATATTTGCACTGTAAAAAGCAAAAGAAATAGTATTTTTCAATTCACCTAATACAAGTGCTGTAGTGAAATCTCTTTATCATGAAAGTTGAACTTACAAATGGAGAATTATGGAGGAAAAAACCCTGCATCCAAAAACAAAACAAGTCCACTCAGTCCTACTTCAGCCAATTGCTCAGACAAACAAGTTTGGCTACAATTTGCAGGCGATAATGTTGCCCGCTTCTTGTTTACAATATCACCTGAAAGTTTGCACAGGCGTTCACATGGCACTGTTGTAGCTGGTGTCGCAAGATATTTATGTGCCACATGCACCAAAGATTCATATGTCCATTCATGGTTCAACCACCATTCAAGGACATGCATCCATGCTGAAGACAGGTTCTGCTCAACAACAATCCAAAGCAGAGCGGACTGTCGCATGTTCACTTTCATCATTTGAGTCAGATGCCACCAGCAGAAGGTTGATATTCTTTTTTGGTAGTTCAGGTTCTGTAGTTTCTGCATCTGAGTGTTGCTTTTTTAAGACTTCTGAAACCATGCTCCACACCGCGTCCCACTTAGATTTTGGATGGAACTTCAGATGCTTAAACCTTGGGTCGAATGCAGTAGCTATTTTCAGAAATCTCACATTGGTACTTTCTTTGCATTTTGTCAAATCTGCTGTGAAAGTGTTCTTAAAATGAACATGTGCTGGGTCATCCGAGACTGCTATAACATGAAATATATGGCAGAATGTGGGTAAAATGGAACAGGAGACATACTATTCTCCCCCAAGGAATTCAGTCCCAAACAGGGCTGCCCGGAGGATTCAGGGGGCCTAGGGCAAAGCAATTTCCGGGGCCCATTCCATAAAAAAAAGTTGCAATACTATAGAATACTATATTCTTGTGGAGGCCCCTCTAGGTCCTGGGGCAAATTGCCCCACTAGCCTCCTCCACCCCCCCCCCCCAGTCAACCCTGGGAAAAAAACATTTAGCACAAACCCAGTTTTGAGAAAACTTCTTTTCAAGTCACCTTTACAAGGTATCACTGGTTCTCGGCATCAGCTAGGGCTAAAAGGCACTAAAGCTCATTAAAAGGGTTGGACAAATATTTTCCATCAAAACTCTTATTGGATTGAAAACTAGGGGGTTTTAAAAAGCAGAAAAAAATCATGGACAATGTCTGCTTTCCTTCAAAATTTGTTGTATTTTTTTTTAATTGAAAAGCTGAAATTAGTCTGCCAAAATCTGAACATGGTTTGGGGTTTCAAAAGCGTGTCGCCAAATATTTGCTGCTTGCTGTGTTTAATTGTTTAAAGAAACAATAAAAAAAATTCTGCTTAAAAAAATTCCAAAACTTTTGAACCATCTCAGCTTGTGACCAAATGCCTGAGCCCATCCAGTCAGAGATTTTTCCAGGTTTCTGATATTCTGCTGGCTTCCTTGACTCAAATCTGTCTCCATAACTTTGGGTTCATTTAGGTTAGAACATAAGAATGGCCATACTGGGTCAGACCAAAGGTCCATCCAGCCCAGTATCTTGTCTTCTGATAGTGGCCAATGCCAAGTGCCCCAGAGGAAGTGAACCTAACAGGTAATGATCAAGTGATCTCTCTCCTGTCATCCATCCCCACCCTCTGACAGACGCTAGGGACACCATTTCTTGCCTATCCTGACTAATAGCCATTAACGAACTTAACATCCTTGAATTTATCTGTTTCCTAGAGACTGGCTCCATGGGGTCCCTCACAAACTGGAGACGGTTACTGTGGGTTTGTCTTTAGTATAGACTATGTACATACTCCATGAACTGAGCATTTGAGCTTGTTCCAGAATCTGGAATGAGCCTATGTTGTGAAAACTGAAATGCTCAAAATAGTACATGCATGTGAATGGACACAGGGTTCTAAAATTTAATTAACCCAGGGGGTCTCAAACTGGGGATCGGGACCCCTCAGGGGGTCACAAGGTTATTACTGAGGGTCACGAGCTGTCAGCCTCCACCTCAAACCCTGCTTTGCCTCCAGCATTTATAATATAGTGTTAAATATATAAAAAAGTGTTTTAATTTCTAATGGGGGGGGTGTCGCACTTAGAGATTTGCTATGTGAAAGGGGTCACCAGTACAAAAATTTGAGAAGCACAGAATTAACCCCTCTGGAGCCTCAGGGAATGCAGGGGACATGGGGTCTCCCTTGGTAGGGTTGGGAAGGAGGTAGGGGGTGTAGGATATTGCTCTTCTCACGTGATCCCTCCCTCATGGCTTTCTTGGCTCTATCAATGTTACTCTAAAGTGGCTAATTTTAATGAAGCTACCCTCCCTCAACATGAATTTCCCTATGGCACTGAAATTAAATGTAGACTGTACCTTGGCATTTGAGAAGTGAAAGGGATGGTAGCCCTAAGGGAAAAGAGAACAGCTTGGCTCTTTGTGTTAACTAGCTGTCTGCAAGCCTCAAACTGCTGAATGAGCTTTAGAGTATGGAAGGCTATGCCTCCCCAAACAGCCTGGCCCTGCACCCTATTCGACCCCCACCCACTTCCTGTGCCCTGGCCGGATCCCCTCAGAATCACCAACCCATCCTGCTCCTTGTCCCCTGAGCGCCCCCCCAAGACTCCCCTAAACACCATCCCGGGATCCCCCCACCCCACAGCCTCTGCTGCTCTCTGTCCCTGACTGCCCCGACCCCTATCCACTCCCCACGCCGAGTCCTGACAGATCTCCGCAACACCCACAATCCAACTCCCCATTCCCCATCTCCTGACTGCCCTCCCCCGAACCTCTGCCCCCTCCCTGACCCTGGGACTCCCTGCCCCTTATCCAACCCTCCTGGGACTCCCTGCCATGTTGCTTAGCACACCACATCCAGGAGCAGCCCTGGACAGCACTGCAGCAGCCTGGCTCCACATGACCTGAGTTCTCGCTGCTCAGCCTGGAGCGCACAGCCCCAACCCCTTACCACGCAGCTCTGAGCCACGCCGCTTTAGCTCAGTCCAGGGCCGATCCTGGACACGGCGCGCTGAGGTGCTGGGCAATGGGAGAAGGCGGGGTTGGAGGGGAGCCTCCAATGTTCTCGTGGGATCCCCTGTGGGGCCCAGGGCAAATTGCCCCACTTCCCGCCCCCCCGTCCCCAGGCGGCCCTGGTCCCAAATTTAATTAATGCTTTTTTAAAAAAAAAATAAAATGCGCATCATCAGCATGTAAGCATGTCCTCTGGAATGATGGCTGAAGCATGAAGGGGCATATGAATGTTTAGCATATCTGACACGTAAATACCTAGCAATATTAACTACAAAAGTGCCATGCGACTGCCTGTTCTCACTTTCAGGTGATGTTGTAAATAAGAAGCAGGCAGCATTATCTCTTGTGAAAGTAAACAAAATTGTTTGTCTTAGCGATTGGCTGGAGAAGTAGGACTGAGTGGACTTGTAGGATCTAGTGTTTTACATTGTTTTGTTTCCGAGTGCAGTTATGTAACAAAAAAAAACTACATTTGTAAGTTACACTTTCACAATAAAGAGATTGCACTACAGTGTTTATATGAGGTGAATTGAAAAATATTATTTCTTTTATCATTTTTACAGTGCAAACATTTGTAATAAAAACATAAAGTGAGCACTCTGCACTTTGTATTCTGTGTTGTAATAGAAATCAATATATTAGAAAATGTAGAAAAACATCCAAAATATTTATTAAATATCAACTGGTATTCTATTGTGATAAGTGTGATTAATGACAATTAATTTTTTTGAGTTAATCGTGTGAGATAACTGTGATTAATCAACAGCTCTAGTCTCAAGACGTCATGACCAGCTGGAACACTGTTTACTTATGATTAAATGCCTGCTGAAATATAAACAGGTTCTCACGGCCATTTGTTCAAAACAATCTTAGTTAATCCACCAAATGCAACCCAGCAAAGTCTTGTAGAGTTTATAATTCCAGTCTGGTGCCATTTAGGGTACACGTCTTCACTGCAGAGTTAGCTCAGACTAGCCTCGTCTGGTGCATTCCCAATGCAAAGTCCTACTTGTGCAACAGTATCCCCAGTGGTGCAGCACTAGTCAATGCACTGGGATGGGATTTCTGGTGGATATCCCACGGTTCTTAGTATGAATTAAGCTGGGCTGTTCCATAATTCATTTGCAGAGTGCTCTCTCTCACTTAGCATGGAGCTGCTGTCTGTGTCAGTGACATAAGAACACCTTATCTAAGTAACTTTCAGGCAGAGCTCCTCATTATTAACACGGACTGTTCTGTACACAAAAGCAAACAGCATTTGGCATCAAGAACGTCTAATGAGATTATCACTAAGGATTTCAGTCTGCAAGCCCAAAGTGATTCTTAGCACACGTTCATGGGCTGTATCTCTGCTCAAATTCTTTGGAAGCAAAGCATAAATGGAGCGAGAAAATGTGGGGTTAAAGTACTGAGCCAGTGTAGGTGACTTCAGTGCAGAAGGAAGGAAGGAGGTAAACAAGAAACCAGAGCCTAGATAGAATTGTGGGTTAGCACTGGAGGCCTAACAGAACCTGGGCTTGATTACCCTGCATTCTCGCTGCAAAGTAGGCAGGCTGCCAGACCAGGCAGCAATGAAACCCGACCTCAAGCTATACCCTCAGTTGTGCCTGCTAGCCTGGATTTAAAACATCCTCAGGCCAAGGTTACAGATTTGTCTATGTACACAGAAGCTACAGCCTGGGCTAACTGCAGTGAAGATATACCCTTGGAGTGCTCACGCATGAGATCAGCTCAGATCAAGCAAAACTTTACATCAGGGATAGGCAACCTGCGGCAAACGTACCAAAAAGGTGGCACACAAGCTGATTTTCAGTGGCACTCACGCTGCCCAGGTCCTGACTACCGGTCCGGGGGGGCTCTGCATTTTAATTTTAAATGCTTCTTAAATATTTAAAAAACCTTATTTACTTTACATATAACAATGTAATATATAACTAAACTATACTTATAGAAAGAAACCTTCTAAAAACATTAAAATGTATTACTGGCACGCAAAACCTGAAATTAGAGTGAATAAATGAAGACTCGGCACACCACTTCTGAAAGGTTGCCAACCCCTGCTTTACATGATGGTTCTGCGGTCTGATCATTGACAGCTTATTTAAAGAGTGGCATAACACATCAAGGTGCTGGATGTGAAAATTCCACTTTAGATCACTTTAGCCATACCAAAACGCAACAAAGTTAGGAGTATTGCCTATGTTCTGGACTCCCAGATTTAAGATCCAGTCTTTTATCATCCTAACTGCTGAAAACAAAACAAAACAAACAAAAAAACCCCCACACAGCTGGGAAGTTACAGTCAGAGAAGACATTATCCAGCAATGTGCATAGAAAGCCAGAGATGATACCACAATCGTATATGGAGTTACCAGCTGATATTCACAGAGTTCCTGGCTCTCGTTTATGGAAATGCTAAGGAAAATGTATGGTCTTTTTTTTTAAAAAATGTCATAGGACATGATGGAAGAGAGCAGATCCCAGAGACTGGTGGAAAACAAGATCTATCAGATTTCTCTTTCAGAAATATCACACATTTCTCCTAGGCAACATCCTTCCTTCAAATATGTGCATAATATGACCTATGAAAGGCAGTTAAGCAATTTCCAACGTATCCAAGATATACCAATCACCGATGAAGATTGCATCCAGATAATACAGGATGGTGTGTTGTTAAACTCATAAATAGCATTTTAAGAACACTACTATTAGAAGTTGATTTACAGAGGCACTTTTTACTTTAAAAAATAACCTGAGCATTTAACATTGCTAATGTATGCTGCTTTTACATATTCCAGAAAATGCAATTTAGTATTTGTGACACTCTGTACCTCAAATTAGCACCCTGGAACCCATATATTTACCACTGTGATATGATTATATGTTTCGTACCAATTATGCCTTGTGAGGTTTCATTTAAAAAGTCTTGATCTGCTGAACATTGCTATCCTGTTGGACTGAATGTACTATCACTGTATGTGAAGTTATGAAGTATTGCTCTATGTTTGGTACTGAATTATGTGGAGAGTGGGGAACGCTCATAGCTAGCTTCTCAGTGGCAACAATGGAGCAACAATCACTGACCAGACTGGCATTGAGGCCCATTAAGAAGAATCTATTCTCTTAGAGATTCCTTAGAGAGCACATATGCAATGGTGGCGACCCAACTCTCCTCCCTCTGTCCCCCAACCACCACAGCAAGGATCTTTCTAGCAGCTTGAAGAAAGTAGAAAAGAGGGACAATGACATCATCATCTGGCCTCTCTCCTCCCCCATCTTAACACCTGGAAGACTGTCTGGAAGACAAAGACTTTGAACTGGGGAGATTGGTCCCAGGCTAGGAAGGGAATCCAGACTGTGTGTTCAGAACTTGTGAGCTGCCTGTAATATCTATTAGGGTGAGAGACTGATTCTCTCTTAGTCTCAAAGACAGAAACATAGTCTAAATTTTATTTCATTTCTTATGTAACCAATTTTGATCTGTATGCTGGCTACTTGTAATCACCTGAAAAAAAAATCTTTCTGTAGTGAATAAATCCATTTTATATTTTACCTAAAACAGTGTGTTTTTGGTTAAAGTGCTCGGGAATATCAGCTCAGATTACTAAGGCTGGTGCTGGTCCACTTTCCCTTTGACAGTGCAAGCTCATTAATTAGTTCACCACTCTGTCAAAGGAGTCTTGAACACGTAAGATGGTATATTTCTGGCATGCAAGGCTGGGGTAATTGGCTGGTGCATCTCTGTATTATTCAGGGGTAAGGCTGTGAGTCTTTCATGGAGATCACAGAAGTCATGGATTCCATAACTTTTCGGGACCTCCGTGACTTCAGCAGCTGGAGCCGCTGGGGGGTTCCGGTCCAGCTTCACCAGCTGCTGCTCTGGCAGACCCAGGCAATGGGTTCTGGGCACTACCCCGGAGCAGCAGTGAGGCCCCTGGCTGCCCCCCCACCCAGAAGAGCAGCAGCGGCAGCAGGGGGGACTCAGGCCACCACTCTGCCTGGAGGAGCAGCAGCAGGTGGGACTCGGGACTCCCCCCCACCACATGAAGGAGCAGCAGTGCAGCAGGGGGGACTCAGGCTGCCCCCGTCCCTCCCGCCCGGACGAGCGGCAGCGGCCACCAGAGCACCTATTCCACAGCAGCAGCAGCTGCTGGAGTGCCCCCCGCCCACCACATTCCTCAGCATCTAAGATTTAGTTAGGGTTATTTTTAGTACAAGTCATGGACAGGTCACTGGCCATGACATTTTGTTTAACGCTCCTGACCTGTATGTGACTTCTACTAAAAATACCGGTGACTAAATCACAGTCTTATTCATGAGTGGCTCTGGGAGCATTCATGCAATTTCACTGGGTGTGGGGCTCCATATGCTGATGGCTAAGTGATCCCAGCACCTGGAGGGGTTTGCTGTTTGTCACTGGCATAGCCTTGTGAGAGACAGCCCAGGTTGGAGAATTAAGGGGAAACAGTGGTCCCACAGTTCCAGGTTGTACTCCGGGGTCCTGTCACAGTATTTTACTAATATGACACACAGCACAAAGTATAGGAGACAGACTGTACTTTCTCTAAGGCAGAATGTAGTTTATATATACTATAGCTTTTAAACCATTACTCAAGTAAATCATACTTCCCCCTCCCCTAAAATTGAGCAATTTAATATTTGGGTTCACATTTAGTATTAATTTTTTTTATTTGATGAATACAAAAAGATGAATTTCTCATATACACTATTAAATACTTTATTATAATGGAGTAAGGAATGCAAGTTTAATGTTAAGCATTACTTTATTTTATGCTGCTTAGGGGTTATCTAATTATATTTCCTTGCTCTATAGAAAATGTTTAGTTCTCTCTGTGTTGGTGCATGATAACCACCATTTTATTTTGAACCCTGTGGGAGCTTACCCTGCCTAGACACCTGGTGCTCTGTGTGCCTCAAATTTACCCTCCTCTTGTGCCCCTGGAGGAATTCATGCCATACAACTGGTGTTTGAAACTAGAATTTTATCAGGTTTGTTAATAAACCAAGTCTGTTCAACCCCTCGATCCCAGATCAGGGTTCTCACGTAGCCTTTGTTATCAGTGTTTCCTGCTAACTGTACTCGGGCTCTGTTCAGCTCCCACTGGGCAGTGAGTGATGTCATTCCCACTGTGGTTCTTTCCTAGGCAACAGCTCTTCTGTAATCTGCTGTGCAGACCCCCACACCAGGAGTTCCACAGTCCCTCATCTCCTCTTGAGCAACAGGCCCTGCTTCTTATTTCCTGCCTTGCACATGACACACAAAACATGCATGCACGCACACCCTACACTGCAAGCATGTCTGCATTGCCTGCAGGCAGTTATGACCCTTTCTTGGTAGAAGGATTAATATTTCACCTGCCAATCCAGGGATGAGGCCTGTGCACCCTGTCACAATCCTTAGGGCTCTTCTATACCAGTTCCCACCTATTCTTCCTCCAACTGTTACCTGGACTGAGACAAGCAGGTATTTTAGGATTTTCTTGGATGTTGCAGGAATCAAGAATTCCTTAACTCTTCTAAAAATGCCCCTGATTTTTGACATTTGGAGTACTCTGTAAATAGGTGTCTGGATGTGACGAGAAGCAAGAGAACTTAGGGAGGTTAAACAGTAGGAACTCAGCTCACTGAGATGACATAGGATCGGACCAGTGTACTGCTGGTGAAAACTTTTTGCTAACGAGTTGTCACCTCTTCTTGAGGCAGAGAGATTTTTAAGAATTAGGTTGGATTAAATACATTGAGTTTGTGCTGACAACCGCTATGTCTAGTGTTATCACAGCACAGGCACACTTCCAGTTATTTGCACTAAAGATGGAAAATAAAAAGCTTATCCACAGTACAAAATCCCCATTAACACAACATTTTAAAATTTATACCACTCTGGCTTGCTCTTTTAACGTGACTTTCCCTTGAAAAAATGCCATGACAACACCATCCTAAAAATAATCCAGAACCAGGTGTTAATTACTAAATGATAAAGTTAAAACATGTAATAAAGGGAATTCTACTTTATTATAGAGTAGAAGGCAACGATAAAATCATCAGGTTATTGCACAATAATTGCATAAGCATTCATTTGCACCAGTTCCTGTATTTCAGGCAACAGACTCACCAGGTAGCATGTAATCTTAAAGGGCTTACCGCTCTCATTCAGCTAAAGGTTTCACATGTGAGTAATCCCATTGACTTCACTGAAACAACCATGTGCTTAAACTAAGGACATGCTTAATTCCTCTGTTAAACAAAACCCTGATGAACAGTAGAGCAGCAGACAATTTTTCCCAACAGAACTTCCTTGGAGCATTTTAATGGCAAAGTGTCTTCTATCTCAGGGACGTAACAATTTCAACACTAGCTCAGACCCATTATTAAAAGGCTTAATATCTTTCAAAACAATTCTTACCATTCTTGCATTCTTTTCTCAAGCTCCGGAAGCAAGAATTTACTGTGGAAGGCGTTGATTGATGAAATATTAGAAAAGATTTTATTGACCACCTCAGCTGGAAATGAACCCCTGTAAGCTTCCTCCAATAGTTTGCCATAGAATACCTGCAACACAGAAGGACTTAAAAGTTAACAGGCCAATGTGCATTTCTGTTATCTTTAAGTGGTACACAGTAGACTAACACCCCTTCCCCCACCCCCAAGCATTTCTAGATGGTTACTTTTGTAGCTCAACTGTGGGAGCATCCAAAATTACTGAACTATCATCGTTCCCCTTCCCCTCCCCTTCTTCAGGTATCAGTGGAACTCCCCACCTCAGTGTGCCCTCCAGGAGCCAGAGCAGCAGTGAAGGCCTGGGGAGTAAGGCACCTCCAGAATGCATTGGGTGCAAGTGATGTCATCATACTTTGCTTTTTTTCAGTTTGGACTACAGACACTCTTTCTATCTGCTGACTGGCCTTTCTTTCTGACCTCCTTTCCAGTCCTCCATCCTATCTTCTTTTCCTTGCCTCTCTCTCTCAACACCCCTTTTCCCTTCCTACTTCCATACTCTTGTTAATTCATCCCCTTGTTGCCCCACACTCTCATATAAAACACTGAACTCAGCATGATGTTTTCCAGCTATCACCCTGAGCACTTTGCTTGTACATTGGATCCCCTTGTCTTTTTAGAATATGAGTGCTTTGGAGACAGGGGCTGTGCCTTTATGTGCGTTTTAAGACATCTAGCAGAACAGGGCTCTGATTCTGAATCTGCCTTTTGGTACTACAGCAGTAGAATTAAAAAAAACAACCCACCACCTACGGAATCATAGAAATGTAGGCATGGAAGGGCTTATAAACATTACGTAAGTATTATGTTAACCAAATTTAGGGAAATAAGGTCAGCCGCCACCATTCTCCTTTTTTTTCATGATGCTGGTAGTTTTAGGTGCTACCTGTAAACTTCAGAATTTTGCCTGATATTCTGGAAAAACGTGAATGCAGAAATGCATCTAAAATTGGGATAGTGAAAATACTTCTACAACGCCAGTTAAAAGAGACTAAAAGCATATTTGAATACTTTACTGTGATTTCTTTTGTCCCTAAAACAATGCTCTTATTTGCAAGAAAGGTCTATTTTCAACACGTGTTCATGTAAGACACCTATGTAAATCATTTCCCTCATATTCACGAGAACCAAAACTGATATGCCTAAGCAGTCTGACAGCTATTAGCTGTTTAATGTAGCAATTAGGACTTTTAAGACCTGATTTAGCCATGCACTAGACTAGGAAAATATCAACATGAAATAAAGATGAAGAACAAGGTTAGTTGACAAAGCAATGCATGATCAGAGATATTTAGGTATAGTCAGGGCCGGTGCAAGGATATTTTGCACCCCAGGCAAAATTTTCACCTTGCGCTCCTTCTCCCCAGAGCATCACTTATTATAAACTTTCAAAAATGAATACTGCATTACGTGGCATTGTTCATTAGAATTAATACACATTCAGCTTGAAAATTTATTAATTTCATTATTTATTCTACATATTTAATCAAAATAAATGAATAACCTGACAGGGTGTGGGACTGGTTGGCTTTGGGCACGGGGGTGTGGCAGGGGTTGGCTGGAGACAGGGGAGTGTCGGGCTGGTTAGCTTCAGGCAGGGGGTGTGGCAGGGGTTGGCTGGAGACAGGGGAGTGTGGCAGCGACTGGCTGGAGACATGGGGTATGGGGCTGGCTGGCTGGCTTCAGCCAGGGTAGGGGATGCAGAACTGGTTGGCGATGCGGTGTGGGGCTGGCTGGAGACAGGGGGTGTGGGACTGGCTTCGGGCATGGGGGTGCGGCAGGGGCTGGCTTGAGACAGGGATATAGGGCTGGCTGGAAGCAGAGCGGCTGGTACCAGGGCTGTTCTTAGATATTCTGGGGCCCTATGCAGCCCCCTTGCGGGGGTAGGTTGTGCTGCCACAGGCCTCTGGGTGGGAAGCAGGGGGGCCCCAGGCCTCGGGGGGGGGCAGGCCTCGAGGGGGCGGGGCTCGCTTGGGAGGCAGGGGGAACCACCCTCCCAGCATTCACCAGCGGTGCATCTGGGGCCAGGTCTCCCTACTTCCCCCCCACTGGTGAGCACAGGTCAGGCCCTGCTGCAAAGCTCAGGGAAGTGGGGCGGGGCGGAGCAGGGGCAGGGGCCCTGGGGAAGAGCCAGAGCAGCAGGGAGCAGTGCAGTGCCCCGGCAGCCAGAGGAGGAATGACAATTTCCCAGCCTGCCGGCCGGAGCTAATCAAAACCACAACGCCCCCTAGTACAGCGGCAGGAAGAGGATTACATGTTTAGCCGGCACCGGGCGAGCATCCCAGACATTTTGGGCACCGCTTTTTGGCGGTCTGAAATATTGGTGCCCTAGGCGGTCGCCTAGTTTGCCCAGTGGTTGCCACCGGCCCTGGGTATAATGGGTATATATGAGAAAGTAGGCAGGCTCAAAGAAAGATTTAGAGAACTGCAGATTGACATTTAATGACTAATATAGTTTGAAGCAGTTAAAAGTGCAAGCGCTCAATTCTTCCATCACAGAATAAGCATAACTCCGATTCACTTTAATAGGAATCAGGCAGACCATGTGATGGAAGAATAGAGCAGAGAAGGTTTAAGATGGGATGCTTCTCTTCTAGGTCACTGTTTGAAACCTGGCTAACATCAGTAGATACCAAAGTTCTACTAGAGACACTGTTCAGTGACTTAGTGTGCAGGTGATTACATCAAACACATACCACTATACATTGGCTTCCTTGTTGGCAGTTTCAGCAAAGGCCAAGAAATGAATGAGCAGAGAGAGGTGAAATTAGCCTCTCCTCCTTGTAGGCTGTCTCACTGGTATGGAAGCTTGCACTTCTATTGCTCACACTGTGGTCTACATAAACACAAGAATTCAGTTTCTATGTCCATCAGGGACCAGTATGTTTTGCAAACATTAAAATTATTTAAAAACAAAAACAAAAAAAATGAAGTAGTTGTTGCAAATGACTGCTTAGTTGAGAGAATTAGAAGAAGGCAAAAACCCGCAATCCCTTAATGTGGTTTTTACAAACAGATAAAGCTCATGTGAACTGCAGTATATGTAAGTAAAAGAATGAAGCATTTCTTAAAGCAAAATTCACCTTGTCTAAGAGGTCAAGTCGGCTGACGTAGGCTCTTTCTGTATGCAAAAGCTCATCGGCAATTTTGTGACGTTTCTGCTCATCTGTCTCCTGAAAAAAACAGAAGATTCTTTTTCTGAATAGTTCAGGGTAATTCAATTCAAATTCTACATTTAATTAGTAACTTTTTTTTTTTTGCAAACACAAACGAATTCAAAATGACAATGTTCCCACAGGATTTAGCAGGAAGTAAAAATCAGGAGCAGAGCAGAACAAACATGTAACAGTTTTCCTGTTTGCGCAGATGGCTTTGTACTATTACTAGGTATTTGCCAAACCCTTCCATACTCCCCACTCCCAGATTCCTACCCAGTTGAACAACTAGTTAATGATAATTATTATTAACATTTCAGAGCTGTATGAATTAACTCCTATCTTTTGCCAGATGAATTCAGCCCTTTTTTTGTTGTCGTTTCCAATATAGTTTAAAGTGACTGTTCTTTGCACAACTTTGTTAATCAAAATTATTGCACAAACATTTTATATAGACAGTCAGCCTATGGATTCCAGATGAAAGGTTAGCTGCAGTAAGAGTATTCACTAGAGCTGTGCAGGAAATGGATTTTCTGTTTCGTGGGAAATTCCACAATTCTGAATTCCCCCTCTACTGAAATTCCAAAAAATAATATTCCAGATCGATAGAAACATTTTGTTCCAATTTCAATTTTTTAAAAATTTATTAAAAACTAGAAAAGAATTGCAACGGAGTCATTCTGAAACAGAAAAACTGAAATGCTCCACTACAAAAAGCTTGAAACAGAACATTTAAACCTCAGGGGGAAAGAAATGAAATCAACATTTCCACATAACATTTTGATTTTGATGAAACGGCATTCTCCAACGGAAAAACGTTCCATAGGAAAATTTTTGAACAGCTCTACTATTCACTTGTGTGGCTGTTCACCTTATTCACATGGAGTGAAATCCCAGCCCAATGAAATCAATGAGAGTTGTGTTATTGGCTTCCCTGGGGTGACGATTTCATCCAAAGTATTGTTTCCACTACCTGGCTGTAAGAGTAAATCTTTTATTAAGAGGAGGGTTTGAATAAGTAATTTCTGGTGCAAATCTTCCAGCAAACACATTTTCATTACTAAAACACACACACATGCTGCAGACATCTTTGCAAATGTTTGCAGAACACTGAAGTACATAGCTTTTATTCGATAGTCCGTTAGAGGCTCATTTTTTGTAGTATTCACCCAAGCTTTAATGCTATTACCATCCTTGTAAATGTTAGTATCTGCAAGTAACTGAAACACACTTCGGTCCTAAGCTTCAGGGCTGCCACCAATCATATTGCTGCATGCCAAAACTTCTCCCTTCAGACTTAAGTAGCTGCTTCGACAAGATAGTCTCCATTGAATCTGCTTACCCATATAATGGCCACTGTATTACTGGAGCTTATAAAATAGCACTCCTACAGTCTACATGCACTCAGAAGCACTGCAGAGACCAGAAAAGCTTAAACTACAGGATGCTGTAGGTTAGTATCAGGGGTGAAAGTAACTTAAATGACTTACCGGTATGCCAGACTCCTGAGCAGGGACATGGCCTCAACCAGAAGAGGTGGGGCCTTTCAAGATTTAAAGGCCCTGGAGCTCCAGCTGGGAGCCCCAGGGCCTTTAAATCACCCTAGAGCTACTAGGTGCAGAGGCGGCTGGGAACCCCAGGGCTCACAGGTGAATTAAAGGGCCCGGGGCTCTGGCTGCTGCAGAGCTCCGGCTGCTGTAGAGCTCTGGGCCCTTTAAATCACCATGGGAGCCCGGCTACCGGAGCTCTGGCGGCACTTTAAAGGGCGCGGGGCTCCCTGCAGTGGCCAGAGCACCAGGCCGTTTAAATCCCTGTCTGAGTCCAGCTGCCAGAGCTCCGGCAGTGCTTTAAAGGGCCCGGGGCTCGCCACAGTGGCTGGAGCCTTGGGCCCTTTAAATCAGTGTTGCAGAAGCCAGTCCAGTCCGGCACAGCATACTGGCTCTTGCCGGACTTTCACCTCTGGTGATAATTTACAGATAAAGTCTTACATTTGGACTTCAGAGGCTACAAAGATTCTTGTTTTTTCTGCCAAAATTATTTGGCACCCCCCAAAAATAAAATATCCCAGCAGTTTCCCCAAGTGTGCATGAAGAACCATTTCACTACATATTTTCAGGGGACTATTTTAGTCCACATTATTTGCATATTTGTATGCATTACAGAACCTAGTTAAAGGAAAAAGCATGCAGCTAAAAGAACAGACTTGTTAAAATAATGTAACTGCGATATTGCCAAGCAGCATTAAAAGCATGGTGAGTTAGGGTCCTCAAATGTGGGAGATTAAAAAAAACTCCTACCATTTTTAAGCCAAATACATTTTAAAAAAAGTTCGCCATCTGCTTTTTGCCCTTTTAAGGGGAACCTTCCCACAACCAAAGGGTGAGAGCATTTCAGGTCCAAAATTTAACCTGAAACATACACAAAACATGAACAACAAGGAGTCCTTGTGGCACCTTAGAGCCTAACCAATTTATCTGGGCATAAGCTATCGTGGGCTAAAACCCACTTCATCGGATGCATGGAGTGAAAAATACAATAAGCAAAATGTATATTATAGCACATGAAAAGATGAGAGTTGCCTTACCAAGTGGGAGGTCAGTGCTAACGAGGCAAATTCAATTAAGGTGGAAGTGGCCTATTCTCAACAGTTGAAAAGGACTCCTTGTTATCTTTGCTGATGCAGACTAACATGGCTACTACTCTAAAACCTGTCACCACACAAACATGTGCATGAATTTCCACTCTGGGCCATCTCCTAACCCCTAGGGTGAAGAAGCTGCCATTCTATCCTCTTCGGTCCTCCACTGGATCACCACCTTGGTCTCCCCCCGTCCCATTTCCTTCACTATCCCACTGACTTCTGTCTCCTGTCCCCATATTTTCCCCACAGTTACCTTCTCTTCCTTTGAAGCCTTATTAGTCTCTTCCTGAACCTTTTCATTTTCCCATCTCGTTTAGTCTTCTTCTACCTCTTATGTTCCTCTGAACCACCTTAGCCTTCCTCTTGCACCCCACATTCTCCTCTCCAGTCTCTTCTCTGGACCCTGTGGTAAATGGACACCCAATTTCCCCCTCCCCTCATCTTCTCCTGCTCCCACATTGCCCCCTCTCCACTAAATATGCTCCTGAATCCTATGCCTCCTCTGTCTCCTGCTGCACCTTTCTTCTCTGTGCCCATCAGAGCTGGTCTACATGGGGAAATTTACCATCCTAATTATATCATTTGCTTTTATGCTGCTTTGGAAATGGTATAAGATAAACTAGACAAAGGTGCTCTTATTCCAGAATGGGAGTGTCCATGTGGGGAGTTATACTGCTGTAACTATAGCAGTATAATTTACCAGAATCATGTTAGTAAATTTGCTCACGTAGACAAGCCCTCAAACTCCAACCACGCCTTCTCCTAGTCTCCCACTCTATACCCTGATTAAGTTATTCTCAGCCTTCTGCTGCCGCTGCCACTGCCACCCCCATGCACGTCCTCTCTCCTCTGCTCCCCAGATTCTCCTTCTCATAGTGTCCTGACTAGTCCCCCAACCACAAAAGTCTAAACAAAGCATATTTTGTAAAAAAAAAAAAAAAAACAGAACAAAAAAACCAACATTTTCTGACTATGATCAGTATTGTGGCAAATTTCTAATGATTTAGAATTAGAATTCTTTTAGTTGTATACAAAAAGCTTACAATTTTATAAAACAAAAATGGAACATACAAATAAGAATAGAAAGATATATAATGTACTGAGCCACAGCATGCTTTCCTGGTTAAGCAAAACTATCTACTGACCTCAGTAAAGAGGTCTGCTTAAAAAAAAAATGGATGGCTTGATATAGTTCCAAGAAATCATCTATTACATGAAATATCACAAAGGAACATAAGAAAAAGAAGTATTCTCTATTATACACAAAATATTAATATTAAATGAAAACTATAAGATTCCAAAATGTTGATTAACAAGGTGTTGGGGAGAGGGGGTGTGGGCTCTGGGAAGGAGTTTGGGTGTGAGAGAGGACTCTGGGCTGAAACAGGGGGTTGGGGTACAGGAGAGGGTTTGGGGTGAGGGGTCCTGGCAGTGCTTACCATGGCTCCTGGGAAGCGGCCACCAGGTCCCTACAGCCCCTAGATGAAAGGGAGGCTCCATGTGCTGCCCTCGCGCCCACAGGCACCTCCCCTGCAGCTCCTATTGGTTGCTGTTCCCAGCCAATATGAAGCTGCAGAGCTGGGCCTCGGGGCGGGAGCAGCACACAGAGCGGAGCCTCCTTGGAAGCACTGCCAGGTCCCTGCAGCCCCTAGATGCATGGACGGCCAAGAGCCACACTGAGCTAGGACAGGCAGGGAGCCTGCCTTAGCCCTGTGCCCCTGCTGCACCACCAACTGGACTTTTAACGACCTGGTTGGTGGTGGCAACCAGAGCCACCAGGGTGGGTTCCTTTTTGACCAGGAGTTCCGGTCAAAAACTGGATGCCTGGCAACCCTATGCTGCTATGAGTTACCTGTTCCAACCAGTAATTTGGAATAGATAACTTTTGTGTTCGGTCTTTCAACAAACGTTTTTTTCAAAATATTTAACCACCTAGATGAGCTTGGGTGAAACCTTTCCTGTTTCACCCAACTCAACTGATAAAACCTATGCATTAGAAAGGATTGCAAATAACTAATCAATTTACAGATAAAGTCTAAAATTATGCATTCTATGTGGTCTGGGTACACATTTCTTACTACAAAGTTATTAGTGTTACTCCCCCTCAGAATCATTTCACGGTGATACAAAATGAAAAAACAAATAGTTTGCATTTAAGTTATTGCCTGAACTGAGATATTAAGCCATGATGAGAAAAAAGTCTGCAGAGATTAAAAACACACACTTCCATACTTAAAATATTAGCAGTATGTAGACATTTTTCATAATCCTGCAATAGATTTACACATCCTGTGAATTTACATCAAACTTTTTCTATGAACTACATCCTAATTTATTTGAGGCAGTTTCCACTGAAATTTGCAGATCGAAGTAAACTAATATCAATCCCTTACCAACAAACCTTTTCCAGTTGTGCCAGCAAACATGAAGAGGGTATGGGAATATAGAATATGATTCTTTCCTTTCCAGACTGAGTCCTTGCCTCAAGAGAATTTACAATCTAATACAACAACTGACATACGAAGGGTGGAGAGAAAAAATACAAAGTATGTATCACCACTACTGCCAAACTCTTGTTCAAAAATCATTAGTTGGACCCCAAAAATGATGATTGACCTAAAAGCAATGAAATTTAAAAATATAATTCATTTGAAGTTCCTTTTTATTTGACTTCTGTTTGAGCATTTAAGTCACATGGACTCTACATTTTCAAGCTTTTCTCTGCGATCAAGTGGGCTAGAAATTTAATTTAAATTAAGACTGATAGTCTCATGCAATCTCTTGGTTCCAGCAGCTAGGGCTTTAAAGCCAACACCATATATTATGAGTCTTGAGATAAAATCATGAGAGCTGGCATCATCATCTTATTTATAAGTACATCTCTCTCTTCAGCTTCCCCTCAAGCTGCCAAATATTACCCACATAAGTGTATTGTATATCTATTCACCTTCAAGAAAGGGTACAGATTTCATTACCCCTGAAGATAGGACAGCACTAGTTAAGATACTGCTGTCACCCCTACAAACAATGCTAAAGGGATGAAATTTTGAGTATTCTTCCCTAGGGAAATGCAGCAACGATCACACTCTGACTTCTGCCCCTTCAGGGAAGACAAAGCCTGGGGCATAGAGATAAAGGAGAGCTGTTTTCTCTCTCTCACAAATGTGGCAAAAGGCGTGTCCTTTTCCAGCAGAAAGTTCATCTTACAAGAAATTCTCCCTCTCTCTTCGTAGACCCACAGACCAAAAGCACCACATCACATCTGCAGCATGCATGAACTCTGGGATACTTAAGTGTGTCTACAATATTGCAGCCTGCAGCACTGCCACTAAAAGAACATGTCAAACAAATGTTATATTTACTGAAAATATACAACTGATTTTCAACTCTAGAACACAATCATTTATATTCTGATTTTCCATTACATTCAAAATGTGTAGTCAGCCACTTTTTGGAGAGGTGTCTTCAGTTAGTTCTAATGGAACACTTCTCCCAGAATGTTCTCTCATACAGCTGTGGCATTCTTGTACTATTCAGCCTTCCGGTGTATAAAAAAAAAAATCCTATTACAGAAGGTATTGCTGTAGCAGGACTGGCAATTTTCTTAAGATCTTCTCTTTAAAGGCCTTTTGTCATGCGTTTTTTGCAGTTCTTGATTTTTTCTTACATCCCGTAAAGTGTTTAAAACTCAACAAGTTCCATACAGGATTTTTTTGCAGCAATAACAGAACAACTCTTTGCCAAGTCTAGTCACAATTTTGTCTGGACCCCTTTACAACCTGTAATTCCATAATGCCTCAGTCAGATCTACCTGCTATAGAACTGAGAAAAGGAACAGGGAAGTGCATTCAGAATTAGCTCTCAATTATGAGCTCTGGCTTCACATTACTCCCCAGCCTCAAACTCACCTCCATCCTTGAAGCAATGGATCAAATCTACTAATCTTCTTAAGATACATAAATTCAGAAAGCAAGGATATTTCCCTCCCCTCCTTCCCTTTTCTTGAATTTTAGGACTGTTTCAAAGCATTAAATTGGTGGCCAAGGAATAGAGCTGGTAGTCTACACAGTGGTTCTCTAGCTTTTAGTACCTCAGCTCCATTGCCTCATCTTAAAACTTGGTGATTAGACACACCCATTTTTTATTTTATTTTTTGTATTTGACACTAGATTCAAGGAGGACACAAGAGTGTGAACAGTTTGGTGACTTTAAATGTCTACAGTTTAATTATACACACTGATCTAATCTAGGTTTTTAAAACTATAATTTGATTATATGGATTTTTGGCATGTTCAGACACAGTAAGATTTTAGTGAGAAGAGTGGGCCCATTATAAACTGCATAGTTGTATAATATTTGGTTGAATATCTGCTAGTTTCCAAGTGTAATCAATTTCTATGGTTAGTTTTCACAGAAATCACTGCTTAAAACTCAGCCTTAAAGTGATAACTAGGAGAAAATAGAACCAATATTTTCATAGCTTTATCACTGACTTCTTTGTACTCTCTAACAGAAATCTAGAATTCCTGGTTTATTGGATTTGAAAACTTGGTCTTCAGAGTGAGTTTATTTGAAAATTCTATGATTTTTTTTTTTTAAGATGAAATACCTAAGGTTGAAATGGAGTCAACTGTTACCAATATCAGATTTCAACTCCAATTGGTATATGGAGATTCATGTCCAACTCCAGGAAAGTATTCATCAAAATGGAAATACAATCCAGAAAAAATGAGTTAATATTTGGTCTCAATAGAATTTTGATCACTTTTCCTCTTAAAAAAAATTAAAAGTCTGATAACATCTCTAAATCTGGAAACATCTCAGTAACTCTTTTCTATGTGGCATCTCCAAAGACAGATCATTTTTTATAAATCCCCTGATTTTCTCTCTTTCATATCTAGTATATCTGTATTCCTAGTTTGAAGTGTTAGGTTCTTTGCATTCAATTTGCCTAATATGTCCATCAGGTAAATCAGTTAAATGCGGTCAAGAAGCCCCCCTTACAAACGTAATCTGCAAGGTCCGTTTTCCCAAGGGGGAAATTCTCATTTTATCAATCAATTTAAAGATGTGTTGTAACATTTTCCCACGTGACAACCACCTGACTTTACTGTGAACGGAATGTAGTCAGAACTCATCTCAGCACATTATACTAAAAAACGTGTTCACTGCCCAGGATTTTATTATATTATTTTAAGAACAATGTTGAGGGCTTCATGTATTTCAGGGTGCAACCTCTTTGATGCCAAAGCTTGGCGATGAATCATCCAGTTTCCACATTGCTGCTGTTGCCACTTGCTTTACCCATGGCTGAAACCCCAATAGTTTCTCCAGTTATAGCTGCTGCCCCATCCATGTACAGCCCCATCACACATAGCCCAGTTAAGACCTTCATCCATCATGAGTATTTCCTCACTGGTTCTTCAGGTCAGGGTTTCTTTGCAAAATAAAAAGTCCTTCATCTATTGTACTTGCTTTTATAAATCTCAGATAACACAGAAGTTGAGCCATGTTAGCTACGTCTGTGGTTGGTCAAGCTGCAGTGCAAATATTGACTCTTCTTAAATTTGTTCTATCAACTGATCCTGGATGTTTTCTGCAAGGTCATCAGTGCACCAATGGAAGGTGTTATTTGATAAAGAAATGGTTTTTCAGTGTCATGACTGCTTGTTTCCCAAATCAGAATTCTACATGTCTATTATTTCTGGAAGGAGACGGGTCCTGCAAATGGTGTGCGCTTGTTTGCTTTCTGTAATCAGCATGGCCACAAGATGCCTCTGAGGATTTTCCTCTTTAGACATGATTTGGGGGAGGGGGCGGGGGGGGAGCAGAGGGAAGGATGCTTTAATTCTTCTAGTTTCTGAAGGAAAAATCATGGCTTTTGTTCACGAATTCCAGGTATTGGTTTCTAAATGCTCTTGGCGTCATACTTTCAGTTATTAACATTTGAAAATAAATGACACATTGTAGCTGCAGATGTTCTGCAGTAATACTGCAACATGAATATCCAGATCTAATGTAATATTGTGTTATTTACTTTTCTTCCTCTTCTGTTTAACTTTATTAAAATCACCTTCTTTGGTCAAAGATATGCTACATGTAGGCTTAGCACATGGCAAAAATCATTCCATTATCAAGATAAGACACACCTGTCTCTACCTCAGTCTCCTTGCCTTATCTGCTGGCACTGGTGCTGGGAGCCTTTCAATATGTTTATACTTCACGCAGCAGTCCCCCAGTCCGAGTAGACACATTTGTCTGGTGACAGAGTTGCCAATTTTGGCTGGCTGTATTCCTGGAGGTTTCATCACATGATATAATCTTTAACTGAAAATTAGTCCTTAATTCCTGGAGACTCCAGTATAGTCCTGGAGGGTTGGCAACCCTAGCCAGCAGGGCTCACACTACTGTTCTGAAAACAGCTGTGTAAACATTGTGGCTCAGGCTGTGAGGTTCACTGCCATGAGCAGCGATTCGGGCTTTGAAGTGCAGAGAGGAGGATGGGCTTCAGAGCCTGGAGCTCCAGCCCAAGCCTCAACTGTCTAGACAGCTATTTTTAGAGTGCTAGTTTAAGGCCCACTAGTCCAAGTCTCTAGCCCTGGGCTGAGGTGGTGGGGGGAGAGGGAGGGGAGAGACAGATGGTTGTTTTGCTGTAGAGTCCATGGGCACTACAGACATACCTTCTGTACTATGTACTCCAGCAGGGGGCTCTCAGCTGAGAGGCAACCCTTGCAGTGGAGTACACAGAGGCTGCCCCAGTCCCAACAGCAGCATAATTGAGAGTCCAATTTAATTGTGTCCTAATTAGGAACAAAAACAGCCATATAGATTAAAATTTGTTCCCAAACACTTGTGGCTCACGCATGAGCTCTTCATGGCTCCCCAAGGGAACCACAGTACAGAGTTTGGGAACCACTGTATTATGTTAAGAAAAATATCTACTGCTATTGATAATTGTTAGACTGCATTTACACTGTCCTGTTATATTTTTTTTTGCAATCAACTTAGGATGTTACGCAAAAATCAAATTTCACATGCATTTCTCTTCCATACTCATTCACAACATCATTTGCTTCTGCAGTTTCTTGAAGATGGTAACAAAAATCTGCATGCAGGACAGAATGAAGGTCTTGTTTATATTGCAAACGAATATACAGTTCAGAAACAGCTGTCATCTCTAATGTAATATACTGGGTGTTGAATATTCCAGGGCTGGTATTACTGTTCTAGATTTTAACCATTCTGACTTTTGTGTCTGCTTCTTTATTCTTCTAGCATCAAAGGATAATGCATCCAGCCATAACTAGTTCTAATATTATACCTATTCTTTTTGGTCAGTTAGGCCAGATAACATCTGTTTGTTATCCACGAGGCCAAGAGCAGGCACAGATGGGATTGCTCTCGTTAGCATTTTCCTCAGGCTTTTGCCCAGTTCCTTCCTGTATTTTATGTTCCAGCAGCCTCACATTTCTGCCTTTTCCTGTACATACTGCTAACACCTGTTGCATAATTTGGATTCCCATTCTGTATTGCCTAAGGAGTGTCTAGTGTATTGTACTGGACTAGACATGCACATAAAAAAAAACAGGCATCACAGAACAGGAAGCAAAGAAATATAATAGAAGGTGTGGCAGGGCAAAGGTACCTTGGATTCCTATCAGATCTATGCAGAGATGGGATCCTAACACTCTTCATCAGCAACAAGTATAACCTCCCATTCACTGGCTAAGATATTCAACTCTGCACATGTTAAAGTTTACTATGCACTGTTTATCCTGCACACACACAGGATCACCTCCTATGCAAAATTAAATGCCCAGTGATATGCTGTTTCTTCCATAAGTGAAAACCCAAAAGAAAACATGCAAGACAAAATTTGTGGGAACAAAATACACACCAGGGGAAAAAAAAAAAGCAGTACAAAATCATGAACGCCTACTACACTCACAAACTGCTAAAATACATTATCCTATAGCAAACTGACAGGTAGGGAGAGACACACATGGTGGGTGGGGGAGTGTGAGAGACATACACATTGAGCATTGCTAATTCTGTCTGACAGGCCCTACGTTACCAGAGATTGTCTTTTACTTCAAGTATTAGTGGGCTGTGCTTTCAAGACCAAGAGCTGGGTTCTATTCTTCTCTTCCCTCTGAAGTTCCAAGTGACTCTGGTGTGCAGCAAAGCAGCAGTCACACAAATCTAGCTGGCCATGGTTTTGTTACAATACAGTGACTCATGTACTACATAGTCATCTGAATTTTGAAACAGGATGTGATTTTTTTTTGCAGTTATATTTTCCAAGATCAATTCACTTTCACCCACTCATTTCCTCTTAACAATAACAAAAGAAGTCTCTACTAGGAAATCTCAGATTCATCCCCAGTGTAATTCCACTGACTTCAATGGGATTTCAACAAGGGATAAATGTATTTCTTCATCCCTTATGTCTAGCTGGGACATCCCAGTGGCTTCCCATTGTCTTGCTAGATCCATTCAGAGGGTTATACTCGAGCTAAGCTCTCACAAGCCAGTTCTGTCTCCAGATATCTTGATGCTGCTGTGTTAGTGTGTGTTTTTTTGCCACTCCAGTCATTTGTTCCTCCACCCTCTCTCATGGCACAAACAACATGACTACACATGCAAGTTCAGGTCAGTTACAGTCTTTTCCAAAAATATCCAAAAAGGGTTGCCAAATTTTGCATATTCAAGATCTTTGAGGAATCCCAGTTTTGGTGCACTGGGACATCATGTCACTGCACAGCACACAACCTGGGTCTATTTCCACAGGTTAAAAGTATTCAGCATTTTCAAAAGTGCCTCATTAAAAGGCTAATCTATTGTTGAAAGGTTTTTGGTTTTATTTGATTTTATTTATTTGCAGAGCTGGTCACATTTTTTCAAAGTTTAAAAAAAGAAATCGGGGAGAAAAATAAAAACATCTTCCTTTTTGAATAGTTCTATAAAACTTCTTTTTTTTAATATGAAACACCTGGAAAAAACACAGGAACAGTTATATGCAAGGAAAAAATACAGAATGTAATTTTACCTTTGCTTCTACATGCTCATCTTCCTTACTGAGTTCCTCATTCTGTTTTTCCTCTACATTAGTATTAGTTTCTACAGTTTCATTTTCAGATGGGAACAGTGTGTCCCTGCCTGGAGTCCTGCAGCAGTCAAGAGTTTGTCCTGTGCAGATCATTGTAGCTTGCAGTGGTTCTGTAGTAGTGCTTTCTTGTTCCCCATTTACTAAGTTACTGTTGATTACAATATCTGAAGCTGGAGTGGATGTATTGGTGCTATGTTCCAGTAATTTATTGTCATTGCATTCCATCTGGCTTTGTGCTACTACTCCATTGGCCGTGTGTTTCTGTACAACCTGAGTTTGATCTGTATTATTTCCCTGCTTTTGTAGTGGGTGTTGGGAGATGAGTTTTGGCTGAGGTGATGCTGACTCATATCTTCCTTGAGATTTAGCAACCTTTACAACAGAGGATTCTTTCTTCAAATCACTAGGACTTGAGGGACTAAAAGGTTAAAAAAGAAAAAGAAAAAAAAAGAGTTAAGGGAATCATTAGAAAAGTGTTTTATTTTAGGATGGCATTTATATTGCACAACTTTAAATTTCTTCAAAGGTATTTTTTATTTGCTAATATTAGAAATGTTCAGTTATGCAGAACATGTCTAATATAGGCCTTCCATGATGTAATGCCATACTTAATTCAACAAGTCACAAGGGCAACAGTACACATCTTTCTAGAAATTAAAATGGTGTCCATTATCTGTCTGTTAATAAACAACTTATGACACTCTTCACTAGTAGAATTCAAAAGAACATTACAAAGGTGGCCAGTATCATTATCCCCATTGTACAGACAGGAAAACGGAGACACATAGGTGAAGTGACTTGTCCAAGGTCACTCAGCAAGCCAGAAGCAGAGCTGGAAAAATCCCAGTCCAATGCTCTGTCCATGTCTACACTTAAGTGTGCAAGAAACATTCTTTTAATTTTTCCCTATTCCTTTCTTTATCAGAATATAGTAAAAGCTTTATATTCTTAATCTAGCTCCACATACTTATCGCAGGTCAGTCAATCTATTTAGCGCTACCCTTTCAGATTCTTGTCACTATCAAGAAAAAAGCTCTCTTTCTTTCTCTTCGGCCTCATCAGTTCAAGTCAGTCCCAAATATGCATCTGTTCCTGGTATGTACCCCAAATTTTATCTTCTTGCGGTATTCTTTCATGGTTCCAACTTTGGGCTACTGTTAACATTAAAGATACTCGCTAAAATAAAGTTATATTGCTCTATTGTAAAATCACTGGGATGAAAAGGAATACTTGCATGTTGATGTTTTACTTAAAATTCATATTTACCAAAAATAAAAAAATTTTAGAATTGTGGTGACAAAACTATTCTGTATAAAGTGATAAATAATGCAGTTTTCCTACTGCACTGTTTGTAATGTGTGAAGACCATTAATTTAGAAGGGTTAGAAACATTAAGTTTACTACCAAATAACTCTTCCTTAAAATAATGATTACAACCATATTCTGGACTCTACAAGTTTATTGGTGGTTTGAAGAATGCATTTCATTTGGATTTTGGTTTTCTGTGTTTGCTTTTTTTTTTGCAGCATGTAAACAAATTAAAATTGCTTTGCAATTTGTTTTGTGACAATTATACCCTTTTAAAAACTCAGTGAAATGCATATTATGCTACATTCATTTATAAAAATAGTCAACTTCCTAGAGATTCATTTTGGTTTTTTTATGCTTATTATATATTACCTTGCTCCGTATAGTTAAGAATCATTCTAAATATTCCCCATTTCTATTAGCTTTTGTGCTGCGCAAGCTAACAAAAACCTATTACTGTAATTCACAATCACAATTTACTAGTACACAGTTTGGGTATACTAAGACAAAAGATTGGCAGAGGCTATCAGTCTTCCTGCTTTAAAGCAGCAGCACATTGCCAACTGAGGATATGAAAAAAATTCTCTTTTCACAACCCACAACAACACCACAGAACTAGGTAGGTGTATTATGGAGGCTTTTTCTCAAAGGAGGATTAGCCTTGCTCTAGAAATCAGATACAGGCTAGTGTGTGCAATTAAACACTAGATAGTTCGATCAATTATCTCTTCATGTAAAGCAATTCCACTGTTTATAAGTAAAAGTAACCAAACATTGTAAATAGGGAATAATAGGGTTTAGCATAATATCTATAGTCCCCTTGGGTATCAAAATAGTACAGACTTCTCAAAACCTTTCAGACATCCCCAAAAGATGGAACCAACTGACCACCTCCTGAGGAGGACAGATATCAAAGCATGCTACCTGCACAACTCCCAGTCAGGAGACCCTGATATTAGAAGGAGTTAGAAAGTTCCCTGTCTTTTTTTCCAGCATCAAGGAGGTGCATGAGATCATCTCAGATCTCTCTCAAGAAGATAAAACCTTGGAAAAAAGCTGGAAGGGGTGGAAGTCCTATGGCTACGTTTGGATTTCTTTTATTTCCCTCCTTAACAAAAAATGAAGCAGTTCAGTTTGAAGGATGGGTGAAAATTCATCATGTGGCGTAACGAGAGTCAGTTAACCCATCCTGTATCAAGCAGCTCCATCATGACATTTCCTCTCTTTTGTTAAACAGTCCTCATATTAGGTCATTGTCAGACTGGATAACTATTAAAGCAGATGGAAGAGTAAGAGTAGCTTTCCTAAGGATACCAGACTGTTAAAAGAATTCTGAGACTGATACTTCAGGAGAATTATAAAATGGAAAACAAAAAGAAAATTGTGGGTGGGCACTAAACTGAAAGAATTCTTGTAAATCCTCCAATACTATATTTCCCCTTTCCCTATTCACAGCTGTCACAGTAGTGTAGCAGTGAGATGAGATCTCGAGTAGGTTAGAGGCTCCTTTTCCTTTCACAGATCAAGCTCATCATCCCTGTGATAGTCTTGGTCTTCCAGTAAAAGTCTCCTCTTGCAACACTGGACTACTCCTATCTTAGGATACATTCCACTGCCTGGAAGCTAAATTCTGCCCTCTGATGCACGTGTGCACATTGGCCCTAAATTAGTAGACTGGCAAGGCATAATAAATCATACATTCGTGTACAAAATGTTCCTTCAGAATGCTGATGTCCTTGAGATACTGGAAGGCCAATGCCAAATATACCCACTACACAACTCTCGCTGCTCCTAGAATTGGCCCACTCTGAGGTTTTACAGCTTTCTGAAAGATCACCGTATAATATTTAGGACCATTTATCCAATTGTTTAAACAAAGAGCTACCTGGGGTTTGTTTTTATTTGCTATGTCTCCTTTTAAGATGAAGATAACACCAGAGATTATGTTCACTTAAAATGTATTCCTTCTTCTGATGGTAGTTATTCCAGTTTTTTTCTTTTAATTTATGTTCGCACACATCATATCTTGAGTAGAGGAATTGACCTTTCATGTGTATAGAGAACTATGGAAACCTCTTGGGACATGGATATAAAAAGTTTGTTATAGTACATCACTACCTCAATATAATGCCACCCAATATAACAGGAACTTGGATATAAAGTGGGAAAGCAGTGCTGGGAGGGGGCGGGAGGGCTGCGCACTCCGGTGGATCAAAGCAAGTTCAGTATAACATGGTTTCACCTCTAATGCGGTAAGATTTTTTGGCTCCCAAGGACAGCGTTATATCAAAGTAGAGGTGTATTATAAATATGTTTCTTCTCACTGCCTCAAAAAGCGTGTTTGAGCATTTAGTCCCTTCATGCATATTTTGATTGAAAAAAATGGAACAATAAATGTTATCACAGCGGATATTTTTCAGTGTTCTAAATATCTGCTTGCATGTTTGTAAAATGAAGAACAGCAGCAATGTTCTAATTCACTACAACCAGAAAGTGAAATGGACCATAAACAGATAAGTGAAGGTGACCCATTTAGTTTTCCTGCTTATGCGGAATGATGTAAGAAAGGGTAAACCAGCATGAAAAGTCAAAAGGAAAAGATTTCAAATGATTCCACTAATAACATGATATTTATTATTAAACACAAAAGGAATTAAGGTTACCTGAACAATTTCATTTTAAACGTTTATTCCAAACCATGAACATTTTTCAGGATGTTTTAATCATGCAAACTATTTACTTCACTTCAGATTGTGCTTGAGAAACTAACCTTGAAAAAAAGTGTGTATTCCAAGGCCTAAAAAAAGTTTCTATTATTAATTATTAATATTCTAAATCAACATTTACAAGTATTAGGCAGGCCACCACAAGTTAGATTTGTTTAAACACATTTTTCCTTTTAACGAAATACTGCAATTAGACAATATATTGTAAAGCAAGAAGCACTGTGTTGCAGCTAATCCTGGGGAGATATCAGATAGTTGTCATAGGCATTACTCTGTTCCCATTTAAATCCGCAGCAAGACTGCCATTGACTTCAGTGAGAGCAATACTGGAGTCCACACTGTCACAACACATGCCATTCATTTACACCATACATTATAGTTCATTAATCTACACACAGTGTTGTTAAAAGAATTAGGACATGTTGTCCTTTACCCCTTACTTTTAAAAGAAAGCAAGTGACGTACCCGCCTCCTTCAAAACGACTGATGAGATCTGACACCTTGCTGGGTTTTTCCTTTGACACACAAGAAACAGAGGTAGGTGTGACTTCCTCCATTCTTGGTTGTGCAGTAGGTAAAGCTTTCCGTGTAGGGGTTTGGTGTGTGATGGATAAAAATGAATTCTGCAGATGCACTGGCTTTGGAGGCACTGTAAGAAAAAAACGGAAAAAAAAATCCAGACCACACGCATTAGCTGTTACTTTGTATTGCTAAAACGAAGACAGATAGACCAACCGACAGAAACAGATACCAGGAGCATTAAGAAAAGTTCCTTGAGTTCATCTAAATGTAATTGTTCTCTTACCAATTCATACTAGAGTTCAACATTTACTGTATGCAGTCAGACATCCAGTTAGTTATTGGACAGAAGCCAGTCAAAGTGCTACTTTAAAAATCTAATCAAGTTGCTTTATAGAGTCTACTGCAGTCAAATGGACAGCAGTTTTGATCCTCATAACCATCAGTTTAACCCAAAATAAGAACTAGTATAATTCCAAGATATAGCTGTGATGAAGGGCACAGGAATTATTCCAGTCACCCTTCCCCAGCACGGGCTAAAAAAGGCTCCTAACAAAACTTTGGTGCTCAATCTCTCACACACACATCCACCAACTGATATCAGAAGGGCTTTGCTTCAGGAAAGCTTCGGTTTTGGTTGTCCAGTACCAAGAGACATTGCCCTGAGCACTAAGGCTAAAGTCTATGAGCTCTTGTATCGGCGTGAACAGGTGCAGCTCCATTTACTTCACTGGACCTGTGCCCTTTTGCAGAGGCTGACAATATGGTCCTATATATAAACTAATGTAGATTTATACAAACTTTTATAAATACTCACCCTTTGAAATACACAATACCAAGAATAGAAATAAAGACTTGGATATGAATAAAAATCCAGCATGTCCCTCCCTTTGATCACATCCTTTCCATAACACCCCAAAAGGGATAAGCTTTGCAGCACATCCAGAAAGTTGGGGTGGGGGGGGGGGGAGAGAAATCAGGCATTGGCAGACCCAGACGGGTAAGTGAGCTCCCAAGTCATGGGTTCCTAGAGGAAAATGCCCTGCTACCACCTCCCTTGTTTATAGCAATGGAACTACAGGTCACTAACCAACAGCAGCAGTATGGTATGGCATAGAAGAGAACAGTGAGAACATAGAAGAGAACAGTGAGAACAGACAGCTTGCTAATTATAAAGCAACTGTTGTACAGTTTCTTAATCTAAAATGAGCCAACATGGATCCTTTCGCTTTCTAGAATTTTCCTCAAATCCTGGGGCTTTTCAGTCTCCACCTCAGCATTACCAGCTCTACAATGAAGTTTAGCCTCCTTCCTCCCACCAAAATAGTGATATTTGCTTACTGTGTCCAGAATGCTTTCATTCCCTTTCCCTCATCCCTTATCCCTACAATAGCCAAGTGTTTCTGGAATTGTTAGTAATCAACTCTGGTTTTATAGAGCCGTAGCCAAGAGGCAGTAGGCCAGGCTGCATGAGAAGCACTGCCCTTCAGAGTCACAGCTACTGGCTGCTTTCAAACTAATCTTATCCCTATCAGAAACCACCACCCACCACATCTGAGTGGCACAGCTTCCACTGTGGCCTGATACTGCTTCCTGCGATCATTTCAGAGCAGCAAACCAGCTTCTGCATGGCAAAGACAGGGGCGGGGGAGGGGAAATCACATGTAACAGCCCCCCAAAAATGAATTGTGGGTAGAAAGAACAACATGAGAAGTGGAAAAGGAAAAAGTTACGCACACACACACACACACACACACACACACTTTTTCACTTTCTTTAACAAATAAGTTACTGATTCGAAGTCAAAAGAGCGGCCACTTTGTTACTTCCTGAATCACACTTCCACTAAAGACCATCAGCTCGTGAAAGCATCCAGCCAATAAACCAAGATTCCCACCAAGAGGGAATAGCAGATGGCACTAGTACAGGGTATGTGTCACCCATGACTAAGAAGAGTAAACATCCTAGAAGCTACTGATATACGGTACTGTACATGGTTAAAAGCCACACAATTCCCTAGCAGCACTGACACTTCTTTCTTTGTGATTCTACTGATTTTGCATATATTTTACTTAAATATCAGACCTTCACATTGTAATTATTCACAGAGTTATTAAACAGAGAGAGGGACTCCATTCTTAGGAAAGATTGAAGAGTTAGGCCATAAATAACTATAGTTTGACTGAAAGAAAAACAGCATGCATGCTAGTTAAATGATGGAGACATCAAGGAGAGGGCAATCATTTAAGGCAGTTTACGAGACATAGGTGCACAATCAAGAGAGAAGATTAGGTGTCCCTTCCTCCCCCGCCCTTATCAAAAAAGCCTACTTCTAGATCCTGAAACAGTTCCTCATGGAAAGCAGTTTAAGCCCTATCATCCAAGATTTCAAGACCGTGTTGAAGAAAATAGTTATATTCCTGAGGGCATTCTGCACCAAAAAATTAAACATTCTGCACCCAATATTTTAAAATTCTGCAAAATTTATTTGCCAAATAAACATGGAGGCTCCAGCATGGCATTGGGGAGCACAGGCCACTGGCTGTACAGAGGTGGGAGGTAACTGTGCAGCTTCCCCCGGGACACGGACTCAAAGGTGAGGCTGTCCCCAACCCTGACACAATCCAAGGACTGGACCTGCCCTAGAAACACCTCAGGGCCCTGCCCTTCTATGACAGCTGCACCACTTGTGGGCAGGCAGGCTCAGCAAGGCATGATCCAAGTGTGAAGAGACCTAGTGTAGGGGATCCAGGTACGGCTGAGAGGGTTCTATGTGGGACAATCTGAGTGTGGGCAGGTCAGTGGAGGATCTGGATGCACAGCGGCTTGTTGCAGGGTTTGGGTGCAATGGTAATGGAACTCAGCGAGGGAGGTCTGGGTATGTGGGGGTCCAGATGCTGGAGTAGTGGGGCTCGGTGGGGTGGGGATCCATGTGCAGCTGGTTCGAGGTCAGTAGGGTGGGGATCTGGGTGTCGGTGGCTTGTTGGGTGGTACCAGTGCAGGGGAAGTGGGGCTCAGTGCAGGGGTTTGGGGGGGGGAGGGTGAGGCTCGATGGGAGGGTCTGGATATGAGGTGGTCTGGATGCATGGGAGTTGGCCAGATGAAGGAGCAGCTCCCTATACAGTGATCTCCCCTGCAGCTGAAGAGTGATGGGTGCAGGAAGCTGGGGAGGTGGGGGGGAGTTTGCAGAGCTTCCTATAGCCAGGGGGAGAAATCTGGGGGTGGGTCTGACACAGCCCTGGATGCCATGCAGAGGAAGAGGAAGTCCCGTCCTCCCCAGCCCAGCCAGGACTAGCAGCTGAGCCTAGCACAGAGTAGGAGCCACCAGCCAGGTCTTCCCCAGTCCTAACCTCTGCCCCCCAGTGATTTCCCTCTCTGCCAGCTGTCCTGGGCATATGAAACACACTGCTTAGGAGGGTTGCATGACTGATCTTATGGCTTCTCTTTGCTTCCCGGCAGAAAAATGAGTTTCTGAGGCAGAACCAAAAGACATCTGGGGGAAATCTGCGCTACTGCGCATGCGCAGAATTTATATCCTCACAGGAGTAATAGTTGCATATATACCATACTGTCAGGAACAACCACGCCCTTGCAGAAAGATGGACTTGATCCAGCAGAGCTTTTCCATCTCTACCTTGCATTAGTGCATGAGAGGAAATAGTGAATTCTGCTACCAACAGAGAACTTCACTACCAAGGAGTAGCTTTAGTGACAGCTTCAGTACAAATAAGAGTGTACATATTACTTTGAATAGATTAAATAGCCAAAACCCTTTCCCAAAGAGTTTATAACTTCAATCATATGAACATCAAAGGATGATAAATGAAACAACAATAGTATGAAAGAACAATGGAGAAGGATGAGGGTCACAGTAAGAAATGAGACTTTTCTTAGATGTGTAACTATTCTTGGCTCTTAACATTTATATGTATTAATATATGTCTATGGTGCAGGACATAGTCTAGTCTAAGAATGGTGGAGTGGAGATCAGCACTGGAAGGGTAACTCAACATGCCATATTTTAAAATGATTGCTTTATAAACATTGAACAAGCGAAACAATTTTCTCACCAGCATTTTGTACAATGAGATGCTTTCCAGAGAAATTAAAAATGTTTCTTCCATCTGCCTGCTTGCTGCTGTGAAGCACTGTTTCCGCTTTACTGTTCTCCCTTCTCTCAGAAGTTCTCAGAAGGACTGGCAGATCTAGGCCAGTGAGCATCAGATAATTGTCAGAGAGCTGAATAGCTAGGTAGCTAGCTGAACTAAAAAAAAAAAAAGTAATGAGACAGCTAAAAAAATCAGACAGACAGACTGTCTGGGAAGAAGCAGGACACAACTGAGTATCGGCATTCCAATTTCCCTGGGGGAAGAGATGGAAGGACGAGAGGCATTTGGTTGGATTTAAGACCAGAATTAAAATGATGTATAGCAACATTTCCTGTGATGCATTTCACAAAGTAATTGTAATGTGCTTTGTACAATTGCAGAAAATCAGTTTGTTAAGCAATTAATACTGGAGTGAGAATTCATAAAAATTGCTGGTGTTGATGGAGTTTATGTTGAACAAATACAAGTGGTGCATGTTTGGAGCAGAAATCTCCCCTCCCCCCAACCACTGGACCCTACATCCATTTTGCGGCAAAAACAGTTTCTAAATCCTTCCTAAACAGACCATGGCCAGAGGTGGTCAGACATCTTTCTAGGTAGTAGAAATAATATCAAGACAAAATCCTGGTTCCATTAGAAATGACAAGCACTGGGACCATCTTAACTGTGACAATCACAATATGTTAGAACATCTGGTCAACCTGAAGATATTAAAATTGGTAGGTGGCAGAACACATGGGGAATGAAACCAGACAGCCACACTAGTCCCATTAAAGTGAGTTTATTTTCATCTTGTCTCCTTAATAAATACTGCCTATGAATTTTTCCTGTAACTGAGCAACGTCATTACTGCATGGAAGTCGGTGAATCAGAATGGGACATGGCCACATGAGGATCACTGTTTGAAAGTCACTGATAACAAGGAAATAAAACTGGTTGTTTAAAAACCTTACAATAAGGTGAACCTTTTAATAGGGATTGTGGAAAACAAATTAGTCCTATTAATTCCTCATTCTATGTACCTTCTGTAGCTATTTAGTTTAATCACAGATTATTTCTCCTGTGTGAACACAGGAGATCTTGAAGAATAAAGAGACAAAGATGGTAATACACCACTGGATAATTTAAAGCTCTTTTCAACAATAAAAATTTCCCAGCTTCTATGCTGTGCAACTATGAGCTCATCTGGGGATGCAGGCTGCGTATCCAGCCCAAAGAAAACCTATCACAGTGCCCAAGTAGTCACTTCCATACACTACTGATCAAAACTAGGTAATCAGGATTTAATACGTAGTATACGGCTGTACAATCAATTGTGTATGAACAGACAGTGAATAGGTAAAGTAGGTGCAAAAGCTGCAATGAACACAGAATATTATCTCCACAAGGCATGAGAGGAATTTTTCCCTTTCAATGGAGGCCTCTTGACTTGCCTGGCCTTTTCTCCTTGCTGTTACTCTAGGAAGTTTGTGGGTTTGGTTTTTATAAATAAAACTTTAAATTTCTCCCTGGCTCACTGATATTAGCCAGAAGATTTGTGGCATCTTGATTCAGTGAGAATACAGAAGTTCCAGCACTCAGGAGTGTCATCTACACTACAGTTCCCCTAGCTGACTTGCATCAGTAATCATCACGGAGCATGCTCCATCACCTTCAAGTAAATTGTCAAACGAATTTGGACAGACAGATGCCACAGAATCTCTGCAGGAAAAAGCCATGCAGAATAATAGTCTGGATCCAGCACAGAGAGGAAAATTACAGCAGTCTATTCTATTCTACATAGGTTCTAATATCATGCTAATCAGCTTAGTATCTGAGCACCTTTCAGCAGTGCAGTAAGCAACATGACTGATATCTGTCATGTTTCACTTCTCTCATCTGCTATCAAGGGGGAGAAAAGAGTGCAGTGAAATGTTTTATTTTGTTATGGGTTTTCTTTGCTTTGTTTTTTGTTACTATATATTAAAAAAATGTGTTGCTACGTGTTTATGTTAGAAAGAACAAGGTCAAAGAAATCCATCTTGTGCTTGGAACAGAAGGCAGCAAAGTTTGTGGTGGTTCTTAGTGTGACAGACTGACAATATCCTAGACAAGCCTTACTGATTAAATGGAACCTGACTGAATTAAGTTTAATACCCCTGGGATCCATTGTATTAAAAATGTAAATGTTTATGTACTATTGAACACTGCACGGAACTTGCAGGAAAACGGGGTTAATGTGCTCTCTGGGAGATAAGAGGAACTTCAAAGGATTTTTGGAACAAAACATGTAAAGTGGATCCTGCTGGAAATAGCGAGGGGATGAGGAGAATGTAAATGATCCACTTAAATCTATCCTTTTTAAACTCTCCCCTGGACCTCCATGACTTCCGCATCTGCAGCGGCTGGTGTGGCTGACCCCAGGGTCAGCTGTTGCTTTGGCGGCCCCAGCAACTGGTCCAAGGCAATTGGCCCTGGGCACAGCAGTGGCACCACAGGTCGCCTCCCAGCCTGGAGTGGCTGTAGGGCCCTGGGCCGCCACTACCCCAGGAGCAGCAGCATCTACGGGAGCATCGCTGCCACTTTTTAGTAAAAGTCATGGACAGGTCACTTGCCGCGACTTTTCGGTTATTGCCCGGGACCTGTTCATCACTTACTAAAAAAACTGTGACAAAATCGTAGCCTTAGCTGTGATGAACCTAAAATCATAAGGAAACCCCTTGTGTGGGGTTTTGAAGGACTGCTCCAGCCAGAGCCCATGCAAGGGCTGGGGTGAACTCTAGTAAGCTTATTAGCACGTGTATAGGTCCTTTTATTGTTGTTAATGTGTTCTCTGTAGTGCTTCAGTTTAAGAATAAAACAGGCTTGCACAGGAACAATTGTCTGGTAACTCAACTGTGGGCAGTCACACTTATTAGTCTCTGAACAGAAGGCAAAAGAAGCTTGCTTAGGCATCCTATCTTGTGCTGGGAATAACACTGAAGGCAGGGAACTTGGGAATCGCATAACAGTGTGAAAGCAAGTTACCTAGAAGGGAAAAGTACAGAGAAAAAAAGTATCAGTCTTTTCAGGAAAGAGACAGGGAAAAATGGATTTTTGAACAGCTGAAGAAAAGCTGGCTGGTTGAGCTATGCAGAGAAAGGCAGCTGAGAACTGAGGACCAGACAAAACCGCAGCTAGTACATTTGCTCTATTCTAACGAAAAGCAGCAGAATAGTCCAGGTGTGCAGAGAACCTCCAGTCTGC
Organism: Gopherus evgoodei; assembly: GCF_007399415.2. NCBI lineage: Eukaryota > Metazoa > Chordata > Testudines > Testudinidae > Gopherus > Gopherus evgoodei. The sequence goes on along the minus strand of NC_044322.1, from coordinate 255,954,212 downwards.
TGGCAAAGGATCAAGCAGATGGGAGAATCTTGGAGCCAACTCCCTGGAAAGAAACAGGGCAGAGACGGACAGATGCAGCAACTGTGTTCGGTCCAGACCAGTACATCACTGCAACAGGAGTTGTGCAGAGTCCAGTAGCCAGAGCAGGAGAAGCTGCAGCTGGAGAGAGACAAAGTGCATCTGGAAACTTAGCAGCTTGAAGATCAGGAACAAAGGAGAGCAGATCGGGAGCGGGAGCAGCAGCATCAGTGGAGAGAGAAGAGAAAGAAGAGCCAGAGTCAGCATGAGAAGGAAAGGGACAAGAAGGGGCACTATCAGCTCAAGATGGAGAGACTGTGCCAGAGACACCAGGAAAGACATCATCAGTTTGAGGTACAGAGACTGCCAAGTAGAAGAATAGTCCACAGGTAAAGCCAGTCCCCAGGTACCTGTCCCAATGGGAGGCCTAGACTCTCAATTACTTCCTGGTTTTAGGAAGGGGGATGACATAGATATGTTCCCAGACGTTTTTGAAATGGGGTATGAATTGAACAAGATGAAGGAAAGAAGATATGATAAGGAACCTGGGTCCACTATTGCTTTGGACAAAGGTCTTGGACATTTTTACCCTTATGGGTAGCCTATAAAGATTATGATAATTGTAACCAAGCTTTGCTGCAAAAGTTTAAACTGACATTGAAACATTTAGGAAAAGGTATTGGGAGTTCAGGAAAAACGGGCCATGATCTATGATGAGGTTTTAATTCAAATGAGGAGTTATGTAAAGAAATGGGGAACTGATCAGGGAGCTAAAACAATCAGTGAGGCCTAGAAATTAATGGGTATAGAATGAGCCTATAAACTCTGCCATGCCAACCTGAAATCATGTTAACAGACAGTTATCCTAGAGATGTTACAATGGCTGGAAAACTGGCAGGTCAGGATATGGATAGTCATCCTGATTTGGAGAGAAAACTAACAAGGATGAAATGGCATAAGACGGGGATCAAACCCAAGAGCAGACCCACACCCAGCAGGGAGGGAAACCATCTCCCAGAAGCCTTGGGATGGGCGAGGATTCGTGGTGCACCATATGTGGCCAGCAGGGTCACTGTGCCTAAGAATCCCTGCAACATCTATTAAGCCCCTTGGGGTTCTGAAAGGCCAGCTATACCCTAGACATAGAACGAACTGGTGACTGAGTCATTCCACAGTCTTGGATGGGCTGCCAACAGCATTGCCTCCTGCAAAGATGAGTTTTGGCTTTACTGGGGAACGTTCTGTTTTGCCAGAGGATGCCATGGTATTCACCCTGGAGCTTTAGGAGACCTTTTAGATCCCCTGGGTCCAAGTCATTCAGCATCTTGAAGATAAGGACAGAGACCTGAAACTTTATTTGAAGTTCTATAGGAAACCAGTGTGTAGAATGGAGGACAGGTTTGACACAGCTCAGAGTAACCTGCATAGCTGAGGAAATGTGCTGAAGCATTTGGCACTAGTTGGAGTTTCCTAAGCACTGAAGTCTTCATGCTGCCGTATTGTAGTCCAGCTGAGAGCATGTATAACTGAGACCACGACTTTGGCCACCAGGGTCAGACAGAGTCTCCCCACCATCTGCAGATGGTAGAAAGCATTACTCACAGATGCTGCTATGTGAGAGCTCAGTGTCAGCGAGGAATCCAAAACCACTACTAAAAACTGTAGTTAGAACATCCTCCAGAGCTACAGATGTACAGACATGTCTTTGTAAGACACCGTACTAGAGATGCAGTAAATCACTTTTCTTTGCACCACATAACAGGATTTAAATTTCATCAGGTATGAAATAAGAAATTATGTGATACACATCATGCAATTGGAGGAACACTTGCAGGCAGGCAGACAGGCAATCGGTCCTGTTTGTAACACTGTGTGTGATTATGGTGAAGCTGGGCCCAAGCTAGAGCTCAGACATATCTGTAGTGGGAGCAAATTCCGAACTACCTACAGCACTCTGCCTCAGTGACCTGGAGCATCATGTTTCACCTCTGGATTGTCAGAGAACTTTGTGGACCTTGAGGACCACAGTGATCCATGCATGTGTCACCACCAGGCAGGGTTACTGTAATCCACTCTATTTTAAGCTGAATTTGAAGACAATGTGCAGGTTCCAGATGGTACAAAATGTGCCTGCCTGCTTCCTTTATGCTGGAGGCTTCCGTGAACACATCAGAACCGTGCTTAAGTCCCTTCACTGGCTTCCAGTCAATTTCAGAAGCCCGTTGAGGGCTTTTTTCCTAATTTTTCAAAACAATTAATAAATCAAAACCCAGCAACATTAAAGACTGAATTGTGATCTACAAACTGCTGAGCTTATTTGTTGCTGAAAGGAGTCCTAAGGAAACAAGAACTATCCTTTTACCTTTGATATCTTAGACAAACTAACTTGTATTCTGCTTAAAATGCCAGGAAATAATATAACCAAAATTGAGGGGAAATAATTTTATATTGGACTCTGTTCAGCAATTTAGTCACTTGCTCTGGCTGCACCAAGACTGGTATATAACGAGTGATTATTTCCAAAGATTTAAGTTATTTTTCAGACAGACACCAAGTACTTACACTGAACAAAGACAGGTTCAAAGTCCAAGGCTAGTTTCAAATCCAAATCTTGGGTAATATGTAGGACTGTGAACATTCTACACTTTATTTCCAAAACAGCGCTGATGAATTAAACACACACACTTGGCTTTATCTTTACTTCTTGTTATTTCTATCTCCTAAACTTTGGCAGGTTAGATGAATGTTACTTAGTGATTAATCTATCAACAGCAAAGAAACTGGCATTGCAATTCAGGTCTGAGATCTTATTTCCTTTCATCACAGAGAGATATTTAAGATTGGCAAGACTAAAGCAGTCTCCCCCAAAAAGTATTGAAGGAAAAAAAAAACGTGTACGGTACCTGTAAACTAAAGCTACAATCCTGTTAAAAATACACTTTCTCAACAGAAAAAGAACAGGAGTACTTGTGGCACTTAGAGACTAACAAATTTATTTGAGCATAAGCTTTCGTAGGCAACAGCCCACTTCATCGGATGCATGCAGTGGAAAATATAGTATGAAGATGTATATATACACACACAGAGGAAACGTGAAGCAATGGGTGTTACCCTACACACTCTAACGAGAGTGATCAGTTAAGGTGAGCTATTACCAGCAAGAGAGAAAAAAACTTTTTGTAGTGGTAATGAAAATAGTTTATTTCCAGCAGTTGACAAGAAGGTGAGAGGAACAGTGTGTGTGTGTGGAGGGGGGAGGAAATAAACACGGGAAATAGTTTTACTTTGTGTAATGACCCATCCACTCCCAGTCTTTATTCAAGCCTAATTTGATGGTGTCCATTTTGCAAATTAATTCCAATTCAACAGTCTCTCATTGGAGTTTGTTTTTGAAGTTTTTTTTGTTGTAATATTGCGACTTTTAGGTCTGTAATCTAGTGACCAGGGAGATTGAAGTGTTCTCCAACTGGTTTTTGAATGTTATAATTCTTGATGTCTGATTTGTGTCCATTTATTCTTTTGCATAGAGACTGTCCAGTTTGGACAATGTACATGGCAGAGGGACATTGCTGGCACATGATGGCCATGGGATTCCTTGAGGAATTCCACCATGATTTCAAGTATCAGAGGAGTAGACGTGTTAGTCTGGATCTGTAAAAGCAGCAAAGAGTCCTGTGGCACCTTATAGGCTAACAGATGTTTTGGAGCATGAGCTTTCGTGGGTGAATATCCACTTCATCAGATGCATGTAGTGGAAATTTCCAGGGGCAGGTGTATATATATGCAGGCAAGCTAGAGATAATGAGGTAGTCCAATCAGGGAGGATGAGGCCCTGTTCTAGCAGTTGAGGTGTGAAAACCAAGGGAGGAGAAACTGGTTCTGTAATTGGCAAGCCATTCACAGTCTTTGTTTAATCCTGAGCTGATGGTGTCAAATTTGCAGATGGACTGAAGCTCAGCAGTTTCTCTTTGAAGTCTGGTCCTGAAGTTTTTTTGCTGCAGGATGGCCACCTTAGGGTCTGCTATAGTGTGGCCAGGGAGGTTGAAGTGTTCTCCTACAGGTTCTTGTATATTGCCATTCCTAATATCTGATTTGTGTCCGTTTATCCTTTTCCGTAGCGACTGTCCAGTTTGGCCGATGTACATAGCAGAGGGGCATTGCTGGCATATGATGGCGTATATTACATTGGTGGACGTGCAGGTGAATGAATCCGTGATGGTGTGGCTGATCTGGTTAGGTCCTGTGATGGTGTCGCTGGTGTAGATATGTGGGCAGAGTTGGCATCGAGGTTTGTTGCATGGATTGGTTCTTGAGCTAGAGTTACTATGGTGCGGTGTGCAGTTACTGGTGAGAATATGTTTCAGGTTGGCAGGTTGCCTGTGGGCGAGGACTGGCCTGCCACCCAAGGCCTGTGAAAGTGTGGGATCATTGTCCAGGATGGGTTGTAGGTCCCTGATGATGCGCTGGAGGGGTTTTAGCTGAGGACTGTTTATGATGGCCAGTGGAGTCCTGTTGGTTTCTTTCTTGGGTTTGTCTTGCAGGAGCAGGCTTCTGGGTACACGTCTGGCTCTGTTGATCTGTTTCCTTATTTCCTCATGTGGGTATTGTAGTTTTGAGAATGCTTGGTGGAGATTTTGTAGGTGTTGGTCTCTGTCTGAGGGGTTAGAGCAGATGCGGTTGTACCTCAGTGCTTGGCTGTAAGACAATGGATCGTGTGATGTGCCCGGGATGGAAGCTGGAGGCATGAAGGTAGACATACCAGTTGGTAGGTTTTTGGAATAGGGTGGTGGTAATGTGACCATCACTTATTTGCACCGTGGTATCTAGGAAGTGGACCTCCCGTGTAGATTGGTCCAGGCGGTTGATGGTGGGGTGAAAGCTGTTGAAATCGTGGTGGAATTTTTCCAGAGACTCCTTCCCATGGGTCCAGATGATGAAGATGTCATCAATGTAGCGTAGGTAGAGAAGGGGCGTGAGTAGACGAGAGCTGAGGAAGTGTTGTTCCAGGTCGGCCATAAAAATATTGGCATATTGTGGGGCCATGCAGGTGCCCATAGCAGTGCCACTGAACTGGAGATATATATTGTCCTTAAATTTGAAATAGTTGTGTGTGAGGATAAAGGCACAGAGCTCAGCAGCCAGTTGTGCTGTAGCATTATCAGGGATACTGTTCCTGACAGCTTGTATTCCATCTGTGTGTGGGATGTTCGTGTAGAGAGCCTCTACATCCATGGTGGCCAGGATGGTGTTTTCTGGAAGGTCACCAATGCATTGTAGTTTCCTCAGGAAATCAGTGGTGTCACGGAGATAGCTGGGAGTGCTGGTGGCATAGGGTCTGAGTAGAGAGTCCACATATCCAGACAGTCCTTCAGTGAGAGTGCCAATGCCCGAGATGATGGGGCGTCCAGGATTTCCGGGTTTGTGGATCTTGGGTAGTAGATAGAATAACCCTGGTCAGGGCTCTAAGAGTATGTTGATTTGTTCCGGTGTTAGTGTAGGGAGTGTCCTGAGTAGATGTTGCAGTTTCTTAGTGTATTCCTCAGTGGGATCTACATTACTCACTTCACCTCTCTACAAAGGAAAAAGGACTGTAAGCTGTCTAAACTCCTACCTGCCTCATGGGGCCACAACACCTACAAAATCTCCACCAAGCATTCTCAAAACTACAATACCCGCATGAGGAAATAAGGAAACAGATCAACAGAGCCAGACGTGTACGCAGAAGCCTGCTCCTGCAAGACAAACCCAAGAAAGAAACCAACAGGACTCCACTGGCCATCACAAACAGTCCTCAGCTAAAACCCCTCCAGCGCATCATCAGGGACCTACAGCCCATCCTGGACAATGATCCCACATTTTCACAGGCCTTGGGTGGCAGGCCAGTCCTCGCCCACAGGCAACCTGCCAACCTGAAACATATTCTCACCAGTAACTGCACACCGCACCATAGTAACTCTAGCTCAGGAACCAATTCATGCAACAAACCTCGATGCCAACTCTGCCCACATATCTACACCAGCGACACCATCACAGGACCTAACCAGATCAGCCACACCATCACGGATTCATTCACCTGCATGTCCACCAATGTAATATACGCCATCATATGCCAGCAATGCCCCTCTGCTATGTACATCGGCCAAACTGGACAGTCGCTACGGAAAAGGATAAACGGACACAAATCAGATATTAGGAATGGCAATATACAAGAACCTGTAGGAGAACACTTCAACCTCCCTGGCCACACTATAGCAGACCCTAAGGTGGCCATCCTGCAGCAAAAAAACTTCAGGACCAGACTTCAAAGAGAAACTGCTGAGCTTCAGTCCATCTGCAAATTTGACACCATCAGCTCAGGATTAAACAAAGACTGTGAATGGCTTGCCAATTACAGAACCAGTTTCTCCTCCCTTGGTTTTCACACCTCAACTGCTAGAACAGGGCCTCATCTTCCCTGATTGGACTACCTCATTATCTCTAGCTTGCCTGCATATATATACACCTGCCCCTGGAAATTTCCACTACATGCATCTGACGAAGTGGGTATTCACCCATGAAAGCTCATGCTCCAAAACGTCTGTTAGTCTATAAGGTGCCACAGGACTCTTTGCTGCTTTTACCATGATTTCAATAATTTCCACTCCACCATCAACCTCATCCTGGACCAGTCCACACAAGAGATCCACTTCCTGGACACTACAGTGCTGATAAGTGATGGTCACAACCACCACCCTAGACTGGAAACCTACTGACCTACACTTACCTACATGCCTCCAGCTTTCATCCAGACCACACCATATGATCCATTGTCTACAGCCAAGCTCTAAGATACAACCACATTTGCTCCAACCCCTCAGACAGACACAAACACCTACAAAATTTCTATCAAGCGTTCTTACAACTACAATACCTACCTGCGGAAGTGAAGGAAACAGATTGACAGAGTCAGAGGAGTACCCAGAAGTCACCTACTACAGGACAGACCCAACAAAGAAAGAAACAGAATGCCATTAGCCGTCATCTTCAGCCCTCAATTAAAACCTCTCCAGCGCATCATCAAGGATCTACAACCTATCCTGAAGGATGATCCCTCATGCACAGAACTCGGGAGACTAGCCAGTCCTTGCTTACAGAAAAGCCCCTCAACCTGAAGCAAATACTCACCAGCAACCACAGACCACACAGCAAAAACACTAACCTAGGAACCTATCCTTGCAACAAAGCCCATTGCCAACTCTGTCCACATATCTATTCAGGGACACCATCATAGGACCTAATCACATCAACCACACTATCAGAGGCTCATTCACCTGCACGTCTACCAACGTGATATATGCCATCATGTGCCAGCAATGTCCCTCTGCCATGTACATTGGCCAAACCGGACAGTCTCTACCTAAAAGAATTAATGGACACAAATCAGATGTCAAGAATTATAACATAAAAAAAACAGTTGGAGAACACTTCAATCTCCCTGGTCACTACATTACAGACCTAAAAGTCACATTATTACAACAAAAACAAACTCTAATGAGAGACTGTTGAATTGGAATTAAATTTGCAAAATGGACACCATTAAATTAGGCTTAAATAAAGACTGGGAGTGAATGGGTCATTACACAAAGTAAAACTGTCTCCCCATGTTTATCTCCCCCCACTGTTCCTCACACCTTCTTGTCAACTGCTGCAAATGGACCATTTTCATTACCACTACAAAAAGTTTCTCTCTCTCCTGCTGGTAATAACTCACCTTAACTGATCACTCGTTAGAGTATGTATGGTAACACCCATTGTTTCATGTTTTTTTGTGTGCGTGTCTCTATATCTATATCTACCTACTGTATTTTCCACTCCATGCATCCGATGAAGCGGGCTGTAGCCCACAAAAGCTTATGCTCAAATAAATTTGTTAGTCTCTAAGGTGCCACAAGTACGCATGTTCTTTTTGTGGATACAGACTAACATGGCTCCTACTCTGAAATGTCTCAATGGAGCAACCCAAACAGTTTAAGGCACTGGGATTGTTTTGGTTCACGCAGGTACACCTCATTCCATCCCTCATTTCTGCCTGCTTGCTTTTTATGAACAGGCAGGCCCAATACAAAATGCTTTAAGATAATTTTGATACCCTGAATGCACTCAGAGGAGCAGAAAGAGGGAGACGCACAGAAGGACCCGAACATACCAGGCCCAAAACTATTTGCAATAGCATTATTGCTTTTTAGCTGCAAATCTGTACTTCTCATCTTGCAACAGCATTGCTGGAAGTGGCCCTGTCTGGAGGAGGTCCTTTTGAGATAAACACATTGGACTCATGACTAGGAGGGAGCAGTATCAGCTGCAAAACTACCTGAATTATACATGTTCACAGTTACCCAATAGACAGTTGGCCTTGTAATCTATAAGTTACTACAAATTGGTGTTTAAAAAAAAAAAATCAGTCTATTTTTATGGATTTCCTACTGCTCTTCATCCATTAACTCTCTGTGGTTTTGGGGAAAATAACTTAAAAAACCAAAACATTTTTTAGCTTGGTTTCAAATAATCAGTTACAACAGGACATTAAGGCAATACAGAAAGGCTATTAAGCTGAGCAATGTTTATATACACCCTTCACTATAAACAAGAATCTTTTTACGAGGGGTTTTATGTACCAAAAGCACAGCTTTGTTTTGCTCATGTTTCCTGAACCAAAACTTGCCCTCAACACCCACTGATTTTTTCCTCCCTTAAATATGAGATGAATTTGATATTTATGAAAGGTGCTGGAGTGGCACCACTAGGGAGTGACCTCCCCATTTATCCACAGTACAGGCAATAGCAATGCTAGTTTCCACCACACCAGGAATGTGCCTCAGCCTAACCTGGATGTGTATTATCTTAGGAAGAGAGGCTCAGTCTCCATACTTGTTCATTTCTCTGTGGAGACTGAGATACAGATTATAATCACCACAGTTGCTGTCACAACTGGCACCCATGGACACGTCCATTCAGAAATAAATTGAGATCTTTTTATTTCCTAGAGGACAACATTTTTAGATTGCAATGACTTTTGGTCATTATCAACCTGGGTTAAATGTTAACCAGTGACCTCAAGGTGAAAAGGTTTACATTCCACTACCAGCATTCTTAGTGCTGACATTTTTGTAAACCAGAGGAATGTATTCTGCACACAAAAACATGGTTTGTGTTTTACATATTCTAACTCAAACTTGTAGCTATGAAATTATAGGAAGGTAGGACTGGACGGGACCTTGAGAGGTCATCTAGTCCACTCCCTTGCACTGGGGTATTATCTACCATCCCTAACAGGTGTTTGCCTAATCTGTGCTTAAAAACCTCCAATAAACACAGATTCTACAACCTCCCTAGCTAATTTGTTCCAGTGCTTAATTATCCTGACAGTTAGGAAGTTTTTCCAAAAGTCTAACCTAAATCTCCTTTCCTGCAATTTGAGCCCATTGCTTCTTGGCTTGTCTCACTGTTCTCCTTAATCACTGAGATCACTCTCCTCTTTATAACAACCTTTTATGTACTTGAAGACTTATGTTCCCCATCTTCTCTTCTGCAGACTAAACAAACCCTATTTTTTCAATCTTCTCTCACAGGTCATGTTTTCGAGACCTTTAATCATTCTTGTTGCTCTTCTCTGGACCTTCTCCAATTTGTCCACATGTTTCCCGAAGTGTGGTGCCCAGAATTGGACAATATTCTCACCGAGGTCTTATCAGTGCTGGGTAGAGTGCAAAAATTACTTCTTGCATCTTGCTTACAACATTCCTGCTAATACATCCCAGAATGATCTCCACCTTTTTGTCACAGTATTACGTAGCTGATTCATATTTAGTTTGTGATCCATTATAACACGCAGAGCCTTTTCTGCAAAACTCCTTCCAAGGCAGTCATTACTGATTTTGTATTTGTGCAATTAATTATTCCTGCTTAATTGTAGTTCTTTACATTTGTCCTTAAGTTTCATCTTCATTATTTCAGACTATTTCTCCAGTTTGTCAAGATCATTTTAAACTCTAATCCTGTCCTCTAAAGTGCTTGCAACCCCTCCCAGCTTGGTACTGTCCACAAATTTCACAAGTGTACTCTTTATGCAATTATCCAAATAATTTATGGATATATTGAATAGAATCGTACCTAAGAAAGATTCCTGAGGGACCCCAGTAGATATGCCCTTCCAGCTTGACTGTTAATCATTGGGAAACTGTACTCAGAGAGCAGTTGTCAATCACTTGTGCACCATTTTATAGTATAGTAACTCCTCACTTAACATTGTTGTTATGTTCCTGAAAAATGCGACTTTAAGCAAAACAATGTTAAGTGAATCCAATTTCCCCATAAGAATTAATGTTAACGTGGGGGTTAGGTTCCAGGGAAATTTTTTTTTTTTTTTTTTTTTTACCAGACAAAAGACTATATTAACACACAGTTTTAAAAAAAACAATTTAAGACTGGTACCCAGTGATGATGATTGTGAAGCTTGGTTGAGGTAGAGGAGTCAGAGGGTGGGATATTTCCCTTACTGCTAAATGATCAACTAGCAATTGGCTGAGCCCTCAAGGGTTAACTCTCTCACTCTACAAGGCAGCAGGAATGGAGGACGGAGGGGAGACATCGCAGTGCGAGAGAGATACGCGCATTTCCCCTTTAAGTACACTACCTTGTTAATTAGATCAGCTTGTTGAGATCTGGACTCGATGACCTCTCGAGGTCCCTTCCAGTCCTAGAGTCTATGAATCTATGAATCACAGCTGCTGCAAGCTCCCTCCATCCTGAGCTCTGGTGTCTCCCCCCTGCTCTATGGAAGATGGGGTAAGTGGGTTGCAGGAGCAGGGGGAGGAGAACACCCTGACATTAGCCCCCCTCTTCCTTCCCTCCCTCCAGCACAGCAAGCAGGAGTCTCGGGGAGCAGCTGCAAGGCAGAGGGCAGGAGCAGCATATGGAGTGGGGGGAGGGACAGCTGAAATGCAGGCAGCTGCTGCACAGGGAATTTAGGGGAGTGGGGAGCTGACAGGAGGCTTCCGGTCCACCCTGGTTCCAAGCCCCCACCAGCTAGCTCCAATGGGCTGCTCTTCCTGCAAGAAGTGGACCAAGCAGGCAGCTGCCAAACGACGTTAGAAGGGAGCATTGCAAACTTAAACAAGCATGTTCCCTAATTGATCAGCAATGTAACAACAAAACAACCTTAGCCAGGATGACTTTAAGTGATGAGTTACTGTAGGCATTTTTAGGCTACGTTTCCCTAGTTGGCTTATGAGAATGACATGTGAGACAGTATGAAAAGCCTTATTAAAGGCAAGATTATATCACATGTACTGCTTCTCCACCCCACCCTCTGCTTCACAAGGCTTGTTACCCTGTCAAAGAAGGATATTAGGTTGGTTTGACATGAGTTGTTCTCGACAAATCCATGTTGACTGTTACTTATCTTTTTAATATCGTCTACGTGCTTACAAACTGATTCATTATTCGCTCCATCGCCTTTATAACTGGACTATGATTCCCTGGGTTATCTTTATTCTCTTTTTTATAGATAGGTACTATATTTACCCTTTTCCAGTCCTCTGGAATCTCTTCCCATCATCCATGAGTTCTCAAAGATAATGGCTTAGAAATCTCCACAGCCAGTTGCTTCAGTATCTCGTCAGGCCCTGCCGACTTGTTTAAGTAATTCTTAACTTATTCTCTTATTTTAAGCCTCAGATCCTATCCCGTTTACACTGATGTTCTCTATATTAGTCATCTGATCACTGCTAACCTTTCTGGTGAAAAATGAAAGAAAAAAGGCATTTAACACTTCAGCTGTTGCTGCATTTTCTGTTACTGTCTTTCCCTCCTCGTTAAGTAATGGACCCACCCTGTCCTTGGTCTTCCTCTTGCTTTTCACATATTTGTAAAATGTTTTCTTGTTATCCTTTAGCTATCTTTAGAGGGTAAATCAAAGTGAATATGTAATTCATTGGCGGGAGTGAGGGAAATATACTTCCTCCATTCAATGTGCACATTTGCATAATAAAGAGTAAAGAATAATACGTTCAATATAAAGTGTTCTTCTCCCACACACTCACCCACCTCACTACCTAGGGTTCCCATTTCTGCTAGAATCTGAAATGCCCCCTTAATGCCGCCTACTCAGCTGGGCTGTTTTGCTCACCATATAGTTTAAATATAGGAACATATCCTTCCAGCTCGAGGATGCAGGACTCCTTCTGAAAACTAGCATGAGACTCATGGAGCCCCTCAGTGCCAAATGGCAGAGGGTAAACCAAGCCATAACTCATCAGACCTGACCCACTCATTTCCCCAATTCACCTTTGTCAATCTGTAGCTAAACGGTGTTGTGTGAAGTGTCATATGCAAACTGGTAATATACAGAGTCTAAACCCTAATCCTATTGTTTTGCTGGCTTGCCTGTGTCTCCAATGTAAATTAAGCAAAGTGAAACCAAATACAATGAAAAGGACATTTACTTGTAAGGTAAATGAAGGCGAGCAAGATGACCACTTAATAATCTCAAAGGAGAATGGAGGCTGCACTCCCCAGGAAGCCTGCCTGTCTCTTGAAACAGGGTCAGCTAGCCACAGAATGACTTATGTAAACAGAGTATTTGCATCTGTACTTACCTTGTGGCTTTGGACTTGAAGCTGAACGTGGGGACTGTTTAACTGGCACGTTTCCATTTATTCCCTGAGCCACTTCATTGCATGTGTTCTGCTTGACTAGCCAGGTTGTGCTATTTGCTGAGCAAGACTTAGTTAGGAGACTCTTTGGACAGGTGCTGCTGTCTGTAGGGGGGGAAGGGGAAAAAAAAAGAAGCAAGCATGAATAATGCGTAGGATAGCAAGGATATAATGTTCTACATCAGTGGTCTCCAAAGTGGGGTGCATGCACCCCAGGGGGGGTCTGCAAGAAGATCCTTCGGGGTGCGTGGCAGGAGGAGCGCCACTGGAGCAGTGCCATTCAGGCAGCTTTTTTTTTTTTGGCGTGCTTTGGCAGTTCGGGGGGGAGTCTGAGTGGCTTTAGGGGGGGGGCGGCGCTTGGGGCAGCAAAAATTGTAGAGCTTGTCCTGCAGCACGGCAGAGGGTATGTGCTCAAAATTTTTTTAACTGATAGGAGCGCACAATCAAAAAAGTTTGGAGACCACTGTTCTATCATTTCACTTTTACGGAGAAAGTTACGAATGATTTTGTGGCAGCCCTGGGTACTGAGTTTCACATTTCCAGTTACTGTTCTATTTAAATGTCTATAAATAGTATCACTCTAGATGTGTGCTCTTTCTTGGTAAAATTAAAGAATTTGTTTAATTTTAAAAAATGTGTTGCCACATACAGACAACCTCTCAAATGTTTTCATATCTAGCAATATTTTGTGAACAGATTTAGATATGCAAATAGAGTGACCAAACAACTATTTCATTTTTCTTTACATTGATTTTGCCAAGATGCACACAGAGCTACCTGGATTGGCAAATAGATACTTCAATAAAGACTACCATAGTGGACATTTGACTGACTAAAGGTAACAACTTTCCTATACGATCAACCATGCTGGTGATAATGGTTTACGTACATAAAGAAGGAATCTTAAAATTGCCTTTTATCTCATCTAAATGTATTTGTTATTTCCTTCTCCAAGCATTCTATCATAAGCATCTGAAAATAAATCAGCTATGTTTCTCCCAGCAAGATGTGATTTATGCCAACAAGCGAAAAGGTATGTTATCTTCTTTGCCTAAAGACAGCTTGATGCAACACCAGAGGTTAAGATCATTTTTCACAAACACATTGGAGATTACAAATGGACTAGCTGTATTATTCACTCTTCTCAATCTCACATTCAATTAATATTTAATTCTCAGGAAGCATTTCTTGACCGGCTACTTCTACAATTCCACTAATTTAATAATAGAAAAATAAGATAATCAGATATTTAAGACCTTGAGTCAAAGTTTTCAAAAGTAAGAGCCTTTAGTGAGGTCAGTAGGAGCTGTTCGGTGCACAGCATTTTTGAAAGGCAGGCAGGTGGGCTAAATATAGCTTTAGGAATCTTAATTGTAGGCTTTTATGTTTGAAAATTTTGATCATGGTTTCTTAAACCCTAGCTGCAAAGTAATAAAAGACCAAGACTAGCATAAAAGGCTTCCAGAATCGTTTCCGCTGCAAAGTTGATAATTAATAAATTATTTCAGATTTAAAACATATACGCCCCACCGCCCACACACACAAAAAAATCCCACCAAAGGGCTGGTTTTATGAATGGGCTAGACTACATTTGAGATTCCTGTCAAATGAACAATCTTTTATTCAAAATATAGGAACACTTGTCCTGTTTACAACACAATATTTGTTGGAGTTTTAAAAGTTGTGTAGAGGTTTAAGTTATATTTCAAACTTTTGGTGCTATTTTCTTCAAAAGCACATGAACTGGCTACTATGAAGTGTAGTTTATTCTGGCATGGTTAATAGGTTATGCTTAGTTTTCATGAAGGGTACCCAGAACTTAAACTGAGGTAGTGCAAGGAAACCTTGCTGTAAGATATCCTTTACAATGTTTAGTAGTCATACCCTAGGGCAGGGGTAGGCAACCTATGGCACGTGTGCCGAAGGCGGCACGCGAGCTGATTTTCAATGGCACTCACGCTGCCTGGGTCCCGGCCACCGGTCTGAGGGGCTCTGCATTTTAATTTAATTTTAAATGAAGCTTCTTAAACATTTTAAAAACCTTATTTACTTTACATACAACAATAGTTTTGTTATACATTATAGACTTATAGAAAGAGACCTTCTAAGAACATTAAAATGTATTACTGGCACGTGAAACCTTAAAATTAGAGCGAATAAATGAAGATACGGCACAGCACTTCTGAAAGGTTGCCAACCCCCACCCTAGGGACATCTGATGTACAATAAATCTCAGGAACTGTCAGCTTTGGCTTCAAATCAGTGTCTTAAAAACAAACTTAAGTTAGCCTGGAAGGCAACAGAACTTGGAAGTGCTACTTACAATCCTATTAGGTGTGCAAGAAATAAAAACACACTGCAAAAGGCTGCAGATTTTAACGGACTGCAATATGTTTGTATTGCATTTGTTTTCAGCTGGAGAAAAACGAAACATTTGTTTACCCCTGTAAATTTGTTCTCTGCATCATATATTTACAAATCTTGACTGAAACTCCCAGAATTTCAGTTGTTTACCAATATAATGCTAGCTAGTTATTTTACGGTGTTAATACAGGAATAACTTTTACCATCCCCAAACTAAACCATTGCGGGAGGACAAAGGAAGAGAAAAAGATTGTGTGAAATATATCCCGGTGGGATTTTCCAATCTATATATCTCACTACCAGGAAGGAGGGGTAGGTATCAGAAATTTGATGAGTATTTTATTATTCACTTTTGCCTATCACCTGCAGTGAGGTTAGAAGGAATCCTCCATCTGTTCTAGGCTGTGAGATACAGTATCTAATTTTCCAGAAAATTTTAATTAGGAAAATCTAGTCATATTTCATCTGCCACAGTTAGAAGTGCCAAAAAAAGGGCTGATTTGCATTTGTAAAAAGTAAAAAAATATTTTGGCAAGGTGCAGATCCTCAAACTGTGGTTCTGTAGGGCAGGCCATAGGAAGATGAAACAAGATCATTAGGTTTTAGGTCAGATTTTTTTACTTTCAATCCTGTTGAAGACACCTAGGTATCTCCAACAGTATGCAATGTTTTAAGGTGTAGTCTAAGCCAGTGGTTCTTAACCAGAGGTCTGGGGCCCTACGGGGCTGCAAGCAGGTTTCAGAGGGGCCGCCAAGGAGGGCCAGCATTAGATTCACTAAGGCCCAAGGTAGAAAGCTGAAGCCCCATCGCATGGAGCTGAAGCCCAGGGCTCTATGTCCTGCTGCCTGGCCTGAAGCCTGAGGTATGTAGCTTCGCGGAGGCCCCAAGCAACTGCCCTGCTTGCTACCCCCTAATGCCAGCCCTGGCTTTTATATGCAAAATACCAATTATTGTGGGACAGGTGGGCCATGGAATTTTTATAGATGCTGGGGGGGGCCTCTGAAGGAAAAAGCTTGAGACCCTCTGGTCTAAGCCACAGGGATACATAGACTTATTCTTGTCACAAATGAAAGAGAGTCAGTCAAATGTTTTCAGGAGGAAGAACTATTACAGTCTCAAAGTCAGTTTAAGAGTACAGATTTTTTTTTTAAGGTCACATTAATGATTACTGAATTCACATGTACATTCCCATGCACACTGTCCACAGCAAATATAGTTTCTCACTGTTGTGGTGCTAAACTAATTCAAGGATATATTCCACAGATGTCTTAACTAATATTTTTTCCACACTTCACAAATTAGAAAAACGATCTAATTATCTGACTACCCAAGCCCTTAATTAAATGTTCTTTTCTGCTTTGCAGAGTAATTTCAGTAAGGTTGAAACCTGAGAGAAAGCTAGTCCAACAGATAAAATGAGAACAAACTGCAGATATCCTGAAAGGCCAACAATTTTAGAATAAAATGGCGTTTATCAAATTATTTTCAAAGCACTTGCTGTCAGAGTTGAATATTCTTATTACACCACTATCTTGATTTCTTAGATCTCCTGCAGTTTTGAAGACTATCATTTGCAATAAAAAAAGGCAGGTTGCTTATCAAAAGATGATAATATTGCAAAAGCTTTCTAACCAGCTACCCTGGATTTGCTTTTGGAAATAGAAAGTATGGGAAAGGGAATCCAGTGGATTCATTTCTGATCCACACAGACATACTGAGCTTCCACAGAGCTGAGCTTATTAAGCACATGGGAGGCATCAGCATCCTGCCCCTAACTTTATGTAAGAAACCAAAACCAGCTCTATGATTGCCAGGGACTGCAGTAAGGGGTGAAGGATTTGCTCCATAAGGGTACAACTCTTTCCCCAAGGGTATCATTTGGTAGAGTGAGATCTGTGGTAAGAAAATCCAATAACCCAGAACAAGCCAGAGCATATAATGTGAGTGTATGGTAATTCTGAATACTTTAAGTGAGAAAACGTGACCCAAAAGGGAGTGGGACTCAGAACACCTTGATTCCACCCCTGCTACCTACTCAGCTTCTCTTTAAAAAAAAAGAAAAAAAAAAGTCATGTATGTATCACAGTGGACACTCCAAAAGCAAAAGTTCGCAAAAATCAGTGGGCATTTTTTAAAATGTCAGCGTAACATCTCATCTGCCAGATGGAGTTACTTAACATTGCTTACCCAACTCTGTAAAGTGATGTAAGAGAAATATGGATGAAAAAGTGGTTGAACATTTTATTCTATTTAATACAATTAACTTTATGAGGTTGATTTGTGAAGATCCCTCAATTCAGACTCACATCTGGTAAGTGCAGTTTTGTGAATGCAAAAGAAGCATGGGCTTACTTTATATAATTTACACATCCCACTACAGTTGCTGTTTTACTAGCACAGGGGTACGCAACCTATGGCATGCGTGCCCAAGGCAGTACGCAAGCTGATTTTCAGTGGCACTCACAGTGCCGGGGTCCTGGCCACTGGTTCGGGGGGCTCTGCATTTTAACTTAATTTTAAATGAAGCTTCTTAAACATTTTAAAAACCTTATTTACTTTACATACAACAATAGTTTAGTTATATATTACAGACTTATAGAAAGAGACCTTCTAAAAATATTAAAATGTATTACTGGCACACGAAACCTTAAATTAAAGTGAATAAATGAAGACTCGGCACACCACTTCTGAAAGGTTGCCGACCCCTGTACTAGCACAATAAGATAGACATGTAAATCCCATCAGCTGCATCCACTAAACTGTACATGCAAGAAAGGACACAATTCAAGGAAACCACAGGATTTCCACTGGTTTTGGAATGAAACCATGGAAAATCAGAAGTTTCAAGCATCTTTGATACAAAACTAGAAAGAGCCAGCCCCAGATCATGAACAGTAATTGTTAGAACCAAACAGGGCT
Source organism: Gopherus evgoodei (assembly GCF_007399415.2). Taxonomy (NCBI): domain Eukaryota; kingdom Metazoa; phylum Chordata; order Testudines; family Testudinidae; genus Gopherus; species Gopherus evgoodei. The sequence goes on along the minus strand of NC_044322.1, from coordinate 255,936,219 downwards.
TTTTCAGGTTTAATTGAATCTGAAAGTAACTAAAACTACAGAGTGTGAGGCAGGGAATCTACACATTCAATAGCTGGGGTGGGAGTGACGGGGGTGGGAACTGCTGACTTGCCCTCAATTCTTTACACATTTGTATTTTGAAGCAATTGTCAGTTACAAACTGTAAATGCTTTAAAGAGTCTGCTCACTCTGTTACTCTGTTCTGCACAGAGTTCTGAGGTTATTTTAAGGCGGTGCTCGCAGTGATAAGCCAGTGATTAAATGCTTTAGGCGATCAATGATGCCGTTAATAAGAGAAAAGCAACTGTCCGGGTAGGTCTACACTACAGCAGCACAGCTATCAGGGGTACCAATGCAGTGTTGTAAACAGTTCCTCCACAGTGGAAGGAGGGTCTCTTGATACAGGTAATCCACCTGTGTTGACCAAAGAATTCTTCCATCAACTTACTTGGATCTACACCAGGTGTGAGATCAACCTAATTACAGTGCTCAAGGTGTGACATTTTTTAAGGCTCTGAGGGAGATAGCTAGGTTGACCTAATTTTTAAGCATAGACCAGGCCCTCTATGCAAGGACTAGTGGGTGGAATATTCAAGAGGAAACTAGTTTTCCTCTGGCTTCTCTGCAAAAACCTAGTTTCCTAAAAGCGTTGTGTGAATTTCCACTGGGCAAATATCTGGGATTATGTTTGAAAGGTTGAATTTAGGCATTGAACAGATCTTCATGGGAAAAACATATGCCAGAGAGCAAATTCAAGTAAATATTAGTTCTGATATGTGAAAATTGGTTATTTTTACTATGTTATTCTCTAGCCCAGTGGTTCCCAAACTGGGGTTCATGAAATATGACAGAGGGTTCTCAGGGAAAAATTCCCTAATGGCGGACAGAGCTTCCCTAGGGACCCTGGGCAGCAAGGGACCAGCAGGTAAGCAGATCAAAGCAAACATATCTATCACACTGAGAAGATTTAAACTTCAAGACTCCTTATAAGAAATGGAAAGGGAGGTGGATATTTTTTTCTGTTTTTACAATTAAATAGGCAGCTAGTTTTGTTTTTTAAATTATTATAAAGAACAAGTTTAAGCTTTGTTGTAATGTATGTTGTTTGCCTGGACTGCTCAAGCCCTGAATGCTTGCGTAGGAGAAAATCTGAGATGGCTTCTTAAATACCTTCATGCTGTTTCTCATCTGATACTCCTTGATGAAACATAGGAGCCTTGTCTTATAAACAGGCTTATTCAAAGTGATACAAGCTACTGAAGTGAGAAGAATGTTGCCATTTTCATAACATAATAAAAATACTGTAATGATAAATAATTAATAAGTGTGTAATAAGCATGTCAAACACAAATTTTATATTTCCAAGACCACTGCTTTTATAATTTATACTCAGATGAAGGAAAAAATACCTAGAAATATTCATTTTTAGGAGGGGGTTCACAAGACTTGACATTTTATTGAAAGGGGTTCACAGATTGTTAAAGTTTGGGAACCACTGCTCTAGACACAAGCAAAGAGATTTTGTATGCTGCAGTAGACAGTAGAAGCACATCCCCTCCCCCCAACTTTCCCCACAAACCTTCCTCCCCTTCCTCCCCCGCATTATTTTCAATGGTTAAGTATATGTTATACATCCTGCTAATGTTCTCTGGGCTACATTAATTCCCTCTTCTTTTGGTGTATACCATTTGCTGCAGCGAATAAAATCAATCCTCATCAGATTTGTCATATCATTTTAGAGGAAGCAAGAAAGCATTTACCCTGTTTTCTCTTTACTAACAATGTTTAGCGCCTTTATTGATAATGTTAATAGTGTATTTCCAAACACATTGTTCTGTTTTATCTCAGGTTCAATTTCACACCAACAATATTCAAGCCAAAGCCTGAGCTGGATGCTGAGTACTTACTACCCAATATTTTCTGGGAGAGGCAAAATATTTAACAAGTGGGTATTTAATCTAGAAATGTTTTTCTGGTGTTTTACTCCCCCGGTTACCCAAGCATGACCAGTTAGTACCCTTCTGTTGATGTTGCACCAAGTATTCAGTTTTAATAGAGGTTGTGCAACATATAGATGGAACAAACAGGAATATAGGATTTTAATAGCATACTTAAAGCTGATAAACCTAAAATTAGATACCAAAGCATTGCTTGGCTTATGGGTGTGAATGAGACAAACAACCTTTCCTTTTCGAGGATGGTCAATTCTTGATACCAGGCAGGGTGTTTTATGATCAGTCATCTTCACTACCCTCTCTGCTCGTAAGTTTGATGGAGAAAGGAGGATAAGAAATAGGGCAACATGCATGTATGCGCACACAACCTGTTGCAGAACTCATGCTGGAAGCTAACAGCTGAAATGCGGAGATTTTATTTACAGTGGTTGCTATTAAACTATAAACTTTTGCCAACAGTTACCCGATATGGGTGTCGCTCTATTTTGTCCCATACTTCAAATAGTAGGTATCTGTGGCAACTCTGTGATAACAGTCAGTCAAGTTGAATTTTCAATAGCTTCTTGATTTTGCAGCCTTCATTATAAAAAAAGGCTACAGAAGTTCACAGAAATTACATTTTAAATAAAATTTTAAGGGTAAGAAAATGTCAATCATTTATTTTTTGAAGTATTCTACAAAATTATATAATACTGAAAGTTCTCTTAAATTCTATAGAATAGTTTAATACAAAATACCCTTACTCTTATAGACTTTTGCATAAATGTAGGAAAAGGCAAAAATTTTCAATCCTCTTTATCATGAGGAACCCCACCCCAAAAGGGCTCAAATCAATTTTAGGACTTCAAACAAAAACACCCACACAAACACCCTTTCCCCTCAAAAAACTACCCTGAACCCCACACAAACCTGGAGGATTTTAACTTATTAAAACAATATATGCAGAAGATAATTTCTTCTGCAATACTCACCCAAATATACAAAGATGACTGCCAAACCAAGTAAGCTCATTTTATAACACACACCTAAACAGAAAGAAGTTGATCTGAGGAATTTAAAATAGTTGGACTTTCGAGTATTTTTCTGTATCTATCAATTGCTTATGTCCTTATTTAACCAACAAGTTTTCTTGATCAAAATCACATGTGTAATCCTTCAGTCTTGCTCTTTATAAATATATCAGAGGGATTAATATTAGAGAGGGAGAGGAATTATTTAAGCTTAGTACAAATGTAGATACAAGAACGAATGGGTATAAACTGGACACGAGGAAGTTTAGACTTGAAATTAGACGAAAGTTTCTAACCATTAGAGGAGTGAAATTCTGGAACAGCCTTCCAAGGGGAGTAGTGGGGGCAGAAGACATATCTGGCTTTAAGATTAAGCTTGATAAGTTTATGGAAGGGATGGTATGACAGGAGAGCCTAATTTTGGCAACTGATCTTTGATTATCGCCAGATAAGTATACCCAGTGGTTGGTGATGGGATGTTGGATGGGATGGGATCTGAGTTACTGCAGAGAATTCTTTTCTGCGTGCTGGCTGGTGAGTCTTGCCCACATGCTCAGGGTTTAGCTGATCGCCATATTTGGGGTCGGGAAGGAATTTTCCTCCGGGGCAGATTGGCAGAGGCCCTGGAGGTTTTTCGCCTTCCCCTGCAGCGTGGGGCATGGGTCACTTGCTGGTGGATTCTCTGCAGCTTGAGGTCTTCAAACCACAATTTGAAGACTTCAATAACTCAGGCATAGGTTAGGGGTTTGTTATAGAAGTGGATGGGTAGGGTTCTGTGGCCTGCTTTGTGCAGGGGGGTCGGACTAGATGATCACATTGGTCCCTTCTGACCCTAGAATCTATGACTCTATGAATCTATGAGTCTTGACACAGACAAATTCTCAGATAGGTCAATAAGAGTTGCGCCTCCCTGAGAATTGTAGGATTAAGCTTTAAGGATAGAGTGGAACATCAACAACATGATCAAGATTTACAGCAATAGGTTTTTGGATCCCAACCTAGAATCTTGATGTACAGTGCATCATGCAAACTAAGTGACCAAAGGGGAAATTCCATACTAATTCACTAGAGGTATTACACTGACACTGGGCAATTTATAAAATCCAGGAGATTGCCAAGAGTCAATTTATCAATCCAGTCTTGTGTGTTGTATTGATCTTCATCACTTGGCCCTGATCCCATAAGCTGCTCCACGCAGGCAAACCTATATGCTCACTCTGAGCCCAAGTAAGATGAAGGGATCCAAAGAATAGGGTTTACATACGTTACCTTTTAACATTTTTTTGAACCTTTTTTTTAAACTAGTTTTAACCTGAACAAAACTCATGGTATTGTTTCAATAAGATAAAAGCATTACCACAAGATTTCAAACAATCCCTTGAAATCTCCACTCAGTTACAGCCCTGGTTAATTTTTCTCTACATACTAAATACTGAAATGTGAGTGCAATATTTATATTCCAATTAATGTATTTTATAAAATTGTGGTAAAAATGAGAAAGTTAGCAATTTTTCAGTAATAGGTTTGATTTTGTAAGAAAGTAGTTTTTAAGTGGGGTACACAAGACATATCAGACTCTCCAAAGTAGTACAGTAGTCCAGAAAGGTTGAGCGTCTCTCAGATAGTGTGTCTGAGGGCTGATTTCTTCCTTCTCCTCCCTATCTCTCTGTTGGCTTTTACAGCTTAGTTCACATGTGACTGGGAAAAAGAGGAAACCAGTCAAGTTTCAGTTGCCTTTGTAAGTCTCTCCCTACATCAATGGTATTTTCAATTGTAATATATACACCTCTTCTGGAAAGCACTAACTGGAAGCATTTCTGTAATGATACCCCAATGGATTTTTCCCTTTGTTCTCATGGCATTACTCTGGAATGTGAATAACTCCGCAAACGTCTGCATTCTAGATCACTTTTCCCACTGTAAATGTTCTGCTTAAGGCTTATAGCCAGGATCCCAGTGAAGTCGAGGGGAATCTTTCCACTGACTTCAATATGCTTTGGGTCAGGCCTCAAATGTTCTGAGTTATCATTTTCTAAAGAGCCCAATTCTGCAGTCCTTAACATAGGAAATCCTTACTCTCACAAGCGGAGTCATTACACTCAGTGGGATTACTTGCATGAATATGGGCTGCAAAATGAGGCCCTAAGTGAACAAAATGAAAGATACATTTTCTTCAGGGCATCAGTAGGGTTGCCAAGCGTCCGGTTTTCAAAGGGACCCTGGCAGCTCTGGTCAGCACAGCTGACTGGGCCGCCAAAAGTCCATTTGGCAACAGCGGGGCAGGCAGGCTCCGTGCCTAGCTCCTGGGAAGCAGTAGCATTTCTCTCCAGCTCCTAGGTGGAGGGATAGCCAGGGGCTCCGCACATGGCCCCACCTACAGGTGTAGGCCAAAAGCCCAATGGGAAGAAATTGTCTCAAGTAAAATTGTACTCCATTTTGCTAGCTTTGAATTCGTAAGAAGAAACTGTAGCCTTGAATTAGTAAGAAGAAATTGTTCTGAGTTTATTTTTTGCTGATTATGTTAACACTGGTTCTTAGAAGGATAGAAGTTTTATGGCTGTAATTGCCTTATTTACTGTTTGGTGTGAGAGTGAAGAATGTATTGTAATTAACTGAAAAAGGACAAGTAGGCTGGATGGTCAAGAAGGGAGTAGAGGAATCAAGAGGTACCAATTTTATTATCAATCACCCGGAGGGCAGATTGATGACCCTAAAGCAAAGGCATAAACCCCAAGGACAAGATAAGGAGTTGATCCAAAGGGACGGATAAGAAACAGCTGCGGATCTTTCCGGTAACAACTCAAAATAATGCTAATTAAGAACAACCTTGACTAACTCGTGGGTATGACACAGCAAGATATGGGAATTTATTGCTATAAAAGAAGGGTGTATTGCCATGGGACTTTGGGTTTGTTTTGCATCAACATCAGAGCTTTGAATACATTTGACAGAGGCCTAGCTCCCCTCCCTCGTGTGCAGTTTCAGCTGGCCACTGGAATTGACCGTGCAACACTAAGGACCGGTAACTATAAGATCCAGCTGCAGAACTCTGTGTGTGCATGTGCATGTGCATATGTTGATTTCAATGCTTAAACTGTACTCTCAATAAACGCAGCGTATTGCCTTATCCCCTTTCAATAGATTCTCTGTGTTTCTTATAAGCATAACACAGGCGCCACGCTGAGCGTCAACTTCACAGCTCCCATTGGCTGGAAACTGCGGCCAATGGGGCTGCAGGGGTAGCACCAGCGGGCGCGTGGGGCCCCCCTGGCTGCTCTGCCTAGGAGCCGGAGGGACAGGCCATCGCTTCCAGGGAGCCATGTGGGCTTCTGCCATCCCCAGGAAATGGCAGGGCCACCTGAGGTCAGCACAACCCGGAGCCCACACTCTGAACCCCCACACCACAACCCCCTGCCCAGTCTCCGAACCCATTCCAGCACTCAAACTCCCTCCTGGAGCCTGCACCCCGCACCTGTTCCCATGCTCCAACCCCCTACCTCAGCTTGGAACCCCCTCCTACATCCCAAACCAGTCATCCCCAGTCCCACCCCAGAGCTCACATCTGCAGCCGGAGCCCTTATCCCCTCCCACACCCCAACCCCCCGCCCCAGCCCAGAGTCCCCTCCCACACTCTGAACCCCTTGGCCCCAGCCGACAGCCCCCTCTGAATCCCAGCCTCCTGCCCCAACCTGCTGAAAATGAGCGAGTGAGCAAGAGCGGGGGAGAGCAAGCGACTGAGAGACTGGGAGTGGAGTGAGTGGGGGGTGGGGCCTCAGGGAAGGGGTGGGGTGGGGGCAGGGCAAGCGTATTCAGTTTTCTACAATTAGAAAGTTGGCAACCCTAGATACCAGCAATACACAAGACACCTATCATGGAATTATGCTCTGTAACAGAGTATAATCTAACATTCTTTAGCATGGCCATCCAAATACTAATGGAGAAGCTCTAGTTAATAAAATAAAATAAAATAAAATAATAATAGAGAAAAGATAGAGTTCTTAATGTTACATAAATACAAAACAGCTGTAGTTACAGTGGCAGTTGAGGTTCTAAAATACAGTGAATATGTTAGTGTATTTGCATTCCCTTTTTTAAACTAATATAGAATAATGATATTGGGCAACAGGTTTCCTAAAAAATAATAAAAGCTAAATATAAACTCAAATTCCTTCATTCCTTTATTGCTCATCATATGAAAATGCTTAGAACACATTTTTAATGCATCTGTATAATGTCTTTTGTAACCTTCTGGTCCGTCACTCTTACTGGCTGTTGATCTGTGCTGTTAAAACACCTCTTAAGCAACTTGCTTATTTTAAAAATAGCTACATACATTTTAAAAGATTAGCGCAGATATCTTTCACTGAACGAAGGCTCTCTGCTACTAGATAATATTTTTAGAAACAGGATGCTGCAAGAAAATAACTTCATCCCCAAGAAGAGAAAAACAAACTAATTAAAGAAGTTTTAAAACTGACTATTCCTTTGATTAATTTAAATGCAAATGTACAAATCTTCAAGATTATACCACATAAAATAAACTGAGGTAAAGACTCAGTATAAAATCTGCCTGAAATATAGAAAAGGCAAAAGAGAGCCTTAAAAGAAAAAAATCAAAGCAAATTTCAAACACTGGACCCAAACTGTTAATAGTGTAAACCATCTCTTTTATTTCTCAATTCTTTCAAACTGCAGAAATGGATAACATGTGTATGGCATAACCACTTATAGCCCCACTAACTCAAGCATGAAAAGAAAATCACGACTCTAAGATCTATGAATTCAAATATGAAAAGAAGTTTTAAAAGCAGTGCCTTAATTCTAGAATGCCGTGCACTGAGGTTAACTCCGTAACGAAGGCCAGACACTAACATTTACTGCTGAAAGACAACAAATCATGTAAAAAAGGGAAGTATACCTTAGAAAATCATCCCGTTTGTTAGAGCAGACTGAAGTAGACTGTGAGTCCTGTGCTTGCTGCCCCTGACATAGGTAATACCAGCATTGCCTCTCTGCAGCATTACAGCTGCTCTGTTTAGCATGCTTTTTCTAATTTTGGGGGGACACAGACCATTTTTAGGCTACTTAAGTAGTCCCAGCTTGCTGCCAAGTAATTAACAGCCAACATCTACAAAACACAGAACAGCAGCTCCCTGGGAATGTCTGCAGCACCAACTCAGAAATATAAAGAACTCAAGCTGCAAACCTCACAAGAATGCCAGTACTTCCTGCTTTTGACCTGGTTGGAAATACCACAAGAATAGCCTTAAATGGCTGATTTAAGCAAATTTAGGGCTTCCTGTGAAATCATTCAGTTGGAACCCCTTCTGCAGTCTCCTTTCATTCTCCTCTACTAAACTTGCCACAGTGGTGCCAGTTTTCATGTGGACATTGCCTATGAAGGCTTAGACCTCCATATATCATCAGAGCAGGGGTCGGCAACTTTCAGAAGTGGTGTGCCGAGTCTTCATTTGTTCATTCAAATTTAAGGTTTTGCTTGCCAGTAATACATTTTAATGTTTTTAGAAGGTCTCTTTCTATAAATCTATAATATATACCTAAACTATTGTTGTATGTAAGTAAATAAGGTTTTAAAAATGTTTAAGAAGCTTAATTTAAAATTAAATTAAAATGCAAAGCCCCCTGGACTAGTGGCCAGGACCTGGGCAGTGTAAGTGCCACTGAAAAAATCAGCTTGCATGCCGCCTTCGGCACATGTGCCGCCATAGGTTGCCTACCCCTGCATCAGAGCATAATGGCCATCATTAAGGAAGTAAGTCATATTCACATAAGTATTGTCTTGGATTCAAAAGAAAAATTAAAACAATCTCATCTGCCAGAGAACATTCTTTTGCTGTTCAAATACTCACTTCAGACTGAACGTTAAAAGGATTTGCATCAATTCTTTCAACTACTCTGGGTAATTAAATGCTAATTTACTCTGCTTACATGTTACTAAATGATCAGGCTGACAGAAATAACAGAGATCCAGAAAGACCAAGCCCAACAGTTTAATGTTTTTACATTGTTCAAACCCTTTGTCCCTCTTCCTGCCCTCACCCCCCAAAAATGTATTTATTTCAATCCATCGACTAGTATTAGCACACATCACTTGATTAATTCCCAAATTGGGAATCCTTTGAAGTTATTTTTGATGCAAAGACTTGGATAATTGCTTAATGGAAGCACTGCACACTGAAAACAGCTGAAGCATCATACAATGATTTAAAATTAATCATTTTCCTGTCCTGGCATTTATAATATTCCTAAAATAAAGAATAGGAACTTCCCACAAAATCCCATGCTACTGAAAAAAAAAAAATTCTGAAATAAGCCTCCTTGTAAAGTTACCAGTGTTTCACGAAGGCAAGTGTCTTTTTGTAGGGTTTGCCAGAGCCCACGCAGCATCCACTGTGGCCTGTCTGGGAAAGGCCCTCAATCTCCCAAACCCTTCTTTCTGTAAATATCCTCCTTCAGTTTTATCAAATTTACACTTCTAAACCTTTGTCCAGGTAAAAAAGGCAACTTAAAATCAACAGATTTTTGCCAACTCACAATATTTGGTGTTCTTCTGAAAGCTCCAACATCATTTCATGGTAACTGCGGTCCCTCGAAGGCACTCATTCTAGGTTCCCAGCTTCTCAGCCACCACCTCTCTTGGGCAGAGACCCACATCTCTCCCTCCCGACCAGGGTTTTTCCAAGCTGCACAGTTCTGCCTGCCTACATTGTTATAGCCCCAGAAAGCCACACTGTCTCAACAGGCCAGCACCTGCACTTGGCTTTCTCTTTGAAGGTTATGAGCAGCTGTAATTGCCAGCAGTCACAAGTTACCATACAGCTCTTTATAAGCAATCACATTTATTCCTAAGGTAAAAGCATTAGAGAGAAAACATTAAAAATAGTAAATATATGCATGCTAAAAGCTTACGAGAGGTCACCCATCAGTCTTCTGCAGCCTCACTAGATTAAGTCCTTCCAACTCCTCCCTGAAAGGATTGGGGGCCCCCTTGAACAGAAGGCCCTGTCTGTTTGCTGGACCAGAAAGAAGACTGAGTACGTTTAAACTCAAGCTATCTATCCAAAAGTCCTTTCTTTGTCTGTTGGTTGCTGGAGAACACAGTTTGAACTAGTATATGCAAGCCTCTGCAGGTAGTAGTACTTTTCTGGAGGAGTTACAACTTGAGTGAAATTGCCTGATCACCCCCTCCCTCCCCCCACAGTTCTTAGCTCCGGAAAGAAGCTAAGAACAGCCTACTTTTAGGTTCTCCTGTTCACTCAGACATGAATCTCACAACATGCTAGTATCTCTCTTAATAGTGTTTTACCATAAGACCTCCCCTTGTGCATGAAGTCCATTTCCTACCTTCATGTCTTCTGCTTTACGTCAACAACTCAAGCAACCTAGCTGCAATGCAGCACAAGCCCAAAAAACCTGTCAGTTATTAACCGAGGCCTCCTAGTAACACACAGGCAAGGTCGTGTTAAATTTCCTTGTGAAATATAGGAGTCCATTTAATATTTAGCCTTTCAAGATCAAGATTCTCAAACTTCATCTTGCCAGTTTGCAACCAGACTATTAGCATATACGTTCATATTTTAGCCCAATGTGAATTGAAGTAGCCAAGTAAACTCCTGACACACAGAAAGAGATTAATTATAAACAGCAGCTGGGGCAGCACTGCTACAATGCAGATATCCATGCTCCTCAGCAATGTCAAGCTAGTACAGCTAGTTTACTTATTTAATATTGATCAGTTTCTGTAAACTAAAAGGCAACCGCTGCCCATCACCAATTGTTCTATCACAGTGATTCTCAACCCCCCCATTCTCCCTCCCCCCCCCCGACACAGACCACTTGAAAATTGCTGAGGGTCTCGGTGACCCACTTAACGATCTTTCCAATTGTTGTTTGTACCATTAGCTAACTATTGTAAAGTGCTTTGGATAAAAGCACTACATAAAATCTTAAACTTTTTTTGTTCTACAAATAAAAGCACACAACTCATATTTTAATATCAGTAGTCTTACCTTTCTAATGTGATGGATGTGCCCTCTTTCCCCCGCTGAAGCAGCCCCCGAGCTGGGGCTGGGAAGGCGGGGGCAAGGCTCTCTCTCCTGCCACAGAGCTGAGGCTGGGAAGGAAGGTCATCTCTCCCCAGCAACCGCAGCCCTGGAATTGGGGAAAGTCACCTCTTTCTCTGGCCACCGCAGCCCTGCACGTCCCAAATTTCCCCCAGTCCCTCTTCTCACCCCATTGCCCCCTCCCACCTACCCCTTATTCCCCCCAAGGCCACTACCTCACCGTACATGTGCGTCTTCTCCAGGGTCCAGGCACTTAATTAGTGGAGCTACGCCTGCACAGCTCCACTCATTAGGTGGGTGGCCCTTCATTCTCTCATGTGCAGCCACCCAGGTGCACACCTTAGTGGGAACTATCCACGGACCACACTTTGAGACCCCCTGTTCTATTGCACATCACTCAGATGGCAACTAACTTTAAAGAATTTTGCTCTTAATACCATGTGAACAGAATTTGACCACAATAACCATCCTAGAAATTTTTTCACCTCAAAAGTCAAAAAACGTATGCCTACTATGTACAAGGACCACACGCAATACTATCATTTACTTCCAGTGCACAGCTGTGCTCATCCTGCCAACTTTCTTTCTGCAGTAATTTGTGTTTTACAATACAACTTTATGAAGCATATTTTTTATAAAGCATATCCTTTCACACACATTGCGTCCCCAAAACAGGCTGGGGTTACAAAGTTGAAATAAAAATACAAAAGCAGAGAAGGGGAAAAAATGTCAAGAGAAAAATTCTTGCATCCGTCATGGCGAGATTGTGCAAAAGTGCAGAGAAGATAGTACACAAATTGAGGGAGTTAGGAATAAGAGACCAGATCTTTGAACTAAGACACAAAATCAGAATGGTTTTAAAAACTTCTGGGCCTGTGTATTGGTATATGAAATGAATGAGGAGCCAACAGGAGTTGTCTGATATGGGTGACATGTCACACTTCATACCTGTGAGAAGTTTGGCACCAGCAAAAACTGAAGTTGGGAGGACTGTGCTTGGGGTGGATAGACCAGTAGAGAATGGAGTCCAGCAGAGTTAGCTGCACAGTTTACCCCAAACTTCCTCAGCAGACTGTTATCAAAACCCCAGACCCCAAACCCAAAACTCAAGTACACAGAAGTTCTCTCTTCTCCTATCCCTCAACTGGTTCTGTGGTTTTCATAACAGCCAGGGGTGATGGGCTTTTCAATGTATCTGCTCACAAATCTATTTCATCTCTAATTTTGGATTAGATCCCATTTTCAAAAAATATTATAGTTTGCTCTTAGGATCAGAGAATGTTTACATTGTGTGTCCTGCACAGTAAGCACTTGTCAAGGCTGAAATTACAATGCAACTATATTTTTTTAGACACTATTCCTTACTGCAAAGTAAGTTAGAAAAATAAGCATGGAGTACGTGAAAGTGGCCACTGCAAGACCACATATACAGAATTAATTGGCAACGCAAACTTGTCTCCCCCAAATTAGCCAGGTGAACTTAATTCATGAACCACTGAGAAAATAAATATTTCAGACAATACTGATTTATAGCAACAGACTAGGGACCTTTCAGCTGTAAACGGAATTGTTGCTGTCAGCTCAACAGCAAACCAGAAATAGAAAGCACTTAAATATCTGAAAATTCAATTGTTTGAGAGTTGAGGTGAAAGTAGCAAGATGTGCACAAACAGTATTTTTGCATGATGAACTTAGCAAACACTCCAAGAAAAAAAAAAATCTACAAACTGATTAGTCAGTTAGAACAAACATGTTCCAAATGTATTACACAATCAAGCAGCTGATTTTATAATATATTTATACTTCTAAGGCACCAGAGATAAAACTTTGCTCTCCATTTGTCTTTGGACTAAAACACTATTAAATATTCTGCAGGTAACAACTCAAATTCAAAGACTAACAATCAAAAACAATTCAAAAATCCAAACAAGTCAGCCTTACCTAGATCAAAAGACATGGTTTTCATGTATGCTGATACCAAATTCACTCTAATGCTGCTGTATGCACCAGTAATCGAGTTCACAGTGTTAATGATCATATGACAGGTTCACATATACCCCATTTACAAATTTTGTAGATCATTGAGAAGGAGTTCTAATCAGATGCTCAGTATATACTGAAAGTTTACAGTTCACAGACATAGCATGTAATAGCCCCACCTCTTTGACAGCATGCCTGTTTTGTGTAAGGGAGAGAGAGAGGGCTGGAGCAAGCAAGCAAAACTAACAAGAGAGGAGAGAGAGTCAGTTGGAAGAGGTTTTATTCCTGTTAAATAGAAAAACAAGGGAATCAACTTATGTAACCTTCAAACCACAGGAGCAAAGCATGGGGAAAACACAGTAAGTGGTTTTCATCTAATGCCTCAGCTATTTTGGAAGTTTCTACAACTGTTGATTTCACCACTGTATAAAAAAACAAGGTTAAATGATAAAATCAGTAGCCCTTTCCTCTGGTTGATACTTACAGTCCCATTGTTATTAAGTGACTTTTGTTTCCAAAATCCTTTTCATTGTGCAAACAGAGCGTGTTTAAACTGCTTCTTTGAACTAAAGTAAAGGTGAAGATTAGAACTCCAGAACAGAGGTACAACCGAAAAAGATTCTACAATGTATTCATAAAATGCTGGCTTTTTTGGTGTAGAATGGAAATAGAATGAGGTCATTGGAATGAATCCAGTTTTAAAATAGTAAGGCTTTTGCACCCTGTGCTTGGCAATGCCTTAGTACATATTTTGATGGCATCTCAAAAAAACCTGACATGCTGCAGCATTGCAAGTAGCTAAAAAGTTCAATTTTTGAGGAACAGTCCTTGCCACAAATACTGAAGGAAGGCACAGGGTCAGAGGATGAAGCCAGTACACTGGTAGCACTTGAGGCCTACTGACTGCACTTTCCTCTTCACTCTCCTCTGTCTTAACCACCTCTCTCTTCTGACTCTTTGCTTGCAGGTAAATGTAAGGAAAGAGATAAATCAGAGTCAATTTTGTATTGTGTAAATGCAAATCATCTTAGAAAAGTTCAGACATTAGATGAACTGGAAAGAGTAATATTACTATTAACAAACAAACTGTTGAAGATCCCCAAGTCTAGTTTGCTAAGAACCCCACCCCTTTTCCTTCATGCCCTGTTGACCTTGTAAGACAATTACCCTGCTGCAGGTGTAATTTTGCTCAGACCGTATCAAACAGTATCCATGACTAACAAAGTGGTCAGCAAAATAAAATACATAAATGCAACGTATCTGGTTTCCTCCTCACCCAAAGAGATGGTGTGACAGGGACAAATGCTGCCCAAGCTTGGGGGCGGGGGGACAGGGGAGGAGGAGGAGGAAAGAAAAGAGGGAAAAAAAAAGCTTAAAAGCCCTGGATGAATTTCATTCTGGGGCAAGAGGAACAGACTGGGTTAAACCTGGCTGACTGTTCTTGGTAAATTTGGATAATGTGAACCAGAACATACGCACATGTTCATTCACAGCACCAGGGCCGTAGCAACAATGAACGTGGCTCCCTCCGAACATATGTCTGGGGCCCCTTACAATGCAGAAACTGGAATGCGGTATTTATTTTATACAATATACAGGATTCATATTATGTATACATAGGCCTACAGTGTACATGTATTCTGTATTTACACAAAGCGCTTCTTTCGAGTCTTGTTCTCCGCAAATTGGTTAATCAATGCGTCATATCCAGAGATTTGGCAATCTTGTTTTCGATTGAGATAACTGCAAGCGCAGAAAGCCTGTCATCTGTCATGGTTGAGCGCAGGATATTCTTGATCAGTTTCAGTCTGCTGAAGCTCCTTTCAGCACCAGTGACAGTAACTGGTGTGGTCAGAAGAATTCTGATGCAAATACAAAGATTCGGATATATCTCCTGAAGGCTGTTCTTGTATATGTATGTTAAAAAATTGTTTGCCGTGACAAGTCCTCTCTCTTTCTCGATGACATAAATAAAACGATTCAATTCCATTATGAGTTCATTGGCATCAATGTCTCCCATTTTTCTTTCAAAATTTTTGCTGTGATTCTTCAGTTCATTTTCTCTGTGACACTGCTTCAGGCTGTTAGCGTTGTACAGAAATCCAAACAACTTATACCACTCCACGAGTTGGTCAAATCGCAACGAAACAGAAGATATGGCCTGATCAGTGAGAACAAGAAAGAACTGCGATTTGAATTTTTCTTCGGCAGAAAGACGACTCAAATCATCAGCACATTCGTAATCAAACATTCTCTTCTTACGTCGCACCCTGGTTTCTGGAAACACCTGCTCAATACCCATATGCTCTGCTATTTCACGTGCATTTGTGACCACAGAGTTATATCCTGTATTTCGATAGTCTTCCAAAAACTTCATTGTAGCACCGACTTCTGCCTGCAATACATCAATTGACACATCTGGTGACTGAATTAATTTGCTGGTTTTATTGACGTGAAATAGTATATCGTACCATGTGTACACAGTCAGAACAAAAGGCCACGTAGTAACGGTCTAAAAGTGCACCGGCTTCTGTTGCTGTATTGCCATCTTTCTTTTCGAGCACATATTCTCGCAAAGATGACAAAGCATTGCACAATTCTTCAAAGTGATAACGCAATGGCTTCACAGCATCAATTCTCGACTCCCAACGAGTGTCCGATAACCCTTTAACAGATATTGGCATATGTTCTTGAAGTATATCCCAACGTGAAGCTGAAGAAGAAAAGATAACGTATATTCTGTTAATCAGACCGAAAGAGTCAACGGCATATTTCGATTACTTTGCCGCATCTGAGATCACAAGATTCCAAGTGTGAGCTCCATATGGTACATACAAGGCACGGTCATTTATTTCTAGCACGCGGGCTTGAACTCCTTTATTTTTTCCTCTCATATTTGCACCGTTATCATAAGCTTGGCCTCTCATATCAGCAATGTCTATTCCTAAGTTGTTTGCCTTTTCAAGAAATGCTTCCAATAAGCCCTCGCCAGTTGTATCATGAACATTAAGAAAACCAACAAACGCTTCACGAATATTGACACTATCTTCACCGTTGCATTCAACAAAGCGTAACACCACAGACATCCGTTCTTCATGTGACATGTCGGGAATACAGTCAAAAATAACTGAATAATGTTTTGTTTTTTTAAGCTGCGCTATGTTGGCCTCTTGAATGTTACTGGCAACAAGTTGAATCAGCTTGTTTTGGATCTGTGGACTGACGTACTGAACATACGTCTCTGCCTTCTTAATCCTCCGTAAAAGTTCGCTGAGGACAGTATCATACTTTGCAAGCAATTCAAACAGTCCCAAAAAGTTGCCATTCGAAGGATCGCCGAGCTTTTCATTACTTCCTCGAAATGCCAAGTTTCTTTCGGACAAGAAAATAATGACGACATCAACCATGCGTTTGACAACATTTCTCCAGAAATCTCCTTCTTTCAGAAAAGCCTGCAATTCAAGTTGGTCAATAGATGTACGGTTTACTATGCCTGACCGAAGGTCAAACCATTTCACCATACAGTCTTGATGACCATGCCTGTTTCATGCTGCTGAAGTCTTTTTGACTGTGCTTTCCAAGCAGATGTTCCACGACGTAGCGGTATGTCGCCAGTGCCAAATTACAACAAAAACAAAAAATGGCATCTTTCTGAACTGAGTACATTAACCATGAACGTCTTATTTTCTCGCCATTTGCCATGGTTCGATAGAAATGAGTACTTGTGAACCTCCGTCTTTCCTCGTTAAATGGAAATTTGTAACTTTCATTCTGCTGCGGTGGGCCACGTGCAACGTCACACACTTGCCTGTCCGATATTATAGACGGCCAATCTCCTGGATCATCAGTCAGTGGTTCAGATTCAGATACTTCTTTCCCGGCAGCAGCTGGAATATCTGTCACAGTTTGTTTGGTAGAACAACTGGCTTCACCTTCGACCTCACTTGAAGCACTTCTGGATACTTCTGGATACGATTTGTCGCTGCTAGCGCTGTCAGTTTCATGTGCCTGTACCTGTACATTGGATTGCAGCGCAAAATACGTTGACAACTTTGGAATTTTCTCAAGTTCCTTCTCGGCATCTTTTGCTGCCTTTTGTTTACTAGCTCCGCTCTTATACATTCTCTTAGACATCACAAAGCACGCTTCTGAGTTCGAAACGATAAAAAACTAAACTAAATTAATAACATTTATCCGCCGACCGCCATTATGAACGCAAATACACATTCTTTGAATAGGTCCAACTAAAATTCGAAACTGATCGACAGACAACTGATGTAGCCAATAGCATTATGATGTATCATAATGACTTCACGGTTTTGTCAGTAAAACCGACATGGATTGTGCAATAGCGTCAATAAATGTCACTTACTTAGTTATACCTTACATTTTCTTTTGCCACTTTTAGGGGCCCCCTTTCTTGTGGGGCCCCCTCCGGTCGGAAGTTACGGAGGGCGCTCGCTACGCCTCTGCACAGCACTGAAGTAATCTTCCTCAATAACTGTTCAGATGATATATTTGCTTTGCTTTCCTCTGACTTTTTGCATATGCCACAACTCTGCCTCTGTCTACAGGAAGACTGGAAGGTGATATGTAAGATGGTGCAAGTGAGGATAAGCTGGTGTAACTTGCACACCAAGTGAACAGAAGAGATACATATAGCAGGAAAAGTAACTGACAGGATAGCGTAGATCATAAGTGCTAGAATTAGGGGTTCTGGGGTACTGCTGCACCCCCTGGCTTGAAGTGCTTTCCATCATATATGGGGTTTACAGTTTGGCTCAAAGGCTCTCAACACCCCCACTATACTAATTGTTCCAGCACCTCTGATGTAAGTTACATCCTCTTTCAGTACCTGAGCACAGAAATTATACCATCTTAGACTTGCATCATGTTCAACTTCGCTTTCTTTTTTTTTTTTTTAATTATTATTCCCTGTCCAAATGCCTTATTTCACCACTCCCTTTGTATCTTTATCCCACTCCTGACTTCCTGCTTTCTTCTATATTTTCTTTAATGCTTTCTTGCTGTAACTGGAAACTTTTTCACCCTAAAGGTGCAAGGTAACACCACTTCCATTCAAATTCCTTGTTAAAATTCCTTTCTTCCAAGAGCTCACCAGTCAAAGCCATCTGCATAAAATCTCTTACTCATCTATCGTAGAAATCCTGCTACACTTTTAAGACAGAGCCATTTGGGGTCATGCAGTGCACTGGGCCTGTGTTTTGTACCATGGCAAATACAGTGTTAGAGGTTTAAAAAAAACCACTATCACCGTAATTCATCTAATACCCAGTTCATGCTGAAGAATTTCACCAGGATCTAAGCCCCGAAGAAGCATTACAAGAGGTAAGTGCCTCTGTTACTGACTAGTTAGCCTCACTTGTACATCCTGCTGGGAATTTCACTTTCCCCACTCTGAAATATGTTTTACTCTCCATCTTCTCCTCACGTCTGGATGTGTTACGAAGCAGGTGGTGGGGTTGAACTGCGCTTCCTAAATCTGAATCCAAATTTGTATGAGTTCGTATCAGATCATTCACTCTGTCTACCACCTCCCAGCTTTAATAGATAGGATTACTTGATAATGAAAGTACATATTTAAAGGCACAGTCCACTACAAAAAAAACAACATTTCCTATTACCACACATAGGCAATTTTAGTAGGGAAAGCACTTAAAAGCCAATCCCAATGGTGTTTTGCCTCTATAATGGATGCAATATTGGATCCCAAAAGGATATGTAACCTACTTCAAAAAAACAAGAACAAAAACACAAACAGTATTCTGAACATTCAAAAACCCCAAGGGTAACTAATCCCCAACAAGTAACATTTTCACCAATTTTAAGGAAGCAAGTACCTAAAAACTAGTATTCCTCACAGCCCTGCTTAGTGCTATATATATGCAAAACAAGTATTATTACATTTATTAATAATTGGTTTACTGTCTTTGTATTGAATAGTTGGTTCTCTGGAACTGGGCCACTAATTATTTCCTTTCTGGTACAGATGTTGAGTCCTATCGGCAGAGTTTTGCCAAAACACACAATATAATTTATAACAATTTTGCTTCTGTTATTTTAAAAACTTTGACACATATTTTGACTTTGAATGCTCAAATGCAAGTCCAATTTGTATATATCTGAAATCGGAACACAACCTTGCAAATCCTAGTTTTCCTCTACTCCAACATGTTTAGGGATGATCTCATTCACTCTCTCACCGAGGTGAGCAAGCAGGAAAACTGAATTTCAGCAAACAGTAGGAGTCCATGTTTCCTTCAAAAATAATTTTAAATTCTACTGTTTCTTTGTTTTGAAATTAACCCCTCCCCAACAATTGTATTTTCGGGCGGGAGTGGGGGGTGGGGAGTGACAGCAGGATAGAAAGACATGCTATCAAACGGAGTTCTGCCCACTCCAGCTGGTTTAGTAGGTTTTTTCAATCCATTACAAATATCTTAAAGAGAATATCAATATATTGATGAACGCTTGGAGTGAACACTTGGTACATTTAAAAATGAGAAGAACTGTAAAGAGGAGAAGCTGTGATTCCCCATCCTTGAGGATCTGAATGAGAAGCCCAAGTCCTCTCAAACTGACAGACAAATACCTTTCAATTTAATTTCCAGCAGTAATTCAAACACTACCTAATATGTATTGCAAATTTAGCACCACATTCAGAGATGAAGGGTGGGTCATTGGTTAGGTTTTGGCCTGGGAAACCTGTGTTCATTTCTTCATATTATTCATCTGGATTTCAATAGTGACTGAAGGCCCTAGCCAGGGTCAGGAGCCCATTGTGCTAGACCCTGCGACCACACAATAGAATACAGTCCCCCATCCCCAAAGAGACTATCCTCTAGCAGACAAAAAGAGATGTAAGAAAAACACAACACAAAAGCAATTTGCTGTAAGTATAATACAATTTCTCTTTTCCATTTCTCGTACATAACACCCCTCCCCATGACCTCCTGTGTCCAGCTTCTTCAAACTCCTTGCTTGGCCTGACTGTCCTCCTTCCGCCCTTCCCATAGTAACAAATTCAGCCTCGTTTTCAGAGACTCTCATGCAACAAGGAAAAAAAAAAATCTTTTCAAAGGTGGTTCTGTCCCACTTTACCTCCCCACCATGTGTGGGTGTGGTGGAGACAGAGGAAAGGAGAGCTTCCTGATCACCCCTGAACAGTCCACATGGCCCAAGCCCATCCCGACACACAGTGTCCTGGCTCTGATGGCTCTCAATCCCTTTCCCTGCAGGCAGGTGGGGGAGAGGGGGAGGAGGAAGAGAGTGTCCTCCTCCCAGGGTCAGTATCTGTTCCACTGGAGACCTCCCATGTGACCATGAGCTAATGACTTAGAGTACTGGCATATGGGAATCAGCCTCCCAGCCTGGGTCAACAGACTCAAGTTACTGGGGCTTGTGCTAGCAGTCTAAAAATAGCTGTATAAACAGCACTTTGAAGTTGCAGCTCAGGCTGGATCTTGGGTGTTGGACTCAGCTGCAACTCAGCTCCCCATCTGGAAAATAGGGTAACAGTCCTTCCCTATCTCAAAGGGGTGTTTTGAGAATAAATACATTATAAATGGCAAGGTGCTCAGATAATATGGTAACGGTGCCATAAAAGTATGATACACAGTGACTGATTTTAAAGACAAAGATACTATCATCAATATAGTCTGAACTCCTGCACATAAGCCATACATCTATGTAGTACGCTACTACTCAGTATGAGAAAAGGTTGCAGAATATAGAGATCTACTCAGATAACAGTCAAAAAGGAGAATAGATTAGCAGTCTGCCTATTAAATAAGGTACATAACAGGGGTCTCAAACACACGGCCCGCGCCCGCCCCCTTGGCCTACCTCCAGGCGAGAGATGGGGAAACTACACCCGTGGGATTGCCCTCTCAAGCCTCGTGCCTCTCTCTGAAACTGCTGGCATCGTATCCCATCGAGGGGAGGTGGGGGGTAAGAAGCAGAGGGCTCCGTCCGTGTGTTGCCCTGGCTTCTAGGCACCTCCTCCTGCAGCTCCCATTGGCCGGGAACGGGGAACCACGGCCAATGGGAGCTTTGGGGGAGGCACCTGGAGGCGCGGCAAGCATCGTGCAGAGCCCTGTGTCCCCCTCCCCCAGGGGCCACAGGAACATGGTTCCAGCTACTTCCAGGGGCAGCAGCCTGCCCTGGCCCTGGCCCACACCGCTGCCACCCCAACCCCCTGCCCTGAGCCCCCTCCTGCACCCTTCACCCCAACCCCATGCTCCGAGCCCCCTGCTGCATCCCCCACCCATTCTGCACCCGAACCCTGTGCCGAGCCCCCTGCCTGCACCCCACAGCCCAACCCTGTGCCCTGAGCCCCTGCTGCATCCCACACCCCTTCGCACCCCAATCTCCTGCCCTGAGCCCCCTGTCTGAACTTCAACCCCCTGCTGCACCCCCACTCCCTGCCCTGAGCCCCCTGCTGCATCCCACACCCGTTCTGCACCATGAGCCCCCTGCCTGCACTCCCACCACACCCCTCATACATCCTCTGGGGGCAGGGATAGAGCAGAATTGGGGTGGGGACTTCAGGAAAGGGGTGGGAAGAGGTGGGGCCTCATGGAAAGGGTGGAGTGGGGGCAGAGCTGGGGGCAGAGAGAGGGGAATGTGTCAGTGATGCGGCCCTCAGGCCAATGAACTAGCCCTCATGGTCATTTGAGTTTGAGACCTCTGGTACAGAACATGACCATCAAAGACACTGTAGCCTGGGGAATGTGTGTGTGTGGGGGGCAGCTGAGTAATCTCAGAGCTAGGGCTGTCAATTAATTGCAGTTAACTCATGCGATTAACTAAAACAAATTTATCATGGTTTGAAAAATTAATCACGATTACGTCGCAGTTTTAATCGCACTATTAAATAGAATACCAATTGAAATTTATTAAATATTTTGGATGTTTTTCTACATCTTCATATATATTATATTTTGTGTTGTAATAGAAATCAAAGTACATTATTTATTCCAAATATCTGCACTGTAAAAAAGATACAAAAGCAACAGTATTTTTCAATACACCTCATACAATCTCTGTTGTGAAAATGCAACTTACAAATGTAGATTTTTTTTGATACATAACCACAGTCAAAAACGAAACAATGTAAAACTTTAGAGCCTACAAGTCCACTCAGTCCTACTTCTTTTTCAGCCAATCACTAAGACAAACAAGTTTCTTTACATTTACAGGAGATAATGCTGCCCTCTTCTTATTTGTAATGTCACCAGTAAGTAAAAACAGGCACTTGCATGGCACTTCTGCAGCTGGCATTGCAAGGTATTTACATGGCAGATATGCTAAACATTCGTATACCCCTTCACGCTTCAGCCACTATTCCAGAGGACATGCTTCCATGCCAACGACACTCATAAAAAAAGTCGTAATTAAATTTGTGGCTGAACTCATTGGGGGAGGAATTGCGTGTCCCCTGTTCTGTTTTATGTCCCCCGCACTCTGCCATATATTACATGTTATAGCAGTCTCAGATGATGGCCCAGCACATGTTCATTTTAAGACCACATTCACTGCAGATTTCGCAAAATGCAAAGAAGGTACCAG
The DNA here is from genome assembly GCF_007399415.2 of Gopherus evgoodei. Lineage (NCBI taxonomy): Eukaryota > Metazoa > Chordata > Testudines > Testudinidae > Gopherus > Gopherus evgoodei. The sequence goes on along the minus strand of NC_044322.1, from coordinate 255,913,599 downwards.
TGTGTGATTTCTAAAGATAGCTACAGTACTCGACCCAAGGTTTAAGACTCTGAAGTGCCTTCCAAAATCTGAGACGAACAAGGTGTGGAGCATGGCTTTCAGAAGTCTTAAAAGAGCAACACTCTGAAGCGGAAACTATAGAACCCAAACCACCAAAAAAGAAAATCAACCTTCTGCTGGTGGCATCCGATTCAGATAATGAAAATAAACATATGTCGGTTCGTACTGCTTTGGACTGTTATCAAGCAGAACTCGTCATCAGCATGGATGCATGTCCCCTGGCATGGTGGTTGAAACATGGAAGGACATATGAATCTTTAGCACATCTGGCAGGTAGATATCTTGCAAAGCCGGCTACAATAGAGCCATAAAAATGTCTGTTCTTACTTTCAGGTGACATTGTAAACAAGAAGAGGGAAGCATTATCTCCTGCAAATGTAAACAAACTTGTTTGTCTGGGCAATTGGCTGGACAAGGAGAAGGACTGAGTGGACTTTGTTTTCTTTTTTAATACATTTTTTGGTACACAATTTGTAAGTTCAACTTTCATGATAAAGAGATTGCACTACAGTAGTTATACAGGAACTCCTCACTTAAAGTCGTCCCAGTTAACGTTGTTTTGATGTTAAGTTGGTGATCAATTTGGGAACATGCTTGTTTTGTCCACTGCTTGCAGGAAGAGCCGCTCATTGCAGCTAGCTGGTGGATGGTTGGAACCAAGGTGGACCAGCAGCCCCCAACACCAGCTCCTCACTCCCCGTAAGTTCCTTGTGCAGCAGCTGTCCCTCCCCCCACTGCCATGTGCTGCTCCTACCCTCTGCCTTGGAGCTGCTCCCAAAGACTCCTGCTTGCTGTACAGGGGGAGGAGGGCTGTCAGGGTGTCTCCCCCATCCCTGCATCCTACTTATTCCATCTTCCATAGAGCAGGGGGGACACACGATGGACGGAGGGAGCTTCTAGACAGTAGCTGTGGGTCTCAGGTCTCAGCAAGCTGATTTAATTAACAAGGCAGTGTACTTAAGCCTGGGGTCAGCTACTTAAAGGGGAAATGCACATTTTTTTCCTCACACACGGGGTGTGTCTCTGTCTGCCCTCCCTCCCTTCCTGCTGCCTTGTAGAGTGTTGAGAGAGTTTACCCTTGAGGGCTCAGTCAATTGCTAGGTCATTTAGCAGTAAGGCATTCCCTGGAAAATATCCTACCCTCTGACTCCTCCACCTCAACCAAGCTTCACAATCATCATCACTGTGTACCAGTATTAAACTGTTTGTTTAAAACTTATACTGTGTGTGTGTGTGTGTGTGTGTGTGTGTGTGTGTGTGTGTGTGTGTGTGTGTGTGTGTGTGATTAGTCTTTTGTCTAGTGAAACTTTCCCTGGAACCTCACCCCCTCATTTACATTAATTCTTATGGGAAAATTGGATTCACTTAACATTATTTCGCTTAAAGTCACATTTTTCAGGAACATAACTACAATGTTAAGTGAAAGCTTATGCTCCAATATGTTTGTTAGTCTATAAGGTGCCATAGAACTCTTTGCTGCCTCTACCTACACAGAAAACAGAGTGCCATGAAATGAAATCTCAGTAACTCTGGTTCAAAGAAATCTTTTCATTACTGGTTAACTAAGAGAGTGTTTCTAACATGGATAATTTTGCCCACATTAAATTGTTCAAAATAGAAAATATACATCCAATAAAATGGCATATTGTTGGTTCAAGGACATGCATAGTACATAGTTGAATTCCACAGGAATTAGTTTACCACTGCCTACAAATTGAAGCCACTTGCTAAATAAAATGCCCCTTGCTTCAGCACTCTAGGACCTGGAAAAATTAATGCAAAAAACATCTTGATAAATACTTGGCACTTCTGTTTTGCCTTCCATCTCAAAGCAGTCTTCAAGCCATAATTAAGCTTCACCAGCACCCTGTGACTCAGTGTTGTGTTCTGCCCTTTCGGGGGGCTCTGAATTCTAATTTAATTTTAAATGAAGCTTCTTAAACATTTTAAAAATCTTATTTACTTTACATACAACAATATTTTAGTTATATATTATAGAAAGAGACCTTCTAAAAACGTTAAAATGTATTACTGGCACACGAAATGTTAAATTAGAGTGAATAAATGAAGACTCGGCACACCACTACTGAAAGGTTGCCAACCCCTGCACTAGACCATGGTTCTCCAGCTTCATATTTGAGTTTCACATTTCAATTACATACATTATACTATAGCACTTATCTGTATGACTATGAAAACACATGCATGTGATAATGTTTTTTTAAGCAGCACACAGGTGAGATGTACATTCCATGCCCGTTGTGCCTCTGCGGTCTATTTTGTTTCACTCACAAAGTGTGACGCTAACTGCAGTTTAAATAAAAACTTTATTAAATGCCATGGCCTGATCTGTTTATGTGATGGGGAGTTTTAGCCTAACTCTCCATGTTTCCTGTTCTACTGGTGACATGTCAGTAACAGTCCATTCAGGAAATATGGGCCCTCTGACTCCAGTTCCACTGATTATAATTCACTTTTCCTATTTTAGGATAATTTTAATACAAACATTAAAAACAAATCATTGACACCGAGGACCTTACCCCAGGTCCCTTTGGCCCCAGGCTACTAGCACGTAGCAGAGATGGAAACTTGTCTTTACCACAGACTCAGCTGGTCACTGAGTCTTTGAGATGGTTGCCTGCTGAGATCAAACTAACATGGGGAAAGACTTCTCTCTCTTCCTATCACCTGTCTCTAAGTCTAGCAAACGCTCCTCCCTCCCTGTGGAGTTGGCTTCTCAAATGGTTCTCTGTTACTCCATTCTGATGATCTCTGATCACCTACCACTCGTGTAGTCACCTCATATAACCTGGGTGCCACTGCACCCCTCAGAACTGCTTTAGTCCACTTCTTCTGCTGTCTCTCTAATGGCTGAATCCTCACACGAGTGCCTGTCTCCAGGGCCAGTAGGTCCTTGGCAGACCTGCAGTACTCCAGTGCAGTGTTTCCCAACTTATGTGCCACGACATGCTATTGTGATGTCAAGCACGAACAGAATTTTGGAATTGTCACTTATGGGGAAAACTAATCTCATTTATTTTAATTAGTGTCAGACCCAAACTGCATTTGGTGTTGTTGATCTTTGGGTATACGTGCGCGAGACAGACATTGCATCACACTACACTCAAATAACCTTGCCACTTACATGGTATCACACAGTAGCTGTGTTTTCTTATCAACCAAGTGGTGAATTTTGAATTGAAGACTCAAAAATGGATACACGTTTGAAGAAAGATTCTGGCATGGCACCTCCACATCTACTTTCAGTGATGAAATGGAGTGTGAACACAGCAAAGTCAAAGTGGTGAGCCAATGCTACTTGCTACTTATTTGCTAATTGGCTTTTTATTCACAGATGAACCATCTTGCCCTCTTCCACAATGTCTCGTATGTGGGAAGAAACTCTCAAGCCATGCCATGGGGCCAGATAAGTTAAACCAACACCTTACAAGCAAACATCTGGCCCTGGCCAACAAGCACAACATTTTTTCAAGTGTTTGAAGGACCATAAACAAATGACCAAGGACCGTAATGGTTTCTGATTAAGTGCTGGACGCAAACTCATGCCAATATTGTGGTGAAGGCTAAAAAGCTGCATACAAATCACAGAGATGTTAATTTTACCAGCATACAAGAAAATGTGAAAGTAATGTCAGATGCAAATGCAGTCAATGAATTCACAAAAGTTCCCCTTTCAGATAATATGAAAAGTCACCATATTGATGATGTGTTAGCTGACATTCAGATTGCTCCAAGAAAAAAAATCAAATCAAGCAGAAGGTTTACATTGAAACTTGATAAATCAACAGATCTCAGTGGTCATGCTCAACTCTTGGATAACATCAGGTACATTGACGGTCCTCTGTGGCTTGTCGTCTGTCGCCCACCAGACGAAAAAGGTTGAGGACCACTGGTATAAGATATCTATTTTTTTTATTTTGCAAAGAACTGTCAGGTCACACAACTTGAGATGCTATATTAAAGGTGACAAGAACCTTCCCTGAAGAGGGAGAACTGCACTGGAAAAATTGTCCTAGTATTCGCACAAACAGGGCGTCCTTTATGACTGAAAGGGATTGTAAGCAAGTCAAAGAACAAAACCCAGCTGTGTTGGTGACCCACTGTTTCCTACATTGTGAAGCTCTTGCGGCCAAAACACTGCCAGGAGAACTCTCTTTACTATTAAATGGAGCAGTAAAGATAGTGAACTTAATAAAAATCACGGTCCTTAAAACGTTGCCTTTTCTCGCTGTTGTGTGAGGAAATGGGAGCAGAATACCCAAATTTACTTTTGAAGACAGAAATATGCTGGTTTTCCCACAGAAAAGTTTCCTCATGTTTGTATAAGCTGAGACACAAATGTAAAACGTTCTTAACTTTGAAGGAATCTGTATACACAGACTTGATCGCCAATGTGGCATGGTGTGCAAAACTTGCCCACCTGGTTGATATATTCTGCCTCCTAAAATGAACTGAACAAGAAAATGCAAGTCTTCTACCACTAAACCACATTCTGTTTTCAGCTTTCTAATGCCTGAGATACAAAACATTGTGGGTCAAATTCCACAATGGTGTACATCCCATGCAATTGCATTCAACTTATTTGTGGAACTGATGTTCTGTGCTCACGATGATTCCCTAGTCATGAGATGAGGTGCCACACTCTGCATCTACTGAAGCTTTCAATAGCCAGCTTCCAAAATCCATTGCGAGAGACAGAGCCATTGTATCACAAAAACAGTAGTGCTGCAATCACACAGTGTGCCACCTAAACCTCTTTACACTAGGGCTTGTCTACACTGGCAATTAACAGCGCTGCAACTTTCTCGCTCAGGGGGGTGAAAAAACACTCCAGAGTGCAGCAAGTTGCCGTGCTGTAAAGTGCCAGGTAAACAGTGCTCCCAGTGCTGGTAGCTACACCCCGCTCCCTCCCTCAGAGGTCTGCCCCCCCATGGGGGGAGAGGGTCTGCGTAGAGACCCATAATAGCTAGGGATGGCCCTGCACACGAGGCACGTAAAGTGCTGCCAGTGAAGACAGGGGTAGTGAACATTAATGCTATGTTACAACGTGTGCATGTGGGGTGGGAGGGCGGGGACAAGGGGAGTAACATGGAAATAAATGTTATGGACACATTCAAAATTAATCTGAATTAAGATCATTGCAAAGGAAGCCAAATTAACCATCTGTCAGACTGGTGCTCTTTGATGAAGCTGGCAGTTAATATGTCACATGATTTTGAGGTTTATTACAAAGTCTACATGGAAGTTTCACAACAAAGTATAAAATAGCTACTTGAAGTTTGTATTGATGCACAACCAGGGCAATCTCATCGACTACAAATTAGTTCAACTGACAGTGACACACTTGAACTAAGGCTTTGTGCATCTACAGCATGAATCATTATTGCAGACTCCTTTGTAACGCAGACATTATAATATCCACTCGCTGTGAACAAAAACGAGGAGTACTTGTGGCACCTTACAGACTAACAAATTTATTGCCAACTCTGTCCACGTATCTGTTAAAGGGACACCATCATCGGACCTAATCACATCAGCCACACAATCCGGGGCTCGTTCCCCTGCACATCTACCAATGTGATATATGCCATCATGTGCCAACAACACCCCTCTGCCATGTACATTGGCCAAACTGGACAGTCTCTAAGCAAAAGAATAAATGGACACAAATCAGACATCACGAATTATAATATTCAAAAACCAGTCGGAGAACACTTCAACCTCCCTGGACACTCAATAGACTTAAAAGTGGCAATTATTCAACAAAAAACACCTTCAGAAACAGACTCCAATGAGAAACTGCAGAACTGGAATTAATTTGCAAACTGGACACCATCAAATTAGGCCTGAATAAAGACCAGGAGTGGATGGGTCACTACAATAACTAAAAACTAATTTCCCATGCTTATTTCCCCCAATTGTTACTCAGACTTTTTTGTCAACAGTTTGAAATGGGCTACCCTGATTACCACTACAAAAGTGTTCTTTCCTCGTGTTGATAACAGTCCACTTTAATTGAATTGCCTCGTTAGAACTGACCCCCCCACACACACTTGGTAAGGCAAATCCTATCTGTGTGAGTGAGAGTGTGTGTGTGAGTGAGAGAGATATTCCTACTATATTTTCCACTCCATGCATCTGATGAAGCGGGTTTTAGCCCATGAAAGCTTATGCCTAAATAAAAGTGTTAGTCTCTACAGTGCCACGAGGACTCCTGGTTGTTTTTGCTGATACAGACTAAGACAGCTAGCTCTCTGAGACCTGTCACTGTGAACAGTTTTGCATAAGATACTGCACCATAGTATCAAGCCACTGCAAGACAATGATTTTGTTTCATAGACCAAATCTTGAGAGGTCTCAACCCAAACTGTAGCTCCAAGCTGATGGCAAATGCAGCAGCTTGTCTCTCTGATGGAGTGAGCTGTTCTGAGTGCTGAACACACCAGTGCTCTGCACTGAGTGTGCTGGTTTCCAGGGATAGACCTCTCTCTCTTAAGTCCCCTTTCCACTGCTCCACTGGTCTAATGAGGATTAAAACTGACCCCAAAAGAGACATCCAGAGCTTCCCCTTGCATAGAGTAACCCCCAACTGGTGGAGGCAGGCAAGACTGGCTCCATGTCACCTCCTCTTAGTCGTCCTACTGCACAGGGGGCATGCCATGGAGCATTCTAGGAGCAGAACATGGCGTGGCCAGAGCACGCTGTGCTTCTGCAATCTTCACCGATATAAATGGCCCTTCTGCAGCTGGTACAAGCCTACTGTTGCTCTAATTCACAGCGTGGGCCCGAACTGGCTACCAGCTCTTCCCAGGATCTGATGGAGGAGAGGTAGACAGGGGGCATTGTTTTGCATCCTCCCACATCCCACCATGACTAAGGATTGAGCCCCTGTTAAAAAACTTATCTGATGGGCCCCTATTGTTTTGTTGAATTTTGAGGTACTCTGCAATCAGTAGCAAGATGACAACATTCTCCCTGGAAGGCCCATAACACTGAAAACCCGATGTCTTTCATGGTTCATCAAAGCAAGAAAGCGATGAGATTCAGTATGTAACTTAATGACGTCTCCATTCATCAATATTGTAATTCACTTCTTTACCATTATATGGGTACAAGTACTCATGTTTTACATGAATATGGTCCCAATATAGGAAGACTATTTTAAGCTAGCAGTGTAATATAGCAATTGGCATTTACTAGAGTATACAGCAGAGTATTCAAGGCTCCATGAAGTATATCTAAGAAATCTAACCATGCTATCTTATGCATGTGCATACATAAGCACACAAATGGATTTCAGTAACTGCCAAATGTACTTTACTGCAATAATTACCAACAAAAACAAAAAAACCCTTCATTCTGACCATAGACTCCCATGAAAATGTAATATTAATAAAAGCTGTGAGCAATTTTAAAATAGGGCAACAGCAAAAATATATTTAGATTGGTGGTAGGCATTCACACGTGAAAAGGTACTGTGGCCCAGTGGATAGGGTACTGGAGTGAGAGTTGGGAGACCTAGCTTTTCCTCCCAACTCTGCCAATGACCTGCTGTGTAACCTCTGTTTCCTCTCCTAGCCTTCATCTTTATTGTCTATTTACATTGTAAGCTCACTGGGGCATGGACAGTCTTTTACTTTATTTTTTTTACCATAGGGCCCTGATATCAGAGTCCTGGGTATGATCTGTAATGCAAAAACAACAATAAAAGATAATGATCTATCACCTCTTCTTTCAGTTACCTTTCACCAACCACCAACCTGTTAGACATTTCCCCAAGGGCAGACTGCTCCACATCTGTGCTTTACAGGGATTTTTTTCAACTTTTTACAGAAGCCTCTGGTACTGGCAACCACTGAATAATGGACTATAGGGACCACTGGCCACTACTGAAACAAATTTTCAACTATATTAACACTGACAACAAGACAACTCCTACATTCCTATCCAAATGGGAACATATACAGCTACTCAAGCAGATTTCTAAGAACTTAGCACATATAATAAAACCATGCTACTTATTAGAAATGAGTCCAAACTACAACTCTAAATCCTAAACCCCATGTATATTTTGGGGTGGAAGGGAAGAAAAAAAACTGGATTCAAGTACATGGAGCCTTTTCAGAAGGAAAAAACAAAAAACAGAAGTTAGCTTTTTTAGCTGCAGTTCAGTGCATAGAAATCACAAAAGAAAAAATAAATCACAATACAAATTGGATCTGCGATCATTACATCAGAGTTACTGAACTGATACTGTCTTTTTTGAGTGGAGCTACTTTGTATATCTTTCAAACTTCTTTCAAAGGGAGCTTGTTAAGTGCTGCAGAGAGAAAGCCATTTGCAGTGTACAACAACAGTGTACCTAGATTGAAAGTCCCTGCCTCAAAGAGCTGTCTTTTTGTTCTGCATTTATACAGCGCCTAGCACAATGGAGTCCTGGTCCATTACAGGAGCTCCTGGGTGCTACCATGGTACAAATAAAAAAGCAAGTTTTACTGATTTTACAAAAGCCAGGAATTGTGCTACATATTCTTGCGTATCAACTACTGACTCCTTATCTAGTTACACAAAAAACAGAGTGAGCACTCCTGCAACTTTTACTATGCATGCTTTATGACGACTACATTAAGTGTTTTCCGCTATTTTCACATCGTCTACAAAAAGTGGGAACTTGTGGTTCATTGGCTAATTCTCTCCAACAAAGAGACTTCGCCTTTATCAGCATGGTTTAAAATGTAATCTAACTTGCAGACTTTACCATTAGTGGTTTCTCCTTGCTAAAAAAGTCAATAGCTCAACATTTATTAGGCTTCCTCATTAACCTAACTCTAATTTCAGAGAATTGTGAGAACTGTTTTGATATAGAAGACAGAAAATATCACATTGCCTCCATATAAATACATGCTATGCCCACATCTTGAATACTGCATGCAGATTTCGTCATCCTATCTAAAAAAAAAGATATATTGCAATTGGAAAAGGTACAGAAAAGGGCAACGAAAATAAGTAGGGCTATGGAACATCTTTCATATGAGGAGAGATTAATAAGACGGAGTTTTCAGCTTGGAAAAGAGACAACTAAGGGGGGATATGATAGCGGTCTATAAAATCATCACTGGAGTGGAGAAAGTAAATTAAGTGCTATTTACTCCTTTCTCATAACGCAAGATTCTAGGGATCACCGAATGAAATTAATAGGCAGCAGGCTTAAAAACAAACAAAAGAGAGTATTTCTTCACACAACCCACAGTCAACCTGTGCAACTCTTTGCCAGAGGATGTTGTAGAGGCCAAGACTATAATAGGGTTCAAAAAAGAACCAGATAAATTCATGGGAGGATAGGTCCATTAATCGCTATTAGCCAGGATGGGCAGGGATGGTGTTCATCACCTCTCTTTGCTAGAAACAAGGAATAGGCAAGAGGGAATGGATCACTTGATAACCTGTTCTGTTCATTCCCTCTGGGGCACCTGGCATTGGCCCCTGTTGGAAGACAGGATACTGGGCTAGAGCCACCATGTGTTTTTATTTCTGATTTCCCAAAAAGGTAGCTATTAATTACAATGCTTGTCCATTCTATTTTAGTAGCATTAGTGCAGAGGTGGGCAAACTATGGCCCGCAGGCCAGCCTGCCCGGCCCTCAAGCTCCTGGCGTGGGAGGCTAGCCCCCGGTCCCTCCCCTGCTGTCCCCCCTCCCTGCAGCCCAGCTTGCTCACTCCACCGCTGATGCAATGTTCTGGGCAGCGGAGCTGTGAGCTCCTGGGGCAGCACAACTGCAGAGCCTGGCCTGACCCGGTCTCTGTGCTGCGTGATGGTAGTGGTGTGGCCCGGCTCCAGCCGGGCAGCGCGGCTGTAGCGCCGCCAGCCACTGGTGCTCCAGGCAGTGCATGGAAGGAGGGGGTTGGACGGAGGACAGGGGAGTTCAGGGTGGTGGTGAGGGGGCGGGGTGGTCAGGGAGAAACAAGGGGTTGAATGGGGGCAGGGTTCCAGGAGGGGGCGCCAGTCAGGAAGGAGGGGGAGCAGGATGGAGTGGTGGGGGGCACTCAGGGGCAGAGGTTCTGGAAGCAGTCAGGGGACAGGTAGAAGGGGTGGTTGGATGGGGTTTCAGGGGTCCAGGGGCAGTCAGGGGACAGAGGGGGTGTGTGTGGATGGGGCAGGGATCCCCCAAAGGGGCTATCAGGAAAGGGGGGGTTTGATGGGGCAGGGGTCCCAGGAGGGGGGGCTGATAGAAAATGGGGCCAGGCCATGATCCCCTCCCCTAACCAGCCCTCCATACAATTTATGAAACTGGATGTGGCCCTCAGGCCAAAAAGTTTGCCCACTCCTGCACTAGTGTGTATTGATTAAATATAAACCAAGTTATAGGAAGATTTTTAAAAACTTTGTTTTTGATAGTAGTGGTGGTGGTACTTCTCACTTAATGTAGATTTACTTACATCTGTTTAATCCTCACTGAAATCAGTTTAGTTTAATTTAATAATTTACTAGTATATGCTAAACAAGGATTGAGTGGGTTTAAGTGCATCTACATTAGGGGGTATCACCTATTTAACTACACAGACTTCAAATTAATTTAGTTAAGACTGTACAACTTGTCTAATATAGACAAGCCCTAAGTATTGGGACATTGAAAATAGTGACATTTACCCAATGTGCATCCATGTATTTGTATAATACCACAATTAATCTGCTCATTAGATTTGCTTCATTTGAGTGTGCAATGTTTTCTCTTTTTTTTTTTTTTTTTAAGTTTTTAAAAAGGGCCCCTGAGAAGGTGAGTGGGGAAAGTCTACCTACAGAACAGGTGAGACATTTAATGAATGCCCTAAGGCTAGAGGATTTGTCTACATAAGGGGTAGGCAACCTATGGCACAGATGCTGAAGGCGGCACGCAAGCTGATTTTCAGTGGCACTCACACTGACAGGGTCCTGGCCACCAGTCTGGGGGGCTCAGCATTTTAATTTAATTTTAAATGAAGCTTCTTAAACATTTTAAAAACCTTATTTACTTTACGTACAACAATAGTTTAGTTATGTATTATAGACTTATAGAAAGAGATCTTCTAAAAACATTAAAATGTATTACTGGCACACGAAACCTTAAATTAGAGTGAATAAATGAAGACTTGGCACATCACTTCTGAAAAGTTGCTGACCCCTGTCTACATTTTTCTGTAGAGAATTTTGTTGTAGAAAAGAATCAAGTATGAGAAAAAAGCTTTCCAAAAGGCAAAGAACACACACTTCTTTTAAACCTCTCATACTGTTCTAAATCTCATGAATCAGCACTAGGCATGAAGAATGAGGAGTACTTGTGGCACCTTAGAGACTAAACACATTTATTTGAGCATAAGCTTTCATAGGCTAAAGCCCACTTCATCAGATGCATGCAGTGGAAAATACAGTAGGAAGAGATATTGTATAGCACACACACACAGAACATGAAAAAATGGGTGTTGCCATACCAACTCTAAGGAGATTAATTGATTAAGATGGGCTATTATCAGCAGGAGAAAAAAAAACTTTTGTAGTAATAATCAGGATGGCCCATTTCAAACAGTTGACAAGAAGGTGTGAGTAACAGTAGGGGAAAAATTAACATGTGGAAAGAAAGTTTTTAGTTTGTGTAATGACTCATCCACTCCCAGTCTTTATTCAAGCCTAATTTAATGGTGTCCAGTTTGCAAATTAATTCCAGTTCTGCAGTTTCTCATTGTACTCTGTTTTTGAAGTTTTTTGTTGAATAATTGTGACTTCTAGGTCTGTAATTGAGTTACTAGGGAGGCTGAAGTGTTCTCCAGCTGGTTTTTGAATATTATAATTCCTGACGTCTGATGTGTGTCTGTTTATTGTTTTGCATAGATACTGTCTGGTTTGGCCAATGTACATGGCAGAGGGGCATGGCTGGCACATGATGGCATATATCACATTGGTAGATGTGCAGGTGAACGAGCCTCTGTTAGTGTTGCTGATGTGATTAGATCCTATGATAGTGTCCTCTGAATAGATATGTGGACAGAGTTGGCAAGAGCTTTGTTGCAAGGATAGGTTCCTGGGTTAGTGTTTTTATTGTGTGGTTTCTGGTATTTGCTTCAGGTTCGGGGGCTGTCTGTAAGCGAGGACTGGACTGTCTCCCAAGATCTGAGAGAGTGAGGGCTTGTCCTTCAGGATAGGTTGTAGACCCTTGATGATGCTCTGGAGCCGTTTTAGTTGGGGGCTGAAGGTGACAGCTAGTGGTGTTCTGTTACTTTCTTTGTTGGGCCTGTCCTGTAGTAGGTGACTTCTCAGTACCTTTCTGGCTCTGTCAATCTGTTTCTTCACTTCCACAGGTGGGTACTGTAGTTGTAAGAACTCTTGATAGAGATCTTGTAGGTGTTTGTCTCTGTCTGAGGGGGTGGAGAAAATGTGGTTGTATTTTAGCCCTCGTCCAGACTAACCCGTGGCATCGGCGGGTTAAAATCGATAGCTCGGGGATCGATATATCGCGTCTAGTCTGGACGCGATGTATCGATCCCCGAGCGCGCTTACATCGATTCCGGAACTCCATCAATCCGAACGGAGTTCCGGAATCGACACGGAGAGCCGCGGACATCGATGCAGCGCCGTCCAGACTGGTGAGTACCTCGATTTTAGAAATTCGACTTCAGCTACGTTATTCCCGTAGCTGAAGTTGCGTATCTAAAATCGATTTTAATACCTAGTCTGGACGTGGCCTTAGAGCTTGGCTGTAGACAATGGATTGTGTGGTGTGGTCTGGATGAAAGCTGGAGGCATGTAGGTATGTAGGTAAGTATAGTGGTCAGTAGGTTTCCGGTATAGGGTGGTGTTTATGTGACCATCGCTTATTAGCACATCTACATGGCTCCACAGAGCAGATGGCAACACTAATATTTCCATGTATCTCAAGCACAGATGATTTTAAGGGTATGTCTACACAGCAATGAAAAACCCGCAGCTGGCCCATGCCAGCTGACTCAGGCTTGGAGGGAGAGGGGGCCCTCAGGCTGTGGGACTGTTTCATTGCTGTACAGACTTTCAGGCTTGGACTAGAGGTGGAGCTCTAGAACCCTCCTACCCTGCAGGGCCCTAGAACCTGGGCTCTAGTCCCAAAGAAGTCTACATAGCAATGAAATAGCCCCACAGTCTGAGCACCACGAGCCCAAGCTGGCTGGCACAAGCCAGCTGCGGGTTTTTCTTTGCTGTGTAGACGTGCCCTAAAGGGAATACATTCTTAGGAGTGAAGTTACGCCATGATCTGGCCCAGCACTTAAATATGTGCATAAAAGTTCAGCATCTGAGTATCCCCATTGAAACTAATGCTTTGCCAGACTGGGGCTTTAGTGAACGGCATGACTAAGTAGTACTGGGCACACCTCTACTCAGTCACTGGTCTAGAATTTAAATTGTTGCAGACAATAGATTAGAAGGGTAATAGAAATGAGGCTCCAGCACTGCAATGGGGAGCACAGGCCACTGGCTGCGCAGAGATAGGTGATCACCCTGCAATCCCCAACCACCCTGGGACAGTGACTCTGCAGTAAGGATGCACCAGCCCCTGACATAGTGCAATTGCCGGACTTGCCCCCAAAACACTCCAGGGCCCTGCCCCTCCACGCCAGGTGTGCTGCAATAGCAAACCAAAGGGATAGTCTTACATATATGCCAGGCCCAACCCTGCCTCTCAAGGTGGTGATCCATGCCTCCCCTGGCACTCAAACCAAATGCACCTGTTTGGGACTGCAGCCCAAGAGGGGCACATGAATCAATTACTTTTTAGGGAAAGAGAAAAACTTGTGGAGGACATCACGTCTGCGCTTGCACAGTACCACAGAATTCACCCAGGAGTACACGGTGTACACACGAAGTCTGAGCCAAATACAGCTGTTGTGCGGAGTTTGCTTACATACAACTTAAACAAAAACACCACCACCACATAAGGTATGAACAGCTCAAAAACAAAATAGTCTTGCATACAGCTAGTATACACATATTCCTATCTACGTAAACATCACACCTCTAATTTTATGCCCACCTTTAATATTTTGTCTGAAATCAAACTGTAAACTCGTTGTGGTAGGGATGTTCTCTTCCTATCAATTTCCTTAGCTCTCTGCATGATGCTCTCTGTGCCCCCCACCCCTATTCTCCCCGATAAAAAAATCCTCATCTTAAGTTTTTCCTGAGCTAAACTGTTCTTAAGGGGGCTTATATCTAAAGATACTTATTCTCTGTCCATGCCCTTATTGCCTTCTGTCTCAGATGTACAAATTATTTTGTTCTTCTGGCTTGGCTCTATTAGGACCCACATAATCTGGTATCAGGGTCAGTGGGCAAAAACAACAGCATTTCTGCACAGGATCCTAGCATCCGCCATCCTAACATACACAATTGCTACAACTGGCATCCCATCTACCCCAGCTGAATTTACATATCGAGTTAAAAAAGATTGAGAGGAAGTTAATAAGACACAGTCAAGGGTAAAATCCATCTAAAGAAAGAAGGAAACACTTTTGTGAAACTAACAACTAAATACTGTTACAGCATTTATATTTGTAGTTCTTGTGATGAAGGTACAAGACCACATTTCCAGGACAACTCTGCTTTTTGTTTTATACAGGAAAGAATCAAGTTACACTGCCGGTTAAACACATAGTTTATAATGTAATTACTGCTGACGCAATTTCTGAAATTTCTTTTAAATTACTACTGTCTACATCTAAGCCTACATCAGCCATTCAATAGTGGCTTTTCATCATTTATTTTAACAAAAGAGCAATCAATGATCTTTTCTCACATTTCCTCTGCTGCCATCTACTTGAGGAGCTCTGTGGAATTTGAAGAACAAAATATGTTTCCTATAAGCTACATGATTATTTAAATTTCATGTTTTGCTTTCTTACCATAATCAAAGATATAAGTTTTACTCTCTTCTGAAACCGAGCTGGGCCACGTCTGTCTAGATATTTTTAAATAAACTGGTTTTGCAATATTTGCATCGAAATATATGGGAAGAATCTGAATAAACCAAAACATGATCAGCAGACTAACATACTACTGTATCTTATTGAAAAACCTAGCTAGATCAAGTATATTTTCACAAATTGCTTGCCTCTCTCCTCTTTGTCTTTACCTCTGTCCGATACATAACTGGTTATAGACAGCTCTA
Source organism: Gopherus evgoodei (assembly GCF_007399415.2). Lineage (NCBI taxonomy): Eukaryota > Metazoa > Chordata > Testudines > Testudinidae > Gopherus > Gopherus evgoodei. The sequence goes on along the minus strand of NC_044322.1, from coordinate 255,898,352 downwards.
CTCTAACAGCCATACTCAAGATGCAAGTGCATTAGTCAGCATTAGCAGATTGCAGCAACATCTTCCAGTTTGCACAGAATATAATTCACCAAGTATCAGACAGCATTTTACAATTAAAAGAAAACAAAGGGGAAATAAAGATTTAAGTGGCCTACTAGCTAAAGTTTTAGACCTATAAAGTACTGAGAAAAAGCATCCTTGCAACTTGTGGAAATGTCAAATACTCAGCAGGCTTTCAGGAAGGTATGGGTAAACTATGGCCCATGGGCTGGATCCAGCCCATCAGGGCTTTGGACCCAGCCTGTGGGACTGCCACCCCTGTGGCACCGGGGCCCCCGCGCCGCTCCCAGAAGTGGCTGGTAGCACGTCCCTGCAGCCCCTGGATGGCAGGGGGGGAACAGAGGGCTCCATGTGCTGCTCTTACCTGTGGGTACCTCCTCTGAAGCTCTCACTGGCTGGGAACGGAGAACTGTGGCCAATCAGAGCTTCGGCGGAGGTACCCATAGGCAAGTGCAGCGTGTGAAGCCCTCTGGCCCCCACTCTCCCAGGAACCACAAGGATGTAGTTCCGGCTGCTTCCCGGAGCAGTACGGGGCCATGGACAGGGCAAGCAGGGAGCATGCCCTGGCCCCAGGGCGCACTGCTTCCACTCTGGAGCCACTTCAGGTAAGTGGTGCTGGGCTGGAGCCTGCATCCCACACCCCTCCTGCACCCCAAACCCCTGCCCTGAGCATCCTGCAGCACCCTAATCCCTGCCCTGATCCCCCTGCTGCACCTCACACCCCTCCCTGCACCACTGCTCTGAGCCCTCTCCTGCACTGTGCACCCCAACCCCCTTCCCTGAGCCCCCGCATACATCCTGCACCCACTACCACACTCCCTCACACACTTCAACCCCCTGCCCCAGTCCTACATTCATGGCCCTGCCTGCAATGTCCCCACCCAGATGTGGCCCTCAGGCTAAAAAACGTTTGCCCACCCCTGCACTGAAGATATGTTTGAGGTATTAGTACCATCTTATACAAAAAGCTTAATGCAAAAATCACAACTCAAGCAAGAATCACTGCAGCATGCTGGAAGCCAGCTACAGTATTCTGAATCAGGTGAAAAACAGCATTTAGCAAAATCAGGATGCTGGCAGAAAGAGCACTGCAGTAATACAAACTTCTTTTGTTAGTAAGCACTGACAGACAATGATCCCTGCATCTACTAAGGAAAGTGACTGTTTTATCCTGAACAGAACACCACAGTTTTCCTGTGTTGGGATTTATGTAGCAATAAATTTTTAGATAAAAGAATTAAATGTGACCACCACGCTATTACCAAACATCTGTTCTCAGGAGAACCTCAGCTCTCTATCCAGACACATTTTATAATACACCACCAATTCATAGCTATAGAGACAAGCTTCTCTGCAGCAGATTAAAATTTAGTCATTTATAGACAGAGCAGAAAATTGTCACAACAGGACCAAAGGGCAAAAATGGGTCACATGGATTATAGTAAGTGTTCAATCATAACACCAGAAAATGGCCCCAAGCAATGGCACATACAGTGGCTATTGAAGAGAACTGGTGCAGAAAACCCACATAACCTAAATCATGCACTTGCCAAGGAGCGATTACTTTAGTCTGAAGTAATAAAACAGGACTTTTGAGAAAGTAAGGGTATCAGATCATCTAGCTGAAACCCTTTGATAGCACAGCAACCCTCTATACTTCAGCATTATTCACAGTACTGAACACAAACTATCCTGTCAAGACCCGCCTCTCAGAAAGCTCACCAGTATGAGGCCTAACCAAGACAATCCCAATACTCTAATCTGATCAAATACCAGGCAAGAAGCTATCACCAAGCATTCTTACTTATAAATACATATCAATTTGTTGAGTTATTCATCTTTAGGAGCATCAGAAGTTTCTTTATTAAAAGAAGGAATACAATAGAGCTTCAGAGTTACAAACACCAAAGTTACTAACTGAAATGTAAATATAAACTACTGAAAAATAAAGGGAAGCTTAAAAAAAGATTTGACAAGGGAAGTAAAGTTTCTGTGCATGTTTCATTTCAATTAAGATGGTTAAAAGCAGCATTTTTCTTTTGCATGGTAAAGTTTCAAAGCTGTGTTATGTCAATGTTCAGCTGTAAATTTTTGAAGGAACAACCATAATGTTCAGAGTTACAAACAACCTCCATTCCAGAGGTGTTCATAACTCTGAAGTTCTACAGTAATAGATACAATAAAAGAGAGCGTGTGCAGGACACAGGACAGAAATTAAGAGATTTGGGTTCTAAATCTCCTTCTGCCACTAACATGCTGAAGTACCTTGGGTAAGTCACTTCATCTGTCTGTGCCCACCTTCCCCTCAAACCTTTCCCTTCTTGTCTACTCTGTAAATTCTTCAGGGCAAGGGACAGTCACTATGTGTTTGTATAGGTACCTAACAAATGGGGTCCCATCCTAGCTTAGGCCACTAGGCACAATTATTTTTTATTAATGGTAATAATAAAAAAGGAGAGACAGTATAAGGTATTCCACTTGAGACCCTCACAGTCTGAGCTACTTGGAAACTTACTGCTAGCCTACTATTCTGTTATGAAAAGATTTTGTACACAACTGTTGCAATGCAGGTTAAGGACCAGGAGGCTTGCATTTTCATATAGAATTAAGCGTAGGCTGCTTATGCAGTTTAGTATCACTGAAAAAGAGATCCCCCAGGACAGAAGCCTGATTGGTATTTTGAATATCACACAATTTAAGCGCATTTAGAATTAGAGTGCAAAGGGGGCAGGACATTAGCATGGGAAACCCCAAATCTGGAATTACTGCCCTGGAAGAGAAGGTTACTACAAAGTGATCATTAACAGTCTGTAGGAGGATGACTAGTCTTTTTCTTCAGATGAGTTATAGAAACTCTTTAGAGAACACTGCTGCCCACAAATATATGGAGAGCCTGGTAACAGTAAAGATGGCCCACAGTTCTCCAGCTGATAGTACACAGACTTCATGTTGCTAAAAGCCAAGACAGTCAACCAAAATGAAAAACCTCAATATACAGACGAGGATACAGTGCTTCAAGCACAGGACTGGGATTCAGGTGTTTGAGGTTTAGTGCTGACTGTTAGACTTACGACCTTGGGCAAAAATCAAACTGTGCTTTATTTTCCCTTCTGTAACAGAGAAAAGATTGCATACCTACTTCAAATGGAGGTGTCTTGCAAGTGATATTTGAACAACAGCTGTGGATGAAAAGTTCTGTATAGAAGTACAACAATCAGCACTTTCAAACTCAGCGTTCAAATCCATACTTACGACCCCAAAGAGCCAGATCATCAGAGTTGTGGTGTGTCATAAACAGATAGCTAAGGGTTAATGTCTTTTTCACCTGAAGTACCTGACCAGAGGACCAATCAGGAAACCGAATTTTTTTCAACTCTGGGTGGAGGGAAGTTTGTGTCTGAGTCTTTTGTCTGTCTGCCTGCTTTCTCTGAGCTTTGGAGAAGTAGTTTCTGCTTTCTAGTCTTCTGTTTCTAAGTGTAAGGACAAAGAGATCAGATAGTAAGTTATATGGTTTCTTTTGTTTGGTATTTGCATGAATATAAGTGCTGGAGTGCTTTGATTTGTATTCTTTTTGAATAAGGCTGTTTATTCAATATTTCTTCTAAGCAATTGACCCTGTATTTTGTCACCTTAATACAGAGAGACCATTTGTATGTATTTTCTTTCTTTTTATATAAAGCTTTCTTTTTGAGACCTGTTGGAGTTTTCTTTTCTGGGAAATTTCAGGGAAATTGAGTCTGTACTCACCAGGGAATTGGTGGGAGGAAGAAATCAGGGGGAGATCTGTGTGTGTTGGATTTGCTAGCCTGATTTTGCATTCCCTCTGGGTGAAGAGGAAAGTGCTTTTGTTTCCAGGACTGGAAACGGAGAGGGGGAGTCACTCTGTTTGGATTCACAGAGCTTGTGTCTGTGTATCTCTCCAGGAGCACCTGGAGGGGGGGAAGGGAAAAAGGATTATCTCCCTTTGTTGTGAGACTCAAGGGATTTGGGTCTTGGGGTCCCCAGGGAAGGTTTTTCAGGGGGACCAGAGTGCCCCAAAACACTCTAATTTTTTGGGTGGTGGCAGCAAGTACCAGGTCCAAGCTGGTAACTAAGCTTGGAGGTTTTCATGCTAACCCCCATATTTTGGACGCTAAGGTCCAAATCTGGGACTAAAGTTATGACATGGTGCACCCACAACTTCCACTGAAGTCAAAGAGCATTGTGGGTACTCAGCACCGCTTTAAAAATAAAAAAGATCAGGGCTTTCATTGAGACAATTAAATATGGATTTGGATGCCTAATCAGCATCCAAGTTTAAACATTTATACTAGTAAGAGTTATGACCAAAATGAATTTGGCGATCCAGAATGTGGTTTAAACACAGATTGTCCACTTGCTACATGAAATCATTAACAGAGTGTAGTGCAGTTTTCTTAAACACAACAGATATCAGTAAAAAGCATGGTCCAAAGCCCATCAATTACTGTATATAGACATCTCCAAATATACAGCTGAGAACAGGTTAAAAATTACAGCAAAGGCTATTAATAGAAACAAGTGTGGAAACGTTATTTTCATTTAAAGAATGATCCCTGTGGTACGACATTGTAGGATCCCTTTGCAGGAATAGGCTCCTAGCATGAAGCAAAAATAGCCAGTACAGCAATTACTGCAGCTCAATTATTTCCACAATTCTAGTCATTACAAGGCAGCTTATAATACGATGGCATCAGTCATCATATCTGACATTAAAATTTCTGTCTTGCATGTTTTTGCCTTGGGTAATAAAGTTAAGCTCCCCTGACAGTTGTGTAAAAAGTAAAGCTGGTCTAAATGAACCACAGATTTGTGAATAAACAGCTTGATTTGATTTGCTGCAACTTGTGGAGTCATATTATTACTTACAAGTATTAAGATAATGGCATGAATCCCTGAAGTTTCACAAATGGATAATGTACTTGGCATTCTTCAGCTAAGTTTTAGCTGGCCAATCAAGGAGTAGAAGTACCATGAGCCAAATACATGCCATGAATAGGGAAGAGTCAAAATGAAATATTCATAAGCCATTCACAAATGACCCACAGTCTGAAAAACAATTTGTCTGAAATAAACAGAGCACTAATGAGATCAGTCTCTATCCTTAAAGAAAAAATTAAATTGAATTTTCAGTTGAGAGAATGTAATTTGACCAGCTCCAACCAAAAGCCAGGCAGCTATTTTTCATTATGTATGCAATTGTTGATCCAGCACAAAAACACCTATGACAACAACAGTATTTGATGTGCATGCGACTTATGACCGCGTTTCTCAATCAATCTAAACACATCTTACTAACTAGCAGTCTAATCCTAAGCATGTGAGTAACTTTACTCACATGAATTGCCTTTCGGAACTCAAAAGGGATTACTCACATTACCATCCTGCATAAATGTTTGCAAGGTTAGGTTTTAGGACTGTTTGATTTAAATACTCAAGTAGCCAGTTTGCTCAGTCATTTCTTACATACAACAACAAACATACATTTTGTTCCATGATGGCATTCTAAGTAGCATCATCTTGCATTTAACTACTGGTTAATTATATCTAGCAGAGCAACTGGATGATAAAAAGCAACATTATTTTTATAATTTCATTTTAATATTCTATTCCTGCCTCATCTACCAACCCACTTACCCTCTGTACTTACTTCCCTATATGCAAAATGAGAATAAGGCTACTTACCTCACAGGTAAATTGTGAGAATTTATTCCTCTTTATAAAGCCATTTTGAGGCCCTCCAAATCTTCAGTTAGGTGTTGGTAACAGAGGGTAAAAAAGTATTATATTCTTCCCTACTGAATAGAAATCCTTTGTAACATACTAAAAATTCTATTATAAATTTATAAGTGTATTTTAATCCTTAACTGCCACTCTGAGATTCTTATATTTAGCTATAGTTAGGCAAATCTCATGACACGAAGAGCACTGATTTGCTTTCAACCAAATTAAGCTATTTCACAAATTTCCTAAATCCTTATATAGCGATTTCTAATTTGAGAGGGGAGAAAATGCAGACATCAGCAATATTTTTAAATAAAAAAGGCATGGGAGGCACAAGTAATTTCATACAGATGACTTACAAATAGACCAGCAGTAGCAACAACCATGTCAGCAGAATTTTCCTCCCACATCCAACATCCCTAGACCTCCATTATCTCACACAAGTTGCAAAGAGAGTGGCTTGTAAACAGATGCTATGACTTTCCAAAACAGTGAACGTTGAGAGAGGATTGCCAGCTTTAATCTTGAAGCTAAGGAGCATCCCCAAGAAGGCAAACCACAAGCTGGGTTTTGTTTTGTTTTTTTAATTCCAAACATATCAGTAAGCAGTAGAAAAATGTATCAAAACTAAACTTGTTTACAAATGCTGCAAGCAAACAGCCTGGATGCAATGCATAAATCCAAGTCATGTCAGACAGCATTCCAGAATAATGTGTCAAAGAAAATGCAGAAAAAGACTTGGCTGTTTGTGGGAAACAATTGGGTCAGTTTGCTGACAAGCCCTTTAGACTCCTTTACATTGAATCAAACCCATTATTCAATGTCAGGCTTCCTTTATAGTTTAATATACAGAGATATTGCAAATGAGACTTAAGAAATGTCTCAATTAAGTACCTACACTATACATACATTTCTGGCCATTGTCTTTTTTTTGTTCATTAATTAAATGCATCTTGGAGTAGGTTTTTTTTTGTTTTTGGATGGGGATGGGAAAGGAGGTTGTGGCAAGATGCACTGAAGGTGATCTTTCCCTCATGTAGATCTCCTATAAAAGGTAGCAGTGCTGCTCTGGGATAGCTTTTGGGGAGGAATTCCAAGGAATGACAGAGTCCTCCTTTACGGTGCTCCTCAGAGGGGCTCAGTGCAACCTATTGACTCTGCTGACCAAGACAGCCAGCGTTCCAGGATAGGTCTCCCTCATGACAGTGTATTGGACAAAGGCATTGCAGTAGCCCTCATTTGTCACTGAATCAAGTAGGAAGGTCAGGGATATTTACATTTGTTGTCCACAATACATTAAGCTGATTCCATAAGAATCAGTGTCCATGTATTTTAACATGGATTCGTAGCATCCAGAAGATTTAAAAACAAACACACACACACACACACACACCACTGTTATGAATGGCCAGATGCTTTAATGGATTAAATACTGACTGGCCTTAAATCCCTCTGTCTGCAGATCAAGACTGACCCAGTGACCAAAGTTAAAAAAATTCACATTTTGCAGCCTCTTATATTTTTTTTTAAATCGGAATTTATATATTTTGCTGAAAGCCTATTTAGACATTTATACCATGCTCATCACTGTCGTTTAAAATTGAGAGATACATCTGAGAACATCAGTTGTGAAGTCCTCTATTTACTCTGGAAACAGAACATAGGCAGTGGCAGTACAAATTCCATGCCAATCATATAGCCAAAAAAACAAAGAAAAAAAAAATCACACAAGAAGCCACTTTTAAGTCCATTCCACTGTTGGCCTCTTTGCCTACACATGCCAATGAGATACTAACCATGTCAACTGTGATAGTGAATTCTGTGACTGACACCAGCCAATTAGGAAATGAACTGGGACCAACAACTCATTTCACATAGGCCACAAAATAACCTTTACATAAAACTTTTGACCCAGCTAAATCCATAATGTTCTAATGGTGAAAGTCTAATCTCCAGCCACGAGCCAGTCTGCTCCTTGAACCGTCTTTTAAATAGTACCCAAATATAATAGTACAAACACAAGTAGTACACACGAACAAGTGCACCACAACTTTAAGTCCAATAAAACAAGCTCTAAATAAATGACACTGTTCAATGTCAGAACACTGTGAAGGAGGAAAGACTCTGTCCAAAAGCAAAACCATTTAATTATTACAAAAGGTGGTACAGCCTCTACTAAAACTACTCTCCCACTTCCACCATGTATAAGCATGGCATTGTTCCTATGTACATTTAAAAGCACTTTAAGCCTACCTACCTCCCTCCAGAACACATATGCAGTCATGCTACTGTGCATTCTACATAACAAACCCATATACTGTAGTGCTGCCACCATAACTGCTCCAGGGGTAAGAATTAAATGTTCAGTACTTTAAGACTTAAAAAATATATATATCACAACACTGCCAGATTAAAAATTTACCATTTTCAACTGTTATTTTGCATGCTGTTGACTTATTAACCATGTCATTGTCAAACTTTCCTCACAGACTCTGACCTACTGACATTTTAAGTGCACAGACAGACAGCAGATCAGTGGAATGAGGAGGACTGACATGGCATAATTAAAAGGCTTTAGTGCTGCCCTCCCCCATACAAAATAAAAATGGCAGTCTTGGTAAGATGCATGCAGCATAAGCGCTTTATTTCAAAAGAAAATCCCATAACATGGCCAGAAATCCTTGCAAAAGGGACACTACCTTAACGATGATTTTTGGTACAATAGTGCTTTAAGACATATTTTAGAAGTCCCTTGTATAAAGGCAACAGTAATTTTAAATTGGTACACAAAAAATGTTAAATCAAGCATTTGTTATATCTACTACCTCCTACAGCACAACAAACACGTTGTTTAAAAAGGACTCCATGGATATAGAAGAAAGGAGTCTTACAAAAGAAAGTGCATCTCCCTAATTTTATACTTGGTTTTACTGAAACCCTGACATGAAAGCACTGTCACGTTGTTTCCATAGGCGCAGCACCAGTACCCTGAGAACTCGCACAAAGTCACTGCACAATTGAACTGCATATTGTTACAAAATAAAGATTCTAAACGTTTGATCTGTCAGTGAGTTCGGGGCGGCAGTGAAGGGGGGATTGATCTGGCGTTCGACTACCATTTCATGTTCTGTCCAAGTCACTTACACGAACTATCTAAACCAACCATGTATCTATTGTACTGGTAACTCCATTGAATGCCACCCCCCCGCATCCCAATCCCCCGTTCCAAAAACAAAACAAATGTGAAGCTCACCACAAGCTACTCAAAGAAAAAACAATTAACATAAAAAGGTGTGTAAATCAGCCAGCCAATTAGTTCAATGTGTAATGGGAGCAAGGAACAGTATTTCACATAGAAATGAGATATGAATTGCCCCAATTCGGCTAGTCATTCTCATTTCCTACTTCAGAGATCCAAAAATCAACTACTTAAAATGAGACAAAAGAATCTTTAGAACATTAATATTCCCAGTCTTTACTGATAAAAATTGCTAGACCGAATGACTAACAGTTATTCATCTCTAGATCACGAAACCATATATTGAATTAATATTACAAAAATGTATATATATTGCATTTAGTACTAACCTTATAAAAGCTGCATTTGCTCCTCTGGACAAGAAATCATTAATAGTTTTGGTAAAATCCCTTTATGTGCTCTTCCAGCTTGCTAATTCAAAGCTTCCATTAACACACTCCATTGCAGATAATTGCGGACAGCACACGCTCCCCTGCTTTTGCCAGTCCCCAACACAGTAAGGATAATCACATTCCAGCGGGGAGTGAACAGATGGTGGATTCCATGGTAACCAACTCTCCTAAGGCTATTGGTTGAGCGTGTGACTACCATTTATTGGGTAACAATCACTCTTTGTGCTTCAGCCTTGCAAATCCTTAATGAAGGAACATATAAGCCCCTAGCACTCACTGGGCATGCCTAGGCAGGTGTTTTGCCATTTAAACAAGGCACTGCACCACAACAAAAGCTTTCATCAGGATTTAACCTTGATGGTGCCTATGTCTAATATTTTGGGCAGGTTTAATGCTGAAGAATAAGATCACACAAAGCTCAACTTGAAGTCTATTAAAAGTAACTCAACAGTTATGGACACATGTAATTATCTTCTAGATTTTTTTCTTCACCTTAGTAATTTCCAAAAAGGTTAAGTGCAGTCATTCAGTCATTTTTTTTCCTTAATGAATTAATTTCCAAACCATAGTGGATAGATTGAGATTTACATTATCTTACAAGCAAACAAACCAGCTGTTAAAAATTAAGTCTTATTCATAAAATACAAGAATGTAGGAGTGTTAGGTAACCTAAGTCTATGCTTGTATGGAACAAAAATAATTGCCAGAACAATTTCCCAAAGGTTGGTTTATTTCTACTGGAAAAGGTTTCATACCTACTCTGTTGGAACACTTGCTGCATTTTCTGGAACTACTATGCTTTGCCTAACCTACAAGTGTTCTAATCTCCTAATTTAGGGATTTATTCAACAAGAATATTGCAGTTCCTTGCTTTTGTCGTTAGAGCCTCTGCTGGGTTCTCTGTCTTTCCATCCAGCGAGACTAAAGCTGATTCAGCAGCCAGAAGCTACCTGTTCTCTGCAGACAGTCTGAATATGAAGCAGAGAGGATTGTCTGGAAAACGCTTTTTGGACTGTGCAGTAACTGAAGCTACTCATCTCACCTGACCATATCCATCTAAAAAGAGGCCTATATTGACACATATAGCAGCTCAATGGAGCAGTCTTAGCAAAATCCTCAGTGACATTATATTGAGGACAGGAAGAGCAGGGAAGTGGTTTTTCAAGAACAATTGATAGCAGTCTTGCCTGCAGAGAAGAAAGAGCCTGGAAGGCATACATTGAGGCTTTAATTGCATGCCATCCTCATTCAAAATAATAAGAGCCCTATTTAGTGACAGAACATGCCTATCAGTTTACCAATATTTTGTGGGTGGGATCTGTTTACAAGTTCAGCCTTTCACAGCCTCGCCCTCCAAATCTCTGTCATTCATACTTTACAGTGCTTTGGAGAATGGAAGAGGATTTTTGTAAACTGATGGCAAGCCACCTAGTATCTGGATCCATCCTAAGCATGAGGAGTTTCCAATTCAACAGACTTACTATATGGAAAAAAGAAAAAACCCTTTCCCCCCTCTTTCCCAACAATATCGCTCTTATATTCTGCTAGCTAGCCCTGATCCTGCAGGCCCATTAGCAATTCCTAACGGAGAATGAGAAGCCCTCTATTGGAACTCGCTGTGATAAGTCTTACGATTTCCCTGCAGATGATGCTGCACACCATGAGACCACTCAGTGCTGCCCTTCATTCGTGGATCCTCAATTCCTTTCATCCTCACTGCACCACTGAGCTATATAAAGTTGATATAAAAGAACTAAGCTGATATAAAAGAACAAAAAAAACTAACTACAGTTATAAATTAAAATAAACTTAACTATTGCTAATAATTTGTTTTAGGGTGGCACCTAGAGATTGGAGCCCCATTGTTGTAGCCACTGTACAAACATGTAATAAGAGTCCCTGCCCCAAAGAGATTACAGTCTAAATAGATGAAATAGACAAAGGGTAGGAGTAGAAAGAGGCACAGGCAGGCTAAGTGGCTTACCCATGGTGTCACAGCAAATCAGTGGCAGAGCTGGGACTAGAACCCAGGCAGTACCCTGTCCATTAGGCCACACTGGCATGCAATGTTAACTGATATCTGAAATGCGTTACAAGTGACATTTGGGTTCAGAAGCCCAAAACTAGACCTGATATTTCCCCTCATGTCTATGTAGACCCCACGCAATTCTCTCTGCAAATTCTTATCTATTCCCATTCTAAAATCATGACACGCGAAATGAGAACACTCAGGTGGAACTGGGTAAGAAGAGAATTTATAGGTAACGCAATGACATGGTACAAGCTGTGATGCAAGTAGCCCCTGTGATGTTTCACTCCATATTCTTTACGAAAATATGCTTATGATATGAACATAACATACCAGATATACTTTAGGCAAAATGGGTCTTGTAAGATATCATTGGAAAGGTTATAATTTATTGAACATAATTATCCAATTTGTATGCCTGTATCATTTCTGTATCTGAAGTTAGAAATATTGACTGTGTTATTTTAGGTGACACCCACTGCCAACCTTTCAGGTACAACAATGGAAAAAAGCCAGACAGGGTGGATGGCCCATCAGCAAGGAAAATGGACTGTGAAAAAGCTTGGCCTCTCTGCAGACACTCCACACTGACACTGACTCATGAATGCTGTGATACTATGGAGTCAGGTGGTCTTGTCACCTGATACTAAACGTTTTCTGGGACTTCTTGTAACCTTCCACTGGAAGCAAAGGGGTGGGGGAAGGTGTCAAGTTTGGGAAACAAAGGATTCCTGCCTTATGTAAATCCTATTTAAGGATGGGGAGGAAGGCAAATGGGATGACTCCTCTCCATGGCTTGTTTGCCCAAGAAGAAAGACTACTAAAGCCACCTGAAGGGAAGGCGGGGGGAAGTTCCGACTGAGACAGGAGGTCCAATCTGAAAAGAAATATAACTGGAACTCTGAACCACAGAAACTTTGCAAACTACTGAAAAACAACATTTAGGGTAAGAAATTACATTTTGTAACCTGTTTCTTTAGTATATTGAGCTTAGCTTGCATACTTTGTTTTATTTGCTCAATAATCTGCTTTGGTCTGTCTGTTATCTCTTATATTCACTTAAACTCAGCTTTTGTTGTTAATAAACTTATTGCTTGTTTGTAATAGAAATTACATAAACTGTGTTATAACTGGAGGGGAGGGGGCAAGAAGTTGTGCATATATCCCTCCACACTGAGGGAGGGGGCGAATTTCATAAAACCTTTGTGTTTGTACTCCTTAAAGGGAGACAGCATGTGAGTGCTGCGGGATCCCTCTCACACAGAGCTGACTTCAGTGTGTCTCTGCAGCGAGATGTGGCCCTGCCTGTGTGTTATGGAAGAGGCTTGTGAGTCTAACCCAGCAAGACCAGGTAAAGGGGACCCAGGCTGGCAGAATAGGTTGATTGAGTAGGGGGAGACTCAGTTAAACCCCAGCACATCAGGTGACACCCCAAAGGGCCCAAACCCCTCACAGCCTCCGTCACGGAAAAGCTGAGGGAACACTGACTGAGATCACTGGGGAACGTGAGACGATGAAATGTGGGATATGTTGGGCAGAGCACAAGATCTAGTAGTCCCAGGAAAAAGACTATGGGAAGACCCAGAAAAAGGTGATTTGAGACACTGAAGGAGGACACAAAAAAAGTCAGCGTCAGCTTGGAAGACTCACTCAACAGGAATGTTTGGAGATGAAGAACAAGGACCACTGTCCCCAACTAATGGGGCAAAGCAAAGGTGAAGAAGAAGATATGGCAGACTAATATAGGTCTGTATTATCTGAACACCTCAATCTTAAATATATTTATCCTCACAACACCCCTATGAGGTAGGGTACTATCATCACCATTTTACAGATGAGGAACTGAGGCACCAAGAGGCTAAATGACTTGCCCAAGTTCCCACAGAAATCTATGACAGAGCAGGTAACTGCACTCAGATCTCCCAAGTCTTAGCCTAGTGCCCTAATCACTAGACCATCCTTCCACTCCAACTCCCAGTGCCTGTGCCACCTCGGATAATGGCTAAAGATCCCTTAACTCACTGAAAGCTGAGGAGATTGGTAAGAACTGATTAACGCACAGGAATTGCTGCTGTCCTTGAGGATTTTTGGAGTCTTTTGCTGAGGAGGGTGAAAAGTATGGATGGGAACTGTGGGGCTGCCATTCTTCTCTGACTCTTAAGGAGCTCAAATCACACACACTTTTATGCCATGCCGTGGTCTCCAATCTTTTTACACACAAGATCACTTTTTGAATTTAAATGCAACCCAGGATTTACCCCAGCCTGCTCACTCCATCCTCCTTCCGTCACCTGCTCTCCCCCACCCTCACTCGCTTTCACTGGGCTGGGGCAGGGGGTTGGGGTTCAGGAGCAGGCTCTGGGCTGGGGCCGAGGGGTTTTTGTATGTGGGAGGGGACTCCAGACTGAGTGTGGGGCAGGAAGTAGGGTGTAGGAGGAAATGAGAGGTGTAAGCTCCTGGAGGGAGTTCGAGGCTGGGGTGCAGGAGGGGTTGTGGGCCCAGTGCTGGAGCAGGAAGGGGCTCAGAGCTGGGGCGCGGGGTGGTGCTTACTTTGGGTGGCTCCTGGTCAGCAGCACAGTGGGGCTAATGCAGGCTCCCTGCCTGCCCCAGCACCACGCTGCTCCTGGAAGCACCTGGCATGTCCCTGCAGCTCTTTGGGGATGGGAGCATGTCACTCCGTATGCTGCCCCTCTCTGCAGGCATACCCCCACAGCTCCCTTTGACCTCAATTCCCCGTTCCCAGCCAATGGGAGCTGCAGAGGCAGTGCCTGCAGACAGGAGCAGTGCGGAGATCCCCTGCCCTCCCTGTCCCCCGGGGCCACGCCGCCACAAGGATATGCCAGCCACTTCCATGTCCGGGAGCGGCAAGGGGCCAGGGCAAGCAGGGAGCCTGCCTTAACCCTGTTGCGCCACTGGACTGTTAGTGGCCAAAGATCACGACTATCAGAGGCTTTAGGGTCGACCAGTCGATCGTGATCTACTAGTTGGTGACCCTGCTGTAGAGAGACTGTGTAGTCATCACCTTAAGAAGAACAGAGGGAATGTATAGGTGTATGTACTAAGGTAGCATTTTTCAAAGTTTGGGTCACAACCCAGTACTGGGTTGTGGCATGTCAGGCACTGGGTCGCTCTGGTCAGCTCTGCTGACCAGGACGTTAAAAGTCCCGTTGGTGGTGCTGCCCAGCTAAGCCAAGCTAGAGCTTACCAGCTCTGATACCACGCTACACCTCTGAAGTGGCCAGCAGCAGGTCTGGCTTCTAGGCAGGGGTACCACGGGGCTCTGCGTGCTGCCCCCACCCTGAGCACTGACTCTGCACTGGAGTGCAGCGCAGTCCACGGTGCCAGGACAGGTGGGAAGCCAGCCTCTGACCTCAGCTGCATCGCTGACTGGGAGCCACCAGAGGTAAGTCTGCACCCCAACCCTGTGCCCCAATCCCCTGCCCCAGCCCTGAGCTCCCCCCAAACCTGGAATCCCTTTCTGTACCCCAAACCTCTCATTCCCAGCCCCATCCCAGAGTCCTGACTGCAACCCCCAACCCCAGCCCTGACCTCCTCCCACACCCCAAACCCCTCATCCCCAGCTCCGCTGAGTTGTTGGCATCAACAATTTTCAACTGGCTCCCCAGAAAAAGAGCTTGAGAAATCACCGTACTGAAGTACATCCCACAATAAGAATTATTTAACTACAACAGAATGGTGAATCCTATGTGGAAAAAACATCAATATAGTTACCACCCCATAACAAAATTAATTTATAAGTATTTCCAGTGCTAGTTGTGTATGTTTATATATATTAAATCCTGTTCATTGAACCTGAAAGACTGTCATACAATGGCCTAACTCTGTGTAATATCTTTTAAGTCCTGAAGAGACAGTTCTGGCCTGTGTTTCAACAGAGAGATAGCCTGCACCTCAGGCTAAGGGGAGTATATTAGAGTAATATGTAACATTACTCAGCATCCTCTCTTTACCCCGGTACAGGTGGCTAATGCATTAGTCAAAAAGACCATATAACATCAGCTAAACAGATGGCAAACACTGTATCAAGAGAACAGTTTGATGCACCTTAAATTCCAACTGCCACAGGAGGAAAGTGATGCAGAAAGCACTACTGGCAATTCTTGCTAGGCCTTACAACTGCCTTTGTTAGATGTTCATGCATGCAATCTTTTTGTGCTGCTGCAGAGTATGAAAGTCTTGCATAGCAATTTTCTGACAAATTGGCACGTCTATTTTGTATGTCATCTTGCTGCTCTCTAGCCTGAAGCTCCTTCAGTGGGTGCTAGCTTAGTTAGCAGTACTGTTATCCAGGAAATCAGGTCCTGATATTTAATCATGCAACTACAGAGTCTGTCCTATCTGTGACCACAGCTGTCGACTCTAATCCCAAGCACGCAAGAGAGAGGGGGAGGGCAAAGGGGAAAAGAACAGCAACATCTCAAATTTTGCTAACAGCAGCAGAAGCTGTGCCAATGAACGAATGCTCAAAATACTGTGTGTGAACGCGCGCGCGTGTGTGTGAACGCGCGCGCGTGTGTGTGAACGCGCGCGCGTGTGTGTGAACGCGCGCGCGTGTGTGTGAACGCGCGCGCGTGTGTGTGAACGCGCGCGCGTGTGTGTGAACGCGCGCGCGTGTGTGTGAACGCGCGCGCGTGTGTGTGAACGCGCGCGCGTGTGTGTGTGTGTGTCACTCAATTGCCACAACTTGTGTTGGTCATGCTGTCTGGAGTGGCTCAAGACCATGAGTGCCAACCTCAGGGCAGACTGTCAAAAAGCAGGGCAGAGACACCAAACCAGTTGTATGGTGAAATCTTTTCATAGAACAAACCAGTAACAAGTGTGAACTCCTAAACCTCTCCAATAGTCTTATCATGGCATCACAGACAGTCCCCTTGGGCACTCCAGTTTATCTTGCCACTTAGGTAGGCTGGACTATGTGACAGATGGTCACTTCACCCCCAAAATCATAACAATATTCAGGTTACAACCAGTCCCAAACACCAGTCACTTCCTACATGTCAGCTGTACTCAGATCTCAAACCAATGATCATACCTGTAGCCAATCCTGTAATAAACTAACTAAATATGTATTAAGGAACAGAAGAAATGAGAGTTTTACAAGGTTAGAACATGAAAAATATACATACATCAATGAGTTACAGTTGTAGACTTAAAAAAGCTAATATAAGCTTCTATAATAAGCAGCTGCATGCATCCTTTAGGGCTGAGTCATACCAAGCAGCAAGGGGATCTCTTGCTTGTGTTTATGAATCTTTGCCCTTCAGAGTCCAGACACCATAAAGAGATGCAGTTTCCTTTTCAGGGATTTTTATCCCCTTCACCCCAGAAGCCAAGCTGATGGGATGAGTTCATCCCCAGGCCTCCCCTTCTGGAGGGAGGGAGAGAGAAATACAATCAACAAGGTTTCCTCTCCTTTGATGCTACATAATGCCTCATTTGCCTTCAATGGGTCATCTTGGGTTAGGGTGACCAGATGTCCCAATTTTAGGGTCTTTCTTATGTAGGCTCCTATTACCCTCCACCTCATCTTGATTTTTCACACTTGCTGTCTGGTCACCCTATCTTGTGTGCTGGACGAGCACTTCACTTTAATTAATGCTTCTTCTGTTTGGTAAATTACACAGTTACAGAAGTTTACAATGCAAACACTGAATATAACTTTATATTATGGGTTACAGATATTATAAGGTAGGATTAATACATGCAGCATCCTACAAGCAATTCCATAAAGTCTAAACACGGGACACATTCTTATATCTATTTTAACTATACTAACCCACAGATAAACCAGACTGGCCAGACCAGCTATTCATTAGTCAGTGCTCATTTAGGCCTGGGGCCCTGGCATAAAATGGCACCTTGTCTGCCAGCACCACAGTGTTAGCTTTCAGAGACCCCATGTATAATACTGTTTGCCTCTCTAGTAACACACACTCCTTGTTATCACTTAAAGAGTGCACAATCAAAAACTTTTCCCCTCATTTCAAAGTTTTAGTTACTACAGTGATTCCACATTCCCCTGTGCAATCTCAATATAGAAAAAGGAAGCACACATAGTTCCCTGATTGCAAAACTAGATTACACTACTTCAATCTATTTCCTTAAGATCACTACCCTTACACCTCTTGTTATCTGTCTGTAATTGACCCTCTTGATTATCACTACAAAAGTTTTTTTCCTGCTGATAACAGGTCATCTTAATTAATTAGCCTCTTAGAGCTGGTATGGCATCTTCTCTGTGTATGTGTGTGTATATATATATATATATATATATATATATACACACACACACACACACACACACACTCTCCTCTTATATGTTTCATTCTATGCATCCGATGAAGTGGGCTGTAGCCCACGAAAGCTTATGCTCAAATACATTTGTTAGTCTGTAAAGTGCCACAAGTACTCCTGTTCTTTTTACAGATACAGACTAACACAGCTGCTACTCTGAAACCTGATTGCAAAAAGACATTTTAGTAGTGCCTGTCTCTATGTGCACTAGTGTTATGCATACACAATGGGTTCTTGATCCTGAGTGGGGTCTCTGGATGCTGCCATGATATTATAAATAGTTTTATGAAACTATAGGATCGAAGATACAAGGTCATTAAAAATAATTTATTTACTTTTGTGTTTAAAAGAATCTTTCCCTCTCTGCTGATTTGAATACATCAAAACATGTTTACATGGAGTTTTACAATATTATGAATATGTATTTCAGCAACAATAGAGTGTGAACCAGAGGGCCAGCAATACCTTTCTTTCTATCAAACCCGTAAGAATCAGATATTGGCATGGTGACATTTGCAGAAGTGGTAAATAGGAATTTACATTTTTCATTATTTGTCCATTAACCTATTAAGTAACCTGTAGTAGTTTTCATGTGTATAGATGGTGGGGGGAGGCGGGCAACCATGAAAAAAATATTCATAAAGAAAGAGTACCATTACTTGCATTTCCAATGATTGCACAGAACAAAATGAAGTGCATTATAAATTGAAGAAATATTGTTTTGCTAGTAAGAAACAATTTTTCAGACAGACATTTTCAGCATTATCAACAGTCTATTGACATCAGTATTGAAGCACTATCCCAGTCAAATGAATACTGAAAGCATTTTTACCCATCCGTATGAATGCAGCTGTATAATTTGCTACGTTGTCAAATACTTTACTTACTATAGTGTAAGTTCCACCATCACCTGACAAAGAGCTGTGTCACATATTCTCAAGCCAGGTAGGGATACACAAAGTATTGCCAGCCTAACCCTAGCTATTCCATTAAGGATGTGATATTTTATTTTTATTTTTAAGTTTAGCTATGTCAGCAAAAGCCCCAATGCAAATGTAATTATGCTGGCATAAAAGGGGCTTGTGCAGATACAGCTTGTTTTGTTTGGGGAACAGTTATAAGATATATTAGCAAAAGCATTTTTTTTTTTACCAGTATTAGCTGTATCTGCAGTAGGAGGGTTTGCCATTATAGTTATAATAGAAAAGCTTTTAAGTGTGGACGAGGCTTCACTATTAAGGAACCAAACAAAAGACCACTTAATGAGGCACTACAACCATCCCCTAATACAGATATAGGCGGTAACACCAAAGTTCCATTTCCCATCCCGTGATCCACATAGATTGACTGGCAACAGAAGAAGCAGAAAGAGAAAATTCAAATGTTGGTGGCAGAAAACAGTTTAATACAAGACTTGAGCACAAAGCATAACTACAACATTTTGCCATTGCTATGAAGAGACATACTGCACAACACACCAACATTCTGCTTACTCCACTGACTCTCCAGTGAGCACAGAGTCCAATTCAGTGTGTCTGACCTGATGTTCAAAACCCTCAACAAGGGAGGGGAGAGCAGCTTTATTTACCTGAGAGATGAACTCTCCCTCCTCAACAGCTACATGTGTGCGTAGGAGACAGAAGTCTCCCAGGAGAGGGACCTAGAATGTGAAACTGAAATGCAAAATGACCATATAGGTCTTATCACGTCTAGCAACAAATACAGGACATATCTATTTGACTTACATTTCCCTCAAATTATTTTTTAATTCCCTCACTCACACAAATCAGATGTATAAATTAAATCAAGCCTTTCCTAAAGGCTGGAAAGGAGGAAATATTTCTCATCTCAAATTCTTGGGGGATGCTCAGATACTATGGCAATAGATTGTTATATTTAGCTAGCTAAATATATACCAAGGAACTATACTATACTTAAAATGCATTAGATTAAAAATAGCTTACTTACAGCCTCCCATGCCTTTCATCAACCAACCAACCAATGATGTGAACTGGACTTCTCCTTAATCGCAAAGATTTACCTGTTAATGCCTCTGCACATTTTGGATATAGCCCATAAACTGGACACAGAAAATGGTTTATAAAACACATTTTAAAAAAATAGGAAGTTCTGAATTTCATAATAGTTACTAACACTGACGTGACTCAGGAAATATGCAATACAAATTTCAAAACACAGTAAAGAGCAGCCAGGGGTTGGGAACTGGAGCAGAATTATATTTTTTATTTAAAATCACACTTTTAAAGGATTTGTTAAAAAAAACAAATACCACTTAATGCTCACAGATCTCATACCAGTTCAACTCAGTGTCCTGGGCAAATTTATCTTGGTAACTACATTCTGTGACTTAAAAGTTCTGTCCAATTACAGCTATGCAGATTATACTTCCCTTTCTTAAAAACCTGGTATGCAGTGTTCGTGAAGAATGACTATATAATACACAAGAAGTTGTATTTCAGTTTATAAAGTAATTTGGGCTCTTTGAATGACTTGAGTTAGGATATTAGCTTATTCTCTGGTTACTTCCATTTGCAGGCTCAGATTAAAGTTTGTCCTCTAAATTATATTTAAAATATTCAATTTATATCCAGGGAAGAGGTGCAGTGTCTACTCAAGCTAAATTATTACCCTTCAGCAACAAGCTGAGACTAGTAAATAGGACAGCCTTATATTTTAACTGTTTCATACTTGCATCTTATTTTTATGTAATTTGTACTAAATCAATAGTATTAAATATTTGAATCCTTTATTATGTATTTCATTCCTGCAAAAAGCTAATACAGATACAATCAGTCACTGAAGTGACTTCCCAATTTTTTTCCTCTTTTGAATGCCAAGTATTCTACTAAAACTATACTATTGTTGCAACAGTGTTTTCAAAAGATTTAGTGATCTGTTGGCCTAAAATGTTCGAGCAGCAAGCCATGCTTTCAAACCCAACATTCCCTCAAGGTCACAGACTTCCCACACATCAAAGTAGCAAACCCTTATAGAATAATCCTATAGAATTATGCGGAGATGAAACCAACATGTTTCTAAGGAAATTTTTCTAAATGACTATCCTTTCTACAGAACGTCTCTAAAAAATCTATAACTTATAGAATTTGTTCAGGCATGTTACATAAGGAAAGAGAAGTCCATTTCAACAGATTTCCACGTGTGCAAGCTGTATATTGTACTTAACATACTGCAGTGAACACTCAGTGTAACATACTACTTTTTTCATACACAGTCCTCCTCTTTCCTTGAAGCTGGACTGTAAAACATTGACACTAACATTTCCTTTCATGAGTATACCTACACAGGCAACAGCCATAGGTAAGGAACTAGTTGAACAAACAGAATGTTGCCAACTCTCACAATGTTTGCCATTCTTCTCAAAGCCTCAGTTTCTGTTTTTTCATTCACAAAGTGTGAAGCTGAATGGAGCTTAAAGTTGAATAAGTAAAAGTTTATTAACCCCCCTGGATTATTCTGTCCACATGTCTGAGCTGCTTCCTGCCTAATTCCCTGTATTATCTATTCCACTGGTCTCCTATCAATAAGAGTCATTCCAGGGAACAATGACTCTCTGACTTCAATTCCACCGATCATATTATACCAGGAGCCATGTGATGATGTGAAAATTTCAGCTTCCATTTAAAATGCGTTTTTTTCAGTTGTGGAGAAAAACTTGACCCCGCTAAAACCTCAGAAAATCAAAAAGTAAAAACAAAAAACAAAAAAACAAAAAAAACACATTGTGGCTCTGTTTTTAAAGTGTCAAGATTTTTAAACAAACAATTTCAAGATTATATTTTTAGGACCGAACATTATTTTGTTGGGTTGGCAATACCACGATAGACCAAGAGATTAAAAGTAGTGTACAGATTTTATGAAACCCTGTGTCTTTAAGAAATGCATACTAGCTGATAAGTAGTTCTCCAAGAACTTACTGCTTATACATTCAGATAAACAGAACTAGGAAGACCATCTGCCGTGGTTCCATCTGGTGATGCCCAATAGTTACCTCCATCTCAAGGGACAGAAACAGGATGTACCAGGAACCAAGACAGCTGAGAGAATCTGGGAACACTAAGCTGATTCCTGTTGGGCTATACTGGTCTAACAAACATGAGGCTTTCCTGAAATCCAAGAACTCACTCCATGGTCAACAAAAGTTGTCCCTGAAAGCATAGCTGGACCATGTTACTGTATGTACACATCATACCGAAACAAGCATATGTACTATATCTAAAGAACTCAGTCAGTCAATGATGGATTCACAGTTTAATTATTTTTCTGTGCCTTCGCCAAGAAATCTGCTTGCTCAGAATGCCTATTACATGACATTTATTAGCATTCCTGTTTTTTTCTGCAACGCCTACTAGCTAGCATCTCATGTGACAATGGTACAGAAAAAAAGAATGAGTCACTTCTAACACTCAACAAGGAATTTGTAAGAATAAGCAAAAAACACTATTATCCCCAAAACTGCTTTCTTTCATCCCTTCACGGTAGAATCTTGATCCAGAACACTCCTTCAGTCCCTTTCCTCCAGGCATCATGCCACATATTTAAACGAACAGTACACAATGCCTTTTTAAAGCAACCTTTTAGTCCTATAACTTCCCTTTGCCTTTTAAAGCATGGACAGTAAATTCTTCTTTATCCCACCCTAGTAATTTTGTGTTATGAAAGGAGCAATAGCGTGTCTGGTACAATAAATAAAACATCACTAAAAAAAACCCCACTTTTGTTACACTTTTTTGTCTGAGTTAAATTTGGTTTCATCACTGCCATTGCTAGAGTTATTGCTCACATCAAAAACAAGGAGGAGTTATTCCATCTAAATGCATACAGAGCAATATCAGTGCTATATCACAATTATTTGAAACAAAATAACGCTTCAACATCTACTATACAAACAGTACACTTTATATTCAAGCTTACTTTAGGTGACCCATGACATTCAAATAACTAAGGTTGTACTGTTAGACAATATCCATTTTTGACTCCCCCTCCCTAATCCATTTTCATTGCACCAATTTACATTAATTGGGTCTTAAGATGCTCACATATTACAACGACTGACATGATAAAACCTTCCAAATGCAAACAGATGGACATCATACCAAATGGACTAAAGATAAAAATCCACTGCTATCTACACACTACACAGACCACAGTGAGAGATTATGCCATACTCTGTCAAAGAAACTGAGGAACCACCTGATCAGCATCCTATATAGCAAACCGGAAAACATCAAAAAAGAGTTCTCCAACCTGGAGACTCATTAATAACCAAACTTCCATACAAACGGACTTCACTAAAATAAGACAGAAGATCTACATTACTCACTTCACCTCTCTACAAAGGAAAAAGGACTGTAAGCTGTCTAAACTCCTACCTGCCTCATGGGGCCACAACTATGGTACCCCCAACCCACCCAGTAATATCGTCAATCTATCCAACTACACACTCAGCCCAGAAGAAAAGTCTGTCCTATCTCAGGGACTCTTTTTCTGCCCTGCCACCCCCACCAACATGATACAGTTCTGCGGCGATCTGGAAGCCTACATTTGCCGTCTCCAACTCAAAGAATACTTTCAGGACAACACTGAACAGCGCACTGATACACAGGTACCCTCCCACCAACAGCACAAGAAGAACTCCACATGGACTCCTCCTGAGGGTCGAAATGACAGTCTAGACCTCTACATTGAATGCTTCCGCAGACGTGCACAGGCAGAAATTGTGGAAAAACAACATCGCTTGTCTCATAACCTAAGTCGTGCAGAACGCAATGCCATCCACAGCCTCAGAAACCACCCAGACATTAATCATCAAAGAGGCTGATAAAGGAGATGCTGTTGTCATCATGAACAGGTCTGACTACCAAAAGGAGGCCGCCAGACAACTCTCCAGCACCAAATTCTACAGGCCACTTCCCTCAGATCCCACTGAGGAATACACTAAGAAACTGCAACATCTACTCAGGACACTCCTGACACTAACACCGGAACAAATCAACCTACCCTTGGAATAAACCTGGTCGGGGCTCTATCTACTACCCAAGATCCACAAACCCGGAAATCCTGGATACCCCATCATCTCAGGCATTGGCACTCTCATTGAAGGACTGTCTGGATATGTGGACTCTCTACTCAGACCCTATGCCACCAGCACTCCCAGCTATCTCCGTGACACCACTGATTTCCTGAAGAAACTACAATGCATTGGTGACCTTCCAGAAAACACCATCCTAGCCACCATGGATGTAGAGGCTCTCTACACAAACATCCCACATCAGGAACAGTATCCCTGATGATGCCACACACAACTGGCTGCTAAGCTCTGTGCCTTTATCCTCACACACAACTATTTCAAATTTAATGACAATATATATCTCCAGATCAGTGGCACCGCTATGGGCACCCGCATGGCCCCACAATATGCAAATATTTTTATGGCCGACCTGGAACAACGCTTCCTCGGCTCTCGTCCACTCACGCCCCTTCTCTGCCTACGCTACACTGATGACATCATCATCTGGTTCCATGGGAAGGAGACTCTGGAAAAATTCCACCAAGATTTCAACAGCTTCCACCCCACCATCAATCTCAGCCTGGACCAATCTACACGGGAAGTCCACTTCCTAGACACCACGGTGCAAATCAGTGATGGTCACATTAACATCACCCTATTCCGAAAACCTACCGACCGCTATGCCTACCTTCATGCCTCCAGCTTCCATCCCTAGCACATCACACGATCTATTGTCTACAGCCAGGCACTGAGGTACAACCGCATCTGCTCTAACCCCTCAGACAGAGACCAACACCTACAAAATCTCCACCAAGCATTCTCAAAACTACAATACCCGCATGAGGAAATAAGGAAACAGATCAACAGAGCCAGACGTGTACCCAGAAGCCTCCTACTGCAAGACAAACCCAAGAAAGAAACCAACAGGACTCCACTGGCCATCACATACAGTCCCCAGCTAAAACCTCTCCAACGCATCATCAAGGATCTACAACCCATCCTGGACAACAACCCCACACTTTCACAGGACTTGGGTGGCAGGCCAGTCCTCGCCATCATAGGCCAGCAATGCCCCTCTGCTATGTACATCGGCCAAACTGGACAGTGGCTACGGAAAAGGATAAACGGACACAAATCAGATATTAGGAATGGCAATATACAAAAACCTGTAGGAGAACACTTCAAGCTCCCTGGCCACACTATAGCAGACCTTAAGGTGGCCATCCTGCAGCAAAAAAACTTCAGTACCAGACTTCAAAGAGAAACTGCTGAGCTTCAGTTCATCTGCAAATTTGACACCATCAGCTCAGGATTAAACAAAGACTGTGAATGGCTTTCCAACTACAAAACCAGTTTCTTCTCCCTTGGTTTTCACATCTCAACTGCTAGAACAGGGCCTCATCCTCCCTGATTGAACTAACCTCATTATCTCTAGCTTGCCTGCATATATATATGCACACCTGCCCCTGGAAATTTCCACTACATGCATCTGACGAAGTATTCACACACGAAAGCTTATGCTCCAAAACATCTGTTAGTCTATAAGGTGCCACTGGATTCTTTGCTGATGATATAACCTAGGTAGAACAGAATTTGAGATCTAAGTTCGAGATCTATTCTTCAATGCAGTTGTTTATTTTGGTAGCAACTGTAGGCCCTAGCCAAGATGGAGGCCAAATTGTACTAGGTGCTATACACTTATATACTAGCAGTCCCTTGTCCTAAAAATCTTACAATCTAAGTAAGCAAAAGAGATAAAAGAAGTATTGTCTATTTTAAAGATGAGAAGACTGAGGCAGAGATTAAATAATTTGCCTGTGTTTCAGGATTCTGTGTGACCTCAGGCAAACTATTTAATCTCTGCCTCAGTCTTCTCATCTTTAAAATAGACAATACTTCTTTTATCTCTTTTGCTTACTTAGATTGTAAGATTTTTAGGATCCAGGGTCCCAGTCCAGTACCTTAACCAAAGACCATCCCTTTCACCAATCCACAACTGACTTTGATCAAGCCACTTTTTCTACACACGAGTCTGCCACGGTAGCTTGAACATTTATATAGACAAGCAAGTCCTTGGTAAGTGTTTCACACACTGATTACCAGAAATGTTTTTGTTTTTCTATTTCAGGTTCTCTGTGGTGATGTCAGTTATATATTCCCACAGCTCTTATGTCTTCTCCTTCCAACTCCTCTTCAACTTACTTCTGAAGAGTCCTCTTTCCATTTGGTTTCATTGCTACTTTTTATTTGCAAGCATGAAATAATTTTGTTTTTCACCCAGATGTGTTTTCCACTTCTCTGTTGAAGTTCTTTCATCTGGAATCTCCTTTTACAAGACCTGCTTAAATCAACTGGAAAAAGTCCTTTCCACTGTCTTAAAAAACAAAATAAAAAAAGCAACACAAAACTGATTTAAGTGGAGCAGGGGAGGGACTGAAAGGGTTGGCTACCCACTGCAGAAGTATTTCAAGGTTTGATACTTAAAGATTGTCAATGAAGCTTCATTTGAGTTACATTTTCATAGTGATGACTAACAATCTTAGCCTCATATTAAAGCTGGCTACCACAGTCTTGCCCCTTTTCCCAGTTGGTTTGTAAATGAGGCTCGGAGGCAGCATGTGTTGGGTGTTCAATAGAACTTGCCAGCTACACCACCTGTGGTTTAAATGAGCTGCTGGGCTGTAACTGTTCAAGAGCACTTTCTGCTGTCCTTCCAGCTCAACTTCTTTTATTTAATTTCCTCTTTATTTTCATCTGATTCTCATGGTCATAACTTGACTGCACCAGGGACCAGTTAGGGAAAGATGGAGCAAGTATACCCTGCTTCTCTCTCTCCTATTTTTTATGCAGTGTTCATAAAAAATGTACTCCCTTCCCACTTTCAAATTTCCTCCTATCTGCTCCCCTTATTGTGTCACTTCCATTATTGAACTGTATAAGATTTTGGTTACTTTTTTACCATATCATCCTTCCAGCCCTACGAAGAGGGTTGAGCATCTTTAAAATGTAAGACACATTTAGTTGAGTAAGTTAAGGCACCCAAATTTGAATGTTCTGGCCTCCATTTTCCAGGCTGAATTTAATACAGTGTCTTTCATGACACCAACAGGGACCTCCACCATCACGCAAAATGTTCATCAAAACATAAGCAAAAATTTAACCTCAAACGTAGCAGAGTTCAAAATATATATTGTGGAGCAAGATAGTCATTTAGTTTAGGTTATTCAACATTTACATAAGTTTTATTTTTAAATGCAATTATTTACATAGCTTTACAGGTCCAATACATAGGTCAAGAATTGAGATCTTAGCTTTGCATATAAGCGGATATGAACATTACAACAACATGTGCCTAGAGTTCTCTAGCATTGAAAGACAAGACTAAAAAGTATGGATCACATTTTAGCACTTGGAGCACCGCCAGTCAGGTGCTTTAACAAAATAAAATTTTTTAACAAATGAGTTTGGTCCACCAGGTAAACCAGAATAGAAACAATACGCCATCCAGTAAAGGGCAGGTGAACTCAACTCACACCAGTGTTAGAATACATCGTAAGAGTTTCCATTTGCCAGTATTTCTCCAGAACATACTAGAGAGAGAGTACTCATTTATTTTATTATATAAAATATACCTAATACAAACTGATGGGTACCTTGCATAATGGGGCTCTGATTCATGACTGGGACTCCAAGGTGCTACTGCAATACAAATAATAAGGTACATATATAAACAATTTCCTTTTGAAATTTTATATGACTTAATTAAGAAAAATGTAACAGGCCTGCTCAAAACAAAATCAATACCATCCTAAAAAAAACCACATCCCTTCCAATTAGAGTCTGATAAGAGACAGGCCCAACACTATACCCTAAATACCAGACTGATTGAAAGTTGCTTCCCTTGCTGGCACAGGGCCATCGAGCTTTCGTTGCACTGCAAACATCACACCACCTGCCCACAATCATTTTGTTGACTCAACTAAAGTGCTCTCAGATGCCACAGTGGAGCATGGGGACAGAGCTGGCCCCACAGGTATCCAAGTCCCAAGCTATTCAGGCCTTTATAAATCTAAGACTCCATCTTGATTTGCACATGAGTGTAAATAGTAAGCCACAATTTCTGGCTACTGATACCACTTGAGTTTCCAGGAACAGTCAGGATCTTGAAACATCCCTAATGTGTGAAATGTGAAGAAACCTCCTCAATGCTGATGGCTGGAACCACCTCTGCTATATAATCAGCATCTCTCCTCCAGTCCACATCATCTCAATCTTTTCTAGAGGAAACTTCAACCATTTGTTCTCATCGACACCCCAGGCTTGGTCAGGCACCATGAACGTAACCTGAGGAAAATGAAACACTGCTGCATATCACCTGGACAATGACACCACAACTCAGAATGCCTTGCTATCTCCTTCAGCAGCCTCTCACACACACTGGCTAGAAGAAGAGGTGACAGATTAAGTGCTTGCTTGGCTGTTTTTTGTTTGGGGTTTTTGGTGGGGGCAGGGGGGCAGAAGAGGAGAAATCTTCCAGGATCTCTACATATCTAGAGATGATGAATACAATTGCCTTTTCTCCCTCTTCAATAAAGGCAATATTTGATAGAACTAAAAACTCCACAATGTAAAACAGCCATACTTTCCCAGAATTTACCAATGTCTATAGTATAAGGTTGAAGGAAATTAAAAAATGGGAACTGACAGAGGTTCTCAGGCTCAAGTTTTTCTCTTGAAGGAAGGAAAAAAACACACATTTAGGTTTATCTTATAAACCACTTTGCAAATCATCCTGTAAAATTCTGAGGTTTGACTTCTACTGTGAAGACAAAAATGCAAATAGTACAGAAGTGCTTTTTCTCCAAAAGACTGTCAAATTGTTTCTGCTACATACACTGTACATGCTAGGAGCCAGAATTCAGTGCATTTTAGGAAACAGCATTTTTTATATAATTTATTTTAGTTACATGCCAACTTGAGCCACCATAGGTAAAAGAAACGTGAACTTGTAAGAACACAGTATTAGTGGATTACACACAAGATTTCAAATATAAATGCCTCCAATCCACCACAAGTGGCTCAGAAATTTAACTCCTATTGTCTACTTTGTAATAGGGCAACTAGAAGTGAAAAAGCCAAGTGAAGAGGAAGGAAAACAACAGCAAGCATTCAGAAAGAAAGTGGAGCTTTGATAACGCTGGACCAAAGCATCAAGAAGATGAACCCACATGTTGAAGCTGAAGCAATGACAAGAACCTAGCTCTAGGAAGCTTGCTTTGGTTTTAAGTTGAGATTTTAAAGAAAGCTCCTTCCATGTGTATTACCAGCCACATGCAGTCACGCCCTGGTGGCATTCTAGCAGTGGTGTAGGTGCCCTAACAGAACAAGTGTACCACAGGTGGCTCAGAAAAACTGAAGCACTTAAATTATTTTTTTTAAACTAAGAAGTACATTTGATTTATCATCGGCTAGTTGTGGGGAGATGGTTGCCGAAGGGGAAATTCTGGAAGACCAGAGAACATGCACCAGTAGTCACTACTGTACAGTAAGAAGAATGTCAAGGAAGTGCATTAAAAATGAGTAAGTCAATCAGCAATAATATAACACCAAGAACTTTTCAATAAAGTCTTGACAGCCACGTAAGCAAGAAAATAGCTTACGGAGCCAGAAAAGCACAATAACCCTTCACTAACAAAGTTCAATGTCAATCCAGGCCAAAGGTCCTGTTCCCTATTTAAATTTCTATTTAGCTAAAAACACACACGTCAAAAATTTCAGAGGAGCCTACCTAAATAACAGGCGCTTTTGAAAATGTTACTCATTAAATTTTACTTGGACTTTGTTTTCTAAGTTACAATGGATACAAATTTCAAAAAGGTATCAGCTTGCTCCTGAAAGGCTGATCCTTCTAGTCAATCCTTACTATGGCAATGGAGGTAGAGAGAGAGGCCTAGACTCTGATCCTGTCCCTTGAGGAGTGGCATGGATGGACAATGCAAGAGACATTATAATTCTACCATTTGGTCATCTGTTTTTTCCATTACAGCAAATCCTGGAACAGTTGACCCTGTTGCCATGCTCACAAGCTACATACACTCATGACTCTGACTCATGATTTTATTGTACAAACATTATTTTCCTCTCCTTTTTGGCAGCTTTTTACATATTTTATGGTTTACAACTCCATCTTACTCTTTCATTTGAAGTAAGTTGCATGTGGAGAATAAATACTAAAAATCTATTCCAATCTAAAAGGTCTCCGATTTCCTCACCACTATGTTTACTGCTAAGTTTTTGAATGCTGCATCAAAAAAAAATACCAAACTACAAATGGCACAGAAATAAGAAAAAGCTTTGCCCGTTTCCAATTTTTTTTTAAATTTATTCTCTATGGAATTCAAACACCTGTTTTATGTGTTGCTGCCTCCTAAATCTGTCGACCACTTGTCAGTGAGATTTAATTGTTGAAGTGGGTGGCGGAGGGACTTTTTTTGCAATAATAAGCATGACTGATTGCGAGGATTTTTTTTTTTTTAAATCAAAACCTTTTTCACAGCTGTAAGAAATAAAAATGGTCTGTGCAGTAATACTCTGTTGCCAAAGTTAGGCAACTAAATCCCTATTTAGGCACATCAGTGGCCCAATTTTCAGAAGTGAGAACATGCATCTTCCATTGAAACATACCTGCTTTTGTAAATGTTGGCCTCAGTACGTGCATTTCAATATTTTACCATATTGCATTTCATTTTGGCACCTGAATACTTAATTATACAGAAAAAAAGAAACAACCCTTTATCCAAGAAAGAAAAGAATTATGTCTATAGTCACCAGCTTGGGAGGCACAGACACCAAAGTGGAGACTGGGAACTGCGGGCTTGAAATAGAATCAGAGAAATATCTTTGTTTTCCAAGTCAAGTAACTTGTGAGAGAACACCATTCCTAGAGTTAAGGGACAGAACTGGGACTTGGGCTTTGAGTTCAGTTCCCACCTCTTCAAACACACTTCCTACATGACTTTACTTGCCCAAAGTCGCTCTCTGCCTCAATTCTCCATCTGTAAAATGGAGATACTCCTACTCCATCCGTCTGGCCTATTTTACTTTTAAGCAATTTGGGATGGACACAGTCTCACTCGGAGCTTGATCTCAGTTTGGAATCTATTGTAATAGAAATCTTTCCTGTAGCATTGCTCTATACCAGGGGTCAGCAACCTTTGGCACGCAGCCTGTCAGGGAAATCCATTGCCGGGACGGGACCATTTGTTTACCTGCAGCAGCCAAAGGTTTTGGCGATTGGAGCTCCCGTGGATTGAAGTTCACCGTTCCCGCAGCCCCCATTGGCTTTGAAGTGGCGGTCAGCACATCTCTTGGCCCACGCTGCTTCCCGCAGCCCCTATTGACCTGGAACGGCGAACTGCGGCCAGTGGGAGTGCCAATCAGCTGAACCTGTGGATGCTGCAGGTAAACAAACTGTCCCGGCCTGCCAGCAGATTTCCCTGATGGACCATATGCCAAAGGTTGCCGATCCCTACTCTATACTAATAAGTCTTTTACAAATACAAGTACAATCAGAAGATGCCATCCCTGCCCTAATGATTTAACAATCTAAGTTAGACAAATAGTCTGACCATCTCTGGGAGAATTGAGGGGAAAAGTGCAAAAAAAAAAGAGGAAGAATTGTTCTTGTCAGAGGGTCAAGACCAGACTATTTGTAAATGTGTGTTAACTTCCTTAGTTCCTGATTTTTTGGCACTGGCAGAAGAGCATTTTTTTCTTATTTGTTGAGGAGAATAAGAGGGAAGAAAGCAGGTAGATCAAGAGAGTGAATATTACAAAATTTTCCTCTAAACGTGACTTAAAAGAAGGCAGAGTATCAAAGTTTAATAGTTTTAAAAATGTGCAGGAGAATTCAGGAATTCTTTGTGGCCTGCTACAATAAATTACAATGGTCATGAACTCACAGAAGCAGAGGCCTTTGTATACAGCTGAAAGTTTGGAACTTCTAGTAGAGAAACATAAAACATTCAAGATAACTTTGACACTCCATATTCCCCTGCTGTTCCACCGTAATTAGTGATTCATTATCATACAGTGAATTAGATTCTGCATAGGCTTTGTTTGTTTGTTTTTTGTTAAAAAACAACAAAAACTAATCACAGAAGTGTAGAGCTGGAAGGGACACCAAGAAGTCATCAAGTCCAGCCCCTTCTGTAAATCTAGACCATTCCTGACAGGTATTTGTCCCACCTGTT
Source organism: Gopherus evgoodei (assembly GCF_007399415.2). Lineage (NCBI taxonomy): Eukaryota > Metazoa > Chordata > Testudines > Testudinidae > Gopherus > Gopherus evgoodei. The sequence goes on along the minus strand of NC_044322.1, from coordinate 255,866,254 downwards.
CTTAAAAACCTCCAGACACAGGAATTCCACATCCTCCCTTGGAAGTCTGTTCCAGTGCTTAACTACTCTTATAGTTAGATAGTTTGTTCCAAATACCTAACCTAAATCTCCCTAGGTGCAGATTAAGCCAATTACTTCTTATTCAACCTTCAGCAGACACAGAGAACATTTAGGCACTGTCTTCTTTATAGCATATGAAGACTGTTCTTACGTCTCCCTGTAGTCTTCCTTTCTGAAAACTAAATATGCTCAGGTGGTTTTTTTTTAAAACCCTTTCCTCATAGGTCACATTTTCCAAACCTTTTATCATTTTTGTTGCTCTCCTCTGGACTCTCTCCAATTTATCTACATCTTTTCTAAAGCATGGCACCCAGAATTGGATACAATACTCTAAGCCTCATCAATGCTGAGTGGAGCAGCACAATCATCTCTCATGTCTTACATATGACATTCCCATTAATACACCCCAGAATACCAGCCTTTTTCACATATCCATCACATTGTTGACTCATTCTACTTGTGATCCACTATAACCCCAGATTCTTTTCAGCAGTACTACCACCTAGCCAGTTATTCCCCATTTTGTAGCTATGCATTGATTTTTCCTTCCTACATGAAGGACTTCACACTTATCTTTATTAAACTTCATCTTTTTAAGTTCAGACCAATTCTCCAATGTATTAACATTGTTTTAAATTCTAATGCTGTCCTCTCAGCTTGGTGTCATCTGCAAATTTTATAAGCGCACTCTTCACTCCATTATCCAAGTTATTAATGAAAAAATTGAGTAGTATTCAATCTAGTACTCACTCTGTGGGACTCCAATAGATATGGCCTCCCAGTTCAATAGCAAACCACTGATAACTACTCTGAGTACAGTATGTTAACCAGCTGTGCACCCATCTTATCATATTGTCATCTAGACCACAGTTCCCTTATGAGAATGTCATGTAAGACTGCATCAAAAGTCTTGCTAAAAAAGAAGGCATACCACACGTCTACCGCTTCCCCACATCTCACTATACTGGTAACTCTAAAAAAGAAGGAAGTTAGATTGCTGTGGCTAATGCTCTCTCTAAATTTGCCAGCATCAAGAGTAGATGAAATGCTGGACCAGTTTCATGGGCGAAACACACCTCAACCCTAGACCTAAGCAAAGGTTCCTGGCAAATCCTCTGAGATCCACCACTGCACTTTAAGACCACATTTGTGACACCAGTTTGGAAATTTCCAAAAGTTATCTGCTGCAAGAACTCATAAGATACCGTGCTGCATGCCTTGACACGGTGATCTCGATCAAGATTTAGGAAAAGTGGGGCACCTATGCCAAAAATCCCTAACTTCAGGTCTAATTATTAACCCATATACATGTTATTCTGGGTAGAGCATATTCGATTCTTTTGGGGCAAGGAAAAGATGAAACCTAAACAAAAGAAAAGAAATCATAGACGATCAAGTCCCTACCACAAAGAAAAGGCTTTTTTATAGAATTAGCTTGGTATTTCAGGAGGCTTATACCCAATGTCTCTAAAATTGCTACTCCATTAATGGATGTCACTAAAGAGGAGTTAAAAAATTTAGTGGAGTGCAGAATTCAACAATCCTTTCAAAGAAAAGAAAGTCGTGTTCTTCTGTTTAATGTAACAGAATAAACGGTTCTCAAAATCTGGACTAGCAGATGCTTCTAAATTAGGAGGAGGGCAAGAATTTTAAGGACTGAAATCTCGTTTCCTTGTATAAAAAAGGAGTAGAAAAAATGCTTCCCAAGAGAGCAAAGATATTGCACAATCGAACGGAAATACCAAACTATTAAATGAGCTATTGAAGGACTTATTTCCTAGGATGAAGATTTAACCTAGGTTAATTGCATGAAAGATAATGATGGTTGTCTTGCAGTTAAGCCATTAGACTGCTAATCAGGAGGCCTGTGTTCAACTCCTGGCTGTAACACAGACTTCCACTTAGTTTTGTGTGTCCCATTTCCAAATTTGTAAAATGGGGATAATGATTCCCTGTCACATAGAGGTGTTACAATTATTAAGGAACCTGTCCTTGTGAGTTACTCAGATGCTGCAGTGATGCGAACCATATAGGTATAAAGGAAGAGACGAACATACATATGTTCTAGGTGGTATTTAGAACACTAGCCATATCAGAATATAGTAATATGCTGCCCCTCCCTCAAAAAAAAAATCAACCAAGTTACAAAATTTATATCGTACTGTGGATGGAAGAAAAAAAAAAAGATTGAAGAAGTTTGTTTCCTCTTGACTGAGGAAGAGAGCATGCATGTCATCGCCTAAATAATAAGAGAAGAGGAAAACGTAATAGGATAGCTCACCAGCAGCAGGTGGAAGAGGGAAGATACAGACGGCAGCTGCCAGTTGCCAAGTTACCACTTTAAGTTTGCAGCTACTTGTCTCTGCCAAATTTAAAGGGTCTGGTATTCTAAAACTACACTGGAAAAAATAAACAGGGGATTTTCAGAAGTGAGCTTGTAAAGAAAGGACAGGGGTTGAATTCCCTCTTCATTAAAGACAAGGCATCTGGTTGAAAGTCATCCCAAAGTTTGCCAAGTTTAGATCTCAGAGTTTAAAATATAAAAATAAAAACTATAATAAAACAGATGTAATTTGGTATCAATGGATACCTTTCAGTTCGTATCACTTCATCCCCAAACTACCCATTCCTATTGAGCAAAGTTGGAAACTACCATAAAGATGGCACTTTTTAAATTACCCTATCAAAAACAGACTCATTTATTGCAAACACAGTAGTACATCAACTGTTACTCTCTAAGCAGGCAATTAGCATGGTAGGAAGACCAATATTGTTTCTAAGGGATTTATATATTATCTGCCCTGAACATAAAAAGCTTGATGTTTCCATAATGCGCAAAAATACTTGAACTCGAAGAGGAGTATTTCAAAGGTCCAGTAGGCCAGTGCAATAGTTGCTTTTCGCAGAGATTAACAAAAAAAAGCAGAGAGTGTTCCACAAACATAATCTGAAGGCTCCAACAATACATATACCACGGACTCTCCAAACATCAGCTCATGCATCCAATTTCACTCCTGCAGCATCTTTAAAGTCCTACCACAAACTGAAAACATGAGTCACAGACTATTTACAGTTATTTATTGTGCTTACTTTGAAAAGCTTTTGCATCAGGCAACAACACATAAAAGGCTCTCAGTTGTATTCTTCTTGTTCAAGGAAGAATTCCAACTGAAATCAAACAGAAGTCACTGGAGATATTTAAGCAAGTAAAGCAAGCAGGATATGACTCAATGTCTTTGCTGCTAAGAGAAAAAAAGTTTAGTGGAAAAAAAAAATCTTTACATTACTGCAGTTACACCCAAACCCCAGACATATGTAAGGGGACTGTTATCTCCTTACTAACATTGAGTGGGGGTGTTTGATTGCTAGCTCCCAGCACTAAAAGGGGAGGGATCGATGGCAAATCAGGACCCTGAGACTGACAGTCCCCAGGAACAATGGCGAGAGGCCAATGCTCCAGGTTAGCCTGATTGACAGGCCGGGCAGGCTAATCCAAGAGACAGAAGGCCAGGGTGGGTCCCATCCTCCATGTGAGCTGGAATTGCCTGGGTCAGACAGACTGGGGCCGAGCTAAGGAGAGAGCAGGGGCCCAAGCTAATCTGCTAGGAGCAGAGCTGCAGTCCAAAAAGCCAGAGCACAGCCCAGAGAGAGAGACCTGCCCTGGGAGGGGAGCTGCAGCAACCAGAGCCAGAGGGGCCAGACAAGCAGCCCAGGAAGCAGGTGAGAGCTGAGAGAGTGTCACAGAAGCAGCCTGCAGAGCAGACCTGCCCTGGGAGCAGAGCTGTAGCAACTGGAGCCAGAGAGGCCAGAGAAGCAGCCCAGGGAGCTGAAGGCAGAGCAGCAGCAGCCACCGTGCTGAGGCAGCGTGGAGCTGGGGCTGGAGCACTCCGGAGCTGGGTGCGGTGAGCAGCCGGGGAGAGCGAGGGGGACCCTGGGCAGTGGGCCCAACACAAGGATACGCCTCAGCCAAGAGGCTCTGCAGGCCAGACTTGGAGGGGGATCATAACCCTGACAGAGCGGGGGTGACACTGGGGAGAAGGGTCCCTGCCACCCAGAGTCTGCGTGTGTGTGGCCACCGCCAGAGCACGTGTCCAACCCGCAGCATCCCTGCAGCACAGCCAGGGCCTGAGAACGAGGCCTGGGACCTACAAGGAACAGACTGTGAACTGCCCTGACATTCCAGAGAGACTGTTTGTAATGTTCTCTGCCACAGAGAAGGGTGATGTGTTTTCCTTTAACCTCTTCCATTTTTCCTTATTCTTTTTTTAAAATTAAATTGTTAATTAAATAACTTGTATTTGCTTTAAATTGTATGATGTGATCAGTGGGTCAGGGAGGTTCGCAGTGCAAAGAGTACCGCGGAGTGGGGACACCCTAGCCCCGATCCTAGGTGACCACAGTAGGGTTGGGGGTTGAGCCCCTCAGGAATCCTGGGCCCAGCCTTGTTGGGGTTACGAGGACTCTGCCAGACAGGAGAGTGGAAGGGGAGTCCTCAACGGCAGGGAGGCCTCTGGGTAAAGGAAGTGGGAGCGAGGACTCAGATCCTTTTGCCAGCCCACTTCACCGCAGTAGTGCAGAAGCCAGGAAAGTTCCCCACAATAGCGGGACCATTCCCCCGCTTACATATATCCCTATAAATAGTTCAAAAGTTGCAAGTTGTTAGCAACAGTTTGCTGGTGATAATCATATTAGAGAGTTCTAATATACACTGGCAGCTGATGTTTAAACTAGTGTCATCTAACCCCTCACAAACTAGCATCTACCAGCACCTATCAACTAGAGTTCTCTCCATTGATATCACCATTGGAGCTGCACTGGTGATGGCAACTGTGGGAAATTTTAACAAAGGAGTCTAGTACAAGCCTATGCCTGGTCTACACAAGAAAATTAAGTTGTCTTCCCTACATCACTCAGGGGTGTGAAATATCCACCCCTCTGATAGGCATTGGTATACCAATCTAAACCCTGGTGCAGACAGTGCTAAGCTGATTGAACAATTCTTCTGTCAATTTACCTACTGCCTCTCAGGGAGGTGGATTCCCTACACTGACAGGAGAATCCCTCCTGGTGGCGTAGGTAATGTCTTTACTCAAGTGCTGCAGTGATACAGCTGTCCTACTGTAGCATTTTAAGTGCAGACATACTGCAACTCTTGTAAGGCCTAATAGAACACCTCTTGAAGTAAACAGCCAGGATCCTCACAGACATAAATGAGAACAGGACAGCCCACTGTGATAATAAGAAAGAAGAGTTGGCAATAGGTGTATCATTTTAGGATTACAGTAAGTCAAATCTATATTTGAGACTTGGCTCTGGTACCATTTTAGGACTACAGTAAGTCAAATCTATATTTGAGACTAAATTGCAAGAGCACATGACTATTTCCTATAAATGTAGTTGTTTATTAGATTTCACACACACAAAAAAAATGTAAGTTGCCTTCTAGGAATTTATTGCAGAAATTCTGCCTATGAGTCATATGGCTGCTTTTAAAAAAAAGATATGAGAGACAAAAAAGTAACTATTTCTGAGTACTTGACACATGCATCCAGAAAGTGTAGAAGGAAGGAGTCACCTAAAAGCGTTAAAATCAAAGACCAAATGACTGACACCTGATTCCTGCAATAATGAATTTCAAATAGATTGCCTTGAACATCTTATGGGTGAAGAGAAGGGTAATGAAACCAAAAAAGAACATCAGATCCACACATACAGTGGGCAACTTTCCTCTAGTCACACCCTTGAAACTAACGGCTACATTGTCCTTTATTTTAAACCCTTACAATGTGTTTACGAAATACTTAGTCCAGTCTATGAACTCTTAGCAGGATTCCAATTGGTTATACTCTTAATTAAAAGCAACTGAACAGTCTATAGGTTAATAGTTTCCATTCTATCTCCTCCACTAGCACGCGTGTGTGCTTGCAAGCAAGCAAGGGGCAGGACATTTTTTTTTTTAACTCAATATCTTACTGAATGACACGACTTGCCACATTAGGAATTCAAGACCACTAGCATCAAATGTTGTTATATAGACATTAGGATTTCATAGCAAGTTTTATCAATGTGGAAGAAAATACTTAAATCCCCATTTGACTCTGCCCATACAAGGTCCCAGATCTTGCTGTTAATGGTTATTAAAATTATTTTACAGCACCTCTCTCAGCCATTAAGAAATATAGTAGATATGATCAAAACATAAGAACTTCATCCTAACTCTATTGTAAAGATCAGGCTGGCTGATACTATTCATTGGTCGTCAGACACGAAAACCGACAGGCTGTGTACGCTTTCTTCTGAAAAAAGATACCAAGGTAACCTTTCTTGAAATTAATAAGCTGCTAGTGGTTTGCTTTTTCATCTACCTGAACTCTTAGCCCCAAGAATTATGATTTGGGGACAACATAAGGCTAGGGGCAGCCATGAAAGAAGCTATTCAGAAGAGCTCAAATAGAAATAAATGAGGTTTGTAATTACTATTTTCTGCATTGTTGCATGGTCAGACTACATTACGAGGTGGTTAGCAAAGCTTTTGACATCCACACAGTGCAAAGTTAAGTATAGGGTTTGGAGTTTTTGTTTATTTGATTTTGGTTTTAAAAGTGTTGACAAGGCATTTCTTACTATACACATATGTACTTACTGAAGATATCAAAGACATCAACATGTGCACAGATGCACATGCTATGAAGTAGAGGGATGTGTCAATGCTGATAGAAACCAAAAAAAAAAAAAAAAATCAATCAAGTTTGAAGGTCTCTCTTGTAAGTGTAAATGCTTGCTGTGCATTTTCAAGCTTAGGCCAAAATTAAGACATTTGGAATACACTAAAGAAATTAGTACAGTTTAAAAAACTTAATAGCACATCCCTTCAATAGACTTTTTAATTTGACAGTAAGAGAGAGATAAGATACAACGTAGCACTTTTTTTTTTTTTTTAATGTGCAATGAGACCCCAAAGAAAAAGGAAGAAAGCTAATGACTAAATTCTCTTCTCTGATGGCTGCTTGGGGTGACTGGAAACCTCCAGTCCAGTGTACACCCAAAGACATACTTTGCTGACAAGTATTTTTCTTTATAAAGACAGGTGTAACAGAGATCAAAATCTCTTTAACCTATCTCAAGTTTATTGCTTCTTTACATACAAAGCAGTCTCCTGCAGCCCATCAACCTCACCACATCAGCGGCAGCCATTTTGAGGCCACATGCAGCCTCCAACAGAGAGATACAGAGAATGCATTCTGCGCAGGTCCAGGTTCGAGTGTCAAGAGGCTCAGTTTTAAACAAAAATCCCTCTCTGGTGTTTCTACTTCATTTCAGGAACAGATTTAAACAAAAAAGCAGGAACTTGCCCAAAGTCTTTGGCTTCACGCTTACCATTTGGCCCGCCAAGTGTTGCACATCAGGCCTGGCAGTCAGTCATAACTGCATGTTTCCCATCCACCCAATACATTGCAACAGCCCTTCTGGAATGTCACCCATCTTGCAAGGTGGTAGGGACTGATTATACCTCCTGGCAATCAAATCCTGTATATGATGGCAGCATGGCTGTCTGGATGCTCTGGCCCCCTGCTGTCCCCCAACTCTCTGCAGTTAGGGATGACAGGTGTCTAGTTTTTTTTACTGGAACACCTGGTCAAAAAAAGGACCCTGGCGGCTGCTGACCAGGCCGCTAGAAGTCTGGTCGGTGGTGCAGTGGGGTTAAGGCAGGCTCCCTGCCTGCTCTGGTTCCACATGGCTCCCGGAAGCAGCTGGTACGTCTGGCACCTGGGTGTGTATGTGTGTGTGTCTGGGAGGCTCCCAGCTCGCAGTAGCTGGGGACCATGGCAGCTGTGGAAGCAGCGCTTGTGGCACAGAGTCCCCTGGCCCCTGTGTCTAGGAGCCAGACAGGCTGGCTGCTTCCAGGAGCTGCCTGAAGTAAGTGCTGGTCAGAGCCTGCACTCCTGAACCCTCTCTCACACCCTTGGCCCAGCCCTGAGCCCCCTCCTGCACCAAAACTCCCTTCCAGAGCTTGCACCCCACACTCTCTCCTGTACCCCAATCCCCTACCCCATCCTGGAACCCCCTCCTGCACTCTGAACCCCTCATCCCCCAGCCCCACCCCAGAGCCTTCACCCCCAGCCAGAGCCCTCATCCCCTCCTGCATCCCAAACCCCTGCCCCAGCCTGGTGAAAGTGAGTGAGGGTGGGGGAGAGCCAGAGGGGAGGGAGCAGGAGTGAGTAGGGCATGGCCCCAGGGAAGAAGTGGGGCAAAGATGTTCAGTTGTGTGCGATTATAAAGCTGGCAGCCCTATTTGCTTTAGGGAAGGAAGGGAAGGCACCAATGATCAGATGCTTCTCTGCTGTGAGAAGAGAAGGGCAATGGGGGAGCAGACAGGGGAGGGGGCGGGAGCAGGGGGAATGGATCAGGGGCTAATACAGGATGGAGTGCTCCCTAACATAGCAGCTGGAGATTACCCTGACAAAAAGGAATCTTTGTGGCATGGAGTGATGGAAAGTGGGTGGGGAGAAATGTAGGAACGCTCCTGGGTGGGTAGGGAGTATGTCGAGGGGCATAGTTGGAAAGAAGAAGCGATCCAGCAGAGTAGTCCTGAGGTGCCAGCACACAAAGCCGTTAGAAGAGTGCTCTGAGTTACGCTAGGAGCTAGTATCGGCCCCACCAAACCCCAGTATCAAGGGAGTGAAAAAGAGTGGCTTTCATCCTGACCCAGTCCAGCACTGAGCACTTGGCTGGAGCTGGGTCATATGTAAACAAAAAAAAATCCTTCAGAAATAATTCAGGATATACATGCTAAATAAACAATACAAAAACTGTATTAAGTCACGGGGTCCACATAAAAAAGGGTGTTATTTTTCATGCAAGTAGATTCAATTTAAAACTGGCGAATTTTTAGCCCTAACTCCTTGACAATATCTTCTTAATTCAAAAGAACTCTGATTTCATCCCCATATAGAAGGTTGTGCTGTATAGGAATAATAGGAATAGGCTGCAAAAACATATCATATTAGGGTCTAGTTTAAAAAAATAAAATTGTACCCAAATTTGGAGACTGGCAGGCTTTGTGCTGTTAAATGAAAGCTAGAGGGGAAAAACTCATGAGATTACTGGGGTTTTTACTACTCAGTTTATTATGCGGAGGGTATCTAGAAACTTAAATTCAATCTCTATATGGGAGCCAGTCAAGGCCTGGAAGTTCTCTACAAATTGACTCAGTGGAAGCAGGACAGACATTTTGCTATCCCAAGTGAATTTCAGGGCACAAACTGTGCCCTCCCCTCTCAACTGAACCATATGTTTTAAAACTTGTGTTATGACTGGTTAAAAAAAACAAACAAAAAAAAGCCATCTCCTTTCCTCTCTCCATTTTCTGTATAACATTTCCTCCTACTGTTTTCCATAAAAATATTTCCCTGAAATGACAATGGTTTCCTCTATGTTTCATCATCTCACTCCTCCCCGAAGCATATTTTCAGTCTCTCTGCTCATCCCACTTCTTCCTCCTTCCACTTCTCCCCATCGCCTGAGGGCATGGCTACACTGGAGAGTTGCAGCGCTGGTGATGGGGTTACAGCACTGCAACTCACTCTGTGTCCACACTTGCAAAGCACGGCCAGCGCTGCAACTCCCTGGTTGCAGCGCTGGCTGTACACCTGGTTTGCTTGGGGTGTAGCGATTCCAGCACTGGTGATGCAGCGCTGGTCATCAAGTGTAGCCACCAAAAGCGCTGTTATTGGCCTCCAGGGTATTAGGAGGTATCCCAGAATTCCTGTCCACAACAAACCAGAAGAATGGCTGAACTCCGATCTCCCCGTAGCTACTTAGCTAAAAAACAAAACACAGCTGCTGTTTGCTCCAGCAAGCAAGCGAGCAGAGGCAGGGGAATTGCTTTGGAATGTTCACAGCTGTTTGCTTGAGAGAGGGGAGGGGTAGTGTTGAGCAGCTGCTTATTTGGTCTAAAGACTATTTAGGAGTGCATAATTTGCATTTAGTGAATAAGAGACAGGTGGGGGAAGGTCAAAACTTTTAAAATGATTGAAGGTAGGCACTGTGTATCTTCCAGTCCTTAAAACTTGCAAGGCAGGGAGCTGAGAACAGTGTCAGCTCCAAAAATCCACTCTCTGTCTCCCCCACACTCCCTGTCACACTCCACTCCACCCCCCTCTTTTGAAAAGCACGTTGCAGCCACTTGAACGCTGGGATAGCTGCCCACAATGCACCACTCCCAACAGTGCTGCAAATGCTGCAAATGTGGCCACACTGCAGCGCTGGTAGCTGTCAGTGTGGCCACACTCCAGCGCTTTCCCTACACAGCTGTACGAACACAGCTGTAACTCCCAGCGCTGCACATCTCCAAGTGTAGCCATACCCTCAGTTTCAGCCCTCTCTTTTCTACTCTTCTTTCCTCCCAGGCTTTCTCCCTCAGATATGCCCTCACGTACTGACTGCCCTCCCCACATACCCACTCAAATTCCTTGGATCTCCTATACACACATCAATTCACATTCTGCTCCCCAACACCTACCTCTCTGCCCTTGTCCACATTTCGGTTCCACGGGGTTTACAAGAAGTTTCAGTATGGGGAGAGGAAACTTAGAGCATCCTTTAAAGGTCTTTGCTCAGCAGATTCTTCTCTTCCCTTGGTTCCTGTGGAGTGATCTGAGTTTCCCCATTCTACCCTTTTCATTTCCTTGTGAAAGAGGGAGTTGCACATGAGATAGCTCATTTTCACTCACTTCCCTACCAGGCACATAATTGCAGAGAGGTGGTCCCTGAATGGTACTGCGGTGAATGCACCACTGGGTCCTTATAGATGCAGGGCCCTTCACAGTCTGTTTAGCAGTGAACTCTGCTTTCTCCTTTTATTCCCCTTTCCCTTTAATAACCCATTATGCGGCAAACTGAGGTTAATACCTGTGTGATTTACAATTTGACCCCAGATTATTAGTGTCTTCTGGGTCACAAATGAATAATTCAAAAATTGAATATTTCTGATTTTTCTCTTTCCACCTATCCTCAAAATAATCCCCAAATAATAGCTGCCCTTTTCACTAGGAACTACCTATTGACTTTTAAAGATTTGTAAATCAATGTGGCATAGAAATGGTGTGAGCCTTTCAACATGCCTGTGTAGCCAGACTGCACCAAACCATTTAATATTTGACATGTAAGTGGAAGCTGAGGGAGAGGGGAAGCGTTATAAGTGACATAAGCCAACATTTTCTGTAGAGTCAATGATTAGCTGACTGCAGAGGACGTGTTTAAAATTTCTTCTCTTTTACTCTGTACTTACATAAGTGAAACAAAATTTGGCCTGACTCTGTCCTTTGTAGTTTGCAGAAAGTGGAATAAGCAGAACAAAAAAATTGTATATTCTTCCTAAGCAATTTTTTTCCGGGGGAGAGTAGACAGTAAACAAAACAACCCCCTCACCACCACACACATGGATATTTCTTGTTCAGAATTGACTCATCTTGCACTTTGTGGTAAAAATAATTTCTTAGGACACATCTACGCTGGCAAAGTTACAGCACCACTCAGAGAGCACTGAAGATAAACCGCTGTTGTGTGTTCACACTGTCACCTGCCTGCACAATAGCATGTGTGAAAGTAGAATGAATTAAATTGTAAAAATAAGAATGGATTAAAGAAATATATGTACCTTTAAGCAGAAATAAGAAATGTTGAAATACAGGTGCCAGGAAAAGAAACATTAGGCATAAACAAGGGTGCTAATGGCAAAACATTAACAGAGGATCGGTAATAGTTAGTAAGGAATTAAGATATGCATGCCTAGCCCAGGTAAACTTATCAGATTCTGCTTCCTTTGTTATCTTGTTATGTGCTCGCCCTTTTATCTGTATAAATAAGATAGTTTGTGTCTTGCATGGTGCTCACATTATCTGGATATTATTAGCAGAGCGCTGTGCTAATAAAACAGAGTGGTCTGACAACTGTGAGTCCTGAGTCTAACTTTGACAATTTGGAGGTTCCACCGAGATGGCAACCGTCTTCACTGGGGCTGTGTGATTCCTGACCGGTTTTGTAGGATGACCGTGGCAGCCAGCACCTGGGCATTTGGCCCGAGCGGTCCTCCACTAGAGCGGAAAGGCGCACAGCCACAGTGAGGTCTACGCCATCAAACCTGTTGGTTCCCACTCTGTTCTGGTAGGGATCCCAGGATCTGACGTCAGGAATCTGGTCAGGTAATTATTTCTGTGTTTTGTCCGGACTGAGGACTGTCCTGTCTCTGTGTCTATCCGTCTTCTTGTGGAGTGTTCGAGTCTAGGTGCCGTCTCCGTCCGGGGATAAGCCGACCAAGGGGTTCCTGTCCCCGTGGTCTGAGTGAGTGGAATCTGCACAATCACAGCCGCACCGCACTTTGGGTAAAACCCCTGGTGTGAAAGCAAGGGTGATTGAGGCAGTAGGCTGTGGGCTCCTTTTGTGTGTTGCACTGGGCATCGCTCCGACGAACCCGAATTTCCTTCTTGTGTGATTGGTGTGTGAAGTCCTCCTGTATTGGTAACCAGATGTCTAAGTCAGGACCTTTCCCTAAATGAATGCCGGCTCATTTTATGTATTTAGGATGGGTCCGGACTCCTGTCAAAAGTGGCCAGACTCCAGTAAATTTCTGGAAGAATGGTCTAGGCTAACTCAGGGGGATCCCAAAACTCAGTGGCCACTGTTAAAATCTTGGAACAAAGGCTGAGTGGACATCTTAAAAGACAAACTCGGCCAACCTAAAACTAAATTCGCTAAAGGAGAGGTTAATTGTTTCATGCAGTGGTAGGAAGAAGCAAATCGTAGGTGGACAAAATCAAAACTTGCCTCTCAATTATTCAAATAATAAGTTAAAAGCTTTATTAAAAGCCTCCTCTCCCACCACCAGACCAAGCACTCCCCTTTACCCTGTTCTCCAAACCCCGGATCGATCCAACCCCCTTCAGACTCCCATCTCATTGTAAAAAGGACAAAAAGCCCCTTGTTCTGTTCCCCTTTGTTGTCTGCCTCAAAAACTGATTCTTTAGTGTTCCACTACCAATTCAGCAAGGAGAGTGGGCTCCTCAACTAGCCCCCACCCTTCCTGGTCCCTTTCCTTGAACATTTCTTTCAAAATTGTGAAATGACCACAATATCACTCACAAACGGTTTATTGGAAAAAGCAGGATCGGGCCCAGACAAGCAGGCAAGCAACAGATAAAGAAACTGAAAAACAGGTTGAAAGCCCTAAGGGAATAGTGTCAGGAGTAAGAAAAGCAGTAAGTGCAGGCATGAACCCCTGGAACAATACTTAAAATGGTGAAATCTGAGGTGATAAAGGTGTCATTTTGAGACATAAACAAGTGATTTAAGAAAAGCGAGTGAAAAGTTAACTCTACAGAGGCTGGAGAGAATTAAGCAGTTAGACTTTGTGAACATGTTAAAAAAGGACCATGTTAAAGAGAGAGAATTCTTGGTTTCTTTGCAGCCATTCTGAAGGGAAAATGGGCCCTTTTCCAGAAGAATGCCTGTAAATAATCCAAATATATATAGCGCTATGTAAAAACAAAGCGGTGTAAAGGAATGTTAAGGAAAAGAAAATGTGTATGTATCTATTTGTCTGTGAAAATATGTAAAGTTCTAAGAATCTAAACCAACACATCTGGTTTGTAAAACTCCTGTTTTCTAGGTGTGAGATAAATTGGTTTTGGTTTTAATGCCACTAAAAAACTCATTTGACTCTTTAATTCAAAGTTGCAAAACTGACAGACCTTTTTGCAAGACACAGGTAATTAGTGCTGTTTGGCTTTGGGATTTAGCATTTAACCCTTAAGGGGTAACTTGATTCTTTACAAAAATTAAAATGTTTTTAAATAAAGACCAAGTCATGGCTGCAATAGGGCAGTCAAAATCAGGAGAATAGGGAGAGATTCTGAAGTCTTTTTGTTTGGTTGGGTTTTTTTTTTGTAACAATAGCAGATAAAAGCTGTAATGAAAGAATAAGAAAGTAACAGTGACCCTCTCAAGCAACAGCAGAGGTGAGGTGCACAAAACAAAAAAAGCAATGTTAAAAACACTGAGCCTTAAAATGGCTCTGTGTAATCAGACTGTCACTTTGATAAGAGTAGATGAAAACTCTGTAAGAACAAAAGAAACAGTTACACCTTATGTAAAAATTAATATGGCAAATAAAACCAGAGAAAGTTTAAGAGCCCTGGCCAAAGAAACAGGGGCGATCTGACAGGTGGCCCTCTAGAACCGTCACGCATTGGACACAGTGCTGGTGGCCAAAGGAGGGACCTGTGCTCTCATTGGAAAACAATGTTGTCTGTTTATATCTGACGATACCAATGAGGTAATAGATCGCGCTAGCCACTTAGAACAAATCACATGTCTTCCCCATGGAGATCCGAGTTCTTTAGGGAAGTGGCTAAGTAACCTGCTCAATTTCTCTGGCATAGGAAACTGCTTGTTTCAGGGAGCCCTAACTATCCTGTTTGGAATCTTAGTGATTTTTGTATGTCTTCAGTTAATCTCCTGTTGCATCCAAAATGGTGTAAGACATGCCACACAGATAGCTGCCCCAAACCAGAGTGCTAATATGATGATTTTAAATATCACTGATGAAGAAATAAAGAACGATTGATTTGTGAAACCAGTAAAATTATGGTCATGGCATGAGCTTGACCAAAAGGAGGGATTGTGAAAGTAGAATGAATTATATTGTAAAAATAAGAATGGATTAAAGAAATGGTTGTACGTACCTTTAAACAGAAATAAGAAATGTTGAAATATAGGTGCCAGGAAAAGAAACATTAGGCATAAACAAGGGTGCTAATGGCGAAACATTAACAGAGGATCGGTAATAGTTAGTAAGAAAATAAGATATGCATGCCTAGCCCAGGTAAACTTATCAGATTCTGCTTCCTTTGTTATCTTAAGTGCTCGCCCTTTTACCTGTATAAATAAGATAGTTTGTGTCTTCCATGGTGCTCACATTATCTGGATGTTATTAGCAAAGCGCTGTGCTAACAAAACAGAGTGGTCTGACAAACTGTGAGTCCTGAGTCTAAGGGTATGGCTACACTTGACATTTCAAAGCGCTGCCACGGCAGCGCTTTGAAGTGTGAGTGTAGTCAGAGCTCTCTCCCAGCGCTGCACGTAAACCACGTCCCTTACGGGTGTAGCTTGCAGCGCTGGGAGCCGCGCTCCCAGCGCTGCGGCACTCATTACACTGAGGCTTTACAGCGCTGTATCTTGCGCTTGTGTTTTTTCACACCCCTGAGCGCGAAAGTTGCAGCGCTGTAAAGCACCAGTGTAGCCATGGCCTAAAACTTTGATCTCTTCCTCTTCTGCTGCTAACAGTTGGTGGAAAGTGGAGGTGGTCATGGAGCATCCTGGGTCCTGTCCCAATGCCCTGTGATGCATTGCTTCATATCGCAGAAATCCCTGTGCTTTCATCTGCATTTAATGCCATCTTTCAACAGTTTGTGTACTGCTCGCCCTGCCTCTTTGGACTGCAGGAATGGATCCCGAACTGTTGACCAGTATGCCGTTCGCTCTGATTAAAACATCACGAGTGGCAGTGGAGTTATTCCTTAAACTACAAAGGCAAGAGGAGCGCGACATTGATCTCACTACTGGTGGTAGCTACGAAATGAAATCGCTTGTGGCATTCACAGAGGTGCTGACTAGAGTGGAACGCTGTTTTGGGGCTCAGGAAACAAGCACTGAATGGTGGGATTACATCATCATGCATGTCTGGGATGACATGCAGTGGCTGCAGAACTTTCACATGAGACAAGCTACATTCATGGGACTGTGATGAGCTCGCCTCAGCCCTGTGACACAAGGACAAGAAAATGAGAGCTGTGCTGTCGTTGGAGAATCATAGAATATCAGGGTTGGAAGGGACATTAGGAGGTCATCTAGTCCAACCTCTGCTGAAAGCAGGACCAAATTCCCAACTAAATAATCCCAGCCAGGACTTTGTCAGGCCTGACCTTAAAAACCCCTAAGGAAGGAGATTCCACCACCTCCCTAGGTAACGCATTCTAGTGCTTCACCACCTTCCTAATGAAAAAGTTTTTCCTAATATCCACTCTAAACCTCCTCCACTGCAACTTCTGACCACTGCTCCTTTTTCTGTCATCTGCTATCACTGAGAACAGTCTAGATCCATCCTCTTTGGAATCCCCTTTCAGGTAGCTGAAAGCAGCTATCAAATCCCACCTCATTCTTCTCTTCTGCAGACTAAACAATCCCAGTTCCCTCAGCATCTCCTCAAAAGTCATGTGCTCCAGCCCCCTAATCATTTTTGTTGCCCTCTGCTGGTCTCTTTCCAACTTTTCCACATCCTTCTTGTAGCGTGGGGCCCAAAATTGAACACCATATTCCAGATGAGGCCTCACCAATTCCAAATAGAGAATGATCACATCCCTCGATCTGCTGGCAGTGCTCCTACTTATACAGCCCAAAATGCTATTAGCCTTCTTGGCAACAAGGGCACATTGTTGACTCATATCCAGCTTCTCATCCACTGTAACCCCTAGGTCCTTTTCTGCAGAATTGCTGCCTAGCCACTTGGTCTCTAGTCTCTATCAGTGCATGGGATTATGCCATCCTAAGTGCAGGACTCTGCACTTGTCCTTGTTGAACCTCAGAGTTCTTTTGACCCAATCTTCTAATTTGTCTAGGTCCCTCTTTAACCTATCCCTACCCTCCAGCATATCTACCACTCCTCCCAGTTTAGAATCATCTGCAAACTTGCTGAGGGTGCAATCCACACCGTCTTCCAGATCATTAATGAAGATATTGAACAAAACCGGCCCAGGACCAACCCTTGGGGGATTCCACTTGATACTGGCTGCCAACTAGACATGGAGCCATTGATCACTACCCGTTGAGCCCCATGATCTAGCTAGCTCTCTATCCACCTTACAGTTCATTCATCCAGCCCATACTTCTTTAACTTGCTGTCTTGTGGCGATTGCACCATGGAAGCTGGCTACTTCAGACAGCTACCGATTGGTGGCCAACCAGTTCAGAGTGGGGAAGTCAACCATTGGATTTGTGTTCACGGAAGTGTGCAGGGAGCATTCTTCTCCAGACAGACAGACTCTGGGCAACATGAATGACGTGGATGGCTTTGCACAAATGAGCTTCCCTAACTGTGGAGGGGCGATAGATGGCATGCATATTCCAATTCTGGCACCAGACCACCTAGCCACAGAGTACATTAATCGGAAGGGGCATTTCTCAATGGTTCTCCAGTCACTTGTGGATCACCATGGGCATTTCACAGACATTAACGCAGGCTGATCCGGAAAGGTGCATGACATACACATCTTTTGTAACTCTGGCCTGTTAAGGAAGCAGCAAGCAGGGACTTTCTTCCTGGACCAGAAGATCACCATAGGCGAAGTTGAAATGCCCACTGTGATCCTGGGAGATCCTGCCTACCCCTTAATGCCATAGCTTATGAAGCCATACACAGGGCACCTTGACAGCAGCAAGGAGCGGTTCAACAACAGGCTGAGCAAGTGCAGAATGGCTTTTGAATGTGCTTTTGGCCATTTCAGGCCTGCTGGTCCTGCCTCTGTGGGAACCTGGACCTGGCAGATGACAATATTCCTATGCTTACAACCGCGTGCTCCATAATATTTGTGAAAGGAAGGGCGAAAGCTTGACTCAGCGTTGGAGCGCAGAGGCTCAGTGCCTGGAGGCTAAGTTTGAACAGCCAGAGACCAGGGCTACTAGATGGACACAGCACAGGGCCATAAGGATCAGTGGTGCCTTGACGTAGCAATTTGAAGCCAAAAGCCTCTAATATGTGTTGCTATGCTTGGCACTGCAGTGCTTGTAATGCCAGGAGGCGATTGGTGCACATGCAGGGGTGAAAGTAATTTACAGGATTTACCGGTACTGCCGGAGTCCTGAGGAGGGCGTGGCCTCTCCTGGAAGTGGCATGGCCTCTCAAGATTAAAAAGGCCCTGGGGAACCAGCTGTGGCTGGGAGACCCAAAGCCTTTAAATCAACCAGGGGCTCCCAGCTGCAGAAGTGGCTGGGAGCCCCCCGGGGCTCAGGGGCAAATTAAAGGGTCCGGTGCTCCGGCTGCCAGGGAGAACCCCAAGCTTTGCGGAGCTGGGGCAGGGATTTAAAGGGCCCAGAGTTCCTGCCACTGAGGGAAGCCCGGAACCCTTTAAATCCTGGCCCCAGCCCAGCCACCAGAGCCGTGGCCAGGATTTAAAGAGCTCTGGGCTGCCCGCAGCTGCAGGGAGTTCTGAGCCCTTTAAATCTCAGCCCCAGCCCGGCCGCCGGAGCCGGTATTTAAAGGGCTCTGGGCTGCCCACAGCCACCGGCAGCCTAGAGCCCTTTCAGTCCCTGCCGTGAAGTCGATGCGCTCCAGCACGGCATACTAGCTCTTGCCGGTACACCGGATCAGACCGGACCGGCTTACTTTCACCTCTGGAGCAGCAGAAATAATGTCTCCCCACCCTTCAAAAGGGCACCAGCGCCCTCCCCACGGGATAGTAATACATACTGTATGTATGTGTATGTGTATGAATGTGTCAAACAATGCAGCTGCAGCCTGTCACCCAACAGCAGCAACCGGACCCTGTGAGCTGCTGCCTGCAGAAAGCCAGCAGGTGCCACGGGGCTGGGTTTGCCAAGGAGTAACCAACCAAGGCAAAAACCACAGCCAGCCAGCCAGGGAGGGAGCTGCGGGGCGGGGGGGAGAGAAGGGGAAGTCAGGAATGAATGAAGGACAACTGGTATATTTCATGAAGGCTATTCAAGATATTTAGAGAAAGTTTTGTCAATTTCAGCCTCTGCACTCTGCAGGCAGAACAAAAACAAAAAAAGATCTGAGATTGCACCCGATGTCCTATGGACATTTCAAGTGTTTAAATCAATATATAAAGAGAGTGGATTGGAATGAAAACTACTACTATTTCTTTCAAAGGAGGCACAATAATTTCCCTGAATATTCAGTTTTCACCTCTAATCCCTTTGTGGTTTTTTCTATGGGGGCTGTTTGCTTTCCCTGTGAATCTTTAGTTGCTTTAGCACAATTGCTTTGCCCAAAATAAACCCTAATCATCATGACATATCTTTCCACCATGTTCTCCATGTTTGTGTTGTTTTTTTAAACAGTAACATTTCAAAAGAGGATCTGCAAGCAGTTTGGACATCACAATCATGATCCTCTGCTGGGAAGGGAATGGGATAGATTTGAACTTGGAAATGGTTCAAGATTTTGATTGTGTTTAGGAGATCCCCTCATCCCGGGGGCAGAAAAGAACTGCCCCTGCCATGGTCACACACACCCAACAACAACTGGGAGTGAAATTAACAAGGATGCCAGAAACGGCTCCTAACTCTGGGCACTGAACTGCACAGGGAACAGCTCAGTTTACACTGTTCTTTTGCAGGCAGCAGCAGCAGGCATCTCAGCCAGTCTCCCTACTGCAAGCTAGAGCCTGGAGGAAAACACCTGCTGGGGGGTGGGAAGGAATGCAGAGCCTTGTCTGCAGTCTGGCTGGAGGAGGAGGAGGAGGAGATGAGAAACCAATGTGACAGTGAGGTTTTCCCCTTCCACCTGCTTTTATTAGCTCTGGATTTAAGTTGTGCAGCCAAATGCTTGTATTTGTTGTGTATATTAGTATTGGAGTGATCCCTTCATCCCGGGGGCAGAAAAGGACTGCCCCTGCCATGATCAAACACACCCTCCCCTCCCAGCTACTGTGAGTGAAATTAACAAGGATGCCAGAAACCTAGCCCTGGGGGCTGAACCATCAGGGAACAGCTGAGTTTAAACTTTTCTTATGCAGGGAGCAGGCTTCTCTCCCCCTCCCTCAGTCAGTCTCCTTTTCTTACCTGTCCTCCGTATTGGCCCGTGCTAGCTTACTTTCACTTCTGTGCACATGATGCAATAAGGGGGTTTAACATAATTGTATGTTGCTTTGCAGTGCTCTTTTTGCTTTCAATTAATAGAATGAAGATTTTTTTAATAAAGTAATTTTGATTTGAAAGCAGACAACCAACAGAGGAGAGAGTCAAACAAAAAGGAAAAAAAACATCAGTAGGGAGTGAGATGGGGGAAGATAAGGTTCCAAGAGGAGATGGGGTTTTGGAATAGCTACAGATTTGTTTATGTCCAGGGATCATATCCAACCTTCTCCTTTGGAGTACAATGCGGCGGGTACTGTACTTCAGCAGGGCCAAACTGCAGAGGGACGGGTGTTGATTGCAGTGAGTAGCTGGAGTCCTCAGTGCTGGACTGTGAGGGGAGAGGAGTAGAATCCTGTGTGTATAAACTAGAGCCAGGAGGCTGATAAGATTGTGTTGGTGGTGCCTGGGGGGGTGTATGGAAAAGAGTTGTGTGACTGTAGCTGCAGGGGAGGGCAGGTGTGGAGCTGCTCAGTTGGAAGAGCTAATATCGCCTGGAGCACATCTGCTTGGCACTCCATAACCTTTAAGAGCTGCGCTGTGGTTTCATTCTGCCATGCCACGTTCTCCTTTCAGTCCCTCTTCTTGCTGTCCCACCGCTCCTGTAATTCCTGGTTTTTGGCCGTGGAGTGCATCATGACATCACACAGAAAGTCCTCCTTAGTTCTTCTTGGCTGTTTTCTAATTCTATGTGGCCATTCAGCCACTAACAACAAAAAGGGAGGTTGGGATCCCAGGGCCATCTCAGTGAAGTTTAAATGCAACATTTTATAGAAGCAGTATTGTTTGCAACACAGATAACACTGATTCAGTGCCTTAAAAACGCAGCCAGTAGTCACACATCTGTCACTAACTGGCTGACCTCAGGCAAGCACACATGAGCCACAAGACCCCCAAAATGATGAGTAGCTGCAAGGGAAGGGTAAATCACTATTCCCGGACCATGCTGTACATTAGGCACGTGGCTCTTGGGGAGAGCCAGCACTGTAGGGTGGGCTTGATAATCATTCCTGTCCCCACACTTTCCACAGGATGTGATCATTATGGAAGATACCTTGCTGCAGAGGATGAGCAGGGAATCAAGGGAGGGTCTTCTCCAAGCCTGTGGCTTCCACCCTGGCCCCTGTGTGTCTCACTGGTATGCAGGATTGCCTCCCCAGTGACAGCACAGTGGCACAGGAAAGTTATCATTAATGGGGCAAGAAACAAAGCAGCTCTGACAAAGAACCTGCAGCAGTGGATTGCCCACCATCTCCACAAGAGTTTCCTGGAGATCGGAGGGAGATTCCCATGAAGTGAGGGAGTCAATCAACAGCCTGTTCCACCACATGCCTAGTCTGAGAGGCAGGAGACAAGACTGCTTTCTGCAACCCTCCTGCTCCCAACAACTCGCTTCAGCAATTCCCAAAAATTAGATCCACTTAAGAGGGGCCTCCTCTCCTGTTCTCACTTCGCCAATCTCCAACAGCTGTGACTGACGAGCCTCCTCCAGGGTAGAAAAGAGCTCCTGGCTGCATGCATCTCAGGCCTCCAAGTCATCCTCTGCCTCTGGGTCCCCCTTCCCCTCCCCATCCTCATGCAAGATTTCCTCCTCCTGGCTCAGTCCACTCTCGATTGGCACGCGAGCCACCGAAGTATCGACTGTGGTCTTCACAGTGGACGTGGGGTTGCTACCGAATATCACGTCCAGTTCTTTGTGAACCGGCAGCTTATGGGCGTAGCACTGGGGCAGCAGTTTACCTCCTGTGTCTTGTGGCAGATGTTCCACAGCTCCTTCACTTTGACCCTGCACTGCAGTGTGTCCTGGTCATGGGCCCTTTTTGGCATGCATCATGAAAACTGTCCATAGGTATCATAATTCCTACGGCTACAGCGCAGCTAAGACTGGGCAACTTCCTCTCCCCAAATGCTGATGAGGTCCAGCAGCTCAGCATTGTTCCACACGGGGGATCAGCTGGTGCTTGGAGCAGGCATGGCCACCTTGAAAGATGCGCTGAGACCACTGCACGTGTCACCAAGCAAACAGGAAGGGGACTTTCAAATTTCAAAAGGAATTTATGGGATGGGGATGGTCACTTGAGGGCAGGGCTGTAGAATTGAAACAGATGAACCAGGATGAGAACAGGCATTGTGGGACACCTCCTGAAGGCCAATCACAGTGCTGTAATCACCATGGTGTCTACACTGGCACCCCAGAGCAGAAAGCCGTATGCCTCTCATTGGAGTGGTGTTTTTACAGCGCTGCAACTGCACAGTTTCTGGGCACTATGTAGTTTGGCAGTATGTACACCTCAGGAGTTACAGTGCAGAAAGCTGCTTCACTACATAGAAACTTGCCAGTGTAGACAGGGCCATAGTGTAGCACAAGTGTCTTGTTTAAAGGTCATTTCCCTTTCTTCACCCCCGTTTAGTCATTTCTAAGGAGAAGATTTTAATGCTTCTGCTGACTTGTATGGGCACAGGGAAAGTGTCTAAATTTAACAAGGCTTTTTATCTGCCAGACATTATACAAGCACAGAGCTCCTATGTGGCTCATTCTTTAGCCATGAAAAACTGGTATTTTCACACTAAACCTTCGTAGTCTGAGCCTTATTTCAAATTAAATACTGGAAGAATTTTTCCCAGAGAAAAGCAAGAGAGTTTTACAAGATGACATGGGTGTGAGCTACAAAATTCAATTCTGGTTTGGATTCAGTCTCTCTCAAAGTTCAGTTCTGTTTGGATGCAAGATTAGAATTGGACCCCTCTCTACTATTAATAAACACCACACATTTATTAACAGAAGTCCAAATTACTACCCATCTCCTCTCTTTCATGTCTCCTACTCTGGTGGCATAGAAATCAATGGAATGGTGCCTGTACTGGAAGGAAATTCTGTTTTACTGAGTGGGTGGGAATGAGTGATTAGACAGTTGCGTAACCCCAAAGATTTTTTTTTGTAGTTCCTCTCTCTTACATTTCCCAGAATACTTTTATTTCTTGTTGGGCTGAATCTTGAAAGTGCTCGGACAAGCAGCACTGCCGAGTTCAACATGAGGACTCCCAAGGGTAAACCTATTGACGGCAGCAAGCATTGGCAGGGTTAGACTCTCAATCTCCATGGTACTCCAGAGACTCACTGAAAACGGAAGTTTGGTGACCTATCAGTGCCCTACTTCACAACTCCTGAAACAGTATAGCCATGGCAGAAGTCATTTCCAACAAAATATAAAGATTTTTAGTGACAGTGGTCCATAGTGCTGCCTTGTAAGATTTTAGTTTCAATAAAGCAAGCCTTTTCTAAGAGAAAAAATTGGAGCAATAAACACAAATTTAGGCTTGCAAATGCTGAGACAGTCAGTAATGGTTCAGATGAAAAGGCCCAGGATCCAGCAGATGTTGAATCTTTTTCTTTTAAAGTGCAATTGCTACTCCTGGAGTAATTCTACACTACTGCACAATGCAGAATTTGTGTTCCGTGAAGAATTTCATTTTCCTCCTGCAGAAATGGGCTGCTAGACTCAGCAGTCCCCAACTTCCTCGCAAAAAGAGGACACTGCCAGGTGCAGGGAGAGAGGGGAGCCAGAGGATTCCAGGAAACTGTAGTTCCTGGTACCTCCTGAAGAAATGAGGCGATGGGTGGGCTGCAGCCTCACAGTGAGCAGTGTAAGGCCCAGCGGGAATGAAGGCCCTGGGCAGTGTCAGCCCTGCACAACTCAACACTGAAATCACCACCGGAAACGCCATACAAAAAAAGTCTGGTCTGACCAGCACCAGGCTGTTTCTCCCTCTAGACCAGACGGTCAGAGTTTTCTCCCAAGATGTGCCCAGCTGGCACATGTGACACACTCAGACTGAGGTACCCAACAAAAGCACAACAGAGAAACAAGGGTTTGCAGAGATTTCTTCAGAGCTGCCCAGAAGAGTGGGGGGGGGGGACAAGTAGGGCAATTTGCCCCATGCCCCGCAGGGGCTCCACAAGCCCTGGCTCAGCGACGATCCGGATCTTCGGTGGCATTTCTGTGGCGGAGGGCCCTTCAGTACTGCCAAAGGCACAGAGCAAGCGAAGGGCCCCCTGTAGCCGAAATGCCACCGAAGACCCAGACCGCCCCCGGGTGAATACAAGCGCTGCAGCTCCCCCACTTTGCCCCAGGCCCCCTGAACCCTCTGGGCGGCCCTGGATTTCTTTAACTCTCTACTCTTGGGGGAATCTTTTTTGTTGTCTGCATTGTTACAGACATACTTGCTGGCAGATATTTTGAAATCAATTACCAAAATAATTGAAACTGGAGTGACTTATTTTCACAAATAAAATTTGCAGAATTTTAAAATGTGCTGAATTTTTAATTTTTTTTTGGCACAGAATTCCCCCAGGAGTAAACTGCTCTGGAAATATAGTTATATGACCAGCTTACTCAAAGCTAGGGAGCTAACAGTATCCTTATGATTAAGAGTCAATAAAACAATCAGAGGATAAGCTCAATTATGTTAGTAAACGTAGGAAAGGTGCTAAGCAGGCATAATTGCCTTTTGAACAAGTTTTTCTGGTTCATGGTAATACAAAAACGTACCTGCTTTGGAGAGAATATATTTAACCTGCTATAGCAAATACGCTTTGGGTGTTCCTGCAGGAATACATTCATGGTCCTTTCATTTCACCAAATCTTGCTCTGAACTGAAACAGAGCAGCAGCCTTTAAAAAAAAAAATTGCAAACTGTTCTCTCACATTCTTAAACAATGCCACAATTCAAGAAAAGTGCATGCATGGAATGACATCCACAAAGGCCACAGCAGCATTACACAGCCCTTGCTTTAAACAATATTTAGAAGCACCTTAAAAGAACCACTATGCATATACTCGTTTTCTAGTACAAACTGGGATCAGGATCTCTCCTCCCTCAGATTCTCTTCAGGTATAAAGCCTGATTTCAATGTAATAGATGACTCAAAAAGGAACATTTTAAGGGTTCCTCCCCACTCAAAAAAAAAAAAAAAAAAAAAAGGAGGATAGTAGTCATGTCCTATAAACACAGCACAATTTTTTAAATGCATTTTATTAAAAAAGTTAAAAATCTCATGTAGATATGGATTTCAAGCAGGATCTGTATTCCAGTTACATGGATGCTGCACTTGTATTATGAAAGATTCCCTGGCAATGGAAGGCTTTCAATTATTTTGGATTATTGCCAGTGCTTTTGGAAAACCGATTTACTCCTACAAGTGTGCCAGTGACTTGGTGGCTGAGCTATGTAACTGGACAGCAGCTGCTGTCATGAGTCAATAATAAAAGGCATTCCAATCATTGCAGTAGTGTTTTGTTTTCACTTTAAAAAACAAAAAATCACAAGCATTGGTTTTTCTTACAGGTATTGAATGTCTGCTCTAGTATCGCCCTCTCTATCTCCCAATTTCACTGGATCATAAAACTCAGCCTTCAGATGTTACTGCCCTGGAAGTGGATTTTGCCCTTCTTAATACAGAAGTAAGCTCCAAACATGATGGAAGAAGAAATCTAGAGCACAGGCCTCAGGCCACATACATCTGCAACAATAAGACTAGAAGATCTGATTACTGCCAGCCATCTAACAAATGAAGACTATGGGCTTGTCTACATCAGAAAGTTGCAGCGCTGGTGAGGGAGTTACAGCGCTGCAACTTTGAGAGTGTCCACATCTGCAGGGCATCACCAGCGCTGCAACTCCCTGTTTGCAGCGCTGGCCGTACTCCCGTTTTGTCTCGGGTGTAGAGGATCCAGCGCTGGTGATCCAGCGCTGGTAATGCAATGTAGACACTCACCAGCGCTTTTCTTGACCTCCGTGGAAGGAGGAAGCCTCTGGTAATCAAGCTGGTTTCCTTTCCCGGTTTGCTCTCTCGGTCCCGGAGCCAGCCAGCAAACCGCGGGGAAGGAGACCTGCTTGCTCGGGGTTCCGGGACCGAGAGAGCAAACCGGGAACGCCGCGGTTTGCTCTCTCGGTCCCGGAGCCAGACAGCAAACCGCGGGGAAGGAGACCTGCTTGCTCGGGGTTCCGGGACCGAGAGAGCAAACCGGGAACGCCGCGGTTTGCTCTCTCGGTCCCGGAACCCCGAGCAAGCAGGTCTCCTTCCCCGCGGTTTGCTGGCTGGCTCCGGGACCGAGAGAGCAAACCGCGGCGTTCCCGGTTTGCTCTCTCGGTCCCGGAACCCCGAGCAAGCAGGTCTCCTTCCCCGCGGTTTGCTGGCTGGCTCCGGGACCGAGAGAGCAAACCGCGGCGTTCCCGGTTTGCTCTCTCGGTCCCGGAACCCCGAGCAAGCAGGTCTCCTTCCCCGCGGTTTGCTGGCTGGCTCCGGGACCGAGAGAGCAAACCGCGGCGTTCCCGGTTTGCTCTCTCGGTCCCGGAACCCCGAGCAAGCAGGTCTCCTTCCCCGCGGTTTGCTGGCTGGCTCCGGGACCGAGAGAGCAAACCGCGGCGTTCCCGGTTTGCTCTCTCGGTCCCGGAACCCCGAGCAAGCAGGTCTCCTTCCCCGCGGTTTGCTGGCTGGCTCCGGGACCGAGAGAGCAAACCGCGGCGAAGCTGGTTTCCTTTCCCGGTTTGCTCTCTCGGTCCCGGAACCCCCCTTGAAGCCGCCCAACAGCGCTGCAGTGTGGCCACATCTAACACCACTTGCAGCGCTGGTTGCTGTAAGTGTGGCCACTCTGCAGCGCTGGCCCTATACAGCTATACTAATACAGCTGTAACAACCAGCGCTGCAAAATTTTAGATGTAGACATGGCCTATGCCTGAACTGCCAGATGTAGGTGTCTAACTTTAGACACCCAAATCTGTATTTAGGCACATAATTAAATAGCCTGATTTTCAGAGGAACTGAGATTTTTGGAAGGGCTCAGAGCACGCAGCTACTCTGAAAATCAGACCACTTAATTATGTGCCTAAATATGGATTTGCTATTCAAATTGAAAATACTGGCCACAGCACTCTGAAAGCAGTCACTCCCATAATCACTTTATAGTGAAGTACTCTCAGTATTAGTCTTCGGTTAATACACATAGCATTTATTTTATATTGTCTAAAAAATTATAACTTTCTACATTAAACATCTGCAGAACCATAGTATGACAAATATTCCTTCAGAAAAATCAGTAGTTCTCTTATAATTCTGAAGCACCTTCATCTAATCAAAACAATAAATTAACTTACCAGTGAAGACAGTCAGAACATTTGCTAAGAAACAGATGGATTCATTTACGCTGTTTAACTTTAAATATGGCTTTTTTTTAAAAGCTTAGCTAAGCTGACTTCCTGTTCACACCATGAATACTGAGACACCCAAAGCAGGACATACATACTACTATATACTGACAGGGCTAGCAGTCTCATTTCCTTTGTGGCTTCCAAGACCAAGACTGAAACTGTCTTGCCACTGGAAAATCATTGCACTTTTCATAAGAAGTCACCACACTAATAAAACCCTTTCAATATACACATTTGAGTAAAGACAAAAATGAGGGTGGAAGCCTCTTCACTTACAATAGTATCTATAGCTTTGATTCTCTTTTCACTGTACTGCATCTTTAAATGTAAGTGCCTGTCCTCTCTGCTAGAGGGCAGGGTTGCAAGGCGATTCAAAAAAGCATGCGAAAGAGAGAAACACTAACAGATGTTTGTTGTGTTTTCTCCTTAATCTAAAGTACGTATTTTGGTCTTTGTGTAGGGAAAGATAACAATCCTTCCTACTTTAAGTGTATCATGTCCATAAGATTGTCAGACACAAATAAAGGGTGTCTACTAACCTTTCAGAATTTCTCTTCAAATCCTAATGGTTAAAAATCAGTCAGGTTACTTACACAGCTGCCCTCCCAAGTGGCCAATTTACATGTTAAAAGGATGCATCACATGTAAAACATCTGACATATGCACTCTAATTGTGATCCTTATTTCACAGGTCAAATTTGGCAATGGAAATATCTAAGAATTATTATCTTCGTATTAACATGTCAGTACTAGTAGTCTGGTAATAATTTGCTTTTGACAGGTATACATTCAACAAAGACAAATTATACTGTAAAATATATCCATATACCAAATCAGTTTTCTAAGAAAACTTCTGTTATACTCTTCTTGTTGCACAGTAGGTCTGTTGAATTGATCTGTACTTTTATCTAGTATTGTATTTAATTGGACTTATTTCAGCATACATTTGGGTGAATGGAAAGCATATACTTTTGTCAAATTTCTTTCTTTAGCAGCTACATCATTTGACTGTACTTCATTATTATGCAGTCATTTGGTTACCGAGTACTTACATGTTGCTTAATATTTCTGTGGGAAGCAGTGATTATCAACAACAAACTATCCCTAAAGGCTGATGGTTACTTTAAAAACAAGTGACCATTTCTAAAGCAGCAACACATACAGGTTCATAAAATATCAGTAACGTGAAGCAAAACAAAAACCTCATTTTCTTGCTTGTTGGTATGTTTTCCAAACAACTGAAAGTATTGCTAATTCTAAGAAAAGTTTCACCAAGGTACACAACAGCTGCTTTTCTTTACAAAGCAAAGGGCAAGATTCAAAGCAAATCTCTTTGCTCAAAATTTACACAAGTTTCCCTATTTTTTCTTCAAAGCTTCAAGGCCTATAACCAGTTTGTTATAGTTTTACAAAAAAGTAGAAAATTTTCTGGATGAGAGAAGGGCACAAATTAGGTGAAGCAATACAAATTCAAACCAAACAAGCAATTTCAGTTTCACACAACTGTAAACATGCTCTAATCTTCCTAAATTGTTTGGAGGGCATAGCGGGGAGGAGGAGGAGGATTATAAACTTTACATAGAAACAACACATCTGGGCTTGCAACAACTTGCACAATCAATCTACAGATTATATAAGGGGATCATGTCCCCAAATGGAAAAAACTTTCAGCAAGGCTTATATAAAACAGCAGCACCTCCTTGCAGCCACCTCAGCACTGTACATAGACTCACACTTCTGGGCATATTACACAATATAAACACTTTCTAAATATACATGAAGAACCATTACCTTTGCGCTAAGACAACATACTATTTTTCAGTGGCTTGCACAAAATAGATCGAAAACCTATTAATTCAATTAAATGAAATATGTTTTTTCTGAAAACGTCCTGTAACTTTTTTTGTTTTGGCTGTATGCTATCCTATAGCACAAAAACAACAAAGCCCTAGTGCGACAGTTTGTATCCCTATGTTCACTTCTTTTACAAAAACTATGTTAAATTTTGTACAAAGCATACTGTACAAAGTACCATCTGAAAACATAATTTGCTGATCATTACTGTCCTGGTAAAATGTGTAGCAACATTTATGTAAGGATATAAGTGACACACTGTATCTCAGAGGAACACCCTGCACCCCCATGTTCATCCTTATAAAATGATTGTGTGGTATCCAATGCAAAGTTTGTCATGTCGGGTGTCTTCGCAAGGCTCATGATGCACTGAGCATTGTTGTTATAGGTTGTAATTTCATGTATATAGTTATACGGCTGAAATTGTGCCCTCATGGCTTAAAACAAGCCCAGGCAAAAAACTCTCCAGGAGCAGAGGGGCAGTTCACACTCACTCATCAGGGCACGTGTGGGAAAAACCCAGCCCCACCTCACAGGAACAAAGGACACTGACTGGCCTAGGCAGCAACAAAGGATGTATTGGACTCTTGAGCGAGTTGCCCCCCCTTCCCTTGGTCAGTTTGGGTCTGCAATGAGGTATTCTCACCTGACCCTGGGGGGGGGGGTATAGTCACAAAGCCAAGAGAGAGAAGAAAAGACATGATAAAAGGAAGAGACATTTGCCATGCTCTTCCTCTCTCTTCCACCTCTATTGCCAGTCTGTGGTAAGAAGCATCCAAGTTTGTAAGGGCACTGAAAGTGTTAAGATCAGCTTAGAAT
This sequence comes from Gopherus evgoodei, assembly GCF_007399415.2. Taxonomy (NCBI): domain Eukaryota; kingdom Metazoa; phylum Chordata; order Testudines; family Testudinidae; genus Gopherus; species Gopherus evgoodei. The sequence goes on along the minus strand of NC_044322.1, from coordinate 255,836,383 downwards.
GCGTTTTGCTTTTATTTCATTTGACCAAATCTGACTTGTGCTTTGACTTATAATCACTTAAAATCTCTCTTTTGTAGTTAATAAAAAAGTGTTCATTCTACCTGAAGCAGTGTGTTTGGTTTGAAGCGTGTCAGAGACTCCTCTGAGGATAAAATGCCTGGTGCATATCAATTTCTTTGTTAAATTGATTAAGTCATATAAGCTTGCAGCATCCAGCTGGCATAACCAGACACTGCAAGATGGAGGTTCCCAGGGTTGTGTCTGGGACCAGAGATATTGGTTAATGTCATTCGGTTGCACAATCGAAGGAGCAGCTTACATGCCAAAGGCTAGGCATGAACAGCCCAGGAGTGGGGGCTCTCACAGCAGAGCAGGGTAAGGCTGACTCCCAGAGTCAAGGATTGGAATGACCTAGCAGATCACTGGTCCAGGTAACACCAAGGCAACGTCACAATAAGAGTCCATAATGTTACCAAAACATGTTCCAACATGTTCTGGAGGGCAGTCACAAACAAGTTCCCCACAGATAAAAGGCTAGCCAATGCCTCAGCCAAGTGTCAATGAGATCAAAGGGACCATCACCTGATTAATCAGCTACTCTTCAGCAGGAGAGAGGGCGTGGGCAAAAGATCTACATTTTTTCAAAGAAGCAACTTAAGGTTCCTGATCACGCTGCCTGAACATCAGCTGGAAATTATTCTTGCACAAAAGAAAGGATGGTAAGAGGAGAGGACAGACACCCCAAATCATCTCTTCCTTGATCTCTACCCACAGCTGCATCAACATCTGAAGAACAAAGGAAGTAGCACTGGACTGGGGGAGAGATCCTCACCGAAAGAGGCTCAGCCAGTAAGACTGATAGAATATGTGGGGAGAGAGACCTGTGCTTTGTATTCACTTAGGTGTTATAGCATTTTAGCTTTTATTTCTTTTTAACCAATTCTGACTTATATGCCTCGTTAGCTGTAGTCACTTATAAAGCTTTCTGTAATTAATACATTTGTTTTGTGGATTTATCTAAACCAATGTATTTGAGGAAACTCCGTTCGGCCTAACAAGATTTGTGCATACCATTTTCCATTAATAAATGACGGACTTCATATGAGCTTGTATTGGCCCAAAAGGTGCTGGGTAGTATAAGATGCACATTTCCGGGACCGGGAATTTGCTAGTGTTGTCCTGTAATGCAATTTATGAGTGGCTGGTCTACAGCACTCAAGCAGTATAGCTGGGAGTGATTTACATGCTGGAGACTGTGTGTGAGCAGACCAGGAGTGGTTGCTCTCACAGCAAAGCAAGGTAAAAAGACACACCAGGCTGGGAATTGAGGAGCTACTGCTGTCCATCACTCCGGACTGTACCCTGGGTAACGTCACACCTGGTTAGCAGGAAGTTTGGATGTATTTTCATATAGCAATTGTTCAGAATTAGGTCATGAGGTAAACACAATAAATTATAGTAAATAGGTCACAAGCATCACATTGCTTTTGAATGTATTTTGTGTCCAAAACAAAACAACTTCCGGATGCTGAAGTGCTGCCTCAAAAAAGAAAGTCAAATCACAATGCAGAAAGGAACATTTAAAATAATAGAGTATTTTTACAAGAAATATTTTTAAAGGTGTCTAAAATCAGTTCCCATTTTCCATAGGCTGTTATGCAGAGCTGGTTGAAAATAACCTATTTTCATAAATAAGTTTCCAAATGTCAAACTTGTTTTCAATTCCCATTGTTTGAAGAAGTGGACCTATTTATTGGATTGTTGAAGTTTTGCAAATTTATTTTTATTCAAAAGACATCTGATATTTTCAGTAACTTTAAAAATGCAGAGTTTTTCCACAAATGATGAAATTGTTGACAATGCCAAAACCTATTTTGTGAACAATTTTCTTATTAAATTAAAAAAAAGAAGGTCCACTTTCGGTGAAACTTCATTTGAAGAATGTTGAACAGCTTAGACCTCAACTACAATGGAAAAAAAACAATGGTTACCTACCTTTCATAACTGTTATTTGAGATGAGTTGATCATGTCCATTCCAGATGTGTGCATGCCCACATGCACAGTTGGAGACTTTTGCCTTAGTAATATCTGTAGGGTCGGCTGTGGTGCCCCCTTGAGTGCCACACACATGCATCGGTATATCAGGCACCACTAACCCTACTCCCTCTCAGTTCTTTTTTATTAACAACTCTGACAGAGGGGCGGAAGGGCAGGTAATGGATGGACATGAGCAACACATTCCATTCTAGGTGACTCACAAGCAGTACCCTTGGAGATGGGCTCAGAGGTCACAGTCTAGTGGCTCTACCAAAGCCAGCATTGACCCACGCCTGCTGGGTAAGCACGTAATGGGACGTGAACGTGTGGACACACGACCAGGTAGCTGCCCTATAGATGTCCTGAATAGGCACCTGGGATACGAAAGATGCCGAAGAGGCTTGCACCCTGGTTGAGTGGGTGGTGACAATCACCAGAGGTGGCACCTTAGCCTAGTCATAGCAGTAGCAAGTGCAGGTGATGATCCAAGAAGAAAGTCTTGGAGCGGACACTGGACAGCCTTTTTTTCTGTCGGCCACTGCAACAAACAGCTGTATAAATTTATGGAATGGCTTGGTCCATTCAATGTAGAAGGGCTAGCACTTTTTTTGACATCTAGGGAATGCAGCCAATGCTCCTCCTGCAACTTATGCAGCTTTGGAAGAATGATGGGCAGATAAATGTCCTGGCCCATATGAAACTGGGAGACCACCTTCAGCAGGAAGGCTGGGAGTAGATGCAGTTGGACCTTGTCCTTGTAAAAGACCATATAGGGTGGTTCCAAGGTAAGTGCCCTAATCTCAGAGACCCTACAGGCTGAAGTTATTGTGACCTTCCAAGAAAGGAGGAGAAGAGAACATAGCACCAGAGGCTCAAAGGGGAGCCATGAGCCAGGATAACATGAGATTTAGGTCCCACAGAGGAACCGGGTCCCTGACGTGTGGATAAAGATGCTTGAGGCCTTTGAGGAACCTGGCAGTCACGTCATGGGCGAAAACTGATCTGTCCTCGAATGGCAGATGGAAAGCCGAAATAGCAGCCAGATGGACCTTAATGGACAACAGACAGAGGTCTTGGAGTTTGAGATGCAGAAGGTAGTCCAGGATTAACTGCAGTGAAGCCAGCTTGGGACGAATGCCTTTGAGGACCAGTACATAAACTGCCTGCACTTGGCCACGTAGATTGCTTTAGGGGTGGGCTTTCTGCTGCCCAGCAAGACTTGCTGGACTCTGGCTGAGCACTCTTGCTCCTCCACATTTAGCCATGCAGCAGCCAAGACACCAGGTGCAATGCTGCCAGGTTCTGGTGCAGGAGGGCACTGTGGGTTTTGTGACAGCAAATCCAGCCAGAGTGGTAGCTGTAATGGAGCAGCCACAGAGAGATCCAGCAGCATGCCAAACCAGTGCTGGCACAACCAAGCCGGCACTACGAAGATCACCTTTGCCCTGTCCTGCCTGATATTCATGAGGACTCTGTGGATCAACAGAACTGAGGGAAAGTTGTAATTAGAGCCCCTGACCATGGGAGCAGAAAAGTGTATGACAGAGCCTTTGTCAGACCCCTGAAAGGAGCAGGGAACGTGGCACTTCCTGTTCTGCCTGGATGCAAACAGCTCCACCTGGGGAGTTCCCCACCTGTGGCAGATGATGCTGACCACCTCCAGAAGGAGACACCATGCATGGTGAGACAAGATGATCCCGCTGAGGTGATCTGCCAAGGTGTTCCTGGGGAGGTGTGCGGCTAAGAGATGGATGTCATGTTGTACACAGAAGTCCCATAGCCTGAGGCCTTCTTGGCAAAGGGCAGACGACGTGGCCCAGCCTTGCTTGTTGATATAGAACATAGCCGCTGCACTGTCCATCAGGGCCTGGACCACTTTGCTTTTTAGGTGAGGCAGGAAGGCATGGCAGGTCAAGCGGACCATTGTGAGCTCCCTGACACTCATGTGTAGTGAACAATCAAGGTGGGACCAACAACCTTGCATGCTGAGATTGCCCAGGTGGGCTCCCCATCCCAGGTCTGAAGCATCGAAGATGAGGGTAATGCAAATGGAACTCCCTCCAACACCAATGCAGGATTTTGCCACCATGCAAGTGACGACAGGATGTGGTCCAGGACCTTGACTACACAGTCCATTTTGTGTCTGTTGGGGATGTAGACCAACGCCAGCCATGCCTGCAGCGCCCTAAGGTGGAGTCACCCATGCTGAACTATGTAAGTTCAGGCTGCCAGGTGGCCCAACAACCACAGGCACCTATGAGCAGTGGTGAGAGAGTTATCTTGTATACACGAGATCAGGTCTGCCATGGCCAGGAACCAGGCCTCGGGGCGGGGGAGCCCTGGCCTGGGTAGAGTCAAGTACCGCTCCAATGATCTCTGTGCACTGCATCAGGACTAAGGTTGACTTTGTCTCATTTATTAAACAGCCCCAGGTCATGACAGGTGGAGAAAACCAGGTCAAGATGACGCCGTACCTGATCCCAGGATCGATCTTTTATTAACCAGTTGCAAGGTATGGGTAAATCTGCATGCCTTTGCGCCTCAGGTAAGCGGCCATTGGCACTATATACTTTGTAAACACTCTTTGCCAACGGGAGGCTGAAGGGCGGTGCCATGAATTGAAAATGGTGGTGGCTCAATAATAATTTATTTTTTTTAAAAAAAAGGAAGAAAACACCTGTGCCCCAGGAAAATGGAAAAATGCATCCTTTAAGTCGAGAGCGGCAAACCAGTCCCCTGGATCCAGGGAGGGGATAATTGAGGCTAGAGAGACCTCCTTTTGCTTTTGGGATTAGGAAATAACAGGAATAGAACCTTTTCCCTCTCATATCTGGGCAAACCTCCCTCCACCACCCCCAGGCACAGGAGGTTCTTGACCTCGTGCACTAGTAGTTGCTCATGAGAAGGGCCCCTGAAGAGAGATAGGGAAGGGGGCTGGGAGGGAAGGTCAGCCACAGATTGCAGGATATAGCCCAAATAAATTGTGTCAAGCACCTAACAGTCCGATATCAGCCACAGCCAGGCTGACCCAAAGGAGCATAGAGGGTTGAGGAAAAAGCAGGAAGGTGGATTCTGGGCAGTGGCTGTGCCGCCATCCTCAGGCACATCCTCAAAATGCCTGTTTCTGGCTGTCCTGCTCTCTGAAGGGCCCAGGCTGGGCAGAGGAGCAGGAAGACAAAGGGTGCTGTCGCTTAAACTCCATGTCTGTCTTCTTTCTTTAGAAGCAGGACTGGGGGACACTCCACAACCTTGACAGCGGCAGAGGAGGCAGCGGCTGGAATGGCTTTTTAGCCTCTTGAAGGGTGTGCAGGCCCAAAGACTGGAGGATGGCATGGGAGTCTTCAAGGCTGTGGAGCCATGCATCGGTCAGCTCTGAGAAGAGCCCTGCTCTCTCAAACGGGAGATCCTGAAGGGTAGTCTGCATCTCCTCAGACAGTCTGGAGGACAGTAACCAGGAGCTGCGCCTCATGACCACCGCAGAGGTGACCACCCTGGCCAACAAGTTTGTAGTGTCCTGGGACATCTGGAGAGCGCCTCTCACCACTCCTTTGCCCTTATCCATTAAGGTGGCAAATGCCTGGCCTTGGTTCTGTGGTCCTCCATAAGCTTGCTGATGGAGTCCCACAAGGCAAAGTTGTATCTGCGTAACAGGGCCTGATGGTTAGACACCCAAAATTGCAGGCTGGCCGTTGAATACATTTTCTTGTCAAATAAGTCCAATCTCTTGGTATTTTTATTTTTGGGTGTGCCACTGACCTGGCCCTGCCCGTCCCTTTTGTTGACAGCAGACACTACCAGGAACCTTGCTGGAGAGTAGGTGTACAGATATTCAAATCGCTTTGCCGGGACATATTTCTTTTTTGCTTTCATTGAAGTAGTTGGAACGGAAGAGGCGGTCTGCTACACAGACTTGGCAATTTTCAAGATCCCTTTGTGGACAGAGAACATGACCCAGGCTGGGGTGGAGGAGAGTATGACATTGAAAAGGTCATTGGAGATGGAGGAGACAGTGGAAGAGTCCAAGTTCAGGTTAGCAGCCACCTCCTTGAGCATGGCCTGGTGCTCTTTGAAATCATCAGGTCAGGGGGTGCTTGTTGTCTGGAGACGACAAAGAGGACTGTACCATTGGGGGAGGGGTGGCAGAGTGAGAGATGTGGCTTCCCCTTGCTTGTCAGGGGACAGTTTTGGGCATTGTGGTGCATTGCACCGCTCCCGTGTTGAACTCAGCACCATGCTCCAATGCCAGGGCTGGTTGGGCTGGAGGCAGTTTGTCCAATGTGGCCTGAGAGAAATGGTTGGAGTACGGGACCAGTATGATAGGTGCATCCCATGGGCTCCAGTATTGCCACTAGGTGGGCCACTGTCCCTGTTTCCACGCCATCAGTGCCATGCCTGTCTTGTGAATCGCCAGTGGCCCACCTCTCCTAGGTGAGGGGCCGAACTCTCCCTCCGACTCAGACCAATGCCCTTCCAGTGACCGGGGCAGAGCTGTAGATGCCCGAGTCTGTTGGCCGACCTTTGTCGCCAACCCATAAGGAAAGGGTAAGGAATGGTGCCTGCCCAAAGAGTGGTACTGGGGAGTTAGAGACCGGTGCCGCAATCGGGAATGATTCCGCACCTATGTCTAGGTGATGGGGATCTGCGCTGTGACTATTTCTGGCTTGAGGCCCAGCAGTACCATGAGTACAGGGATCAGTGTCATGACTCACACGTCCCGTGCCTCATAGGTGATGACCTTGATGTTAGGGACCTGGATCTTCTGACTGGAGACCAAGGCTGTGGCACTGGGGTCCTTTGCCATGGTGACGGAGGACGATACCTATGGTCTGAGGATGCTACATTGCTTTAGAGGGAGGTTCCATAATTGGCTTGCCCTTTAGAGATCTGGGCCTTAATCCGGTCCATCGCCTGGCTTGGTGTCTGGGGTGCTGGCCAGCTTCCTTGGCCGTCGGGGAGGCCTCAGGCACAGGTGGCCCTAAGAGGAGCCGGAATCCCCTGCCACTCCTGGGAATTGAAGGTGGATCCCTGGCTGCGCAAGGGGGTCTGACCACAGCTGTACTCCCATGTAGCTCCAGGGCAGGCATGTGGCCTAACACACGTCCTTTGCCCAAAGCCCCCTTGTCCTGCAGTACCGATGGGCCCTTGGGCTTCAGCTGCTCCTTGGGCACCAGTGCAAAGGAATGGTGCCAGCAGTGCTGGCAGTGCACTGTGGGCCGATGCCGAAGTACTAGGTGTGGAGTGTGATGAGGAGAGCTCCAAGGCAGGACAAAGCACAGTCTCCATGCTGGGGCGGCTCCAGGCACCAGCATGCCAAGCGCTTGCCTGGGGCGGCAAGCCACAGGGGGGCTCACTGCCGGTCGCCGTGAGGACAGTAGGCAGGTTGCCTTCAGCGGCATGCCTGCGGAGGGTCCACTGGTCCCACAGCTTCAGCGGACCTCCCGCAGGCAAGCCGCCGAAGGCAGCCTGCCTGCCGTGCTTGGGGCAGCAAAATACTTAGAGCCACTCCTGCCTCCATGTGGATATCCTGCTCCTTTTAAGTTGAATGGCAAAAGTTTTTACAGATCCTATACTTGTCTTTTCTGTGCGATTCCCCCAGACACTTCAAACAGCTATTGTTGGGGTCCCTAATGGCCAATGGCCAGGTACACGATGAACGTGAATAAGCCTGGAGAATGCTTACATGCTAGAGGCTATGCATGAACAGCCCAGGAGTTGGGCTTCTCACAGCGGAGCAGGGTAAGGCTGGCACCCAGAGTCAAGGATTGGAGTGACCCAACAGATCACCGGGCCAGATAACACCAGGGGAATGTCACAGGAATCTGTCTCTATTTTGTTCCTTTTATGTTTTATAAAAAAAGGTAACATGCTCTAAAGATTGTTTTAAAGAAGCAAGAAGCTCAGATTCTCTACATGACAGACACTTAGGAGGGCTGTCTGCAGCCAGGATGGGAGTTCACTTTCAAAGAAGCCATGTGCAGAAGTTGTCTTCTCCAAAGATATTTTCTTCTCCCACCTCACTAGTGCCCTCCAAACCATGAAAGATTTCCCCTCTCCTTAAGCACCTGTGAGATTGCACCACACAACCACCACCGTGGCTAAGGAACAGACAGCAAAGGATTTATGGACCCAGAAATATTTGGACTCCTTAAAGCAGTTATAGCCCTTCCTCCTCTAAATCTCCCACAGCATCCAGCCACTTGGTTTCCCCCCCTCAAAAAAAAATTGTCTCATCCTGGAATTCAATGAGATTTGGGTAGAGCCAGCTCCAGGCACCAGCATTCCAAGCAGGTGCTTGGGGCGGCAATCTGCAAGGGGCAGCAGTCCCTGTTGTTTTGCCCCCAGCAGCATGCCGAATTGCCGCCGCGGACGGCGGGGGGCAGTCCGTGTGCACTTAGGGCAGCACGCGCGTTTCTGCAGTGTAGGCAATTCGGCAGTACCTTCTATATTTAGCTGTCCGCAGCGACTTCAGCTAAACATACAAGCTGCCACCGAATTGTCGCCACCACGGAAACATGCCTGCCACCCTAAGGGCGCACGGACTGCCCCCGCCCCAGCGGCAATTCGGTGTGCTGCTTGGGGCGGCAAAAACTGTAGAGCCGGCCCTGGATTTGGGCACCTACCTCCTTTAGGCTCCTTTGAAAAACCCAGCCGCTATGCCAAGCAACTTCTGTCAGATTATCTCATATAGCATCACTCATGACACCTCCTTTTCCAGTATACATGAGGGAGAAATTAAAAAAAAAAAACAACACACAAAACAAAACAAAAACCTTGAATTTCATGAGGCCTTCCTTTTCAGATTCACTCTGGTTTGTGGGGTTCCTTCTGTTTTGGTTGTGTTTGTCCTAATTTCATTATATGTACAGTACAATAAAGCAATTTTGCTGTCACAGAAAAAAAAATCTGAAAAACAGCTCTTGACTGTTCCAGAAAGGTTTCAGCATTTGTCTAAAAGAAGATTAAATATCTGCCCTTTGGTTTTGTAATTTGTTTTCATATTCAGAGGCAAGCTTTCACAGCAGCACATGGAAAGGGTATACTATTAAAATAGGAGACTACTTGTTTTGCATATTTACATGTTACAAACTTATTCCATACCTATGAACTCATGTTTACATATATTTGATACTTTTCCATATAGCTGTGTATGTGAAACATTCCTAGTATAAGTGAAACCGAAGTCGGCCCTTCGCTGTACTAACTGCATTGCTATTAGTCCATATAGCATCTGTCCATCTGAAAAGCCATCTATTGCACTATCTCCAGTCTTAATTAAAATCATCAGTGTAGGAAGCACTAACCATCTCTGGCCATCGATGATTAAAGAATTTAAGTCTACAAAAGCTGTCAACCCAGAACCTTCTTCAAATCATTAAAAATATTATAAATCACATGGAACTGTTTGTAATGTGCTAAGTCCTCTTCGGGATGAGAACCATACTACTGAGAGTTTATTGATAGCCAGTCCACACAACCGTAGCCAATACTTTTACTTAGTTTGATATGGGAAGAATTAACCATCCACTAAGTGATTTGAGTAGGAAATTGGGCAAAAGAACAAACTTGGAGAAAGAAATCATTTAAATATTCCTTACTGGAGCTTTAGGCTTTGTCTTCACTGCACACCTTAGAGTGGCACAGCCGTGCCACTAAAAAGCCTTGCTCTTGTAAAGCACACAGTGTAGCCACTCTGTCAGCAGGAAAGAGCTCTCCTGACAAAATAAAACCATACCCAACAAGGGGCAGTAGCACTCCTGCCGACAAAGCGTTATCCACACCGGTGCTTTTCGTCCTTAAAACTTTTGTGGAAAAAAATATATCCCCCAAATGACAAAAGTTTTAACAACGAAATTGCAGCTTAGACATAGCCTTAATATTAACTAAATTCAAAGCTATAGGTAATTAACAGAGAAACTGTAAATGATAATGAGATGCTTCATTAAAGTAGCTAAATATAGACTCAAATTTCAAAGTGCTCTATAATCCATGTTTTGATTAGTTTGTCAGGTCATCATTACTTTCATAAACACATTGGTCATTCGGGCACCATCACTGATAAGCAATCAACCTAATGTCTCCACCCCTGACAATTGTGTATCAGTACTTGAGTCTCCACAAAGTCCATTCCAGTACATATTTATTTTACCAATCCATCTCTTCTTCTGTCTACTACTACTTCTCTTCCCCTGCACTGTCCCTTGAAGGATGAACTTGGATAGGCCAGATAATCTTGTTACATGGCTGTACCACTTCAGCTTGGTGCTTCTTCACGGTTGTCAGGAGGTCTTTATTTCTCACCCAGTGCAGTGGGTCAGTGTTGTGGACCTATTCATTAGTGACGTGGTTGAAGTAGGAGATACTTCTGTAAAATTCTGGGTCTCTCTACTACCTGTATTTTCCATTTAAGTTCTGCTGTAAGGATCCATGTCTTGCACGTATACAAAAAAATGGAGATGACCTGTGCGTGCTGCAGTTTCAGTTTGGATTCCAGGGAGATGTTCTTGTTCCTCCAAACTAGCTTCAGCTTTGCCACTGTTGCTGTTGTTTGTGTAGTTCTTGTTAGAATTTCTGCCTTTGATTCTTCATCAGTAAAGATTGTCCCCAAATACTTGAACTGTTTCACTGTCTCCAGCTCTTGTCCACTGACAGTGATATGTGAGCTGATCTCATCACGTTTGTCTGTCTTCAGCTTGGTTTTCTCTGCACTGGATTTCCATACCATATTTTGAAGAGGTTTTATCCAATTGTTTCACAAGGTTGGCAAGTTCATCTTCACTAGTTTGTCATGTACTTAAACTAAAACTTTCCTTTTCCATCCAACCCACTTAGGCTATGCCTACACTGCAAACTGCTATATCACCCAGTAGTTAATAGTGACCTGAGAGAACCTTACTCTTCTCTTTACCCAGTTAAAGACCTAAACATTTCCTGCCCACTGCATTATTCTCAAAATGACATGGAAACTACCATTACTATTCCCTGAGGAACATTCCCCCTCAACTCAGAACCAAAGGTTCTCAAACATTTCCCATAGTGTGGACCATGTTTTAATAGAGAGATTGTCCCCTGGACCACTTCTCCCTCTACTCAGGAGCAAATAAATATCCCTGTTACAACTACAGCATGGAGAAAATAAAGTAAGTGCTACATGTATGTAACTCCTTTGAATGCAACGTAGCAGCAAGAAATGAAGAGGAGGAACCGACACCACAATCAGTTTGTTCTCTGCCAGCAACCAGTGGTCCATAGAGTTCAGTAACCTCTGTTTTAGATATTGAAGACTAGGTCAAAGAATGCCTGTTTCTACAAATATATTAATAACTTAAGCTTAAAAACAAGGAATTTCAAGTTCTCTTTATATTTTTGTATAGGTAACCATCACTATATGATGTGAATATCACCTCCAAGAGTAAGAAACAAGACATCATCATCTCCCGTCTTGTTGGCTTACAATATGGGAGTTTTTCCCCATTTTGGTGTGTGTGGGGACAGGGATGTGTAGAAGACTACTGTGGAAAAGCTAGGTTGAAGAGAGTAGTTTTGCATTTAGTTCTGAATGCAGTGAAGTTAGAGGTCAACCTCTTATTTCTGCTACCAGAAAGTTCCACAGTCTTGGTCAAAGGTCTGCCATGCACAGTCTTGAGTGTTGCCCTACCTTCATCATTCCAGTCAGCCAGAGCCATTGGGAGAGATGGACACTCTTGGATGATGGGGCCAATGCTAGACAGGGCTTTGAAATTCGGACAGCAACTTGTACCATAACTGATGACTGTAGCTATTTTATGACAACTGTAAACTTAGTTATAAAACCTAAATCAACCTCCTATCCATAAGAAAATTTTATTGAGGGTAAGAAAGAAAGGTCAGTTATAACTAGACTCCAATTTTCTGCCCCAATCATATTTCGTTCAGTTGGAACAAAAGAAAAGACAGGAATACTTAGATATGTACAAAACTAGATTATCTTCTATATCACATGGCCTGTGTACATAATTGTATCACTTCTTTTCAACCACCAGTGTCTGGCACAGATTTGTAAATGATTTACCATTTATCAACACTGAGGTTTAGTGCAACTACATATTATGAATGGCTCCAGAATAATGTTAACTTATTTTTAAATGTTCTTGAACATATGAACTTCAGCCTCAGATGTGGCTGGTGATTTTTTGTTCAATTTTTGTTTTGATACATTAAAACTACACTGAAAAAGGAGATGGGAATAGAAGATGAAATAAAGGAAATTCCAAAGAACGTATAAAACATGGAGCAACCCTATTGGTCAGGTAAATTTGGATCAGGTAACAAGTATATACACATCCATAGTTACAAGTATTGTTTCATATGATCACATGTATCATAATGCTGTCCCTTTTTCATGGTGATACATAAAGCTAATAGTCCTCTCAATTATTTAAAAACAACTTTATCCAACAAATTTTATTCCCCTAATAATGGCTAAATCAATACATTCTAAAATGCCTTTTGCACATCAGAAACTCAAAGAACACAGAAAAAAAATCAGTGACAAATATAAAATAAATGAACTTTTATGACAAGCTAGAAACACAGTAGTTAGCCTTAGTGGAAATATTCAGTATGGCCTTCACTGACATTCCTCCCCTCCATCCACCTGATGAAAATGGCATAGCACAGGTCAGTGTCTAGAAATCATAACTCTCACTATTGTAGTGCTACAAGGTGAAAAAAGTTGTGTGGGCGTTTTATTTGCGAGGAGGAGGGTTCATCAGCATAGTTTCTCCAACTTCATTAGACTTTCTCCGATTCACTTGGCACACTTACTTGTTTTCTAGGAATATGGTTAATGCTAGGAAAGTATTTAAAAAAAAGCCTAGGTGATGATCTTCAGCACTCTAGCTTTAAAAAGCTGAGTGGCTATGCTGGAAGGGAGGAAGAGTAGGAAACATCCCCTGCAACTTTTGAGCTCCTAGAGAGTTTATTAACTGAGTCAGCCTGGAATTGCCTAGTAGGTCTACACAATCCATTTATTTGGAATTACACCTAGACAAGAATTATGCATTTTCTCAGCCAGTCATCATGATACCTATATATCACAGAGTGCCATGTTCACACAGGTAAACCTAAGACAGACATGGCTATATGAGGACAGAAAAACAAATGACTTTAAAATTAGTATGAAGCCAGTTTTCCTCTTCACTAAATCCATCACAAGAGAAGGGTGACATCTGACAAACAGTTATAAAAAGTCATCAACTCATGGATTGAGGAAATAAAGCAAATTTAAGAGCTCATTGCCAATCTAGGGCAACTTATCTTTCTGTTGATACATTGTATGGGAAAACCTTCCATACGTACCTATTTCGTATATAAATATTTCTATATTGTTCATACTATACTAGGCAGCTACTCAAGATCAAGGAATTCACTACTGAAAAGTCATATGCAGGAGCCCAAAGTTATAAGGTATGGTAAATAACATCATTATTCATGTCATTTGTTCACTACAGGAAAGGGCTGTTTTCTAAGTGTGTTCTGATTACTCTATTTTTCATTGAAGAAAAAAAATCAACCAACCTTAAAGACTCAAGAAACTCTTCCTGACTTTTCTGAAAAATTAGGAACAAAGCTAAAATACAGGTCAAACATCATATACCATTCTATTAAGTTATATTAGAAGAGTTTTTATTTTGAAAATTTTCCTTCAAATGTCTATTAGTTAGCGAGTATTAGAGTATGGTTGTAGTCAGAAAATTGCCTGTAAAAACAATATGAGCTATATATTCTCATTAGCTTCCACATCAAAAGTTGCTTAGTTTAGATTTACAAGATAAAATTGACACTGAGCTATGAAAATTCAAATTGGGATCTGAAGGAGACATTTTTCTGCCTCGTATACGAACACCAATAAAAGTTCTGAGGTCAGTAGCTTACTAACAAATTAATTGATGAGTGAGTAGAACAGAATCCAGTTCACACTGCCACAGGCATAGTGGTACTGTCAATGCTGAGGGAAAGACAATGTTACTACTTGAGCACATCAAGAAGTAGATAATCCTAAATAAAGTGTGATTTTATTTTATCGTACCAACTTTTGAGCTACCCAGAGCTCTTCCTCAGGTCTGGAAAAGGTAATAAGCATGTCCCAGCTAAATACAAGGCGGAACAGATTGTTTAGCATAAGCAGACCATTCAAGGTGAAACGATCAGTTAACACTTCTGCAGGATAGGACAAAACAGGGGGTCGGAGGGAGAGAGGGAAATTAGTGGATTACAGATTGTTGTAATAAATAACTCTCTCTAGAACACTCCTGTATGAGCATCAACTTCCTGGACACCACGATCAGCTTCAACAATGGAAACCTACAGACAATTATATACAACAAAACCATGGATGACCAGATTTACCTTAAAAGATTTGTTGGTATGTGATGTGCAACCAGTTGCTCAGATCCACGGAATATGCTCAGGAGAGCGAGTCCAGGATACACACCTTAACACACTTAAAACCGATCTCACCAAATAAGGACACTTCACCAGAGAATTAGATCTCATCATGGAATGTGCCACCCAAATCCCCCAAGAGAACATGCCCCAATATGCTGGGGGGATGGAGGTGGGCAGAACAGTGTTGCAACCTCTCATGCTTTTGTCATGAGTCTCATGATAATTATTCTTCTTCATAAAGCCCCAGCTCCTGGAGTCAAGTGGATATCTGATGATTTTAGCCTTCATTCTTAAAAAAAAGGTAAGTTTCTAACCTTCTTGGCTGTGGAGAAAGCTTCAAAATGTGACCTGAGTGTACCCTGAAGGCTCAAAAAGCAGAAAGCAAATAAAAAGACCACCAAATCTATTATTTTTACATAATCTCATGACTTTTTGTGAGCCTGACTCATGATTTTTGAACGTTTGGGGTTGGCAATACTGAAAAACCTTCAGACTGAACACCCCTAAGGTATCACCTATCATCCCACACAAAAACCCATATGAGGTATCATTAAACTACAACGTATACTCAATAGGGCTCCCCCATCCTGAAAGAAATCTTCCCCAAACCACCTCTTCTGGCCTTCAAACAACTCCCAAACTCCTCATCAGAAGCAAGCTCTGCACAGATCAGGACCCACCAACTCAAAGCAGCACCAGACCCTGCCAGAACAGGTGTTAATGGGCCACTTCACCATGAATGGCCATACTGGGTCAGGCCAATGGTCCATCTAGCCCAGTTTCCTGTCTTCCAACAGTGGTTGCTGCCAGATGTTTGAGGGAATGAACACAACATGGCAATTGTGTGTTAACCACTTACATTAAACAATCTGTACCACCTTGTATTTAGCTGTGACACTCTTAGGGCTAGTCCACACTAGAAGCACTACAGCGCAGCACCACTGTAGCGTGTGGGGTGAAGAGGCTCTCTGCCGACAGGAGAGAGCTCTCCCGGTGGCAAAATAAAACCACCTTCCCAAGAGAGGGTACTATGTCGGCAGGAGAAGCTTTCCCAACTACATAGCGCTGTCCACAGCAGTGCTTAGGTTGGTGTCAGGGAGGTGGCTTATTCACACACTATAAGTTATATTAACACAATCTGTACTGTAGACCAGCCCTCAGCATCTTTCCTAGCCCTGAAGAAGAGCTCTGCATAGCTCAAAAGGGAGAGCTCTCACCCATTGGCATAGAGCGTCTTCATCAGATGTGTTACAGCAGTGCAGCTGCGCTACTATAGCACTGCTAGAGTAGACCAGCTCTTAGTTATTTAGGGTATGGCTACACTTGAAACTTCAAAGCAAAAGTGCGAGTGTGGTTGCAGCGCCAGCGCTGGGAGAGAGCTCTCCCAGCGCTGCATGTACTCCACATCCTGATGGGGTTTAGCTTGCAGCGCTGGGAGCTGTCCTCCCAGCACTGTTTACACTGGCGCTTTACAGGACTGTATCTTGCATCGCTCAGGGGTGTGTTTTTTTCACACCCCTGAGCGAGAAAGTTGCAGCGCTGCAAAGCTCCAGTGTAGCCAAGGCCTTAGATTCTCTCCATGCATGCTTGTGCTAGTCTGTTGTACTCTTTAGAAATTTTTTCCCATTTCCATTTTTTGTAGGATTCCTTTTTGATTTTCAGGTAATTAAAGAACACCTGATGCAGCTATACTGTCCTCTCACTAATCTGCCTCTCTTTCCTTTTCATCAGGATAGTTTCCTCTTGTGCCTTAAAGACTGTATGGCTACATTTGGAATTTCAAAGCGCAAGTGTGAGTGTAGTCAGAGCGGCAGCACTGGGAGAGAGCTCTCCCAGCGCTGCATGTAAACCACATTCCTTACGGGTGTAGCATGCCCTGATTACACTGACGCTTTACAGCGCTGTATCTTGCAGCGCTCAGGGGGGTGTTTTTTCACACCCCAGTTGCAGCACTGTCTCTAATTTCTTTTTCCCCTCAGATTTTCTTCCATGGAACCTTACCTAATAGTTCTCAGAGTTTGTTAAAGTCTGCTTTTCTAAAGTCTATTGTCCTTATTCTGATACTCTGACTCCTCCCTTTCCTTAGAATCACATCATCTATGGTTTCACAATCACTTTCACCCAAGCTGCGCTCCTCCTTCAGATTTGAAAAGCTTGTCTCTCATGAACAGAAGTTGGTCCAATAAAATAAAACAAAGCATCACTTTATTTAGGTCCATTAAAAGATATTACCTCACCAACTTTGTCTCTCATACCCTGGGACCAATAGAGGTATAACACTGCAAACAACATATTTTATATTTATTTGAAAACCCATGAATGATCTACGTTTAAAACCAGTTAGTAATGGTAAAGAGACATTGTGCTTGACCTTTATTTGTTGACATGAAGAACAATAGCCCATGATTAAGGTCTATAAATTACATATTATACAGCTGAAGGTATTAACCATATTGAAATGCTAAACACATTGAGTTGGGTTCAGCTTGTGGAGCAATTAGTTTGACCCATTGTTGTTTTACACATGAAGAAATTTTTAGATTATCACTAAAGCTGTTTAACTGAATTGCCTCTACTGAGAGCCAATACAGTCATTCCCATCTGCTGCCACAATCATAGCACAGCACCTCATTTAAGCAGTCTTTGTGGTGAGAAACTGATATCTTAATATAGAAATGTTTACCCAGCAAATTTATAGCTAATTCATCTACTCTCTAGTCATACTTTTTGTTAAGAGGGGTGAGGGATTCTTTACTTTTCAGGAACATTCAGTAGATAGGATCTGTGTGCATCTCTTGTTACAGTCATGTGAAGAAAGCCTGTGTACAACATATACTAACTGCTGGAGAGAGACTGACTCATTTCTGTCCAATACAGAGATTTTTTTATTGTAGTTTCAGCAAGCCTCCTATAATCTCTAGGGTGGGAAGAAAAAGCACCCAACCTCCTTTTATGACATGTACAAAGAATTGAACATACATAATAGTTTGAAGAAACACTAATATATGTGGTCAAATCTCATTCATTGCAGCAATACATTTTAATTAAAACACAAGGTTTTTCTTACTCACATAAAAGAATCCAAATCACAAATCTTTTGTTTTAACCTGTATGGGTATATTCCTGCTAAGGTAACTGTTGCACAGCAGCTTTACTACTTATTTGCAAACAAAATCCCCCTGTTCTTTTCGGAACCTGGCTTCAGGCCTTACTTTACATGATAAAGAACACTCTTGTTATCAGCTTGCAAAGCAAAAGAATTGTGTTCATTCAGTTAAGTGTATTACTCCTGAAATACCTTAGCCCAGGGGTTCTCAATCTTTTTCTTTCTGAGGCCTCCCCTCAACATGATATAAAAGCCTTACGGCCTACATGTGCCACAACAACTGTTTCTCTGCATATAAAAGCTGGGACCAGCATTGGGGGTAGCTAACTGGGCAACTGTCCGGATCCTGCAAATCTAAATTGTTCAGGCTTTGGTTTTACCCCTGGGGGCGAGGTTCACGGCCCTGGGCTTCAGCCTTATGCAGTGGGTCTTTGGATTTTTGCCCTGAGCCCTAGGAAGTCTGATGCCAGCCCTGCTTGGTGGACCCTCTGAAACCTGCTTGTGGCCCCCCCAGGGGGCCCCTGACTCCTGGTGGAAAGCCAATGCCTTGGCCTATGAATTAATGTTTAATGCTGGTCCTCAGTAAATCCCATATAAAAGTGCAGCCAAGAAATATAAAAGTTAGTATATTTTTTGGGACTACACCCAGTCAGATACACACATATGGTTTGTTAACATGTACTAAAATCACATGCATGTAGTGCTCAATATCATAGAAAGCAACAGAGGTTCCTCAGAATAAGCACAACCTAGCCAGTATTCTTTTAGAGTTAGTCTACACTGCACACTACTTCCAGCAGCATGTAGAGTACATACATTATACCTGTGCTAGGCGGCATGCAAAGAGAGATGGTGAGGCACTGCTTAGGCAAGTAAAGATGCACCTGAATCTACCTAACACACACCTAAACTGTGTGTTCCCGATCTATACTGTGATTTTTAGCTGTGTAGTGTCCCAGTGCCAAAGCCTTTCCCTGCTGCAGGGAGCTGCCCGGTGTCTTTCCCCACCATAGGGGAAGACTCTGGCAACAAGGAAAGGCCCTGGCAAAGTGAAGGCAGAGCAGAAAGGCTTCCGCAGCTCCCTGCTACCAGAGTCTTTCCCCCCTGCCGGAGCCTTTCATTGACACCACAGTGTGGACAGAGTCTGGTTCTCATGCAGCATGTAGCTACATGTACCCTACACACCACTGCCAGTTTGTTACTATCTGCCATGAACCAGCTCCAAAACATACATTTATGAGTCTGCTGTACTTACCAGCTTTCAGATGTCACCAGCCTCCCCTCAGAGAGAGACCATTCTGTGTGAGGTATCTAGGAAAAACTCCCTCCAGTTGAGCAGCTCTTCTGGCACCAAGCAACTGGAATGCAGTCCTCTGCTCACTTCAAATCATTAACCTGCTTCTGCTTTTCTAACCACCACCTGTTCACCTTATCTGGAAAGAACACATCAGAAATCTGATCCTAGCTCTAGAGGCAGGCATGCACAAGCCACTGCAAACAATAGCACAGCTCAAACTTCTTTGGCTCAACACACCCTGCCCTCCCGCACTTCCCAAAAGAAGTCTGTTCAAACTACAGCACCAACACTCCCCTCCTCCCCGCACTTCCCCAACACACACTAGTACTGATACTAGAGCTGGTCCCATAACTATTCAAATTCATTTTCCACATTTAACGGATTTGTTTGTTCAAGGCCCAGTTTTGCCACCCTTACGCATATCGCGTAGTACCTTACTTCACAAGTTGCACAACTGATTTAAACAAGGCAGAGTAAGACTTCAGCATGAAGGTGGCGAAATTGGGCTTTGAATATATAAATTAATAATCCACTAGATTTAACTAAAAACAGACACTAAGTCTCAGACTCCAAGGTCAGAAGGGACCATTATGGTCATCTAGTCTGACCTCCTGCACAATGCAGGCCACAGACTCTCACCCATCCACTCCTGTAACAAACCCCTAACCTATGTCTGAGTTATTGAAGTCCTCCAATTGTGGTTTGAAGACCTCAAGCTGCAGAGAATCCTCCAGCAAGTGATCCATGCCCCACGCTGCAGAGGAAGGCGAAAAACCTCCAGGGCCTCTGCCAATCTGCCCTGGAGGAAAATTCCTTCCCGACCCCAAATATGGCGATCAGTTAAACCCTGAGCATGTGGGCAAGACTCACTAGCCAGCACTCAGGAAAGAATTCTCTATAGTAACTCAGATCCCAACCCATCTAACATCCCATTACAGACCACTGAGCATACTTACCTGCTGATAATCAAATATCAATTGCTAAATTAATTGCCAAAATTAGGCTATCCCATCATAACATCCCCTCCATAAACTTATCAAGCTTAGTCTTAAAGCCAGATGTGTCTTTTGCCCCCACTACTCCCCTTGGAAGGCTGTTCCAGAACTTCACTCCTCTAATGGTTAGAAACCTTCATCTAATTTCAAGTCTAAACTTCCTCGTGTCCAGTTTATATCCATTTGTTCTTATGTCCACATTGGTACTAAGCTTAAATAATTCCTCTCCCTCCCTGATATTAATCCCTCTGATATATTTATAAAGAGCAATCATATCCCCCCTCAACCTTCTTTCGGTTAGACTAAACAAGCCAAGCTCTTTGAGTCTCCTTTCATAAGGCAGGTTTCCATTCCTCGGATCATCCTAGTAGCCCATCTCTGAACCTGTTCCTGTCTTTAGCTAAATAATTTTTAAATGTATAACAGCCGAGTCTTTAAAAGGAAATGTACATACAGTCACATTGTGGTTCCCTTCATTCCTACCCCTACCTAAAGAAGCCAGACAAGTGGTGTATATGGAAAGGTGGTGGGGGGGGGGGTTTGGAATGGAAGGGGAAGAATTTCTTGAGCATTTTATACAAATGAAAAGAGGCCTTAGTTTTCTTCTGTCACAAATGCGTTTTTAAACTAGCGAGCAGAGTTGGACAAATTGTATATAGCATAGTGGATTACCAAAAATATGAGCGTATGCATTGGGTAGCCTATCCCCACTCAAGCTTTATGTTCTATATAATACTAAGACACACAAAAAAAAGTAGAGCAGCCATTATTTCTGTCCAGTTTTCTTCTCTCTTTCCTTAGTGAGTAGCTAAGGAAAGAGATGGGACAGAGGGGGAAGTGTTCTGCTGGTGCTGGTCCAACAAAAACAATTACATTTCATATACTGAAGGACAACAGTTGAAAACTGAATTTTCCTCTGCAGCCAATTCTTTGTGAAAGGCTGTTGCAGTTGAGCACCTCTGACTTCTGCTGCTCTGTAGTGCATCACCTAAACGTGTCCAGACTGACAAACGACAATAGTCAAGAAGTGGGATAGAAAAGCTTATAGCATGCATGATAGACCTGAGGAGAAAATTCAGTCAGCATAATTAACCCACATAATTTGAATTTACAGTGGCACTTGTTATGTCTGTCTCTTTACAGTGGGTTTTCAAATTGTGCTTTCACTGTACCTATTCACGCACCCTATTGTGCCTTGAGAAGGATTTGAGGATCCTAGAATATAGCATGTTTCAAAGATAATTTGCCCATTTTATCAAATGCACTGTGTCAAATGGATTAGCCCTTCTCACGGTATCCATTCTGAATTGCATTTGAAAGAAATGAAGGTCAACTAGAGGGGGAAAAATATATGAATATTCTGGCCCTTGCAATGGCAGGTGTCAAACTACTGAAGCTAGTGACTTGGGATACTCCCAGTATCAGTTTTAAGAAGACACTTTTGATTCTGCTTTATTGGAAGGATGTTTCAACAGTTGGGTTAGGACTGGGAAACCCTGGGTTTAAGTCCTGCTTACCAAAGACTTCCTGTATGACCTTGGGTAATCTTGTGACCTCTCTGTGTCTCAGTTCCTCATCTATAAAATGCGGATAATAGCACTTCTACTTCACAGATGCGCTGTGAGAATACACTAAAAATTCCAAGGTGCTCAGATATTACAACAATGGGGGCCACATAAGTACCTCAAATAGAAATAGGTCTATTTCGATATTCATACATAACTGAACATGCTCCTGGATTATTTTGCCAAAGAAATTCTGAAAGTATGTATGAGGCATTTAAAAAAAATTAATCTTTAAAAAGAGGATCAATGCTCCTTTTCCCCACTGTCACGTACTGCATGTTGCTCTATATGTATGCTGAAGACCAAGTGTTTTATCTGTATTGTTAAAAACCTGATCTGGTGAGACATGTATTAGAGCAATGAGGAGAGGGATCGGCAAAAGACTGTTTAACAGAGTTGGCTTAATAAAGGGAAAGTAGAATTGCCTTTGGAACATGTGAGACACTGTTTTAGAAAAGGATGTTGTCTAAGGAGGTTTCCCTGTACAGCTTCTTTCACTTGATGTTTTCTAGATTTACTTCTTTTGGAAAATAAGTTTTAAAGTCAGTGATATTCAAGACCTGAAAACCTTGCTGTGTCTTTTAAACCTTTTCTATTTTGAGTACCAGACTTATTAAAAAAAAAAAAAAAACGTTGAAACTAATCAGAATCCAGCTTCAGTGAGAGATTGTTTAATGGCAAACAGGAAATACTGAAGAGGTAAAATATTCATGACAATAGGGTTCATTTGCTATGTGTAGCCGCCAAATGTAGCAGCTCAGCTTTTCGCTGAGGCTCAGACTTGAAATAATTGCCAGATTTATGCTAGGATTTCTGGCTACAAGTCATACAAGAGACAAGGAAAATCCACAATGGACTAATTAGTTACACAATTAATAGAGGATAATTAAGAAAAGCAGCAATTTAGTTATCACTGTCAAAATAACCCGCTGATAGATTTGCCCCAGTTGTTAAACCAGGAAGAAAGTAGATCTCCATAACCATTATGGGGAAGGGAAGCAGAAATCTGAGCAAGTCAAGTTACAATAGTTAATTTTAGGGGAGAAAAAATATAAAAATCCTCAGAAATGGGCAGCTAACTAGAGAACCTTCAAAAGAGCTCATTTGGTTTTGAAGTTATTTCCAGATTCTTTCCTTCTCTCTCAGATACACACACAATTGTTCTCAGCTCCATGAATAATAGGCTACCTTTCAACATTTCCCATACATCATGTTACAATCTCAGGCCATGTCTACATCTAAAATTTTGCAGCGCTGGTTGTTACAGCTGTATTAGTACAGCTGTATAGGGCCAGCGCTGCAGAGTGGCCACACTTACAGCAACCAGCGCTGCAAGTGGTGTTAGATGTGGCCACACTGCAGCGCTGTTGGGCGGCTTCAAGGGGGGTTCGGGGAACGCGAGAGCAAACCGGGAAAGGAGACCAGCTTCGCCGCGGTTTGCTCTCGCGTTCCCCGAACCACCCTGCAAACCGCAGGGAAGGAGACCTGCTTGCTCGGGGGTTCGGGGAACGCGAGAGCAAACCGGGAAAGGAGACCAGCTTCGCCGCGGTTTGCTCTCGCGTTCCCGGAACCACCCAGCAAACCTCAGGGAAGGAGACCTGCTTGCTCGGGGTTCGGGGAACACAAGAGCAAGTCGGGGAAGGAGACCAGCTTGATTACCAGAGGCTTCCTCAGGTATGCTGGGATACCTGCTTATTCCACGGAGGTCAAGAAAAGCGCTGGTAAGTGTCTATACTTGATTACCAGCGCTGGATCACCAGCGCTGGATCCTCTACACCCGAGACAAAACGGGAGTACGGCCAGCGCTGCAAACAGGGAGTTGCAGCGCTGGTGGTGCCCTGCAGATGTGTACACCTCCTAAGTTGCAGCGCTGTAACTCCCTTACCAGCGCTGCAACCTTCTGATGTAGACAAGCCCTCAGCCTTGAGAAAAGCGCAGGGAAGTACTTTCATTGCATTGCCACTGAAGTTTAGGGCCACTTTCCAATCCAGTCAAACACAAGTGACTATCTTTAGTTACACAGATGCAAATTAAAGGAAAAATTGGGCCCTTCAGCTCTTATTTGTGCCAAAGAGCCAACAAAATATGCTGAGAGGCAGATTTAATTTTTTTTTTTTTGGTGTGTTCCTGCAGTTTTAGTCTAAAGATACCACCCGTGTTTACTATGAGACAGGGGTCATCTTCTAGGGAATTTGGAATTAGAACTATTCTTGCAGAAATAGTAACAATGCAGCCCCTAATAGTGGCAAATATCAGTGGACACTACCGGTGTTTATTTGTACAGAGCACCAGAGTACTCAGGCTGTCACATTGGCACTCTTTTCTTATACACTTTTTCCATACCCCAGTCCTGATCCTGCAAACATCTACATGTGTGTTTAACTTTACTCTTGTGTGCAGTTCCATTAACTTCAAAATTAAGTATGCATGTGTGTGCAGGACTGGAGCCTGAGTACCTAGGCAATACTCTGAATGGACTCAAATTCTAGGGAACAATGGTTATTGTATTATCCCTTACAAATCTGGAGTAGGTGGGAGCAAGAATAATTACAAGGCTAACAGTTGATTCAAACCACTGGTAAGACTTTAAACTTTGTTTTAATAAAATAATTCTTGTATTAATGGCTGCTAGTTATATGCTAAATGGAGCCTTATTTTCACCTTATGAGCACACTGATTAGTGTGATACAAGTAGGTAAAGCTGCAATTAAGTGAGAAAGTCAAAATGAATTTTTAATAAAGTTTACATAGTTGCATATTTAAATTAATAGGCATCATAACTAAAATTCAAACTTGGAATGATCTCACCCACTGGTGTCAGCTCATGGTTTTATTGCAAGTCTCATGCTCTTCGGTGTTTCTCTTAAAGCACCAGCTCATGGAATCATGGTTATTACATGAAAATCTGTTACTTATTTTAAAAGTGATCACTTCTAGGATTCACATTATCCAGATCTTCTCTGCAGCCATGAGGGCTAGAAGCTCAGATGGCACAAGGCAAATAAAAAGAATCCCACACTTAACTTTTTAATTCAGTCTCACAGTATTTTGGTGTCCCACTCTTGATTTTTGAAGGCTGCAATACCACTGGCCCTGTGGCAGACTGGTTAGAGCTGAAAAGGACTCTGCACTTCTTGATGGAACTGAAATACCTCTGTGGTGAGCTGTACTATGAAACAGTAAAAGAAATGTAAAGTGCATCCATTTGAAAATAAAAGTGGCATAGATGGACCCAACTGAAAAATGTCACTGGGGAAGTGCGGGGGAAGACACCTCAAGAGAACTTTTGTTTAAATCTACAACAGCGGCCTACTGGCCCACAAATGCCAGTTACACCAATATCATTAGCCACAACTATCCATTTCCTACTCACATGAAACCCATCTTTGATTAACTATTTTTGGCTTCATGTTGGTGTCACTAAGCATAACCCTACATAACTCAGGAGGGTGGAAGGCCACAAGAGTATGGAGCCTTCCTGGTTTTAGGCCTCAGCAGACAAGAGTCCCTCCATGTTTGAACTTTAATCGACCTAAAAGGCCAGGTGTAACAGCCGTTATCAGTTGCAACAGTTCTAACTGGTCTAAAGCAGAAATAATGAGGCCTGTGCACCTTTAGCAGAAGGACAAGATAACTTGCAGAAGGAAAAACTTACTAACGAGCTGCCGCGGCCAAGATTACTTAATGCACCTGCGCTTACGTAATTGCTACAGGGGGAGGAAGGAGGAGGAGGGAGGGGAAACGAGGGATTGCTAGTCAGTGAGAAAAGTTCTCATGGGTATAAAGGAACAGACTGCTTGTTTTAGGTGTGCTTGATCTGAGTCAATCTCCCTGCACCGCTTTGAGATCTCAAATAAACTTGGTTTGCTTCTCCACCCTGGTGTGTTTATTGGCGCGGCACACCAGGCGACGGACCGCCCCCGCTGTTGCTTGGCCTCAGGCAGTTATCTGCCAGCAACAACTTCATAGTTATTTACTTGAGTCCTGCTGAAGTGTCACATACTGCACAGACAACTGTGGCATTTTAAGCACAAACAAAAAGAAGATTATGATGATTCTGTGATGGAATAATGTACTCTTATCATGCAACATAAAGCCAGACTCTGTTTTTAGGCTAAAACTTGCTTCCAAGTAGTGTTTCTGTTTTAACAAACAGACACTTGGGAGAATCTGCATATATAAAATGTATTAATTCCATTTGGTTTTATGAACTATTTCTGACTAACCTTTGGATGGCATTAAAACACTCATTTTATAGCAGAAGGCAGACCAGGTCAGAGTATCTGAAATAGGGCCAACAAAAGTGAATAGCCCATCCCTAGTGGAACTATTAACTCTCTCTGCAGTCCTACCTAGGGGTTGGAGAATGGGAAATCCCTAGCGGAGGAGGAAAGAAGGAAGAGGTATCAGACTCTACCCAGCAAGAAGAGGGCAAACCATCACCAGAACCAAAAGACTGAGCAAGAGGAGTGAGGGTCAGAGGGACCTGTCCCCCCCCTTACAAACACTGACCAAACCCCAAAAGACTAGAGGGTTCAGGATAGTGGAGAGAGGGGTTTAAATTCAGGTTTCTGTTCCTTTGCCTAAATCTGTGTATCTTCTGCTTTCTGTGGCTATGTCTAGACTTTGAGCTAGAGATGTAAATTCCAGCTTGAGGAGAGACACTGGTGCTAGGTCTGAACGAGCTAGTGGCTGGCAGGCAGGGCCATACCACAGACGCTACACATTACTTTTAGCACACTAGCTCAATCAGAGCTAGCGCAGCTGTATCTCCTTCAACACACCTCTAGATCAAAGCCTAGATATACCCAAAGCATAAAGTGTGTGTTTAAGCCTTTACAAAAGCTATCTTCCTCACTTTAATGGTCACGTGGTCCCCAAGGAGTTAAAATTGTGCACTGAAGTGCACACAAGGTTGGAGCTTGGGGAGTAGGGATGGGGAACTGTGCATAAACTTCTGGAGGAGGGGTTCAGCACTGGTCTTGAGGCTTTGGGCAGCTGGACTGCAGGGTCCCACCCTCCACGGAGGGGAGGCCAGACAAAGTCTATACCTGGGAGCATGCCTAGAGGTCAGAATTAGAGATAGTTTCTGGACACTGCTCAGACCCATTTGGCTTGTGAGCAAGTAGGATCCAAGGATTAGAACAGCCTGAAGATCATTCACAAAAGGGGATCTGTGAGGGCTACAACAAAACAAAACCCAATAACCCCCTGGCAATGCACAAAGGATTCAATTATAGGGGAACAAACAGAGACTAAGGGGAAATCCAACCTCTATTCATGTCACAGACAGTTATTTTATACTATTCTTGCCAATATGTGTGTAATTTCCATTGATGTCAACAGGAGGTGCCCAAGTACATATTGAGGAAAGGCTATACCTGGGAATTTGGTGCAGTTTCATGTAAGAGGCTTGGAAGTTAAACCCTAGGATTTAATTCAGTAGGCCAGGGCTTTCACCCCTTGTCCTTAATCCACCACAACAAATGACCTGGGGAACTTGTGCTGTAGTGGTAGCAGCAGAAAAGCAATATGCTTCCTGAACAGGTTCCTTTTATTTTTTCCAAACCATACACTTATTTTTGGTAACATCCAAACTTCTCATGTTTCCTGCACATTGGATTAGTTAAGAGGAATAGTGTTTTACATGCATGAGCCAGTTTCAACATTGTAGGCATGCAGCTAGTTCAGGAACTACTACTACCATTGCCTCTTCATTTCCCACCTTCTACCAAACATTCTAAAAGGAGGTGACTAAATGGGCATATTTTTATTATTTTGACATGTTTATTTAGATGCAAACCTCCCTCTCTTACTAGCCAGTCATTGATTTATTGACAATGACTTCATTAAGGGCTAAATCCTTTTTCTCCTAGAAGTTAGTGTTATGGGTTTGATGGGGGAAATTCTACAGTTTGTGTTAAACAGTAGGTCAGATTAGAGGATCATAATGGACACTTCTGGCCTTTTAAAAAACAAAAAAAATCTAATCAACTAAAGAGTGTTGTGCTGTTAGCTTTTGGTCATTTTAGTCCTAAATGCTGAAAAACAAAAAACCAAACAGGAAACAAATATGCACACTTAACGTTTGAGAAAAGCCATCTGTACCAAATATACCAATGACAGACTATGTATCAAGTTCAGTCAGGGTGTGATTCCAATAGCATCAATGTTTTAAGTAAAGTTGGATGCCTGTAGTGCTGACAGGACCATTAAGACTTAGGATACCAACATCTGCATTTTTGTTACTTTCACACAACTCTGAGTTGCTTCAATGGGAGGTATGTGCACATATATCTGCAAGCAGAATTTAGTCCATGGTGGTAATAATCTGCAAAATAACTGCAGAATGGGAAATTGTATAGC
The DNA here is from genome assembly GCF_007399415.2 of Gopherus evgoodei. Classification (NCBI taxonomy): domain Eukaryota; kingdom Metazoa; phylum Chordata; order Testudines; family Testudinidae; genus Gopherus; species Gopherus evgoodei. The sequence continues at coordinate 255,808,590 of NC_044322.1, read as the reverse complement.
CAACACAAATTTCCAGCATGGTTTCCCATAAAATAATTGCTAGTACGTTCCTCAAATTTTGTGGAGAGAAAAAATATTTTGAAGAGAACTTCACCCTGTTCTCCCCAGCTTGTTTTCAGATATTACACTGGTCAGAATTTGTTTGATTATTCACGAAATACAGTACCAAAAAAGAAAAATCCCACAGCAGGGAAGTCCAATATATGACAAGCTTTAGGTCACAATGGCCTCCACTGTGTCTAGTACTGTAATTGCTATCTGCATTAACTAATGCTCATTTTGGTTTTCCCTGAACACATCATATAGCAATCAGATATTCAATCACTACAATCCAATCAACCTTAATACGGTGGGTGACTCACACCCAGGAGCAAGGAGAGCAGATGCCCAAAGGTAATTATTCATTTCCAGAGGCAAGAAAGAGAATCAGGGCACTGTTTATTTTGTTCAGAGCCCTCAGCCTCTATTAGATTCACTGTTTTAACACAGACATCCCTTAAAGCACTGCACAGCACGTTACTGAAGTCTCCTTTATTTCATCCCCTGCAATAGGCAGCAAATTTTAAAAGAGCCCATAAAGTATTATTTCAATAATGGATCATATCCATTTGACAAGCTGAGGTACAGCAGCAATAGAGGGAAATCACAATCTTTTCTGCTAGACTTTGCAAATACCTTGATGCAGCAATACTATATGGAACACAGGTCACCTCCATTCTCTGAAAGCAAGACAGGGATAACACACAATACTGCAGAATCTAACACTGCTAACATGTAAGAGCCTGGCATAAAATCCTTTACTATGAGGAGGTGAGCGGGGCAGAGGTGATCCAGTAATTTTTTACTCAGAGGAAGAGAACCAAGATAAGCACATGCTACTTAGAATCAGCCCTCCTCCCCACTAGACTTTTTAAACAAACAAAACCCCACACATTCCTGTCATACATAAATATGAACTCTTTCCTCTAAAAATTGAAAAAAGCCATTGATGACAGTAAACAATCACTGGTCTATGTGCTTTGAGCAGTGTCTCACATTATCCACCCTCAAATGAATCCTCTCAAGTTAGCCTACCTACCTTGATTGAGAGTAGCCACACTGCAATATCGCACTCAGACTGCGCAGAGCGACTGGATTAGAAACTGATGGTTCTGTGAACTTGAGCAATAGCCTATATCTTCTGATAGGCCAGCCAACTCAAATCAAAGCACCACCACACTTAAGTTAAGGGTTTACTTGTGTGATCGGGACTCAAGTTAGAGGCAACACTAGAGTTCAAGCTCAAGTTAACTTTGCAGTGAAGACAACCCTTAGCTGCGATCTTCATAAACTAGGATTAACCAGATTTCTACAGGCCAAGGTTTCTCAACACATAGGCCATGACCCAAAATTAGGTTCCCAAAACATGTCAAAAGGTCCCACAGATCCAGTCTGGTAGAGTTGGCTGGGCTTGGCTCCAGGGGGCTAGCTGGGCCAAACGTGAGTGAGAGTGAGTGATGCTGCAGCAAATCTCATCTACCAGGTGCAACACCCAAAGCAGAGAGTCAAGACCAGACAGCTATGTGGGACTGGAACCACAGGAACCCCCACTGCAGGGTTAGTGCAGAGTGGGCTCTGCAAACACCCACTAGGGCCTGCCACCATACTGGAAGCAGGACACGACTCCCCACCTCCAGGGTCTTTTTACTGGGTCCTGACAGGCCATCAACATTTACAAATGGATTCTGAGCCCAAAAAGGTTGAGAACCACTGCTGCAGACCATACGCCCTACAATTTGCAGCCGCCCCTTTAAAATCTCTCCTAAGTTTCCAGTACAATTTTGTTCAGCTTTGAATTAAATGTCAACTTCTAAATAATTTGTACTGGTTCCTTAAGTAGTCACTTAAACCAGGTTTCAGTTTAGTTTTAATATAATCAGACTGGCATTGAACGCATCACTATGAGTTACTGTGGCTCAGTTTGTCTAGAAGCTGGAAGGTCTTGTATTAAAAGCCCACATCTGGATTTCACCTTACACCAAAGGCTGATGTGCACTACAATCCTTAAGTGGGGGGGGGGGGGGAAGAGCATGACTATTAGGAGGTGCTATTTTTCATTCACAACAATGAACTGGAATACTTACCACCTGTCTATATACATTAGAGTCTATGATATGTCTCCCAAAGACTAGATATAACCTACAATGTTCCCTACATGAACAGATTCTGATGCCCTGGCCGGTGCAAGAACCATTGAGTGCACAGTGGTTACTCCAGTTCCTGACTCTGCTCACTAACAACACACAAAACTTACTAGTTTATGAAGAGCTTTTAAATACCAGCTGTATACAAAAAAAAGTCTAAAATGTGCTCTGATCTCTTCATAGTCTTCCATACAAGCCCATGGCACATAGGTAGTTTTTCTATTTGTCTGACACCCAGACACAGTACTTCTGATGCTATGAACGTTGTGAGAATTCTCCCATCCCCTTACAGTAACCTAAATAGCTGACACATTTTTCAAATGCCTGGCACGAGACAAATTTCAATATTTTATGATTCAATGCACACAATACCTGACAGGATGCAGTTAGGTAGGGAGGCTTCCTCAACGTTCAGCTAGCATTTTATGAAATGTAGACTGCACAAGATCTGGCACCCTTCCTATCATGCCAACACCCAGCTTTACAATGCATTATGTTGTGCCTGAAAGCTAAAGTCTATGTTTGCAGAACAGGAGCTAGCCTGAGTCACACTTTTCCCTGGGCAAAAATAAAGAAGAAAATTACCCAAGTGATAGTGAAAAGAAACCAAACTGGCTGCTCATTTAGTTGGTGGGGTCTTGTGATCCAGACACAGGGAGCACAGACTTCATCTAGGGGCTTACAGTGGTGTAGTGGCCTAGGTGTCTAACTGCAAGATAGGTTACATTGACATCCCTAACGCAACAAAGGATGTTAGGCCCTATGTGTCTCCATTTCTCTACTTGTAGATGAAGATGTACTTAATACAAGGACGTTGTGTGGACTGCATTTAGGAAGTAATCTGAATAGGAAGTCCTATATATTTGATATATTATTATTCTCTTAGACTTTTGATATTGTTCTTGCTCAAGTAAAAAAGTTAGCCCTTGCTCACTATTCAGTTTCTCCATTTACTCAGTGCAGCAATGAACAATGTCCTATGACTGCAACTGTGTCACTATGGAAAAGTTATAATAAATTCAGCTTAACAGCATCACTCATAAGGTGCAGATTGTGATAGTATGTTAGAGTAGCAGTCGTATGGTTCGCTACACCTGCAATTCCCTTTCTCACCTCATTCACTTGATCTCTGTCCTCTTCTGCTTCAAATTTTTCCCAGTAAAAACTTGCTTCTAACATAAGGCCTCTTAACCCACCTCTCCCCGCTGAAATGTTGTAATAAGTGAAAATGAAAGACCCACAGAACTACAAGAGGAACGTCAACCACCACCACTTAGTCACATTTTTCTTGATTCCCATCCCTCACCTCTTGACTTCTCCATGTCTATTTGGAGAGTAGCTCCTTTCAGTAGGGACCTTACTATTAGCCTTAAAGTGTCTACCACACTTTGGACACTATAGATGTAACATACAGCACCTTTAAGCATAAGCATCCCCATAATCATCAAACATGACAAGTTTTTATGTATGATATTGCAGCGTATAGGAATCAAGCCATATTTCTTAAATAGTTTGTGAGCCCCCTAGTGGTTCTCATGGTCCTTTAGGTTTCAGAAGCCACCAGAGCGGTGGTGTGCGAATGTGTAGCAAGGCCTTGCACGTATATAGTCAGTCAATGGGATTACTGTGTTCATGTGTTTCCTTCATACTATGTATGTTGTGTAAGGAACAACCAGTGGGGAGGATAGGAAACTAATCCAAGAGTGTAGTCAGAAAGAGGGTAACTGCAGAGGGTTAGTGAAAGTGCAAAGGAAACTCTAGCCACTGGGACTGAGAGTTAGCTGCTCATTTGGAGGAACAGAAGAATTACTACCCAAGTCCTATACCAGGGATGGCCAACCTGTGACTCCGGAGAAACATGCGACTCTTCAGAAGTTAATATGCAGAGTTCCTTGTATAGGCACCGACTCTGGGGCTGGAGCTACAGGCACCAACGTTCCAATGTGCCAGGGGGTGCTCACTGCTCAATCCCTGGCTCTGCCACAAGCACTGCCCCCACATAACCCCTTCCCACCCCCTCTCCTGAGCCTGCGATGCTCTTGCTCCTCCACCACCCCCCAGCAAGCCACAAAACAGCTGATCAGGAGGTGCCGGGAGGGAGGGGGAGGCACTGATCAGTGGGGCTGCCAGTGGGTGGGAGCTGCTGCGAGCAGGGCAGGGGAGCTGATGAGGGGGCTGCTGATGTATTACTGTGGCTCTTTGGCAATGTACATTGGTAAATTCTGTCTCCTTCTCAGGCCCAGGTTGGCTGCCCCTGTCCTATACACTACATATTATATAAATAAAATATGAAAATCCCCCTCCCACTACAGAAACCCTATGAAAAATCCTTCAAGTATACAAAAAGGGGAGGTTTAAAGGCTTTAAAAAAAATCCTTCTCTGATAGCAGTAGCAAGAGCACTAGCATATCATATCAACCTGCTCATAAACAACTTCTTAAAATTCCAGTGCAGCCACTGTAACTGATCATGAGTTTTATTAAAAGTTTGTTCATATGAGGTTCACATGTGCAGGCAAATCTGAGTTGACAGTTTCCCTTTAACACTGTACTTTAAGTTGAGGGGGTGGCAACTGGCATTTCAAGCCTGAATCTGCGTCAAACAGCAAATTAACATACAGAGTGTGTTGCTTATCGACGGCAGGTGAGTTTCTTCCTTTCTTATAAGGAGTAGCGCTCTGAGGCATAAAACATAGTGGAAGTATCACCAAGGATGGAGTCCCATGTTTACTGCTTCTACAGTTTCCATGTTAGATGTGCTCAATATACAAGTTTAAAGAAAAAGAAAAGAAAGGATTTTTCCAAGATGCAAGCCCAGCACATTCAGACTGGGCTCTCAGAGCCAAGCTAGCTCCCTTCTCCCCGCCCTCCCAAATCACCATCAGTAATAATAAAGCATGTAGAACCATTAAGTGACACCTGTGTAGCATCCTCCTCCCCATCCCTTAACTGCACAGGTGTGACTGATGGAAATTTAATAAGCAAGCCTATTCAGGAGTCATGAGATTAAACAGAATCCCCAGATCATTTTGTTATAGCCATGTTGGCTCTGCAGAGCCAACAGATAATCCAATAAAAATGTGTCATTAAAAAAAGTCAGAGACAACACTGAATGCATACATGGAGCATATCTACAGAGTACGATGGTGTAATTTTGTCCATAGTCTTTTCTCAGTTCCAAACCAGACACTTCTGTACAGACTCACTAACCAGGACCTGCCAAGTCTCTCACACTGAGAATTAAAAGGTTCAGACAACTCAATTTTGAACCTCAAAAATTAGTTCTTGCAGAAACAAGCACTTTTGGAAAAACAAAACAAAACAATCAACCAAACACACCTAAGATTTTTTTTTACCCCAAAGATAATTTTAAAATCCAAACATCCCCATGTTAAACTCCAGAGAAAAAATATCTAATTTACTTTCATTGCCTAAACAGAGCAAACCACCACCAAAACCAGTGAAAAGTTATTAACACCCTACAATGTTAGTCATGACAAGATAGAAACATTTAAAGATATTATTGTATTAGGTTATTATTGACCCGAGGGCCAAAATTCCAGCTTCATCAGGAGGGATTCATTAGCCCCTGTAATGTCAGAGCCATTCTGAAGTCTTGTCATTTGGTGAAAGAGGCTTTTGCTTGTGTTTTTCCTTTTTTATTAGTTATTAGTATGAGTCTAGCCCTTCGGAGCCCTAGTCTTGAACCCCGTTGTGCTAGGCGCTGTACAACCAGAATAAAAAGGCACCCTGCTTGCAATCAAAGAGACATTGCAGACCTCAGCCAGTCAGTGCGGAAGGAGAAGCCGGACAAAATGAGAGAGTCGAGCGGGCGGGCCAGGCTCAGCGCTGGGGGAGAAAAGGGGAGGCGCGCGGGGGTTGTTACCTGCTGCTTCCTTCCGAGCCCCCTCTCCTGGCGGTGGGCAGAGCCTGCCTCCTCCAGTGGGACCAGCAAAGACCAGGGCCGAGCTGTGCAGGGTCGGGTTGGATTTCCTCCGGATCGCCATCCGCCTGAAGTTAGCGCTCTCCCCCCCGCTCATCCTGCCGGCGCGAGGAAGCGGCAGCTCGCGCTGCCCTGGCTGCTCAGCGCCCCGGGCACAGCAGGGCTCGCATCGCGCCTGCCCGCGCTCCGGCTAGAGCAGAGGGGCTGCTGCCCTGGCGCTGGGCTCGGGGCAGGCAGCCGAGGAGAGCAGCTCGCGGTCCTGGAGCGCTGCGGAGACCGGGCTGGCAAGAAGCCAGCGGCGCAGGGACCCTCCCCGGCAAAGCGCGCCCGCTCCCTGCACTGCAGCTACCTCTAGCGCTTGGCTCCAGGCGCTCTCTGCACCAGCGCAGCACCGCCCTGGCTTTGTAACTCCGCCTCCCTCCCGCACCTGCCAGGTGAGTCCTGCCTTCGCCCAGCGCCGTCCCCCGGCAGGCAGCCGAGCTGCGCCGCAATGGAAATTCCGCAGCTCCTCCCCCTCCGCAAGCAACTTCTCGGCGGCGGCCTCTGGCTCTCCTCTAGCTGCTCCTCTTGTCCCCTCCCGCGTCTTCCACACCCCTCGTCGGATCCTCCCCACCCCCAACTTTTTGATGCACTCGGGCAGCCGCCAGTCTCTCAGTACCTGCCTTGAACTCTCCGTCCCTGTCTCCTTTCCTGCACCTCTAGCCCAGTGTTGTTGCAGCTGCAGTGCCGCGGCATACACCCTGCCCAGGTAAACCCTTTGATCCTCCAGCTAGTAAACACAACAGCTCTTGATTCGGTGGCAGCTAACTTTCAGACTCCACTGGCACAAAGACACAAAAAGACACTTGTCTCCTTCCTCCTGGCTCCAACTCCGCAAAGTTCCCACCCGCAGAAGGGAGAAGCAGGCGCCTGAGATAGCATCGGCTTCCGTTCCTCCTGATTTATGTTCTGCTTCCTGGACTTGCCTGTTCCTTTCTCTGCTGATGCGCTGGCTTCCCTAGAGAAGCCAGAATAAGCATGCATGAACATGCCTGTGCCGGGTACAGTGTACCCACAATAGCACTCATTGGATTGGGAAACTCTTAGATCAAGTGAAACCTGTCTGATATGGGTATTGAGAGCCCGGGTAAACCAACCACCTAGTGAGAACAGATAGATCCCTGTCTGAGGGAGCTCAAAGATGTCCAGGGCAAGTGAGAAGAAATAATGACCAATCTGTGCCAGCAAACCCTTTAGGCAGCAGGGACAGGCAAGTGGAGGAGCTCTCTCATACCCCAGGATTCCAATCCCCTCCCCACCTTTCCATCCCCAAACAGATCCTCCTCACCAGGCAGACTCTGCTTTCCCCACAAACTGCCCCTCCACCATCACGACTTATTTCTGATGCCACTTCCTCAAAGATCTCTCTGGGCTTGTCTACATCAGAAAGTTGCAGCGCTGGTGAGGGAGTTACAGCGCTGCAACTTTGAAGGTGTACACATCTGCAGGGCATCACCAGCGCTGCAACTCCCTGTTTGCAGTGCTGGCCGTACTCCCGTTTTGTCTCGGGTGTAGAGGATCCAGCGCTGGTGATCCAGCGCTGGTAATCCAATGTAAACACTTACCAGCGCTTTTCTTGACCTCCGTGGAAGGAGGAAGCCTCTGGTAATCAAGCTGGTCTCCTTCCCTGCGGTTTGCTGGGTGGCTCCGGGAACGCGAGAGCAAACCGCGGCGAAGCTGGTCTCCTTTCCCGATTTGCTCTCTCGTTCCCGGAACCCCGAGCAAGCAGGTCTCCTTCCCTGCGGTTTGCTGGGTGGCTCCGGGAACGCGAGAGCAAACCGCGGCGAAGCGGGTCTCCTTTCCCGGTTTGCTCTCTCGTTCCCGGAACCCCGAGCAAGCAGGTCTCCTTCCCTGCGGTTTGCTGGGTGGCTCCGGGAACGCGAGAGCAAACCGCGGCGAAGCTGGTCTCCTTTCCCGATTTGCTCTCTCGTTCCCGGAACCCCGAGCAAGCAGGTCTCCTTCCCTGCGGTTTGCTGGGTGGCTCCGGGAACGCGAGAGCAAACCGCGGCGAAGCGGGTCTCCTTTCCCGGTTTGCTCTCTCGTTCCCGGAGCCCCGAGCAAGCAGGTCTCCTTCCCTGCGGTTTGCTGGGTGGCTCCGGGAACGCGAGAGCAAACCACGGCGAAGCGGGTCTCCTTTCCCGGTTTGCTCTCTCGTTCCCGGAGCCCCGAGCAAGCAGGTCTCCTTCCCTGCGGTTTGCTGGGTGGCTCCGGGAACGCGAGAGCAAACCGCGGCGAAGCGGGTCTCCTTTCCCGGTTTGCTCTCTCGTTCCCGGAGCCCCGAGCAAGCAGGTCTCCTTCCCTGCGGTTTGCTGGGTGGCTCCGGGAACGCGAGAGCAAACCGCGGCGAAGCTGGTCTCCTTTCCCGGTTTGCTCTCTCGTTCCCGGAACCCCGAGCAAGCAGGTCTCCTTCCCTGCGGTTTGCTGGGTGGCTCCGGGAACGCGAGAGCAAACCGCGGCGAAGCGGGTCTCCTTTCCCGGTTTGCTCTCGCGTTCCCGGAACCCCCCTTGAAGCCGCCCAACAGCGCTGCAGTGTGGCCACATCTAACACCACTTGCAGCGCTGGTTGCTGTAAGTGTGGCCACTCTGCAGCGCTGGCCCTATACAGCTGTACTAATACAGCTGTAACAACCAGCACTGCAAAATTTTAGATGTAGACATGGCCTCTGTGTCTGTATTAGAAATGGGCCTTAGCTTGTCACATGCCAGCAGGTCACCCCACCGGCTATTTTTATATATTTATCATTTTTATTAATTTGTCCAGATACAATAACTAAACTACCAGATTCATCATAATATCCAAAGTAAATGAAGACAGTTAGGACAAAGGGAAGGGGAAGTGACATATCCATCTTCAGGGTCTACATTCATTATAGATCTCTCAAAAGTCAGCCCAGATTGCTTTGAATGTTTCAGGCATTCCCTTTCTGTGGAGAGCCCATCTGGAACAGCCATATAACTGAACTAGGCATCAGTATTTGGTGGGGATTGACTTTTCCATTTTTGCAGGATTATTTTTTTAGTGACCAAAGCTGCATGTTGGCCCCATGCTGCCTTGTTAGCAGGTAACTTCCAGGTATCAGGATGATATCCAAGAATGAAACTTAAGGCGAAGGGCTCCCATCAATTTTTTTTTCCTGTTGACTTGTGATATACCACTTATGAGCATGTTTATGTTCCCATTTAAACAACTATACGTTCATGTCCAATGGTGAGGCAAGGCCACACTGCTGGTCAACCAAACATACTTTAGTACCCTTTGCTGGAAATGTATATGTTTGTTTATGGAAAATATGCAGAGCATAGTGCTGATAGAGTTCCGCTTGAGTAATTTGAAAAGAGGTGTGTGTGAGACTGTCACATGCTCAGATAACACAGTGATAGTCATATAAAAATCTAGACTGTAAACTCTGCTAGGGATGACTCAGCAGTATCCAGAGAGGGAATGCCTCCATCGGAATAAGGGATGGAGGAATAAATATAAGGAATAAGTCACCCTCACATCCTGTCTAGCTATAGGTGCAATTTTAATAAGGGATCCTGAGGGCCCATCGAACACCTCACTTTGGATAAGCCAGTCATCGCTCTACCCTAAATTTTCCAAAGCAACTGGTGATTTGTTTGGATCCTAGCTCAGCACTTTACAGGGGCATGATTTTTAAGAGCCAGATAGGTGCTGAGCATTTTCTGAAAATCCACCTCCATTAAGGTATCTCAGAGTTAGAACAAAACAAATCAAAGCTTGTCCCAGTTAAAAAAACAAAACCACAGCCAACACTTCAGGAACTAAAATAAAAATGACCATTCTAAAGGTTGCAGTGTGTCTAAGAAATCTCAACGTGGATCATGGAAATGCTTGCGGCCCAGAAACTGAGATACCCCAAATCGCTGGCCACTTTTGAATATTTAAGTCCCTATGATGCAGCAATACCAAAGAGGATAATATTGGTAATTCTTTAATATCAAGTTTTACAGATTCTTACAGCACAAAGAACCTTTTTCTTCACCCCTTGGAGATTGCAGATTTGTAGACTACATCACAAATCATTACGTCAGGGCATTCGTTTGGCTGGCTGGCCAGTGAGTTTCCTACAACGTAATATCAGGCCCGGCAGGTGTCTCTTATTTAAAAAAAAACAAACAAACAAAAAAACCCCTTCATAACTATTTATTTTTGGGGACTGACAATCCCAAACAATATATAGTAAAACCAAAATGGAATCCTCCATATACAAAATCCATAGTCAAATATGTAGCTGGCCAAGCCAAATCCTGCTAAGAGATTTGGGTGTCACATTGGTCATAGATTCTGACCTTTGAACAGAAAGCTGTGGAACCAACAATCTGACCTGCCAAGGGGAAATATACAGAGTAAAAGTAGATATAGCAAAAGGGAGACTAGATCAGGATTTCTCAAACTTCATTGCACTGTGAGCCCTTTCAGACAACAAAAATTACTACAGGACCCCAGAAGCGGGGACTGATGTCTGAGCCTGCTTAAGTCCTGCCCTGCAGGCAGGGGGCCTGTAACCTGAGCCCTGCTGCCCAGGGCTGAAGCCCTTGGGCTTGGACTTTGGCTCCGAGCCCCAGCAAGTCTAAGCTAGCCCTGGTGACCCCATTAAAACAGGGTCACAACCAGGAGCGGTGCCAGGGTTTCTGGTGCCCTAGGCAGAATTCAGGGGGCAGCATTTTGTGCGCTCCCCACGGGGCGCGCAGAGGCTTCCGGTTCTGCTCCTGTCGTGCCGCCGAAGAAGGACTCTCCACCGAAATCCCGCAGGTGACAGCGGCAGTCATTGAGCTGCTCAATTGCCTGCCGCTGTTTCCCGCGGCACATTGGCAGAAGGTCCTTCTTCGGCGATGCAACGGGAGCGGAACCGGAAGCTTCCGCGCGCCCCGTGGGGAGCACACAAAATGTCGCCCCCCCCCCCAATCCTGGTGCCCTAGGCGACCACCTAGGGTCGCCTAATGGAAGCGCCAGCCCTGGTCACAACCCACTTTGGGGGTCCCAACCCACAGTTTGAGGACCACTGGACTAGATTTACTGATCAGACCAGACATCTCTGATCTCATGCTGTCTGTTGCATATTCCAAATGAAAAACCTCTGATGGCAGCAGAAATCCTCCGCACAGAGTATCTGCAGGGTGGGCCGCAGAGCGCCATGTGAGGAGAAAGAGATTTTACATACGTATCAGTTACATCAGAAAGCAAATGCAATATCTAGCAATTGAGGATGGTGTGTGAAACAGACACATGCTGGTGGACTTCAGCTTCTTGAACCAGTGAATAGCTTACAGTGACCGTGACCTCAATCCTCAACACCACTTAATAGCAGTTGGGCTCAGTTCAGGAGGGGAGAAGTTGCATCTCACTGATCCTGGGGCAAATTGAGGGTTTTATCTCCTCTCAGAGCACACACCCCACTTCCCACTGACAGACATACTTTATTTTTAATAGTTACCAAAGCAAATGTGGTTTTGACTTCCTCCAGCTATTTTTCAAAGTGATGTTTGGTTTTAGATCCTTTCCCCATTTTTCCATCAAGGTAGTTTTATCTTCCAGATCCAGAAATAACTATTATGTTATGTGGAGCTCAGGTTCTTTGAGAGGATTTTTCCTGTATTTAGTGTTTCTATCCTTATTAATGGTCTCCTGAAACGTTAGCTTTCTACATGGGATTTGATATAATGCTTAAGTTGCAAATAAGCCAAAACTGGTCTATTAATATTCCCTGTAACAGTATGTTTCCATAATGCTATCCTTATAGAATGGTTGATCAGTGGGTATATGCACTTCTTTCCTCACATATATTACCTATTGATTATATAACCCTGGTTAAAATTCTGGATTGTTTCTTAAGGGTGTAAGCAGGGAGAGAAAAGGGTTATTACCTTGACATTATTGGCACAGACTACGTGTGACAGTATTTAGTGCATGTTTACATCACAAAATGCATTGCCATGCTTCAGCAGAGGAACTAAAGACTGAATGTGGGTGTAGATAGAATTAGTTTGTTGTTGCTTCAAGCTGTCTCTTTACGCGATCTTGCCAATGTCTCTCAACACGCATTCAGGGAAGCTTTCCTGCTGCTGCCTGTGATGGACAGTTTAGGTAAACAGATCTTTCAGTGCCAGCCTTCTACTTGAGAAAAGGAATGGCTAGTAACTTTGAGATGACAAAGAGGTGGCGATGGTGGTGTGGGACACACATGAAAGATGTTGAATGAAGATACCCTCAGAGAAGTTAAGGTCAGCATTGTCAAAACTATCTGCTATTTTGAGTGCTCAACTTGAGAGGCATGGGACCTGATTTTTCAAAATACTTAGGATATTTATCATAGTTTACATGTTCAAAGCATTGTTCCCTTTGACGTCCATTGCAGCTGGGAGTGCTCAGCACTTCTGTAAATCTGGCTGCATGTATCTCAGATCAGGTGTCCAGAAAATAAGGAACACACAATTAGTGTCCCTCCCCCTCGCAAAGATCTGGGCTTACGTGATTTGCCCAGAATTCACCCAGGAACTCTGTGACAGAGGCAGAGATAGAATCCAGTTCTTCAGCGTGACATTCAGATACCTTACCATGAAGGCAACCTTTCTCTTCCACTACTCTGATCATTCTCAGCCCGTTTCTGTTTCCCTGCACCGGTTTCCTTCTGTCTGCTCTATAGGCCTACTAACCTCTGCCTGCTTCACACTCCTCTGTATTCCAACAAAACTGGTTGTTTCCTCCACCAGCAGTAGGGTTATTGAGGGCCCAAGAAGAATTGTCTCTGCTCAGTTTTGGTTGCTGGTGTCACAATGGAAGTGAGGATGAGTGATTGCAGGAAAAATCCTGCTGTCCTTGTGCAGCGCTGGGAAGACACTCAGCTGGTGAGCACATAGAAGCTGTAAGGAATCTTCAGTGGAAAAAGAATCTGCTAAGCATATACAAACAGTGGGTTTTATTTCCTTTTCTCTCTCTCCAGAAGCTTATAATATTAGAAAAGTTTGGGCAGATTTTTATGGGGAAAGCAAAAAGTTCCAATCCTCACACGAGGTGTGAACCAGCCTGCCAGACTTCAAGTCCCTGTTCCACATCATGGAAGCACTAGGGCTTCTTAATGAAACTGTAAAGATGAAAAAAAAAAAAAGGGCAAAAAAGGTATTTTTCTCTAACCTTGTGAACAGGTACGCCACCTTAGCTGAAACTTAAAAATAAAACAAAATAAAATAAAAATTCATCATCCTGAGGCTGACAGCCATCATGGAACATTTCAGCCCAACTAGTATAAATTTGGTAGTTATTATAATGCAAAATTACTCTTAGGCAACCTTAACTGAAGGCAGCAGCAGCACTGCTTGTAATGAATACAGAAGGGTTGGTGAGTGGTGACCTCTCTATCTTTACCCAGCAGGGCAAAGAAAGAGGACAGGTAAGTGGGAAGGATATCAGACAAGCAACGGTTCTCAGGCTGCTGGCTGCATTTATCTCCACAGACACAGATCCTTTTACTATAGAAAAGGACCCTGCAACTCTGGTCAAAACAAATACAGCCTTACTTCCACCTGTCCTCAAAGTGCCAGGGAGAAAAGGGTTACTTCAGCTGTCATGTAGGCCAAGCCTGGTAGGCAAATCAATCCCTTGTACAGTTTCTTGTCCAGCTACCAATGAGGCTCATGAGCATTGCGATGGGGATCACTTTATCAGCAGAATATAGAGTGATTGGCTGTTTGGGAAGGATTTTGACCCCCCTTGCTGCCGGATCCTACTCAGATTTCCGCAAGGAGAAAATGTTTCTTGCTTTGCAAGATGCTTCTTGCTTTGATGTACAGGTATGATTTGCTGCACAGCATTCCTAACCCCATTTTTTGCTGACTTCAGCTCTTCCTTTGCTTGCGGCCAGAGATTTGCATTTTAGCTCCACAGGATGAAGAAGACAGAGCTCCACAGGATGAAGACCCTCTGCAGATATTGGTGTAATTCAGAGATTATACGAATTTCTGGAAACACTATAAATGGATTTAGTCCTTACTCCGGTGTCTTTCCTCAAAAGGAAACAGCAAACCATTTCTATTCAGGGCCGGACTAAAGTTTTGTAGGCCCAGAGCCAAATATATTTGTGGGCCCCCATGGGACACTAAGCAGGAGCACCAGAACCTCCCCCTGCCCTGCCTATTCCCTCTCCCAGCCAGGCCCTGTCATTCGCTGCTCTCCCTCCTCCCCCTTCCCCATCGCTCCATCCACTCCATCTCCCTCCCATCTCTCCCAGGGGTTTAAACAAAGTGAATGAAGTCACTGCATGCTTTGCCTTTATATGGCCATATGCTTCCTTTCTGACAAACAAGAAAACTTAATCACGTGGACCAACTATCCACTTCCAGGAAATGCAGGCATAAACATGCATGAAACATTTCCCCCATAAATAAGCGTAGTTTGGTCCTTCATAACCCCATACAGTTTTTGACTGCTAAGTGCATTGCACCTTCTAAAGCCAGATCTTAATTACATTTATTACTAAATAATGTCTTAATCTGATAAATAAGAGTAATGGTTAATTTCTTTAGCATCCAAAAATCAAAGACTTCTGGACATGGTAACAAACTCTACATAATAATAAAATTATAAAATAAAGCAATATATTGTATATATACCAGAGCAGAATTAGAATTAAAATCCTTGAGATTTCAATATTTGTACAGAGAATAAAATGCGCAACTGCCAGTAACAACAATAGAAAAGTCATGTCTAATGCTCTTTTCACTGTGCTGAAGAGGGTGGAGTTTATTTTTTGCCTTCATATATCACTATTCCTTAATTTCTGATGGGGGGAGCTCAGGGTTGGGTTGGCAGGGGGCTGCTGGTCAGGAGTGAGGGTTACTTCAGGACGAAATGCAGATACAAAATTTCTCGATACTTTAAATGACTGCTTCATTGAGCAGCTGGTACGGGAACCCACAAGGGGGAGAGGCAACTCTAGATTTAATCCTGAGTGCAGCGCAGGAGCTGGTCCAAGAGGTAACTATAGCAGGACCGCTTGCAAATAGTGACCATAATATAATAACATTTAACATTCCTGTGGTGGGAAGAACATCTCAACAGCACAACACTGTGGCATTTAATTTCAAAAGGGGGAACCATACAAAAATGAGGGGGTTAGTTAAACAAAAGTTAAAAGGTACACTGACTAAAGTGAAATCCCTGCAAGCTGCATGGACACTTTTTAAAGACACCATAATAGAGGCCCAACTTCAATGTATACCCCAAATTAAGAAACACCGAAAAAGAACTAAAAAAGAGCCACTGTGGCTTAACAACCATGTAAAAGAAGCAGAGAGAGATAAAAAGACTTCCTTTAAAAAGTGGAAGTCAAATCCTAGTGAGGCAAATAGAAAGGAGCATAAACACTGCCAGCTTACATGCAAGAGTGTAGTAAGAAAAGCCAAAGAGAAGTTTGAAGAACGGCTAGCCAAAAACTCCAAAGATAATAACAAAATGTTTTTTAAGTACGTCAGAAGCAGGAAGCCTGTTAAACAACCAGTGGGGCCCCTTGACGATCAAGAAATAAAAGGAGCGCTTAAAGAGGATAAAGTCATTGCGGAGAAACTAAATGGATTCTTTGCTTCAGTCTTCACAGCTGAGGATATTAGGGAGATTCCCAAATCTGAGCTGGCTTTTGTAGGTGACAAATCTGAGGAACTGTCACAGATTGAAGTATCACTAGAGGAGGTTTTGGAATTAATTGATAAACTCAACATTAACAAGTCACCGGGACCCAATAGCATTCACCCAAGAGTTCTGAAAGAACTCAAATGTGAAGTTGCGGAACTATTAACTAAGGTTTGTAACCTGTCCTTTAAATCAGCTTCGGTACCCAATGACTGGAAGTTAGCTAATGTAACGCCAATATTTAAAAAGGGCTCTAGAGGTGATCCCGGCAATTACAGACCGGTAAGTCTAACGTCGGTACCAGGCAAATTAGTCAAAATGATAGTTAAGAATAAAATTGTCAGACACATAGAAAAACATAAACTGTTGAGCAATAGTCAACATGGTTTCTGTAAAGGGAAATTGTGTCTTACTAATCTATTAGAGTTCTTTGAAGGGGTCAACAAACATGTGGACAAGGGGAATCCAGTGGACATAGTGTACTTAGATTTCCAGAAAGCCTTGGAGAAGGTCCCTCACCAAAGGCTCTATGTAAATTAAGCTATCATGGGATAAAAAGGAAGGTCCTTTCATGGATTGAGAACTAGTTAAAAGACAGGGAGCAAAGGGTAGGAATTAATGGTAAATTCTGATAATAGAGAGGGGTAACTAGTGGTGTTCCCCAAGGGTCAGTCCTAGGACCAATCCTATTCAATTTATCCATAAATGATCTGGAGAAAGGGGTAAACAGTGAGGTGGCAAAGTTTGCAGATGATACTAAACTACTCAAGATAGTTAAGACCAAAGCAGATTGTGAAGAACTTCAAAAAGATCTCATAAAACTAAGTGATTGGGCAACAAAATGGCAAATGAAATTTAATGTGAATAAATGTAAAGTAATGCACATTGGAAAAAATAACCCCAACTATACATACAATCTGATGGGGGCTAATTTAGCTACAACGAGTCAGGAAAAAGAGCTTGGAGTCATCGTGGATAGTTCTCTGAAGATGTCCACGCAGTGTGCAGAGGCGGTCAAAAAAGCAAACAGGATGTTAGGAATCATTAAAAAGGGGATAGAGAATAAGACTGAGAGTATATTATTGCCTTTATATAAATCCATGGTACGCCCGCATCTTGAATACTGTGTACAGATGTGGTCTCCTCACCTCAAAAAAGATATTCTAGCACTAGAAAAGGTTCAGAAAAGGGCAACTAAAATGATTAGGGGTTTGGAGAAGGTCTCATATGAGGAAAGATTAAAGAGGCTAGGACTCTTCAGCTTGGAAAAGAGGAGACTAAGTGGGGATATGACAGAGGTATATAAAATCATGAGTGATGTGGAGAAAGTGGATAAGGAAAAGTTATTTACTTATTCCCATAATACAAGAACTAGGGGTCACCAAATGACATTAACAGGCAGCAGGTTTAAAACAAATAAAAGGAAGTTCTTCACGCAGCGCACAGTCAACTTGTGGAACTCCTTACCTGAGGAGGTTGTGAAGGCTAGGACTATAACAGTGTTTAAAAGAGAACTGGATAAATTCATGGTGGTTAAGTCCATAAATGGCTATTAGCCAGGATGGGTAAAGAATGGTGTCCCTAGCCTCTGTTCGTCAGAGGATGGAGATGGATGGCAGGAGAGAGATCACTTGATCATTGCCTGTTAGGTTCAATCCCTCTTGGGCACCTGGCATTGGCCACTGTCGGTAGACAGATACTGGGCTAGATGGACCTTTGGTCTGACCCAGTACGGCCATTCTTATGTACTAGCAGAGCTTGGGGGAGCCCAGGGCTAGGCTAGCAGGGGGCTGCCCAGGTTGGTTCCCAGAATGAGGCAGGAGCCAGGGACAAGCATGGCAGGGGTGTCAGTCCCCCGAGTGAGGCAGGGGCTGGGGACAAGGGCACAGTGAGGCAGAAGTGGGGTGTCAGTCCCCAGAGCAAGGCAGGGGCTGGAGACAAAAGTACACTGGGGGGGATGGGGAGTCAGTCTTCGAGCAAGGCAGGGTCCGGGGGAAAGAGCAGAGCGGGGTGGGTGTGTGGACAGGATCCTCCTGGGTGCAGCACAGAGCCAGTACCTACCTCTCTCTGCCGGAGCCAGGTCCTTGGGAGCCAGTTCTCTCTCTCTCCAGCTGAGCTGCAGTCCTCCAGGCAGCAGTAGCTGCTCTTCCCACCCTTCTGGCGGGGAAGCTGATTGTGCTTACACCTCTAACTGGACCTTTAGTGTATTGCCAGGTCCACTTTTCGACTGGAGTTTCTGGTTGAAAAACTGGACACCTGGCAACAGGGGCACTGGAAGATGGGCCCCATCATTTTTAAAAGTGGGAGGGCTATGATTTCCTATGTTTTTACTGCCATAAGGAGCAAGGGCAGGGCCTTGGGGAGAAGAGGCCAAGCATGGGTGGGGCCTCAGGGAGGAGCAGGGCCACCATCTGGGTGCTGGTGTGGGCCCCTTCTTAGTGTGGACCCAGCACCATTGTAAACCTGGAACTGTTTCTATTAATTCTGATACTTTTGAAAGTAACACGCCCCCCTCCCCCCGCCCAAAAAGGAAAAAAAGCATACAGCAAACTACTTACAGAGACAGTAAGGTAGGGGGAGAGAGAGAGAGAGAGCATAGAATTAAATGAACAAAAAATGGCCAGTTTATTTACTGGGACAGTAATACATTACACTGTAATTTTAATGGGAACATAATTATATGTATATTGGCTTCTTTTAATTGATTTCTTCAGCACTGGATTGTTTTTCTCAACCATTTGACTGCATGGTCATACTACACATGTACAAGCACATACTTTATGAATCCCTCACAAGGCATTCACCTAGGATTATCTATAGGTATAAGAAACATGGCAGGAAAGGGTTAACATGGGGATTATGTTAACTTGAAATACAAATGATGCATTTTTGGAACCAAGAATTATTCATCATGTTTTGCTTTTAAACAAAAGGTAGCAACAAGAAGAGTTTCTCATGTTCAATATTTTAGTCAATGAGCACATATACTTTTGTATTCTTCACCATCCAGAAACACTCCATCATTTAAGCCCAGGAAGGCATTACAACATAATTTCAATTCAACATAGGAGTAGCCAAGTCATAACAGCAGTAAACATACAGTATACAAATTTGTGTTTGTCACAAATATCACCAATGTTAAAACTATTTGGAAATTAACACGGCAATTGGTATGGTTTGTTAGATACAGATCATCATGCAAATGGAAATGTTCAGTAGATTATAAAAGTCACAAAACATCAGATTTTTTTGTTTTTTACATTTTTTTCCCCAAAGGATCAAGTTAATTAACCCTTTAACAGTCAAACCATAGGGCTTGAAATTAGTAGGGCAATAATTAATGAGATACACTTAATTTACCCACTGGCATGGTGCACGAAGCCATACCTGTGAATAATAAACAAATAAATAATAATAATAACAATAATAGTAACCATTTTAAAAGTTAGAGTTTTCTTATTTCTTCTTCACTGCTGATTAAATGAACCAGCTAGCAAACCAGTTCATTTGGGTTAGCCTCTTTTGTTCATTAATCTCCAGCACACCTTTTAAATCAAACACAAGTTTTAATAAAAAAAAACCATTTGTTTAACCATGTTTACTAATGCTGAGAAAAACCATACAATAATCTCCATTGTTTCTATTACAGCATAATAATGATGAGCAGAACAAACACCTCCATATAAAGACAGTAATTGAAACCCAAGGCCCCATCACCCAGAGTCTGACAACAAATGAACTACATTTATAGAATATGGGAATTTTCCTTTATCTCATGTCAGTTTGTCACTTTGTTGACTTTAGATTTAATAGAGGGGAATTTTCAAGAACTCCACAGGAAAAAGATTAAAATGCAAGGAGGATTTAAACCATGCTTATCATGTAAGGTACAGACTCTGTGTAACATCCGTCTTGCATTTCTGACACAGGGAGTAAGGGAATCATACAGGAAAAAAGAATTCTCTAGCTTCATCATCATACTTATGGAAACGGCTACATGATTTAAAGAATCTCATGCATGAACTTTATATTGCATATGTAGGTGCATTTGTGCCTTAAGGCTAAAGGCAATTAGTTGTTTTTTGTGTATTTCTTTTTCACAGAATATTTAAAAATTAAAAAAAACCAACACCATCAATGGTGAAAAAAGTTCTGAATACTGTATGTCTCCTTAAGACATACTGCATGTATAGCAGGAGAAAAACTGAAGTAAATTGATGGCTATCATTTTTAAAGAGGTAAATAAAGCAGTGATCATGCTTCAAATGTAAAACATCAATGCCTGCCATTTTCAAATAAAGATTTCTTCAGGACAGAAAGAAACACATTTACTGCAACTCCAACAGATGTACATCTATCACTTGAGAAAGAGAACAGACCTCTGAAGAGCTTGTGTAATCTATAACCTCCTTACGCACTCAGTCCATTTCTACTGAAGTTGATGGCAAAATTCCTCCAGTGATGCCAGGTGAAGTTCTAAAGTAGCTAGCATAATATGGGCCCAGTTCTGCTTGCATTGCATCCAGTGTAAGCAGGATTGCTCCCCATGTAACTAGCTGCTTTATGTAAACACTGATATTAATATGATTTCAGGTTAGCAGCCTTCATTGGTGATGTCTTTATCATCTTTTAAAACATCCTCCTCTTTTTGCTTACAGATATGTATGGCAAATGGTTAAAACCACTTCAAATTTTTAAACAGGAAAAAAACTGAAGCATAATCTTGGCATTAAAACTCTCCACCTTATCTTAATCATACTGTATAGCTATAATTACATGAATTCTACTTGGGTTGAATAAGCATGGAGATGCCAACCTGTCAGAGATCAATTAAAAAGGATCTCCCTGCTGCCTCTGTCTAGAAGGCAAAGACCCTTACATGATTTGAGATGGGAAATGATCTATATTTTCTCTTTCTATAAAAGTCTCAAGGTTACCTTCTGACGCTGGTAGAACATATATTCTTCCCCACTCCTGTTTTACAATTTTCTATTAATTCAGTTTCTTCTACCCTTATATTTGAATTTGATTTACACTGTTTATTTTGTTTTCCTTCCACAAATTTCCAGTAACTGGCTGTTCAGACATGGATCATTTGTTTCTATCAGGAAACAACTCTCCCAAGGTCAGAAAAAAGGACAAAACGGTCATGCATTCATAGGCTACCTGACAACCAGAGACTCCAAGGCCCTCTTTATGAACAATAGCTGCATTTCTAATATGAAAGTCTGGACAAGCTTTTGAAAGACGGTTCTTTGCTGTTGGGGATATACATCAGCATTTCTAAG
Organism: Gopherus evgoodei; assembly: GCF_007399415.2. Taxonomy (NCBI): domain Eukaryota; kingdom Metazoa; phylum Chordata; order Testudines; family Testudinidae; genus Gopherus; species Gopherus evgoodei. The sequence continues at coordinate 255,787,495 of NC_044322.1, read as the reverse complement.
TATACCTAGCCTCTAAGAATATATGTATTCATTTTTTCCCCTTCATTTTAAAATCAGGATAGATGGCAATATGTTAGGAATGATTTTTAAAAATGGCTATATACATCATTTTGCCAACATTAAAAACAAGTTGGATTTTTTGTGTTCAGAAGCAATTCCTACCAGATATTTGGTAAAACTTTACATCACTAATTACCATCTAACCAAGAAGGCTTTATGTTTTCTGAAGTTTAAGATATGTTTTTCCCCCAGTGAACTGACAAAAGAGGCAAGACTGCTCTGGGGCCTACAAAGCTTTATTTCTTACAATGCAATAACCACAGTCATTTTTACATTTAAGTTGGTTCTTTCCTAGATCTCTTCAATTTCAAGCATGTATTCTTGCTTTATTATATTTAAAAAATTATAAATTGATTAGGAATTAAAGCATCACAGGAGAATCAAAACTTTAAAAAAAACTACTTATTTCTGTAAAACATGACCAAAATTTCTAATCCATGGAACACTCTTCTATAACTCTTGATCCAAATACGCATACCATTACAGTCTTTCAGAGTTGCTAATTTTACTTTGCAAATCACAATTAAAAATGAATATATTATTGAATTAATATTTCAAAACAAGTATTTTCTCCACAGATTCATATCTATATAAAAAGAAACTAAACCGTATAGGATTTTTTAGAATTTGTTTTTAAATTAGGGGGAAGAAATGTTCTTTGTAGTTTCAATAGATGTCTGGTTTGGATATGAAAACAGGAGATAATATTCTAAATACAGTTTACAGCAACTGTATACAATGTGGCAATGCTAATTTTTTTCTCACTTAACTGATATGCAGTAGCTATCTTTGTTGGACACAGACGCTACCACTGAGGAATAATAATACACTGATCTAACATCATCAGGTATTCCGAGGTGCTTTTTAAAGGCAACATTTGCCCAGACAAAACAGTTCTTTAATAAAAATCTACATAGCAGCTAATCTTAGTGCCAAACAGCATGATAATACTAAACAAGTTTTATCGGACTTTTCTGTTAGAAGAGTAGGTTATGTATGGCACTAAAAAGTTATGTGAATGCAGTACAAGAAGTGAACATCTTGGAAACGTATATAGAAACAGTGCAAAGAGTTGTTAGGTTGGTATGATCAGACTTTTACATGAATTTGTTTCTATTTTTCTCCACCTCCAATTCTACATGTTTTGTTATATTAGCTCAATGGCTCTGACAAGGTTATATAGTGTACATTGTTGATTACATTAGGATACTTCTATTTACAGCACCTTCATTACTGGTACTATGGTAATGATTGTTAGGCACACTGATTGGCCGCTGATTTTTTCCTCCACTTATATACTGTATGTTATTACATTTGGTAAGCACTGTTAATATTGGAGGACTGTGTTCGTTTCCTCAAATTCAGTTATATTGAATTATTCCAACTATATCTGCAACAATTTTTCTTTTTTAATTGCTGCAAATCGTAAGCTGCATTTCTATTTCCATCTTGTGGATCATATTAACCCCACAGAGAAGGAACAGACAGAAACATGGAAATATCAACGCCTGTCTTCTTTAAATAAATTAAGGCCACTGACCAAGAGCAAGGAGTATGCTAATTAGCAACTGGATTGGGCAGTACTTGTATTTTTCCATCTTGATGATCAGATAAGAAGCCCAAAGGTGCTAAGACACCACAGCTTATTTAGCTACTCGCCTTGCTGTCAGATTCTGTGCAAAATAAATTCAGCTATCCTTCATTTTGCTGTGAAAATCCACTACTCTGCAACACAGCTTTATCCAGCCTTTAGAGGAGAGATTCTTTAACTAGAAACACTGTGCATCATAGGTCACCTGAGTATTTGTCATAAACTGACAATGAACTAAGGTTCTGTATTTGTTAATATTTGGCAAGGGAAAAAATGCACTACAGTAAAATCCTGCCAATTTCAATCCAAACCATTAACCCTACATGCATGAGGTATTTCACCATAGAAAATCTCATGCTAAATGTATATAACCTCACCATTCTTACTCTTTATCCTTTCACTGGTAAGGCCTCAAACAAGTACCCTCAATTTGGGAGCAGGAACAAAACCAGAAGATTTTAATTAACACACAACATTTTACTTCAGGTTGTTTTAGCTTTTCTTTCTCAGATACCAAACAGAACCCTCCCCAAACCCCCCAGAAAAAGCACCAATTCATCTATTTTTCTGAAATGCATAAATATACTTAAAATGTAAGCAAATAACTGAATGAAAATCAAAGCATTATTCTCTAATCTCCTTCTTAGGTTTAATAATTAGCTTCCAGTGAAGACCGAGAACAAAACCAGCAGCTAGTGTAACAGAAATTAGAAAACAAGTGCATAAACAATATCAGTGCAGCAGCAAAATATAAAGTCACTGTTAACATTCCAATTCACCCCATTTTCAATGTTTTTGTGTAATAAAAAAATTAGGCCATACTCTGTGGCCAAGATAACAATCATCATATTTTTTAAAATATCAACTCAATCATTCTTAACTTAAGCTATTTCTGGTTGTCTTTTAAAAATAAAATGAATTAAATACAACTCTCACCAAAAAGAGAAACAAAACAAAACAAAATCCAAAAACCAGGACCACATTTTATAAACACAAAATTATGGTGCAAATAAAATAAAAATAAATATCACACTCTTAATGACAGAAAAGAAAATCTGAACTGGTTTGTATGGCTGAACATAGAGGATGTGAAAATAGGATTTTGTAACATTTTTTTAAAATATTGGCTTAAGTCTCTCAATATTTCAGAGGTAAAGCCAAGCAGCTGGGAGGAACATTTTCTCACTTTGTTAAATTTCACTAAACTTCAGGTGTGATAGCAAAGTTTGAATATAATTAGAGGAACCATAAAAAGTCATTGGGTATGAATCCAGAGTTATCAATGCAGCAACAAGGCAGGATTGTCTACTGAATCCTTGGGAGCAACTTATACCTTTGTTGTGTGAGCTCCACTCCCGTTTGTTTGTTTGTTTGTTTGTTTGTTTTTTCTCTTATGTTGCATCTGAAGATTAGGAATAAGGAGGAGGCTTGGAGAGACAGTTGAGAGGGGCACACTGAGAGCTGGAATGTGGCTGCTCTTCTGGAAGGGCTACATTAGGACTGAAAATTAAAAGAAGAGAAAAAGTGCTTAAAACACATGGCCAAATCTTTACACAAACATAAACAAAACAGGTGTGGGCACAGATTTTCAAAGGGGATGAAACCCAGCTTGCAAATTTGCACCCTCCATTTAATTCAGGCAGTGATCTGCATATGTAACATCCCTAATGTGCACATACAAAATGGCCCTTGCACATATAAATCAGATGCTAAAGATGTCCTGCTGTCTAATTAGCACCAGACTGGCACAGATATAGCAGTTTCTAGTAATATCCTGGATAAGCTTATTGAATTAAATTTAATCTTATTGAATTAAGTTTATGTATCTTTGGTGCCCATTGTATTAAAATTGCAAAGTTTATATATGATTGTGGGGTTGTATGTGACTTCTCTAATGGGGATACATGGCCAGTATAAACCTTGGGAAGTATTATGACTATATTAAACAATATGATAGGCAAACATAAGATGGCCATACTGGGTCAGACTAATGGTCCATCTAACCACAAAGTGAAGTGGTGTTCCTAGGAAATACCTGGGGGGAGGTGAATGCAAATTACCACCTCCAATTATGCAAAGACCCAGCCTTCTGAAGCTTTGCCCTGAGGAGGGGACCCATTCTCTGGCTGATTGTCTATCCACAGTTTCTGCACACTGAAGACCCAAACTGTATGAAGGAGTGCTTGTTCTGAGCCAATGAAGTTATGGACTTGTAACCACAGAAAACTGCCTGTTGTGGTTTGAACAACTGACTCCTACCAGAGCCCTTTCTGAGTTGGGGTGATCTTTGGTAAACTTTTTACACACATGCTACTTTCATTTATTGTTTTAATATGTTTTTCCTGTAAAGCTTTTACCTTAAGAAAAAATGTGCTTGCTTAAAAAAAGCTGTGTGGTACTTTATAACCAGAGATCAAAAAAATCTGTTTGTGGCAGAAAAACACGGAATTTGTGTTTTTACAGAGACTCTTAATTTTTACATTTTGTGAAAAAATAAAAACATATATTAACTATTAACTATATTTTACTAAAAATACCAGTGTCACTTATTCAGTGTGTGCAATCTCCCCCTCTTGTGGTTGATTTTTGAATGCACTTGAAATGTACATAGCTAAACACACTCCAATAAACTGCTTCTGGCATATACTGGTTACTCAGTGATGGATAGGGTTTGTGTTTTAATGCATCTCAAATTTCACTTCAGCCTCTACATGTGAGTAATTAAAGTTAGGAAAAGATACTGAAAACTTTAAAAATCACCCCTAAAGATCCTGTCACTGAGTTTGGCAAGGACAAATTTCATATTAATGGTTCTGTACTTGTATGCAGCAAGGCTGTAGATTACAAATTGGAATTCTATTAATTACATTTTATTATAATGATTGATGGCACTGGTAGGCTTCAAACTTGCTTAAAATTTGTCAATCTATCAATAAAACATTGTGTTCAGCTGATTCCTATACGTAGTGTGGCTATAGGGTGACCAGACAGCAAGTGTAAAAAATCAGGACGGGTTGGGGGTAATAGAAGCCTATATAAGAAAAAGACCCCAAAATTGGGACTGTCCCTATAAAAAACAGGACATCTGGTCATCCTATCTGGCTAGAAAAACTAAAATTCAGCATTTCATTTTAATCGTGGAAAACCACAGATTTTAATTTTTAATTTTTTTTTTATCATGGAAAACTAGGATCCCTGCTTATAACTGGGTAATTACGCTGTTTATAGTCTCTGAGGAGAAAAGCAAAGCAAACCTGCTTAGGCATTCTGTCTCTACCAAACAGAGGTAATGTCTGGAGAAGTGGAAGCCTGAGAGTGGGTGCCCCTGGCAGGGCAGGTGCTTCCATTTAGGCGGCCTAGGCAATCGCCTAGGGTTCCAGGATTATTAGGGGGCGGCATTTTGCTGGGGAGGGGGGCGGCAGGCGGCTCCTGCAGAGGGCCCCCTGGTCCCGCGGCTCCAATGGAGCTGCCGGAGGCATTCCTGCGGACGGTCCGCTGCTCCCGCAGCTCCGGTGGACTCCCGCAGGCACGGCTGCGGCAGCTGCACCGGAGCTGCGGGACCAGCGCGCAGGGCAGCGAAATGGCCGTGCGCCTAGGGCGCTAAAAACACTAGCGCCGGTCCTGGCCCCTGGTGGACCACAGAGGGGAAGACAGGTGATGTTGCCCTGAACTGTGACACACAACTTTTGTTTACATACTTAGATGAAGAATGTTGTGAGGGTAAATGAATGCATGGGCAAAATGGTGGGATCAAATTTAAACAGCAATTAACAAATGTCATTTGATTTGCACACTACGGATTTTATATGTTCATATGATGATCCATACTAAACTGAGGGTGCCAGTTCAGAAGCAAGGTTTCATCTGCTTTGAATACAATGTACCAACTAGTGCATTTGTTCAAATCCACTGAAACCTGCCTTTAGGGGCAGCACCACTGACAAGTACCCTCTAATGCAGGGTTTCTCAAACTTCATTGCACCACAACCCCCTTCTGACAACAAAAATTACTACACGATGCCAGGAGGGGGGACTGAACCCTGAGTCTGCCCAAGCCCCACCACCTCGGTGCGGGTCCCAAAGCCCAAGGGATTCAGCCCCGCCACCGACGGCTGAAGCCCTTGGGCTCTGGCTCCAGCCCTGGGCTTCTGCTTTGGCCCCGGACAGTGGGGTTTGGGCTTCAGCTTCAGTCCCTGGGTCCCAGCAAGTCTAAGGCAGCCCTGGTGACTCCTTTAAAATGGGGGTGTGACCCACTTTGGGGTCCCAACCCACAGTTTAAGAACTGCTGCTTTAATGCTAGCAACCACTTTAAAACAGCCCCAAGATTTCCAGTAATGTTTTGTTTGGTTTATAACCAACTTTGGTTTGTCGCTTAAGACAGGTTTCATTGCTTATTGTTTTAAACACTAGTCTAGAAACGATATTCACCCAGGGTGAACTTCACCCCTTACAGCATCTCATTTGGCCAGCCTGTCTTTGCAGGGGTGAATTGCACTGCCAGAAAGCTTTTACATCTGAGCCCTGCTTGAGTTACAGTCCTTCATTTTTCAAGTAAAGCATCAGGCACATCAAGCTTCAGCTACAGTATGTTAATAAAATCAGCCCATAAACACCTGCCATTTTTCAGGCTGTCTGAGAAATGTCTTTTCTTTTTTTTAAACTCAGTATCTATTATAGCAGGGATAAGCAACCTATGGCATGCAGGGGCAGCTCTACGCACCAGCAAAGCAAGTAGGTGCTTGAGGCAGCCCATTTTCAGGAGTGGCAGCTGACAGGGATCCAGCCCAGAAGCTGAGAACCAACAGGGGGCCCTGGGAGCTGTAGTTCCCTGGTTAGCTCCCTGCCTATAGAGCCAGCCCTGGAGCAGGAAAAGAACTACATTTCCCAGCATTCCCTGGGCTGCTATCAAGAGAAAAGGGAGGGGGAGGGAGTATGGTAGGTGAAACCTCATGCTGCAGCTTGCTGTGAATGGAGAGCTCACTGTTAGAGCGGGATGGCACTGTGAATGGGGAACAAGTGTGCTCAAGGAGTAGAAGAAGGCTTTGTCCCAGATATCCCCTTCAGAAGACATCCCCAGACTGGCTTAGGGATACTGGTGTGACCTCACCTTGCAGCCCCCAAAGAAGGAATTGGGTGGACTAAATGGACAGTGCCCCTCTCTATCTGAAGCCTAGCAAGGGAGGTATGTTGATCCCACTAGAATCAAAAATGAAAAGTCAGGGAGGGGAGGCTCTACTGGACCTGGGCAGCTTTAGATACAGTACCAGGCACGCAGGAAGATTTCGACTTCTGAGCCATGGAAGTGGAAATTGACTTTTCCAGATTTAGCTAATATTCAGAAAGGGAATCTAGCACCTGCCTTCTAGATTTGAACACCTCAAAATTCAAGAGTGTTCAAGCTCAATTTGGGCAGCTTTCACTTCATTTCTCCTAAATCAAATATACTGATCCACTGTAATTTGCTGTAGAAAAAGTAGATAAAATTGCACAAGAAATGCTTCCCAGTGGTTTTTAGGACTGGAATTGCTATTTTCAACAGCCAATGCCTTTTTTTTTTTTTTTTTTTAAGTTTTATTTGTTTAAAAGAAAGACAGTGATATTGCATTGGCAAATTCCCCATAGAAACAAAGAGTGGAACAAAAGAATAATAAATGCACCTCAACTTTTCCTCATTTATGGAGGACAGTCTTATAATATGCATCCAGATATCCTCCAATCTCACAAGCTGAAAACTGTTCCACTTTACTGCAGTTCTGTAACCATATGGGAACCAATCCTGTCTGTGTTCTGTGCACATCCAAAATTCCTGCTGAATGACCCGCCCTGGGAGCAAGTTACCAGTGACCCAGTCCTGGGGCGGAAGGAGGGTGCAGGTGTGGGGGTGGGGAAGAGAGCCCAGGGCTGGGACAGGGGGTGCGAGTGGGGGGGAGAGCCCAGGGCTGGGGTGGGGGGCAGCCAAATTTTTTTTTGCTTGGGGCAGTAAAAAACCTAGAGCCAGCCCTGATGGCATATGTGCCGAAGGCGGCACGCAAGCTGATTTTCAGTAGCACTCACACTGCCCGGGTCCTGGCCACCTGACCGGAGGTTTGCATTTTAATTTAATTTTAAATGAAGGTTCTTAAACATTTAAAAAAACCTTATTTACTTTACATATAACAATAGTTTAGTTATATGTTATAGACTTATAGAAAGAGACCTTCTTAAAATGTTAAAAAAATGTATTACTGGCACATGAAACCTTAAATTAGAGTGAATAAATGAAGACTTGGCACACCACTTCTGAAAGGTTGCTGACCCCTGTAATATAGTCTGTTTGGCAAGCACAGTGAAGCACAACTGCCCTTGAAACTGCACTGTCTCATGTATATATTATCCTTCCAGGACAGAATTTTGGTGCATTGCAGATATTGACTGAGGGACTGCAATTAGTTTGCTGTTGGGAATGGATCAATTGGAAATGCCAAAGGTATTTATAGCATGTTGAAAAGGTGTACATATTTACATAAAGGATTTAATTAGGGAAACAAAAAAAAAAAAAGGAGTACTGGTAGTTCCATTTGTTCAAAGACAAAAAAGAATGAGGTACATCACCACCACTGTGTTTTATTATGGCAGGCCACAGTTTTCAAATTTGGGAAGCCTAAGAGAGTTTGGTGCCTCACTCCCATTGGAATTCAATTGGGCACCTAATTTCCCTTTAGACTCCTCTGAAAATCCCTATCTACCATGCCTTAAATTAGGCTCTTAATTCCACGTTTAGGCCTTTACATAGAAGATGCCTGATTACAGAATGAAACCTGCAAGGTGCTGGGTACCTTCAACCCCCACTGGCTTCAATCACTGTTAAGGGTGTCCAGCACCTTGAAGAATGAGGTTCTCTAGGAGGGACTCACCAGGGGAAGCAGGGTTCAGCACTTTTGAAATCAATCCACTTCTCTTTGGGGGCTCTATCCTGCAGTGGACTGAGCACTGATCCAGCCAAATGCTTAAGCACATGAGTAGACCCACTAGCTAGGTCAATGTCAGAATTCTCAGCACCTTGTATTATTGAGCCTCATAACATATGGAGGTCGAAACTTAACTCTAGGAACCTGGGCTTGTATATTTTGGCCCAAATATTTTCCTTGTTGGATTTGTTTTACATTGAAAAAATTCAATGTAATTTACTATGATGGTACTTTCCTTTATATTGTGGTTAGTGTGATACAACAACATGTAAACAGAGGTGGCATTAGGGGAGGGATTTGAATTAGCTCTTTGCCTATTCTGGTCATCCTCAATAAAGGGAGTGTGGGGAAGCAGGGGGGAACACAGAAAAGGATGACATTTAGGGTGAAATTCATCCATATACTGAGAGCAGCACAAGGCCTCTGCACCTCTTAAGTCTTCAAAATAGGGCTTAAGTGGAACTTAACTCAGGCACAGATCTTGTTTTCCCCCTCAGTGAAGGAGTGAAATTCACCCTTAAAGTAGCAGGTGATAAGGATTTATTACCAGGTGGCCCCATAATCCTAGAGAGGTCCCATTTTTTCTAGGATTCCTGTGATTGGTTGATAATGGTAGAGTGGAACAGAAAGACTCATGCATATTTTTCTTGTTTAAAAAGAGATCTATCCAGATGTGTTTCCTTTCAAAGCTATCTTCCTACCTTTAAAAACAAATATTAGGAGGAGGACGTGATTTCAGTTACTGTAATACAAAAATATCCCAGTACTTAGGACATTAAGCATGGGCTCATTTTCTGTCCATGGCACTGCAAAGTTGGATATCATCTTAGTATATAAAAACATTTTTTGCATAAAAAAGTAGACATTTCTGTCTCACCAACCTCTTAATGATATTAATAATAAATTATGATGAGATAACTGGCTCTGTGGATGAGGGGAAAGCAGTGGATGTGCTATTCCTTGACTTTAGAAAAGCTTTTGATACAGTCTCCCACAGTATTCTTGCCAGCAAGTTAAAAAAGTATGGATTGGATGAATGGACTATCAGGTGGATAGAAAGCTGGCTAGATCATTGGGCTCAATAGGTAGTGATCAATGGCACCATGTCTAATTGGCAGCCGGTATCAAGCGGACTGTCCCAGGACAGACTCCTGGATTTGTCCAACATCTTCATTAATGATCTGGATGATGGGATGAATTGCACCCTCAGCAAGTTCACGCATGACACTAAGCTGTGGGGAGATGTAGATAGGCTGAAGGGTAGGGATAGAGTCCAGAGTGACCTAGACAAATTGGAGGATTGGGCCAAAAGAAATCTGATTAGGTTCTGCAAGGACAAGTGCAGAGTCCTGCACTTAGAATGGAAGAATCCCATGCACTGCTACAGGCTGGGGACTGACTGGCTAAGCGGTAGTTCTGCAGAAAAGGACCTGGGGATTACAGTGGACGAGAAGCTGGACATAAGCCAACAGTGTGCCCTTGTTGCCAAGATAGCTAATGGCTTATTTGGCTGCATTAGTAGGAGCATTGCCAGCAGATAGAGGGAAGTGATTATTCCCCTCTATTCGGCACTAGTAAGGCCATATCTGAAGTATTGCTCCAGTTTTGGGCCCCCCACTACCGAATGGATGTGGACAAATTGGAGAGAGTCCAGTGGAGGGCAACAAAAATGATTAGGTGGTTGGGGCACATGACTTATGAAGAGAAGCTGAGGGAACTGGGGTTATTTAGTCTGCAGAAGAGAAGAGTGAGGGGGGATTTGAAAAACAACCTTCAATTACCTGAAGGGGGGTTCCAAAGAGGATGGAGCTAGGCTGTTCTCAGTGGTGGCAGATTACAGAACAAAAAGCAATGGTCTCAAGTTGCAGTGGGGGAGGTCTAGGTGGGATATTAGGAAAAACTTTTTCATTAGGAGTATGGTGAAGTACTGAAATAGGTTATCTATGGAAGTGATGGAATGTCCATCCTTAGAGGTTTTTAAGGCCCAGCTTGACAAAACCCTGGCTGGGATGATTTTAATTGGCGTTGGTCCTGCTTTGAGCAGGCGGTTGGACTAGATGACCTCCCGAGGTCTCTTCCAATCATAATCTTCTATGATTCTATAATTAGCGGCATTAGAAGAAAATAAACTGACTGCCCCCCCCGGGACCTGACTGCCCCCCCGGGACCTCTGCCCCCATTCAACCCTGTTCCCTTCCTGAATGCCCCGACCCCTATCCACACTTCCACCCCCTGACCACCCCCCAAACTCTCCTGCCCTCTACCCACCTCCCTGTACTCCCTGCCCCCTTACTGTGCTGCCTGGAACACCGGTGACTGGCAGCGCTACAGCTGTGCTGCCTGGCTGGAGCCAGGCCACGCCACCACCACCACACAGCGCAGAGACCGGGTCAGGCTGGTCTCTGCAGCTGCACTGCCCTAGGAGCTCACAGTCCCACTGCCCAGAGCATTGTGCCAGCGGTAGAGTGAGCAAGCTGAGGCTGCAAGGGAGGAGGGACAGCAGGGGAGGGGTCGGGGCTAGCCTCTCAGGGCAGAAGCTCAGGGGCCAGGCAGGACAGTCCCGCAGGCTGGATATGTTCCACGGGCCGTAGTTTGTCCTCCTCTGATCTATAGGATACAATCATTAAAGGATACATTGCAACCCATGTGTTTCTAATGATGGTACATATGAATGAAATCAATGTGGCAATGTATTCTTGAGTTCAAGTGTCAGCTATGTTGAGTAGTGTAGGCAGTATCAGAAGATAGTAAATTACTAACAATAAAACAAAAAAATACAAAGGTAGGGGAAATGTGGAGCTTTTGACACATATTTTGGAAGAAACTTGCAAATTACTACAACTGGACATGTGTATCCCTACACCTGTGATGTGTGCTGCTTTTACAACATAGTTTTAATGCATGTTTTTATTAAATTCTGTTTAATGGTTAATATATCGTTAATGAATGATTGCCATTTGTTTGAGCTAGAATTACTGCATATTTTTAAGTGGATTTCAACTATGATTGTAAAAGCTAATCATATGTTTCTAATGACAGTTGGAAAGTACTATGCAAAGCCTTTTAATGTTGTTCTTAACTAGTATTTTCTATTTCCTAAATAGATAATATATTATACAATATTATCTAATTAACATTAAGCCTGCCTAAAATGAATCAGCAGTGGGGTATATTTACAAACTATAGATGCCTAATGTTATTTCATGGAAACTATGGCTTTGTACAGATAACGTCAGGTTTTAGAAATACTTTATTTCATGAAAAAATAATCAGCTCACTTCCTTTTACTTTAATCACTTGTAAATTTATGACAGATGAGCTGGGGCTATATTTTTGGCTTCATATATATACATAGGGTTCCCAGTAAATTATATGGAAGCCTGAATATGACCCAAAGTAAATATCATACATACAATCTCAGGGTAATTATATGGTAATATACTCTCTACAGTAATTCAGAAAAGTGATTACAAGTGATGATGGGAGAAGAGGAGGTTATTTACTTCATAGTAACTGGAGGTTCTTTGAATGTGTGGTCTCTATCTGTGTTTCACCATGGCTACGTATGTGCTGCATGTGCCTGGAGTAAGAGAATTTTGAAAGCAGTGTCTGCTGGCCCTAGTATGGCCAGACCTCCTGATATTATCAGGACTGTTCTGATATTAGGGGCTTTGTCTTATATATGCAACTATTACCCCCTCCCCCCACTCCTGTGAGAAAGAAAGTGTCCCAATTTTTCACACTTGCTATCTGGTCGCCCTAGCTGGCCCACACATGAATCTTTGCTCTCTTCATGCCTCCCGCTGAAGAGATAAATGGCAGGGCAGGCCAACTGTCTCTTCAGTTCTTTTTCTACTGTGAATCCAAGTATGGTCCGAACTAGAGAGGAAGGAGGACGAGTAGTGGAATATAGAAGGGGACAATACATCTTGATGAACTTCCAGCTACTATAAGGTAGGTAACCTCCTCTTCTTCTTTGAGGGCTGGTCTCTATGTGTATTCCACAGTGGGTGACTGACAAGCAGTAGTCAAGAAAGAGGGAGGTGCATGGATGCAGGCATCAGAGCTGTTTGAAGGACCATTGTCTCAAAGGATGTGTCAGCGGTGGAGTCCTGTGGAGACCATAATGTCTCGTGAATGTATGGATGGAAGTTCACATAGTTGCCTCAACTAGAGGCACTTCTTAAAATGATGCTAGAGATGTCGCTTGCTCTTGTAGAATGAGTCCTCACCCATTACGGAGGAGGAAGGTGAGACAACTGCCAGCAAAATAAGATACAACCTGAGATGCTCTGCAAGGAGATAGTGTGACCTTGGACTCTTTCTGGTATAGCAATGAACAGTCTGGGAGATTTTCTAATCAATTTTGTCCTTTGTAGGTAGAAGGTGAAAGCATGTCATAGGTCGAGGGAATGAAGCCTCCTCTCCTCCACAGATGCATGCAGCTTCAAAAAAAACCTCAGGTAAGTTGATAGATTTATTTATGTGAAACTCCAAACCAACAGTAGGAAGGAATTTCAGATGTAGCCGTAAGCAGACCTTGTCTTTATAGAATAAAGTATATGGTGGATCTGCCATTAGGATTCTCAACTCACCTACACTCCTGGCTGAGATGATGGCCACAAGGAATGTAACTTTCATAGATAGATGAGACATGCAACATGTACCTAACAGCTTGAAGGTATGCTTAGTGGGAACGGACAGCACAAGGTTCAAGTCGCAATAAGGGGAAGGCTTCCTTACTGATGGAAAGGTCCTAATTAGGCCCTTTAAGAATCAGAGTGAAAATTGAATAGCCATCTGCTGGTGGATGGCGCACACTGATTACTGCCAGACAGACTTGTATAGAGTGGAGAGAAAAGCCAGCCATTTTGACAGAAAGAAGACAGTCCAAAATGAAGGGAACATCTGCTGCCTTGGGAGATATGCACATCTGATGCACCCAGATGGAGAAACGCCTCCACTTGGATGAATACAATTTCCTAGTGGAGCTTTTTCTGCCATTTTAAGAATGGTTTATATGGCTTCTGAACAGGAAAGTTCTAGTGTTGATGCCCATCCAAAAATACGCTAAGAGATGAAGCATCTCAGGATTGGGATGCTTGATCCTGCCCCTCTCCTGGGAGAAGAGAAAAGGAAACAACTGGATGCTGATTAGAGGGCAGGATGACAGCCACAGAAGGTTCAGGAACCAAAACTGTCTGGAGTAATAGGGGACAATGAGGATGACTCATGCTCTGTCTTGACAGATTTTCTGCAAGACTCAAGGTAGGAACAGTAAAGGAGGAAAGGGATAGCTCAGATGACCCGACCAGGAAAGAAAGAGAGCATCACCCTGAGAATGTAATCTTACAGCACCTTTGGAACAATGTGTGTTACATTTCTTGTTCATTTGGGAGACAAACAGATCCCAGATGGGAGTCCCCCACTGAGCAGAAATGTTATTTACTACTGAATTCCCACTCCTGACTGATGGTGAAATGACATTGTGATTGGATTCTTGATACCAGTTTCATAGGGTGACTGATTCTACGCAGAGGGATTGATCTCATCCCATCCCTGTCACATTGTCTGACATTGTGGGGACATGATGGGACCATATAAATTGCAAAAAGACTTTGAAAGCATCTCAAACTCTCCAGAGTTCCAGAAGGTTGATGTGCATCCTGGCCTTTCAGGACATCCAAGTGCCCTGAGCCATATGGTTCTCCATATGGGCTTCCCAGTCTAAGAGAGAGAGTCTTTAATGATCATCTTGTCTGGTAGGATGGTAGGAAGAGGACACCCACACACAAGTGATGAAGATCCTTCCACCATGTTAGAGAAGCTGTTACTCTAGCAGAAATTGTTACTGTGGTGTTCATGTTGTGTTTGGTTTGTGAATACACAGTGAGAAGCCATGCCTGAAGGCAATGTAGGCAGAGTCTGATGAATGGAGTAACGTAAGTGCATGAAGCCATGTTCCTTACAAGACTGAAGCTCAAGAGTTGCATACAGCCTGATCTATCAGGTTGCTCATGGTGTGAAACCTGTCCTTTGGCAGATAAGCTCTCGCTGTGCTGAATCTCGGGTGGCCCTTATGAAGTCTGTTGACTCTGACTCGTAGGGAAGAAAATAAGAATGAATGAGGTCAACTTGTGGGCCTCCTGATATGTCTCAGCAATGAGAAGGCAATCATCAAGATAGGAGAAGACTGGGAAGTCATTCCATTTTCAATAAGCTGCTATAACCAGGAAGACCTTGCAAAAAATTCTGGGGGCTGTAGCAAGGCCAAATGGGAGAACATTATATTGGAAGTGGTTGGGGCCCACCATGAATCTGAGAAAACATCTGCATGTAGGGTGAATATCCATGTGTGACATTATATGATTAAAATATGAACATGTAGATCATTGTTGCTACCACTGTTATATAATTGCAACAAATCTTACACAAAGTGTGCCATGTAATGTGTCAATGGAAAAGTTATGATTTGCTAAATGTGATTATCCTATTTGAATGCATGCATCATTTTTGTATCTGAAGTTATGAATATTGACTATGTAGCTGTATTTCAAATGTGTTTGCTCCTGTGGTAACACCCACAAGACAGTTTACATCCAGTCTAGCCAGCACAATGTGAATGAAGTATTCAAATTATGGCCCATCAACAAACACAGTGGGCCATGGAAGAAGATTATCCATACCTGATGGACTTTCATGTGGATGTTCTAGCTAGAATACGGGTAACGGCTGCCCTGACTCATCAGAGCATGCAAGGGCATGTGACTAAAGTCACATGGTACAGAATTGCATCTTGTGTGGCTATAATTTTCCACAAACTGTGCTGAGGGCTTTGTTTGGGGCAATGGGTTTCCTTCCATATGGAAGAAGCTATAAAAGGCCCTTGAAACATCTCCATTTTACCTCTTTCCTGCAGAAAAGGATCTAAGGGTTACAGCGGATGAGAAGCTGGATATGAGTCAACAGTGTGCCCTTGTTGCCAAGAAGGCTAACGGCATTTTGGGCTGTATAAGTAGGGGCATTGTCAGCAGATTGAAGGACGTGACCATTCCCCTCTATTTGACATTCGTGAGGCCTCATCTGGAGTACTGTGTCCAGTTTTGGGCCCCACGCTACAAGAAGGATGTGGAAAAATTGGAAAGAGTCCAGTTGAGGGCAACAAAAATGATTAGGAGGCTGGAGCACATGACTTATGAGGAGAGGCTGAGGGAACTGGGATTGTTTAGTCTGCAGAAGAGAAGAATGAGGGGGGATTTGATAGCTGCTTTCAACTACCTGAAAGGGGGTTCCAAAGAGGATGGATCTAGACTGTTCTCAGTGGTACCAGATGACAGAACAAGGAGTAATGGTCTCAGGTTGCAGTGGAGGAGGTTTAGGTGGGATATTAGGAAAAACTTTTTCACTAGGAGGGTGGTGAAAAACTGGAATGGGTTACCTAGGGAGGTGGTGGAATCTCCATCCTCAGAGGTTTTCAAGGTCCGGTTTGACAAAGCCGTGGCTGGGATGATTTAGTTGGGGGTTGGTCCTGCTTTGAGCAGGGGGTTGGACTAGATGACCTCCTGAGGTCCCGTCCAACCCTGATATTCTACAGTTCTTTGATTCTATGAAGAAAGAATCCATATCCACTGATGGTTCTGGTAGAGAAAAAGCATAGCTGGAAGAGGGGATAGAATTCTGTCCAAGGTAACAACCCCGGTGGAGTCACAATCTTCCTCATTAGGGAAAGTCCTGATGATGGTGGAAGAGCAAAGATATTATCCAGTGTGATATAGGTTTCTGACCTTCTTGGAGTGCAAGGAGACTGATGCACTCATACCAAAGGAATCAGAAGAGGCAGACTTTGGGCTTGTCTACATTTGAAACACTACAATAGTACATCTGCAGCACTGAAGTGTAGACACTCACTACGGTGATGGAAGGAGTTCTCCCATTAACGGAGGTAATCCACCTCTCCAAGTGGCGATAGTGAGGTCAACAGAAGAATTCTTCTCTTGACCTAGTGCTGTCTGCACTGGGGGTTAGGCCAGCTTAACTGTGTTGCTCAGGAGTGTGGAGTTTTCACTTCCCTAAATGACATAGTTGGGTACAACTTAACTTCTGAGGGCAGACCTGGCCTTTGTATTGCTACCACCACCAGAGGAGGTATCTTCGATCGCACCTAAACAGATGGATCCCGATATTTTGACTTGGATGGTACTGGTGGAACGGATGCTGCCAGGGCAGGTTCAGTATCAAAGAAGCCCTGGCTTTATGGGCTTTAGAGTCCTGCCCTGGGACTTAGTACATCCTAAATCCTTAGAAGTGGACAGAGTAGGTTTGCTTGACTTATGCACAGTTGTGTTAGATGATTTTATAACCAACTTAGAAAGGGACCTACTTTTATGTTTGTGTGAGTGATCTCTGCCTTCCTGATGAGACCCTGATGGGGGTCTGTGGATACATACTCCCCTGTAGCAGTCAGACCTCGTGGTGGGAGGTGCATTCCATATAGATGCAGGTGGGTGTACAGGGGGGTCCCCGACCTGGTCCAGCTGTGGCCTCATGACCTTCTCCATGAGGTGTTTTCTAACCTGAAGTTTCTGCGCCTCATGGGTATGGCTAGGAAGGAACAGGAAAGGCAGTCAGCCCACTCCACCCTGTATCTCCTTGACTGGCGGCATGAGGAGAGCAAGGGCATTTCAAAAAGTGAGATGGCCCTGGAGCCCTCCCTCACTCCCCCCAGTTCTGGCACCACTGCATGGAATGCATGCATATCCACAGTGGATTACACACAGGGACAAGCACTTGAAGAAGAAATCCAACAATTTGGTAAACAACATCTAAAAATGTGACTGCTTATCCAGATCTTTTTGGGCCTAGAAATTCAGATGGATTGTCATGCAAATTTTCAAGCTATCCAAGGTACCCTGTCTTTGGTTTAGTTGGAAACACAGCAAGAAAATAATCTCTTATAGTTATAGCTGAAATATGCAGAGGCAAGCAAAACTGTAAACATAAAACAACAAAATAAATTGACCAAATGTTTCTAAACCTTAAAGTTTCAGGTTCAATTCAGTTTGAATCTTCTCTTAAATTTATCATAGGAAGTTCACCAGAAGCTATTTACAAAAGCTTTTTGTAAATTAGAATTACACTGGAATGAAAACATCTGTGGGGATGAGTAATTACAGTGTGAATTTCAGAGTATGTACAGGATAAAGTAAAACCCTACACAGGTGCCATTTAAGTAAAAGAGCTTGTGCAGCCCCATTTGAGTAAAGAGCTCATGCCACACTTCATATTTGTGTTATGGTGAGGAACGTAAATTATTTTGAACATGACTAGACTTGACATATCGTGGGATGCAGAAAACATTCATGTGAATTTCAGTCATAACAAGACACTCTGTAGTTCCAGGTTAGAGGCCTAGGGAGGTCACATTCCTGTGGGCATGGTAGCAGGGATTTGTAAAAGCATGCACACATCTCTCTGTTACAACTGAAAAGGCAATTTGTTCTTCCCTCAAATGCCTTCATTTTTTATTCCAGATCCCAGTTATGGTACTCAAAGCAGTGAAAAATTCATGCCATCATGCTGTTGTGCTGATAATGGAACTGTTGCTGTGTTTTCTCACTGTGCAAGACACAGTCCAGGATATGCAGCTATGTGGCCTAGGCATGCCAGACATATTTATGAATATTTATGATTGGCATTACACCCAACAGCGCATGTATATTCTTATCAAGAAGAGCATCAAACTGGTGATGAAACCGATAATCTTTTCAAAACCAACAGATAGGCTGGAAATAGGTCTACTTGTTTCCTGTGGGATGACTAGTCTGGATTTCTGAAAATTATTAACTACAAAACTCTAATTTCCCCTGTACCCTTGTTCTGAGTCAGGTGGACACTGCAAGAAAAGCTTCTCACACAAAGTTTCCAAATCTGGTTCTAGCTGAAGTATCCAGAGGAAAGCAAATATGTAAACAAATGAACAAAATAAATGACTGATCTTTCTAATTGGGGAGAGACCTAATCCATGTTTACGCAGTCTGGATACCTCAGCACTTTACAAATGTCCTTATTTTCCCCTCTGCCATAACATGTGGAGGGGCTCTAAATCAAATCCCTGCATGTGCAGAGGAGAGAAGGGCACAGTGGCTCTGCCACAGGCTGTCTACTTCCCCAAAGCCTATGGAAACCCCTTCACTGTCATAGCACCCACGAGGAGCAGGGGCAAGTAAACAGCCACATGAAGTGACATCTACTCACTCTACATTCATAGGAGTTTACTCACGTAAATTAATGCTGACCCTGTTGTCACTAGCTTATGAAGTATCCCTCCTCTGCAAGCTGATCTTCCCTCAAGGAAGAGATCAGGGCAGCCAGTGAGAACTACATGAGAGCAGAGGTCCTGAGGCAGAGTACGGAAGAAAGGTGGCAGGAGGGGAATGAGGGACAGACTCTGCATGGATGCTTTGGGCCTCTCTCTGGATTCTTCAAGATTGTAATCATTTATAGTTTAAAAGGACTAACTCCCCTGGTTTCTGCACTGGAAAATGCAAGGAGCAAAATGGGACAATTCAGAGGACCCTGGGACTTTCCATTGGACTTGCCTCTCTCCACACTTTTGTTTGCAGTACAGATAATATAGCCAAGTGAATTTACAATAGTAGCAAATGTGGTGTGGTTCCTCCGTTCTGGCAGAATCAGACCTGCAAGGTCTGACTAACTAGATTAGATTCAATTTAGTTTAGGCTAAATATAAAACACAACTGGGAAGACTGTCTGTTCTACGAGATGCTTTGCTATTTGTTCACCAGGCATATAAACACACTGGCGATATGACAGATACATTTCACAGCTGGCATCGCTGCATTTCATGCTTGCAGAAGAACTGATGTGCAGTTCTGTGCTAAGTGGTATTAGCTCATTTGGAGCATGTCATTTCCCTGATAGGAACTGGAGAGCCTTGCAAAGTTCTACTCACTCAATTAGCAGGGGCAAATTTGGTTGATCTTTTGTTTTCTGAGATGCAGACAGGAAAGCAGAGACACAAAAGGTTTACGGGACTTCCCTAAGGCCATAGAAAGAGTCAAAGTGACATTGCAGGGATTAGAATTTCCTGGTTTCTAGTCTATTACTCATATCTCACCTGTTCTCTAACCTGATTAAAGGGAACTTCTATATGTACTGTAATGAAGTTCATCTTTGGAGGGTGGGTAAATAAATAAATAAATACATAAGAGGTTTTATTATACGTTAGGGGAAGATATAAAAAATAACTTTGCATTCTCCAAATGAGCAGGTCAAAACATGGGTAAATATCTTGCGCAAAGCATATATTGGAACCTTCACCTATCCCTAAAACAAGTGTACCCTATTTATTTTATGTAGATTACAATTTATATGGCAAAAAAACTTTTCAAGTACCAACTACTTTAAGATGACCTTTTTGTTACATTTTTTCAGTGGCAGGTCAGTACAACATAGTTGAAACGTGATTTAAAAACTCTTGTGTGGAGATGTTTCCTCTTTCAAACCAAATGTTATGATTAGTTTTTTTTTTATAATAATACTTAGAACTTATATAGCATTTTTTATCCTAAATATTTCATAGACTCATAGACTCATAGACTAATAGGTCAGAAGGGACCAATCTGATCATCTAGTCTGACCTCCTGCACAAGGCAGGCCACAGAACCCCACCCATCCAATTTTATAACAACCCCTATCCCAGGGGGTATTTAAGTTTCATTATCTCCATTTTCCAGATGGGAAAATTGAGACTCACCAAGAGGTGAAGTGACTCACTCAGGGTCATACACAGAGTCAGTGGCAGAACTAAAATTGGAGTCCAGGCCTCCTGATTCACTGTTCCCTGTTTTAATCACATGACAACACTGCCTCCCACTGACTAAGAAAAAATTAAAGACTAGTTTGTTTTTTTAATGTAGAGTCACCTGACACTGCTAATTCTGCTGTCCTTACTCAGGCAAAAGTCTCAAGAATTTCATCCAAAATATATTAATTTTGATGTCCCTGGGAAATTGTCTGGGCTAAGGAGTGCAAGACTGAGCCCTAAATTATTTTCCTTATTTTTGATATATGTACAAGCAACAGCTTCCCTAATACACATAGGGGGAAAAAATCTCCTATGCTGTAACTACAGAAAGTATTAGAGTAACTCAAATCAATACTTTGCTTAAAAAGCAAGCAAGCCTCCCTCCCCACACACACAGTTCAGAACTTTAAAAACAGGAAAGGCTATTTATATAGGAAAGGAAGAGTAGATGCAAATGCAAGAGTAGTGGCATGCAGCTATATGCAAAGAGAAAAGAGTTAGCTACAGTTACCTGACAGTCTGGCAGTCCGGCCCCCTGGCTAGTTGTGAGCCGCATAGTGGTATGGAGGTAGCAGGCTGCTGATAATCTACAAGAAACTGATAAATTAGACATATATACAAAGAGATGACAAAGCAAGGGGTTAGTAACAATAGTGAACAGACTATGCAGCTGATGGAGGGATTTAGTGAGGAATGTATGTTCAGTTCTTATTAGCTAAGTTAACAGTTTTCTTTCACAAATACTCATGGAAACAGTTGAGCTTATTTTTTTCCCCACTGGCAAGATATTATTAGATGGGAGTTTTAGATCAACCATATTTAATTTGCAGTATGGGCCTGACGGTAGTCTTTTCACTGACTTCAATGGGGTCTGAATCAGGCCATATTAACCATTATTTTATCATAGGGTATGAATGCAACTGGTTTCCTTACTAGTAATATAAAACATCAATAATAGCTACTTTAAAATTCTCATGATATCTTATGCCTATCATATGTAAAAAAAATCCTCTGTGGACTTGCAGAGTAAAAAATATATATATAATCCTGTGGCAGTCCCAGCTGCCATCAAAAAATAGTTATTTCAAAAAGATTTAAATCAGACATTACAACCTGCAAGTAGTGGCAGTGAGATTGTGTGTGTGAAATAAATGCAGAGCCACTGTAATTCTTGTGACTGTGTTTATAGTGGAATGAGGAAACAGATTTTAAAACCACTAACAATGTTCTCTGTTTTCTTGATTTAAAAACCAAATCAAACAACAACAAAACAAACCCTGAACTGCTAGCCTTTTACCAACTTCCGAGTCTGAGCAAACCCCACCACTGCACAACAACATAAGAAACTAACAGTCTGACTCTTCATAATGGAGCTAGTCCAAACATTCTGCGGCCTCTGTTATACACATATAGTCAGACGGATGATCGTCCTGGTCTTTTCTGGCCTTAAAATCTGTGAATGAAATCCTGACTCCATTGAAATAAATGGAGTTTTGCCTTTGATTTCAGTGAGGTCTGTGCATCTCTTGTCTGCCATGAAGACTGCATCTTGATTCTCCAGATCCCAGCTTTTGATTCTCTAAGTTTCTTTCTCTAAAGCAACTGCTTAGGAAACGGGAAGTTATTCTAATGTGAATTTTAAAAACAAAAATGACAAGACATCATAGTTAATCAGAATCTTTTTTAGGAATCATGAATCTTTTCTTCTTTTTCTCACTGGCTGCCACTCAAAGCACAAAACTCCTTTTGAAGGAGGTACAAATAATGTCACAGTCTCTGCTCTGGTGTAGAGGAAGATTGTTCCCTTGGAATTCAATTCTGCTGTCTCAATCAGTTGGAAATTGTTGTTGGTACTATATATACACAAAGACTCCCCACATGTAACTGACACTGTTGGTACTGTTCTTTTTTCACAGAGGGCAGGGTACTTGCCTGAAAATACTGGGGGTCTTTTTAGTACCACAGTTGCCCCTTCTCAAACAAATCCATTTATCAGTCACCATATAGTGATCTGTCTCCTAAGGTGATCTGTGCTGCCCTCTAGTGGTTAAGTGGGTGTGGACAAATCACATTTGGTGCCTCCCTTCTCACCACAGTAAACATCATAGATTTTTGGACCCTGAGCATGACCTTTGGCAGGAAGAGGAGGAAAGAGTGTAAGGAATTATTATTCAACACATCAAAATGTGTCATATGACTTGAGTTGTCAGAGCTGCTCTTTTGTTGCAGTTTGCAGAATAGTCTGTTTGAAGTGCTGGTCTTAGACCCAGAGCTTTCTCTTGGAAAATCAATGTATAGCTTGGTAGGGAGGTATCTTATGCAGCAAGATGGCTGTTCTGCTGGTGAAAAACATTTTTACATTGTGTGATGCCTGAATGGCTATCAGTGTGTAGTCTCTCTAGCTCCCAGGACTGATGAAAGATTAGTTAAGCCATAAAATGCAGGCACTGCTTATTGCTGGTGCAGTCAAGATTTTTACTCTATGATAAGTCTCCTAAAAACAGCATCAATGACCTGATTAATGCAAGAGTCAGACTGGTTTATTCCTAAAGTCTCTGTTGCCAGGAAAGCCAAATACAGTGTTGATTTCAACCACTACAGGGACAGAATGACTATTTTGTATGAGAATCCCCCAATCCAATTCATACTGAAGTCAATGGGAGTACTCCCATTGACATCAGTATAAAGCCCTGCACTAGTGACAGGCAATATATAAAAGATTCAGCATGGTTCAGAATAGCATTCTTTGAAACTCTAAGGGCACAACTCCCATCACCATTCGGTCTCATCAGCCCTACAGCTTCTCATCATTCTAGCAACTCTCCTTCACTGTTGGACTGGCCAGAGCTACTTTCTCCTTTTAAATCTAATGCCCAGTGCTAACCATGGGCCAAATTTAGTCCTAGTGGAACAGCTTTAAATTCTGTTAATTCAATTAAGTTGCACCCATTTACATCAGGACTGACACTGGCCCTATAGATACTGTTAAACCAAGAAACTCTTTGTGAAAAATGTGGGAATTTTGGTAATATTTTTTATGATGCCTGTGCATGCCTCAGTTTCCCTTGGGACTTTGCATAGCTATGCACTGAGGTTGAAGGGAAGGGATAAAGTGGTGACTCAGCAGCCTGGCTGGAAACCAGAGTCATTAACAAACTGAATAAAAGTCTACACATTGTCCAGAGAGACAATGGAAACCCCAGTGGCCAGTGACCCACACACCTATTGACCAAAAGCCAAGAGGAAGGAGACTTCCCCACTCCACACACCTCTCTGCAAGGAAGCACAGCAAAGGCCCCAAGCAGTAGAACAAAGGGGAAAGTTGCTAGGTGGCTGTGATAAAAGCTGTGCTCACAGAGATCCAGCATGCACCCCACCCCCCGGAACCAAAGACAAAGGGACAGAGACAGGGCCAAAGTGGATTCTACAGCAGCTCGGCTAGGTAGAGCCCTCACATTGGCTAGACTGAACAATGTCTTAACCTTTGCTTCTCTACACCAGTGGTTCCCAAACTTGGTTTGCAACCTGTTCAGGGTAAGCCCCTGGTGGGCTGCGAGACACTTTGTTTCCCTGAGCATACGCAGGTATGGCCGCTCGCAGCTCCCAGTGGCCGCAGTTTGTCGTTCCCAGCCACTGGGAGCTGCAGTAAGTGGTGTGGGCCGGGCCACTGCTTCCCGCAGCTTGTATTGGCTGGGAATGGCAAACTGCAGCCACTGGGAGCTGTGAGCGGCCTGGACCTGCAGATGCTCAGGTAAACAAAGCATCTCACAGCCCACCAGGGGCTTATCCTGAACAAGCCAGGAACCAACTTTGGGAACACCTGCTCTACGCTAACCTCAGGACTTTCACATTCTGAATGCTAGGTAACCAATAGTTTATCTTGCTTTGAAAAGAGTGCTTGGCATTGCTGAAAACACTAACTGGGAGCACTGCGTCCTGACGGAATAAAGAACAAGCCTCCCACAGGAGCTCAGCTCTGCAGGATTTGCTGCGGGGAGTGGGAGCCCCAGAGGAAACAAGGATCATTAGCACTCAAAGGTCCAGTTTTGGAGTCTCAGCGGCTGCCGGCCTGCCCCTGTGAACTGTGTGGATCTTTGGGGGCCTGGCATGCTAAAGGGGTCACTCCCAAGGGACTAGTAGCAGGCTGGGGCATAGACCAGACCCTGTGGATCCCTGACACTCTTCTAAATCTTTTCCTGCTCTGTCTTCTTCTGGTTAAGCACCACACGTAGTGTCACAGGTATGTTCAGCCCTTTGGACCATAAAATAGGTGAATCCAATCAACATTATCATGTGTGGCTGTGTTTTTAATGTCTGAGAAATGGGCATGCAGTTTTGCTGCTGTCAGCAATGTCCTCAGTGAAAATTTTACATGCGACTATAGAATCAGCATAATGGAACTCCCTTTGTACATTCTGTCATTGGATATACGAAACAAGCTGTCTATATAAAGAGTGACTTGGTATTACCAAGGAACAAGAATAGCAAGGGATCCAAGACCAAGAAAAGTATCAAGAAAACATGAGTGGTGCTGCAAATAAGTGACTGGTGTCTTCTGATTACTCAAAATTCATGAAATGTTTCTATAAAAATCTCATGGGTAAAAATTAAGAGCCAAACACTAAATATAAACAACATTTTAAAGGGACGATTCACATTAAGAAATCCAGATGTGTGAATAAAGATTTGCAGGATCAATCCCTGAAAAGAAGAAAATGAAATTCTTATTGCAAAATGTGAAGTTGATGTTTTGGTGTTTTATGTAAAACTCACCCTGGAGATGGAAGAATCCCTTCATTTTGCAGAACTTGCAGAAAAGTCTCACTTCCTAAGCTCAGATTTTCATAGTACCCACCCCACTACTGTCATGCCACCCAATGTCAATTGCACTTGCTGCATAAATCTTGCGGGAACTTGATAATGTGTTCTGCTGAGACGTGCTATTGATAGTTCACCTGAAAACAGGAGCAGTCTCCATTTACCCGAGAATGAATTATTCTCTTTCCTGGGATTTCAAAAACAACGACAACATTGATTTAATGTAACTCCTGGCTAACAGAATGAATCAAGAGTAGTGAGCAAGAAAACCTTCTCTTAAAAACAACCTCCCCCTCCTTCTTCTGAACACTAGCTGTGCAATAGGCAGAAATGCAGTGTTTTACGCTGCAAAATGTACTGAAACAATTTGTTCCCTCTGCTCTAAGTTTCTGATTTGGGTAAATACGTTATTTCCAAAGTCAAAGGCCAGTGTGATATGTCAAGAAAAACGGCAGCTTGGAAGGGAGAACACTCACCTTGCTGATATGAGACAAACTCCCAAGACATTCTGAAACTGTAAGTTGAAAAGGTGGGAGAAATCTTAACAGCCTTTAAGATGAGAAATATATTTTTTCATCTATGTTATAGGTAGTATTTCCATACTTTGTAACACGAGGTTTGGGACAGCTTAGTGCTCCTTTTGTCTCAGTGTGTAACAATTTGAGTTTATTTCCTACCATCAGTTAAATTTGTGATTTTTCTCTTAATTTCCTAACTTATGCCAAAGAAACACTGCTTTTATTAAAACAAACTGGAATTTGATGTGGTGATTTCAATTGGGATGATTGCTGTTGGCTACTTCAGAGAGAAGGCAGCATGAGAAAAGTAACACTTTAAAGATGAGAAGAGCCTACTCACTCATAAAAAGTGACAGTCCTGTGGCACCTTATAGACTAACAGACATATTGGAGCATAAGCTTTTGAGGGGGAATACCACTTGCATCTGATGAAGTGGGTATTCACCCGCGAAAGCTTATGCTCCAATATGTCTGTTAGTCTATAAGGTGCCACAGGACTCTTTGTCACTTTTTACAGATCCAGACTAACACGGCTACCCCTCTGATACTACTCACTCATAGAATATTAGGGTTGGAAGAGACGTCAGGAGGTTATCTAGTCCAACCCCTGCTCAAAGCAGGACCAACCCCAACTAAATCGTCCCAGACAGAGCTTTGTCAAGCTGGGCCTTAAAAACCTCTAAGGACAGAGATTCCACCACCTCCTTAGGTAAGCCATTCCAGTGGTCATACAATCACACTTTAGAAGATCATGATGGTCCCTTCTGACCTTAGTCTGACCTCCTGTACAATGTAGGCCACAGAATCTCACCCACCCACTCCTGTAACAACCCCCTGACCTATGTCTGAGCTATTGAAGTCTTCAATTTGTGATTTAAAGACTTCAAGGTGCAAGAGTCCTCCAGCAAGTGACCCGTGCCCATGCGGCAGAGGAAGGCAAAAAAACCTCAGGGCCTCTGCCAATCTGCCCTGGAGGAAAATTCCTTCCCGATCCCAAATTTGGTGATCAGCTAAACCCTGAGCATGTAGGCAAAACTCACCAGCCAGACACCCAGGAAAGAATTCTCTGTAGTAACTCAGATCCCATCCTCTCTAGTGTCCCATCACAGGTCACTGGGCATATTTACCTCTAACAGTCAAAGATTAATTGCCAAAATTAGCCTATCCCATCATACCATCTCCTCCATAAACTTATCAAGCTTAGTCTTGAAGCCAGATATGTCTTTTGCCTCCACTGCTTCACCATCCTCCTAGTGAAATAGTTTTTCCTAATATCCAATATAAACCTCCCCCACTGCAACTTGAGACCATTTGCTCCTTGTTCTGTCATCTGCCACCGCTGAGAACAGACTAGCAACATACTCTCTGGAACCCCTATTTAGGTAGTTGAAGGCTGCTATCAAATCCCCTCTCATTCTTCTCTTCTGCAGAGTAAATAAGCCCAATTCCCTCAGCTTCTCATCATGTCATGTGCCCCAGCCCCCTAATCATTTTAATTGTCCTCTGCTTGACTCTCTCCAATTTGTCCACATCCTTTCTGTAGTGGGGGGCCCAAAACTCTACACAGTACTCCAGATGTGGCCTCACAAGTGCCAAATAGAGGGGAATAATCAGTTCCATCGATCTGCTGGTAACGGTCCCCAAACAATGTCCTAAGAAAACGAGCCAGTATGGTCACAGAGGAGAGCAGAATAGTTGATGGGTGCCAGAACTTATTACAAACATGTTAAACAGATGCATGGGCCAGGGCTTGCTGATCAGTAATTTAGTGGAAGCAGTGACTGTGGTACAGTAGGAGCACGCCAGTGTGTATAGTATTTCTTCTGGGTACAAGGCTGATAAGCACTAGATGGCACCAACTATTTGATTTAGTGCAGTAAGGTTGACTTACTGTGATATTGTGTGGCAAATCTTGCAATGATCCTTCATTAACATTGTGTCAATGCTGGAGATTACGCTTATGTTAAATATGTTATCTGCAGAATATCACCCTTCAACATTTTTTACTTGAGTATCTAGCTGGCTAGATCATTGGGCTCAACAGGTAGTGATCAATGGCTCCATGTCTAGTTGGCAGCCGGTTTCAAGCAGAGTGCCCCAAGGGTCGGTCCTGGGGCCGCTTTTGTTCAATATCTTCATTAATGATCTGGAGGATGGCACGGACTGCACCCTCAGCAAGTCTGCAGATGACACTAAACTGGGAGGAGTGGTAGATACAATGGAGGGTAGGAATAGGATACAGAGGGACCTAGACAAATTAGAGAACTAGGCAAAAGAAATCTGATGAGGTTCAACAAGGACAAGTGCAGAGTCCTGCACTTAGGATAGAAGAATCCCATGCACTGCTACAGACTAGGGACTGAGTGGCTAGGTAGCAGTTCTGCAGAAAAGGATCTAAGGGTTACAGTGGATGAGAAGCTGGATATAAGTCAACAGTGTGCCCTTGTTGCCAAGAAGGCTAACGGCATTTTGGTAGGAGTATTGCCAGCTGACAAGAGACGTGATCATTTCCCTCGATTTGGCATTGGTGAGGCCTCATCTGGAGTACTGCGTCCAGTTTAGCAAAGGTTTAGAAACACACACAGTACTGACTGGGTTAAGATCAGCAATGCAGGGAAACTTCCACAGGTGTAAATCTCATCACTCCCCAATGCCTGTTTCAATAAGTGTTTACTCCTGAAGTATGTACAAAAGATGCAGTCTCATAACAAGCATGGAAGGAAAGCATTAGATAAACTAAAGGCTTCTTACCAGCAAGAACCGGTGATTGGTTTATTGGACTGGCTAGAATATGTCATTACTGAGATAAAGAAAAGCATTTAGAAAGATGCCATCTGTATTATTGACTACTACAGAACAATGTGATAAAGCACTGTTAACAATAATAATTTAGTGCTATACTTTGGTTTGACCATAAAGATATATGGCTTTATGGATCAGTCTGTTTAAATTGCTTCCTGGAATATCTCAGGCTTCCCTTGCTACACTATTACTAATCTCTTTCATCTAAGCAACATTACAACTACAGTTTTTTTCTTCTTCTTAGCATTTAGCCAGGTAATTTCCCAGCGCAATGGAGGTTTTAGCAAACACAGAATTCCAGATATTTTAGCCCTGCGATGCAAAGAAAACTGTAGGAAATGATGTAGATTTTGCTAAATCCTGACCTCTGCTGAATTCATGCACAAGCGGTGGGGCCATTTCCTCTTTACTCCCATTATGTAAGAAAGAGGCAAGGATGATTCAACCCACTCAAGAGCACCAGAAAACATGTTCCAGTGGTGGCATGTTTTATAGGTTAAGAGATGCAGCCATCTGGCTAGCAAGCATTATCCTATAAGCAGCAACCATTATCCAGATGCAACAGTGATAATTGATAAATTAAACAGTAATAAGTCACCAGGATCAGATGGTATTCCCCCAAGAGTTCTAAAGGAACTAAAATGTGAAATTGCAGAACTACTAACTGCGGTATGTAACCTATCATTTAATGATGACTGGAGGATTGCTAATGTGACGCCATCTTTTTTTTAAAAAGGCTCCAGAGGCGATCCCGGCAATTACAGGCTGGTAAGCCTAGCTTCAGTACTGGGCAGACTGGTTGAAACTATAGTAAAAAACAGAATGATCAGATACATAGATGAATACAATTTGTTGGGAAAGGGTCAACATGGTTTTTGTAAGGGGAAATCATACCTCACCAATCTACTAGAATTCTTTAAGGGGGTCAACAAGCACATGGACAAGGGGGATCCAGTGGATATAGTGTACTTAGATTTTCAGAAAGCCATTGACAAGTTTCCTCACCAAAGGCTCTTAAGCAAAGTAAGTTGTCATGGGATAAGAGGGAAGGTCCTCTCATAGATCAGTAACTGGTTAAAAGATCAGAAACAAAGGGCAGGAATAAATGGTCAGTTTTCAGAATAAATAGAGATAAATAGTGGTGTCCCCAGGGGTCTGTACTGGGACAAGTACTGTCCAACATATTCATAAATGATCTGGAAAAAGGGGGCAAAATTTGCAGATGATACAAAACTACTCAAGATAGTTAAGTCCCAGGCAGACTGTGAAGAGTTACAAAAGGATCTCACAAAACTGAGAGACTGGCCAACAAAAAGGCAGATTAAATTACATGTTGATAAATGCAAAGTAACTCACATTGAAAAACATCATCCCAACTATACATGTGAAATAATGGGGTCTAAATTAGATGTTACCACTCAAGAAAGAACTCTTCCGACAGTGGCCAAAGCCAGGTGCCCCAAAAGGAATGAACAGAACAGGGAATCAAATGATCTATCCTCTGTTGCACATTCCCAGCTTCTGGCAAACAGAGGTAGGGATACTATTTCTGCCCATACTGACTAATAGCCATTGATGGACTTATCCTCCATGAACTTATCTAGTACTTTTTTGAACCCTGTTATAGTCTTGACCGTCACAACATCCTCTGGCAATGAGTTCCACAGATTGACTGTGTGTTGTGTAAATAAATATTTCCTTTTGCTTGTTTTAAACCTGCTGCCTATTAGTTTCACTTGATGATTACCTGTTCTGTTCATTCCCTCGGAAGACAGGATACTGGGCTAGATGGACCTTTGGTCTGACCCAGTAAGGCTGTTCTTATATTCTTAGTGCTCCTGCTTTGAGCAGAAAAGAAATATGCCCCACTGCTTTGAATCCTGCTAGATTCCTTTAGCAGATGACTCACTGAGCAGTCACTGCTCCCTCTCTCAGTGTAGGCTGGGACAGGTTTTGAAACTTAATGTACAGGTAATGTTCAAAGAGAGGGACAGGTTGCATTAGAGTTCTTTATGCAGGGAACAGAAATTAAAGCAATAGGAAAAGTCTGAGGGGAGGCAGCAGAAGTGGCACAGAAGGACCCAATTTTCACCCAAGATTTAGGAATGAAGGTGAGAAGGTGCAGGCCTCTCTTTGCTAAGCCAGCATTTAGTAAAGAAAGGCTCAGGGGGAAACAAAGATTAAGTAAACCAGAAGTTGGGAGCCAAACCTATCCCAGCTACACAAGCTTAAGGGCCAGGTGATTTTACATCAACTGAAAAATCTAACCCTGAGAATGATCATAATATCAAAGGAAGGCAAAGAGATATGCTAGTGCAGGAGATGCTGATGCTGTCTTATCTTGCTCTTTTTCTTTTGACAATGGAAAATTTAAATTCTTTAATTATATTTCCTGCCTTGGGTTGCTTGTGATAGCAGGGGATTGGACTCAATAACCGAGTTGATCCCTACCAGTCATATGTTCTTATATACTTTTTTATATCTGTATTTTATCAAAATCTTGTACCCATTGCCCAACACTGTAGAAACATTTTCACCTATCTGAAAGCATCATTCAAAATAATCTTTTTGAAAAAGTCATGCTGGTTCCCCGCCCCCCCGCCAGTCTGTTCCACTTCTCAATTCACTACACCTCTCTCTGTCTTCCCTCCCCACCTTTTAATATGCTGTCCCATAGCAGGAGACCAGATAGCTGATTTTTCATAATTTTTTAGTTAGTTTTATTCAGTACTTTCTTCTGACACCTGGATTACCTGCCAGCCCCAATTAAAGTCTCCCCCTGGTCTTTCCATGGACTCCATTGGTCATGTGAATGACAATCAGTAATCATGCATTTGTATGTTACAATGGCTTATTGTAACATGCATTTTTTTCCAGATACAAAAAACAATATTAAGAAATTTCTTGACCGTTTGACACTTTTTTATTGTAGGTCATGCTTTTGCATTTTTATAATGAATATAATTTGTGGGATATGTTTTAAATCATTCCTCACTAAATCTAATGAAATGCTAAATAGGTGTTAGTAAATTAGCAGAAATGGGAATGGACAGAAGCTTAAAAAGATATTATGTTAAGGGTGTTATACAGTTCACAGACATAGCATTTCTACAGATCCAAGCATCTACTGTGTACACACATATTAAAATGTGATATATCATTTAGAGGCTTCAAAAGCAAAAAGGAAAAGGCTTATAAACATATCACTTGTGATACTGTTGTCTAGGTTACCAATTTTCATTTTAAGACTTGTGGATACATTTCAAAGGTCATTCTGGCCTGCAAACATGGCCAAGGCCATGATACAGTTTGTACCATGTCAGGGTATAAGTAAGGTCTGATCCAAGCCTGCTGAAGTCAAGGTGAATGGGATTTTGTAGGCTTTGGAACAGGCTCTAAAGGCACAGTTGGCAACCGTCACAGCCCAAAACAGCAATACATCTACAATAATGAATATGTTAATTTTGATGACAGAAGTTACTGATGAGATTAGATGACGGCCTCCCAAGAAATAGCTCTGCAACAGAGATAAAAAAAAATCCTTGCTTCACTAACTTAAACAAGCGGAGACTCCCTTCTGCACTTACGTTTTCAGATGACTAGCACAATAATTAATATTCAGGTATTATTGGTGATCAAAATCAGTAACTCATGAAACCGCATTAAACCTTTTCATAGAACATAAAGACAGACAGTATTTGTTAAAGGAATTTTGAAGAAGTGTCAATAATTGTTTCAGATAATTGAAGGTGGTAGATTCAGGAACACAATATTTTTAAGGAAAGTAACAAGAGTACTGGTAATACATTTTTTAAAAGGTGTGATGTGTTACTTGCCTCTATACTTGGTTGGAAACAGCTTAAAGTCGAATGGATTCTAATCAAGAACTTCCAACAGAAGTTGCTAAAATTTGTTATTTAAATGAGACAAATTCAATCTAATAACCAGGTAACAATTTTTATACACATGGAAAAAGGTCAATAACCTCTTGATAATGTTCAGCCTTAAGACATGGACTTCACTGCAATCCTTTATTTCTTTATTTAATTCTGTTTTGTAGCTGGCAACATATCTTAATAAGGAGGGGAGGTTTAAACGCACTTTAAAAAGGTAATGAGAAAATACAAAGAGAAGCTAATATAACCAGTGGCACAGCAGTAAATTAATGTCATCATAATAGTTAAATGATATTGACCAGCATGAAATGTATACCATCGGTCTTCTCTGTGGTAATTAGGAAGCTAAACATAACAGAGAAAAAGCATAAAGCAAAGTGGTCCTATTCACAGTGGCACCAAGAGGTAAAAGTACATTTAGCCAGCTGATTTCTTGATCAGTTACAGCCAGCTAAAGTCCTTGGCAATGATACTTCTCTTTAGTTTTGTAGTAACTTTCACAAGGACAATGTACCACAGTAGGAGTGATGTACGTGCATCATACTCATTAAGCTTAGTTAAGTGAGCATATCAGATGTAGAACATGTAGACCCTAATAGCAAGGATATATAGCTATTTCTAGATGTATTCTCTAACCCCACACATTAAACAATGAAGACAAAATTATACACACACAAATGGTTCATTACAAAAATAACAGAAAACAGAGAAGCACAGAACAAAAAATGGACACAGGTAATAACATTAAATTAAAGATGTCTAAATTATCATTTTTGTATGTAGCACCTGATTTAGTTACAGTTCATAACCCTGAAAAAATTGATTAAAATAATTTCTATAAACAGTGTAAGATACATTAAACTAATG
The DNA here is from genome assembly GCF_007399415.2 of Gopherus evgoodei. Lineage (NCBI taxonomy): Eukaryota > Metazoa > Chordata > Testudines > Testudinidae > Gopherus > Gopherus evgoodei. The sequence goes on along the minus strand of NC_044322.1, from coordinate 255,754,169 downwards.
TTGCAGGAATCCTGTAAATGTCAATAGCCTGTCTGTGTGTAAAAATAGATAAGGCAACTTGTGCATATGAATTCAGACCATAAACATCAACGCATTCACTGCACGTACAAATATATTTTATGCATATTCAGGGAATCACAGAGAAACTCAGACTAAGACCCTCTTGCTCATGACACACCCAAGAGAGTAATTTGTAGTTGACCTCAGTTTTGTGAATTTGGAGGATTTCCAGAGTTAGGACAATATTTTTAAAATGTTGGACCAGATTCATCAGCATGCTCCAGCTGCTTTGTGTTGCTCCAGTTACATAGACCAGCCAAAAATGATCTGATCTGGCTGGTTAAGCCAAGTTTATGATTGCTTTTCATCACCGTAGAAAGCAAACAGAGCCTACTGGTGAATCTAGCCCAGTGTTTTGAAGGTATGTTAAAATTCTGAATGAATTAATTTTGACAGATTCCTTTGAAAAGCAGGATTATGTTGTACTGTTGAATTTTTATCTATATAGTTGTGGATATGTTAAACAAAAAAGTTAATTATTTATCACGATGTATACATAAAATTGTATCTTACACACAATAAAATTCTGAGTCCAGAACCCAGTTACAGAATCAAACGCTTAGTCAACAGGTAACTAGCATAGAAAGAATTGTCATTTTCTGTCCATATGACTTCTTTTTTCTGAATGTATTCCATTGACCTAAATATTTAATTTAAGACAAGGAGAAGAAAGGATTTTTTAAAAACTGTCCAAGTCTACAATCAACCTCGTTCTAGAAACAAGTGAGGCATTATTAGGGCTTGGTTGAATAGGCTGCTGATATACTTTTGAAAAGCAGGCTAACTGCAAAATTAGTACCCAAGCTAAGAACTTTTATCAATGGCCTTGGATCACTTCCTTTTTAAAAATTATGCTTTCCTAATTATATAGGTTTCTAACAGTCCTGCTGTCCCAAAAGAAGGAGATGTTAGAACAAGTCAAGGTTTAGGAATTTAAGGGATACTTATGGTACTGGAGTTTATAAAGTTAGGAACAGTTTTGTAGATTTTGTTCTTAAATGCAAAGCAAAGCTGAAGTGTTTATTAGCCACTAAAATTAGAAGTTTTAACCTGTATAACTTCAAAGCTTGAAGAGTAATAGCCTCAGAAAAAAGAAGATAGAAACCAAACAGTTAAAAAAACAAACAAACAACTTTTTCTTCTCTTTCAAGGATGTAAGTTACACTGACTATTAGGGCTGTTAACTTAAGCGATTAACTCAAAACAAATTAATCCCGATTAACCGCAGTTTTAATCACACTGTTAAACAATAATAGAATACCAATTTACATTTATTATAAATATTTTGGATCTTTTTCTACATTTTCAAATATCTTGATTTAAATTACAACACAGAATACAAAGAGTACAGTGCTCACATATTATTTTTATTACAAATATTTGCAGAGTAAAAAAGAAACAAAAGAAATAATATTTTTCAATTCACCTCATACAAATACCATAATGCAATATCTTTTTCCTTAAAGTGCAACCTACAAATGTAGATTTTTTTGTTTGTTACATAACTGCACTCAAAACCAAAACACTCTCGTAGCTGGCATTCTGAGATATTTACATGCCAGATATGCTAAACATTCATATGCCCCTTCATGCTTTGGCCACCATTCCAGAGGACATGCTTCCATGCTGATGATGCTCGTGAAAAAAATAATGCGTTAATTAAATATGTGACTTGAACTTCTTGGGGGAGAATTATATGTCTCCTGCTCTGTGGTTTTACCCACGTTCTGCCATATATTTCTTGTTATGGCAGTTTCAGATGACCATCCCACATATATTGTTCGATTTAAGAACATTTTCACTGCAGATTTGACAAAAAGCAGAGAAGGTACCAATATGAGATTTCTAAAGATAGCTACAGCACTCGACCCAAGATTTAAGAATATGAAGTGCCTTCCAAAATCTGAGTGGGACAAGGTCTGGAACATGCAGTCAGAATTACTGAAAGAGCAACACTCTGATTTGGAAACTACAGAACCCAAACCACCAAAAAAAAAAAGATATCATCTGACTCAGCTAATGAAAATGAATGTGCATCACTCTGCACTGCTTTGGATCATTATCAAGCAGAACCTGTCATCAGCTTGGAAGCTTGTATTCTGGAATGGTGGTCGAAGCATGAAGGGGCATATGAATATTTGGCATATCTAGCATGTAAATACCTTGCAATGACAGCCATGAGAGTGCCATGTGAACGCCTGTTCTCACTTTGAGATGGCATAGTAAATAAGAAGCGGGCAGCATTATTTCCCATAAATGTAAACAAACTGGTTTGTCTTAGCTATGGCTGAACAAAAAGTAGGACTGAATGGACTTGTAGCTTCTTAAGTTTTACATTATTTTGTTTTTGAGCGCAGTTATGGAAAAAATAATTCTACATTTGTAAGTTGCGCTTTCATGATAAAGAGATTTCACTACACTACTTGTTTGAACTTAACTGAAAAATGCTATTTCTTTTATCATTTTTACAGTGCAAATATTTGTAATAAAAAATAACAAACTGAGCACTGTGCTGTGCAGAATTTTTACTTTTTTATTTTTTGGTGCAGAATTCCCTCAGGAGTAATAATTGTCCCAGAAGGATTACTCTACTGGTTGAGGGTTGGCCAAAGGGATGAACTATGGCCCCACCCCTTATAGACACCCTCGTAACCTCCCCTCACCATCAGGTGATCCTGGTTTACAAGGGAAGGGAATAGGTAGTGCAGAGACAGATTTATGTGCTGTGGGGGGTTCCCATATACCAAGGGAATCCACTGGCTGCCACTTTCCAGCAGCCTGAGCCATGCAAAGAGGCTGGAACAGAAAACAAGGATCTGGCCCCATATGTTAAATACACACACATAACATTTTCATTATAATTAAACATGCACACACACTTACTAACAAAGAGGTAAGTGAAATAGAAATCAAATAAAAAACAGAATAAAAATTGTATAAAATACTTCTGAGGAAAGTTATTAAATTAAATATTCAGTAGTTATGCAGTACTGGTACAGGAAACAATTCTTTAAAAAACTAAAAACAACAACATACAACTGGAAATGAAAAAATAAAAGCCATGTGAATTTTTCATCACTTGTGAGCGATCTAGCAAGGTACTAAGCACCTCCTGACAGATGCTCAGTGCCATCTATCTCCCCTGATGCTAATGAGATTCGAACATGCTGAGCCCCTTTGAGACACTCATTACCTTAGAGGATTGAACCTCTTTGTGATTTAAAACCCTTTAAACAGGTTTTTATTTAAACAAAAACCCTTCCCAGGTCACTACGTTATTCTTTATGCAAAGGCTGTATAGTAATTAATAAATTAATTAGTTATTAATAGTAATGAAATCTAAAACCTATGATCCAAATCCTCAGCTTGTGTAAATGAGCATAGCTCCAATGGAACGACACTGATTTACATAAGCTGGGGATCTGGCCTCAGCTAGTCTCTGAATTTCAGAGAGCAATGTCACTTCTACAGGATTTCTTTTGTGTTTGTTTTTCAAACCGATTATATAGAGTTCTATAGCACAAACATAATTATCCATTAAATAGTACTTTTCTATCAGAAAAAAATGGGTGATTTCTCCTCTTGACAAATCTGAAACACTTCAACACGTATCCTGTACGGTATTTTTACATATTTAAAGTCTACTGCTGGTAAATATAAATATAACAATGCACAAAATGTGAAACCTGCAATAGTTTGATTCAGTAGCATGCAAAAGAAGGGCAGAGGTCTGTATGTCCCAAAAAATATTGTGGTTGACCTCTTAATAGCAGTAAGATTGAACATCAAAGAGAGTAATACAGAACAGTTTAGTACCCACTACTTTATGGTGGGTCAAATATTTTATGGAGAATAAACTGCAGGCATTCATTTTTCTACAGCGTGCTTAAAAGCGTCCTATGAAACCATTATCTAAAGCTTTTTTCTCCAACTCCAAGAATATCAATGGAGTGAAATGTATCATTTTAAGCTCAGATTGCTACAAATAACAAAGAACTTTTATGTCAAAATAACAGATGTGACAAAGAAAGAGAGCTGAGAACCAACCTTGGACCTTTTCCCCTTCCCTTCATTGACAAAGTCAAGAAAGGACAACAGAAACATGACCTCTGTCAGATTTGGAGTTGTGGAATATTAAAGACCATCTAATCACATCTACAGGGCCTGTGCATGAAAATTAGAGAGGAAGGAGTTCAGATACAACTGAAAATAAAAGGTCATTGGTGATACAATGTTGCATGCTGTAGGCTGTCAAATACAGCATCAAATTCATTACTGAGACTCCTTTAGAAGGAAAAAATGATGTTATGGGGCCTTTTGCTTCCTTTTTGCTCTCATTTTCTCATGTAAATAGAAAAACAACCACACAACAAAGAGGGCTGCAGCTGCAGCTGCATGGTGCACATCCTGGTTGGCTCAGCCTAGTGGAGAAGTAATTTTTATCAGCATAAAAAAGCTTATTGACAAAGGCAGAGGGGGATAGGGAACAAATCTCAATCCTAGATGTGATCCATAAACTGAGATCTCAGTGTAGTGTGCAGCAAGACTACAGTACAGCTAAACACATATTATCCTGAGGAAGTCAAACAATATGCTTTGTAAGTGAACTGATCGGTGTTCTTCAGCAATTGTGATTAGAAACCATTAGCTCAATAAAGGAGCTCAGGTGGATCATACTGCAATAATCTGGAATCAGAAGGGTCTATATGTGCTGATTTAGTTGCACATTGGAGTCAACTGGGATCAAGAAAGAATCATGAATTCTTTCCTGAGAATTCTTTAGCTCAGCCATTCTGTACTGGAGCCCCTCACTGCAGATACCAACCCAACTTCTCCTCTGCCAAAAGGCTAGTAGTGCCAGTACTTCCCTAAAAGTAGGGAGCAGTGTCCAGGAATGTGGCATGACTAAAGATAGCCAGCGGATGTGCCAAGCAGGAGAGCTAAAAGAAGGACAGCATCAAGGAACAAATTAACACCACAGATGAATGTAAAAATGGGAGCACAGGGAGCTGATCACAGATAGGGAGGCATAACTGATATCTTTCCACACCAAGTTCACTTATTTTAGTCCTTAGTGTTCCTCATCAAATACATCTTTAATTCCAATACACTGGAGATTAAAGAATGACTAGACACGTCTAAATGTCATATGGTGAAATTGTCTTATGAAGGAAATGCAGATTTTAAAACATGCATAACTTAAAAAAAATTACTGAACCAATAGCATTTTTCTTTCCTCACTGAGGACATTGAAACAATACAAGTTTGAAGTTCCTACCTTTAGCCATTTTTTTCCCACTCTTCCATAACCTGGACCAATTTTTCTCAAACTTCAGTGAAAAATCCATCTCAGAACTCAGACCAAGTATGGACAATTTCTGCCCAAGGGCCATATGTTTGAGGAAGTGGGGAGGTTATGGAGTGGTTAGAGTGGGAGGCACAGTTCAACCTTACCTTGGTGTTTACTACCTGTAAGCACTAAAATAAGTAGAAGGATGTTTATTTATAAGATTAAATATAGGGGGGGTTAAATTGTAGATGAAGAGAACAAACTATCAATAGGGACACTTGATTAAAAAAATATAGTGAACTTGATGGGCACCAAAGTGACCACCAGACAGTCCTACTGGACCAGAAGGCTCGTTTCTTTGAAGTGGAGATTCAAAGAAGAAATGAAACACTAAAGGAGTCGAAGTGGGAGCAATGGGTTACGGAATCTTCTTGGGACTGTGTCATAGGAGTTGGGTAAGAAGAACACAGGAAAAGTTTGCTGAAGAAAGGTTGCAAACTTCTTTGGGATGGTTGTGGATGTTTTAATTAATTCTGTGTCATCATTCTTGAATTCTATTGCTAATTCTACTTGTGATTTCTCATTTAAATGAAAATGGCTGCTACAAGCTTTGTATTTCATCCTGTTGTGTGATTTGGGTTTGGATGCTGTTGTTATCTGACAATCCACACGATGAAGAGGTATTGCTATTTGCTGAGCACCAAATGTACCCGACTCAGTACAATGCATGGAGAAATACCCAGTTCCTGACACAAAGAGCTTACAAAATTCCCGTAAAAATGGACTGTGGATTAAGGTGTTTTATGCTTTCTGCTTTGGGGAACAAGAAAATACAACTCAGGCTGCTGCAATAAGAACAATGTTAGTCAATTTCCCACTGTCATTCACAATACCTATTCTAAAATAGGCCCAAGGTAATCTTTAAACCTGAAGCAGATATAAAACTTTGATCAACATACTCAATTGTAAAGTAACATGAGGAAATGTAAAGTAAAATGAGAAAGGCAAAAAACTATCTTCCTTCATCAGGATTAAGTGCTCAGTAGAACATTCATTTGAACAAACCACTATAATAGGTTTACTTGAAATGTAGGCCGTGTGAAAGCATAAAAGGCCAATAAACCACACCCATGAAACCATTTTAGGGGTATTTTACCTTGAGAAGGAAAAGGAATACATGAATATATAACACTGTCTTAAGAACCTAATAGTCTTTGAGGATATGTTAGTGCACCTCCAGTGCACTGTTTGACTAAAGGCATTTATTATCAATGGAACACTTTTACTTTTCAAGTATCAACAAGTTATTTGGCCTCTACTATGCAGAAGGCCAGATGAGATTGTTGTAATGGCCCCTTCTGGCCTTAAAAATCTATGAATCTTGTAAATTCTATATTAACAAAAGAAACTCCTTTACAAAAATCTACTTTTGCAATGTTTGAGTGCAGCCATACCCTCCACTGATTTCAAGTTGGGAGTTCTGGGTATGCGAATAATGCAAGATCCGTTTCTTTAGGGGTGTGTAAGTGGCTCCCAGAAATAGTGATCATGACCCCATTCTAAGAGGGAGAAGAAACAACAGATACCATCAGTGTTTAATTAACAGATTCTTGTCTAGAGGGTAGTTATAGACACACATGATCTCCTCTTTCTTGGCACACTACCCTTTCCTCCAAATTATGAAAAATATTGACACAACTGCTCCCATATGCTCCTACTGAAATAATCAATTCTATCAGGTAAGGACTGATTGTTTATTCTAAGTAACCCTGTATGGGGCTGCTAGAGCAATGCAATGGGAATATTTGAAAGGAATTCCTGATGATAGACGGATATGATTTGCTGTGCAAGGTTGTCATTTCTTAGCTGCTGCCTTCATCAGTCAGCCATTCAATTTTTTGACAGTAGACTCTTATGGTTGCCTGCTTTGTTCAGGCTTCCTACAGTCCTGCATCTGGTATATGAGCCAGTGTCATTTGAATCACACTTCTTTAAGTCTGCTGTGGTATTACTTTCACTAAGGGAGACATAGCGTATTCTGATATATTATGCTGTTTTCTTATAGCAGGTATTTTATTTATTTCAGAGGATGCCACCAGTCTGGTCTTTTTACCTCTTACATTTTCTGTTTGGGCTTCTTCTGCTTGGCAAGCTTCAAAGCAAACAGTTAAACATATCTATTGACAATCAGAAGTATGCATGTTAATAGGTTAAAAACAGTGCTCAGTCACAGACCAATTATTAGTTTGCCACCACGAAGAGTGCGATGACATGACCTTAGGAACCAGGAAAGCTTCCTGGCAAGATGGACCCCATGAATCAATGTACATAAGATAAATCTTTTGTGAGCTTAATATTACCTTTAAAAAACTCCATCAAGTAGCTAAGCACAAGCAGGACACAGATACTACTGTGGGCCTTTCCTATTTCCAGCCATTATATGTGTTAGTGACTGTTTTTGAACTCCTAATTCCTCTCTCACTTTCAGTTTGTATTTTCATCACTGGCTAACAAAAGAGGCACTGGACCAAATTCAGCCCTGGTGTAACTGGGTGCAACTCCTGTGGATGCCAGTGTGAGTTGTGTCCACTCACACAATGGATTAACTTGTCCCACACCATCTAGAACCAGTTTTTGTACATGTGGGGGCTGATGTTCTGCCAGCAGCTGCAACAGATTACATAGGAGAGGACATTTTGATTTTACAGTTGACAGAAGGTGCCCAAATTACATCGTGTGTGCAGTTTTGGGGTTCCCTATTCTGCTAATCACTTTGCACCACATGCACCCAAGGAAAAAATGTTTACCTGGTATGGCCACGGTTAACCTTTTTTCCTTGCTGAGACGGTACTCATGGATGAGTTCACTCATGGAAGGGGGGCTCCTCAGAAGAAATGATTCTGTGGAGGTGGGATCAAGGGGGGCTCTTAATATATTCTGTAGGTAGGTCCCTGAAGTCCTGGGATGGCTCTGATCACAAGGGGAAGGTGAGAATAGTCTTGCAGGAGATCCAAGAAAAATACATATGGAAACAAAAGAGTTTTACTTTAATTATCTTTAAATGCCTCATGAATGACAACAGCATGCTAATTTGTTTAACAGGTAAAACCAGCTAGTGTTGCCACCTCCTATCGTTTCCACAACATGGCATGTTGCCTGCGTTGGAAATTTTTTTTCATAGTTGAGGAGGAGATGAGATTTATATATTTATTCTCCACCCTCCTTCCCACCCCCTGATCATTATATTCAGCATTTAGTGGGCTTCCTGAACATTTTCTTATCCTTTGCATTGTGACCAGAAAGTAGAGGGAAAGGGAATGAACATCCAGGACACTTCTCTAATGGAGTCCTTTTCATTATCAGAACCATTGACATCTTCACAACTACACAGCTTTGGCATGACAGTCAGAAGACAACATGAGAATTCACTGCTTGAACAACCAGAACATCTGCTTTAGGTTATAAACCACAGTCATTCCCTTTGAATATGCAGAAAAGTTCATCCGAGCGAACACATATCCTTCTCCCACTCACGAGGAGACAGAGGCAAGCACTATAGCATATCAGAAGGATTGTGTTGGTTTGTTTTGAAAAGAAAAGCATTGACATGCTCACAGAGCATAGCTTTTTTTTTTCTGGAGATTATTTTGCTGTGCGCAAAACCTTAACTCATTTTAAAAGGACATACAAAGTGCACTGAAACACTGACAGAATATAGTCTAAAACTATAAGAAAAAGGAGGAGATAACATTATGGGTAGATGGAATCAGAAACACACTTAGCCAGGCTTTGAGTTTCGATCAGCCACTATTTTTATCCTCCCCTCTCCCTTTTCCCCAACCAAAATAATAAATAATAATAATAATTAATAATAATCTGTTTACAATTCAGTGAATGACTTTAACTAAAGTCTGGCCACTGCACTGTACTATAAAGATCACTGCATGCATACCTTTTCCTCTGAGTGCCACTGCTGACCAGTAAGTTTGGCTGCTGTGGGCCCTGACTATGCAGGAGGAAAGTGTCTACGGTTGGCACGGTGGCTGATGCTTCCTCACTTACTTTAGAGCGGCTGTCCTTGCTCTTTCCAAGCTTGCCTTTGCTGCGTCGGGACTGCTCATGATCGAACTCTAAATCCTCCAGTCGCTGGGTGAGGGCAAGTTTTTGCTGGATAGCCATCCGCAATAGAGAGTTTAAGGTCTTCTTCTCATCCTCTGCAGCTGCCAACTGCCTTTGCATCTCGTCCAACTGTGTGACATACTCATCACACCTGGAGAAACAAATGGAACAGAAGCCTAGTGAAGTATTCTAAGAACCAAACAGAGCAAAGCAGAGATGGGCCTGAACCAACACCCCAAATCTAAACCATAAACCAAGATTTGTATCCAGTTCACAGCTCAAACTCATCTCTAGGGAAGGCCTAATCTCAACCTTGCCCCCCACTACTCCGAGAAAATTTGGATTCAGATCTGGATTTCAGACTCTCAAGCTCAACAAGAAAATTTGGATCCAGAGCACTGGTGCGACCCATGAAAACTTTTCAGATTTCAGATCCAGCTCATGAGTTTAGCTCTAGGGTTTTGATTTAGGACCATCCCTAATTTTGAGCACCATTGTGATGTGGGCAAATTAAACGGATAATTTACATAACACGAAGGGGGTCATAAATAATAAATTCTACCTACAGCAAAGTATTACATAAAACAAGAGCAGGAATATCTTCATTCAGTACCCAGTAGTGCATAGATTGTGTGATGAGATGCTTTCAATTATTAGCCAGTGTTAATTGTTCAAAAGCTATATGCCATTTTTAGGGATCAGGAGGCTGTTTGGTGTTTAGGCCCATTCAGTCCTTGACCAGACTTCCAATAAGGGAGCGACTGAGGCAAATTGTAGTGAGTAGGGTTTTGTGATGTGGACACTTGCTCATTTTACACAAAAGCTGTCAGGTGATAACTTTCAGATACTCTAGCTCACCCCCTTAGCAGAATTTGAAATGGTGAACTGTAAACAAAAGCTTCGTTTCCCATTACCATTCTCCTGATCCACCTACTTCTCCCAACACTTCCATGTTGGAGCTAAACAATAATTCACATCTGATCATACCTCTTATCTATCCCTCACTTATTTTACATCTACGTTTTAGTCTTACAACAACCTGACATTCTCCAACTATTCTAAATGTACATTATTTACATCAGAATGGTTGAATCATGAAACTCACTTTGTACAGTAATGTCAAAGAAATCAATCATTCAGTAGTTTCAGTTTCTAAACCACAGTTATTGGCTCACTCATTTTGGGATTTCGACCCATGTTTCATCTCATATTTGGTCTCTGGGAGGTTTTGAGGTACGACTATATCCCCCAGGTGATATAGTTAACGTTTATAAAATGCTTTGAAAATGAAAAATGAGTCTGACTTGATATGGCTTTAAACAGGGATTTCTAAAGCTGACAGTGGGCCAAGACATTATGTCCTGGCATTAGTCAGTTGCGGGAGTGAAACAGCTTTTATTCTATTAAATGAAGGGTCTCTTTTCCAGTCAGAACTCTTACTAGATGTAGTCCAATTGTCCTGACAGTCAAACTGCTCTATGGATAACTAGAATGGGATAGTATCACTCGTTCTCAGCAGCATCAAATGTTTCCTACATGCTTTTTTAAAAATACTAAAATATGCACCCACTATGTTAGAAATTTCATTACAAAAACTGTTTGAATTCACCATAAAATAAAAAAGATGTATTTAAATAAAATCCTACCATTTCTGTACTAATGGCAAAACCCTATTTAAGTGTCACTCCACAGTAACTCTGCTGAAGTATATGGAGTTACTATAGATTTACAACTGTGTAACAGGGACGAATTTAGCCCTAATAGCACTATCAAAAGGAAATAAACACTCAGTCCACCATTTTATTTTCTCTTTCGAAATGTCTGACTCACAATAAACCTCTGAATTCTCGCTAACTGAATGATGAAACCATTTAGTCTATAACTTTTATCCTTCAGTTAGAAAGCAGGATCACAGTGTTTGGAAAATTTTTACTCAATCTATCTAGACATTGTGCTCTTCTTTCAAGTGATTTCAGCAATTTTAATTGCAAACAAAATCACTGTAAACCAGCCATAGCTTCAGTAATATATGCTTTCTACAGAGCTTTAACAAGCAGGACTGCATTTGATTGTTCAAACTATGGGGAAAACAGATACTGCCGCAATGTTGGCTGGCTTACAGTCGTCTCTGACACCTCTCGCTGATAGAAACAGTTTTATGTTTATGGGTGTTTTAATAAATCTATTTGACAGGGCCACTAGAATGATGTTAGCATCCTGGAAATTAGATCAATTTGAAATACAAATGGCTGTAATACCCACGATTTCAGATTTAAATTCTTATTCACTGGGATCCGACAGATCTTGTATCTCCCTTCTCCAGTTCGCCTCTTCAGTTTACCCAAGAAGAGATAAAGAAACTTTGACTTCTAACTACATCCCCAATGGGAAATTTACAAAAAAAATGTAACTACTAGATTCAACACCACAAACACTTGCAGGATCACACTAGCAATAGAACTGATTGCTTTGCTTTCATATGCCAATGATGCAGTTTCCTTGTTGGGATAAAATTAGTTGGCCTTAGACCTCAGAGAATACATGTTCTGCAACTGCACAACTGCCTTGTAAAACAGTGTAACTGT